>NC_134105.1:82890000-85290000 GCF_040939455.1 Microcebus murinus | reverse complement strand
TCATTTTAAGTGTTTTCACCACACACCAAAAAAATTAAAAATAAAAAGGAAGAATGTGGTTTACCGTAGTAATAAATTTCTTCTTATTGACTTTTGCCACATTATGAAGTCGTGAAGCAGAAAGATAAAAAGTTAAGCAAACAATCCCCAAGACAGAACTTAATCTCCTGCAACTCTCTAAGGCCTGAAGTATTACAGAACTACTAATGTTTCAACTGAAAATATCAGAAAAGCCACCCTAAGGAACAAGGGGAAAAGTAAAGGTCTTACTCTGATTACACTAAGCCTAACAGCACAAAGAAGAACCCTCTCTGGCAGAAGTTATCATTTGCAGCTTCTATACTTCTTTGCCTAGTCACATAATTAAAAAAAAAAATTGTGATATATCAAAGAGTTAGAAAAATGTGATCAAAAATCAAAGGAAAGGTAAAAAGAGAAGTATATCTATTTAAAATCTAAAAATTGGAGTTAGCAGAAAGGGATTTTCAAAATATCCGTGATTGCTATATTAAATAAAACTAAGGTAAAGATGGGGAAAACTCATGAAAATAGAGAATTTCAAGAGGTAATTTAAATGGATGAAAAGAAGCAAATGTGTATTTTAGAACTGTACACTACAATTAAGTACTTTAAGATTTTTAAGAGCAGGGTTTGTGAATATAAAGGAAACTCAATGCAAATATATATGAACAGAAGTACTGAGAGGAAAAAATGGAAACACAAAAGCACTAAGTCTAATCTATGACTATAGGAGACAGAATGATGATCAGCTCTGAAGGCATACTGACTGGAAATTGACAGCAGGGGCCTCGTGTTGCACTGTACGCTTTCTGTATTTCAATCTTGTGTTTATTTCATGCGTGTAACTACCTGTAAAATTAATGAGTTATACATTTAAATTTTTTGTACTTTGTGTATGTTAAAGGTATTTGTGAAAATTCATAAAGTTTTGTGCCTCTATGTTAACTTTTCATTATATATATTACAATTTTGTAAAGTGCTGAAAATATATTTCAAGAAGAGCTTATTTGTTTTGCTTGTATATATAGGTAAGATTGGGTTAATCAACAAACATCTTGAGTATCTCTCTTATTATAATTGTGCTGGGGTAAACATATTAATAGGTTTAAAATCTATGGGGAAATGATATGTGATAGAATCAAATACAATGACGCAATAATGTGTTAAACAATTACATATGCAAAAATGTGGAGGCAAAAAAAGAGAAGATTATTGAATAAGGAAAGATAAAATTACTTTGCCTGCAAGTTTTTGAAAATTATTCAGAAATGACTCAGACATAGCCATTTTTTAAAAGCACTATAGTTACATGTCAGTAAATTATCATATGTAGTATGTATCTGTATGAACTTTCCTTCTAAGTATATGACTGCTGTTTTGTAATACAACACTTTGAGTCATTCATTTAAAATATATAGAAAAACGTGGGCATATAAAATTTTTCACTGTCATTCTGGATCTTTCAGCAAGCCCTCTCGGCCTTCAGCACTACAGGGAATGAGGTGACAGGTTCAGTCTGTCAACACTGTCTGATATTCAGAGAAGAAGACAACTTCAGAGAGTGACAAAACGAAGGGTTTGAAATGTGATAGGCCACTTTACAATGTGGCTTCATGACTGACTGTGACTAGTACTTTTATGTCACTTTCTGACACACTTTAAAAGTACAATTGTTGGAAATGCTAATAATTCAGTTCAGTTGAGTATTTCTTTTTAAGGAAGTACTACAAACACTTGATTCAAACACACAAAAAAGCACTTTATGAACTGCTTATCTAGTAGGATAATCAAAATTTCTGTAAATGACTGCTTTGTATATTACTTATAAAGAAAAGAAGTAAAATATTAAATTAACTCTTTGTACATAAGAGCACACAAAAGTAATTAAATCTAAAAATATTCCAGGGCAGAATAGAAAAATTTTTTGTCTTTCTTTTACATGTTATTTATTCTCTCATTCTGCAACAAACTACTTGAATAGAGTAGATATAGAGTAGATGACTAGCCGCATACTGGTGATTTGGGTTTGAAAAAAAATGTACATTCATAAATGTATACACTTATTGTAAATCACCCCATGTTCAATTCTAATATTTGCATTCTAGTCTTTGAAGTTAGAGCACAGCTTTATTTTGCACCCAATAATCTGAATGTCCTTAATTTCTGCCTTTTTAATATTCTACCTTTTTTTCTATAAGACAAAAGTTCTGAAACACCTTCTGACCCTCAAGGCTTGTGTAAATTGAATAAGGGAGCATGAGGTCAAAAAACAGAGGGCAAAGATTCAGTTGGGGCTAAGTCATTTGTGCTTGTTTTATGATCAGTTTTAGGTCTCATATAAAAGTTGGTTCTTCAACTTTTAAATATTATGTGTTGGTATGCCTTTGAAATGAGTTGGAATATGTTTAAGTTCCTCTTCTTTCCACAGCTGCCTTCTGAGAACAGAGGATATAGACAGTGCATTATACATTATTGGTCATGTTTTAAATTTTGTGACTGACTGCTGTCATGGTCACAGCATGCTGGTCCAATCATTTCTTCCAGAAATTAAAGGCATTCCTTTATGTCTCTGGTGTTCTGTCCAGAGGAATCAGTCCTTTAGAGTTATTATATGTTGGCTGATGTATCGGTTAGGATTTGTTCAAGTGGAAATAACGGAAACCTGGCTAAAAGTGGCTTGAACATCAAAAAATATATTGTGTACTTAATAGATGTCTGGATGTGGGTTATTCCACTGAAGAATGGCATTGAGAATATATCTATAGCTATCGTTACACACCACCTTCCTCAGAATATTGGCTTTAGATCCCAGGATTCAACCTCAGTTTTGAGATGACTATCAGGCTCTATGTGCTCCCAAGACAGAAAGGATGCAGTGAAAAATAAAAGGGAATAGGAGCAAATGTATTTTCTCTTCCTGACATTCTCACTTTTTATTAGGAAACAAAACTTTTCCCAGAAGATCTTATAGGCAGCCCTTAATTTCTCATTGACAATCAATTTCAAAGGTAATTATACATGCATGACTGATCTAAAACACTGATGAGTAATCACCAAGACTGACAGTTGTAGCCTAAAAAAACAACAACAACAAAAAAGATAGAGCTTCTATTAACAAGAAATATGGGTAATGGCTATCAACTAGATAACCAAAGATGTCATCATCTACCATAGATGATGGGTATGTAATCAAATCAATCTATTTTTTTGGGAGAGATTAGGTATGGATTAATAGACAATGCAATGGAAGTAGTAGTTAAGAAGTACTAAAAGTAGAAAGAGCAGCAGAGAATGGAAGAAAGAGTCACAAGAAGCATAGGTTACTAGATCAAAAAAACAATAGATGTCTGATTCAAAGGCAACAGCAAAATTACTAGCTTGCCCTATCTACTGTCTGGGTCATCAGAGTTGTGTATGGGTCACTGGAACTACTTTTATGTTCTGAATGGTGATAAATGATTTTCCAATGAGCTTTGATATCTTGGCCTGATTTTCTCTTTCCCTGATTTCTCTGTTTTCCTTTAAGATAAATGCCACCACCTGAGTAACATTAGAATCTCTGTGCCTCTTGAAAACTGAAAGCACGGATATAGTGACACAATATGATTTAAGACTATACATATCTTACACAAATCATTCATCCAATAAATATTTATTGACTCCTCACTACAAGCCTGATCTACTTGGCCTCAGTGATAAAAGGGTAAAGAAGACAAAGCTTTTGCATTCATAGGCATTTATTCAATTGCAGGAGAAGGACACTATGCAAAAATACATATAAAGAAGTAAAACACTCTTCTGTCTGGTGTGCTAGGTAATAACAATGATTATCATCATTATATGCTGGGAAAGATCCTAAGTATTTTCTTTGGTTATTACTATATTTAATAATCCATTTATGGTAGGTACCCAGTGTTCCATTTTACTGATGAGAAAATGAGGCAGTGATGAAATATGAAAACAAAAACAAGGTAAGATAATTTTCAGTGAATGCTGGAATGATCATTGGTGCATAATTGTGTGAACAAGTGAACAAAGAGAAGAAAACTGCACACAAGAATAGATGATCTGAAGAAAGATGTATTAGGCAGACAGACAGTAAGACTAAAGACTATACATGTGCAATGAGTTTGACATTATAGCGAGGCAAAACTTGATAAAGTCCAGTGAATAAAAGGAATAATGTAAGAGAATAAGTCCCACAGTTATTCAATGATAGATTATGCAAAATTTTTTAGGCTACTACCCAAGCATGCCACCCATTCATCCCACTTCCCCATACTCAGTTCTTTTTAGCTTTGTTCACTCTCTTCTGTGAAAGAAAATCACTTTTTGCCTAACCCTTGAGACATTTACAGAGCTATGTTCAGCGTGTTCCTCTAACACCATCTACCCTTCCCCTTATTTCAACAATCCCTTCCTCCTCTTGCAATAATCCTTTGAGCAACATTTCTCCTAACTAAGTCCAAATTCGTTTATTGGACACCAGACACCATGACTTCAGTCTAAACAGTTAGAGTCATCTTTGGCTCATTATTTTCTAAATTAAAATTTCTATACACAATTCTATCACATTTTTTTCTCAAATGTACTTCCCTTTACCTTTCCACTCACCACAACAATTGGAATCATCACAACACAAAGAGCCACATTCATATCTATGGAATCACCCACTGGGACCACCGACTCCAACATTACCAGATAATTTTAACCTAAGGTCTCCTCTTCTTGTGTTCTTAGTCACTAAACAGAAAACATTCAAAAAAGAATAGCAGTGAGTTTTCCATTTTGTCTAGCACCATCAACTAGTCCAGGGAAGAGAAAGCAGGTAGGATAAACCACCCTAGACTATGATTTGGAAAATAGGTAAAGAGAGGAGGACTCAGGATGTAAGTTCTTTAAATGAAATGAATGACCATTAAATTTATACTGATTAATAGGAAAAAAATGACAAAATATAGAAGGCTTTGTGAGTATGAAATCCCAGATAAAGAAGGAACTTTAAAATTATTTTGATAATCCAGGCAACAGACATGAATTAAGACATCAAGTAAATAACTGCAATTGATAAAGCTGGAGCACAGGGATATGACAAACAGTGAAGTAGTAGAATTTAGAAAACTTGCTAGTAAAATCACACTTATTCTTTAGCTGTGGAAAGATAGGAAGGAGAGACACAAAATGATTTTAGTTTTCAAGCTGTTGTAACTAGGTCCAGACAAACAAGGTATTACAATTTGTTAAATGGATATTTAGAAAAACAAGCTTTGGAAAATTGACAATGTGCTCACTTTTAATCATAATTAATGTAAGGTCCCTATGAGATATCTAGTCTAGAGGGAAGTTTCATATATGGCTATGAAGTTCAGAAAAGTAGTTAAGGCAGAGGATTCAGGTATATTATTTATCAGTATATGGAGAGTTATAATACAGGAGTTAGTTTAAAATCCTGAGAGTGAATAAGAGAGATTATTATCAATCTCAGGATTAGAGGAAAGATTAGAATAAATTATTTTGTTATATCTCACCAAAAAGGATGCAATAATCTTCTCCCTCATTATCCTGCCTATTGTTCAAATCATTTAAATTAGCTTTAAAACAGCAAGTATATTAGAATATTATTTGCCCATTCTGTGTCAGTTACCATTCTAAATGTTGGGGAGACAATGTTTATATATATACATATATATATATATATATATATTCACAAAACCCTTAGAATTCATCAAACATAAATCTTTATAATCTATGATTAATGATTTCCTATCATCCAGAATATAATTTCAACTTCTAAATTTGGTATTTTATTTATTTATTTATTTGTCTATTTATTGAGACAGAGTCTTGCTATGTTGTCCGGGCTACAGTGTTGTGGCATCATTATAGTTTGCAACCTCAAAAGTCTGGGATCAAGTGTTCCTCCTGAGTAGCTGGGACTATAAGCACGCACCACCATGCCTGCCTAATTGTTTAAAATATTTGTAGATGCAGGTCTCCCTATTGCCCAGGCTAGGCTCAAACTCCTGGCCTCAGGCAATATTCCTGCCTTTGCCTCTCAAAGTGCTAGGATTATAGGTGTGAGCCACCACACCCAGGCCTAATTTGACATTTAGTTACAGTCATGCTCCATATTTCCATATATGGATGTTTCAGTCAGTGATTAATACATATGGCTGTGGTCTCATGAGATTATGATATGGTATTTATGCCTTACTTTTTCTATGTTTAGATATTTTATACACACAAACTCTTACCACTGTGTTATAATTGTCTACCCTATTAAGTACAGTATCATGCTGTACAGGTTTGTAGCCTACTAGCAATAGGCTATGCCATATAGCCTAGGTGTATAGTAGTCTCTAACATCTAGGTTTGTGTAAGTACATTCCATGGTATTTGTACAACGATGAAATTGCCTAACACCACATTTCTCAGAGCATATGTATTCCTTTCATTAAGTGACACATGACTATATCTTCATGACCTGAATAAAATCCTTATCTACCTCTAATAGGCATATATACTTTTTGTTTGCTTAGTATAGTTTGATCCTTTTTCTGCAAACAGAATATTTTACTTAACATTTCTCTCTCCCCTCAGTCCATGTGTTTTCATGGTGAGGGAATGATACATGATGGACCCATCATCCTGAGCAGGCATGGAACTGAGAGCTGACCCATCCAAACCCTTCTGTATAAAAGAATACAACTCAGATATGGACAATTGAAATAAGACTATCCAGAGCTAAAATGATTAAAGATTTCCTGCTTTTAAGAAAGCGTGGTAATCCTTCGAAAACATCATGCCCCTTTTTAACTGCCCTACTATGGAATTAGAATGTAAGCTGAAGTTTCTGGAAGGTACATATATAGTTAAAGAACCAGCCTGAAAATGGAGCATAGAGGAAATTAGCATCACAACAGAGAGAGATAACTTCAGTGCAATGATATTTTTTGACTAACTAAATTCAACTCTACTTGAAATGATTTTGATCTTTAGATTTTTCTAAACGTGTTTGAATAGGGATTTTGTCACTTACAAATGAACTCTTCCCCCATCTTGTAGTGTAGGTTTATAAGTACGGAGTTATAGAATCAGATGGTTTAAAACCTAACCTCTGACGTTATTGAACAAAGGAAGTTAAGTTGCTTAACTTTGCTATGTCTCAGTTTTCTGTTATGTAAAATGGAGATGATAATAGTATTAACATTGTAAGCTGGGTAAAAGTGAACAATATGTCTCCTTATCAATCATTGGTAAAATATAGCAAGATCATTATTATTATTGCCCATCACATATTTTACTCTCCAGCCTAAATGGAAGAACACAGTTTCTGGTAGTTACTTGGCATATGCCTGCCTCCATGCCCTTATTTTCCTTTGCCTAACAGCATTATTTCATGTAGCAAATATTTAATATGCTCTTATATGTTGAGTGTATTGCATATTACCAAGCATACAAAGATGCAAATATGTGATTCTTGCTCTTTAAATGCTCAAACTAAGTTGAAGTGAATTAGGAGATATATTGAATAATATTTATGTGTGTGTGAACATATAAATGTCAAGACAATACAGGAATGAGATGATAGAATATGGAAGTGAAGCAGAGGGAAAAGGTGAACTAGGTAACTGAAGGGAGAGAATTGGATGGATAGTGAAGTTGAGAGATTCAGGTTTGTTTGAATTTGCCCCGATTATATCTGTTCTCTTTGTGTAGTAAATAATATATCTTTTGCGAATAATTATGCCATAAACAACTTGTTAAAAATATATCTCCAACAATTATGAAGACAAAGCCTACTTCCATGTTACAAAGAATGAGTAAGGAGACTGTGCAGAATTTGTGATAATATATAAATCTCCCATTTGCTATTCTATAGAATTTCACTAATTCCTACCACCAATGATTATACATAATGAGCACCATAATATAAAATGGTAAATATCCATCCTTCTTTTGTGCATCTTTGTAATTTGTTAGATTATTCTATTAGTTATACTCCTCAAGGCCACAGACACGATAGAAGAGTAGGAAGAATTTGTACATTTTGCTGATAGAAGCTGCCTCGTCAGGCCCAAACTCCACACTTCTATATGGAGCTTTTAAAACTTGCACTTGCCAGTTTCTCATTTTGTTTTCTCTAGAACTACTTTCAAAATCTTTTTATTGATTCACTGTCGGTCTCTTCCAATATTTAACATACTTGGGAGGAGAGATTTTGCTTTTGTCACAATTCTAACACCACAGTTCAAATGCCATACTCTCACTAGATACTCATGGCGTATGTGGGCAACACAGTAGATGCTCAAAAAATAATGAATAAAAATGAAGTAAATAAAATTTATATTAAAACCTTTTTATTTTTAGGTAGTTATGGATTCATATGCAGTTGTAAGATATAATTAAAAATTGCTATTGAGCAAAACACCAGAGAAACCACAAATTTTTCCCATAATGGAAGGCATTCAGTTTTTATAATCAGCCATTATTTGCTTCTTTTCAAACTACTCTGAAATCAACATTACCAGTCAGACAAGTTGAATTTATTGTATTAGTTTTCGTATGTCAATTCCACAACCTTCATATGATTTCTCAATCATATCCGATTAACAAAATTATAAAAAATAGAAATCATACTTCAGATCATAAAAAGAAAGAAAAAATATCTTTTCTTGCATTTTTACATTTATATATTTTGCAAACACAGAAAGAAAGCCATGACTGTTATAAATCTATGATGTCAGTCCAATTTCCAATTTCTTTCCCAGCATATGACTATCATAGACATTTTTATTATAATGCAATAAACAGAAAAATAGATCTTAAAGAAGAAATGAAGTATTTTGCCAAAACTTTAAAAAAATAAATTATAAGGATGGAGTTTGTCTAAAGTAAAACTTTACCACCTTATGATTCCATTTTTTTTTCTGGGATCATTCATTTATTTGTTAATCAAATATTAATTCAACACATTTATATTGAGCACTTAGAATGTACCAGACACTATCTTTGTATAATTCAGAGAACAAAACAAATATCTTGTTTGTATAAATCCTAAATTTAATTGGAGAATATAGACACACACACACACACACACACGTGCTTGCAATACTCACAGACACATCAGTAGGCATAGAAAGACAGACAGTAGGCATAGAAAGAACAGTGACCATGAGGCAGTTGTGGGAGTAGCTATTATGTTTGAAAGAGCAGAGTGAAATGAGGTAAGGGAAGCAGATGCTTTGGTCAGAGTGGAAATAGAGGCTGAATAATTTAGGGCTCTGCAGGCCGATGTGATACTGTTGGCTTTTACCTTCAGTGTGATAAAAGGGATCTGTGTATTTTGAGCGGGGGAGTATCATGCCTTTATCTTTGCTTCTCTGGATAACCCTCGCTGCCAACAAGGGGCAAGGGCAAAAGCAAGGAGACCAGTTAGAAGTTTTAAGTTGCAAATTATTCTCCCACCATCATCAATCTGTAAGAGTTGAGAAATGGAAAAATAAAACTTTCTCATTATTATATATGTGGAGACCAGTTAATATCTCCAAAGGCTTTCAGTGAGAATTAAGTAGCTGAAAAAAATTTCCCTTCAAGAAAGCTCCAGGCTGCCCCTTTCATCATTGCCCTAACTCCTTTGCTATATAAAACTTCACATATCCACTCCTCAACTGTGTGTAAAACATGCATTTCTTTCTCTCCATTGTATTCACCTTTTTGTTTAAAGGAACATAAGTGTTAAGCTTCAGTTATTTTCGTTTCATCTTTCAAGTCTCTGTGAATTAAGCATAACCCGTATTTGAATCATACATCAAAACAATTAATGTACAGGACTGAATTATAGAGTTGAATATAAAAGGAACTTCATCTCCACTTGATGTACAATATATGTGAAATCTCCATTTGGATTAATGGAATTCAGGAATTCATTCACAGGCTCTGTGAAGAAATAGTTTTCAAGAGCTTTTAGAAGATTTCTCAGAATGTGTGTCTAGTTCAATTGTTCCATGTCTATTGACTTATGCTTAATTGGTTAATGAGTGCTTAAAAATTAACCTGACCACAAAACTCTTATTATTTCAATGTAAAAAGAGTATCTTCAGAATAATATCTATAGGGCTAATTGCTAAATGTCTTACTTATGCACAAATGATTTCTGTTCCTGTGATTATTTTTTCCTAATTTTCCATTTAGTGTTCACAGCCCTCAAAGGCTACTCTTTCTAATACTGTTTAATTTCAATGCACTCCTTCTAATGCCAGCCAATTTTGGATGGTCATCTGCATATAAGGCACCTTCCTAGCTATTATGGAGCCATAAAAAGTGAAAAATAATCTCTGCCCTGAAGGAGTTTATAATTGGTTACTTTAATGCAAATCTGGGAATAATAACTGCTATATTCAAGGTATGATTTTAGAACTTTTTCTGTAGCAGATAATAATGAACTAGATCTGACGAAAGAGTAAGAGTTCAATATTCAGAGATGGTATGTGTTAATGATTCTGTACCTTAAAGATAACCAACCGATCACTTCAGTCTTCTGTTTGAAATATTATTTCAAACAATCACAAGTACCTTTGTATTTATAATTCTGAAAACACCTGAGCATAAACCACTATCTTTATCTATTTAGCACACATTTTTATAGTGCTTATTATATACCAGATACAATTCTAAGAGTATTCCATACATACACTCATTAAATACTCAACACAATTTTCTGAAGTAGGTATTGTATTGACCCCACTTTACAAATGAGTATTTTCTATGCTCGTCTTCCTACAGTCCTTTTTCCACACAGCAGCAAGCTATTCAAGCATATTCCTACCTGCTCTATACCCTCCAATGAATTTCTGGACTACCTGAAATGAAATTCAAATTCCGTACATAGGTCTATAAAATATTATATGATCTGGTCCTTATGTAACTCTCTGTTCTTCTACTGCTCTCTCTTTAATTGCAGGCCTTCCTTTTGTCCCTGCACACAACAATCTCATTCCCTGCTCAGGGTTTTTGTACTTACTATTTTCTCTCTTTGTAAGGCTGTACCCACAGATCATCCTATGACTTGTTCTTCTTTCTTATTACCAAGGTCTTAATAAAATGTCAAATCAGCAGAGAGACCATTACTTTACTTATTCTAAGAAGAACTTTCCAATTGTTACTCACATTCTACTCCATTCTCCTGCATACAAGTCTTTAATGCTCTTAACAAGATGATTAAGTATTTCCCATTTAAATGTTTGTTTCCATGACTCTTGTCTGTCTTCCCCACTCTTGAGCTTTAAGCTTATTGAGGGCAGAGGCATTGCATATTTTATTACACAAAATTCCTGTAGCTGTTAGAGCATTTGGAAAAGAGTACCTTTGATAAATAGCTGCTTAATGAATGAATGGATACATATTTAACTTCAAATCCATTTTTAAAACTTTAAGTTTCTATTAACTTTCCATACTTCACAATCCATGCTTTTAATTTGGAACTATTCACTTGATTTTTGAGCCATTGTTATGAGTTAACATTCTCAATATTTAATAGAATTATAGAAATAATAATTTTATATCTAAAAATAATAAAATGGTTATAATTTCCATGCATATTGCTATGGTCAATCTCAATTATGCCTTAGAACAATAATATTAATTAAATATTATTTAGATAAGGGAACAGCCTTAGAGAGTGATATGGTCTCAATGTTTGTGTTCCCCCCCAAAATTTACAGTTGAGATTCTACACTTGATCTTAGCCAAAAGGCCGAGAAGCGATTACAGTTGAGATTCTAAACCCTCAGGTGCTGTTATTTATAGGAGGTGACATCTTTGGGAGATGATTAGATCATGGGGGTAGAGTCTTCATGATTGGAACCGGTAGCCCTAATAAAAGAGACCCACAGAACTAACTGGACCCTCCCATTATGTGAGGTTAGAGTGAAAAGATGGTTTTCTATGAGTTACTATGAGTTACTGGACATCAAATCAGCCAGTGCCTTGTTCATGGATTTCTCAGCATCCAGAACTGTGAGATAAATTCCTGTAGTTTATAAGCCACCTAGTCTATGGCATTTTGTTACATTAGTCCTAATAAACTAAGACAGAGAGATAAAGTATTGCTCCATAGAACATAGGCAAATGAACAGAGTTGAGGATATTTTAACACGTTCCATCTGACTTTTGAGCTTATGATCCAGATGACACCACTATACTTTCTCTTCAGAGTAAATAATGATTTTCGAGATTTGCCATAATACCTTGCTTTTATGATTGGCCTTAGTGTTCTAAGGAAAGACGCTTAAATATCAAACATGTCTTCAGGTAGAGGTGATACATGCCATTGCCACACTGAGGCAGTTATCGGGTAAGATTCCTCCTTTATACCTCCTTATTTTACTGTGAAGCCCTCCAAGATGATATTTTCCAGATGAAGTAGCTTCCAGATGGAGTCACTATAAAACCACACCAGACTTTACACTAGTAAAAATTCAGCCTAAATTTTGTTATGTATCTGTGACCCCTAAGTTTATTTGTTATCACAAAACCACATCATAGTCTAGTTTATCCTAATAACAAGATCAACTTATAGTTTTGGAAAATATGCAATTATTAAAATCTGTTACAGGTTTTGAAAATATGTATTTTCTAAAACCATGCCTGCCTAGTAGTACCACATACAAGCAAACAAATTAATTAATGAGCAATGTGATATATTTCCATCTCTCCTACTCCCAGTCTCTTGGCCAAAATTGGTGACATGGCTACAACCTTCCTGCAAGTGAAATATAAATGAGCACGTTGAATGTGATGGTGAAACCTAACTGTCTAAGCCCAAGTGTTGTATTCTCAGAGGAGATACTATGAAACAAACATTGGTCCTTATCATATTTCACTAGGCATAAATGGTTGAAGTGTAAATTCTAAAATATTTTTAAATAACTTATAGAAAAAAATTCAGGTAAAGATTCACCTCAACGCTTTTTATTAATAGGTAGAAATTATTCTCAGATTAATAAGCATTTTAACATTTGGGAATATAATGCACAAGATCTGGGCAGTGAATGTAACACATATGTACTTCAATAGCCACATTTGCAATAAGAAGTAATTGGAATGCTACAAAGAAATAATGCTTGCAATTACATAACAGTCATTATAAAGTAAACTTGGCTTGGAATCTGCACATCTAAAATAATAATTATAGGAAAGTACTTAATATGACATGAAAGAGTACTAAATTAGTATACCTTCCTAAAATGACATTTATACATATATAAAGCAGTTTATCTCAATTTTGGTGTTTGTGTGGCTATTTCACATATATCGTGTGGCTGCAATGTGCAAGTCTTAAAAATTAAAAAACATTCTAAACTTATTTGATATAATTGACAAATTCCATGTTTAAAAATTAACAAATAGTTCAATGGAGTAAGGATACTTCCAGGAGAACATTTGAAAACAATATAGATGATGCAGCAATATGAAATTTGATCTTCCTAACAATTGACAATTACCTTTTGAAGACATGGATCAGAGGTCTCAGAGAAAAACATTTCTGAAACCTAAAGCTGGCAAATGGCTTACTTTGCTTTTGAAACAATTACACATTTCAAAGAAATAGAAAAAGAACTTAAAATTGTAAGTTTTCGAAAGTAAGTGCTCTAAGAAAGGAGAGGAAGGGAATTCTTTCACTTATTTTCAATAGAAAGAATTAGCCTTTTATTTTAAATTTGTAAGTCCTTACAATATCTACATGTATTTGAATCATTTGCACTATCACTCTCAGAAATATCAAAGGAAACTCAGAAGTAGGCACAGGAGAGACAGATAAATTGGCTTTGGAGAAGAAATAGGACTGGGTTAGTGTCGCATTACTTAAATTTTTAAGTTACAAGCATATGGCTTCTGTAGCAATAAATTGAAAATCAAAAAAAAAATTACCTTTCTTAAGTTCTAGAAACTTTCTTAATGTTCTAGAAAATATGTACTTATTAGGGAAATAATTATAGTCCTAGGTTTCTAATTATAATCAAATTAGTTAAGTGAGATTTCAATATCAGAATCTTTCACTGAAAAATTTCAAGAGTTACACTCCTGTTTAATTTTTGTAAATTTACTTTGAAGTGTAAAATATCATAAGATACTATTTAAATAATAAGTATATACTTTATGAATTATTTTAAAGTTAATATATCTATGCAACCAATAACCAGGTTGAAATATAAAACACTATCATCACGCTATTTCAAAAGTCTGTGCCATTCTGATTCCATCATATTCTCCTAGAAACTTTACTGTTTATGGTTTGCATTTAGATCCATAAACCATATGGTATTGAACAAGTTTATTTTTTGTATGTCCATAATATACAGACATTTGACTGATTTAGCACTACATACTGAAAAGATCATCCTTCGCCTGACTCATTACATTACAGTGGTAGTTTTGTCATTAACCAGCTGACCAGTCATTGGTAGGTCTGTTACTGCACTATATGTGTTTTGGGTGGTGATGTTGTTATTGTTATTTCCCATTTCTGTTTCTTTGGACTATTTGTCTATAATTCATCAATACCACGATGTGGAAATTACTGCAGTTTTGTAGTAAGTCTTGACATATAGCACTGTAAGCCCTTCAATTTATTTCTTCTTTTTCAAGTTGGATAATTCCAGTTTTAACAGTCCTACTTCATAAACACCCCATGTTGTTTCAGTCTCCACATTTTCCTTTCCTCTGTGTGTTCCTTTCTTCATTGGGTTGGTGATACAGAAAGTGACTGTTTACAGACCATGGATAAGGACATGGTCAATGTTGAGGGTTATTAAAAGATCTTTGCTTTGATTGTGCAAATAATATTTACATAATTATTTGCAATTATTAAGTATAAGTAATATATTGAAAGCAGGACATTTTTCAAAATTAATTTTCAGCTAGTTAGAGCTGTGACAAGATACCTTCCTTGACCTACTTCTGGTCAGGCTTCTCTAAACCCTCTAGGAGTTAATCTTAATGTCAGTCCTTGTAGGGTCTACCTTTAATATTTGCAAGAATCCTGCTAAGTCAGTTTAGGGATAATCACCCATTCTTAATGTCTGAGCCCCTTGATAGCTGATCAAATTCTTTATTCTCCATCATGCCCCAAGTGATATCTGATCAACCTGATTTGAGCAAGAATCCTGTTAGGTTTGTTTAAATTTTCCTTTAAGCCTGATATTCTTAGCAATTTTCCATCCACTGACCCCACTCAGTTTCTTTCTATAAATCCTCACTTGTCCATGTTATATTCAGAATTGAACTCAATTCTATATTGATGTCTCCTTTACTCTATTTTTATGGTTCCTGAATAAAATCCGTTTTTCTTTTTATTGTTAACTGTGGCTTTCTTTAACAGTTAGCCATAAATATACAAATCACATTAGCAATAAAAAAAGAGAATTAAAATGCCAAATGAGTAATATAAAAATAGATGCTCATTAGGTGAATTAGAGCTAATTTATTTTGATCCAGAAAGCTAAATATCAAATTATAGCAATTTAGAATTGTTGTTGGAGATGCATAGAGTACAACATAAATATAAATGTGAAGATAAAAGTTAAAGAATGTATTCAGGTTAACCTTAAAAAACTGATCTAGCTGATACTATTGTTTTTGTAATAGACATAATCCTATTAGTGTTAATAGGAGTTAAAATTTATTGAGTGTACTACTCTAAGTGCTTTTCAGGTATTACGTCTTTAATCCGTATAAGTACCTTGTGAGGTGGAGACTATTGTTATCCCCATTTTAGATATGATTTTAGATATAGTTATAAAAAATAAAACTCACATAAAAATGGAAAATAAAATATTAAAGCTCATAAACCAGGAGCCTTGTTAAAGTCAGAGTCAGGAGGAAAGAGAGATTGTGGTTTTAGAAGGCAAGCACATGCAGAAGTGATATATTTTAATGAGATTATCATTTCTGATATCAAATGATGCATTTTAAAACCTCTCATTATCAGCTAATCTAGCTTGCTACAAGTCAACTCCCTTTAAATAATCAGTGTCCATTTGTTTTTCATCTCATTATTTTATTTTATTTCATATAAACACATTTCCCTGTGTCCATAGAGATAGTAACAGCTCCTTTATCACTAGTGGAACCCTGCAATATACTTTATAGTTTTACTGCACTCTAAAAATGGTTTTGTAAGTAGTCCCTCCACACTTGAAAAGAGGAATAGGATTAAGGATAGGAAGCGGTAGAGCCCATTTTCTGAGCCTTAAGACTCTCATCTATAGTATGGCAGGAAAGTTCCAAATTTTACCTTATTAACCATAGGTTATACTGAGTCTACACCTTAATTAACTAACAGAGTAGTCTAAATACTCCTCTCCCAAGTGCTCAGATCAGATCAACCTATATTCAAAATCCTGAATAAGTATACCTGGGGCAGGAAATGTAGGCGATTGAGCCTTATATTTTGTCCAACATGCCCAATCACTCCTATTACCCTCTCCATTTACACACCCCAGGCTCCTGCAGAAATAGATTTGTGAGACTTCATCTTTCCTCCATGGCTGTCTCCTCATATAAGCCTTTACTTCTCATGCTAGGCTGTACTGAGATGAATCTCCTTAAAGGCCTGCAGCAATAAGAATGGTGACAGGAGGTTCTGAAGAAATTAAGCTTCAACTTTTGAGACAATTTCTCTAGGTGAAATTACAGAAAGATTTTCATGCAGAAGAAGGCTGCTTTCTTCAAAAAGGGAAAGAAGATCTCCCTCCAGTGACAAGAAAAGTTTAGAGAGTTTGAAATTCTAGGTCTTATCTATATCTGCCAAAATGTCCTGAACCTATGTTTGAGAGTCCTATTTCTTCCCCACTCGTATATTACTGTAAAATCAAGGGTGTGGAGTGTGGAACATTTCATTTGTTATCTAGCTCTATATCTCTTCTTGAATTCAGTCTGAAATTCCCACCTATTCCAGAAGATAAGAGACCCCTGTAAGATTTCCACAGAGGTTCTAAATTGTATATCTATCACTTCTGATTTCTCTTTCAGCCATATACCCACTTTAGCACCTTTCTAAGAAGCCAGGGGCCTCTATAAACTTTATAAACACTATTTTTAACATAACAGCTAAATGTCATGGTCACTTGTTCTCACAATACATTGACCTCAATCTGCACGATTCCCCTCACCATCAATGTTGATCACGTGATTGATCATGATTATATTGCATACCGTGGAGATCTTGTGTTCCATTTTCCACCATCCAGGTGGTTATCTCTAAGATTCTTTAATATATGAACATACCAATACAAAATTCTATTTGGGGAGTTTGTCGTATGGGGTCACTTGCAATACCAATTAAAGGGTTGCCCTGAGAGAAGGAGTGGCCTTCATTCAAAGGGCACCTAAAGCCTGACATCATCCTAGTGGAAGCAGAAATAATAGAGCTCTCTAAATCTTCCCACTGACTAACCCCAAAGAAAAAATAGAAGGAAACAGAGCTCAAAGCACAGAACAAATTGAAAAAGGGAATAAAGTTGATCTTGAGGAGCAAATGGATGTTATCTCACAAATAATATATATAATGATTTATCTTTTATTTATATCTCTGCTCAGATATCTAATTGTTTTTTCCAGATTAGCAGGTCCAAAACTAAAATCTGCTCCTCCCTGAGTTCTGCTTAAGTCAGCAAAAAAAATCACCATTGAGCCATTTGCTCAGACAAATGAACAGGTGTCATCTTTGACTCTGCAAGCTCCATCATACATTGTATGCACAATATAGCGATTCCACCATTTGAATACACGAATAAATGCTGACTTTGACCAATTTGCTACTTTTTCCAGTACTACCACTTGAGTCAAAACAACCACTGGAATAGCTTTCCTATTGTTCTCCCTGCTTTCAATCTTTTAATACTTGTAGAATATTTTATAATCAATGCAATCCTTGATAAATATGTCAAATATGTCATTCCATCATACCCATGCTTAAAATCTTATAAAGACTTCCCATCACATTTAAAATAAAACCCAAAGTCCATATTATGGCCTATAAGGTTCTAAAACACATAAAAGTGGTTATCTTTATATCTGTATTTTCTGCTTCCTTTCATCTCAGGTATTCAACTTTAGCCTCCTGGGCCTCCTTTCTTTTCCTTGACCATAACCAGGCAGACTCTGCCACAGGGGCCTTGCCTTTCCTCTACCTGGCATTCTTTCTTTTCAATTATGCAGCAGCTCACTAAATTCATTCATATGCCTGTTGAAATATCGCCTTCTAGAATACATCATCTCTAAGCACCCTATATAAAACTATATGTATGCATATGAACATGTGTATATGCCAATAGTTATTAGATAGTATGATCTACATAGTGATTCTGAAACTTTTATTACAGTTTCATTAAGTTACAAAAGATAGCTTCATAAAAATATTTTCACTGACACATGAATAAAATGTACATTCTTTCCTTATATCAAATTTTAAAATAATTAATATAAGTGAAGGAGTCTACAGACGGTAAGGTATTGAGTACTTGGAAAGAATTTGATAAAGATATTTTAACTATATTCTAGTTACTTTTCCTTTAATAATAAATCACATATTGAGTTGAAATCTCAGCCATTTTTGTGTCTTTGAAGCTTTGTCAATAGCAAAAATTTACATTGGAGATGAGGTCGAAGAACTTCTTTGTTGGTATTTGGTGTTAAATTATGTCCATCCTGTTTTTCTTTTGTTTTCTTAATTTTTTTTTTCCAAGACAGGATTTCTCTCTGTTGCCCAGTCTGGAGTACAGTGGCATGATCATAGCTCACTATAGCCTCCAACCCCTGAGCTCAAGACCTGGGCTCAAGAGATCTTCCCACCTCAGCCTCCTAAGTACCTGGGACTACAGCTGCATGCCACCATGCCTGACTAGTTTTTAAATTTCTTTTAGAGACAGTATCTTGCTGTGTTGCTCAAGCTGGTCTTAAACTCTTGGCTTCAAGCAATCCTCCTGCCTCAGACTCTCAAAGTACTGAGATTTCTGGTATGAACAATGACACCCAACCCTCTTCTTTTTCTTTGGCCAAATATTTCACATAACTTGTTGAAGTTATGTGGTACTATTACAAAGAACATCTATCTTTATGCCCTCAACTTTCTGTTTTAGGGTTTACAGTTTGTTTGTTTTAACTCTACATGTAGAAAATAAATAAGAGGAGATACACATGGTAAAATACAACCATGATTCTGCACATCATTATTTAAACAAGTACATATTTTGATTTAAATTTCTAGATTTTTCTTAAATATTTATACTTTTAATTGCTATGAACTTTGATTCTGCATATAAATTCTATCACAAAATGTGTAGTACTTAGAGTGCCTTTTCTAAGACTTACGATTTGTCTAAGATTGAAGAATACATCAGTACGAAACTACGTTAGAAATGAAATTTTTTAGAAACTCTTCTTTAAAGGGCTTTTATTATGTTAAAATAAGGGAGGAGGGAGCATATTAAGTCATATTTAATCAAAATGTTTTTAAAAAGAAACTTTAATTGGTTTCATTACAGTTGCAAACTTATTTTTCTTACGTAGTGACCGTTAGGAAAAATAAGGGCATTTTTCTCATAGGGTTAGATTAATTTTCAAATTTAGAAACTAGGTGGAATTTACCATTTTCCTAATATTGCTGCCCTGTTTAAGAAGATGATATAGATGTTGAATTACATTTTACCTTAGAGGCAGCAATTGGAAACTAACAGACTCTGATAAAAACTTAACAGAAGCTCTGCAGTTTCACAGATGTCCGTGTCTTCTTTCTCTTATTCCAATTATGGAACAGCAAATATCAAGTAAAACTGAGTCTTTGCCTGGGTGGTGGCGGTGACTCAGCCTTGCCTCCTTGATGTGAATTGGGCTTTCAGCTCAGAGACTCCTTCATCACATTGTGTGCTGTCTAGTGCTTTGACTCACAATTTCTTTTTGTGAGAGTGAAATAAAGGCAGCTGTACTCACAGTTCCCGTCATCTCTAATTCCAGCAGCCACCACAGTACCTGGTTTGCTCCTTATTATAATCATATGAAATCTCTGGCCTCAATACTATTTATAAGTAAAGTAATAGAAATGTAAACAGGTGAATTCAGAAAGATGTTGATTTAACAAAAATATGCAATGGAAGATAATTTAATTAAAATAGAAAACATTATTCTTATATCTGTTCCCTTGGTGATTTGCAAACATCATGGTAAAGTTGAAAGATCTGTTAACTATGTAAAAAACAACTTTTTATATGACTATTTTATCCACTAGCTACCTCACTTCCTATTGCTTTCTTTAGCAGATTAAACACACAATATTTCTCTTAGAAGGATATATTTATAGTGTTTTTCTTTTCACACCTGAAAGATATTAAAAAGAAAACCTACAAACTATAATTTCTTGTGCTTAGAGAATGTACAATTTAGTGTGTAAGAATATATTCATGATAGAATGTTCTTCAAATTTGAACTTATTGAACTCACTGTACTTGTCAAAAGATTGTTTGCCCAAATTCTTAATAGATTATGATTTTGAGTCAATAATGTTAATAATATGAGTCACACATCTTAGTTTAATACACTGGTTTTAAAGATAATGGAATTTTCCAAAGTAACGATCCAGTGTTTTTTACACCTAAACAACAGACCATCCTTTAAACTTGTCTTCCTAAAGCCCTTCATTTTATAAAGTTCAGTAGTTATTAACATCTAACAATTGTATATGATATCATAGAATGCCATTTAAATAAGGTAAGATTTTATATTCAAATTAAGAGCAATCAAACCATAGTAAGGAGATTGTTTATTATAAAAATATCTCCAAGCACCCCCTAGGAAATGTTTCATTCTGCGTTATTTAACCCGCAGTGATTTCCCAAATAAAAATATTATTGCCAGAAATTATATATATTTTGCAGGTCAATGTCAATGCTATATAAATTATATATCTTCTATAGCCTTGTCTTCCGACTTGTTTTAGGATATGTCATGCTTTTTTATAAATATGTTTCTAAAATATGTTAATTTCTTCTCAGACTGTGTAATTAGTTCCTTCCTAGTCAAAGGAGATTTCCCCCATGATCAAATTCAATCATTTTTCTATGTTTTAGAATTCTGCCTGAAATAGGCTTATTTTTATTTATGAAAAATGTGCCAGAAGATCTGCAAGTGCAATTTTGTAACACTTATATAAGCGTATTTTTCCAATTTAAAATCGAGTTTACAGTTAGAAGTAGCAGAACAAATGGAAGAAAAATATCATTACGAATTTGTAAATGCCGTGAATTCAATAGCAAGGCTAAGAAAATGAATGACAATACTTTAGCAATATTTGTATTTTAAGATTGCAGTAGGGGTGGATAGAATGTGTTTATTAAATGAAACAATTATAAATGTGGAATATAACATTCTAATGGTTTTTCACTTAGCACATAAAAGTTTATATTAAAAATTATTGGAGACTGAGTTTGGATAAACTACATATATTCAAATGATCTCATGGTTTTCCATTTTTAGTTTTTTTACGATTGTGTGCCAGTTATTCATTTATTGTCTCTAAGCTATAAATTCATCCTTTTTACCTGCTCTGTGAAAATAAATTGACCCCTCTAAATAGTTTCTAGTTAACATCTGACACTGAAGCTTTGTCAATAAGTAAAGGTGGAGAGACATCGCAGAATAAAACAGTTTTGTTTCCTGTCATGCTGGTGCTCATTTGGCAGGCTCCTGCACTGTACCTGGCTCCCCCCAGCACCAGGCTCCTATAGCACTCACAGGTTCTCCACTGCCTGCCTTCTGCTATGCATAAAGGCCAGCAGCACCCAGCAACCAGCTGCTTTCCCCTGCCACCCCTTTTCGATGGTTTTGTAGCAAACTGCCTCTGATGAGACACCTACCCATAAATAGCTGGAGAAATTTCTGGCAAGTTTGTCATAGCCATTTCTCTGCCATAAGAGTGAATTTTCTAGTGCATGTTTGTTTTGGAAGGGAGGTGCTATTTCTTGGGTTTTCTGCCTCAGCTACAAGGGTAACAACTGTTTTAACTATAGTCACTGAACTTATGAGAGAGTTTGTAAACTCGTGTAGCTGGACATGTCTCTCCCAATGACTTGGTTTGTTGACTGAACCTTGGACTCAGCAACAGGCTGTAGTTAATGAGACTGTATTATGCCATCAGCTGTGGCATAATACAGAAAAGAAAATTTAAAGGCTTCAGAAGGTAGGACAATTGAACTGAATTTATCACCCAATCTTCAATTGTGGGTGGGATAGCTTTGTTGGAACAAATCAACACAACCACTCTTTTAGTTTCTTTGCTTTGCTTTAGTAAATTACCAAAAACTTAGTGACTAAAAACCACAAACATGCATCATCTTTTAATTCTGGTAATCAGAAGTCCAAAATTAGTCTTGGTAGACTGAAATCAAAGTGTCTGAAGGGCCAAGATCTTTCTGGAGGTACTAGAGAGAATCTGTTCCTTTTCTTTTCCAGCTTTTGATGTTCACCTATATTACTTGACTTGTGATCTCTTTCTCCATCTTCAAAGCCAGCAACATTGTTTCTTCTCTCCTAATTGAACTCTACGTCTATCATCATATCTTTTCTCTCTGATACTGACCCTTCTTTCTCACTGGTATAAATACCCTTGTGTTTATGTTGAGCCTACCTGGAAAATCCAGAACAACTTTACCATCTCAAGATCCTTAATTTAATTACATTTGCAATTACTCTTTTTCTATGTATGGTATAAGAGTCATAAATTCCAGGTTTAAGATATATATGTATTTGGGGGCCTCATATTCAGCTTACCACAACCATTGTCACTTGGTTGCTATTGACTTGACTCATCCATTTTTCTTCATACCAGTCTGCAAGGACAGGCACAAGAAGTTTGCTTTTACCTGGTAGGGCCAACAGTGTAGTTCTAGAATGATATGTTCAACAAAATTTCATGAGCCTGCCTTTCTGGTGTAGTTTTGGGATTTTAATAGTCTGGAGCATGTCAAGATTCCCCCTCTAAAGAGAAAGTCAAGGTGCTATACCTCATATTACCTACTATGATAAAAGAGCACAATAGTTGGGGGTCCAATTTGAATTTTGAAGTATTATATGCTATGTTTTAGTGTGCTACTTTGGGTTGTCTATAGGATTATCCAAAAGGCAGCCAGTTATAAGTGGGTACCAGAATAAGAGAAGAAAACTCCACAGAACATTCTGGGTACAGTATAAGGCTTTCTACCTCTTGGGCCTTATAGTTCAACAGATCTAATAACATAGTGTACATAAGGTATAGGAATGCTGTATGGCAAGCAGAAATAGAATAATTGCAGAGAAAACCTCTATGACTTCAAATAACATATATGCCATCTTTACCAGATACCTATTCTCTTTTTGAGAAATAGATTCTGGCTTGCTATTGAGTTTTGGTAGATAATTAAACTCTAATCATGGAATCTCAGGTAACCAAGACATCTAAGCTGTATGACATTTTGCACAAAATTGGGTATGATCAGAAACTTATTTCAGAGCAAACAAAGTACATAAATGAGCTCATACTTATGTAATTAATTGGTTTTCCCACACATTTCTCACTTGAAGCTGCTGGCCTAATTGAAAGGTACAATGGTATATTGAAAATTCCTTTTGCCACCAGTTGGGAGAGGAGCACCTAAAAGGATGAAGTTTTGTTTACAGAATACAGTATATGTTTCAATCAAAATTCTTTGTATAGTACTGTATCCCCCACAGCCAGAATCCTTGTGTCTTGAAAAAAAAAAAAAGGATGTGGAAATGAAAGTAGTTCATGTCATGTTATACCTAAAAACCTACTTATATTTGTCCCCTGCCTGGTGAGATTGAGGTATTTCTTTGGAGATGTTAATTCTTAAGGTGGGATGATTCCAGCTCAAAGACATAATAATAGGTCAACTAAATTTAAAAATAAGACTACCTCTGGACATCTGGGGCTCCTTATGCCATTAAACTAACAGGGAAAAATGGGGACTAGTCTATTGGATAAGGCGATTCAGCTAACTTCTGAATGAAAATGTACTGCTTTTCCATAAGAAAGTCAAGGTAAACTACGTGGATCCAGGGCATTCTCTGGGGCACTTCCTGGTACATCCATGCCCAAGAGTAAAGGTCCTTAGAATGTAGGGGCTTCCAGGCAAGATGGCAGACCAAAGACACCACCAGACAGAGCGTCTCTGTAAGAAGTTTTACATGTAAGAGAAAAAATCAAACAGTCAGATGAACGTAGATCGGTCTCAAGAGGTCTGAAGGAAGGGTCCCTGAACCTACAGGAGATTGCACAGGAAGAGGTTGCAGAGTGGAACTGGAGAAAGGCATCAGTGGGGATTTAGCCCCAAGAGGTTTGGAGAGCAGCAAGAAGGGTAGGAGGATTGGTTAACATCCCCTTCTCTCACATCTCAGACCACTGGTGGGCTCCCAGGCTGCTGGAGAGACCTTCTGCCCACGTGAACCCAGAGACCACTGACGCTTAAATTGGTAGCAACGGATCAACACTAATGTGCACATATGGGAGGTAACATTCGCAGGATGCTGGGCAGGTGGCGGAGGGAGTGGGTAAATCCACACCTAATGGGTGCAGGTGCATGCTGTCTGTGGGATGGGCTCGCTTTTCAGAAGGCGCAAAGGAAATTTATGTAACCAAAGCGTTTGTATCCCTGTAATATCCTGAAATTTAAATAAATAAATAAGAAGAAAATGACAGCAATAAAAAAAGTCAGAACACTGAGAGCTTCATATTTTTTGAGACTGAAAATTTAGGTCACATAGGAAAAAATTCTAACGGGAAAATACTGAATTGATGGTTAAAAAATGAAGTCCCAGATGCCAATTAAGGCCTTCTAAACAATTACAGAAATTAGGACTGTGGTAACCTTGTATATTTTCTATTTTCTTGTTATGTGTATGTGTTTATTTGTATAAATTAACACTGTGTTCTTTATTCTTTCCATTTTTATTATATACAGCAGCAGAGTGTCTACATTAGAAACCACCCCATGAAAGGTTTTCCTAAACACACTACAAAAAAAATTTCTGGCAAGTTTTAGAGGATGGATTTCTAGGACAATTTAGCCCCACAGTGACTTCTCTGTCATGAAGTAAGTCATAGTCTTGCCATCCTGGTCACATTCTGTGTCTTTGAACTGCAGGCAGCGAGTCTTCCCTATTTCAACACTGTGGGAAGTAACTGCTCCTATACCTGTTATTCCAATATTTTTCAGTTATGTTTACTTCTTACTAGCCAATATTTTATTACTCTACCTCCTGTTGTAGTTAATGGTTCTTTATACTAAAGTGTTCAAATACTGTATAGTCACTATCTCTGGATTAGTGACAAATTCATACATACATATGATAAATTACATTGACAGATTCTACAATGTTAAACTGACCTTAGATTCCTTGTATTAACTCCACTTGGTCATGATATTTTATCCTTTTATATATTGTAGTATTCAATTTGGAAAATTTTTGTTACATATTTTCACAACCATATTTATGTTAGATATTGGTTTGAGTTTTAAATTGCATGCAATGTCTTTGATATCATGTCAGTATAATACTAACTTCCTGAAATAAGATAAGAAGTGAATTTTTCTTCAATTTTTCTGGAAAACTCTGTGTAGAATTTGTATTATTTCTCCTTTAAATGTTTGGCAATATTCACCCGTGAAAACATTTGGGACTGGAGATTTCTGTGTGATAAAATTTTTAGCTATAAATTCTGTGTTTTCCATAGATATAGGGTCATTCAAGTTATCAAATTTTTCTTGAATAACCTGCAGTTTGTGTCTTTCAAGGATATTTATCCATTTTATCTGAACTGTCTTATTTATTGGCAAAATATTGTTCAAAATATTGTTCAAAATGCTCCCTTAGTTTTTCTCTTCTTTCTTTCTTTCTTTCTTTCTTTCTTTCTTTCTTTCTTTCTTTCTTTCTTTCTTTCTTTCTTTCTTTCTTTCTTTCTTTCTTTCTTTCTTTCTTTCTTTCTTTCTTTCTTTCTTTCTTTCTTTCTTTCTTTCTTTCTTTCTTTCTTTCTTTCTTTCTTTCTTTCTTTCTTTCTCTTTCCTCGAACTCCTGGGCTCAAGCAATCCTCCTGCCTCAGCCCCACCATGCCCAGCTAATTTTTTCTATATATATTTTAGTTGGCCAATTAATTTCTTTCTATTTATAGTAGAGACAGGGTCTCGCTCTTGCTCAGACTGGTTTTGTACTCCTGACCTTGGGCAATCCGCCCACCTTGGCCTTCCAGAGTGCTAGGATTACAGGTGAGAGCCACCGCACTGGCCCCTTAGTATTGTTATAACATACTTAGAAATAGTGGTGATGTCACCTACCTCATTCCTGACCTTGGTGATTTGATTTGCATTTTCTATTTTTTATCAGTATCTTTTCTTTATCAATATCAGAATGTTATCAACTTTATTGATTGTCACACAAAACTAGCTGTGTTTCATTTATTCTCTTTTTTTTCTTTTTCTAATCTCATTATTGGTGCTGATCATTAGTATTTATTTTCTTATACTTATTTGGGATTTAGTATTCTTTTCTTTTTCCACTTTCTTTAGGTAAAAACTGAGATCTCTGATTTGATACCTATCTTATTTTTAATATAAGGATTTAGTGCTAGAAATTTTCTTCTAACTACTGTTTTAGTGGTATCCCACAGAATTTGATATATTGTGTTTTTATTTTCATTTAAGTAAAATACTTTCTAATTTTCCTTTACTTTCTTCTTTGACCCATAGAGTGTTTGTTCTTTAATTTTCAATCATTTGGGGAATTTTGGGGGATTTCTATTATTGATTTGTAACTTAACTCCATTGTCCTCCTGGAGCATACTTTGTATAACTTGAATCTTTTAAAGTAATTTGGATTTATTTTATTGCCCATAATGTGATCTATCCTGGAAAATGTTATGTATGCACTTGAAGAAAATGTTCATTGTGCTAAGGTTGGTTAGAGTATTCTATAAATATTGACTAAGTCAAGTTCTTTATATCTATTATGCCATTGATTATTTTCTCTCTATTTGCTCTCTCAACTAGTGAGAGAGACTGTAATTGTGGCTTTCCCATATTTCCTTTCAGTTTTACCAAATGGTCTTTTATATATTTTGAAGCTCTCTTATATTAGGTGCATAACTATCTAGGATGAATAAGATTTCTTGATGATTCGATTTCACTATCTCTATGACATTCTTAATTCCTACTAATATCCTTTATGCTGAAATCTATTAATACTTTTTCTGATACCAATATTGCTTCTTAAGGTTTCTTTTGATTTGTGTTAAAATGACATATGTTCTTCCATCCTTTCACTTTCAACTAGTTTGTGCTTTTATAATGAAAGTGGATTTCTTATAGGTAGCATATAATTTGATCCTGTCTTTTTTTATATGCTGACAATCTCTGTCATTTAATCAGTATGTCTATACCATTTAAATGTAATGTAATTGTTATTATGGTTAACGTTAGATTTATTATCTTGCTTTTTGTTTTGTGTTCCTCCTATCAGTTCTTTCTTCCCTGTGATGTCATATTGACTGAGTTGTAGTGTTTAGTTATTTGGTCAAACACAGCACCAATTTAAATATTGCTGTGAAGGTATTTTTTAGATGTGATTAACATTTAAGTTAGTGGACTTTGAATAAAGTAGATTGCCCTCTATAATGTGGGCAGGCATCATCCAGTCAGTTGAAGGCCTTCAGAGAAAAGACTGAGGTCCACAGAGGAATTATGCCTCTATTTAGCCTTTAAACTCAAGACTGAAATGTTGATTCTTACCAGAATTTCTAGCTTAAGCAGCCTGCCCAATAAACTTCAAACTCACCAGACTCCACAGTCACTTGAGTCAATTCTTTAAAATAAAATCTTTCTTCTTCACCCCCTTTTCTCTTTCTCTGTTTCTCTTATTAGATTTTTTTTCCAATTTTAGTTTTCACTTTAGAATTTATGCCATACAACTTTAACTTATCATAGTCTACATACAAATGATGATATATATATATAGGTTCATGTTTAGTATAAGACCTTCATAACGATACAATTCCAATGCTCTGCTATTGAAATTTATGCTAGTTTCCCTACATTTTACTTAAAAACATATTATAAACCCCACACATCAGTACTATTAATATTTTATGGAAATTTTCAATGATCTTTTAATTAGATTTATATAACATAAAATATTTTACATATACAAACATAATTACAATTTTGAGAGCTTTCTTTTCCTTTATATAGATTGATATTTCTATCCGGTATCCTTTTATTGCTGTGTGAAGGGTTTTCTGTAATGTTTATTTAATACAGATCTCTTAGTAATGAAATATTTCAGGTTTATATATTTGAAAAACATTTTATTTCATCTTAAGTTTTGAAAAATATTTTGCTATATATTAATATAAAATTCCAGGTTGATCCTTTTTTTTCCTTTTCAATACTTTAAACTATGTAGCTCCACTCTCTTCTCACTAGTATTTTTCTAAAAAGAAAAGCTTCCAATCTTATTTTTGTTTCTCTGTATCTAATCCCTTTCTCTCTGTGTCTGCTTTAAAGGTTTTCTCATTATCATTGGTTTTGAATAATTTCATTTTGTATATCTTGTACAGCTTTGTTTATATTTCTTGTCAAAGTTCATTGAGCTTTGTGGATCTGTGGCTTTATAATTTTAATTACATTTGAAAATTTTGGCATTGTATCTTCAAATAATTTGTGCCCAAACCTCTTCTCCTTCGAGGACTCTAATGACATTCATATTAGTTATCGTGATGTTGTTCCCAAGTTTACTGATGCACTCCTCATTTAAAATTTTTTTTTCTTTATATTTTATTTTGGACAGTTTTAATAGCTATGTTCTCAAGTTCATAAATCATATTTTGCAATGTGAAATCTTCCATTAATCCCATGCAATGCATTTATCATCTCAGATTTCATCTCTAAAAAGTCAGTTGGTCTATTATTTATATCCTCTATGCCTCAACAAATTCAATTTTCCTCTAGGTTTTTGTATGTAGAAAATAAATTTACAAAAACTGTTTTAATATCCTTTTATGATAATTATAACATCTCTGACAATTTTGGTTATCTTTCATTGTTCCTTCCCAAATTATGGGTTGTGTCATTATGGTTCTTTGCATGCCCTGTAATATTTGATTGGTTGCCATGCACTGTGAATTTTATCTTGCTTAGTGCTGGGTATTTTGCGTATTCCCATAACAATATTCTTGAGCTTTGTTCTTGGGCATAGTGAGGTTGCTTTGAAATAATTTGATCCTTTTAAGTCCTTCTTTTAATATTTGGCAGGGTAAGATCAGACCAGCACTTAGACTTGGGTAATTAATTTCCATTTTTGAGGCAAAATGTTTTAGAATATTCTACCCAATACCCTGTTAATTATAAGACTTACAGTCTATTTAGTAGGAAAAGACACTATTCTTGGTCCTCTAACAGCAATAGGCACTATTCCCATGGCTTGGCTATTTTCACAAAGCAGTAAGCTGGAACAATCATATAATTCACCTTATTTATTCCCATCTCTCAGGAATCATTACACTTTACTGCTTAGTGTACAGTCTCCTGAAAACCATTTTTTCATATATATGTTTTCTTTTAATTGTTTTAAGCAGAAGGATAAACTTAGTCTCTGTTAATCTATCTTGGTTGGAAAAAAAAAAACAATTCATTTCCAAAACAATGCTTCTATTTCCTTGGGGAAAACACACACACACACACACACACACACACACACACATTACTGTAGTTCAAATGTGGAAGATATTTAGTATCATTATTAAGTATACTAGGATCGCTGATTAAGCAACTGCAAACTGATGTGAGAAATCTTTTCTCATTTATAATTTTTGCCTCAATTGCTTCTTTCTTTTTGACCCCATAGACTTTCTGCAGTTCTGTAATGGAACTCAGTTCTCTAAAGTATATTTATTAAGTACACTAGACTGGGTTCAGTGATGTTAAAGATGATACATTTCCTTTATCTTTTTTAACATAATGTTTAGCACACGGTAGATTTTTAGCAAATACTGGTGAAATAAATTTTTAAAGTATTGCCAAAAATACCACTAAAATATATCATAAAAATAAATTATGGGCAATATTTATTATATTAATATAGTATTTTTAAAGTCCTAGATTTAAGTCTTTTAGAGAATAAAACATATAATTCAATTTTCCCTAGTTTTCAAAGTATTATAATAATTTTTATTGGCCCCTCCAGCCATTCAAACAAAACCCAAATGAACTAGATTCACCTGGTCAAAATTCAGTAGTCATTGGTTTGTTTCACATTTGTTTTAAAAGTATGTTTTTCTCTTAAATATATCCAGAAGAACAAACAATACATGAATTTAGCTAAGGTGAATAACATGGAGATGCATGTTAGTTCTCCTCTAACTCTTCAATAAAACCTTCTTTTTTTTAGAGCAGAAATCCTATTTGAATGATTTTTAAATGAAATCTCAAATTTTTTTGGTAACTTTTTGTTATATGTGAATAATCTTTAAGACAAATGATGGTACATTTATCAAAAACAGATGATAGTAATTTAAGATTATTATATAGCAACCTACTTGAATGTAATATAAGTTAAGCATTTGAAGGAAAATTATCCTGAACACTTAATATTGATTCCAACTTACACACATAATTTCTTACTATAATTATTATTTATTAATTTTATTGCCTTTTGTTCAATTACTCATAAAACATCAAGAGACAAAACAAATGGGGGCCTAAAATATACATTTGTTGTACATAAGAAAATTGATTAGTTTGACCCTCAGTATAAATTAATTACATGTAATTTGCAGTTATATAGTTAATAAGCATAAAATGTATAACCAAAGAGATTAATTATTTAAATGAAATTGAAGGACACAGCTCTTCACTGGCTATTGGATAGAGGCCACCCTCCGTTCCTTGTGTTGTGGGTGGGTCCCTCCATAGGACAGCCCACAATATGGAAATGTGCTTAATCAGAAAATACATGGAAGAAGAGCCAAAGTGTGAGCAAGATAGAGATACAGTTATTTACAGACATATCTAGGAAGTGACACACCTTTGCCATATTTTACTTTTATAAACAAGTCAGTAGGACTGGCTCACACATGAGTGAAGTGGATTGCATGAAGGCATGAATACCAAGAAGCAAGCAAGAATCATTGGGGATCATTTTGAAGCTGACTACCACAAGCTTCTATGATAAGTAAATTTAGTACCTATTTTTAAAGCATTCTTGGTACCTTGAATTACTCGGGGGTGTCTAGTTCATGTGGGCTGCTATAGCAAAAATACCATAGACTTGGGGGTCTTAGAAACTGAAGGCTGAGGAGTAAAAGAACAAGATTTCAGAGGAATTGTTATTTGGTGAGGCCTGCTTCCTGGTTCACAAATTGCTGTCACTGTGTCTCCCAAAGTCTGATTTACTGTGTCTTCACATAGCAGAACAGGCAAGTCAGCTCTCTGGGATATCTTTCATAAGGTTACTAATCCCTTCATGAGGGCTTCACACTTATGACCTAATATCTTCCCAAAGGCTGCACCCCCAAACACTATCACATTGTGATTAATATTTTAACTTATGAATTTTGAGGCAACACAAATATTTAGTCAATAGAAACCAGTTAAGGAAAGAAGTCCCCTGTTAAATAGAAATCTCTGGATTTGATAGAACCCTACAAGTAAACAATACTCTGGCCTAACTTGTAGAAGTTAATTTCCATATTGTTTAGAATATTTAGTTTCATATATATACCTTTAGATCCAGTTAATAGTTTACAGTTTTATTATTAAATAGTTTTTGAAATTATTTTATTATATTTCCATCAGGATCTTTCTCAATTTATTGTCTCCTACCTGATTTAGTCTATCTAAAAGACTCGTATGATTGTTTCTTGGCATCTGTAATTTTTCAATCACCTATTAATGTATTTTTATTTAATGCTACTTGTATTTATAAATGAGTATGTTTTATCAGAAAAGTTATAGTATATCCTATGCTGGTATTCAATACCTTTTTCTCATTTCAAAGTACTATGGGGGTACAAATATTTTTGGTTACATGAATTGCTTTATAATGCTTGAGACATGGCAATAAGTGTGCCATTACCCAGATAGTGTTCATTGTATCCATTAGTTAGGTAGGTATTCACCAATCCCCTTATCACTCCTCTCCCATGCTTTATTTCCATTGAGTTTTATTTCACTATATGCACATGTGTGCTCATCAATTAGTTACAATACAGTAGTGAGTAAATGTGGTGTTTGTTTTTCTATTCTTTAGATACTTCACTTCAGATAATGGTCTCCAGTTCCATCCAAATTGTTGCAAAAGGCATTAAGACACCCTTCTTCATAGCTGAGTAGTATTCCATGGTACACATATGCCACATTTTATCAATCCATTCATGAATTGATGGACATTTGGGTTGATTCCACATGTTTGCAATTGTGAATTGTGCTGCAATAAATATTCAGTGCAGGTGTCTTTTTGATAAAATTACTTCTTTTTCTCTGGGTAAATACCAAGTAGTAGTGGGATTGCTGGATCAATTGATAGGTCAACTTTTAGTTTTTTGAGGATTCTCCATACTGTTTCCCATGGGGGTTGTACTAATTTGCATATAATGTTATATACTGGGGAAAAGAATCTCTATTAATAAATGGTGCTGGGAAAATTGGATAGCCACATACAGAAGAATGGAACAGCTTTCATATCTCTCACCACTTATAAAAATTAATTCAACCTAAATAAAGGACTTACATGTAAGGCATGAAACCATAATAATTCTAGAATAAAATATTGGAAAACTCTTCTAGATATTGGCTTAGGCAAAGAATGTATGATGAAGACCCTACAAGCAATCACAGCAACAATGAAAATAAATAAATGTGACTTAAGTTAATAAACTTCTGCAAAGCCAAGGAAATAACTAACAAAGCAAATATACAACCTATAGAATGGGAGAAAATATTCACAAGCTATAAATCTGATACAGGAATAATAACCAGATTCTACAAAGAACTCAGGTATAATAGCAAGAAAAAATAAAAAAAAAAAAACATTAAAAAGTGGGCAAAAGACATGAACAGGAGGTTGTCAAAAGAAAATAGACAAATGGCTAATAAACATATGAAAGAATGCTCAATGTCACTAATCATCAGGGAAATGCAAATCAAGACCACAAAGTGATATCACCTTATCATTAGTCAGAATTACCTTTATTAAAAAGTCTAAAAACTACAGATGTTGGTATAGATGCAGAGAGAAAGGAACACTTATACACTGTTGGTGGGACTTCAATATAGTTTTAAAACATTTGATATTTGAACATTCAAAATGGAAAAATAACATGTGACCCTCCAGATCCCCAAGTGTGGGCTCTTGACCAAATCCAAACTTCAGATAAAAAATCCCTTTACTAAAAAGATTTTTTTCTGTAAAATTTGGATTCGGTCAAAAGGCTGCCCTCAAGGATCCAGAAGGCCACCCACATGTGGCCCCAGGCCGCAGGTTCCCCACCCCTTTTAGTTTCTTTAACATAGGCTTCAGGAAATTAGGCAGAAAATAATAGTTTAAAATAATAAAAACATTGATTATATAAATTTAAACTTTATTTTTTAAACAATAATAAACCCAAGCACACATTGAATACATTATCTCCTAAAAGCCTAATATGTCTGTGTTATTCTCACAATATCAACTCAATAAGAAATTCTCAGTTTCCTATCACATCCAAGGGATATTATAATTTTCATTATTAACACTCTAGGAAAAACAACTTATTGTAAAATCCTATTAAGCATTTGTAGAATATATTAGGTTCTCAGATGATTCTACTAAGTAATCTGGGAGATAAACTTCTCAAAAAGATTCTCAAAGGAAATATTCATGTTTTATTCTTCAGTGAGCAAAATAAGAAAATAAACATTGTATCATAATATTAGTAAAGGCATAGTAGCAATCTTCACTTAACTCTTTCACTTAACTCACTGATCACTACTACAGTGATCATATAAGATCCTACTAAATTTATTTGAGAAATATTTCTGGCCTTCCAAGAAAAAAGCATCCAACAGATATATACAGTGGTATTACAGATCTATAAATCTATGAATACAATAGATTAATAGAAATTTTTAAAAGAATTCCTGAATAATTTTGCCTCCCTATATGCTTTTCTACATGTGTAAAATCTGGAAAAATTCAAATTACAAATTGGAAGAAAGGTTTCAAGATTTTTCTAGGAGCTTTAGAGTGTATAAAAATTCTAATATTAACACTTTAGGAAGGGAATAGGATTTTAAATTAGTTGTCTTAGTTACATTGAAGTTTTAACAGGGTTTACAATTATGCTCTTAGTAATTTTTAAAATTATTTTTCATATATTTGTTAATGATCATTCAAAGTGAATATTATGTTCCCATGTTTTAAATCTTTTGTTTCTTGAATGGATAGTTAGATGCTTCTTATCTACAAATTTACATGAATCATCAATATAACTGTGTAATTTTATTGAAGTTTAATTTTCTTGCTTCCTGATGGAAATACTACCTGATTGAATAATAGAAATATTTGATTATGATCTATCTAGTTTATGTCTAAGTCCACTTACAAAAACATGTCTAGATTGTCAATTTCAAAGGCATTAGCTATTATGGCGTTAGAATTAGATTTAATCTAGTCTTTAAAATGTTTTAAAATATACTTTTAAAAGTAGTGATTTACACAGGGGATCTGAATGTCCTTACAGATTTTTCATAGCAAAATATTGTATAACCACTTAGGTGATTGTAGATGGTCATAGATATAGTGACCAATGGTGACAGTATAGGTATAGGGCTCTGTTCATCAATAGAAGAAGCCACTTACACATTCATTCTGATTCATTCTTGCTCTCTTTGCCCCAAGTCTAATTTTACTGCTCTATCTCTGTTAAGTCAAGCACTGCTACAATCTAGGTGATCCTGGTCCATCTCAACAGTGAAATTTAGCCCAGGAAAGTTTTCTCCTTTGGAAATAATGATAAACTAATCAGTTGAGGACTGAACAAATGTTTTGGAAACTGCAGAAAACTGGCCCCTTGGAAAAGTGTGATGAACATGTAGACATTAGTAAGGAAGTAAGGGAGAATTGATAATCTAAGATTACAGAGAAGTAAAATCTTGTCCTTAAGCTGTATTCACTTTTTTGAAAATGAAGCACTTACCAATTCCAGGTATGAACTAAAAGCAGATGCAGAGAATCAGTTCTGGAAGACTGAAAAACAAGTAGAGATTTAGGATGTCATGCTAAAATAAAGAGATAAAATTAGAGATGTAAGAGAATGCAGATATAATAGAAGATATCCAAACAAAAATACAGAGAAAAAATAGAAAATACAGAAGAGTACATGAGAGACAAATATAACATATTCAGACCATATTCATGGCCAAACCATATTCATGGTTGATTCTGCTTCTGCCACAATAATTTCTTTGCTTTTCTTTAAAGTTACCAGATTCCATAAATCCATGAGCATGGTAGAGTTTTTCATCTGTTTACATCTTCTACAATTTCTTTTCTCAGTGTTTCATAGTTTTCCCTATATAGGTCTCTCATCTCACCTCCTTCACTAACTATATTCCTAAATATTTAATTTTCTTTTATGCTACTGTGAAAGGTGTTACATTTTTGATTTAATTTTTGGCTTGACTATTATTGGCATATATGAATGCCACTGATTTGTGTGCATTTATTTTGTATCCTGAGACCTTACTGAATTGATTTCTCAATTCCAGGAGTCTCTTGGTTGAATCCTTGGGATTCTCTAGGTATAATATCATATTGTCTGCAAAGAGTGAAGTTTGATCCCTTCTGCCCCCATTTGAGCAGCATTAAATCCCTTCCTTGTCTAATTGCTCTGGCAAGGACTTCCAGCACTATGTTGAATAGAAGTGGAGATAGTGGGCAACCTTGTCTGATTCCAGTTCTAAGCAGGAATGCTTTCAATTTTTCTCCACTCAGTATGATATTGGTTGTGGGTTTATCATATATGGCTTTAATAATTTTGAGATATGATCCATCTATGCCAATTTACTTAAGAGTTTTTATCTTAAAAGTGTGCTAGATTTTTTCAAATACTTTTTCTGCGTCCATTGAGAGAATCACATGGACTTTGTTTTTGCTTTTATTTATGTGGTATATTGCACTCATAGATTTGTGGATGGTGCCCTATTCTTGCATCTCTGAGATAAAACCCACCTGGTCATGATGAATTACTTTTTTGATGTGCTATTGGATTCGGTTTGCTAAGATTTTGTTGAGGATTTTTGCATCTATATTCATGAGGCATATTGGTCTGTAGTTTTCTTTTTTTGTTGTTGTGTCCTTTTTCTGGCTTTGGTATCAAGGTGATATTGGCTTCATAGAATGAATGCGAAGGATACCATCTTTCTCAATGTTGTGGAATAAATTCTGCGGTATAGGCATGAGTTCTTCTTTGTAAATTTGGTAAATTCAGGTGTGAACCCATCCAGTCAGGGTTCAGGGAACTTTTATGTTGGAAGATACTTGACTGCAGCTTCAATTTCTGTGCTTGATATTGGTCTGTTCAGAAATTCTACTTCTTCCTGATTGAGCCTAGGGAGTTTGTGTGTTTCTAAGAATTTGTCCATTTCCTCCACATTATGCAGTTTTTGGGCATGTAGATTTTATAGTACTCAAAGATAATGTTTTGTATTTCTGTGATGTCTGTAGTGACTCTCCTTTTTCGTTTGTAATTGAGCTTATTAGAGTCCTTTCCCTTTGTAGTTCTTGTCAATCTAGCAAGAGGGATGTCAATTTTATCTTTTCCTCTTCACCATAATTTAAAACTTTCGAATGCTAACTACTTTTTTTTAAGCCAAGGAAATTACAAGGATATTGACTAATGCTGTTTATCTCCATTTAGGATGTACAACTGAATACATTCAATTAAAGCCAAGAAAAATTTTTACATATATTGGCATATCAAAGAAAATTATCTCCTTTTGATGACTGTATGCTTAAATACCTAGAAAATCTAAAAACTCATAAAAAGATATCATGATTATTAAGAAAATTTGACAAGGGACTGGGTATAAAATAAATAAAAATAAATTAATAGCTAATATCATAATTTAGCACAATTCATACATTTTTATTTATAGAGAAAATATTAAGAGATGGCTCATACTAGGCCAAGTACTTTCCTAGGTGCTCACAAAAGAGTGAACAAAATATACCAAGATCTGAGCTCTTTGAAACTCACATTTGAGTAGGGAGTCAATAGAAATAATAAACAGATAAATTACAATATATGTGAGAAAGTGATAAATATCACAGAAAAAATAAATTTAGAAGTAGATTAGGGTGAATGGGATTTAAGACATTATTACAACAAGAAGTATAATAGTATCACTTTCTTACAATTCAGCCTTTGCATTCAGATAGTAACAGACACTTCTAAAATCAAATTTAGTTATGTCAATAATTTGCTCAAAACCCTTCCTCAATGATCAAGTTATTACCATAACAAAAATAGTGTCTCGTGATTTTGTTTCATCCTATATGTTAGAGTCATTTCCAGCTACTCTCCACTTTGAAATAGTGAAATGCTTCTTTCTCTTTTTAAAATATTCTGCCACCTTTAAGACTAGATAGTTCCGATTTAACCTATAAGATTCTGCTGAATTTTGTTACTATTATGAAACCTTTTGTGACCTTTCCCAGATAAAGTTAATCAATCTCTATTTCATCTGTGATATGAATATATATTCACTTACTTCATTATACAGTAATAATATATTAAGATGATATATAATTATGATATTACCATTATTATATACCTTTGATGAGATCTCCCCTTTTTCAGGACTGGAACACTGCCATTTTTGTCTTTTTATATTTCATGTAATAGAATAATTTGTTATATTGTAAATAATAAATGTTTGAATAAATGATAAATTTAAAAATAGGAAAATATAATTTTACTTATATACTATGAGAACCACATTAAAGAATTGTCTTCATTTATTCAGAGAACACAAAGAATATGCTAGGAATGAAAAATAAAAAGGGGAAATGATACAATTGAATCAATTAGGCATAACTTTTCTATTTGAAATGTGTGCCCCTTAACACGGTATGGTACCTAGTGCCAAATAAATATTTTTTAAATGAAATCAGTAGATAGTGCAGATGTGTATAAACAATTTATAGGGCTGTAGAAAGTGTAGAATTAGCAAATATCAAAGATTTCGAACCAGGAGCTCATATTCATACAATAGATTTCCAATAGTGTATAATATTTATTATTGTAAAATACAGATGCTCTTAAATTTTAATGAGGTATTCCCAATGGAAGCTGATTAATTATCCCAATCTACATAATATATGTAATTACTTGAACAGAAATCAATAGGTTTGATTTTATTAAAAATAAAACCTGGATGTGTGATAGGAAAAAATAACAGAATGAAGTATCAATATTTAAACAAATTTAAATCTCATATAGAGATTGGAGAAAGTACCCTTATTTTTTCTAGACTCTTAGTATTTTTTATTGTTGAGTATTCTTTTGTTAATATCAAATTTCAGATGCCTATAAATATAAATACTTTAAAGTTGGACCTTAACCCCATGAAATATGACATAGTCTATTATTATTATATTTTTAAATTAAAATGAGGCAAACAGGTATAGCACAAAGAAAAATAGCATATTTGTTTTCTTCTAATTATACTTGGAATTGTTACTATTTTTATGAGATTATAAATATTCATTAAGTATTAAATATTTTATTCTTAATATGATATATTTTCAATGTGGAATTATGAATTATGTAAACTATCTCAAAAATAAATTATTTAGGGTTACTAGCATGGGATACATAGCAGTATCTCTGGTTATATTGTTTGATAGTTACAATTTATCTTAAGTTTCCCAAGAAGATTTTGATTTAAAATATTTTCTTAGGGGAATTGACTTCAAAATCAATCTATTTTGATAACAACCATTGGTGGATCTGATGTTTGTACTAAAATTGGTAGCCAGTTTTTTTGTTTTTATTTTATCTAGCTCAATAAAAGTTATAAGGAACAAAAAAGAGCTATCAACAATGAAAAATAATTTTAACCATAGGGCACGGGAAACTTTGGAAGTGACTAATATGTTTATTACATTTATGATGGTGATTATTTCATGGGTGTATGCACATGTTCAAACTCATCAAATTATATACATTTAATATGTACAGCTTTTTGTTTATCAATTATATCTTAGTTCAATTATTAAAATAGTAATTTGGTACCTACGGGGGAAGAGCCCCGGAAGAGACCTGTTGGAAAAATTTGGAAAGAAAGAAAGAGGAATCATGGCAGCTATGGTTGCTGTTTGCAGTGGTCTAGGAAGGACAAAGTTGACATGCTTAGTAATGGCTGCTGTTTCACACATCCTGGCACTCACACAGTGCTTTGAACAGAGTTTGTTCACAATATAAACAGGTAATCAGCAATAAGGACCTACCTATTTTAATGGAAAATCTATATAAGGAGTCTCTTATATAGATTTCCTCTTATATAGAAACATATTCCTCCTTATATAAGGAGCCTCTTATATAGATTAGCTTCTTATATAGAAACATATTTTGTGAGGAAAACATGTAGATTATAAGAATATACAGCTTTTGTCCAGGTTTATTTCTTCATTCCTGCATTCATTTAGGGAAGGCACATAACAGGTTTTTGTGGGAAGAAACAGAAAGAAATCACAAAAGTGATAAGAGATCTCAAATAATAGGGTTTATGCCAGTTACATACAAAGATCCTGCATATCTCAAACACCCTATAATTTGCAACATCAAATATCGGGAATAAATTACAAAATGTTACCACTAATAAACTTATTTTACAATTAAAAAAAAAGTAATTGAGGGGAAAATAAGTTCTAACTTAAGTAAAGAATTAAAAGGGAAACTGACATGGTCCTCTACGATGCTTTTTCTAAATAAAAACTGTTGAACAGTGTATATGTTAAACACTGGCTATGATAGATTACTTTTATTTATCTTATATTATGATCTATGCATGTGCATATTTTATTTTTTTATAGTACTTTGGAGCAATTATTAATATAGTCTCTGATAACATAACTAGCCTTGTCGGGAGACAAAGTAGGTGGGTGTCTATTTAATATGTGGAGGAGTTCCTCAGATTCCACCATCTGTCATTTCATTTACATTTGTTATTTAAGTCAGGGATGCTTTCTTTGTCTAATAAAAAGCAAATATTTTGGAAGATGATCTACTTAGCACATAATTTTATAAAATAATTTCTTGATAGCTAGCTGTGTTCAAAGCACAAAAACAGTAGACATAGATTAGGTACTTGCAAGAGGAAGGAAATACCTAATGGGTCTAAAGGAGGTACTACCCTGGAAAATCAAGAAGTTTCTGCGACAGAGGCAATGGGTGTTTTCACTCTCCAAACCCGCTTCCCTTCTCCAGTGTCCATTATGTTTAGAGGAGCCCTGCTTCTATTTCTAGGTACAGAACATAGGCAGAATGAAGCATCCTCTCTTCAGTATGTTTGCGAATATATGTTAGTTAAATAGTGACTAAATTTTATCTTCACTCCGTCTACCAAGTGGGGAAAAAATCAGTTTTCATGACTTTTTTTCCCCTTCCTTCTGCCCTTCCTCACTTCCCCTCTCCTTTTCCCCTCTTGTTTCCTTCCTTGTTTCTTTAATTAGCCCCCTTTTCTTCCTCCTCCTGCTCCTTCCTCCTCTTCATCACTTCTTTCCCTCTCCCATTTTGTTTATTTTATTAATATTTTATATTTTGAGTGGTCATTAATATGCAAAGACTTCTGGATGACCAAGTGGTCGTCTCCACATAACATATGTATGTCTAGATACCTCCACGGTAGGATACTCTACGTGAAATTGTAGGGGCAAAGAAATATATTTCCTCGCCCATCTCTAGGTTTATGGCTGAGATTCCTGTAACAAAAGATGGATTAACAAGAGAAAAGTGTGCAAATTAATTTAATATAAGTTTTATATGACATGGGAGTTTGTGGAAATGAAGACCCAAAGAAATAGGTAAATGTGTGTATTTTTATGTTTAAATTTGATTAAGAGTGGTCAGTCATAGAGAAATATAATTAGGGGACAAACGGGTATGACCTAATGATGATGAATGGGGGTAACTTGGCAAGGTCTGTTTGCTAAGATCCTTCTCTGTGTCCCTGTGTCTTCAGAGGTAAGGATGTCCCTTTCCTCTATAGGGAGAGAGGCCACCTCTCAAATGAGAGTCTTATGTCTTGCTTTAGGGGAATATCAGAGAATCTTTTCTAGGCTTTATGACCTGCTTCAGAGGACAGGGAGGGTGAAAGTTAAAGTGTGATCTTGTTTCTGCTCTTTTCTCAAATGCCAAGTTGCCATATTTTAGGATAATATGTCCTGAACTCCATCATAATGTAGCAAGTTTTTGGAAATGAGGAGTCATTAAATGTAAAATGTGTATTTTTATGAATATTTAATAAATAGAATATTTATTTTTTGTTTCTAGAAATATAACTTGTAGAAAATCCATTTATTTAAAATTGAGTACTATATTGTAGATTTCAAGTCTGCCACAATTTTTGTCAAATAAATATATTTAGAAATTAATTTATATGAAGTATATTATAAATAGATGAAATTAAGTGGCATAATTATTTATATAATAATCATCTTTGTTAAAACCTAAGAAATGACAATAAATAAGCAATCTCAAAAATATAACTGTGAAAATTAGAACTCTTTGATTACAGTGGAGACAAATTTTAATATTTATAAATTGATTTCATTTTTCCCTTTTAATTTGTTTTGAATTAATTACAGTATGCAAATGCATGGAAAATTTTCTGAAACATGAAAACCAGTAATGGCCTCAATGCTTTAATATTCTTTTTTCAATTTTAAAGTGAGATAATTATATCATTCTCTGAAATGATGGCTTAGGAAATCAATTTTATCTTATTTTCGTGGGGAAGCTGAAATGGGGGAAGTTACTTTCTAGCAGAAATTATTCAGAAATTCATCTAGTAGATTGTACTGTATCAGTTATAGTCCTGTACTTTAGGCCATGTGAAACTTTCCATGTATTCTGTAAAATATTTTGTACAGTTTACTTTGTGTGACTTGTAATTAATCTCAGTGTAGAAGAGCACCCTGAAAAGTTTTCTGAGCTTTAAGAATGTTTTCTTTTTCTAATTTTTCTTACAACTGTAGACTGAAGATGTCATAAGAATATACTTGCAATTACTGGCACAATATTAGCAAGTTGCTTTTCCATAGGTTTCTTTCCAAGTTATTATTATAGTGAAGAGATTATTTTATCTGACAGTAAACTGTATTTTTATTGCTATCTTCAGTTGTATTCTACTCTACTTACTGCCTTATTGGATAGCTCCACCGGCTTCTTTACTGGTCCCTCAACTCAGCATGTTTCAAAATTTTATTCGCTGTTATTCATGTGGATTAGACAAATCACTTCTCTGAGCCTTGGTTTCTTAATATATGGAAAAAATAAATCACCTTAGTTGATTTTTAAGCTTTTTCCTAGTCCTTAGATTATATGAGGTTTTGTTTTGTTTTTAGTCTGTTTTCCCAAAGACAAGCTCCTTACGATTTTCTTCTTTAAATGACACAAAAAGTTATCCAGGTATTCACATTTAAATTTTAAAGTTTTATCCTTTTCTTTATTGGTATCCCTTCACAAAAATCCTATATGTTTTGTTTTATTTAATCTGTTCCTTTCTCCACCATTCTATTCTCATTTTTGTCATGTCAATTTAGATCCTAATTAATTTGATCCTGAATTACTGGCATAGCTTTCTACTTATACTCTTTTCTAGGCTCTTCCTCCTTCTTACTAATCTGCCAGAATAGCTCTGGTCATACTCAGATGAATACAGTGACGCCCCATCCCTTATCAAATTAACTACAAACATAACATTCAAGATTTCCACCACTATCTCCAACACTTTCCCTACTGCTTATCACAAAACTACATAAAACTGTGCTCTAATTGAACTGAAAAATAAGCTATTCTTAAAGAAAATGTTTTTGGTCCCATTATTTTTCTTGATGTTCCTCAGTTTTATTTAGTTTGGTTTGGTCTTTGTTTATCTGTAGAAATTCCATGTGTGTGTTGTATACTTTTCTTTCTTTGGAATTTATTATTTTTTCATCTAAAGGCATGTTTTTCATGAAAGCGCTATCCAGTTGCCATGGCAATTTTTTTCATCAAATATAGAAGCTGAGAGGAACCTAGGGCCAACTCATTAATTTTTTTGAATGAGAAAACAGTACCAAATAGTTCAGTTATTCTACAAGGTCATCATTTACTTGGTGGCAAACCTGCAGCTAAAACAGATAGCCTACCTCACAATATGGAGAAGTATTAAAGCGCTGATTTATTTTATTGTGGTATACTATGGTATTAATACTTCCCATATTTATTATTATAGTTATTTGGCTTACTTGAATTATGATATTTATATATTTATCATCTTCTTAATTGCAGAGACTATGTCTCATCTATTCTTCTTATTGCTCTTTTAAGTGAAAAAATGTATGTAAAATATCATCAGGTCATAAAGTTGTAACAAAAGATTTCAGTTAATTGCAATAGTCATGGAAACACTGATGATAGCTATATCTGCATTTGTATTTGTATGTCTATACCTATACTTAAACCTATGTTTATATCTGTTTCTACAAATATTCATCTTTAAAAAATAATAGCAACCATAACATTTTTCCCCACAAACATGCTAAAATCCATTTAAATGAATATCTGAGAATTAACTTCCTATATTCTCATGTAATTGCAGAACTAATTTAATTATGTTTAGAAAACACAACACAAATTATTGGGGTGGTTTGATATTTAATTGAATTACTAGCTAAACCTATTTTACCATATCTTCATGAAATCAGGATTTGCTCAAAATTAAAATACTTGCTCAAAACCGCGTTTGATAAAATTAGTATGCTTTTGAATATTTCTAAGATTTGTATATAAAATCTTGTTTACTGTTTTTGAAGAAGAAAAGTTCTTACTTCTAAGTAAGGTTGCAATTTGATTCTGGCCCTTTTGAAACAAAAACAAAACCAAGATACACACACATTCACACACACTTATAAATATATGAAAATTTTCCATAGACCTTTATAGAGAGAGTTTAAACTTTCACTATTATGTTTCTTTGTGTATGCTGTAACACATATATAAAAGCCCTATATGTAACTGTTATATTTTTATCATCTGGAATACTTTACTATTTTTTAAATATATATTCTGGGCATGATTTTCTATTGAATAGATTTTTCTGAGAAAGTGGATATTATATTAGATTGCTGAGAATCATCTAGTGGAACAAAAAATATTCAAAAAAAATAGTAATAGTTGAAAAAGTGTTTGAAGAAAATGCATTCTTAAACAATGCAAACTCAGGTATTCTGCATGTACAAAGATAGCAAAAATAATCATTTTCATTAAAGGAAGTATATACATGCTTGATGGTTACTGATAATGAAAATTGTCCTTGGCCTGTGTGTGAATGTGTCTTGTCATGTACCTGTATTCAATGGGAAATTAGAGGCTGGCTCTACACTATGCAAAAGTGATGTCAATATGTTCAGTTAAGTGGGAAAAAAAATCACTTAATTGGGAAAAAATACAATCACTCAAATTGGTCGTTTTTCATTACGTAGAAAAAGTACTGAGATAATTAGCTGAAATTCCCAAGTAAACAAAATACTTAATCATTGTGAAGGCATAGTCAGTGTAACTAAAATATCATCCAAATTAGTTTATATGAACACTGGACTTTCAGTTCTGGCACTGACAAGATAAGTAACTTTTACCAAGTCATTTAAGTTTTCTGATACACAACTCATTTGTAAAATGAAAATGAAATATCTCTTTCAAAGAGTCATATTAAATTTAAAGTGAAATGGAATACTCTTATTGGACACAAAACTACCACATAGCAGAAACTCCCTCTTCCTTTCCCCAGTACAGGGTCTCTTATTTTGCTTAGTCAGATACATTGATTAAATCACATTTCTGTAGCTTTTATATTTTATTATCTAAGTCAATGGAGAACATCACAGCATTTAAAGAATTCAGACAGGCAAAACAAAGTAGAACACAGCCTAATTTGAGGCTGGGATTTAGAGTAAATTAAATACTTTTTAATATCACTCATGAAGTTTATATGGTGGAAAAATACCTTGTGGTTAACATTAAAAAAAAGTCTTAAAGTGCATAAGAACACACAGTCTTCTTGAACTTCTATATTGAGAATGAGTTAATTTTACCACATGGCATACTCATTCAATAATATTCCAAAAGATGACTATGTACTATTTTTCAGGGATAGTACATAGATGCAGAAAATATAAAAATATTATTAAATATTAAAATATAATATGCTTCTGCTATTATGTGGCAAAAAATACTGCCCCCAATTTACAGGCAGTTGTGCCACGAGAGAGGTAAATGCAGGTTAAAAGGGAGCTGGTCTCCCAGCACTGATGGGTGAGGATAGACGGGGTGGAAAGAGGACTGCTGTACAGGGCAGTGTTGCCAATAGCCCATATAGTGACATTTTATAAGTTATAAGAGGGTGCGTCTTCCTCTATGAAAACATATTTCTGAGCCAGGGAGTGAGGCTTGGTGAGTTGAATGCCAACTGGATTTCATCTCCCATTTTCCCCCTTGTTCAGGGGCTTTTGCACAATATCTACTAAGCACAACATAGCGTTGCAATTTCAGATTAGGGATTATAACCCAGTTCGGTTTTGGCGATGTTATTAAAGATCGCTGCCACTATGTTAACTAGCTCATTAGCAGATGGGATATGCAAACTATGGATGTGGGTAGTGAAGAAAACACCATGGAAGGGTGTGAGCAGTGATGGCACAACTGTTACCCTACACTCTAAATTTTGATAAGCCTCTTTGAAGCATTTAGGTCTTTCCTTTGAATGGGATATGGGTTTCCTGTTAGCGTGGGTCCCAGAACATTTTGATGTAAGCAAACAACATATCACGCCCCTTCTTTCTTGTGGTTTCTTCCTCGGCCCACTGATTTCCTGATGACTCCTGTTCTGATCACATCTCATCCTCTACATGTATGGTTTTCAAATTATTTTTATCTGAGAGAATATTTCCTTAAGCATATTTAACAAAAAAGCCCAGATATATCAGTGAAGCACAACTAGCTCATAGTTCCACTTGTTTATCCGCACTCTTCCTCCCATGTGCTCCTGGGAATACCATCAACAGGGCACTGCAAACATTCTGCTCTAGAACTGCCAAGAATCTCATTACTTGTTCCACCAAACTCCATCGATCTCTTAATTTCTCTGACTCTGATTTTCTCTTGGAAGATCTAAAAATATATTTTTAAACTCAAGGGTGAATGGCATATCCTCACCTATGTATTATTTTGACAAAAGTTTCCAATTTCTTAACCTAAAAATCAAATTTCATGGGGGAAGATACCAGAGTACTCTTTAATTCACATCAAGGAGCTGATTTTGATGCTATTTAGAATTGCTTTTCTTTGATTATGTCCTAAGGGGCTTAGTAAAATGTTCAGGAACTGTGATTGATCAAATTATTTAATATTTAATATTATCAGTTTCATTATCTACAAATGCTCATGTCTAGGTTATTACATGTAATCATCCTAGCAGGCACATAAAATAGAATACTATTGTTGTACTAATAACCGAGGCTCATACAGGTTAAATGACATACTTAAGAACACTCAGACAGCGATAGAAATAAAGGACCGATCCAAATTATTGATAAGCAATTTTTTTCTTACCCTATGCTTCTTTGACTTAACCATAACTTTCAGATAATAAAATGCAATATTAACATCAAACCTTATGACAACTATATTCTTAGAATGTGGGCTATACATTGATTAAGCAAAGCTTGGTACTTTACTTTTATTTAAGTTAAAGCTACATGGAGTATATAATACAGTCATCCTTTCACTTGCCAATATGCTTTAGATGGATTGAAATATACATTTAAATAAAACCACTCGTTGTTCAAAGAGATATACTTAACTATGCAGTTTGAAAAAAATCTATTTATTTCCATAGTTCTTAATATGTTGCAAACATTATTGACTCATAGTTTCCCAATCTCTGTCTCCTACCACTTATATGTTGCCTCATAAATCTGAGCTCTGCTGATTAGAATGGATCCTGAAGAATATATGAGTGTATATTTCTAATGATGTCCCAAGAGTTCTAAGATAATCACATTTGTGTGCCTGCCATATTTGTGTGGATGCTATAAAATTAAATTTCCTTAGCTGTTATTAATGAATTTTGTTAAACCATAATTTATGGTTTAATGATATTTATTTCCCACAAGTGATTTCTATAGCAAAAATGTAGAGGTAAAATCATTTATTTTCAATAAGATAAACTGACTTTACAGGTTAATGTACTTTGATTCCAAAGCTAAACTCTATCATTTTAGTCAATTAACTTTTTGTCCTTTGTTTGAAGTCCAGAAATGATAAGAAGTTACTTTGTTACTTCATCCAGTCTGAGAATTTCTCTGAAGTTGTAATTACTGTCCTGAGAATTTTAGATTTATTGCACTTTACTCGTCTTGAAGAGGCAAAATGGTATCAATATAAGTGGAGTTTTCCTTAATGGATTTTATCTGGTGGTCAAGACCTTTTTAAAGTAATAAAACTAAGGTCTTAGTGTTCATCTGATACAAATAACTGCACTGAAAAGAAAAGGAGTTTTGACTAATACTCTTTTTTCAAATGCAGCAAAAATGTGCTTTTACTGTGAATGCAAAAACTAAAGATGGAGTCTTGAGTTTGCAACTGTAATGCCTAATCCAGGCATTCTTAATTTATGCCTGTTTCAACTGATTCTTAACTGGTTTATTGCTACCAAAACTTATTACTAATCATATAGACATATTAATTATTTGAAGTCTTGTATCTGAAAGATCAGATTTGAAAGTTTGCATTGTGACCCACGCTTCTGAGTTTGGATGAAAATCTGTTCCTTAAACTTCTCTAATTTTTTCTCCTCTGATTTTCCCAAAGTGACCACACCACATGTACTCGCCATCAAATTGGAACTAACTGATCAACACTAAGGAGCTCACATGGTAGCAATATTCACTGGGGGTTCAGGGAATGGGCGTGGGTAAACACAACTAATGGACAAGGTGAGCATTGTATGGGGGAAAGGGCACAGCTCCAATCTTGGCTTCAATGAGGCAAAGTCATAACATGTAACCAAAATGTTTGTACCCCCATAATATCCTGAAATAAAAATACAAATCAAAGCTGATTTTTTATTAATGTAGTTGGGAAGTTAACAAGAAATGATCAGTAAAGGAATTATTAGCTACTGTCCAATGTATTTGCTATTATGCCAAATGCTGTTGAACTTGATAAGAACAATTTAGTAAAATTGTGAGAAAAAATGTGATTAATTTGAGGTCGCGAGGAAATGAGAGAAGTGAAATTGGTTGTAATAAGTTTAGAAATAATTATGAAGAAATTAATTATAAAGCAAAGTACCGATTGAAACAATAGTTTAAGAAGTATAGTGACATAAGAGAGGCTTTTCCAAAAGAAGGAAAGTATTATGTACTGAAAGATTAGCATTAGTGATAAAGGAGAGAGAAACATAACTGCTCTTGGGATGTCCTTGAGTAGGAAGGGTGGGGGATTCCATTAATGCAAAAGTACAATGTCGATAGTCATTCTTTCTAAGAAAAGAAATTTCAGAGGGCGTGCTTAAAGATACAAATACAGTGATGTAATTTGTGGAGAGGGCTAGTGGAAAGCCTTTTATGATTACTTCTATTTTCTCATTGAAAATAGATAGCACCTTTATCACTTATGATTGAAAGGAGGGGAGTAGATAATTAAAGTTTAAAGAGAGAGGAAAGTTTATATAAGAGTGAATGTATATTTGGTAAACATCATAGAACTGATGGATCAAATAGACTTGGTGTCTATTTGATGTTGGTGGTCATGAATTTAAAGTGAGAACAGTGATCCAGGTTGTGAATTTTTCTCCAGCTGTGTTTAGCTATCCTAGAGAAGTTGTAAAGTAGACAGAAAATCAAATTTAACGAGGTTGGTGTTTTTCCAGGCCAGAATAATAGAGATAAAAAGGAATAAGAATGATCATAATAATAATGCATGTAGGCTGGATGAGGAGAGAAGTGAGGCTTTGAGGCGGTTGTAGAACCCTGGAAAAGTAAGCAAATAGATTAAAACTGCAGGTAGAGTAAGAGGGGTAAGAAGGGGAGCGTACCTGAGTGTTTTTTTTAATGGAATCCTTAGAGCTTATATTTTGAATGGAACACTTTTAACTGTAAAGAAGATAACTGTAAGGAAGAAGCCCAGGTTACCACCAAGGAGAAGGAAGACAGAGGGCAAGGACAAACATGAGGACGTCATGTTTCTAAGAGGCTAGATTATTGAAAATTTATTTTTACATAATACTTACAGCAGCAAGAATTATAATAGAACAATATTGAGTATTATTTGAAGTCATGATCTCTAAACCACGTGGATTTTAGAAAGAAGGGGAGAACAGTTTTCTGGATGAGCAAAGAGGACATCTTTCACAATGTCAGGACCAATGGCAAGGGACTCTATATGGTTAAAGGATAGTTTGCTCAGTAGAAAGACAAGTTTTAATTAGACAGGTTGGAGAAGTTCAGAAAAGAGGGTGAGGATATAGAAGTTGACAGGCTGATGACAGACTATGAATTCCAGAGGGCATAGTGGAAAAATCTGGGGAGCTAGAAAGAGATGAGAATTGGAGGCAGATTAGCATATATACAGGTCTAGAGATGACAATCTATTTGGTAATCCTGATGGGAATTTTCCTGATGATGTCTTAGGCAGATTGGGTTGTTATTTACATGGATATTTGGGGACTTACTTGTTTCCTGACACATGGAGCTCTGTGGCTCCTTTACTTATAACATTGTGAAGTAAAGTATTTTGTTCTTTATTTTAAATCACATATAAATTTGTTTCAGATGTAGATTACACACTTACAAGGAACACAAATCTTAGCCACATATTAAAATATGCAGATAATAAATAAGCAGGTGAATTTTAGCCATAAATCAACAAAATGTCAATACTATGTTACATGTGAAAGTAATTCTCCAAATCCATACATGTCCCTCTTTCTATATAACCTAATGGATGCCAAGCTACCCTTATCTTTTTCTGAGATTGCTTCATAGTTTCTAAGTGATCAAATGATAGCAATTCTTTCCTGTTTTCAATTTTTCATTCTCACTGCAGCTAGAGAAATCTTTCTGATACACGCACATATCAGTTGGAATTTCCTTATTAAAAGGTCTCCATGGCTTCCCTTATCCTTTTAGGACAAAAAAAGATATTTCTCTAAACATAACTCAAAAATCTCTGCAAAACTTTGCATTTACTGCATTCTCAAGCCTTCTTTCTCTTTTCACCCCAGGTACCCCTTGCTATAGAGACTTTGCACTTGTAGCTACCTCTGCCAAGTACAATCACCATTTACAAAACGAAAACTTTCTTGTCCTCCCTGAACACATTAGTGCCCTAAAAGATAATCGTGTGGTGCCAAATATCTCTCATTCATGGCACTTGCTATCTTTTCAATGTTAACATTTACTTGACTAGCTATATGAAGAATATCAGTTTTGCCTTCCAGACTTTAAACTCTAGACATGACTCTCAGGTTATGTCTCTCTTTTCATCATTATTTAGACACGTCTCAGGCATAAATTTTACTTAATGTTATCCAATCAATCAATTGGAAAATTAATCTCTCTTTCTTTATTTAATATCCCTGAAAATGTATTCAGTAAAACCCCAGTGGTCAGGTTCAAAACAGACAGGACTAGGCTGTGTTTACAGGATGACTGTTTAAAAGAAGAAGAAGAAAAAAAGGAAACCACAATAGAGTAGAGGAAAAGAAAGATCAGAGAAGATGCTTTTAGGAATAAACTAATAGCTTCTGCATTTGAAACATGGTCACTAAAGAGAAGATGTGATAAAGAAGAAGAATCAGTTCTGTTGTGAATTCTGCTTTTCTTTTCACATGAGTAAATAAACCCTAGCTTTGCCTTCCTCACATCACATTTCCAATGTGTGCTGCATATTGAAGAAAACAACCTGCTTAGACTGATCTTAAAGGTTGCCTGCTTAGTGACCAGAAAATTCACTTATAGAAGAAACTTTATGTGTCAATGATTTAGACTTGTTCCACTCTAAATAGAGCACTTGCAATGGCCCTGAAGAATGCTATTCAAAGTGCAGTATTTGGGGGCATTAGAGCCATGACAAAGGGTCACGCTTTGCTCTCCACTCACAATTCCCTTTGTTGTATGTTTTCCAGATTCTTTTTCTTTATCTTTTTCTTTCACTAAAAGTCCCTAGTACACTCAGTTTGGAGCTCTCCTAGTACTTGAAAATATATCAACAAAATATACTTCTTTTAGGAAATTTCAAATTATTAGAGGCAAAGACATGCTTAAAAGAAACAGTGTTCTCTCTGATAGCTCTCAGGTTAAATTCATCCTCTGCATAATCCCTTGTTTGGTTATGAAATCAAGTTTTTATAATCTTGTGACAAAGAGAGAGATCAGGAATTTATACAATATTAATTTACAGATATTAGTTTGCATGTTTCTGGAAAATCTTTCTTGGAAATACACAAATATTCTTGTAAAGGGTGATTAAATTTGAGTACATGTTTGATTTCATGACTGCTGGATAATTATATTTATTGAAAAGCATGAGTGTCACAAAGATGTGAAATTATTGTTATTAGCTTTTGTGTGTCTCCTATATTGCTTTATGATAAACATTATTTTTCATTTACTTGTTTGTTTATTATACGCTTTTTAGCTTTCTCTTTGTTTCTACATAATGCATACTTTCATCTTTGAAAGGGAATTTTAGATTTTGCTTGGAGTATATTTTTAAATATAAGGCAAAAAATATTACAGCCCTATATAGATTGGACTAAGATTGAATTATATGTTGTTAAAATTGATGGTAATTAAAATAGAGAGGGCATTGCTTAAATCAACTCACATAGAATATGAACTAAGAAATATAAATCTTAGCACCTCTGATACACTTTTAGGGGGTTGAGTGATTTCAGCTCTCTGCATCTTTGTATCTCTGCATAACATTACATTATTCTCCATTTCATATCAACACTGACAGCTGTATACATTCTAGTGTCCACTTATACGTGTGCCTGACCTGTGGCTTGAAATGAGAACAAGCTTTCTGGTGAGAATGTAAACTAAGCAAGTACAAACGTCATTAATTCTAATCAGTTAATAAGTGATTGGTTCACTCATAATTTTAATGTTTTATCAAAGGCCCACATTATTTTAGTTAATTTTCTTTATTGAGTATCACTATTCATTTTCTTCCATTTCTCAAAATGTTATGTGGCTGTGCATATTTAACCTCCTTAGAGATTAGCATGTACTTATACAAAATATTCAATAACTGTATCAGTGAGATAAACTCCAGAGAGTCTTAACATGTGTTATTGGAGTGGAATCAGTGATATGCAGATGTTAATACCAGGGTGAGAGTGATGGTACTATACAACTCTTTCCAAATTTGCTTTAAGTGACATCACATTGGTGGCTTGAAATCAGCCCTGATGGAAGTATTCACTCTAAGAAAATCATAAAACACTATAAATCTGTGTATACGTGTATATATATATATATATATATATATATATATAACATATATATGCATATATATATATATAAATTCTATGTCTCCATTCCAAGTTTCAGGATCACATTTTTGAGAAACCAATGCCTTAACTTTCATGTGAAAATTTAACAAGACTATGAATTTAAATGTAAATCAGTTGAAAGCACTCTAAATTTTGTTTTTTATTTTCACCAATGTTAGCCCCATGACTAACAATATATAAGAGAATGGTTTGGGGTTTGCCATGAAAGGTCTCTGATTCTCAGTCTATGACCTGAGTTGAGAGTTTATGTAACTGCCCTTGTCAATTTATTTCTGTAATTACTCAAGGACACTCAAAGGAATCCATCCCATACCACATGGATTATAGTCATATTAATATCATAATGGTTAAATGTAAGCATCCAATTTGGCTTCTGAAGTATGTGCTTCAGTTGGTATCTTATTATAATAAGTCAAATGTAACAACTTGATGAATTGTGATGCTATCATATGACATGATTTCTAGTATCCCATTTTCCATTGGTATGAAGGTCAGCATTGCACAAAACCTTTATGGTACAACCAAATTAATCCCAATTAAGAGTGGGGATCTGCAGTCTCAAGGTCACAAGTGGTTCTCCAGATCCCCAAGTGTGGTCCCTCAAGTGAATTCAAACTTTACAGAACAAATCCCTTTATTAAAAAGATGCATCCTATAAAATTTGGATTTAGTCAAAAGGCTGCCCTCCAGGATCCAGGTGGCCACATGTGGCCCCAAGTCTGCAGGTTCCCCACCCCTCTAACTGGTACTACTCTAAGTACCAATTCTGTATCATTTCATGGTAATTAGTAGAGAGATAACTAGAAGTAATATTAACGGAGAAAGTTTAACATAAAGAATAATTGACAGATGATTGGAGCAATGGTGAATTGAATAATGAGACTTAAGAGTACTTTAAAGAATACATCAATAGCTGATGTAGTGATTAGCCACTATTCATGAAGCTGAGATAGAAGAGCCCAAGTAAGAGAATCCCCCACCATGCCAAGACTGGGATCCAGAAAGATTTTCCTGGAGGGATCACATCCATGAATCATTGAATGGCACGTGGTTGCTGAGGTGCTTTGATGGTATGACTTGCTAACAATCCTATTTCTAAGTTTCCAGGGAACATCATCCTCAGAGAAGGATTGTGCCTTAAAACGCTCAGTAAATTCACCTGTTGGGATGCCAGGATGTCTGTGCATGGGAAGGTGCTCTGTGACATTCCTCTCTCTGCAAAGCTACCAAGGGAAATGCCAGGGATGGAGGTGGAAGTTTGCTGGCTGATGAGTGCTGTTTCCTGCTACTATCAAAAGGAACCAGATGGTAGGGGCAGATCTACAGGGTTGAATGAGAAAACACACTGCACTGAAGTCAGGTGCTGGAGAAAGCTGTGACCTTCAGGAAACTGGTAGAGAAGCCATGCACTTTCACGAGCCAAGTGTTGGCTAAAGTGTTCTTTTCAGTAGCCTAGAGGTAGAGAATACTGTGCAGATTCTGGAGCCAAGTGCTAGATAAAGCACAGACTGTAGACATCTGGCAAGTGGGACACAGAGGCACCCAGAAGAGAAAGCCCCTTCCTCCTCCTTTGTCTTTCAAGTACCCTTTACTAACAAGCTTAACCTAGTGTCAGCTGGCAAAGGTGACATATTTATGGGACCTATTTTCAATATCACAGAAGAGTCAAAAGAGGTGATTTTGGAGATAAGAGGTAATAAATTTATAACTGTCACTAGCATTACATGAATTATATCATATTGAAATCTAAAGAGCCAAAATAGACTCCAATTGACTTTCTAAACATTCTCTAATGGATAGGGCACTGACTTTGGTGTTACTGTGTGTCCTTCAGGTATTTATTCTCTAAGTTTCAGTTCCTAAACTTTAAAATGGGGGAGATATTTATTATAATGTATTACAAACTATAAAGAGCTCTAAAAATACAAGTTGTCACTTCTTTAATTATAATTTTTGAGAAGACACTCAGTAGGGAAAATATTACAATGGTTCTTGAAGAGTCTTTGATATATGAAATAAATTAAGTTTGTTTCCTCCACTTCTGCTTTGGATTGTAAAGTATCCTTCAGATACAAACACAGAAAGAAACTCTCTGCCTGAATTCAGGAGATTTACATTGTTTAGCCAGTACATTTTAGAAGGTACTAAAGAATAGGTATCTTTGGTAGAATGTTTAAGTCTTTAGTAAAGGTCCACCAAGTATATTTTTGAAAGAAAGTTGAAGAATGACAAAAGAGTAGTGTAACAGGTGTTAAACAAACTGTGACCTTTATCTAGCCAAGGACTTTGGTATTTTGATACTCTGATACAAAGTGACATTTTGGCTTTTTATTTATTGCTAAGTATGGACTAGGTACCAAAAAGTATAAGAGTGAAACATGACAAAGAAAATTCTTAAAAACATAATATGAGATTATTAAAAGTATACCAGTCTTTCCTTCCTAAAAATCACATAATAAAATCGTTGTCTCTGTCTTTTATTTTGTCCCAGGTTTTAAGTTGTATTTTCTATATTAATATAATAAAGCATTGTGGCCAAAACAGCAATAGCCCTAGAGTATCAGCCATCAGCCATTGTTTAACCAGAGGAGAAAACCATTTGCTTATTATATTTTTGTTACAGGGAATTGGCCTCCTACAATGTGGGAACTTGTTAAAAAGTCTTTATAAGGCTTTCTAGAAGGCTTTTTGTCTTCATATCTTATAGGGATCCTGAAGTCACAAAGCAAGCAGTTTATACAAGAAATAGAAGTGAAGTAAGGGATATACAAGGTGGGCAACAAGGACAGAAGAAGCTGGAACCCTAAACTGAAACCAGACATTTTTGTGGCTTTTGACTTTGGTGATAAGAGTGCCGTGCAGTAAGGTAACCAAGGCCCTTTGTCACAGAGCTGAACCTGGCCAAGAAGTCAGAGAAGCTAAAGGGGGAACAGGTACCAGCAGTTGCAGACATGGCTACTGCTTCATGGCATGGAAATGAGTCAGCAGACCAATAAGTGAGTGTGTGAGTGTGTGTGTGTGTGCACGCATGTGTGTGTGACAAAACAGAAGCTGCTTCCCACTCATTCTCTAAATGCCCCCTGGAATCTCTTTGTGTCTCAGCCTAATCAGAAATACACTAGACAGAGACTTAACAGAAGTTTTAGCTTGGTCTAGTCAAGATGACACATTATCCTTAATGTGTGCTTTATATAATAGTAATCTTTTTTTTTTTTTTTTTTTTTTTTGAGACAGAGTCTCACTTTGTTGCCGAGGTTAGAGTGAGTGCCATGGCGTCAGCCTCGCTCACAGCAACCTCAAACTCCTGGGCTCAAGCGATCCTCCTGCCTCAGCATCTTGAGTCGCTGGGACTACAGGCATGCACCACCATGCCCGGCTAATTTTTTTCTATGTATGTTAGTTGGCCAATTAATTTCTTTCTATTTATAGTAGAGATAGGGTCTCGCTCTTCCTCAGGCTGATTTCAAAATCCTGACCTTGAGCAATTCCCCCGCCTTGGCCTCCCAGAGTGCTAGGATTACAGGCGTGAGGCACCGTGCCTGGCCTATAATAGTAATCTTAAAAATATCAAAATATCAAATATGGGATTTGTTTACTACCATCAGAAACTTGACTTTTTAAAAATATTTTTTTTTTACTTGACAAATAATTTTTGTATACATTCATGGGGTACAATGTGATGTTTTGATATATGCATGTATTGTATAAAATCAACTTGATTACTTTTTCATTGATCATTGATCATGAGGGTATTACCTATTTAATACTTTATTTTGTGATAGCTATAAAAATAAGCCTTTTAGTTCTCCTTCAAGGGAAACTTTTAGAGGGAGCATACTTGATTGATAGCCCCAGCTGCTTCTCCTCTGGAGCCATCACTAGATTTGTTTCAAGGCCACGCATAACCTGGCTTGCTCTCATGGAATAACTAAGCCCAGTGGGGATACTAGTGCCAGCCCATTAGGATGGGATTCAGAGCTCCTCTATTGCGCAGCGTTAACTCAGGGATTGTTCATTTGCCCAGTTGAAACTTTCTCAGAATTGTGTTAAAGTCTAAAATTCTTCTACCTAATCCTCCTTTTTCTTTCTCCTTTCACTGGTAACAGAACAGCTTCACCATCTAATGTTTCTCCCCCTGACTACTCTTACTTTTTTCCTTTGTCTTTTACAGGTGTTTCCTCAATGAATATCTTTCATATCTAATCCAATTTTGTCATTTTTCTTTATTTTGCTATTAATTACCTATTTTACTCAATAAATATTGTCATAGAATACAAAAACAATAAAGGCTTACTCAACAAGTTTATGTTCTGGTATGATAGAAGTGATCAATTCATCAATGTTTTGTAGTTTTCATTGTAGAGGTCTTTCACATCATTGATTAAGTTTATTCTTAAGTATTTCATTGTATTTTTTTTGTAGCTATTGTAAATGAGATTGCCCTCTTGATTTCTTTCTTTCTAACCTAGTTTATTATTGGTGTATAGAAACACTACTGATTTTGGCACATAAATTTTGTATCCTGAAACTTTACTGAATTTACTTATCAGATCTAAGAGTTTTTTGATGGGGTCTTTAGGTTTTCCCATATATAAGATCATATTATCTGCAATAAGGGAGATTTTAATTCTTCTTTTTCAACTTGGATATCTTTTATTTCTTTCTCTTTCCTTAATGGCCTAGTAAGGACTTCCAGTTCTATATTGAATAAGAGTAATGAAATTATCCATACTTATCGTGTTCTAGTTCTTAGTGGAAAGGTTTTCAGATTTTCTTAATTCACCATGATATTAGCTATAGGTTTGTCATATGTGGCCTTTATTATGTTGTGATATGTTCCTTCTATGCTTAGTTTGTTGAGAGTTTTTATAATGAAGGGATGTTGAATTTTATTAAATGCTTTTTCTACTTCTACTGAGATGATCATATGGCTTTTGTCCTTCATTCTCTTGACGTGATATATCACATGTATTGATTTGTGTATGTTGAAACACCATTGCATACCTAGGATAAATACCACTTAATACAGATTTTTTGTTTTTTTATGTGCTGTTGGATTCAATTTGCTAGTATTTTGTTGAGGACTTCTAAGTTCATCAGGGATATTGGTCAGCAGTAGTTTTTCTTTTTCTTTTCTTTCTTTCTTTTTTTTTTTCTCCTACTTCCTCGTCTGGTTTTGGTATCAGGGTAAAGCTGGTTGGTTACATAGAGTTAGAGAAATTCTCTCCTCCTCAATTTTCAGGAAGAGTTTGAGGAAAATTGATGTTAGTTCTTCTTTGTAAGCTTAGTAGAATTTGATAGTGGACCTGTCTGGTCCTAGACTTTCCTTTATTGAGAGACATTTTATTACAAATTCAATCTCATTATTCATTATTGGTCTGTTAAGGTTTTCTATTTCTTTCTGATTCGATCTGTGTTATTGTACATGTCCAGAAATTTATCCATTTCCTCTAGCTTTTCTACTGTTAGTGTGTAGTTGTTCATAATAGTCTGTGATAAGCTTTTGTAGTTCTGTGGTAACAGTTGTAAGGCCTCTTTTTTTTATTTCTGATATTATTTATTTGGATCTTATCTCTTTTTCTAGCTAACAGATTAAATATTTTTAAAATCTTTTCAAAGAACCAATTTTTCGTTTTGTTAACTTTTTGTATTTTTGTTAATCTCTATTTCATTTAGTTCTACTATGATTATTATTTATTTCTCTCTACTAATTTTGAGTTTGATTTATTCTTTCTAGTCCTATAAAGTGTATATTAAATTATTTGAAATCTTTCTACCTTTTTGCTGTAAGTGTGCTTTGGTGCAAACTTCCCTCTCATCTGTGCTTTTGCTGTATCTCATGGGTTTTAGTGTGTTGTGCTTCCATTTTCATTTGTTTCAAAAATTTTTTTTGATTTCTTCTTTAATTACTTCCTTAACCCAATGGTCATTCAGGACATGTTATTCAATTTCCATTTATTTGTATAGTTTTCCAAATTCGTCTTGTTATTGTTTTCTAGTTTTATTCTGTTGTTATCTGAAAAAATACTTAATATTATTTTGAAATTGTAAAATTTGTTGAGACTTATTTTGTTTTATAACATATTGTCTATTCTAGAGAATGTTCTATGTTCTGATGGGAAGTATGTGGACACTGCAGCTCTTGGGTGAAATGTTCTATAAATGTCTGTTATGTCCATTGGTCTAATGTGTAGTTTAAAGCCAGTTAATTTTTTTCTTAATGTTCTGTCTAAATGCTATCTCTAATGATAATAGTGGGGCATTGAAGTCTCCAATTATTATTGTATTAGAGTCTATATCTCCCTTTAGCTATAATGATGTTTGCTTTATATATCTGGTTGCTGTAATATTGGATGCATGTATGTTTAGAATTGTTATATACTCTTGCTGAATTGATCTCTTTATCATTATAAAATTACCTTCTTTGCCTTTTTTCACTCTTTTTGACTTAAAGTCTGTTTTATCTGATAATAACTGCTCCTGAATGCTTTTGGTTTCTATTTGTATAGAATATCTTTTTCTATCCCTTTACTTTCATTATATACATCTCTTTACAGATGAGATGAGTTTCTTGCATGTATTAATAGTTGGGTTGTGTTTTTTTTATCAGTTCAACCAGTCTGTATCTTTTAAGTGGAGCATTTCATCCACTTACATTCAAAATTATTATTGTGTTATTTGAGGGCTTATTCCTGTCATTTTATTCATTTTATGGTTGGTTTATCTCTCTTCCTTCTTGTCATTCCTTTCTTCCTTCCTTTCTTCCTTCCTTTCTTCCTTCCTTCCTTCCTTCCTTCCTTTCTTCTTCATTACTTACCCCCCCCCCATTATATGGGGATGAAGATTTGCTTTGTTTTATTTTTCTAACCTTTGACTTTTCTGATTTACTTGCTTTCTTTCATTCCCTCTTATTAATGGATCATTTAATAATAAGTAACTTCTACTGATTACAGCTTTTTTCCTTTTAATTGTTAAGATTCTTATTTTATTATTTTCTAGGTAAATTCCATTCTGCATCATGGTTTATTTTCTGTTTGATGCAATATATACATGCAAATTTATTTTACAGAAAGTCTTCAACACCATAGAGAGAAAGAGGTTTTAAAATTACTTTGTTAATAATGTATTGTTCACTTTATTTCAATGCATATCACCCTTGGGAATTCATTGAAGATTCCATAATAGCCTACTATAGTACCTATTTTTGTAGTAAGTTATATATTCTTGAAATAAAATTATAATATATATATATATGTAAGAAATGTTTATAAAATAACTTTTATGAGTTATTTTAAAGAGTATAAATCTTATCCAGCACTGGGTTACACTGTTTAAAAGAGTACTGAGTTAATGATAAGCCCTAAATAAATATTAACTTACTAAATTATAAATAAGTGATACAGTATTAATATAACATATAGACAGTAATTTAAAACTAAACCTTATATATTCCAGAATACCTTGATTATGACTTGAATTCCCATGATTTGTTATATGGAAATTGTTATATGGAATTGTAACAAAATTGTAACAAATTTAAATTGTTTTAAATCCTCCTAAATAATGAAGCAATCTGAAATATTTTCATATATCAACATACAGTGATTAAACATACAATGATTAAAAAGCTATTCATAACAGATACATAAAATTTAGCCAATGTAAAAGTCCATCAAATATATAAACATTAACTATACATTGGCTTGCTGCCATGATCCAAGTGCAATTACTGTCAGTATTCAGGTTTGTATCATTTTATGTATCCTTCTCACAATACAGAGATTACATATGTCTTCCATAAGATCCATTTTATTATATTTTAAATTATCTAAAACAAGTCTATAAGAAAACATTTAATTTACTTAAACTTAATTTAAAACATTTAATGTTGTGGCCCTTTCTCTTTTGTTTCTAAAAATATCTTAGACTATATAACTGAAAAATGAGGATTCTTCAGAACTGAAAAAATAAACATATCACATGTATCTTTCTGTATGGGGTACTATATTTAAATGTATGTAAAATTGCAATTTTACATACATTTTAACAATTTGTATGTAACTTTATCATTTACCAGTAATCATCTGATAGCAATACATATAAATTTATCTTTTTATCTTATTATTATCTTATTATTTTTAACAGTTACATAACTTTTCACATTTCAGGTATATACCATAATGTACTTAATTATTCCTCCTTTAATGGGTAATTCACTTATCTTTTGTATTTTTCATTAAAATATTTCTTTAACAAACAATATGTAACAAGCATGTGATTGCATACATTCCTGGGAGTGGATGTGCTCATCTAACTATGAACATTTAAAAATATTCATAAGTGCTTTCAAGTTGTCAGGAATGTCACCAGCACACATAGAAACTTTATGTAAGTTTAGAAAGCATACACTTTCTCTAGATAAATGCAGCCCTGTCTCAGGCCACAAAACTTGTCAAAGGAAGCATACGTTGCCTTCCTTTCTGTTCTTATCTTGGCACTTTTGGTCAAACAACTTACACATTTGGGCCTACCTGTAAGTCAAACAGTAATCATTCATGCGTGTATTTTAAATGTATTTGTATAGTAAACTCACTTAACTAATAAAGTGTAATTGAATTCAGCTAATAAATTTACATGTTTTATTGTCAATTAATTTCTGCATATATGCCATCAAATTCATTAAAAAATAGCAGATGGATACAATTAGCTGTGATCATGAAAACATATTATCAAGAATGTTATGCATTGTTAATTATGGGAATGGAAGGCTTAATTTCCATCTTGAGCATGATTGATAAGCTTGTTGTATGTAGTTTTGCCATATCAAATGATAGGAATCAGAATTTCCCCAAGTTCATTGGCATTTGAATGGGAAATACATACATTATCCCCAAAAGCATTAAAATGCTGAGTGCATGTCCTTGCATATACCTTAGAAAATAATGCAAGTCAACAGACCTTTTGATTTACGTTGAGGAACTGCTCATTTTGAAAATACTTTGTGTAGCCAAAGCAAGTTACATTACAATTTCTCTAAAACATCTATATAAGCCATCATGCTGCCAAATACTACTAATCACCACAAACTTTTCTACTTAATCATAATGTGGCCTCAGAATGTTTTTCAACAAATTCATTCATTTGTATATTTATTTGAGCAACAAAATATATTAAAATTTTATATAAACCAGAATACAGTAGTAAAATTTTAAAAAGCTTGTATTTTTAAATTTTAAAAAGCCATTGGATTATTTCAAGGAGAAAAAATTCATCATCTGACTCAAGTTTTAAAGGTTCAGTGTTGTGTGAATTGTAGAGGGAAGTATTGGAAGCAGGAGGTTATTGCAATAATCTTGATGAGAAAGATTGGTTTGATGGCTTGAAGTTGTGTAGGGGTAGGGGTGGGGCTGGTGAGAAATTGTCAGATTTTTTAAATTAGAGCTCACAGTAGTTGCTGATGGCTCAGATGTGTAGTATGACAGAGAAATCAAGATTTGGGGCCTGGGCAATAGGCAAAATGGAGTTGTCATTTTATGGGCTACTACATTTTTAGGCTATAAAAGCACATTAACTTGTTTAGACTCAACTACTGAATAACAGAATCAGTAAAGTATTTGTTTTGTTTTGAGAGCTCTGTGAAAAAATTAGTGAGGCACTGAGTAACATGAAATAAGAAATTTCAAGATCTTGTAGCGTGGTGGAAGTAGGAAGGTAATAATTAATGATTCCAAAGAGAGAGCAGACAATTGCAAGAGGATTGCATGTATATGTGACAGATGAGGGAATCATGCACAGAAAGAGGGTACATTTATACATAAAATTGCCAGCTATTTATCCTTTGAAAATTATGGGCAGTTAGGTCTGGGAAAGTTAACTGCTTTGCTGGTGGGAGTAGTGGGTATTCTCTTCTGATAGCATTTATTTTCTCCGGGAACATGGAATCATCACTTAAAAGAGAAATAAGGAAAAGAACATGAGGTCATAGGAGAAAGGAGGTGCAAAATTGTCATTGAAGAGATCATGAAAGTGAGCTGGATGGATAAAAACAACAGTTTTGTTAGATGACACCAAGAGCCCACTTGACATTAGTGTTCATTAACTTAAATTGACATTAGTCGATGTAGTTTATGCTTATACATACACATTTAGCTTTTTAGGTAAAGATATGAAATAGAGACTTTGACTCAAAGTTCTGTCAGTTGTGGACAACAGAAAGTGTGAGTTTTTAGAGAGATGAAGGTATATATGGGGGAATTACTGAAGAGATGAATCATTCCATGTAAATCATTCCATGCAAACCAGTTAAAGAGTGAATTGAGAATACAGAGGGAATAAGGATCAATGAGAAGCTGGTACAGTCAATAGATTAAAGATGCTGGCGGATTGAAATTGTTTGGAGTTATGTTACCAGACTGACTGAGTTAGAAAGATAGGAGGTGGTCAAAGTGTCATCTACCAGAATCTTATAATCACCAAAAAAAAAAAAAAAAAAAATGATAATAGTGTTAAAGAAAAAAAACAGAGTAAGTTAGTTGCTACAGGATTGAATTTGAGAAGTGAGATGGTAGTTTGTAAATGACTGCAAAAAGTAGTGAGTATTGTTTACTCATATGAACTTCAAATAAATGGAAGGATTTTAGATAGGATGAAAAATAATCATCAGGAAAAGGCAATCCAAAGCAAGATAAGCACACACCCTACCTCCAGGAACAATGTTAGCCTGAGAAATAGGAAAGTAAAAAGTGACTAATTAAGTTAGTTGAAGGAAAATCAACCATCCCTAGAAAAGATAGATTGTTATTACTTAGAGTAAGAAGGTCAATGAAACATCAGTGACAAAATTAGTGAGAGAGGAGATTTTGACGTTCAGAGACTGTGAACTTCAGACTGGAAAGGCATAAGGATGAGAAAGGGGGTGTAAGATTAAGTCTACACAAAGCCTAATGAGAAAGATGAGGAAGAGTGTCTAGGTGATGAGACTCAGATAAATGATCGATTATTGGGCTTTCTGTAAATCTGGTGTTATTGAAATAGTTTTGATGACCTTTTAGGCAATTTAAATACATGTGTAAGAAGGGGTCTGTGAGTGTTGTCTAAGAAAGTGAGAGTGGAGTTTACAAGAGCACATGAATTCTGTGCATCCTTGATTTATAAAAAACAAAAAACATTGGTAATAATGAGTCAATAGAAATGATTTGATGTTCGAAGGATGATTTAGGATGGATGGAATCCTTTACTGGAGATGATACATATTTCCCATAAATAATATTTAAAGACATATTCTGATCTCTAAATATTGGATTTAGGAAGTATCTTATCCTTTTATTTCTGTTTTCTTATATTCATTAGGTAATCTAAATCTAAAGTCCTTTTAGGAGCAGAGTTCTAAGTGATAGGTTGACTGAAGATAGAAGGAAAAATAATGCAGATATCAGCAAGAAAACATCAAACAACTCCATTAAAAAGTGGGCAAAAGAAATGAACTAAAGCTTTTCAAAAGATGACAGATTAATGGCCAATAAACATACAAAAATGCTTAACATCTCTAATCATCAAGGAAATGCAAATCAACACCACAATGACATATCACCTAACTCCAGTGAGAATTATTTTTATCAAAAAGTCCCAAAACAACAGATGCATGGATGCAGAGAGAAAGGAACACTGTTACACTCTTGGTGGGACTGCAAACTAGTTCAAATTCTATGGAAAGTAGTATGAAGACCCCTCAAAAAATTAAAAGTAGACCTACCATTTCATCCAGAAATCCCACTTCTGGGTATTTACCCAAAGAAAAAAAATGATATTTTATAAAAAAGACACTTGCACTCAAATATTTACAGCAGCACAATTCACAATTGCGAATATGTGGAAACAACCCAAGTGCCCATCAATACGTGAGTGGACTAATAAAATATGGCATATGTACACTATGGAGTATTACTCAGCCATTAAAAATATGGTTAACTGGTTAACTAATACCTTTTAAAATAAACTGGATGGAACTGGATACCATCTTCCTAAGTGAAGTATTGAAAGAATGGAAAAACAACCACATGTACTCACTATTAAATTGGAATGACATTATCTATGCTCATGTATACATGGAGTAAGTAAAATTCAATGGAAATCAAGCAGGCAGAGGGAGGGAAACTAGAGGGAGTGAGGAAGAGGGAATGGGTAAATTCACACCTAATGGGTACAATTTACACTATCTGGTTGAGGAAACACTTATAACTTTGACTCAAACTGTACAAAAGTAATTCATGTAACCAAAACATTTGTACCCCCATAATTTCAAAAGAAAAAAGGGTGAAAAAAGAATCATTTCAACCTTTCCATTTTCCAGAAAATAAACTGAGATATCTAAAATAAAATATATATGATATATTCAGGTAATATTCATATCTCTATAAATTCACTAAGTATCGTAAAAATCTTTAGACAATATGTGTTATTTCTCAAGAAAATGAATAGGAATAATGGGTTTAAAAATCACCTCACAAGAGAAACTGATGTGTTCCTCAGTATCTTTAATTTATCAAGATTCAGCTAAAGTTAGTAGGTCTAGGTGAGTTAAGAATTTTTGGAAATATGTAAGAATGTTTTCAATGCATTTTAGAATTTGGAAATCATTGAAAATTATGAGAAAAGAGAGAGACATCCTTCTTCTTCTTAATAATGAAAAATATTAGCTCTGATTATACCCCATATTGCTTGTGGCCATGTGTTTAATTTACTTGAAGTGAACTAAAAAAGTCACTGAATTTAAAGTTACGAAAAATCTTTCTATAAGAAAAAAAATGCTAGAAGTTAAAGGGGGAGCTAATTGTACCATATATGATAATAAATACTATAATTAAAAATCCAGAAAAAATGAATATGCACTATTCTTAATCTATCTTTGAAATGTACATGGTGGTTACTATGCTTAACATTACATCAACTTGGCCAGGCCATCGTGCTAAGATATTTGGTCAAACATTATTCTATATGTGACTGTGAGGGGTTTTCTGCAAGAGATTAACAACTAAATCAACAAATTTTGAGCATAACAGATTACCCTCAATAATGTGGGTGGATCTCATCTGATCCATTGAAAGCACATTTATAGCTCTGACTCAAGCCATGTATCAAAAAAGTCTGTACCCCCTTAATATTTTGAAATTAAAAAAAAATCCTTAATAGAACAAGGACTGACCTCCCTGAAGCAAGAAAGAATTCTGCCAGCAGACTGCCTCTGTACTCCAGCTGTGGATCTTCCCTAGGTTTCCAGCTTGCTGATCTACCCTACAGATTTCTGACTTTCAAACTTCCACAATCATGTAAGCCGATTCCTTAAAATAAACCTTTCTCTCTCTCTCTCTCTGTACACACACATACACATCCCTTTGGTTCTGTTTGTCAGGAGAACCCTGAGTAAAACAGTGCCTACATTTTCTTATCGATTTTTAGCAAATAGTAAATGGTGGCTATAATGTTGGCAAATAAATATCATATTAAGGCATTATCTAAACATGAATTCAAAGCTATGCAAACAGATGATAATTAAAAATAAAAAATTAAAGTAAATATCCTGTTGCATGTATCTGACTATTTAGTTTGTGTTTACAATTAAAAAACATCTAAATCTTTCATTTGGGTTCATATTCATAAAAGATAATTTTACCATTGTTTTAAAGGTATTTTGTCATCAAACAAAAGTGCCTTTTCATGAATTATTATACTTTAAAAAATTAAAATTATAGTAAGAAAAGAGAGGTGTCGGCCGGGCGCGGTGGCTCACGCCTGTAATCCTAGCACTTTGGGAGGCCGAGGCGGGCGGATCGCTCAAGGTCAGGAGTTCGAAACCAGCCTGAGCGAGACCCCGTCTCTACCAAAAATAGAAAGAAATTAATTGACCAACTAAAAATATATATACAAAAAATTAGCCGAGCATGGTGGCACATGCCTGTAGTCCCAGCTACTCGGGAGGCTGAGGCAGTAGGATCGCTGAGCCCAGGAGATTGAGGTTGCTGTGAGCCAGGCTGACGCCACGGCACTCACTCTAGCCTGGGCAACAAAGTGAGACTCTGTCTCAAAAAAAAAAAAAGAAAAGAGAGGTGTCATAAAATATGTGGTATTGGTAGTACAGGGTAGTGGTGAGGGAGGATCTATGTCCAAGCTTATCTGTGAAACAAGCACAGGAAGTAGCTGAATTTGCCTAACTCACATACCAACAGTGATTAAACAGATCTTCTTTTTATTTTTCCCTGTAGGCCTCTCACCTATTCAACACTGAACAGGCTCGGAGCCTATGATGTTAATAGTAGACAGATTGCGGTTATCCTGACTTTTAGTTTCATTCAACCTTTTCCTAATTGGAGCCCCAGGCGTGGGTCTCTCACAAACCACATCCTGTACAACACTGCTCTGATAGATAAATAAGTAGAAAAACACAAAAACAAGAAAGGCAGACTGGGTTTTTAAGAGACAGGCTGAGAGAGTGTGACAACCACATAGCCTCAAGCTCCTAACTGTGAGGAAGGCTGTGAAGAGGTGATAATGCTCCTTGTTCCTCTTGGCTGACAAATTTAGAGAGGTCCTAAAGGCCAGAAGGTAGATTTAAAATTAAATGGCAAATAGTCACTGCCAGTATGAAGGTAGAGTTCACTGCAGCTCTCTGCATAGAGTGTTGATAACACATGTACCTGCAGTCTGGTGCTCTGAAATGTGCTGAACTGGGGAGAGAAAATTCAGGGTAAGCAGACAGACAAGTGCAAGGAACAAGCAGTTCTGCAACTCGAGGAGGGAGCAGCAAGGCAAACATGTTCGCAGAGGGTGTTCTCAGGAAATCTAGGTCGGCCTCTAGGTAGAATTTAGAATCAGAGGGCTGCTGGAAACAGGTTATGATATCATTGTTTATAGCATACATGACAGTTGTACAAATATAGCCCAGTTTGTGCTCAAATTATTTTAAGGATTTGAACATTCTTTTTTAAATGTTTCTACAGAGCTATTTTACTATAGGAAATTTCGTACTTCTGTGAAGTTCACAGTATTTGCTGGTCTCTTTCCCAATTGTAGGTATTGGGGGTGTCTAACATTAGCACCTCAGGCTATAATAAAAAAAAAGCTACCAAAAAGTTGGCTATCAGAACACTAATTTGAATTGTATCTCTACCCTGTTTGTGCATATGGATTAGTTCAGAGAGAAAATTATAGTTACATGCTATTCTTTAACCAGTAGTTTGTTAGTAGCCTATTAGCAGGGTGACAAAAATGACATTGTTTTTGCATTTTTGAGACATTTTTCTAGGAATCAATGGAAAATATAGACTTTAAAAGAGTGACTCATTTTCATAGTCTTGATGAAAAAGAATGAAAATTTACTATGTATATTTGTCCTGCAGTGATGATAATTATGGCCATTTATAGGCTTAATTTTGGAAGCCATCCCTTGAACGTTTCTTTTTTTTTATTTTGTTTTTTTGTTTGATTTTTTTCTTTATTGCACTTACCTTTTGAGGAGTTAGAATAAGTCACCACAGAAAGAATTCAGATCATAGTTATAACCTTATGACCCTTAAATAAACAGGTTTTTTTCTTCACATGTATCGTTAAAGTAATGACCTAATTTCTTCCACAAGGTAAATGCATGTGACAAATTGTCTCTTATCTTTGCAATCCATTCTAATTAGTGAATAAACTCTATATTTTTTGTTTTTGCATCTTATATCACTTCTTTTAAACAAATCAGTGTAGCACATTCTAAAAAAGGACAATGGAGCAAAAATGTCAGACTTCAAATCTTGGCTCCAGAATTCTCTAGCTCTGTAATGTTGAGCAAATTAATTAATGTCTTCATACTTTAGTGTTCTCCTCTGTAAATTTGGAAGGATAACAGTACCTAACATATATTGTATGGATAGCAAATATGAATATATACACACATATAATACACATACACACATATGCACACATGTACACATATATACACATATATGCATATATACAGATACACACATATAGACACTTATGCATACACACATGTATATACATATATATAATATTTCATATATATATGAACTTAGAATAAACCCTAGCATATAGTGCGTACCTTATATATATGGGCTTTAGTTATTGTTATTATAATCTTTATAATTTAATCTGTTTTATCTGTTTTACTCATTCCATTGGCACCTTAGTTGAATCTATTTGATCTTCCATTTAAGTCATTGCAACAGTCTACTACCTAGTATTTTCCTCTACTCTTCACCCACCTTAGGTTCATTCACAGTTGCCAACATGAATCTGTATACCATTCAACACATTCTCATTCTTTCTATGAGAATGCCTTTGTTGATCTGCCTATTCTACTGCTTTCTTCAACAGTAAAATTCCAGTCAGCCTTTAAATCTTAGCCATCCATAAAATGTTATAACACTTCCTATTCTCATCTATATTTTAGGTGTCTGTGGACCCAATATAAAAGTTTTTTTTTTACTTGTTTAAAGCACTTTTACATTGTGTTGAAATTTTCTTAACTAGTTTATGATCTATCTCGCACAGTTCTTCCATATTTTATGGCAGAATTTTCAAAATCTCTCACTGTAATACTCTGAACATAGTAGGTCCTTGATAAATGTTGGAGTAATGCAATTGCTTAAACTGTGCTTTCTCAGACTCCATAAAACATGTGGAGCATGAGACAAAGCCCTCCATGAAAGCAACTTACCCTGGAAGATGCACATTACCATTAGGGAACATCAGGATTGAGATAATGAAATAGAGGTTTGGGAATGGTAGTTGAAAAGACAAGATATTAAACATTACCCAACCCTTGATGTATCCTAAGAAATTAAAAATTAAAGAAAAGAAAGAAAACTCACAAGCATTTCAGAGGTATAATCACAACTATATACTTTACAGTGGTCCCCAACCTTTCTTGCATCAGGGACCAGTTTCATGGAAGGCAATTTTCCCACGGACAGCGAGAGCTCAGGCAATGATGACAAGATGATGGGAGAGTTAGGGAGGAGAGCGATGGGGATCTGCTGTAAATATGCTCAGAGGTGCTCACCTCCTGCTGTGGGCCCTCCCCGGCCCCTGCCTAAGTTTCATGGAAGAAAAGGTTTGTTTGTGGGGTCAGGGGTCAGGTGGCAGAGCTCTGCAGCCTGGCCTGGGGGTTGAGGACTGCAGTTGTAGAATAACCATTTATTATTGCATTTGGTTCTTCCTTTTTAATTTTTATTTTTTAATTGTCAATTGACAAATTATAATTGTATGTATCTCTGGGCCACAAAGTGATGTTATAAATTACGAACAATGTGGCATAATTAAATTAATTAACTTATCCATCATTTCAAATAACATTTTTGTGATGAGAACATTTGAATTTTACACTCTTAGCAATTTTGAAATGTACAATACTTTATTATTTACTATAGTCACCATGCTGTGCAATATATCTCAAAGGAAAAAGAAAAAAAGAAAAAAAAAACTCTTTCTTCCTGGCTAATTAGCTTTGTACCCTTTCACCACTAACTTCCCATTTCCTCTACCACTTGCCCTACTTCTCCCACCCTAGCCAGTCTCTGGTAATCACCATACTCTCTGTTTCTTTGAATTTGATTATTTTAGATTCCGTACATAACTGAGAACATCAGTTATTTTTATCTTTCTGTGCCTGGCTTATTTCACTTAACATATTGTTTTCCAGTCCCATACATGTTGTCAAGAATGACAAAATTTATTTCCTCTTAAAGGTTGAATAGTATTCCATTGTATGTAAATTGGCCCTCCATATCTGTGAGTTCTGTTTCTGTGGATTCAAACAACTGTGGATACAAAATATTGGAAATAAATAAAAAAAGGATAGTTGTGCCTATATTGAATATGCATTTTCATTATTTTCTAAACAATACAGTATAACAACTATTTATATAGTGTTTGCATTGTCCTAATTATTATAAGTAATCTAGAGATAATTTAAGGAATATCAAATAGTGTGCATAGATTATATGCAAATATTACGCTCTTTTATGTAAGGGACTAGAATATTGTGGATTTTGGGATACGTTAGGGGGATTCTAGGCCTAATTGCCCGGAGATACCAAGGGATTATTGTACATATGTATATGCCACAATTTACCCATTCATCTATTGGTAGACATGTTCATTCCGTATGTTGGCTATTGCGAATAGTGCTGCAATGGATATGGAAGCGCAGATATCGCTTGGATATACTGATTTCAAATCCTTTGAGTAAATACTCAAAAGTGGAATTGCTGCATCATATGGTAATTCTAATTTAAGTTTTTTGAGAAACCTCCATGCTGTTTTCCACAATGGCTATGCAATTTATATTCCGACCAACAGTGTACAAAAGTTCTTTTCCCCTCATAATCTTCACCAACACTTGTTATCTTTTATCTTTTTGATGATAGTTATTCTAACAGGCATGAATTAATAGCTCATTGTGGTTTTAGTTTGCATTTCCCTAATAATTATGATACTGAGCATTTTTTCATATATCCATTGGTCATTTGCATGTCTTCTTTTGAAAAATGTCTATTCAGGTCCCTTATATTCTATTGTTGGACAATTAAGGTATGCAAAATTTTTGATTATTTATTTATTTATTTATACAGAGTGTCACTCTGTCACCCTGGCTAGAGTGCAGTTGTGTGATCATAGCTTACTGCAACCTCCAATTCCTACCTCAGCCTCCTGAGTAGCTGGTACTATAAGGTGCATGCCATGACATCCAGCTAAATTTTTCTTGTTTATCTAACATCTTGCAGCTTGTTAGATAAAAGTGTATACGTAAGAAAAATTTGCTGGGACATAAAAATTGTCACTACATTGAGTGTATATTCAATATTAGTTTCAATTTACACAAATATACTCACATATTCATGTGTAGCAGAAAACTATAAAAGAACACCAGTATTCAATGGAAAATATTGATACATAATTTTTTATTGTCTTTATACTATTTTCTATTTCAATACATATATAGTATCTTATTTTTATATCTAGTAAAAAATTATATATGCCACTATGTATATAACTATGTATACAGTATATAATTTCTTGAGTTTTGATAGGTATATAAACCTATGAATCATCACCACAAGCAGCATAAAAATATTTTCATCACCCTCAGAAGTCTCTTTATCACCTTTGCAGTCTATCATTCCTTCTGTCTCTGACTCGAGATCCGCTTTCTTTTGTTATACATTTGTTTGCATTTTATAAAAAATATAGTAGAAATGGAATTACCAATTTGAACTCTTTCTTTCACTTAGCAAGAACATGAGCATTGGAATAAAATGCTTCTATGTCTGAACACCAGCCAGGTGTCAGGGCTCAGAACAAACTACACCAGCAAATGGCATCTTGATGCTAAGTATTTTAAACTGAAGGAATTAAAAAAAACACAGAAGCAACAAGATTACTTGCTGGCTTTCTCTCTTTCCCCTCTTCTGGAAGTATGTCCTAAGACCTTCATTCCACAGAGTTCCTGCTCTATACCCCTATCCCCAGAGGCCAAGAAGACTGGGAATAAAAAGACTTTCCCAAGTCCCCAGTTTATTACCATTAGGTTATACCTTTTTGTCCTCTGATCACACTTCTGAATGTCCTTATAAATAGATTTTCTTGGGTTTTAGGGTCTTTATTTCTGAAAGCTCCATGTCACATAAAAATATCATTAAATAAATTTGTATGTTTTTCTTTTGTTAATCTGTCTTTGTATAGGGATGTCAGCTATGAACTTTCCAATAGGTGAAAGTTACTTTTCCCCTATGCAAACCTCCCATTAATGTGTTTGTTAGTAAATATTTATGAGCTTAAATTACCTTATCTGTGAAATGATGATATTAATGCTAATTTTGAAAGGCTATTTAAATATTATACAAGATAGCATGTGAAAAACGTAAGGCGGACATGCCTTGTAGATATTGCAGCTTTAGTTCCAGACCACTGAAATAAAATGAGCATCACAAAAAAGCAGAGTCACACAATATTTTTATTTCCCAGTTCATATAAAATGTATATTTATACTATATTGTAGACTGTTAAATGTTTAATAGTATTATGTCTAAAAGAACAATGTACATACCTTAATTAAAAATAATTTATGGCTAAAATATAAAGATCATCTGAGTCTCTATTAAGTCACAAACTTTTTGTTGCTAGAGGTTCAATGTTGATGGCTACTGACTAAGTAAGGGTGGTGGTTGCTGAAGGCTGTGGTGGTTGTGACAATTTCCTAAAATAAGATAGCAATGAAGTTTGCTGCATCAATTGACTCTTTCTTTTACAAAATATTTTTCTGCAGCATGTGATGCTGTTTCAAAGCCTGTTATATACAGTAGACCTCTTTCAGAATTGGAGTCAATCCTCTAAAACCATGCCACTTCTTTATCAACTAAGTTTGCATATTAATAATATTTTAAATCTTTCATTGTCATTTCAACAATATTCAGAGGATCTTTACCAGGAGTATATTCTATCTCAAGAAGGTACTTTCTCTGCTCATCCGTAAACAGTAACTTCTCATCTCTTCAAGTTTTATCATTAGATTGTAACAATTCAGTCGTATCTTCAGATTATGCTTCTAATTCTAATTCTTTTGCTATATATACTATGTTTACAGTTACTTCTTCTGCTGAAATCTTGAACCTCTCAAATTCCTCCATGAGGGTTGAAATCAACTTCTTTCAAATTCCTGTTAATGTTGATATTTTTACTTCCTCTCATGAATCACAAATGTTCTTATTTATTTACTTTAAATTTCAGAAGATTATGGAGGTTGTTAGTTGTGAATTTACCCATCCCCACCCCCACCATCTGCCCAGCACCTGATGACTTTTACTTCCATGTGAGCACCTAAGTGTTGATCAGTTAGTGCCAATTTGATGGTGAGTACACGTGGTGCTTGTTTTTCCATTCTTGTGATACCTCATTTTGAAGGATAGGTTGTAGCTCCACCCAGGATATTATAAGAGGTGCTAGTTCACCATTGTTTTTTATGGCTAGGTAGTGGCATCTGGAATGGTGAATCCTTTCTGCAAGTGTTCCATTTACTTTGCACAGATTCATCAGAGAAGTCATTATGTATGACAGCTTTAGCCTCACAAAATGTATCTCTTAAGTAATGAGATTTGAAAATCAAAATTACTCCTTGATTTATGGGATGCAGAATGAATGTTGTGTTCGCAGGCATAAAACCAACATAATCTCCTTGTACATCTCCAGTAGAGCCCTTGAGTGACTAGGTGCATGGTCCATGAGCAGTAATAATTTTCAAAAGAATATTTTTTTCTGAGCAGTGGGTCTCAACAGAGGGTTTAAAATATTCAGTAATCCAAGTATAAACAGATGTACTGGCATCCAGGCTTTATTTTTAGAGTACAAGCAGAGTAGATTCAGCATAATTCTTAAGAGCCCTAGGATTTGGGAGATGATAAATGAGCATTGGCTTTAATTTAAACTCACCAGAGGCCTTAGCTCAATAACAAGAACTCCTCACCAAGACTGCTATTGTTGAATGACCAACTGGCCAGTAGCAAAGAACAATAACTGAACCCTCAGCATGATACTCTTTTCAAGGAGTACTGGATAGCAAGTCAATTCATCAGAACTCTTCCACCACAGGCATCAGCAAGTATTCCTTACTGGAGTTACATCTATCTTAGATGGTGATATGCCTCCACTGCATTTAGTACCTGTGGAAGCATCACAACCCTAGGGCTTTGCAATATGTTTTCTGTACTGACATGAAATAATGCATTATATTGCTTCAGAAAAAACACGAACACACGCACTTTTTACAGTGAAGAAGATGTGATAATGAGCACGTAGCTATGGGATCCACTACAATATATCATATTATCTAGAGGCAGAGGGCATGACAAAAATTGAGAATAGAGTTCTTCAGGGTTGGTATACTTTCCTCCAGGATGTGATATATTTGTACTGAACCAAGGGGCAATATATGTTGCTGTGTTCCCAACAGCTAGAATACATGGGTCTGAAAAATAAGAAGTTAGAACTAATCTCTCCCACCACCACTCCCAGGGACTTTCCTGTGGAATTTGTCCTTCCTGTACCCATTACTTTAGGGATGCTGGGTTATTGGTGTAATTCCAGGAGCAGGATGCTCTCACTAGTGGGTATAGAAAGGATTGCATTGAACCTAATAACACCACTGTGGCCAAGGCATTTTTGGCTCTTCATGCAGTAGATCATAGACAAGGGCATGAGTTACTATGCTATCATGTGTAGTTTATTCTGATCATGTTCAGGAGATAGGGTTGTTGCTGCATAATGTGATGAAGGTACAATAGCTCTAAAATTCACAGGGATATCTTTTGGTGTTTCTATGCCTAGTGATAAAAGTGAATAGGAAATTACAGTAAACACAACCTGATGAGGAGAGTAACAAGGGCTTAGGATACACCATAATGAAGATCTGTGTCACACCACAAGGCAAGTCACCTGGCCTGGATGACATGTTTGCCAAGAATAAGGAAAATTTAGAAAAGGGGAGAAAATGAATTGTCACCTTAGAATAAGCTAAGGCAGTAAACCCTGTAGCTCATTGCACTAACCTCCAAATTATTAATTTTTAGAGATGGTGAGTGAAATACCACATTGAAGAGTAAATGTAGGAGTAGTCTTAAAGAAATAGTGGGTAGGAAGAAGTGTCAGCAGACCTCATTATGCAACAGGTCAATTATAACAGATTCTTTTGGTGTCACATGTGACATTCTCTCAAGATTATTCTGATTTAAGTGAAAGCTGTAATGAGCAGGACTTGAGCAAGTGAACATATCTCAGGTAGCTGCCAACTCTTGCTGTCCTCTGCTTTTTTTTGAGGGGGTGGCTCGGGCTACTCAGGGCACATTCTGAAGCCATAGAGTCTTGCTGAGCCTTCCTGTATGTGCAGCCTAAAAATGCATAGAAATAAAACCCTATGGGCCCTAAGGATCCATCTTCATAAAAAGGACAGATATTAGTAAATAAATACGCCAGGCTCCATTTATAGTGAAAATTCAGAGCACATTCTATGGTTACTCAGAAGCTCTTTCGCAGATTCGTACCTCAGTTGTCCCAAAAAGAATGAGTTCATGAATACAACTTTGCAGGCTTTTCCTTCTCACCTGTCCAACACATCCCACTCTGTCACTGCTACTTCTTGTGATGACATCCTAAATGAAGCACCTGCAAACAATTCCTGGTTGGAGTCTTTGCCCTTGGAAAGACATCAAGCCAAGAAGGCAAACAAAAATACCTAGTAGTAATTGTAATTATATCTGCTAAATATTTCTGTAATTTATTCATTGGGTGTTGTGGGCTCTGTGTGTGTGTGTGTGTGTGTGTGTGTGTGAGTGTGTGTATGTGTGTGTAGAGAAAGAGAGAAGAGGTAATTAATTAACATATGCCATTAATTTTGCTAGGCTAAGGGCAGAACAATGAACACAAAAAACATAATTCTGCCCTTATGGACTTCTGAAGGAAAAAAGAACTTAATTTGTTCAAGTAATTAAAGTATGTCTGGAGTGCAGTGTGTAAAGGAGAAAATAGCTTAAGAGGTAAGTAGAGCCAGATAAAACAAGGCATCAAAGACCATTCATTAGATATAAGCAAAAATTGCCATGATATGATTTTCATTTTCAGAAGGGTACAGGGACACCGCTTTATGTGACTGAGAGATAATAGTAGGGTGAAGTGGCATAGTAACATTGGCTGCAGAGAAAACAAAACACAGTAAAGAAATATTGTTGATGTTGAAGTTTCCAAGGCTTACATATGGATTAGATAGTAATAAAACAAGAATTAGAGTTGTATTTTAGATTTCTTGTTTGAACAACTATGTAGATGGTATACAATTGACTGATAAGGGGATTAGTGAAATTAAGGTTTGGAAAGAACTAGAAATCAAGGATTTGCTTTGAGCATGTGAAATTTGATAGACCTGGGTGATATCAATTGTGGTTATTAAGAAACATATATTTATGGGAACTGAGCTAAGGGGAGCAGTCAATTTTCAAAAAATGCTCTAAGAAGAAGATTGTTGATATACTTTTTTAAGTTTGCATGGTTTGACTAAAGGAAATGACATTAATCCTAAAAGCATCAGTTCACATTCAACTGAAATTGATAGTTGCAGTCAGAAGAAACAGTTATTTTGGTGATATGAAAGCCAATAAAGAAAAATTGTAACCATTTTTGAACAATAGAATTTAAATACATCTCCCTGAGTTATGCTATTTCTTTATTAATGATAAAAATACTCAAGAAATATGACAGTTTTATATATGTTCTATTCAATATATATAATAAATCCTTATTTTGACATAAAATAATATACAAGTATTGACATAAAATGAATTTTCCCTAGTCTTCACCAAACAAATGTTGGACAAATATTAAAAATATTACTATTAAAGATTGTCACAGTATTAACCTATACCAGGATTATCAAGTTTCAATAGTATGGGCATGAAAATAAGCCAAACAAGCAAGTTGCCACTCAGACTTTCCATTCCACAGTGGAGTGTTCTGCGGAGGAAAAGATTTGAGAGCTACTGTTTAGCCAAACTTTGTGTTTGTTCCTGGAGGTCAAAAGGCATGGTTTTTTTAAAGCAGGAAGTGAGTCTGTTCATATTTCTAGGTCAGTTATTTTTCAGTACATTAAAGTTAGTTCTATTCTTAGGTGGATATTTTTCCCATAATATATTGCTACTTGCTATTTTGTGAGTCCTCACTAAGAACAGGCATATGGACACAAATATAGATTCAAACTTCCTAGCAAACCATCTGCAATATATTTATTATATCCATTTTTTTGGTATATTTGCACATTTTCTTCAGTCCTAATCTGGAAGAACATGCAGGATTTACCAATAAAAAGCTGTTTCTGATCTCTGAATGTATCTACTGCGTTCAACTCATAAGCAAGGCAGACAAAAATGTGTCTAAGTAATGAGTCTAGTAGTTAATCTGCTGATTTTCCTGTGGAAAATGGAGTTATGTAATGTCAAGTTGTCTAAATAAACAAAAGAAATTTTAAAATTTGAATGTCTTCTTCTAATTTTGAATGGCCCATTTAGTATTGGGGACTTAGGGCATTACTGGTAATTATCAGAGTTGACTTTCTCTCACATGATTTCTTGAGGTTTTTAAGATGACGTTATATGTCCATGAGAAAATGTGGGTGGAAACCATCAGAAATTATATACAATATCTGAAAAAAATATGAGAAGTGAATGTATTAGTTCAGAAATCAAGTTTGAAAAACTGACTTAGTAAAGTGTTCACCAAGCAGTAGAAAGTTCAGTAGAATTTCTGAATTTAGTCAGAACAAACACCTTTCTTTAATGTTTTATTAATAATATACTCCAACATTTTGACACCAATATATAAGAAGAAGAAGATATATTTTATTTGAATTAGTAGGAAATTTTTACATTAATTTAATATCAGAAGTTATGAAATTACCTGTAATATGATATAAGGAAGACTTTCCATTAACCTACTGAACTAAAATTATCAATTTGGAATTTCCTGTTGATGGAGTTATCATATGCTTTTAGTAATACATAGAGAAAAAAGGAGTATCCAAAACAAAAGTAAAATCATTAACTAAAAATTTACTGAGATATCCACAAGAAAGGCTACCCACACTCTTCTTCCTATTTTTTATGCTTCTTTTTTAACGAGAGAAGAATTCATCTTTGTATTAATAGTTAACTCCTTTACTGGTGTCTGATAGCCACCCTTTGAGTAATTTTTCACTATTACATATTATCTATTTCTGCTGTACAGTCTATTATCCCACTCTCTATGGTCATTTGTATTACTTATTTAGCTCCCACTTGCAAGTGAGAACATGCAGCATTTGACTTTCTGTTTCTCAGGTGTCTGTTTCCATAGTGTAGTGGTTGTCATGTTCGCCTAACACAATTCTTTGCATAGGTATTCTCTTCACCTCTCATTCACTATCCAGCCACTCCAACATGGAGTCAGTTTCTATCCTTTCAATGGCACTGCTCTAACTAATTCATTTCAGAGAATATATGTTAAATACTTACTCTGTGAAGACACTGTGATAGCATTAAATGATGCAACAGTGAACAGGACAGCACAGGGCATTGCTCCTCTATGGAAGGACAGAGAGAATAAATAAACAAATAATTAGTCTTTACAAATATTGGTGTTCTAAAAGAGCAGGGGGGGAGGGGGGCAGGGGCAATATATGTAACCCTAACAATATTTGTACCCACAAAATTTGAGAAAATAAATAAATAAATAAAATTAAAAAAAAAAAAAGCCATGTGTGGTGTGGAGAATGACTACCTTCCTAAATAGGGATAGAATTTTTTTTTTCTGTATTAGTAACAATTAATTTGAGATCTGAAGCCAGTCATATCTGAGGAAAAAGTGTTCCTAGACAAGGCACAAGCACTATCAGAGCCCTAAGATGACAAAGAGTTTGTTGTGTTCATAGAAATAAAAAAAAAATGTATAATAAGAACAGCATCTCATGAGTAAGGAGGGTTCAAAAAAGAGGATTACAATGGTAGCCAGGGTCTGGATTGTGAGTGTCTTATAATGTATGGTAAGAAGCTAGGGTTTTATTCTAATTGTAATGAGAAGTCACTGACGGTTTTTAAACAAGGAAGAAATACCATGTGATTTTATCTTTAAGATGTTGAATGGAATGAAGGCCACAGGGTCTAGGGAAGAGACATGGACAATTGGAGTGCTCTAGGTAAGAGATAGTGGTGGTCTGAAGTAGGGCAGTGGTAGACTAAACCAAAGAAGAGGAGACATGCCAGATATATTTCAGAGGTAGGTGGGCCAAGATTTGTTAAAGGACAAGAACTTAGGAAGTAAAAGGAGAGAGAATCAGTGAGGACATCCAGGTCTCCAGGTTTAATAAGTGAGTCTACAGTGACAAATATATGATTAGAGGTAGGTCTCTAAGTCACAGTGTAAATGTGGAGGCTAGGGGAAAAGGGAGTCAAACGTTTCATTGACAATGACTTCAAACAAAGAAATTCAATGAATTTTTTTTTAATTTCCCTTTTTACTAGACCTCACAGTTATTTGACCCAGTTCATAACTCCCCCTCTGAAACACACTCCTCAGTTAGATTCTTAGAAAGTACACACTGTTCCCTTTTACTTGTCTGATTGTTTTCTGTCTACCTGGCAGCCTTATTGTTGGTTTTCTTAGACTGTTGTCTTCGTTTCCAAGAGCTATTTATTTTGGGTTTTCATAAATATCTGTCCCAGTCTTTTTTCCTTCTTGTTTTATAATCTGCTTAGATGAGGAATTGAATTGTCTTAGTCTATAGTAGCCTAAAGTAGTCTATTCAGGCTACTTTAATAAAAATAGCATAGAACAGAGGGATAACTTTAACAACAAACATTTGTTTCTCACAGGTCCAGAGGTAAAGTCCAAACTCAAGAGCATAGTAGATCCTATGTCTGGTGAGAGCCTGCTGTCTGGTTCATAAATAGCCATCTTTTTGATGCATCCTCCCATGGTAAAAGGGGGAAAGGAGCTTTCTGGAGCTTCTTATATAAGGGCACTGATCCCATTCATGAGGGCTCCACTTTCATGACCTAATCACATCCCAAAGTCTCCATCTCCAAATACCATCATACTGGGGATTAGGTTTACACAAAAATTTGGGAGGGGGAAGACAAAACATTCAGTCTATAGCAGGCATGTACACCCCGCTTATACAGTGTGATTGCTAACATCCCAAATTGATGTCCTTCAAACATTCATCCATCTCTAGTTACAAGCTCATTTATTCAACTATCAGCTCAATAAGCCCATTTGTTATTTCAGAATCTTCAATGCCAATACATTCAAAATGGACCTAATAATTTACCCTAATCTACACTAAATCATCACCTTAGCTGTTTATGTCAGAAACATAGAAATCATTCATTATTTTTTTCAGACTATCCTCCCAATGCTACCTAAATAACTTATTCTGTAACAATGTTTTTAAAATGCTTCTTCTTTGCCAAACCCTATCCCATGCATCAGTGACAAATACAAAGAACATGAAACCTGCACTCATGGACTTTACCAGCTAGTGTCAAATAGTGGAGGGCATTATGTTAAATTTATCATCACATAAAAGACATGATTACAGATTTTGATATAAAGGTGATATTCTGTGCCTTTTAAAATATTATAAAGTGGCCCAATTTAGATTAGAAGGACTCAAGATACGCATCTCAGATGAAGTATTATATTACATTTATTTCCTATTTTTGAAACACATCCACATCTTTTCATATTCATCAGCAAGCTACCATCTTCTCTTACTTGAATATTTCTGTTGCATTATAAATGTTATTCCTATATTCCCTTTTGTCTCCCTATATCCCAATATATATTCATAAAATAATCTTAGAAAACAGACCACCAAAATTCTCACAAATATAAAATATCATCTCCTACCATACAACCTAGTATAAGGTTTTCTTTACTCCCATAAGGAAAATTAAGATTCTTTTTTTTTAATATTTTATTTTATTTAGTTTATTGTTTTTATTTTTGAAACAGAGTCTCACTCTATTGCCAAGGGTGGCGTCAGCCTAGCTCACAGCAACCTCAAACTGGTGGGCTTAAGCAATCCTCCTGCCTCAGCCTCTTCAGCCTCCTGAGTAGCTGGGACTACAGGCGCACCACCACGCCAGGCTAATTTTTTTCTATTTTTCAGTAGAGACAGGCTGTTGCTCTTGCTCAGGCTGGTCTTGAACTTCTGAGCTCTAGGGATCCCACCTTAGTCCTCCACCCCACCCCCGAGTGCTAGGATTACAGGCATGACCCACCATGGCTGACTGAAAATAAATATTCTTCATGTCTTGATTAATCATATCAGGACACATTACTCCCATCTAACTGCAATCCTCCGGTACACCATCTTTATACCTTCACTTGGCATATTCCTGCTCCACTCTGCTCCCTCTTTACCCTGATAACTCAGCCTTTGAGTCTGATGTGTCCTACGTGTATCTCCCTTGACCTCTCAAGCTGTATAACATCCATGCTCAAAATAAAGGCACTCAGGTCACTGCATTTGACCTTCTAGCAATCATCACAATTGCAATTCAATAATTTTTGTTGTAATTATTGGTTTACAATGGGTATCTGTCTTTTCTGATAGATTTTTAAACACAAATAGGGCAAGGAGTTTGATTGTTTTGTCATTATTTTTATTTCCTGTGCTTGGAATAGTATACATGAAGAAGCTCTAGAAGTAATATTTTAATGAGTGAATGTTTCACATTTAAAGTCCTCTATAACTGGATCAGATTCAGTGCAGTGATGAAATATGCACAATTGTATCACAATGTAGTCAATATATTTAACAAAAATGACCAATGACAATATTTAAATAAACATATGTATAGTAATCTGGTATTACATGATTTATTACTAGAAGATCCCTAAAGTGAGACAAAGTATAAATTGACTATTCTTTTACCAATTCTAATTAAATTTTGTAAAAATTGCTAAAACTTCAAATCAACATTTGATTTTTGATATTGGGTGTCATTTTCACACTAATATTCAAATATCTCTTTAATATGCTGGTCACTTATTTGATTTAATTTTGTTGACATGAAGATTGTTTCATAGTTAAAAAAAGTAGGCCTTGATGAAATCTGATAACTATTACTTTTAGGTATTATTAATAGAATACACTATTTGTGTGTTCTATTAATTGAAGGGTGGTAGTCACCCTTCAATTTACAGAAAGTTTCATTCATTTTTTAGGTGTTGATCTGAATATATTATCAGTTTAATCAATATCTATAAAACTTATCTCCTATAATAAATGATAATGTTCTTCAGGCTACATATGTGTTGACTTTTGATATGAAAGAAATTCTAGAAACAATGGGGTTTTTCCTATTATTTTGCCTTTCTTAGATGGGGGAGGAGGGGATGGGTATATACAACCACAAGTAAGATGTGCAACGTTTGGAGGATGGACATGCTTGAAGCTCTTACTCGAGGAGGGAGGGGGGCATGGGCAATATAAGTAAACTTAACACTTGTACCCCCATAATACGCTAAAATAAAAAAAATCTACATAGAAATGATTTGTCTACTTGTATCCTTTCAAGTATTTTTTCCTCCAGAGTAAGAAAAATGTATTCAAATATATTTTTAAGTTATTTAAATTTTGTAGATTAGAAATTTCCTTGTGAAAAATAAAAGATACAAATATTTTATAAGAAGATGATCAGAAAAGTTAACCTTTAGGATGAGGAAAATGGTTTAACTGGATTTGTCAATTAAAATATAAGTATTCATTACACTTTATTTTTAGAACTGTACATGCTTTAATACATACTATAATAATGACATATTGTTTTAATGGACTTTCTTTTAGATTGATTCTAAGAAGTTAGTAAATATATAATTCTTACATTCTGGGTCCAAGTTTGTTTCCCCTGTACGTGTCTATATGTCAGGGAAAACTATATAAAAATAGAAACTAAATTTTACATATATTTCTCTAAATAGAAACCTAATTCATTTAGGAATATAACAGATTTTTTTTCAAAATATAATTATAAAATATCAATCAATTAAATAAACTTTCTTGAAAATATAGCCAGAATCTGACCATGATTCACTACATCCGAAATGTCTGTCTTTGTGCAAGTATCATTTCTCTCCCGAGTTATTACAATAGCCTCTCTATTGATCTCCCAAATCTGACCTTGATCTCTTGCAATCTAGTGTCCAATATCAGCCAGGGCAAAAAACAATCTTTAAAATGAACTAAGTCCTGCAAGATCTAGCCTTTTATAATTTTTTTTACTCTAAATTCCTACTATCTGCCATTTCTTGCTCACTCATTTTTACTCATTGCTTTTCTTTAATTTCACTTAGCATGCTTCGGATTTAGTACTTTTGTTGTGTCCTTTGCCTGGGGTACTCTTCCCCGATGAAATCTGTACAAATTGCTCTTCACCTGCTTGTGATCATGACATCCCATGTAAAATTGCATTCTCCACCATCTCATAACTTCCTATCAATTTAATCCTGCTTTCATTATTTTCCTTTGCATCAATACCATCTAATATCATACACACACATACACACATATTTGCTTATTGTTAGTCTCTGTCCACATATTTACTTTCCAAATGAGCAGGAAATATTTTCCTAATTGTTATATATTCAGCACTTAGAACAGTGCCTGACATATTAAGTACTAAACACAACTTACTAGTGAATGTGAATGCAGGTATAAACTAATGTAAAATAGTCTTTAGATCTAGTTAATTAGGGCTGAATTGATTGGGTAACAGTGTAAGAACACAGCAGCAGCAGGAACAAGCCAAAATATGACAATTGTTAAAATGTGAAATGTAAATGATATTTAATCAAGTCTTAAGTTTTTCAATTAAATGATCAAAATAAGTAGGCATTCTTATCTACATAATAAAATGCAAATGTACATGTTCATAAAATATGTAGATAAAGATAATAATATGGTAAAGAGAATTATATTTAATAAGCTCAATCACTGCTCTTTTACTATTATTTGCTATGTAATTGTGGAGGATATGTTAGTGGAACACCTGAATGGATGGCATGTGTTAATTTCAGTGCCCAAATATTTGTATATACAAATAATGCAGATACATAAGTAAATGGCAAATAAATAATTGACAGGAGAAATACAAGTTAACATATGGATTTATGAAATTAGCATGACAAAAATATGAAGTGAGAAAAACAAAATGTTAATGAAATAATGTATAGAAATACTTTCTTTGTCTAAATTATTGGAGTTTTAAAATTGTAGGTAATTTGGTCTGATTTGTATTATATTTTATATCAGAAAAAACAAATTCTAACATAAAAGTTGGAGGCAACCAGTGTTATTCCATGAGTTAAGTCTAGCTAGAGATATGAAAATCACCTGAGGAACTTAATAAAAATATATATTAACATCCTCTACTCCTAGAGATTCTAATTAACAGGTATGGAGAAGAGCCAATACTTTAAAAAATTATCATAAAACTCCCAAAGGATTTTTTAGAGAATTCTGCTGTACAGTTTTGAGGACCAATAATACCTTTTGGTGATAATAAACCACTGCCAGTGGGCTAAATCCAACTCACAGAAATGATTTCTTTTGCCTATGAAATGTTTTCAAAGGTTTGAATCAATATATAAATATTCACATTTATAAACTCTATTGAAAAAAATTGGCAACAGATAATTTGCATTATTGAATAACAGCATGCACTACTATACTAAGGAACTGTTGGCAACTTCCTCCCTTATATATTTACTTCTTCATTTATTTATTCAAACTAATATTTATTGATAGCCTATTCTGCATTATATTCCTCTAGTTGCTGAGAAAATTAAAATAAATACTATAGAGAAAAATCTATAACTACTAGAACTCAAAATCTAGTAAGAGAACAAAATAAATGTTCTGTTTTTCATAATTGTCCCCATCAGTCACCATGATCTCCAAGACTCTACCATCAAATATATTGCTGTCATTTATCACTATACTTATTTTATCACCATACTTGTTACAAGCCTATGGTTTTATAAAGTTAAGAAATTTCTTTCTTCAGTTTTTATATTTGTAGAATAGCGTTAATTTCTATGAAAAATAAATAATAAAATGTTCATTGCTTAACCAAAATAATTGTATTTCTATTATATGTTACTGATCAGTATGTGTATTTATCTTCCTCTTAGTTTGTGACTTTCAGATCCCCTGAGACTTGGAGATTATCTGTGACCAGTTAGTGTAAAGGAAAATAAAACAGTATAGATGGTATAGCCCTTTCATAATTCTGTGTCAGTACTATTCCATGGTCTGGAAGTGAGGTAAACCATTGCTCCTCACACTGTTCTAGTACTAATAAGTTTTATGTTTCACCTAGATGCTAAGTGTGCTTGGTAATGAAATCTCAGCCTGGGCAGCTCCTTCAACACTATGGTACTATGGCATGGAAGAGGGAACAAAATTATTTGCTGGGCAAGTAGTTTGTCTTTGTCAAACTAAACAAGAGGGAATATTTTTTTCTATTTTTGTTTTTTTTGGTCTCTTCTTTTGCTCAATGCAAATAAATAAGTTTTAGATGGAAACCATCTGTATTCCATATGTCATTCATTTGTCATCCACTGGCAATTGAATATGACTTCTGATATAACCCAAACTTTGATTTTTGGACAAAAGAAATGATCAGAGAAGGAAATAAAGACTTTCCTAAGGCCATAGAATGAGTTAAGAGTAGAGCTAGAAAAAGATATGAAATAAGTCTAACTGTACGTTGAGTCTTATTTCTATTACACTTTTATTCCTATATATCATTACAGGACTATATAAAATATGTAGAAAACTGTGTGCAAATGTATGACCCTGCTATTATAGCCATAGGGCTGAACATGTGACTCAAGTCTACTAAATCATAGTACATTTCCATAACAAGAAAATTTGGAGCATGAATTTGCACATGATATATAATGGTTCTATCAAAGATCTTCTTTGAGGATATAGTAGAATGGTAGAAAGATTTCCCATCCATTTTAATTTCCCTTCCTTTTGGTGACGTAAAGCATTTGATGTGATACCAACGAAAACCTGTCACTGGTGTTTCTAATATCTGGATAGTATTATTTAGTCTGGCTTATTTTTATGACCTTTTATATTGGTTATGGTGATTTTCTTTTGGGGGGTACATTGTTTCTGATTCCAGTTAAGTTTCTTCTAGGGTCACATATTAGTTAATGGGATTTGCATATATCTGAGACCTAATTTTTACAAAAGGGCAGAAGCTGGTAAGTTGTGGATCAAACTCGTTTTCTTCATTTTGGGCAATTGGATTAATTTTTTACCCACCACGTATGCATGGCCATGTGACTGAGTTCTAGACTGTGGAATGTGGATGGGAATAACACACGATACAGGTTTGGGGCATAAAAAGCCTCCCGCACAATTCTCTCCTTTCTAAATTTCTATCTTCTGATCAGGTCAGCATACAGCAGAGGAGTAGAGGAAACTCAAAGAGGGGAGACCACAAAGTAAAGAAGTATGAGTTGCTACATCACTTATAGAAGGCTGCCTACCAAATACCCACAACGGGGAAAAAAACTTTAATGTGTCAAGCCACAGGGGTTTAAGCAGTTCTTCTTCCCTTCTCAGAGACAGTTTATGCTTTTGCTGGGCCCCATAGGGCATTTGATTTTAATGCTTAGGCACAGTTAATGGCACTTGAATTCTTTCCAAATCTATGATCTGTAGATTAGTTTTTTTATGAGCCCACTGAGCACCACAAGGGGGCAGAATTGCCTAAGCCCATCAATCAGCCAAAGAAAGTCTATAATTATGATCCGTTCCATATATAGGTTTTTCTCTGGTGATCTGAACTCTCGTTTCTTGGCTTCAGATCTGTAGCAGACTGGTGTAAATTTTTTGAGGTAGACATGTCTGAACGAATGCATTGCTGTCTAGGCTCTGGTATTTGCTATCCAAAGCTTAGGAACAAAATAGATTTAGATAGAAAGTACACCTTATTACTTAGAGTGCATATCTCTATTTCTCATTTTGTAGATCTGCATATGATCATGGTATACAATTATGTAGATATATAGAAAGCATAGTTTTACATAAGGACACACACATACACATACAATATTTATAGCTGTATACTTTTACAAAGTCAGTGACTGGAAGTATAAAAAAAAGCACAGTTTAAAAACTTAAACTTCCCCCAACTTCTGAATATTGTTTTCAAAGCAAATTTAAATTGCGTATGTTCACACATGTATGCACATTAAAGGTTTAGAGGGTCTGTGGCTCCCTCCTGTCTTTGATAGGTGACTTTAACAAATGTGCCGATTGGAATTATTGTTTGTATAAAGGTACCTTTCAATGTGGTTGCACCTGTACAAGTACCTAAGCCAAGTCACCAGTGATTTTAATTGCAGGTCACTGACTAGAATTGCAGTACTCCATTATAATTTTGTACAAGTTCTTACACACGTGAACTTAGTTCTGAATTAAGAATTTTGTATGACCAGGTAATGGAAACCACAAAACTGGTGGTTATGGAGTGGTGACTGTAGAAATCAAGAGAAAGAAAGAAGAAGAAAGAGGAGAGGGGAAAAAAGGAGAAAGAGAGATAGAAGAAAGGGGAGAGAGAAGACACACAAAAAAATGAGGAGGTAGAGGAGAAAGAGGTGGAGGAGAGGAAAAAGAAGGAGAAAAAAAGGACAGAAGAGGAGAAGAAACCAATGGCAGTAGTAGCACAAGAGGAGAAGCAGAAGGAGAAAAAAAGGAAGGAGAAATTTTCACACAGAAGAAATATAGAACACATGATTTTCCCAGCAGTGCTTAGATATAACATAAGTGAAGCACACTGGAAAGTAAAATATAATAAATAAATATGTTTTCTTTCTCAACTTCCTTTAAGCATTCTTTTCTTTATTAAGAGATTTTGCTTTTCAAGGATTTCATTGTTAATGTAAGAGTGAAAAGAGAAAGGAATATCAATGTTCCTCTTGTATCTTTCAAAATAATTTCCTCCAGTTCATTTCCAAAATAATAATTTAAGTACCAGAACTATTGTTTACAAAAAATTTTTGAAAAGTTTAAGAAAGTATAGACAAAGCCCAGAAGTTGGATAAGACTGGGAAGATGGGTATAGGAAAGGGTGTGTGTATGTGTATATACACTAAATATATAAATATATATATTTCACTATATAATAAATAAAACTTTCATTCATAGTTCTTACATTTTTGTAAAATAACAAGAGTCAACCTATATTTTATAGGCTTACTATTAAAAGAGCATTGAAATTTTTTTCAGATAAAATTAGAAGGATTTAGAATACTTTATCCTCCATTTTGTAAAATAATTTGCAAACATTAAGACACGATTGCTTTAAAATTGCCTGAAATTGATTTTTGTTTTTATTTTACTTGTTATGACATTTCTGGTGTGGGGACAATAACTCCAGCACTTTTCCATTTTTCTGTTCATGGGCTTCTAACAGTCAATCAGACATCAATAATCTAACCGAGTCTTGATTGTAATTCTACAGTAAGGACAGCCCTCAGTCAATTTGCCAGTACTAAACATTGTGGATACTGTGAGTGCATTTCAATCCTGAATCAAATTGTCCTCCATGAAAGCAATCTTGAAAAGTTTTCCATTATTTTATCTTTGTTTCAGGAAATTAATAGAACTTTCTAAGTTACCTTTACACATATTTTCTATGTCTTTTCTAGCTTTTGAAAGGAAATCAATTGTGAAGAGTTGGAAATGGCAAGAAAATATTACATTATTTGATTTTACAGCTTTGATAGTCACAAAGTTATTTTATAATTTCATATATTCTGGAAAACTGATAATAATGTAAATAATTCTCCTCTAGAGTAATGAAAATAAATTTTGTCTATTAGAGGAACAAGTCATTCTTCCCTTTTTTGTGAAAGATACCAGTTTGCATATTTAAATTCATTTCAGCATTTTTAATTGCCTGTATATGTGTACTCAGATTATTTTTAATGAGTTTATGACACTTTTCTAGTTCCCTTGTTATTAAATTAGTTAAATAAAATATTTGATATGTGTTCACATTTTATATTTATACAAAGGTCCTAATTTTCCCTTTGTAAAAATTACCTTGGCCGGGCACGGTGGCTCAGGCCTATAATCCTAGCACTCTGGGAGGCCAAGCTGGGTGGATTGTTTGGGTTCAGAAGTTCAAGTCCAGCCTGAGCAAAAGCGAGACCCCATCTCTACTAAAAATAGAAAGAAATTAGCTGAACAACTAAAAAATATACAGAAAAATTAGCCGGGCATGGTGGTGAAGTCCTGTAGTCGTGCTACTCAGGAGGCTGAGGCAGAAGGATTGCTTGAGCCCAGGAGTTTGAGGTTGCTGTGAGCTAGGCTGACACCACGCCACTCTAGTAGCTGGGGCAACAGAGTAGGACTCTGTCTGAAAAAAAAAAAAAAAAATTACCTTTTTACTGTTTCTCAAGATCCAGAAAATACTATCACTATCAAGGTTTGAGATGTGGGACTGGTCTTAGGACGGTGAGGATTGTATTGAAGTCTTAGAAGTGTCTTATCTGTTGCTCCAGTATTTGGTATTTTCTTATTGGCTTAGATTCCAGTTTATATTAAAATAACTTCTTGCTACCTGCTCTTTCACAACTAATGAAATACATACATGATTTCCAGGTGGGTAATCTATACCCTTACCTTTTCTTCCTGCAGCATATATCTGCTATTTTATTAAATTAAAATTAAAGGCATAACTTATTATTTTGAAATTCTCTGCTTAATGAAAATGTAAATCAGTAAGAATGCAGTAAAAGAAATATATTTTTGGTTATCTCAATCTACAATTGAATATCTTTTTCTGATCTTTAGAATATATCTATTGTTATAAGTAATAATCTTAGAGATGATTAGGAATGATTATTAAGAATTAATTATTTTTCTAATATGAAGTTGAGAAATAATAAGTAAATATATAATACGTCATTTTTGAAAATTTTCTGCAAAAGCTTCTGGATAAATTAATGTGAATTTTACTGGAAAATTCTGTCATTTTTTATGTCATTGGTTTAGTTTTTAAAAATTTGAAAATAGAATTTTAAATTATTATTTTTATGTGAGGGTATTTAAAATGTTCTAGTCAGTTCTAAATACTTCAAAAACAAGTTCTAACAAATGCTAAAACTTTGCTTTTAGGAGGAAATGAAATTTGAATAATGAGTGATATTAACATGGTTTATAGTATCAGTTTATCCACAAAAAAGAAAGGGGAATTGGGTGTAGAAGTGCTTCAAGTAAGAATTATTAAAGACAGAAACACCAAAGTCATTGGACATTGAGGGCAGAATTTATAAATATTTCTGGGGTATAATCAATAATATTATGGCCAATTCAATGGATGAAAAATGTGTAAATTTGAGGTTATTGTCAAATTTTCCTCTGAGAACAAATGCTGCAGTTAGTCATGTGAATAATGGTCTCTAAGACTACATAGAAAAGAGAAAAGCCCAGTTGTTTCAGAATCCAAACTAAATCCAACCCTACTTAAATGAGGAGAAATGGACCCTGGCAGGGCAAGCAGAATTTCCCAACTGACCTCACCCCTGATTGCAGGTCCATGAGCAATAAAATGTCTCTTGACTCAAGTCATTCGATTCTAGTGTGACTTGTTAATCAGCAATATATCACTAAACCAAAATCCAAGTGGAAAATATCTTGGAAATAGGATATTCTGCCAATAGAGAATTGAAACCAGAGACACAGATGTGGGAGACAACAACATTTAAAAAAGAGCTGATGACATAAAATGACCCAGGAAAAAATTCAGAATAAAAAATAAATTGTAATGGCAGAATGATATACATCCCCAACTTTTAGGATGTAAGTAAACATGGAAGATCCACCAAAATAGATTGAGAACTGTCAATAATTTAAAGAGTCATGAAAGCCAAGATGAAAATAGTATCGACTGTATAATAGTGAACACTAAATAAATATATACTGAAGAAAGGTCAATTTTTATCTGCAAGTCTTCTGACTTTGCACTAGAATCATCCATCAGTGCCTTCCATGGTAGCAATTTCAATCAAGTTTTATGAGCAGCATGTGTGTTATGCCAGGTTGAGAAGGAAATGGCGAAGTAAAATGTAAGTAAGTTGTGTGTGTGTGTGTGTGTGTGTGTGTGTGTGTGTGTGTTTTGGATAGAAAGTTGATCATATTTTAGGTTATTAAAGAAATAGAAGATTAATATCTTTAATAACATTAAAGATACAGAAGAAAAATAAATATAAATTACAGGAAAAACCAAAGGATACACCAAAATGAGTAATTGATTAAACATGATCATATAGTTGTTTTTCTTTCTCGGAGGAAGGAGGAAGGATGCAAGGAAGGAGGAAAGGAGGAAGCATATTATTTTTTTTCCTGAGAGAGAAGGGAAGACTTTAAAAGTGATGACTACAGACACATGCTACTTTAAAAGAATTGTGAGAAATATTAGTTTGCTAGTAGATATATAGTTATGTAGTTCATAATGTTCTGTAGATCCGAAATCTGGTATAGATTTCAAAAGCTTAAACTCAAAGTGCTAGCGCCCTGCATTTCTTTCTGGAGGCTCTTAGGGAAAATCCATTTCCTTGATTTTTCCAGCTTCTAAATGCCTCCCACATTCCTTGGTTCCTGGCCACCTTCCTCTGTATTCAAAGCCAGCAACTGCAAACTGATTCTTTCCTATGTTGCATTTCTCTGATCTGTCTTCCATTGTCATATCTTGCTCTCTGACAGCTGGGTAGGGTTCTTAGTTTTTACAGATTGTAATTAGATTGGGTTTATTAGTAGTCCAGGTTAATCTCTCCATCTTAAAGTCTCCAATTTTTTTTTGTATTGAAACTCTTTATTTATTTATTTTATTTCAGCATATTATGGGGGTAAAAATTTTAAGGTTTCAATAAATGCCTTTTTCCCCTCTTCCCCCACAAGTCTGAGTTTCCAGCATGACCATCCCCCAGATGGTGCACATCTCACTCATTATGTAAGTATATACCTGACCCCCCCACGTGCCCAATACCCTATTACTGTAGTAACTATGTGTCCACTTAGGTGCTGCTCAGTTAATACCAGTTTGCTGGTGAGTATATGTGGTGCCTGTTTGTCCATTCTTGGGATACTTCACTTAGTAGTATGGGTTCCAGCTCTAACCAGGAAAATATAAGATGTGCTAAATCACCATTGTTTCTTATAGCTGAATAGTACTCCATGGTATACATATACCACATTTTATTAATCCATTCTTGGATTGATGGGCACTTGGACTGTTTCCACAGCCTTACGATTATGAATTGTGCTGCTATAAACATTCAAGTGCAGGTGTCTTTTTTATAGAGTGTCATTAGATCTTTTGGGTAGATGCCCAGCAATGGGATTGCTGGATCAAATGGTAGATTTACTTATATCACTTTAAGGTATCTCCATATTGCTTTCCACAGAGGTTGAACTAGTTTGCAGTCCCACCAGCACTGTAGGAGAGTTCCTCTCTCTCCACATCCATGCCACCATCTATTGTTTGGAGACTTTTTGATAAAGGCCATTCTCACTGGAGTTAAGTGATATCTCATTGTGGTTTTGATTTGCATTTCCCTGATGATTAGAGATGTTGAGCATTTTTTCATGTTTGTTGGCTATTCTTCTGTCTTCTTTAGAAAAGTTTCTGTTCAAGTCCTTTGCCCACTTTTTAATAGGGTTATTTGATTTTTTTCTTGCTGATTTTCATGAGTTCTAAGTATATTCTAGTTATCAGGCCCTTATTCACCACATAAACAGAAGCAAAAACAAAGACCACATGATTCTTTCAATAGATGCAGAAAAAGCTTTTGACAAAATTCAACACCCTTTCATGATATGAACACTTAATAAAATAGGCATAGAAGGAACATACCTAAAAATGATATAAGCCATACATGACAGACCCATAGCCAACATCATACTGAATGGGGAAAAAATGAAAGCATTCCCACTTAGAACTGGAACCAGACAAGGCTGCCCACTATCTCCACTTCTATTCAACACAGTGCTGGAAGTCCTGGCTACAGCAATCAGACAGAAAAATTCAATTAAAGGTATCTAAATAGGGGCAGAAGAGATCAAACTTTCACTATTTGCTGATGATATGATATTATATTTAGAAAACCCCAAAGATTAAACCAAGAAACTCCTGGAACTGATAAATGAATTTAGTAAAGTCTCAGGATACAAAATCAATACACAGAAATCAGAGGCATTCATATACGCCAACAAGAATCTAATTGAGAACCAAATCAAAGGCTGAATTCCCTCCACAATAGCAACAAAGAAATTAAAGTACCTAGGAATATACTGAACCAAGGAGGTAAAAGACCTCTACATGGAGAACTATGAAACACTGAGGAAGGAAATAGCAGAGGATGTAAACAGATGGAAATCCATACCATGTTCGTGGATCGGCAAACTCAACATCATTAAAATGTCTATACTACCCAAACTGATCTACAGATTCAATGCAATACCTATTAAAATCCCATCAGCATTCTTCACAGATATAGAAAAATAAATTTTACACTTCCTATGGAACCAAAGAAGACCCCGAATATCAAAAGCAATTCTAGGCAACAAAAACAATATGGGAGGTATTAATATGCCAGATATCAAACTATACTACAAAGCTGTAGTAATTAAATCAATCTTGTATTGGCACAAAAATAGGAATATTGACCAGTGGAACAGATCTGAGAATCCTGATATAAAACCATCCTCATATAACCATCTAATCTTTGACAAAGTAGACAAAAACATATGCTGGGGAAAAGAATCCCTTTTCAATAAATGGTGCTGGAAAAACTGGATAGCCACTTGTAGAAGGCTAAAGCAGGACACACACCTTTCACCTCTCACAAAAATCAACTCACACTGGATAACAGACTTAAACCTAAGGTATGAAACTATTAGAATTCTAGAGGAAAATGTTGGAAACCCTCTCCTAGACATCGGCCTAGGCAAAGAGTTTATGAAGAAGTACCCAAAGGCAATCAAAGCAGCCACAAAAATAAATAAATGGGACACGATCAAACTACAAAGCTTCTGCACATCCAAAGAAACAGTCATGAAAGTAAACAGACAACGTACAGAATGGGAGTCTCCAATTTTAATCACATCTGCTAAGAATCTTTTGCCAGATGAAGTAACAATTTCACAAATCTTGGTATTTTGACATGTATATCTTTGTGGAGACATTACCCTGCTTGCCACATAGACCTGTTTGTTGATGAGTTGGCTATGTGGTAAATTATGGTATGTCTTTAGCCAATATAAAATGAAAGAAGTATCCATGTAACACTAGGAAATTTCCTTAACAGGAAAACAGACTCTGAGGTTTCAAGTACCCTTTCTGCTTGATTCTGCACATCCTGCTTTCTGAAACATGACCATCTAAGCTAAATAAATCTCTGAGAGCAGGTACGCAAATGCTGCCAAAGAGAAAGCTAGAAGTCAGTATGTAGTCTCCAGGCTGTCTATATCTGAACTTCCTTAGGAAAAAGAAAAATAACTCAATTTATTTATCATTTTATTAGATTTCTCTTAATAGCTTTTGGGTAAATTCCTAACCAATATGCTTCATCAAAGTCAAACTGAGTTGGTCATTATAGAAGTGAAAGATCTATGTTGATTGTAGTATGGGTTTTATTTTAATGACTGAATTAGATTATCCATTCAGCAATCTTATTCACTGGAAGCACAAAGTCTTTCACTAGTTGAATTGACAAACTATACAAACCTGGACAAGTTAGGTTATCTAAAAAGACAATGTAGAGTTGATGTTCTATTAACAGCTTAACTGTAATTAAGCTAACAGTCAGACATCAATATAAATGTCAGTATTATAAGAAAATAGATTTTGCTGCTAGAATAATGTGGTAATAAATTTAATTAGTATTTTAATTGCTTTTTGAATCAGCAAATCTTAGCTGCCATAAAGAAATATTAGCATTTTAAATTTGTTATGTATAGACTCAATTTTATATCTTATTTTAAAAAACATTATATTCCCATGTAAAATAGCCAATAAATTGTATAATATTGGAAAATATTGATAATACTAAAATAAATGAAATAGTTTTGAAAGTTTAAAATGAAGGCTAACAACATTTGTTTCAGGTTAATAAAAGTATCAAATCCTTTCATTCCATTCCTTCTTCATGATCTTCTCTAGGTTACAACGGTCTAAAGTTTGACACTTATGTTTTCCTGTGGATTGTTTCAGATTTTAAAAAGGAAGCAAAGTTACACAGTCATTGGTCTAACAAAATTGTTTTCTAATAGTATCAGAAGAATTAATATTATTGAATCAACAAATCACATATTGCTTGAGCTTATGTTTCACATTTTTGAAGGAAGATGTTTCTGCCTACCTTAGGTGTGATGATATCATGTCTTATTATTACGTCCTTTGTGAACCATTTCTTATAAGTACAGAACTGTGTCAGTTCTATCCCTCATAGTATGTTTTGATATATTGCACACACAATGGATATCATCTATCTTGATGATAATGGTCTAGTAATACCCTCATTTTGTTATGCATTAGTGAATAGGTAATTCAGTTTTGTAGCATAGTTTGTTCTTCCATATTTGTTAATCTCTTTTATAATTGAATTTTATAAGTACTAATCAAAACTGGATATGCTATATTCATATCATATAATACATCAAGAAAATGTTGTTTAAAAAATGTCTAATTTTTATGTTCTTTATTTTTTAAAGATACCAGAATTTGGAGAAAATAACTAAATTAGTTTCAATAGTGGACTGAATGATGGACCCCACTTAAAAATATGTGTACTGAAACCTATGACTATTACTTTATTTGAAATAAAGGAATCGGGGACAGAAAGAAAAGACAAAAAACACAGAGAAACAAAGGAGAAGGCACTGTGAAGATGGAGGAGAGATCTCAATGATGCACCTGCAAGCCGAGAAATGCCAAGGATTATCAGCAGCCAACAGAAGTTAGGACAAAGACATGGAACAGATTCTTCCTCAGAGCTTCTAGAGAGACCACACTCATGGAGCACTACTCGGCCATAAAAAGGTGATGTAATGTCTTTTACAGCAACTTGGATGGAACTGGGGTCCACTATCCTAAGTGAATTATCTCAGAAATGGAAAAACAAACACCACATGTTCTCACTAATAGGTGGGAGCTAAATGATGGATACACACAGGCAAAATGAGATATAAAGGACATTGAAAGCTAAGAAGGAGAAATGATGGGCAGGAGGTGAGGGACATAAATTTACCTATTGGGTACAATGAACACTGTCCAGGTGACAGGCATGATGAAAGCCGTTTTAAGCATCATACAGTGTATCCATGTATCCAAAACATTTGTACTCCCTTAATGTTTTGAAATTTAAAAAATTAAAAACTGAAATAAATACAGATATCTGAATTAAAGACATTCAACACAGAAGCAGACTGAATTTAAGGAACTTTGCTCTTCATGCCAACAAAAAGAACCATTTACATTCCATTTAATACTTCTAAAAAATCTATAATACATAATCATAACAATTTTTGAAAGTTATCTTTTAACTCAATTAAATTGATAAACATGTCTTTTTTTCCACAAAAAAAGAACAAAATTATATGAGATTAGGAACATATACCCTTAGATTCATTAATATCCTAAGAAGAATAAAAAAAAGATGATACAGTATTCAGAAACATTATAAAATTAATAAAGAAATACACATACAATAGGAAAATAATTTCAGTAATTTAACATTGTTAACAAAAATAAGAATCACAATCAAATCAAAAAATAAAGTTAAGAAAATCTCCTTTAAATTACACATATACATACACACAAAATGGAAAATGAGAGGCAAAATATTAATAAATCAAAAAATTAGAGATTTAGGCTTAGACTCTATCATCAAAATACCAAGAAATCTAGAAAGAAAGAATAGAAAAACATTAGAATAGAAAAGAAAATCATTAAAGAAATAATTCAATATATATCACACATTGGGAAATGTAGATTTCCACACTGAAAGCATTCAGTAGAGTACCTAGAGCAATGATTAAAAGTAGATCTACACCGAGGCATATCATCAACAGTTTTCAGAATTTGGGGACTAACTTTTATAATTGTCCATGTATTTACCTTTAGCAATATCTTTATTTATTCATATGACTTTAAGTTACTGTCTGATGTTCTTTTGTTTCAACCAGCAAAACTCTTTTAGGATTTCTTGAAGGGTAGGTCAGGTCACAAGAAATTTACAAAGCTTTTGTTTTCCTGAGAATGTGCTAATTTTTCCCTCACTTTTGAAGGATAACTTTTTATACATATAGGATTCTTGGTTGATTGTTTCTTTCTTTTAGCACTATATGAGACAACCTACTGCCTTCTGGCCAACCAAAGTTTCTGATGAAAAATATGCTGATAATCTTATTGAAAATACTTTGTATGTGACAAGTTACTTATTTGTTGCTTTCAATATTCTATCTTCAAATCTGGCTTTCAACAATTTGATTAAAATATATCTTTCTGTGGACTGCTTTGAGTTCATCCTGCTCAAAATGTGTTTGTTAAGCTTTTTGGGTGTTTATATTTTTGTCTTTCATCAAGTTTGAGAAATTTTCATTTGCTATATCTTCAAATAATCTATGTCCCTTGCTTTCTCTTCTGAAATTCTCACAATATGTAAGTTGGTATGCCTGATGGAGTCCCCAGGTACCTACCTTCAGTCTTTCTTTGTTTCTATTCCTCAAACTTGATCATTTCAGTTTTCCTATGTTCAACTTAGCCAGTACTTTCTTCTGCCTGCCCAGTTTTGCCTTTGGATCCCACTAGCTAATTTTGTTTTTTAGTTATTGTTATTTTCAGCTCTAGAATTTTTTTGGTTTCTTTTTAGGCTATCTCTTTTTGATACTTCCATTTTCTTCACACATAACTTTCTTGACATTCTCTGTGTCTTTCTTTAATTCTTTGAGCATCTTTAAGACCAAAAGTCTTTGATCTTTCTCAGAGACAGTTTCTGTTGTTATAATTTTCTTTTTTAATGCTCTATAATTGCCTATTTCTTTGTATGCCTTGTGATTTTTTTTATTGAAAACTACACATTTTAATTTAATAATATGGTAACTATCAAACTCATATTCCCTCCCTTCTCCAGGGTTTTCTTCTTTTTGTTGTTTTTGTTTTGGTTTCTATTGCTGCCTCTGTGCCAATAATCAACCTAAGGTGCAAAATTTTAAGTCTTCTTAGGTTTCTTCTGATCCTGTAACTTTTTCTGTATATGCACGATGACTTTACAATTTCTAATTCCAAATGCAGTTGTTTTTGAATGACTTGGCTTTTAATACTTGGCTCCCAAATGAAGAAAAGGCATAGCATGAAGTTGGGGGAGGTAAGACACTGGCCTTTTAACTCCCTTAAATATTGCTTAAGCCACAGGGAAAAGGGCTTACAATAGGGGCAGAGGAAGGGTGTATATGTGCAATAATGCCTGCCTGCCTCTGTGTCTGAATCTCCACAGTCATAAGCAGAAATCAGTGATGAAAACACAAATCTCGGATATTTGAAGGACAGAACTTTTATTGCCCATGAAGACTCCTGATGGTGGCATGCAAGCCTCTCTGGGAACACATGCATGGCTGCTTGCCTTCAGGATATGGAGGAAGGAATGAATGATTAGCCACTCCTGTACTGAGGTAAAATTGACCCAAATCAACTGTACTTTATTGCCAAATATTTCTCCTATAAATTGCAAACTTTCCATAGACTCCAGAGATCCAAAATAGTTGCATCAGGAAGATTCTGCTAGTGCAATTGTGATGTAGGTGAGGAGACAGATTTTCTGTACCTTCTACTCTGCTGTCTTCCCAGAATCCTCTTGCTCAAGATACTATTTTGAAAAATTATTTGAAAGACCTGTTTGCTAAAAGAGACAACATATTGCCTAGAATTGGAAAACATAAGTTAAAAGCAGAAAAATACAATAACAAAAACAATGCAAATTGTTTATATTGATTGTTTGAAATTAAATTTCAGATATATATGCACGTGTATATATATATATATATATATATATATATATGAGAGAGAGAGAGACTGTTTGAAATTAAATTTCAGATATATATGCACGTATATATATATATATATATATATATATATATATAAGAGAGAGAGAGAGAGAGGGACTGCATATAAGGTGGAATCCTACGAATTTATCATTTAGAATCACCCAGACAAGTCATGTTCAAAGCATTTTAATAACAATAACTTTTACATAGGAAAGTCAAGAATTGATTTTATACTTTATATGAAAGTTTTCAGTATTAAACATAAGTGTGTTTTTGTTTATATTTGTATGTTTGCTATGATGAATGTTTAATTTTAAATACCTAGTAGATTATAAGTGGTGCAATAAAAAGTTTAATATCTTTGAATTAGTGTTTAAATTATAAATGATTTTAAGCATGATTCTTATACCATTTCATAAAGGAAACAAAAGTATTAGTGTCATACACACCCATACTTTGAACATAAGCCCAGTTTAGTCTGGGTAACTGTCTCTTTAATTTGAAAAATAACTGATGGATTTTTTGCATGCCATAGATAAGAAATAGAGGTACGTGGTGTGCATTGTCTGGGGGATGGACACACTTGTAGCTCTGAGTCGGGTGAGGCAAAGGCAATGTATGAAACCTAAACATTTGAACCCCTGAAATATTCTGAAATAAAAAAATAAAAAATTAAAAAAATTAAAAAAGCATTTGATAAAAATAAATTTGTCTTTAGTGTTCATAATACTATGTAAAACTGTCAATGCATATTTCCTTTGATCTAACATTAACTATAATATATAATGCATTTCATTTTCTAATATCTGATTAAAATGGAACTTCTTAATTCATTCTGGCATGCATAATACTGAGGAAAAGTTTATGTTAACAGTTTTTTGGTATCTTCTGCTACTAAAATAACCCTGTTAGCTCTATAAGTTGTGACACTAAATAGCTGAAATCCATGGGTAAGACAACCTTTGAAAGTAATCCTTTTGAGAATCTAGAGAAAGCACTCATTCATTTCCATCCTTCAAGTGTTTGTTTTCTTTAAAGAAACACGATAATTATTTAAAAATTAAATTTTAAAAATTATGTTTCTGATTTAGGTTTTCTCAAGTAGTATTTCAAGGAGTTTTTACAAAGCAAACATTGCCACTTTAAATTCTTCTCAAGTGAATTTTATTTCCGCTGACATTTTGGGTCAAAGTCCTGAAAGGACATGATGGATCATTTTGTGCATTACTACTGTCCCAAAGCAATATCAAGCCTTGTATTTTTTAAATATATACATATTTTGGGGGGGTATTCATTTGCTACTACAACAAAGTACCACAAATTGGGTGCCTTAAACAACAAAAGTATATATTGTGTCACACTTCTGGAGGTTAGGAATTTGAAATGAAGTTTTAGCCAAGTTGCTCCTTATGAGAGCATCGAGGGAAGGAAATGTTTTAAGCTTCTTTCCTCGGTTTGTGGATGGCCATCTCCTCCCTGTGTCTTTTCACATGGTGAACTCTGTGTTTGTGTGTGTGTGTGTTTCCAAAATCTCTCCTGTTCATAAGGCCACCGGTCATTGGACTAAGGTTCACCCTAATGATTTCATCTTAACTTGATTACCTCTGTAAAGATCATATTTCCAAATAAGGTCACATTCTAGGGCACTGAAATTAGAACTTCAAAATATGAATTTGGGGTGAGAGGATACAATTCACTTTATATACAAGTAATCAAGTTATTATTGAAATTTTTTAAAGGCATTTTTGTCTTAACTTATAAAATAAGTGATTATCTTCTTTTCATTAAGAATTTTAATTTTCTTGATTTCTATGGCTATCTTCCTGTGAGGCTATATAATAAAAAGAAATGTATCAAATTCTATAATCTTGGAAAATTCTAAATGATAAAATCTTTAAAGAAAATTGCTTCCAAAGCCTACTACTAATCAAAAGAATTCTGACATGCAAGAATTTTAGAAACTGCCACAAGTGGAGCAAAATTCAGTTTTGGAAATATATTTTTGTAAAATAAAACTTCACATTACATTTTTAAGATTAATAAAATACTTTGTTTTGCCAGTTAGGCTGTGATATTCTTAAAGAATGAAAGAATGTTAATAACTGCCTTTTAAAACTAACATTTTGTCCCTTGTGCCTTCTACATCTCTTATTGTATTTAAGATAATATTGGAGTTGACAAATTTGTTTTTACTCATCTGAGTAGAGCCAATTCACATGTAGGAAAAACTAATATGATTTCTCAAGCTAGTATATAGTGAGGAAAAAAGACTAAGGAGGCTTTAGAAAAGAAGAGACATGGACTATTGATTACAATGTTGAACAAACTTCCCTTTTTCAGCCTCTGCAACAAATTGAAAAATATATTCTGTAAATAAGGAATAATGCCTACTGTTTAATACATCAATGAAACCTTCCTTGGCAGAGCTACTTAGTCCTTTCCTCTGTGTTCCAAAAGTCTTTGTACTTACTGTTACAATATATTACTACATGACATTTTAAATTTTCTTTTATACATCTGAGTTTCTATTGTGAACTTTTGCAATGTGAAAAATAGCATCCCCAGTGCCTGTGTCCCAGAGTTTCATATATGCAAAATATTTTCGAAATGAGTGCAGGCATTCATAAACTTCAAGTACTATAAGCCTGGACAAATCTCTAATTTTGATATTGATACTCATGAGAAACAATCCATGCATTGTAAATGAAAACAGATCTCCATATTCATTGAAATTTAAACTTATAAAAATGTCATATAAAATATTTATTGATTCCTTGTTTCAGAAATGAATTATTTGGAGAAAGTTAACCTATACTTAAAAGACTCAACTGTCTACAAATGAAATGCAAATGTGCCCGTTGGATTAATTAAACACCGAGACTTATCCCTAAAGAACATGAAAACAAGAGAAAATAAGCGAAAATCAAGGATTAGGAAATATCACAAATCAGTTAAGAGGCAACTATTAACATATAAAGCAAAAGTAACATTTGTTGTGTTTAATCAGAACTGAGTTACTAACTAAATCCTGTCACATATAATTTTTTTTAAATCCTTAACAATGCTGCTGATTAGTAACAGGGACTTCATGCAGAAAAAAATGCTTAGAAAATGCAATTAGTACAGGAATTAGATTGACTATTAGCAAATAACGAAGGAAAAAAATCTTACTGTTTTTCTCAACAACCCTAATTCCACCCATACCTAATAAAACATACAATAATGGGTTGATGTATTCTTAAATACATGATAGCATGTTTATTAAAAAAGAACAAAATACTTTTCTGTACACAAGTGTCATTTTAGGGCCAGGCGTGGTGGCTCACACTTGTAATCCTAGCACTCTGGGAGGCTGAGGTGGGAGGTGGGAGGATCACTTTTAAGGTTAGGAGTCTGAGACCAGCCTGAACAAGAATGAGACTTGTCTCTACTAAAAATAGAAAAATAACCCGGGTGTGGTGGCACATGCCTGTAATCCCAGCTACTTGGGAGGCTGGGGCGGGAGGATTGCTTCAGACCAGAAATTTGAGGTTGCTGTGAGCTAGGCTGATGCCACAGAACTTTAGCCAGGGTGGAACTTTAGCCAGGGTGAAAGAGCGAGACTATGTCTCAAGAAAAGAAAGAAAAGAAAAAGAAAAGTGTCATTTTAAAATAATATTGATCAATTTCAAGCAAAGAACAATAAAATCTCTTAATTGTCTGGAACATTTTGGAATGTCAAGTATGTTGGAAGCACTATTTAGACACCCACTAGTGTACAATGTGTTTAAGACAAAATGCCTGACCACAAGTCACTTACTGTCTAGTAGCAAACAGAGACAAGTAAAGAAGTGATTTCACCAAGAAACATAAGTATTTTTTATTTTTTTTTTTTATTTCGGCATATTATGGGGGTACAGATTTTAAGGTTTCAATAAATGCCCATTTCCCCCCCTCCCACCACAAGTCTGAGTCTCCATCATGACCATCCCCCAGATGGTGCACATCTCACTCATTATGTATGTATATACCCACCCCCCTGCCCCCTCCCACCTGCCCAATACCCTATTACTGTATTACCTATGTGACCAATTAGGTGCTGTTCAGTTAATACCAATTTGCTGGTGAGTATATGTGGTGCTTGTTTTTCCATTCTTGGGAAACTTCACTTAATAGTATGGGTTCCAGCTCTAACCAAGAAAATATAAGATGTGCTATGTCACCATTGTTTCTTAGAGCTGAATAGTACTCCATGGTATACATATACCACATTTTATTAATCCATTCTTGGATTGATGGACACTTGGGCTGTTTCCACAGCCTTGCAATTATGAGTTGTGCTGCTATAAACATTTGAGTGCAGGTGTCTTTTTTGTAGAGTGTCATTGGATCTTTTGGGTAGATGCCCAGCAATGAGATTGCTGGATCAAATGGTAGAATCACTTGTATCGCTTTAAGATATCTCCATATTGCTTTCCACAGAGGTTGAACTAGTTTGCAGTCCCACCAGCAGTGTAGGAGTGTTCCTCTCTCTCCGCAACCACGCCAGCATTTATTGTTTGGAGATTTTTTGATAAAGGCCATTCTCACTGGGGTTAAGTGATATCTCACTGTGGTTTTGGTTTGCATTTCCCTGATGATTAGAGATGTTGAGCATTTTTTCATGTTTGTTGGCCATTCTTCTGTCTTCTTTAGAAAAGTTTCTGTTCATGTCCTTTGCCCACTTTTTAATGGGGTTATTTGATTTTTTCTTCCTGATTTTCGTGAGTTCTAAGTATATTCTAGTTATCAGCCCCTTATCGGATGCATAGGAGGCAAAAATTTTCTCCCATTCTGTAGGTTATCTGTTTACTTTCATGACTATTTCTTTGGCTGTGCAGAAGCTTTGTAGTTTGATCATGTCCCATTTATTTATTTTGGTTGCTGCTGTGATTGCCTTTGGGTACTTCTTCATAAACTCTTTGCCCAGGCCGATGTCTAGGAGAGTGTTTCCAACTTTTTCCTCTAGAGTTCTAATAGTTTCATACCTTAGGTTTAAGTCTGTTATCCAGTGTGAGTTGGTTTTTGTGAGAGGTGAAAGGTGTGGGTCCTGTTTTAGCCTTCTACAGGTGGCTATCCAGTTTTCCCAGCACCATTTATTGAAACGGGATTCTTTTCCCCAGAGTATATTTTTGTCTGCTTTGTCAAAGATTAGATAGCTATATGAGGATGGTTTTATATCAGGATTCTCACATCTGTTCCACTGGTCAATATTCCTATTTTTGTGCCAATACCATATTGATTTGATTACTACAGCTTTGTAGTATAGTGTGATATCTGGCATATTAATGCCTCCCATTTTGTTTTTGTTGCCTAGAATTGCTCTTGATATTCGGGGTCTTCTTTGGTTCCATACGAAGCATAAAATTATTTTTTCTATATCTGTGAAGAATGCTGATGGGATTTTAATAGGTATTGCATTGAATGTGTAGATCAGTTTGGGTAGTATAGACATTTTGATGATATTGAGTCTACCGATCTCAAGAAATTTAAAAAAATAGAAATCATACCATGTACCTTCTCTGATCACAGTGAAATAAAACTAGAAATCAACCCTAACAGAAACTCACATTTCTACACAAAAACGTGGAAATTAAACAACCTTCTACTAAATGATTACTTCATAAATGAAGAAATCAAGACAGAAATAAAAAAAATTCTATGAAGAAAATGACAATGGAGAGACAAGTTATCAACTCCTCTGGGACACAGCTAAAGCAGTTCTGAGAGGAAAGTTTATCTCCATAAATGCCTATAACCAAAAGACAAGAAGATCGCAAATAGACAATCTAATGAAACAACTCAAAGAGCTGGAAAAAAAGAACAGACCAACCCCAAACCCAGCAGAAGAAGTGAAATCAACAAGATCAAATCAGAACTAAACGAAATTGAAAACAGGGAAGCTATTCAGGAGATTAATAAAACAAAAAGTTGGTTCTTTGAAAAAATAAACAAAATTGACACACCATTGGCTAAGCTAACGAAAAGCAAAAAAGAGAAATCTCTAATAAGCTCCATCAGGAATAAAAAAGGAGATATCACAACTGATCCCAAAGAGATACAAGATACAATTTATGAATACTACAAAAATCTTTATGCACACAAACTGGAAAATGTGGAGGAAATGGACAAATTTCTAGAAATACACAGCCTCCCTAGGCTCAACCAGGAAGATTGAGATAGATTCCCTGAACAGACCAATCTCAACAGCTGAAATAGAAACAGCAATTAAAAATCTCCCTAAAAAGAAACATAAGTTTTAAGATAGTTTTAAGATACTTTTATGCAGCGGTCCCCAACCTTTTTGGAACCAGGGACGAGTTTCAGGGAAGACACCTTTTCCACAGAAAGGGGAAGTATTGGTCCACGGCTAGGGGCTGGGGACCGCAGATTTTAAGACAAAACAACATGATAAAGATTAAAGAAAAAAAAATTCACAAAACATTCTGAGGTTTCAGGGATACCCACGAGTTGACTAGGTGAGTGGAAGTAGAGTATTCTAGGCATATTTTAAGCATAAGTAAAAAACAAAACAAAACAAAACAAAAAAACTTGAAAGTGAAATAGAACACAATGTTCTAGAACAGTGCATAACTTCTGGTATGGCCATGGGGGTGAATGCAGAAGGCTAGCCTATGGAGGGGCAGGACAAAGGAAGAATCTGGGTGATCTTATAGACATTCTTCTTGGTTATGTTTAGGAGTTTGGCCTTTATCATTTAAGATAGGAGGGCCTACTGGAAGATTTTAGCATATTGTGATCTTTCAGGTTTTAAAATCATCACTCTGTCTCCTGTTTGAAGATTGAATAAGAAAGGGACAATGGGCAAGAAAGTTAGCAATTTAGTTCTTGTTATTTCAGCCTAGAGATGATGCTGGCCTGAGCTAAGGCAGTTGCATTGAGTGTGGACAAAGTGGAAAACAAGAAGACAGGAAAGAAAACGCTCTGTCTACATAGGATAACTTAGTAGATTGTATCACATTTGAAACCATGGAATTTTAATTTATGGGGATGACTAAGTGACAATATTGAGAGATTCATGCCATTGAAAGTAGATTTTTATCACTTAAATTTCCTGAGAGGAGGGGCTGTGCTGTGCCACACAGGGCTACATGGTAAAGCACCGGGGTTTGGCTGCGGTAGAAGCAGGAATGAGAAGAAAGCCCAGGCCAGAGACTTTATTGAGTTTTCCATGGGCGACAGGGCAGGGCAAACCAAACAGTTTAGGAGTGGCTAGTTTATATAATTCCAAGGGTCTTTGGGCTATATAGAGGTGGTCTCTAGTTGTCTGATACCTGGTCCTAGGACGATTTAGAGCAGGGGGAATATCAACCTGGTGTGTGAGGGTTAAATAAGGAAGTAGTTGAGACTATTCACTCAGGATTGCTTGGTTTATATATGAAAGGCATGCTTACAGATAAGTCATTATTATCTTTAGGAATTAACTAGCCCAGGCAGGGAGAGTCTCTTCTTGGGTTTTTAAGGTCCCTAAATGCCAGAGCATCTAGGACACAGAAAAGAAAATGTAGCTCTTATAAATGGTCCTATGATTAAAGGATGCTAAATAGACAAATACAGAATCTAAGAAAACACAGAATAGATGGTGGTACCATTCACTGAGTTCTCAGTCAAGGACTGAACACTGAATACTGGTGTGTTCATGAAAATAGTAAAGAGAGAAGATACAAATGTTTGAAGTGGTATAAGTGCATTAAGGATATTTATACAATAGACAGATATGCAAGTCTGAAATTCAGAGGAGACATATGGACTTTGGAGATGCATTTTGGAGGTATCAGCCAGAGTTATTAAGTTGTTATCAGGAAGTTATCAATGAGAATATAGGTAGTATATTGGAAAGATGTCAACCATAGGTTATCCATGGAATGAGAAGGAGGCCTAGGGCAGAATCCTGTGAATACCTTATAATTAAATATCCTTGATTTAACAAAGTGCTAGATAAGTCAAGAGGAATGTGAACTCATTTGGCTTTTTTAGGCCATTTGTAATTTGAATGTATTTATATTCAGCACTCTTTGATCTGTGAATAGTCAAAGTATATGCTTATACTTGTTAAACTCCAATAACAGAAAGGTTTTTGTTTTATTTTGTATTTTAACAGGCAAAAATCTCTTAATATGGATAGATTCCTGACAACATTCAGGGAAATCATTGAGAGCATTTAGTATAATAAAATGCTATTTTATATATATATATATATATATATATATATAATTTTAAGAAATTTGAAGGGAATCATAATTGAGAGATTCAACAATAGGCCTGTCTCATATTTATAAAAAAATTCAGTGTACTCATCTTCTCAATAAACTATGTAGTCCTAAGGAGATGCACAAGATGAATGGTTTGTTTTTTTTTCTTTTTTTTTTTTTTCCTTTTTTTTTTTTTTTTGAGACAGAGTCTCACTCTGTTACCCGGGCTAGAGTGCCATGGCATCAGCCTAGCTCACAGAAACTTCAAACTCTTGGGCTCAAGTGATCCTCCTGCCTCAGCCTCCTGAGTAGCTGGGACTATAGGCATGTGCCACTATGCCTGGCTAATTTTTTCTATATTTTTATCTGTCCAGCTAATTTCTTTCTATTTTTAGTAGAGATGGGTCTCGCTCTGGCTCAGGCTGGTCTTGAACTCCTGAGCTCAAACGATCCACCCACCTCGGCCTCCCAGAGTGCTAGGATTACAGGCGTGAGCCACCGTGCCCAGCCAAGATGAATATTTTGCACTACAATATGAGATAGTGTTCAGATACATTATGTCTTGAAAAATTTTTGGCATTATCTCCTAAAATATTTAGATCAGTCAGTCTTCTGTATACTCTCCTCCGATACAGCTATAAATTAGTATACACTTTAGAATTTTTGCATTTTTCTCCCCACTTATTTCTTCCTCTAAGAAAAATAAATTCAGTTGATTTTACCTCAAACTGTAAGCCTTTTGAGTAAATTAATTTGATTTAGTTTTCCCCTAGCATCCTCACAGAGTTATAGTGCTTGACAAGTACACTGAAATAAAAGAAGCCCAGTATGGCTAGATTTCGGAGAGAAAGGGGAAAATTGAAGCCACTTTGCTGAGATCCTGAGAAATGGACAGATTAGGTATATATTTAGGAGCTAGAAATAGCAGAAAATGTTAATGGATTTGATATGGAATTAGAGAGAGAAAAATATCAAAGATGACTTTCAGTATTTTGGCTTGAGTGTCTAGGTAGATGGAATGTGTCACTAATTTGAGGAAAACTGGATCAGGTAGAGCTTCAGTGACCTAGGAAAATTATAATTTCTATTTGGAATATATTAAGTGTAGATGCTTCTAATTACTTAGGGAAGACACAAGGTAGACATTGCTCAAAAGTAAGCTCTATTTGATATATACTTGGAAACTATTAGCATATAGATACATCTATAGGCGTAGAGGCTATTGAAATTGATTGGAATGACTGACTCCATCTATAGAGAAAATATTGACTAAAAAAAGAAAATGGCCAGGGATGTATTCTGGAGAAGATTAGAGTAGAACAGAAGTATACTGAAAAATAAATTGAAAAAACTGTTAGTGAGATAAAAATAAACTTAAGTGAAGGCAATACCATGAAAGCCAAGATACTGAATGTTTCAAAAACAATACACTTTTAACTAGTTTAAACATATTAAAATTTTAATAAGAGCAATACTAAAAATATACATTTGCTTAACAGAGTTAGAAGTCTGAAAGTATAGATTAGTCTGAGAGGAATAGTAGGGAAATCTGCAGCTTGGAAAATTGACTAGAAGTGAAATGTGGAGTCACTGTGTTGTATAAAACTTTTGATATGTTTGCAAATAAAAGGAAAATTAAAAAGTTGTGGAAATAATTATTTTGAACACACATCAAACAGCTCAGTAAAATTCAGATAATTTTTTTTTTGGCTCTTGCTGTTTTAAGAGGTTTTTTTTTTCCTTTTTTCTTTAAAATGAGAGTTATTAGGTCAAGTATGGCTAACTACAATGATGCAAAAAAAAATTAGTGACTAAAAACGCAAGATAGTGTGGATGTAAATAGAGGAGAAGAAATGTCCCAAAGAAGATGAGGGGGAATGTGATTTATAATACAGGTAGAGAGTTTAGCATTTGCTAGCCAGAAAAACATTCTTTGTTGTAACAGAAAGGAGAATATGGAGATAAATAGGAAGTAGGTTTATAGATTCATGAATGGTGAGGCTTATATTAATTCAGCAAATCATGAGGAAATTCCAGCAGCTATTCTTTCCTGATTGTGCTTGGCAAGGATCACTAGAGGATAGTGTAGGAGACAGGGAATAGTCTGTTCAGGGAGTGAAATGAGCAGCTCAGGTTGTGATAAATAATTATATTACTGAGTAGAATAGTGATCCAAATGGAGACGGGAATCATAAATTCATAATCATAGGTTTATAATTATGCAACTGACTTAACCAGTTGCATGATTTTTCTCCATTGATGTTTAGCCTCAGAGTGGAAAAAATATTGCTATAAATTCATTTATCCAAGGCTGGGGTTTGTTATGAGAAAGCTGAATGGTTGAGTACATTTATAAGAAAATTATTTTAATGTTTGTGGAATACTCCAAGCTAAATTAATTAGGAGTAGGAAGACCAATGGGTTTAGACAAGGTGAGACAATAGGATTAAAGGTCTTTATTGGTTAAAGACCATTTAAATGTTAGGCACTTTAAGTACAGTGAAGGATTTGTGTGGTTTTGGGGAGATCACTGGACACCAAAATACTTGGTTTGGATAGTGATGCAGTTTTTAATGATGAAAATATTACGAGGGTTAAACAGGTGTAGGTAGCCGAGGTACAAGTAGAAATAAAAACATTAAAAAACCGAGAATCAATGTCTAGGGAAGGATCATCCACTTATACGTAGAATTCATCCAAAAGTGATGGCAGGTCAACAATGTGATGACAAAGAACATGAGCAAGGAGAGGAGATATGGCTTCCAATTAATAATGTAAAGTTTAAGGAAGTTAGTGAATGATAACAAAAATACAGAAGAGTTATATAATAAGAGTGTTAATATATTCCAAAAACAGTTTTCTGACATTTACTTATTGTCCCACAATTCAATTCAATTCTGAAACTAATTACCCACAGTATGTGTCAGATTTCACAAGTTAAAGGCAAAGTCCTTAAATCATGGCACTAACTGAACAGAGTTAACATCTGAGCCCTCAAACTGGAGATTCTACAGTTCTCAGCAGCACTACTCTTACTTCAAATACCAGCTGGGAGTGGGGACCCTAGGCTGCTCACACCTTTGCCTGACTTAGCTGCAAATTCAGGGGTTCCCATGACCCTCCTCAGGTTTGATATTCATAAGAATGATTCACTCACAGAAAGCACTGCATTTCCAGTTATAGTCTTATTATGAAGAATGCAACTCACAACAGCCAAACAGAAGAGAAAAATAGGTCAACTTCTGGCTGGATGAGGCATAATACCACTGTCCTCCTGTAGTCAGAGAGAACCTATGCTCCTAGGTAGAAAGCCTGCCAAGCCACTTTGTTCAGAGTATATATCAAGGCTTCTTACATGGGCACGATTGATTAAATCAATGGGCATGTGATGGATTCAATCTCTATTTCTCCTCCCCTTCCTAGAGGTCTGAGGGGGATCATGCTGACAGTTTCAGTCTTCTAATTATGTGGTTGGTTTTTCTGACATCCAGGCCCCATTCTGAAGCTATGTAGGGGCTTCACCAGGAATTGGGATAACTAAGATATAGTCCTAGCATTCAGGAAATTCAGGATTTTTGAAGCTCTGTGCCAGAAACTGTCAGCAAAGATTAAGCATGTGTTTTATTAAAAGAAGCAAGGTTGTTTATTTATTTTCCGTATGTTGATCATAAGAAAAAATTCTTTAGAGACAGATATATTTTGTTTAATATAATCCAAAAGTAAAATACTATTGCATTTACTCGGCACTCATGCCATTCTTTTGTGTAAATTATATGATATGAACTAAGTAACAATAATGATTAGATTTGTTCCTTCAAACGAGAAAGGAAACTACATTTATTGAGTGGTAAGTGAAGCAATTTGTAGATATTGAATCATGTAATTCTTAAAACAAGCTTATATGGGTAAGACATTTAGAATCAAAGATCCAAAATTAACATTTAGTAAGCATAAACTGGATTCACTTCTGACCCCAGAGTGCACATTATTCCTATTAGTTCAATAAAATAAAATACAGTTGAATCATTAATAATAAATTTTATATTTTTTAACAAAAGAATCTCTAGGGAAATTCCTGTTATTTTTAGCATGTTCTACAGTGACTCTGCATGGAGCTCTAATCCATTGGCCCCTGTAATCTACAACATTAATCCTTAGTCTTAGTAAACATTTCAGGCAGAAAGTTGTTCATCCCATTTCTGCTTCTCTATACATCTTTAGAGTCAATTTCATTGTATTCACTATCAGTATGATACAACAGACCAATTATTTCAGGAACAGTAATTCAAATATGTGTGTTTGTGTGTATATATGTTATATATACATATATATGTTTCATATATAAATATATGTTTCATATTATATATGTGTGTGTGTACTATCAGGCCATAAAATTTGACTTTAGAGAAAAACAGAAGTATTCATTCCTATTGTTACAACTTCTCACTACATTTTCCCCCATCTTTGATGTTTTTCCCCAGTTTGATATATTTTATTTTGATGTATTTTCCCCCAGTTTTGATGTATTTAAAATAGTTTTGTCTTTGGATCATTAAATTCAGGTTAATGGGAGTAAACAATATATGTTTGACTGATAGAATTTGACTTTTGCACATCCTCATTCTTTTTATGTTCCCTATAATTGTGAAAGGGGTTCTAAAATTCCCCCTGGTGACAATTTGGCGTGTTGTGTTGTTACGATCCAGTAATGTGAATTTCAGTGTCTCCTAGTAAGAGAAATTTCCTTCAGAATTTCACTCTAAAATTGCCTCCTGTGATTTTTCCTGCAGTGACTGCTTCATGGACTTTTTCAAACAGTTTAAATGTTAAGAAAATGAACAGTGATTGATGGTGACAAACTTTTGCAGAGTCAGTATTTGCAATCCTTCAGCTGTATGCTATGCTATAAGTCATATAATACATATAACAATCTACAGGAAGTTTCTGCAGTATGAAAATAAAATATAACTAGACATTTTTTTTACAGAAGGGTTTCCCATTTAGACTTGAGAACCATTTCAGGCCATGTAACTCCAATGCTATAGTTCTTTCTTCTCTTCTGATGTATTTCACATTCCTGCCTCACTTGCCCTTCCCCCTTTACTGTCAGCTTCATAACCCCAATGTAAGTTCACAAAGAAACGGCAGGATTTTCTATTAGGCTCTCAGCTTATCAGGTGATTCTTGATGAAAAGTTACACCAGCTGAAAGCTGGCTTTGAATGTTTTTCTATTTCTGTAACCCCCTGAGAAGTTTGCTGTCATATTTGTCCCTTGCCAGTAGGCACCTTAGTAGATCCTGGTTGATTGTAAAGTATGAAAAAAGCACTACTGAACTGTGGCACTGTCCTTAATTTAGTTGATATCTCTTTGCCAGAATTACTCCAACAACAATATAACATTCTACAATCTAGGATAGAATTGTTGGCCATAATGAAGAAACAATGCTCCTAAGAGTATCTGGCTATGATTGGTATGCAAAATTTTAAAAACAGATAAGCATTTTTTTTCTAGAATTGTTTGTTGTTTATAAATTTTGTCTTTTACAATTCTCAAAAATAAATGAAATATCCACAAATACATCAATTATAATGCAAAATAATTTATATCCTAAATATTATTTAATCAAGCCATTGGGACCATTTCTCAGCAATGATTGGCATGCAACAGCCATGTATTTAATACTCCAAATATACAGACAAAGTGAACAGATATTCCTTTGTCCAACGACCACTTATTGTGAGGATCTATTTAACACTAAACACCTAGAAGAGTTAACATTTATTATCATATTCAAAATTAGTATAATCATTATCATTGATAATTTTCAGTCATTTATTGATCATGTAATACATGTGTAATGTGTAGAAAATTGATACAGATAATCTTTGTTAAGACAATATTATACAAGGTGAAATGCAAAGAAAGTTGAGAGCAATTAAGGCACCTATTTTGACAGCATGAATCTAGCAGAATTGTCATGACTCTGATTCCCATATTGCAGGTAAGGAAAGCAGCATATTATGTTTTTCTGTCATAGTCACTATTTCATACTTTGAGTTAGTGTCAACTTTAACACATGTTTTTGCATTATATATCGAATATATTAATGTACTAGTGAAGGCAAATATAAAATCAGGGCTGCCAGTGTTAATATCAGGCAACAAATTAAGTGAAAAAATTATTAAATAGAGTAAATGTCATTGTGCAATAATAAGTTAATACAATCATTAATAAATGTATAACCATCAATAAAAGGAAAGTGATTATGTATAAAATCATTAAAAATGCATAAATGAACTGCTTTATGTGTTAGTTTTTATAAGTAATCATTTATTTTTATAAATACTAAGCAAACATTAAAGTTCTAAAATTACTAAGATTAATTATATAAACTATATAAACAACATAAAATGTATTTCAGAACATTCACATTGTATGAAAATAATAGCAGAACTCTAAAAATGTCAAATTATGTTGGAAAGTATATTTTGAAAACCAAAAAGACATAGCCATGCTGTTCAAGAAATGTGGAAAGTTAGGCAGATACTGTGAGATGCAAGAGGAGTACCAGAATCCTAATGGTGAGAAAACACAGATAATATCACTTTCTACAAGAGCAAGTCCCATTATCACTAAGAAAATACTGATAATTGTTAAATAAGAGCACATACCAGTGAAAAATTATAAAAATAAATGGAAGATACTTAAAAAGTGTACAGGACATAAGCCATCAATATAAGGATGGCATTGATCCTAAGGAAGAAGCAGGTAACTTCTGTTTATTGGCAGATATAATGGAGGGACCTGTGGGGTTCAACACTGAAAGAAGCAAAGGAAAAAAAGAAAAAAAAATTAAGGTACATCAGAAATAAAAGAAAGTAATAATTGTATGAAGAAAAAGATGAGAGTTGTGGGATGTTAATCAGGTTTATTACCTCTAGAGCACCTTCTTCTTTTGATACAATAAACTATTGTTTCTTCAATCAATGATGGTCATTTTTGGCAGGGAAAATTGGCAATCTTTTTATTTTCTGTTATAAAATGTGGTATATGTATACCATGGAATACTACTCAACCACAAAGAACAACAGTGAACTAGCACATTTATATTATCCTGGATAGAGCTGGAGCCCACCCTTTGAAGTGAAGTATCACAATACTGGAAAAACAAGCACCACATGTACTTGCTATCAACAAGTACTCACTATCAAACTGATGCTAACTGATACGCTCAGGTGCTCACATGGAAGTTATATTCATCAAGCGCCAGGTGGGTGTGAGCAGGGTGGTAGGGATGGGGTAAATTCACAACCGATGGGTGTGGAGCTCACTATATGGGGAATGGACATACTTGTAGCTCTGCTTTGGGTGAGGCAAAGGCATTACATGTAACTGAAATGTTTGTATCCCCATACTATTCTGAAATTAAAAAATAAATAAAGTGTCAAAATTAAAGAAAAAAGCTAAGCATAAAGGGGTGATAAAGTTACAACAGGCAAAAAATAAAAAGAAATAAGGCAGGAGTTAGAAACCTTGTATTAAACAAATTAAAATTCAGACAAAAGCAGTAAATGCATCAACTAAGAATAATAATTTTTTGTTTGTTTTAGTCTTCTCTTTTTAACATAGTATTTATTTAATAATTTTTTAAATTCCTGAAAATATTTATCATCCTTCTATTAATAATTTCTAAATTTAATTGCAATTTAATCATAGAATGCTCTGTGCAATTATGAGTATTTGAAATATTTAAAGCTACTTTTTAAAGATGAATATATAATCAATTGGGTATTTTTTGTTTTCTGAATGTAGGGTTTGATATATTAAAATTTATTTACCTTATAAATTGTGTGATCTAGTTCCCTGATATTTTTATATGTGTTGGTCTATTCTATTACTGCCTAAGAAATGTAAATTAATTTTTTCTTTCATTATACATTTCTCAGTAATTTTCTGTAACTTATGCTTTGTGGTTGTGATTATTTATCTCTGCGCAGATATTCATAATTGGATGTTATGTTTGGAATTATAAATGTTTTTCCTTTTAGACACATTTTTCTTTAAAATTAAAATTGCATGCCTATATTTTTAAAATAGTTTTATTGTGATATAATTCAGATAAATTAAATTATGTATATTAAAATTGTACATTTTAAAGAATTTGGGTGCATATACATCCATGATATCATCACAAAAATAAAGATAATAAACATATCTATGTTTTCTCAAGCTCCTTTGTAATTATTCTCTTCCTTACAACTGCTACCTCCTCATTCTCAGATGATCATTAACCTGCTTTATTTGCTATATGGAAAACCCTAAAAAATACAGATTTTTGTTACCAAGGGTGGTTCTAGAGGAACAGAATGTTAAAGATGAGTTTCCTGAATTGGTCCTGGGGGTTCTGGAATTGACTGTGTGATCTGATTCGAGTTAAAGATATTAATGACTCTGTTTTCATTAGTAAAGAAAGTATTATAGTTTATGGTATAATATGGCAATAGAGATATGCAAAATATCTGCATTGGATACTCCTATTCAACCAGTAGTTATAGGAAGCAAGGAGCTGGGTGACTCTGTACATGATACTTTCAAACATTTTTGGAAAAACAATAAACATAGTGACAGTGTCTGGTTGCTCCTAATAGTGAAAGAAAAGGATGAGCTCAGGGATTTCAATTCTCAACTTAAGTGCTGCATAAATAACATAAGAGATTCATTGTGTGCCCTGAAAGACAGCTTTATCTTTTGTAGCTACAGAGCTGAAATTTTTGAAAGGAAAACACAAAATTTTTTCTGAGACTGGCTAAATAACAACACAAGTTGCCCTCTCAGCCTTGCAAGGGTGTCTACTGTTAAAGTGAGTGCATAGACTGGAAAAAAAAATAGGATCTTATAAGTTAAGATGGAGAGACATGGAAAGACCCTTGTTGAAGCTGAAGATATTTAGTTTCTAAATCTGATGAGCTTTCTTTGCCAGTGGAAAAGGTCTCCCCACTCCCAGTGGAAGTGGCCTCCCGACCTCTAGTGGTAGCTATCTCCTCACCCCCAGTGGTACTGGCCTCTCCATTCAAAGTGGTATTGGTCTTTCTGCCTCTTTTTGAGGAGATTAACTTTGCTTTGCCTAAGAAAACTGTAATGGCCTCCCCTTGAGGCAGTTACCATGCAAGACAATGTTGATTCTTCTCAGGACCTATTTCTACCATCCTCTTTACTTCCACACCTGTAACTAGACTCAAGTTCCAGCAGGCTTCTTAAAGTGAGATACAATGTGTGATCGATGAGAAACCATGTCACACTTCAGAACTATGACTTTTCTAATTTATACAGAGAAGAATATGGAGGAAATGAATGCTAATGATGTGCAATATGTGCAATACTGATGGAAGAAACATAAAGTTGGATCAGGTCAGAAGAATTCGTTGCTGTGAGCTCACTAAGCAGAAATTCTGCATTTGATAATTCAACTGAGGGAGGTAGAAAGGGCTCAATTTGTTTGGCTGAAATATTAACCAAAAGGTGGTCCACTCATGAACAAACTGAACATTCCAGACATGAATTGGCTTAATGTAGGGATTCAAAGATTTAGGGAGATTTGAATGTTTGAGTGGATTTGTCATTTGAGACCTACGCATGTACCCTGGGAGGGTCCAGAAGACACAACTTTCACCAATACTGTGAGAAATTTGTGAGAGGAGTCTTAGCAACTGTGATCACTCTGCTCTGTAGCCAGTCAGAGCTCACAGAAGGAAATGCAATCACTGAGTTGGAAAATGAAAATGATGTGATAGAGTAATTTTACCCTGGGGCAGCAGGGGCCAAGAAGGTGTCAGCACTCAATTGCCAAAGGTGAGTTGGGAGTAGTTAGCCTAATGGACAACATAGTCAAAGCAAAAAACAAAGTAGTCTGACTCATGCAGACCCATAGCACTGGCTAATTGATCATGACTTTGGTGTTCCTGTAAGTGAAATGAATAGGAAGGCTACTAAATTCTTACTTGATCTCTTTAAGCAGAAATGTTCTGGATTAAATGAACAAAAGTCTTACTTGAATCATAAAAATGGAGAGTCAGGGCCCTTCAATTACTTCCCAAGACTTGAATCAGCTCTCTGACCCAGAACTCTGAATAAAGCAGAGGCCAGGTCTGCTTGAAGAAAGACCTTGGTACACTACTGACAATTTATACTGTTACTCTTTCTCCCAGTTTTCCCCAAAGGGACCTATCCCATTTACCAGGATAACTGTACATTGAAGTAAAGAATAAACTCAGATCTTTTGGGGATTACTGGGCAAATAGCTTTGTGCTGACACTAGCAACACACAGAAGACACGCAGGACACTCAAAATGCCAATGTGGCCCTCCAGTTAGAGTAGGGGCTTAGGTAAGTCAGGGGTTTTAGCTCAGGTCTGTTTCTCAATGGGCCTAGTAGGTCCCCAAACCCATCCATCCTGTGGTTGTTTCCCTAGTCCCGAAAGGTATAATTGGAATAAACATACTTAGAACCCAAAACAATCCCACACTGGTTCACTGACCTGTGGAGTTAAGGCTATTATGGCATCGCAGGCCAAGTGGAAGCCATTGCAGCTGCCTCCACCTGCCAAAATAATAAACTAAAAGCAATACTCTATTTTTGGAGTGATTGTAGAGAGTAATACCATGATTAAGTGCTTGAAAGATGCAGATATATTGGTTCTCAGAACATCCCCATTCAACGTCCCCATTTGGCCTGTGCAGAAGACAGATGGATCTTGGAGAATGGTAGGGGATTATTGCAAGATTAACCCAGTGGTGATTCCAGTTGCACCTGCTGTACTAGATGTACTTTCATTGCTTGAGTATATAAATACATCTTCTTGGACCTAGTATGCAGCTATTAATCTTGGGAATGTACTTTTATTTATACCTGCACATAGGCCTGTGAGAAGCAGATAATTTTCATCTGGAAATGCAGGCAATACACCTTCACTCTTCTACCTCAGTGGTATATTAACTCTTCAGTCCTAAGTTATAATTTATTTCACAGGGATCTTGATTGCTACTATGGTCTGAAAGTGCCCCTGAAAATTCATATGTTGAAACTGAATCACCAACGTGATACTATTAAGATGTGGTGAGTCTTTTAGGAGGTGATTAAATGATGAAGGATGAGCCCTCATGGGCAAGATTAGGGTCCTTATAGAATGACCTGAGGGAGTGGGCTCACTCCCTTCTATCTTTTCTGCCATGTGGGGGCACAGCATTCTTCCCCTTTGGAGGATGCAGCAACAAAGTACTGTTTTGGAAGCAGTGAGTAACTCTTACCAGACACTTAATCTTCCAGTGCCTTGATTTTGGATTTTCTAGGCTTAAAAATGGTGAAATATAAATTTCTATTGTTTAAAATAACCCAGTTTCAGGAATTTTGTTATAGCAGATAAAACAGACTAAAACAATTGCTTTCCTTTTTCACAAGCTATCACACTTGTCCATTTTATTGATAATGGTGGACCTAGTGAGCAAGAAGCAGCAGCTAATCTAGAATTATTGGTAAGACATTTGTGTACCAGAGGATGGGAAAGAAATACAAGTAAAATTCAGGGGTTTTAGCTCAGGTCTATTTCTCAATAGGCCTAGTAGGTCCCCAAACCCATCCTGTGGTTGTTTCCCCAGTTCCGAAAGGTGTAATTCCTAGGGATGCAGTTGTGTGGGGTATGTTGTTGAGATACTCTTTCTAAGGTGAAGAATAAGTTGTTGCCTCTGGCCATTCTACAACCCCAAAATAGGCACAATACCTAGTGGGTATCTTTGGATTTTGGAGGCCACATATTTTTTATCTAGGTATGTTACTCTGGCCCTTTTACTGAGTGACCTGAAACCTGTTAGTTTTGAGTGGGTTATAGAATAAGAAAAGGCTTTGGGACAGGTACAGGATACTGTGCAAACCACTCTACCACTTGTGCCATTAGATCCATCAAATCTAATGATGTGTGAAGTGTCAGTGGCAGATAGGGATGCTTTTTGGTGCCTTTCACAGGCCCTATGGATGAATGACGGAGCAGGCCCTTATGATTTTGGAGCAAAGCTTTGCTATCCTTCATGAATAATGACTGTACTTTTGATAAAGAGCTCTTGGCCTGCCACTGAGCTTAAGGAGAGACTGACAGTTAACCAGGGGCCAGCAATTTACTATGTGACCTGAACTGTCCATCACGAACTGGGTGTTGTCTGACCTATCAAGCAATAAGTGTGGGTATGCAGAAGAATGATGTGAGTGGTGAGAAAAAAATTGAATTCTGGATAAGGTAGAGCTGGCAGGATTTACGATGAAATGAAGTGAGGGAAAGAGAAGTTAAACGTGGTTCTAAGGTTTGTATTCTAAGTGGAAAAAGGGAGTTGCTATATTCTGATATGGAAAAGGCTGGAGAGAATCCAGATTTTGTGTGTGGAAATCAAGAGCTTGGGTTTTAGACATGTTAAATGTGAAATGTCTTTTAGACCTCAAAGGGTGAACCAGATACTTGAATACATACAAAAATCTAGTTCCAACATATTGTTTGATAAATCATCCTGTCAAAAATGTAATCAAACCCTCTTCTCCTTTAGTGTGGAGTTGGACTTAGTGACTATTGTCCAAAAAATAGATTGTGGCAGAAGTGATGAGGTATAATTAAGTATAGAAGACATTGTACTTCCTCCTTGGGCTCTCTCTCTCTAGGATCATTTGCTCAGGAATAAACCAGCCACCATGCCATAAGAACACTAAAGACTGTCTATGAAGAGGTCTATGTGGCAAGGAATTGAAATCTCCTAAGAGCAATCAGAAAGAAATGAAGACATTCTTTCCACAACTATCTGAGTGAGATATCTCTGAAGGGGATCCTCCAGCCCTAATCAAAGCCAGCAAAGCTTAAAATGACTGCATCCCAAGTTGAAGTCTTAACTGCAACTTCCTAAGACACCTAAGCCAGAACCACTCAGCTAAGCCATTCTCAAATTTTTAAAAGAGGGAAACTATGAGATAATAAATATTGTTTTAAGCTGAAAAAAATAAATCTAGTTCCAGAGAGATAAGAGAGATAAGAGCAAGATACAAATAGAGAATCATCAGAATAGAAATGGTGTTTAAAAACATATGATTGAATGAGATCATATAAACAGGGAGTATAGATAAAAAAGAAATCATCTCAGACTAATTATTTCCAAAAATGGTCACAGCAGCTTCTGGAGCCAAAAAGAATTTTTACTAATTGATCATGAAGTATATATATATATATATATAGAGAGAGAGAGAGAGAGAGAGAGAGACAGAGAGAGAGACAGAGAGAGAGACAGAGAGAGAGAGAGAGACAGAGAGAGAGAGAGACAGACAGACAGAGAGACAGTAGTTGAAGGGGTGTGGACTGTGTGGGGACTGGCAGTTGTACCATTTAGTTTTCTCCAGATGACAGAGATCAGTAGTTTTGGTTGTGCCCATAATTTAGTATCCTCTTCCATGAATTCTCTCTGAATGACAGCCCACATGAAAAATATTTTTACATGCTTTCTTGTTCAAATACATCTCTTCGTCCCTTCTATGAACCAGCTCTCATATGCCATTCCCATTGTTATAAACAGCACACTGCTGATTTTCACTTTTTCCTCTCATGAAGTGCTATCACTTTGGACAACTACTCTGTCCTAATTATTTCTGAGAACTGCAATTGCATTCACTTTTCTTTAGTATCTTCACACACCTTACTTAGTTTGACCTTTAGTAACTTTTACAGCCCTTCCTCATGTGTATTGGTTCAGGATTACAAATCACTCATAGTTTTAGAGAAGTTAGTTGGCCAATTTGTTACTCGTTATTATTCTTGTTTTGATGTAATTGTAATAACCTTAAGTTTGTGGAAGAATGAGCTTAAACTCTCAATGGTATCTGAAAATGAAAATAAATTGTTTCCGGGTCTATGATAAAAAATATTTATTTTTCTTTATCTTTTCTGGACATGTCTGCCCTTTCTTTCTATTACCACTCTAGTACTAAAAAATATTAACTTGACCTGACCTTAACAACAACTTATAAAAGTGTACAGTTTACTTAAATTTTCTTTTATCTGACCTTTACTAGACTTGGTTAAGATGGATTATTCTCGTCCATATTGTAAAAATATTTTTTTCAGTCCTAGGGTGGCCTTGTGATTCTCTATACAATTTCTCAAGAGTAACATTATTAATAATCTGCTGAGAATATTTTTACAATGGATTTCTTACCATTGAATAGTATATTTTCATTATAACTTAAAGAGACTTTGAGGTGAATGATTTAAGCGCCAAGATACAACAGATATTGCATTTCTTGACAATTACTTTATGCCTCAGGTTGTATGAGGCACAGAGCTAAAGATCAATTTTTTCCTGCATGACAAGTGCCAGGTTTTATAAAACATCTCTGATTATAGAGTATCTTCCTTATAATAAGTGTTAACAGAAACAGAAAAGACTTAAATAAGAGAGAAGCTTGCATTTTCTCCCAGATGAAAAAGAACTATGGCTACCTAACTGTCAAACAACATGAGAATAAAGATTTATACATCTTAGTGTAATAATCCATTGAATAAAATGTATTGATTTTGCTTTTTATGTTTTAGGTAAGTAATCAAAATATATCCTCCTTTGCTATGCTTACAAATGCTAGACACATCTTATTGAGCTAGATTTTTAAATCTACTTATTTAATTCAAAGGAAAGCAAATAGCTTTCTTGAACCTATAATTTGAGTATTTTGCATCTAATTGGTTGCAATTGAATAAATATATATTTGACCTTACGATGTTAAACATATAAGCAGCAGTGTTTATGCTATTTAATCGTGATTAACCTGTGAAAAATTCATCATGTCCTGAGATGTGCAGAGCTTATTTAAAAATTACATATAAAGATTTGAAGAATAAGAATGGCTTGACAAGTAGGCAGCCACAAAGAAACCGACTCATAAAGGGGAGAGGATCAAACAGGAATACAGCAGGCATATTCACGCTGCAGGCTGCAGTGTCTGGCTACACTCCAAGGGGGTTGAAAGAACAAGCAGACGTGAAATATAGAAAAAAAAAATAGAGACATGAATCTCAAGGTGGAGAAATGAAAGACCATTTGACATTCAAAAATGATTTTTTAATTTTACATTTTTGACACACAGTCAATAAACTTACCTCACCTTAACTTAGTTAATAAGGCATGCAACTGTTTTCCTAAATCTGCGGAAAGCAACACAAAAGAATGCATTAAAAAATGTTTCTGCTAAATAAAATGAATCTCTCATTTTAATTTTCATCAATTTCCCATAACACATAGGATAATGCTGGTAAATTACACATGAAAGGTTCTATTCAGAATGCCAGTTTACAAGTCATTAAATCTTTTGACAGTATTTAATATATTTTTAAGCTTTATTGTAAGATCATATGGTAATCAAGTGTAATGTTTTAATTAGCCATTGCAAGTAACATTTTAGTTTTTATGTTTTATTTGTTAATTATCCATTAATTTAAATCTTAATATTTACATTGATTTTGGTTTTGTTTTTTAAAATTCCAGCTCATGAAACATCTGTATAGCAATTAATTTATTTTGAATTAGATTATTTTAAAATGCTTTTGTGTGAAAGTATATAAAAATGACAATAGGTCAAGTAACCCATAGGCAGGGACCACAAAACCATGATACATTAAATGGCATAAGATCTGAGGATATATTAGCTTTTTATAAAAGGTTATTTTGAATAGAGGAATAGTATTTTTTTAATCCAGTGATTAAAGATACAAAGATATTTCAATTTTCATCTTTTCATATATAAATCTTAAATAAATAATGATTTTTGGGTGGGAAAGCAGTAATTATTAGATGGCCATAATAAAGAAAATGGATAATCACTTACAGAATTTCTGTATTTAAGAATATGTGCTCCTTACATTCTGGTAAATGCTGACAAAATGTCCTTCCACAGCCTTCTATGAATTAGGCTTTCTCCACTGGACACCTTTGCCTGTTCATAGGCAATTATTTACATTTTAATATTGACTTAATTTGCATGACCTTGATAAATTTTGAGTCAGTAAATATTTTCATATATTTGGTGGTAGTTCATATTTTACCTTTTGTGAATTCAGTAAATATCCGCTATTCATCCTTTCAATAAATTTGTTTGTTTCTTTCAAAATTAACATTCACTTTTTTGTTTTATATCTTTTGCATTTATTTTCTCCCAGCCAATCTTCCGTTTGTTCTGGAAGATCATCCCTGTCACCAACACTAAAAATATATATATATTTTTTAATGTAAATGCTATAGAGTTTATTCCACACATTAATGTACAACCAAATATAAGCAATCATCAATGGGCCCCGAAATCAATTTCCGTTCCTACTTCCTTAAGAAACTGATGAATACTTAAATCTTTGTCTGCTCTGTGCATTTGGCTGAATCCATTTTTTTACTTCACTGCTTCATTGATTTGACCAGAAAATATTATAGTATACATGATTTTTATTAGAACTATTTCTTTATCAAGTCCCATCGATATTATAGAAGTGGGAGCTTTAACTTGAGAAAATAATGTTTTTCCCTCATTTTCATTATACTTATCAAGTATATAAATTCTTTTGCTCTGGAATTGTGATTTGGGGAACAATTTATTGCAAGCATGTTTTGAAATTTTGTGAGAATGAACTGCAGGAGTTTTATATCTTCTTTATAGTTAGACCTGAACATGCATTCTTAAAGTGCAGAGGAAAAGGTCAGTAAGAATATTGTTGTCTGTTAGGAAAAAATGAAAAAAATTTCTACTGGGATCTTTGCTTAGGACAAGTAAATAAAAACATTATGGCTTTTAAGGGAAGTTGTGATTATTTAATTTTATTCAGTCTTATCATTCTCAGCTTTATTTTCATTCTGGCTCTTGGTTTATGTGTTTCAAATGGAATAATGTGCTGTATCTACAATATTAAATTGCAACTCAATCCTGATGGAATTTCAGTGCAAAAAATGACTTGTTCCATTCAATTAAAATCATATATTGTCTTTACATGTCTTTTAAACTAGTGATTTTATTTATTTATTTATTTATGTATGTATTTATTTATTTATTTATTTATTTAGAGACAGAGTCTCGCTTTGTTGCCTAGGCTAGAGTGAGTGCCGTGGCGTCAGCCTAGCTCACAGCAACCTCAAACTCCTGGGCTCAAGTGATCCTTCTGCCTCAGCCTCCCAAGTAGCTGGGACTACAGGCATGTGCCACCATGACCGGCTACTTTTTTCTATATATGTTAGTTGGCCAATTAGTTTCTTTTTATTTATGGTAGAGACGGGGTTTCGCTCTTGCTCAGGCTGGTTTCAAACTCCCGACCTCGAGCTAGGATTACAGGCGTGAGCCACCGCGCCCGGCCAAACTAGTGATTTTAAATTTAAATAAAATTAAAAACATTTTCAGGCTAAACAGCTCATGGGATATTTACACATTTTGAATCCATCAGAATTTTTGTATTAAATATATCTATCCTGTAACTTCTGCTATCAATGCCGTCCCCTTTAAGTATTTGCCTCCATAATGTTGCTTTCCAGGAGAGCAATAAAGTGCCTGGAAGGGCATAGACATGGCTTCCAACGTGGCAAGAAAAAGAGCAATTTCCCTAAAGGGTAGAGAAAGTGGAAAATTATTTAAGTTTAGATTGTCTGTGTTTTATACAATTAAATGCAGAGTGGAGACAGAAATATATTTCTTAGAAGCCAAAATATGCTAAAGATACGAGATATCATTCTTCGACATTTTGAACACTTTGCTACTATTTAAACATGTCAAAGGCTCAGCAATCTGGGAATATCTCTGAAGAAAGTTATAAAGATTTTCCAGATTTTGGAAAATAAGGCCAAGCTATATAACATATAATCTTCAGTCCTGTTTTGCCTATCAGCATGATTATCAAAATAAGATTTGAGTTTCAGTAATGAATATTGTTACTTTCCTTCCTCAGCATGCAAGAGTATCTTAGGCTGAGCATTAAATTTAAAAAAGCCATTTACACAGCTACCTGTAATGAATAATAAATATATTTTATTTGTTTTGCATTATCATAAATCTTATACTAATTTTTAAGCCCAGTGGTTGTGTTTGTTCCAATGTGAATAATTGTATTTTAATTAACAGCAATACAGTAAATTATTTTCTCTTCTGTGCCATCTATGTTGATGCACTCATTTTGATGAGTGTTCACTTTTAGGTTAACCAGAGAACTATGTTCCATTTTCTCCTTTCATGTTCAGAGATTTGCTTCAGACGGTCTCCTATTCAGTATCTTTTGTTTTCCTCTGTATTGTTTTCATTTTTATCAAGTTTTACAAATAAGAAAATAAAAAGCCTTATCTGTATTATTATTCTTGTTCTTCAGTAGTGTTTTGACTAAATATAAACACTCTTTTCTTACCTGAAATTTCTAAGCACATTATAATCCATTTCCTCAGTGTACTTTTGACCTCTTATTTTTTCCTTTGTGAATGATGTCACTGTCTCTTGTACAACGATGTGACCTCCTTGTGTTTTCCAACATAATTTCTGCTATAATAGAATCTAAAGGACGTTGAAATCCTTTATTATAAATTTTCAGAAGATACTTTGATTAAATTATCAATGTTACTTTTAGTCTTCTGAATAAAAACATGTCTGTGTAATATTCACTTCTACTTGGTGAAAGACTGTATGAGATTACCTGTGAAAATTAGAAAAGAAAAGCTTCTAACATTGCATTTAATCCTTTTTAAAACAATTCTAGCTCAAGTGTAAAATGTAAAGTGATTTTAAAACACGTTTTCTTAACCAATTTTATTTTCACCCTTTACAAATTATGGCTTTATTCTCTAGGACAAACTTTTTACATTCATCTCTGTTCAATATTTAGATTTCTGTCATAGTTTGTCTCCAAAAGTGTGTTTTATTGATTCAAATCTCTACTCAATTTCCAATTCATATCTGCTCCCAAAATTATTCTTTAGTCAACTAGTTTAAATTGCATTAAAATATTTGTCCTGGAATCAGATCGGATATCTTTTAGAGTTAATTAAATTTTGATTAAATGTCACATTTTAATAGATGTTTGTTTTATTTTGGTCAAACATTGTAATTTTATTATGCACAAAAGTAAAATTAGTTGATACTCATTTTCAGGCATCTTAAAAATACAGAAATTTGTAACTTAATTTTAAGTGCATATTTATTTAAAATGTACTTTGATTGGAAACTTAGAGGAAAAGCAATGTAACTTTTCACTCTTCCCAAGAAATACTCATTAAATTATATTACTTTATGCACATCTTACTTGTACATATTTTGATTAAGAAACATTTGGAGAAACATATCTTGCTTTTCATTAAAATTTGCTTCTGTCTTCCCCAAAGTTCAATCTCAAGGCAATTTTGAATGTGGATCCCATTTTCTGAGGAGTCAATATTTGCATGAGGGATGTATGTGGTTATCTAATAGGAGAAATGATCCTTTGTGAATTTTTTTTTTTTTTTGGATAGTTTCTTTTCCTATGACAAGATGGGAGTCTCAAGGTCTTCCACACTTTGGCTGCTTCTTTGGCTTTCTTCTTTCCATCGCTTTTGAATATCTCTCTAATAATGGAGGATGGATTGCAAAAATATGAATTTTTGTCTCATGTACCATTTCTCATTGTTTCTATTATTTTCCACTTCTGACATTTACTCACATCATAACTTAGATAGACTGAGAATATATATATTTTTGTTGTTTTCTTTTGTTTTTAACCTCCAAGGCACTTTGTTCTTCTTCAGGAGCATGCACTTTTTTTCATGAATTTCCAGTGACATATAATCACTTGCCCTTCACAGTAGCCCATAGTAGGCTCATTTTGTTTTCCTTGAAACTTTTGCTAGTCACTAACGTCTTCATGGCTTCCCTACCACCTCACAGGTAAAGGATAAGCCACCATCTGCACTTCAAACTACCATGTTCATCAGAAAGCCAAATCTGCTTTCAAAGTTTCAGGACTCCCTTCTGCATCAATCCATCTTTTATTACAGAGCACATGTACTCAGGTTCCTTTGCAGTGAGGGCTCAGTTGAGTCATTTTGACCCCTCCCACCAATTGCTCTGCATTTGGACTGGAATTAAAAGGTAGGTAAAAGGTTTACAGATAATAGATTTGAGCAACTATTGCAGCAGCAAAGGTTGAAGTACCCACATTTCAGAGGTTGCAATAGAATTTTAAGTTGAATATTAATTATGTTAGCAACGAAAGCTACTATCGATCAGCAACAATGTCTTCATATAAACAGTTTTGTCATGTAACTCTGGATAATTTTCATAGCTATGAAGCCTCCAGTTTTGGTTCGTTAGCCTTCTTGGCAAGATTCTATATTCTATCCTGCTTCTTTTAGTAAGGATGATTTCTACTTAAATTACCCAGAGATGATTTCTGTTACTTCAATTAAGTTCTCATTTGATAAAACATATAAGGCTTGATTTTTAAAAAATCAAAAATAATTATAGTATTACTTTTTACCTAAAAAATTCAAGACTTTTGTTTTTAGTGAATATATTTAAGAATTTATAAAAACAAAATTTTAATATGTGTGTCTGTATATATGCAAAGTTATTCCTTATACTTGCTGACCAAAAAGTGATAAATATGTATACATTAGAAAAAATCTTCCAGAATTAGTAAGTTAGTGTTACCAGCAGGAAGAACCTAAGCCTTAATATTTGGACAAATAGGGATGAAAATGAAATGTATTTCACAACACAGAAGGAGAATAATAGAATTAGATTCTGGGCTTAATTCTAGCACCACTAAGCTCTACACCCTTTTGCAAACCATTTAATCATTTTTTGGCCCTATTTGTTTCCCTGTTGAGTTAGATGAGGCCCTCATAATACTTCTTATTCTAAATTTTAAGACTTTTTAATACATATTCCTAAAATAAATAAGTAAATAGTAAAAGTTAAACGCATTTGAATTTTTTATTAAAGTATTTATGTCAAAAGTATTTATGTCAAAGTATTTATGTCAGATTTATGTTAAATCTGAAATTATAGAATTACCCATAGAGCAATTTGGACACTGGCCATCAGATATGGAAGGAAAATATCTTAACAATGTAAGATCTTGTGAGACTTTATTGAAACTTCCAAAATTCGAAGCCAGTTGCTTTAAAAACTCCTTTCCCTACATAATCATTGCTAAAACCCAGTTAACCCATCTTTAGAATTACAAAAAGAAAAAAAAAAGTATGTAATGTGTCTCCTGGCAACTGCTTTTGGCAATTTAGTGGGATAGGTTGTCTCTTTACTCAATTTCAATTTTCCCATCTGCAACAGTTTCTCATGTGACAGTTTCTCTCCATGGGATTCTGGCAACTTAACCAACATCAATTCCTGTAAATATTGCCATAAGAAAGAAATTTTTAAAAAGCTCATTTCCTTAATGTCCAACAATTAAAATTTTCACATTTTAGTTAATATTTAATGACAAACTAAAATAACACTTTCTTTGACCAAATATGAAACTTTTGTACTATGAAGGTACCATGTACCTTTATCCCATCAATTAAATCTCAGCAGATTGAATACTCTATTTTCTTTATATTTTCCTGAAGAGAATGTAAAGTTCCTACAAAAGACACAGAGATTTATCTTCTCCAAGGTTATCCTTGTTTTGCTCATTTTGGGTCAAAGACCAGTTAGACTCCTAGCTGGAGTCCTGATTTCTTTTTCAACAGATCCAACAAAGATCATAATGTGATTTTCTCTCTTTATCACATTGGAAGTTTGATTTCTCCCAAATTCAGGTCTTTCCTTGCCCCATTTTTGTTGTCTCAGAGCCTCATACAGACAATGCTATAAAATTCAAGCAGATTTCATAGACAAACGTGATTACCATAGCAAGTTACTTCTAAGCCAGTAGTGCTCAACGATGGTGGGATTGCTAACTGCAGGGCACTTTGGACATTTGCAGGGACATTCTTTGTTTCCACAATAACATGAGAAGAATGCTGGAACAGACAATTAATGGGAAGGGGACAGGGATGTTAGATTTGCTGCCTATTGTTTATTGTCAGTTTATATCCATTCCTATTCCTACTCAATCTCTCCCACTGCTCTCCCTCCCCCAATCTATATTGGAGTTGGAAGAATTAATTGCACAGATTTCCTTGAAGATAGGTTCAGATATTTTTATTGAGATTGCTCCAATGAAATACTCTTGCTATGGATTTGGAAGGTGAATGTAAAATGAATGCCATCTTCCTGTGACTGCTGCCATTTGCCACTTAGTTTAAGAAAGGTTGTTTATCTGCATCCAATTTCATTTTCTGTTAAGGAACTCTCTGTTGGTCAAGAAATACAAACAAACAAACAAACAAACAAACAAAAAACTAAGGAAAGTAGCTCTGAATTATTTATATGACTCACTGGTGGCACCTTTGGGTGACCACACTGCAGTCTTCATTGCCCGGAGACTGCTGCATCCGCTCTATCATTGCCAGACCTAGATTTGCATACCTAATACTGGAAATAGAAACTTCATAGTAGTAATAATAGATTTGGGGGGAAACTTTCCAAGCTGAATCCCAACTCACTCATATTATGTCCTGGAATGCTCATGATGAGTCACAGAATGAAGGATAAGATTTTTGGATATCCTCTAATAGCTTCATTTTATTTATAAATATATGTACATTTGATTTATATGAACTGTAAAAAATATATATCTAATATATAGTGAGAGAAAGCAAAGCAGTTATTGCCTGGTGCCCCAGGGTTGGGGGATAGTTGACCAGGAAAGGTAACAAGGAAATTCTTTGAGTGATGGAAATGTGCTCTATGTTGATTGTGGTGGTAGTTATGCAGGTGAGTACATTTGTCAACATTTAAAGAAATGGATACTTAGAAGCATATTATTCCATGTAAATTATATCTCTGTGAAGTTGATTTTAAATTATTAACTTTTGCATATGGTATGCCATTTGCTAAAACACTTTTTTATATATAAAATCTCTTTAAAATTATAAGCACATGCAACTTAACTCTTTTTGACATATATAAACACAAATAATTTTTACACAGTTTTAATATACTTAGAATTTTCCAGAAATACTACTTTATTTGAGAGAGCTTACTTTGTTTGGAACTTTCTCAAAAGTATTTTATTCTTTCTAAATATTATATCAACAATGCAAGCATATTTGTCCATACAATACACTAAACTAGTTTTCATCTGTAGCTTTTATATTCATAGTGATTCAATAGTTTATATTCATAGTGATTCTAAATATATATGTAAATGTCTGATTACTACAGAGGGCCTTCTAGTGTAATTGTGCTGATCTATTTACACTATTGAGTTATATAATATTACATTATAAATTCCTTATTTTATTTCTTCAAATTTGATGAATTTCCTCTGAAGTTAATTGTTATTTTATTTCTCACATTCTGGAGGTATAATGTTGAATAAGAATCCAAAAAACGAAAACAGAATTTCACTTTGCTTTCAAACAAACAAAATAAATAACAGCAAATCTTCTCTTAGTTCAGTCTGCTATCCCTTGTGTTATGTTGGGTTCTCTAGGAAGAAAACATTGAGATGAAGTCAGGAGTCCAAAAAGTTTACTGGGGAATGACTCTTGTGAAATAAAAAGGTAGAAAGCAAGTTTAGCCATTAATAGCCATAATCAGATCATGATGTTGGAGCCCTGGAACAAATATTGTCTAATGGAAAAGTCCCAACTTGGGCAGAAATGGCTAGGCCCTCGCATTACAATCTTGCTTAGTCTTTGGCTGGGTCTCACTCCCAGAAAAGCTCATCCTGAACTATCTTCACTTTGTTCTCAATGGCTAGGGCCACTCTAAGAAGACTATGACCTTGGCTTGCATGTGGAAGTAGATTTGAAAGATGCTAACAGCTGGAGGCTGTCAGAAAACCATATTCCTCACAGCTGCACAGTAAATCATTCCTTGAAGAGGAATCTGAATTTCTGGGTCTGCCAATGTTATCTCCTAGAAAATGCAAAAATTTGCAGTGGTGAAATTGTCAATCAACAGGTTTTTTTTCTCTTCCTCTGGGCTTTATGATGGCCTGGCTGTCAATCAATTTTGCTTCCAAACCATCAATGCTGAATTGAATGGGTCCTTATCTCTGATTCTTTCATGAGCAGGTTAATCAATATATACCACAGATAATTCTCTCAGTAGGATTAATGGCCTGTTTATTTTCCATGTTCACAATCTCTTACTATTCTCTGTATTTCTCTGCCCCAAATATTCTGTGTGTCACTGCCTTTGTTCTGGAGTTGTTTAGGCCTCTGGCAAGAGAATTCTCTACTACTTATCTGTAATAGAGAAACTTCCTTAATAGATTCCCAAAGCAAAATTTCCTTTTTTCCTTCTTAACTAAGTCTGGAGGTCTGGGGGCTCACTGGGATTTATACAATATTCTTATATTGTTAAATAAATATAAATATGTCCCATGTTTTCCACCTTAAAAATTTACCATTTATCTGTTTTTTGTTTTGTTTTGTTTTTTGTTTTAAATCTGGCATACAATAACCTTTGGAACACCAATGACAGGAGTAACATTTCTTTCAGGTAACTTTTTCCCTGCTGTAGGTGGCCTTGACCTTATCTCTCTGTATGTTTTATTTTTATTCCTTTCTACTGTTCTTATTTTCATTCCAGCAGGTCAAGTTGAATTTTCAAAACTTTGATATATTTTTCTTCCCTGTCATGTATAGAATTTGCTCAGTCTGTAGCATCTTTTGACTGGAAGATCAAAATCTGTCTTTAGGTTGATTCCATTGTTCACAAAATTTCTGAATTTATCTTTCCTAACTTCAAGTAATATTTTTTTTTCCTGAACCTAAGTCTTAGGTCTTCTATCTTACTGACCATAATGTTTTCTTGGCCATTTAGAACTCTTAACTTTTTGAGTTAGAATATTTGAATTATTTTTAGTAGTGGGATCTCTCTTTCTCTCTATCTCTAACTCTCTCTCTCTTATCTCTCTCTTTTGCAATTCAATATCTATAAAGTTTCATTCAAATGTTGCTCAATGTACATCTAGGTGTTACCATTTATTTTCTGTGTAATACTCTCACCCTTTTTCTGTTAGTGGATTAATAAATTCTAAAAACTTGCCAGAAAAAAAAAAAACAGAGAGAAAGAAGAGGCTGCATTTTAGGGGTTTTTTTCTTCATCATATCAATGAACTTATTCATCTAAGACAGTGAGTCTTCATCAGACTTGCCTAGGATTGTTTTCTTAAAATGTACATAACTTACCCTTTTGCCAGATGTAATGAATTAGCATTTCCATAGACAAGGCTTGAGAAGTTATATTTTTTTAAAGTATCCTGTATTTTTTTTTTTACCCTAGTATCATCATCCTAAATAGAAGCTTGTAATTTGTATTTGATTGGCCCCTGTATCTGTAATACTGGTCCTTGTGCCTATAGATAGGATCAGGTTGGAAAGATGCCTGAGCTCCTCTTACAGGCCAAAGACTATATTTAACTGTAGCAGGTGCTTTTCGCTCCTGAGCTTGGTAGCAAAGGAATGAATAACACTATGTGTGTGGAGAGAAGGGGAGAGGTCAAAGTGTGGAGAAAATGGCCTTCTCAACTAAGTTCCTCCCGATATTTATTTCCAAGGACACGTGTAAAAGGTAGAGGCCGTTTGCTAATTTCTTTAACAACTTCCATACATTTCAACTGTTTTCAGCTGTTTGCACATAGCAAACAAGCAGCTTCAGGCAGGTGTTTTCACCTGACCCTTCATTCACCCTGCTCACATTCTTTCCATCCATCCATCCTTTCTTCGAAACCCAGCCGCTACATTCATACTCTGTTTGCTCACTTTTAATGTGATTTTTTTATTTGATATGTTACTATCTCATTTGGATTCCCATAGTCCTTCATTCATAATGAGGTTAGACTAGATTTGTGGGAGACCATATTTGATAGGCTTGTGTTTCAGGATAGTGATATTTTCACAGATCATTTGGGATGTATCCTTTTTGGCTAAATTTCGAGAGAGTTTGTGTAACCTAGACAGTATTTGATTCTTTAAATTTTGAAATAATCTCTAAATCTGAGCTTACTTTTTAAAATAAGAATTAGAGCTTTAAAAATGTTATGTTTCATTAATTGATATGAGCAAAGCTTTCTATTGAGATTTTTTTCCCAAAGATGTTAATATTTTAGTAATATTCATTACTTAAGTGTTAAAAACCATACTTCTTTTTGTGTTAGTCCATTGCTCATTGCCATAAAGGAATACCTGAGGCTGAGTAATTTATACAGAAAAGAGGTTTATTTGGCTTATGGTTCTGCAGACTGTGCAAGAAGCATGACACTGGAATCTGCTGCTACTGATGGCCTCAGGAAGCTTTCAATCATGGCAGAAAGCAAAGGGGGAGCAGGTGTGTCACATGACAAGGGAGGGGGTAGGAGAGAGAGAAGGATGTGCAAAGCTCTTTTCAACAATCAGGTGTTGTGAGAACTAGTAGAACAATAACTCAATTATTGCCACAGGGATGGCACCAAGCCATTTATGAGGGATCCACCTTCATGACCCAAACACCTCTCACTAGGCCCCAACACCAACATTGGCAAACAGATCTGGACAGAACAAATATCCAAGCTATACCACTGTCACAGATTATTCATCATTATGGATGCTTTTAACACAAAAATCTCTTCTTAAATTAGCTTAAACAAAATCTTATATATTGGGGAGTTCAGAAATGTTTTAGACTATTTACAATAGCAGCTCAATGATATGAACAAGTCAAGTGTTTATTTAATCTTTCTGCTCTGAATCCTCAATATTGGCAGCTGGAGGTAGTTAGCTGCTGGGTTTGGATGATTTCTTATTCACCTCTAGAAAGATGGGAGAAATCACGTCCCCAAATATGGAATGAAAAATGCTTCTTTTAACTCTGATTGAGCCATATTATGTCATCTTCCTGCTCCTGATCTACAAACAATATATGGATTTACTTATATAATCAAGCTCTTTCTTTGGATGTGGATGCATGTACAAAGACATTTAAAAGAGGAAAAGACAAATTGATTTTTTCTAAGCAACCAAATGATTTCTACAAAATTATTATTGAATATTTGAAACATCTTACAAGAACATTTTCCACTTGATATAACTGTATTTTCAATAGGTAAATAATTTATTTAACCAATATTTATTGAATGCCTAAAACTTGGTTTCAAGCAGTATCTCTGGTGTTTTATAATGCAATTTCCTCATTCTTAAGATCTAACATTAAATAACTTCTCAATATGCTCAATAATAGCTTTATTTTTTTAAGTATAGTATATTTTTCTGATCATTGATACAAAAGAATGACTTTCTCTTGCTTTCAAAGAAAATAATGCATTTTAAAATTAATTAAATTTCTGCTGTATAATAAGTAGTGTACTAAAAACATTATCTTTATTAACCTTATTTTGTAAGGTATTATTATAATTTCCATTTTGAGATAAGGAAACTGAATGCAAAGAGGCTATGTGACATTGCCAAGGTTAGATAGCCAATAAGCGATAGATCTGGAATTTGAATCCAGGTCTGATCTGACTCAAAACTCAAAACGTACAGGAGGAAATAATCCTTCCACTACCCTCTTATGTTCAGTGCCTGGAGCCCACAAAGCAAACTAATAATTGGCCCATTAACAGGAGGAAAAAACAAAAACACAATTTATTTATCAATGGAATGTTTCTACAAGTAGGAGAATTCAGTAATGAGTTACTTAAAGGGGTGCTTAAAATTGAGGCTGTATCCCATCTAAGAGAGGGCAATAAATTTGTAGAGGCATGTCAAGATCAAGGAAAAGGGTTTTAGACTTATAGGGACAGTAAATTTGGGAAGATAAACACATTGGGAAAACTGATGGAAGATAAGGATTATTATTTAGTAAAGTTTGTTGGCGAAGACCCATCTCAGTACCAATTTTCTGTCTCCAGTGATAATTGTTGTTTTCCTTCTCCAAGTGTGAGGAAGGGGAAAGGAAACACCTTCACAAAGATGAATCTATATTCTGCCTTTGGGCAGAAACAGGTAGGATAGAGAGTTTTCCCATGTGTGCTATTTCTCAATTGCCTTCGGTACAAAATAATTCTTATACCAAAATGCCATTTTTTGGGATTGCATCCTTCCCATTTCCCACAAACTTAACTTCTAGGTAATACTGTCTATCAAAGAGTAGCTTCAATAGGTTGAAATTTTATTGCTCTGTACTTAATGGTGAAGGGCTAGATGTTTTCCCCCTAAGATCAGAAACAAGACAAGAATGTCTGCTTTTGCCATTTCTATTCAACATTGTACTGGGAAATCTAGCTAGCGCAATTATGCAAGAAAAAGAAATAGAAGGCATCCACATTGGAATGAAAGGAGTAAAGCTATGTCTTTTCGCAGATGGCATAGTCTTGTATATAGAATCTGCTAAAATAAATATTAGAACTAATAATTTAGTTCAGAAAGGCTGCAGAGTACACAATTAATATGCACAGAATCCACTAAAAATATTAGCACTAATATTTGGAATCCACTAAAAATATTAGAACTAATAAATTGTTCAGTAAGTTTACAAAACCCAAGATTAATATTCATAAATCATTTGTATTTCTATATCCTTTCAAAGAGTAATCCAAAAATAAAATTAGGAAAATAGTTTAGTTCTTAATAGCATTAAAAGAATGAAGTACTTAGAAATAAATCTAACCAAATTTGTGCAAAACATATGCTCTGAAAACTATAAGGATTGTTAAAAGAAAATTAAGAAGATTTACATACATGGAAACACATTTTATGTCCTTGGATGGAAAGACCTAACATTGTTAAGAAGGTAATTTTCCCCAAATTAGTATATATATTCAGTGCCATCCCTTTCAAAAATTCCAATTATTTCTTTGTAGAAATTGACAAGCAGATTCTAAAGTTCATATGAACTTGCAATGGGTCCACAAAAACCAAAGTAATCTTGAAAAAGAAGAACAAAGTAGGAGACTCAGACTTTCCAATTTCAAAACTTACTACAGAACAATAATAATCAAAACAGTGTAGCACTGGGACAAGGACAGACATACAGATCAATAAAATAGAATGATTATTGGTTAACTAATTTTCAGCAAGGGTGCCAAGACGATAAAACAGAAGAATAGTTTTCAACAAATGGTTTGGGGACAAATGGATAGTCACCTGCAAAATGAAGTTGTATCCTTAAGTCATTATATATATATGAATGAATCAACAACCTAAATGGAAAAACTAACTCTAAAACTCTTAGAAGAAAATATGAAGTATCTTAAAGACCAAAAACTTGGCAAAGTATTCTTAGATACAACATCAGAAGCATGAGCTTCAAAAGAAAAAAAATATGTAAATTGAATTTCATCAAAATAAAAAAAAATGTGATTCAAAGGACATCATCAAGAGAGTGAAAAGCCAATCCACAGAATGAGAAAATATATTTGCTAATCATATATCTGACAAGCAAATTGTATCTAGAATATATGAATAACACAACTCCATAATAAAAAGACAAATAGCTCTATTACAAAATGGGCAATGGTTCTGAGAAGACATTACTCTGAGGAAAATATGCAAATGGATAATAATGAAATGAAAGATACTAATGTTATTATTTGTCAGGGAAACACAAATGAAAAACATGTGACATGACATACTAGAGTGGGTGAAATAAAGAAAAGTCAGATAAAATATGTTGATGTGGACGTGGAAATACCTGAACCCTCACATGCTAGTCATAACATGTAACAGTGCAGCCAGTTTGAAAAATAGTCTGGCAACTCCTCAATGAGTAAGCACAGAGTTACCATATGACCTAGCAATTCCACTCCTAGGTAGATATCAATGAGGAATGATACATATGTGTACACAAAAATTTGTACATGAACATTTATAGCAAAGTTATACATAAGGGCAAAAATTTGGAAATAACCTAAATGTCCATCAACAGAGAAATAAAAATATGGCATATCTATACAATTGAAAATTACTCAACCATGGAAAGAAATGAAGTGTTGGTACATGTTACATAGGTAAAACTTAAAAGTGTTATGCTAACTGAAAGAAGCTAGTCACAAAAGATGGCATCCTGTTCATTAACATGGAAATCCAGAGGAGGGAAATCTATAGAGATAGAAAGTAGCTTAATGGTTGATGGGTGTATTGAGGGTTTAGAGGGGTGATAAGTAAAGGATAAAAGGCTTTTCTTCAGGTGACAAAAATGTGTCAAAATTGATTGTGGTAATGTTTGCACACATAGTATCTGAATTATATCTCAATAAAACTGTTTAAAAAATACTTCTTTGAATTCAGAATATATTCCCAATAAACAAGTAAGACTGAATGATAAGAACTCCTCATAGTTTAAGAATATATTGTTTTTTTTCCAAAGATGTCATTCATGATCCTAGGTTTCTGTTTGTTCGAGAGTTATTACTTTGATTCCCATTCCCCAAATATATATTTATCAAAGAACTTTGGCTTTATTTATGTACTTGGATGAAAACATTAATATTGATTAATTTCTTATGGTTAATTTATTCTGTTCACACATTAGTCATACTGCAAAATGGTATACAAAATGAAATGAAATATCCATATTCAAAAATATATTTCTTCTCTTAAAATATTTTAATATATTTAACAATAAACACAAAAAGGAGCAAGCAAGCAATATGACCATGCATTCAGAAAACCAAAATAAGTACTTTCCCAATCTTTGGCTCACACTGAGAAACTTGATCTCAGCTTGTTAATAAAATGTAAGTCATTCTCATAATTCTTCAGTTTATCAACATTTTTAAACACCAATATGCCCAATATTATAAAGATAAATAAATTGGTTAATTACATTTTACTTATTTATGTAGATATTACATACAGATTTAGCATAGAACATTTAGTCACAGAACATTCATAATTTACTTTCTTCCTCACTATATTAAGTGAGATAATCTGAGGTATCAAGCACTACCTCAGAGTGAAGAGGTTTCTTTGGTGACCTAATTCAATGGAGATTAATTTCAACTCTATATACTTACTTGGTTTGCTCTCTTTTGGCAAAGTTTTGAAGTACAAATGTATACACATGAGTAAAAAAATATTTATCTTCTCTGCTTTTGACAATGGTTACTTCTTTTTTTCATTCTTTTTTTTTTTTTTTTTAATTTCAGAGTATCATGGGGATACAAACACTTTGGTTACATAAATGGCCTTTGCACCACCTGACAAGCATGCCTATCCCCCAGACAGCGCATACCTTTTCCGTTAGATGCGGATTTATCTTTTCTTTCTTTTTATTATCTAGGTTTTCAATATTATGTTTCTGGATACCAAAAGAGATAGACTTCCACTGGTATTATTGATATTATACTTAATGGTTTGGAACAGCAAATTTAATTAACCTCCGATATTAAAAACGACTCTTCAGTGATAAAAATAGAGCTTGCATAATTTTCTGATTTTAAATGTTATGAAACTTAATATACCTCCTAAATATTGAAACTGTGCAAACTTAATCATCCATTGATTATTCATAAAGCAAGGAGAACACTACAATTTATTATGCTTCCATTGTCTTCCTAATAAATGGTCAATATTATTTTTCCTATTTAGTACCAATGGTAAATGCAATTGTTTGACCTATCAAAAAATTTTCATTCTTTTTACATTGGAACAGTAAGGTCATTTCAAAAAACCAAATTAGTATTTAAATTCCACATATTAAAAGGAGATTTTAATTCTGTAATTCTTTGTTTCTTTCTTGACACTTTTTTCCCCAAGAACTGTATCAATAGCTAAAGATCTGTATTTTTAAGGTAAGAGTTTATTTTTAGATTAACCAAAGATACAACTATCCCTGACTTCATATTATAATACTCAGTTTTGCTAGCTTCTTGGAAGTTTTACATAAAAAAAAAAAAAAAGATTAGTAATGAGAAAAAAATTTAGTGAGTTGTACCTTACCTGAATCCTGTTTTGTGTGTTTTATGACCAAATTCTAATTTAGACTTTCAAAAAAAAGATGGACTATTTTACCTTAAGCAATAAAAACTTCAGCAAACTCATGTAATTCATTTTGATTCTGTGGTGTACTATGGGAACCCATTTTATTCTTGTGTCGGTGCAAAAATAATTTATCTGTTCATTCTATATATTTCATTTCTCAAAGTAATTGCCTTTTATTCTAACTTTTTAACCTTAATATTAATGTCTTAGTTTTATAATTAGAATTTTTAACTAAAGCATAACAAAATTATTCTAAACAGCATTAGTCTGGAAATATATTTTAATTCAATCTTTAAATGCACGTTATGATTCTTTTTCTTTTGATGGTAAAATGCCTTCAAAAATTATATATGAAATAAGTGTTAACAGTTGTCATTTTAGCATCAGAGTGTATTAATATATACTAAATAGCTTGTTGATTTATTTTAATAAGATAACACAAATCTTTTTAAGATGTAGTATAATCTTACTCTGACTGACTGGATACAAAGCTTGGCTCTATCTTCTTATGACTACGTAGCCTGAAGCAAATTAGTTAATCATCTGCTCAATTTCCACATCTTTAAAAGAAGGATAATAATAATCCCTAGGATTAATATGAAGATTAAATTAGATTAATATATGTAAAAGACTTAACAGAGTTCCTGGCATAAAATTTAGTCCTAATAAATATCAAATATTATTATTAAGGCACTAAGATATATATTAATATTAATTATTAAACATGAGTTGTGTTAGCTGTAGGATAATTATAATAAACTGGAGGCCTTTCTTAGGAGTTGGTTTATTGCATTTTTAATTTGTTTTAGGTTAAAGAGAAAGAGGCAGGCTTTGTGTATATTAAAAATATGTAAAGAACAAATAATTAAACTAATTAAAAATTAGAGGAGAAACCAAAAAGAAAAGAAGAGAAGATTATTTAAATAATTAAAATATCAGACATGGAACTTGAACCAAATATGCTTAAAATCCTTGTCCACTCTCATGCTTTCCTAAGGAAACACTTTGAATAAGAAATATATATGAAGGGACTGTGCCATCTCATAAATATTCTAAGATGTAATTGTTTATTATATATACAAAAGTGGTTTTGTTGTTGTTGTTCTCACAAGAGAGAAAGCCATTGGATTACCTTATATGCAGAAAAGTTCTCCATAACTTCGAAGAAGCTAGAAAGCTTGTATTATTGCTACAATTTGCCAGTTTGGACTAATAATGTCAAAGAACACCCCAAAAGCAATCACAGCAACAACAAAAATAAATAAATGGGACCTGATCAAATTAAAAAGCTTCTGCACAGCCAAAGACAAAATCAATAGAACAAATAGACAACCTACAGAATGAGAGAAAATATTTGCATGCTATGCATCCAATAAAGGGCTGATAAAAAGAATCTACAAAGAACTCAAGCAACTCAGAAAGAAAAAAAAAATCACAGAACTCTATTAAAAAGTGGGCAAAGGACATAAACTTTTTAAAAGAAGATAGACTAAGGGCTAACAAACATATGAGAAACTGCTCAACATCTCTAATTTCAGGGAAATGCAAATCAAAACCACAATGAGATACCACTTAACTCCAGTGAGAATGGCTTTTATCAAAAGCCCTAAAACAACACATTTTGGCAAGCATTTGGAAAGATTGAAACACTCATACATTTCTGGTGGGACTGCAAGCTAGTACAACCTCTATAGAAAGTAGTCTGGAGATACCTCTAAGAACTACCATCTGATTCAGCAATCTCACTACTGGGTATTTACCCAAAAGAAAAAAAGTATTTTACAAAAAACCATCTGCACTCAAATATTTATAGCAGCATAATTCACAATTGCAAAGATGTGGAAATAACCCAAGTGCCCATCAATACATGAGTGGATTAATAAAACCTGATATATGTATACCATGGAGTACTACTTAGCCATAAAAAAGTGGTGAACTAATACCTCTTGTATTATCCTGAATGGAGCTGGAGCCCATTCTTCTAAGTGAAGTATCACAAGAACAGGAAAACAAACACCACATGTACTCACCATTAAATTGGTACTAATTGATCAACACTTTTGTGCACATATGGAAGTAACACTCATAGAGTGTCGGGCAGGTGGGAGGGGCTAGGAGAGGTTGGATAAATTGTAACCTAATAGGTATGGTGCGCACTTTCCATGGAATGAGCAGACTTGTAGCTCTGACTCAGGCAGTGCAAAGTCAATTTATGTAACCAAAGCATTTGTACTCCCATAATATTCTGAAATTTAAAAAATAATGTCAATGAAAAACAAAGATTTGCTCAACTTGACAAACAATTGCTTTCATATTATAATATTATTGCAGAACCCCTTTCTGAAGCAGGCCATAAGAGTAAGTCAGGCTGTACTTTAAAATAAACAGTGTCTATGTGATTTTGATAAAATTATGAGGCTATGGATTTATTGGCCTTTTGTATATTTTGGGTGATAATAAAAAATGAGAGCGATGAAAGAGAAATAGAAGGAGGGAATGAAAAAAAGAGAATAGAGATATGGTAAGTTTGAAAAGTAATACATACCTCAAATGCTCTATTTGGATTCATTAAAATGACCTTCAAAGGGACTCAAGTACTTTCAGTTCAAGATGGAAAATTAAGCAAAGTGGCCCCTTCTTCCTCAGCAAACTATATAGAATGGTATTCTTAGTCAACCAGAAACTTTATATAAAAACAATGCAGATGGACTCTCACTGAAGATTACTATCTCTCAAAACATATGGCATTATATAGAATAAATTAAAATTTTTATGTTCATTGCCTAAGGTTGTAGGTAGTATAATTTGTTCTGGTATGTCTTTCTTGTACTATTGTTTTTTAATTATTTGTGAAGTTTCCTTTCAAGTATGTATATTGTAAATTAACTCTTTTTAATTGGTGACTCTGCATTTAATTGGTGAATTCGTCTTGTTCATTGCAATTTATGAAATTTACATTCATTTCTGATTCTTTTTTTAATCTTTTCACACCATGATTCAGACTTTTATATTCTTTCTCTTTGTGTGTCATCTGAATCAATTCAGCTAATCTTTCTGTTATTTTATATATTTCTATTCTATTTGATGTTTTATTCTATTTGATGAACACTTCATGTGAAAGCTGTGCATTATACTTTTATTTATTTCTTTGATCATTACACTCATATTTTAATTCATTATTTCTCTAACTCTAATTTTCACCTACAAAAATTCAATGATTGTGTGTGGGATTTTTTTCATTTTGCACATTTCAGCTTATTCCAATTTTTTATCTATTAAAAACCTAATTTTCTTCAATTATAAAGTTACTACATTATTTTCTCAACATTTCTATATGCATCTCATTTCTTCTTCCTGAGTTTATTAAACTTCTCTCAGCAGTATCTTCTAGAATAATAATTATTTCCAATGGGTTCATGGGTGATATGTTTCAATAATTCCATGAACATGTAAAAAATATTACAGTTCCTTAGAATTATTTTTGCTCTTTTATTTGAAATATATATATTGATATATATTTATATATATTTAAAATAAATATATATTGAAGTATATATATATATATATACACACTTATGGAATTCTTAAGACATACAGAATAGTAGAGAGATAATATCATGAATCGCAGCTACCCATTACCCAATTTCAACAATTATCAATATTTTAGTTATCTTGTTTCATTTATCCATCTCTCACCCACCTCCCCACGCCATTCATACAAATTTAAAGTTCTTAATGTTTGTAGTATTTTTAATATGTATATTGGACATTATGTCTTTTTAGCTATCGTTACATTACTCTGATTAATAAGCATATTTAGATACATATATATGTGTGTGTGCATATATATATGTGTGTATATATATATATATATATATATATATATATATCACCTAGCCCTTGTCATATCTAATAAAATTAGCAATAATTACTTAATATAATATATTATCTAGTACATCTTGAAATTTCCCCAGTTGGCTTCAAAAAGTCTTTTGAGACCTGATTTATAAAATTAAAATCCAAGAATGTTCTAAACATTGCCTTGTTTTCTGTTGTAATATTATTTTCTATTACCTAATAATTTTATCTCCTCCTTTTTGTTCTACCTATTAATTGAAGGAAATTGATCTCTTTTTTTTTCCATTGGAAAGTTTTACATTTCTTTTTTAATTGTTTAGTATTCACTTCTATTTCTTTCATTTTCTTTATACTGATAGGGGATGTGTATATTTCCTACTGCACAACATCACCAAAAAATCCATAATAATATCTGGCTACATGTACTAAGTGAAACTTAGAGCTTTTTTGGGTTTAGTGTTATCAGCTTAATCCCTTTCTTATAAAACTAATGGTTTAGCATCCATTTGTGACAGTTGTATATCTCAATGATAGCTTTGGCTGAATGTAAAATCCTGAATTAAAACCTTTTCTTTTTTTGTTTAATTCAGAGGCAATTTTTAAATGTGGTGTCAGCTGAACTCTCATATTATTATGTCTTTTTTTTTCCATTTCTACAGAAAGTTTTATAGTATATGTTCATTACTTTTTGTGCTATAAAATTCAACTATTATGTGTCAAGATGTGGATTATATTATTTTTGTCTGTTATTATTATTTTCACATTAAGCCATTTAAATCTTTTTTCTATTGATTTTTTTCTATTATTTATTTGTACATTGCTCTGTGCCATTTTCTTTCTTCATTTTATTTTTCATTGCCGCTCAGTGCTCCCTACTAAAAGGATACCTGAATTGGATTTTCTGTAATGATATTCATTGATAGAAACCTTTGAGTATTATTATTTCTTCTTATTATTAGATGATGATGTCAAATATTTCTCTACTACAAGAATATTACCTCGTTCATTTCATATTTCTGGGCTTTCATATTCTTATTGCCATAATATTTTATCTAAAACAAAAATAAAATAAAATAAAAATTCTAGGATAAATGTTTTCTATTTATCCTTATATTTAGAAGGAATGGACGTCAGTATGTTTTACTTTTGTGTTCTCATAATCTAGCTTATGTATGATGTATAGTGGATATTTAATACTATCTAATTAATTTCTTAAAATTTAGGGACAATCTCAGTCAGCACTCTAAGTAACTAGATAACTATTATTACTAGAAAATATAATTATATGATAAGTAAGGTTGGAACTGTGGTAAAATGACAAAATTAAGTACATTTTGTGATCCCTGGTGCCTGGGAGCAGAGTTTTTACCATGTGTAGGAGGATAGCTAAAGCCCCAGATTAGGTAGACATTATCTTTCTTTGAACTCTTTCTCTCAGATTGTCATCTTAGTCTCACTAGGCTGAAGACTGGTAGAATAGGAGAAGCCAGGATGGAAAATCCAAATTATGGGTGGGCTATTTAAACTAAAATCCATGGTTTAGGAAATAAATTCTTGCTTGTTCTTTTTATGTGCATGCTGGAAAAAGGAGAAGCTGCTTTTAGTTCAAAAATAGAAAAATCCTTCATGTTATGCAGCCTAGCTCACCAAGGCTTAGGTTTTATAACAATAGTTTTAAAATAATAAGAAAATCAATAATAATAGTGTACATTTGCAGAGACTTTTCTTCTATCTTTTTAGGGACTAGAAAGGTAGCTTACTGGCTGTGGTTAATATAGGTGCCAGCTTAAGACTGAGTCCCAGCCACAGTCATTCTGTCATCCTCTGAGCTATGGCTTGTCTTCTAAGAAAGTGGAAAGTAGAAAAACATAATATTGCAGAGTCTGGCTTAGGATTCCACGTACTTGAGACAAAGGTATAGGATCTAGGAACAATGAAAAATTCTGCTTCTTTACTAACCCATGAATGATCTAGCTTCATCAGGAAATATAATTAGCATGAAAATAGGAAAAGAAAACTGGTATTTTGATAATCAGGGGTTGAAGGTAAGCCAGTGATAAATTTAATTCTAATTATAAAGTAATAGAGAAGTATTGTAAGTCTCTCATAAACTGGATAAACATGCATTCTATTACTACAGAGACTATAGTCTCATAGATGCCTCATTTTATGTTTTATAGTACAATGGACAGATTTGATTGTCTGTAGTAAAACAGTTTGTTATCCACAATGTCTTAGATGTATTATACATAAATAGGTATTATAGAATAATTAAGCATCTACAAGGCATTCAATGCAGGTTACATATGTAAAATGTTTAAAACAAAAATATTCTAAAGATTGTTTAAAATAGCAGTGGGACAGTTATCTTGATTCAACATATGATTTCTTGTTTCAAAATTTATGAGACTGACTCTATTGGATATGAATACAATATAGAGTAAAGCAAATTATTGTCACTGAAAGCTCCAAGGAAAGACGGTCGTCCCAATTGGAGAAGTGAGAGTCATAGCCCATCTAACTTGTAATTGTCATGACAAACATGGGAAAGAAAATTTCTAAGATGGTAGTGAACACCCTTATTTTCTTTGACATTATATCATTTCGCACTTGCCACAGTTCATTGGAATTACTTATTAAACACAGACCCTCCTGAGATGCCTAAGAGTACAGGATACATTTTGAGGCAGTTAATGTGCAGATAGATCAACCCTGGATTTAGGAATGCAGAATGCTAGCATACTTCAAGGTAAAGGTAGTATAAGCATCTTAAATAGAGAGAAAATATCAACTATGATATTGGTCTTTGATTGAAATTACCCTCGCTATGTAAAGAAGTCAATGAGGAGATAATGACTTACTAATTACCAAAAAAATCAAGAATCATAGGCATAAAACTGCCTATGATAAACTGCCTAAACTTTATCTTCCTAATCATCTCAAATAAAGAACTTCAGATATAGAAAATAAAAAGAAATGTAAGTAGTCTACATTTTTCTTTTGCCAGAAATAAAACAATACATGTGGGACCAGAAAACCTGCAATTTATCAAACACGGGTGTTGCAGCTGAATTGTGTCCCCCCAAAATTCATATATGGAAGCTCTAACCCCCAACGCAACTGTTTTTTGGAGGTAGGGCCTATAAGAAGTGATAAAATGTAAGTGAAGACATAACAGTGGGGCCCTAATCGGATAGCCCTGGTGTACTTTTAATAGGAAAATAAAACTAGAAAGTTCATTCTTCCCTCTCCCTTTCTCTCTCTCTCATTTTTGTCTCCTCATGTTGACAGAGGAAAGGACAAGCGAAGACCAGTGAGAAGGCAGCTGTCTGCAAATCAAGAAAAGAGGCCTTACCATATATAAAATTTTTTGGAATCTTGATCTTGGACTTCTTGCTCCAACTGTAAGAAAATAACTTTCTGCTGCTTAAGCCATCTAGTCTGTGATATTTTCTTATGGCAGATTGAGCAGACTAATACAAAAGACCTCTTAGAAATAAACATCCAAATTATTAAATAAAAATATTCAATAGAAAAAATAAACCCAAGAAATAAAAAAACAATAAAATTGATTTATCACAAAAAAGCAGAATATATATATGAATATGTATGTGTGTGTGTGTGTGTGTGTGTGTGTGTGTGTGTGTGTGTGTGCGCAGTAGAAGAGCCACTTGAGACCAACAAAGAGATAGGAGAAATATTAGGTAAAATAGTGCATTAGGAAGAGAACTAGGAAACTGTAATATCATAAGAAAAAAAGATGAGTGTAGAGAGAGAAGTAATCAACTGTATCAAATGTTATAGGGAGTTTGAATAAAACCAAAGTACATCAGAGTTTGACAATGAATTTTCAGCATAAAAGTTGACTAGCTCTCAGCAAAACTATTTTAAATAAAATGAAAAACATCAAAGCCAAATTTGAGGAGCATGAGGAATATATGGAACATGTAGAAGTATAACAAGAGAGTCTAAATTCTTTCTCAGAGCCCTTTTCTGTAAAATACACCAGAACAATGAGATTATAATAGCAGGAACACATGGTGTCAAAGAATTGTTATTATTTTTTTAGGAAATAGAGAAAACATTTGTACTAAAGAAAAGGTTCCAGAAGTAGACAAATGTGAGACTGGCCATCCATGTGAATTTCTATTATAGTTTATGTTTCTGTAACATGGAAGTTGGAAAGCTTAAAAAATTTCCCAGTCTGCCTTGCAGACTGTTCTGTGTTGAAATTGGGTTCTGGCAATAAGATGTGTTATTTGGAACATAGAGGTAGGGTAGAGGTCACCCTCACACTCTTTCAGCTATTCTAGCCAGATAGTAGAGACATCAGTTTTTTGGCAGTAGAATTCCAGCACCAGGACATGAACATCATGGTTCTAGAAAGGAAGTTTCAGAAGTAGGAGCAAAAGCTTTTTGATCCCTAGAATGCAGCAAAGATGGTGTGCTCTTGAAGGTGACAATTACAACAGAAATTTCCTGATTATCTGCATACATAGTTATAGTACAATTAGTGACTACCATTCATTTTGCTCATTCTAGTAGTCTTTTTTTTGAGTCCTTTTAAACATTTTTTCTTCTTAAATTTTAAATTATTTTCTTCTTAAATTTTAAATTATTATTAAATTATATATTATTATATAATAGCTGCATATATTTAAAGAGTAAATGTGATGTTTTGACACATGCATACAATGGAAATTAATGAAACCAGGGTGAATGGGGTATGTATCATCTCAGGCATTTATTATTTCTTTGTGTCAGGAATGTTCCAAATCCACTTTTTTAAAGCTATTTTAAAGTATATCCTAAATTATTGCTAATTATAGTCACTTTCTTGTGCTATCAAATATTGTTATTTCTATATGATGATCTAACTATATTTTTGCACCCATTGGCCAGCCATACTTTATTCAACCTCCCCTGTTATGCTTCCCAGCTTATGGTAAACATTATCCTACTCTCTGTATCCATAAGATCAATTGTCTATAGCATTTAGCTCCCACATATAAGTGAGAACATGTGAGATTTATATTTCTGTGCTTGGCTTGTTTCACTTAACATAATATTCCCCAAAGCCATCCACGTTGTTGTGAATGACAGGATTTCATTCTTTTTGTGGCTATATATTATTCCATTGTGTAAATGTACCACATTTTCTTTATCCCCTCATCCACTGATAAACACTTAGGCTGATCCCAAATCTTGGCAGTTGTAAAGAGTGTTGAAATAAACATGGGAGTGTAGATATCTTTTTGTTATTCAAAATTCCCCCCTTTGGACATATATCCAGTAGTGGAATTACTGAGTAAATTGATAATTCTATTTTTAGATTTGTTAGGAACCTCTATACTGTTTTCCATAGCAATTGCACTAATTTACATTCCCATCAACAGTGTATGAGGATTCCCCTTTCTCCACATCTTCTCTGGCATTCATTATTGCCTTTTTGATAAAAGCCATTTTATCTGGGGTGAGATGATATCTCATTATAGTTTTCATTTGCATTTCTCTGATGACTAATGATGTTGAGCATTTTTTATATGCCCACTAGCCATTTGTATGTTTTCTTTTGAGAAATGTCTATTCAGATCCTTTGCCCATTTTTTTAATCAAATTATTTGATCTTTTCCTTTTGAATTGGTGGAGGTCCTTACATATTCTATTCATTAATCCTTCATCAGAAGAGTAGCTTATTAGTAAAAATATTTTCTCCCATTCTCTGAGTTGTCTCTTCACTTTGTTGATTATTTCCTTTGCTGTGAAGCTTTTTAGCTTTATGTGATCTCTTTTGTCCAATTTTGCTTTTGTGCTTGTGCTTTGGGCATATTAATCAAGAAGTCCTTGCCTATAACAATGTCCTGAAGCATTTCCTCAATGTTTTCTTTTAGTAGTTTCATAGAATCAAGTCTTAGATTTAAATCTCTACTCCATTTTGATTGATTCGTAGTTGGCAAGAAATAAGGGTCTAGTTTCCTTACATTACATATCAATATCCAATTTTCCCAGCACCACTTATTGAAGAGACTGTCCTCTCCCCACTGTATGTTCTTGGTAACTTTGTCAAAGATAAATTCACTATACATGTGTGGATTTATTTTTAGGTTCTTTATTCTGTTCTATGGGTCTATGTGTCTGTCTTTATACCAGTACCATTCTTTTTTGGTTACTAGAGTTCTGTACTATAATATGAAGTCAGATAATGTGATTCATTCAGTTTTGTTCTTTTTGCTCAGGATAGCTTTGGCTATTCTGGTTCTTTTGTGATTCTATATAAAATTTAGAATTATTTTTTCTACTTCTGTGAAGAATGTCATTAGTATTTTGTGAGGATTCCATTGAATCTGTAGATTGCTTTGAATGGTATGGACATTTTAACAATATTGATTCCTCTAATCCATGAACATGGAATATCTTTCCATTTTTCATGTCCTCTTCAATTTCTTTCATCAATGTTTTATAGTTTTTATTATAGATATCTATCACTTTGGTTACGTTTATTCCTAGGTAATTTATTTTATTTGTATCTATTGTAAATTGTATTATTAATAAATTCTTGGATTATTTTTCAAATTGTTTACTGTTGGCATGTAGAATTACTACTGATTTTTGTATGTTGATTTTGTATTTTGCAACTTCACAGAATTTGCTTATCATTCTAAAAAGCTTTCTGTGGAGTCTTTTGGTTTCTTTAGATATAATATTTCATTGTCTACAAACAACAATAATTTGACTTTTTCCTTTTCAATTTGGTTGTCCTTTATTTCTTTCTCTTTTCTGATTTCTCTAGCTGGAACTTCCAAGATGTTGAATAACAGTGGAGAAAGTAGGTATCCTCATCTTTTTCCAGATCTTAGAGGAAAGGCTTTCAGTTTTCCCCATTCAAAATTATTCTAGCAGTGGGTCTGTCACATATGGCTTTCATCATGTTGAGGTAAGTTCCTTCTGCACCAATTTTTTGAGAGTTTTTACAAAGAAGAATGTTAAATTTTATCAAAAGCTTTCTTAGCATCAATTGAAATGGCCATTCAGTTTTTGTCCTTTGTTCTTTTGATATGATGTATCACATTGATTGATTTGCATATGAGAAACCATCTTAAATCCCTAGGATGGATCCCACTGGGTCACAATGAATAATCTTTTTAACATGTTGTTGAATTCTGTTTGCTAGTATTTTGTTGAGGATTTTTGCATCTCTTATGTTAATAAGAGATACTAGTCTATACTTTTTTTATTTTATCTTTATCTGGTTTTGGTATTAGGAGGATACAGGCTCTACAGAAATGACTTTGGAAGTATTGCTTCCTCCTTGATTTTTTGGAATAGTTTAAGTAGGAATGGTAATAGGTCTTCTTTGAATGCTAGAATTCAGCAGTGAAGCCATCAGATCCTGGGCTTTTCTTTGATGGGGGACTTTCTATTGTTTGTTTGTTCTACCTCATTTCTTCTTATTAGTTTATTCAGATTTGCAATTTCTTCCTTGTTCAATCTTGGCAGTTTGTATGTGTGTAGGAATTTATCCATTTCCTCTAAGTTTTCCAATTCTTATTATATAGGTGCTCATAGTAGCCTGTAATGGTCCTTTGAATTTCTGAAGTATCATATGTAATGTCTTCTTTTTCTTTTTTAAATTTTTTATTTCAGCATATTATGGGGGTACAGATGTTTAGGTTATGTATATTGCCTTTGCCCCACCCGAGTAAAAGCTTCAAGTATGTCCATCCCCCAGACAGTGTACACCATACCCATTAGGTGTGTATATACTGATCCTCTCCTCCCCCCTCCCATCTGCCTGGCACTCGATGAATGTTATTACTATATGTGCACTTAAGTGATGATCAGTTCATACCAATTTGATGGTGAGTACATGTGGTGCCTGTTTTTTCATTCTTGTGATACTTTACTTAGTAGAATGGGCTCCAGCTCTATCCACGATAATACGAGAGGTGCTAGATCTCCATTTTTTTTTTTTGGTGTGGCTGAATTCTATGGTATACATATACACATTTTTTTAATCTGCTCATGTATTGACAGGCTTTTGGGTTGTTTACACATATTTGCAATTGTCAATTTTTCTTTATAATCCCTTCAATGACTCATTGGTCATTCTAGAGCATATGGTTTAATGTCAATGTGTTTGTATATTTTTCAATGTTCTTCTTGTTATTGATTTCTAGTTTTATTCTATTGCAGTCAGAGAAAATACTTGGTATGATTTCAATTAAAAAAAATAAGACTTGTTTTGCAGCTTAATATATGATCTATCCTTGAGAATGATCCATGATCTGAGGAAAAGAACATATCTAGCCATCCAATGAAATGTTCTTTAAATATCTATTAGGTCCATTTGCTCTATAATGCAGATTAAGTCCAATATTTCTTTGTTGATTTTCTGTGTAGGTAATCTCTTTCCAATGCTGTAAGTGGAGTGCTGAGATCTCCAATGATTACTGTGTTAGGGTCTATCTCTCTCTGTAACTTTAATAATATTTGCTCTATATATCTGGGTGCTACCATGTTGGGTGCACATATCTATGTAAATTTCTATATCCCCTTGCTGAATTGACTGCTTTAACATTATATAATGACATTCTTTGTCCCTTTTTATAGTTTTTTTCTTTAAATTTATTTTATCTGATAAAAATATCGCTACTCCTGCTCTTTTTTCGTTTCCATTTTAATAAAACATCTTTCTATGTCCCTTTATTTTCAGTCTATATGTGTCTATATAGGTGAAGAGTGTTTCTTGCAGACAACATATAGTTGAGTCTCACTCTCACCTTTTTCTTCATTCACTCACACTATGCCATTTGATTAGAGATTTTATTCATTCATATTCAATCTTATTATTGATAGGTAAGGATTTACTACTGCCATGTTGTTATTTGATTTCTGACTGTTTTATGATCCTCTCTTTTTCCTTCCACCCCTTCCTATCTTCCTTTGTTAAAAAAAATGATTTTTTCTGGTAGTGTGTTTTCATTTCTTGCCTTTTTTATTATTATGTTTGCTGTAAATTATTTTGATTCGAAGTTACCATGAAGCTCACAAAAACAGTTTTATATCCAATTATTTTAAATATATGACAACACTGGTTATAATCAAATAAGCAAATAAGCAAGCAAAGAGAAATCTAACAGAAATTCTACCCTAAATTCCATCCCCTCACTGTTTAACTTTTTGTTGTTTCCATCCATATCTTTTTATAACATTTATCACTCAAAAATAATTGTAATTATTTTTGATAGATTTGTCTTTTAATCTTCCTTCTCAAGATATGAATGGTTTAGACACTGCAATGACAGCCATAGAGTATTCTGTATTTGTATACACACTCTTACCAGTGAGTTGTATACCTTCAGATGAGTTCTTATTCATTAACTTTCTTTTCTTCAGATTGAAAAATTATGTATAGCATGTTTTTGTAGGATAGGTCTGGTGTTGATGAAATTCCTCAGCTTTTGTTAATCTAGGAAAATATTTCTTCTTTATGTTTGAAGAATATTTTTGCAGGATATAATGTACTAGGGTTAAGATTTTATTTCCTTCAGTATTTTGAATATGTCATTCCACTCTCTTCTGGCCTGTTAGGGATCTTGTAGGTGGAGTCATTCTTTTTATTCTTTTTTTTTTTCTCTTCTGTGTTTTTCAAATAGCTCATATTCAAGCTCACTAATTCTGTCTTCTACTTGGTCAATTATATTGGTGAGAGACTCTGAATCATTTCTGTTTGTCAATTGAATTCTTTAGACTCTGAATTTTTGTTTCACTTTTTAAAATTATTTCAATCTTGTGTTAAATTTCTATAATAGGGTTCTGAATTTATTTTCTATGTTGTTTGAAGTTCATTGAATTCTCCAGGCAGGACAATTATTTTGAATTCTTTGTCTAAAAGGTCACATATATCCATTATTCCAGGATTGGTCACTGGTACCTTATTTAGTTCATTTTGTGGGATCATGTTTTCTGGGATGTTTTTGATGCTTGTGGAAGTTCATCAATGTCTAAGCATTGAGGAGTTAGGTATTTATTTTAATCCTGACAGTCTGGGCTTGTTTGAATCCATCCTTTTTGATAGGGCTTTCCAAATATTCAAAGAGAATTGAGTGTTGTGATCTAAGTCTTTGGTCACTGCAGCTGTATCACCATTGAGAGTGCCCCAAGTCCAGTAATGCTGTGACTCTTGCAGAATCCTGATGGTACCACCTTGGTGGATATGGGTAAGATATGAGAAAATTCCCTGGATTACCAGGCGAAGTCTCTTACTCTCTTCCCTCACTCTCTGTGTTGGGCTGCTGGAGGTGAGGGGAGAGTGATGTGAGCACTCCTTTGTGGTCACTACTGTTAGGACTGTGCCAGGTCACACCTACAGCCAGACAGTCTCTCCTAAAGCCTGTGGTTACTGTTGTCTGGCTACCTCTGTGGTTTATTCAAAGCCTAAGTGCTCTTTAGTGAATCCTGGTGAATCTTGCCAGGCCTGGATCCTTCTTTTCAGGGCAGTATGTTTCCTTCTGGCCCCGGGTGGGTCTAGAAATGCCTTCTAGGAATTAAAGCCTGAAATTATGTGCTTCAGGAGTCTGTTTGGCATTTTATTTTACTGCAGTTGAACTGATACCCAAATTGCAAAAGAAATTCCTCTGAATTCTTGCCTTCTTTTCGCCAAGTAGAAGAAGACTCTCCTGAGTTGCACTACCAGGAGTTGGGGGAGGGCTTACACAGGTACCGGATTGGCCACCCCCACTCCTGTCTTGTAGAGTCATGTGCACTACAAGTCCACTGGCTCTGAGGCAGTACAGACATAGAAATTTCCCAAGGACAGTAGGCTTCGTAGTTCCATTGCCTTGTGAATTTAGTCCAGGCACCAGGCTGCTTTTTGTCAGCTGGTGGTGGAGCTAGCCAGAACTCAGGTTTCAGGTTAGAGGATTTCCCCTGGCCAGGATGGTCTAAATTCTTCTTCCATGGGCATTGGCAGAATTCTGCCACTGTTTTCCCCTGTGCCAGGGCTGCCTTGAGTTTCAATGCAAAGTCCCATAATCATTTCACTTTCCCTTCCCTGGGCACATGGATTATCTCTCCACTGGGCTTGCTGGTGCTGTACGGCTAGGAAATAGAAAACGGGTAGTATACGCAAAAGCAAAATGATATATTCTGCCCTCTTCTGTGGCTTTTATCTTGACATAATGTTAAAATTAGGTAGTATGATCATTCGCCTGATTTTTGCTTCTTCTGAAGGTGCTTGCTTGTGTGGTTGTTGAATTCAGTGTTCATGCAGAGGGACAATTGCTGGATGTTTCTATTCAGTCATCTTGTTCTACTCCTGCTCCTGAAAGTCTTTCCTTGAAGCCAGGACAGTATAAACCATTCTTTCAGTCCAAAATATATTAAAATAACTTACTCTTTTTATTCATGGGTTTCAGGGGAACCAAAGCATATACAATTTAGGAGATTATTATTAAGGACAAATACAAAAGCAAATAAAAAATGTGCATATGAAAATAAATATTTATTTAAAATAAGATAAAATCATGAATTATAAATTTTAAAAGCTGACAATGTCATCACAAAATATAGAAAAAGTAACATAGATTCTAAAACTTTTTAAATGCTTAATATACTTCCTTCCGTTATATTTTCTCTTCTTTTTTTAGAAACACACTTTGATCACTTCTTCATAAGACAATAACTTTGTAATATCATTTTATACAGAGGTAATAGAAAGACAATTCTTTTCTCCCTCTAGCATAGTTGTTTGATTATTCTTTTTATTTTTGAAAGTTGTATGCATAAAACATGATTTTGCATAAAGATATATCTGTTGTTTGTAGTTGTGCTTTAGTTTTGTGCCCTTCAAAACAAGAATTCTGAAATACTGAAAGTTCTATTTTGCACAATTTCTGTCCAAAAAATATTTATGCGTGTGTATATATATGTGTGTGTATATATAAATCACATACATATACAAATACACATGCATATATACATATACACACATTTCTAATTTTATATGCTGCATATCAAGTATATTTTTGACAAAAAAGAACTTCTGTTTTGTTTAGGCATTGAAGAGAAATAAATCTCCACTTAGACTTTCACACACAATGATTAAAAAACTTCTAGTCCTGTATACTTTAACTATTGTTTAATATTCTGTTATTGACATTCTCCTAGTGATAGGAGACAGAGTATTTGCACATATCTTGATATAAATGCTGTCCCTGCAATTTCACAGGGTCACGTTAGCGTTTTCCTGGGGTGGTGATTAGCAGTATTCATAGAAGCCATTTCTAAAGTGGAAGAGTTAGCACTCATTTAAATTTACTTAAACATGAACCACATAAATCTATACCACTAAGGCTAAGCTCATGTGTCCTCATTCGGCTTTATCATAGGTAAATCTCTAACTATAATGGAACAGAGGAAAAAGTGAAAATGAGCAATGGTATTAACATGTGGATGCAATATCTTCATTTGGAATGTTTTTAAAGACAGCTGACCAAGGGAATATAATGTAAAACCCTCTCTCAACACTTTAAAACCTGTACAAAGAAGGACCTCTAAAACTGAAGCCTCATTAGCCTTATAGTAAGTTTGCCTTTGAATATATTAATCTCATTTCTGCTTCAAATACAGTGGTTTCTGCTTCTTGAAAATGAACCCTGGCTATGAAGAGACAGAGGTTAACATTATTTTATATATCCTCCATCTCAAAGAAATTAATTTCAGAAACATCAAGGGCTATCTCAATTAAAATGAAACCAGACTACTAAATACGACTCAGATTGCTTTGCATGATGTTTCTTATTCCTTTTCAAACTCTTGTTAGTACCATTCCCACCTGTCTACTATACATCTTCCTGCTTAAAAGATAGAGATGTCTTCTCATTATGATTTAATTATGTGTTTTAATTAAAGTACATCATTTTATAGGATCTGTACAAAACAGAGATAAAGAATATGCTATTGTTTCTTCGTTCGATTTAAATAAATATAACAATAATAAAAAGTATAAAATAAATAAATAATAGAAATTTTAATTTATAACACACAATTCTTCTATTTTCATAGTGCCTGACATAGAGGAAGGCTACAGTTAAATTTTTACTGAAAGGAAAATACTGAAAGAGGAAATTTAGAAAGAAACAAAATAAAATATAGCATGTATACTTAAACTAATTTCATGAAAAAATCAAAATATATTGTTAATTCCCTATGAAAGTAATAATTATTAGTTTCTAGTTAATAAAATATTAGACAATAAATATTACTGTCAAGATATATTGTGCCTATGGTTAGTTTTCATTATCATGCAAACCTCTATTTGTGTATTTGTAGTTAGAGGTGGTGAAAAAAGCAAAATAGTATAAACTGGATATTTTTCATAGTGGCCAAGTAAAATGTGTCTCCACTGATTAATATCCAATTTGCAGGGTTCTTTTTAAAATTTATAAGTAAATTTTTTAGTATATCTAAATATTATCTTGCCCATTTAAAACATTATATGATATTTGATACAGACATAATAACATATTTAACATGTTGCTGATTCATCCTTATTTAATGTGAGATACTGAAGAGTTAGGAAGATCTAACTGTTAAACACCTCCTATTATGATATCTCCTAAAGTGCTTTCCTGAGATCACAACCCTTGCCTTTAAGATCTATATGCCAACATGTAGACTCTTAGCCAAGACTCTAAACAAATTCTCTGCAAAAATAGTTTAAACAGACAATATCATTTTATATTTTGTGTCTACACTTCTTGATATTCTAAGCAATTTTTATGAACATTCTTATATGTGTTTGCTATAGGATATGAATAAGGATTTCTGTTAAAACATAAACCTAGGAGTGACATTATTGTATTGTAGATTATACACAGGTTCAATTTTATAAAGCCAGCTCTTTTCTCAAGGGTGTGCACCATTGTACACTTCCATCAACAATGTATAAAAATTTATAGTAAACCAGGATTTCACTAATTTTGGTATCAAAAATATCTTAATTTTTTCAAATAATGGATTAAATTTTATCTCATTTTAGTTTGAAATTATATTTTAATGATTACTAATGAGACTGACCCTTTTCATATTTAATCATCATTGTATTTTCTATTTTTTGAAGTGACTGCTCATATGTTTTGCTTACTTTAGATCTTTGTTATTTTCATTTTATAATTTTTATGTATATTATAGGAATTCTTTGTATATTCTGGATTTTAATAATTGTCAGTTTTTGTCAGCGTATGGTGATTTAGAAGCATATACGTGTGTAATTTTTAAAAAGCCAATTTAAAAACATCTATATATTTCTATTAGGGGGTCATGATTTTTGTGTTATGTTTAAGAAATCCTTCTATAGTAAGAACGTTTAAGAGATATCCATTTATATTTTCTTGGGAAAGTTCTAAAATTTTACATTTCATGCTAAATACTTTAATCTATATGAAATTGGTTTTGGCATGGCCAGAAGTTATTTCTCCATATTGATTTTATCTTCACAGTAACCATTCAAGGTTTTCCTCTTAATTTGCCACATGTCATATATTAACATATTTTTGTCTCTGCGGACTCGGTCTCTGAATTCTGTGTTCTATTCCACTGTTTGTTTTGTTTATTACTGTGCCAATATTGCATTGTATTTATTGACATAGCTTTACTATTATTTCTTATATTTTATAAGGCACATTCCATACTTTATTGCTTTTCTTTATGATTGTAGTTGGTATTCATAGATTTTGCCCCTTCATACGTATTTCAGAATTAGTTTATCTGAAGTTCTCTTAAGCTGTTTCTTGAAATAGAATTGAAAAAATTTGGATATTTGGTCCCTCTAAATCTCATGTTGAAATTTGATCTTCATTGTTGGAGGTGGGGCCAAGTGGGAGGTATTTGGGTCATAGAGGAAGATCTCTCTTGAATAGTATGACTCCCTCCCTGAGATAATAGGCAAGTTCTCACTCTATTAACCTGGAACCTCTTTCTCTCTTGCTTCTTCTCTGGCCAAGTGACATGTCTGCATCCCCTTCACTTTTTGTTTCGATTGGAAGCTCCCTGTACCCCTAACCAGAAGCAAATGCTGGTGCCATCCTGCTTCTATAGTTTGTAAAATTGTGAGCCAAATAAATCTCTTTTCTTTATAAATTACTCAATCTCAGGTATAGCTTTATAGCAATGCAAAACAAACACAACAAGTGAACATACAAATTAAATAGAGAATAAATATTTCCTTTATAATGTATTTTCTATTAGTTAATGTTGTAGACCTCTCAGCACCTTTAACTCTTTCAATATTTTTCAAAAGAGAATAAAAATTTACCAGAAAATATTTCAAATATGTTCATCTTTTTAAAAAATTCAGCTTGATCTATTCCCAGTATAAAAACACAATAGAATTTTGTTTTGAGATTTTATCTGTTTATTTTAATAAGTTATTAATTTTTGAAAATCATGTAGATGAGTTTTAGTTTTCCATATAGACAATCCTAGTGTCCACAAGAAATTGAATCAGTTCTTTGTTTCACATTCACTATAATCTGTTTATTTTTCTTTTTATTGCACTTGCTAAACTTCAAGTGTATTACTGAATAAGAGAATTAAATGTAAGTATTAAATGCTTTTAAGACTTTAGTCTTACAAAAGATGTAGTTATTGATAGATACACTTGATTTGATTTTGCAGTTAGTCCTTAGTTGTTTTTCTTTATTTTTAATTTATTTATTTTTTATTTCTGCATATTAAAGGGGTACAAATGTTCAAGCTTTGTATGTTGTCCTTGCCCCGCCCAGTCAGAGGTTCAAGCGTATCCATCCCCCAGACGGTGCACATTGCACTCATTACGTATGTATATACCCATCCCCTCCTCCCCCCTCCCATCTGCCCAATGCCCGATGAATGCTATTTCTATGTGCACTTAGGTTGATCCTTAATAGTTTTTTTCTTAAGTTAAATCATTAATGGCTGTTGAATTTGTTCAAATCATTTTTCTACAGATAATGAGATGACCATATTTTTTCCTTTAATCTATTTATGGTTTATAATATTTATAAATTTTCTCATGTTGTCACCCTTGTGTTTTTGAAGTAAGCAAAATATGATCATAATTTATTATATTTTTATAGGTGTTGGGTTAATTTTGTATTAATATTCATATACAAGACTGACCTATAATTCCTTTCTTATATCTTCCTTGCTGGTTTTGATAGAATGTAGTCCTTGCCTTGCAAAATGACTTTTCAATTGTTCCTTATTATTCTCTGGAAGATTTTGTGTAAGTTTGGATTGGAAAAACTCAACCTTAAGAGTAACTAAACATGGTTTATTCTTTGTGGAAAGATTTAAGACGACTAATTCAGAACTATTCAAGCTTTCTATCACTTTTTGAATAATTTCATTTTTTTCTAGTACATATCTTCGTTGTTATATTTTCACCAATTATGTTGACAACATATTAATAATCCAATTAAAATATTATCACAGTATTTGTCATATCATCAAATCTCTTTAATATGATTAGTGATTAGAAATTATTGAATCCTGTGCTTGTTTTCAGCATAATTATTAAATATGATTTTAATTTTTTTACTTTTCTAAATGCTTCTTTAATGTATTTTATTTCCACAGAGACACTTATCTTCACTCCATACTTTATAAACCAAAAGCCTCTTAAATGCTTTGTATGTTTGTTTTCTTCTTCTCCCTTTAATGCCAACTTATATTTCCTTTTACCTCTTGGAGTAGTTTAGTTTTCATCTTCATGGGGCTCTCTGGGCTTCTGACACTCTCACTCCCAAACATGACAGAAATGTAACATGAATAGATGCCATTTGTTAAATAAGAAAGCAAGATAGAAGCCCAATATTATTAATTAATTTTATCTAGAAACACATTTTTTAAAGAAATTTCTTCAGAAAAATAATACCAGCTGATATTCTTAGATATCATATTCATCTTTTACTAAATATAAGTGCAGAGAATTCTACTTCTGGGCAGTATAGAATAATAAGGACTGGATTTTTCTTATCATGTGAAATAACTAAAAATGTAATAAATGTATACAAAATGAGTTATAAGATATTGTACCTAACACAGCAAAGAGTAATGTTTACTGTAGATTTCCCTGACTTGGCTATAGGGGGGAGAACTGAGACTGAACCTGGCTGACTCCCTGAATTGAAGAGATGGAACAGAGGTACTAACAAAACTTAGAGGCAAGAGTTCTCACAGGAGAATATGGTAGAGAAGAGAAGTAGACAGATATATTTCTGGTGATCTGCTGAAGATCTCCATCAAGTATTCAACTAACTATTGACCAGTGCATAAACATGCATAGACTATCTTACATGGTGAAAAGAAACACTCAAAAGTACTACATGTAAAGCTGCCCAGTGTTCACATAGGGTCAGCATGGTGCATGTTCCTACCAGCCAGACTAGAAAACCTCAAAACTCATGGGGTATTGGGTGAACTACACAAAAAGTCTTGTCTCAGTAATGGGGAATCATTTGAACTAGTCTAAGCTCTGCCATGGACCTACAGGAAAAATATTCTTAAAAGCAATGCAACCAGAATCAAACTATTTCCATGTGACTTAGCTACATTTCTGAAGAAAATTCAAGAAGATGTGAGGTTTATAAAATTGTCTAGCATCAAACAAAGTAAAACCAATAGTTACTAGCATTCAATCAAAATTTATTAGGCACACAAAAGTTGAAAAACACAAACCCATCATGAAGAGAGGAATCAATCAAGCCAGAACTATAGTAGATATAAAAAATATCAAATAGGGAAATCAAAACAATTATAAAAGCATTCCATAAATTTAAAACCTACATAGAGACATGAGATATAGATAGATACCCAAATTAATCTTGTAGAAATGAAAATTTCAATATGTGATGAGAATAACATACTGTATTAGGATAAACAACTGATTAAATAATGAGGAGGAAACAATTTGTCAATTGTAAGATGTATCAATAGGAACTATGGGTGATGAAACATGAAGACAAACGAGAACAAAATAAATTGAACAGAGCATCAGTAATTCATAGGAGAATATTATGCAGTCTACTAAAAGTATAATTAGAGTCCTTTAAGAAGAGGTGTAGTGGAGGCGGATAAAATATTTAAAAATTAATAGCCAAAAGTGTTACAAATTTGAAAACTATAAAACCTAAAGCCTAATAAAGTTAGCAAAATCCAGGCACAAAAAATAAAGGAAACTAACCCAGGGCTGATCATAATGACGTTGTTCCACACCACTGATTAAAATAAGAAAATATTCAAGTATTCGAAGAGACATAAAATGTTAGCTAGAAAGAAACAAGAATGAAGATGACAGCAGATTTCTCATGGGAATCAATGCAAACATGAAGACTGTGAAGCAAAATTAAGTTCTAAAAGAAAAATCCACCTGCCTATAATCCTATCATAAGAGGAAATTTATTTCAAAATTAATGCTAAATAATGACTTTTCCAGACATAAAAAGCTGAAAGAATTCATACCAACAGATGTGCAGTACAAGAAGTGTTAGAGAAATTTCTTCAGAGAAAAGGAATTTGATATCAACTTCTTATTATTTAAATATCTGAGATAATTTTATAATAAAAATGATAAATGTAGTGTGGGGTTTATACCATTTGTAAAAGAAAAATGTTGTATAACAATAGAAGAGAGGTTGTGAGTGCAAGTAATGAAAGTATATTATTGTAATATTCTTAGACTAGATTGAGGAGCTATAATATATCACTTGAGGAAGTTAAAGACATAGGCCACCAACCATACAGTAATCACTAAAGCAACAATCAAAGAATGATAGCTAATAAGTTTCCAAAGGAGATAAATGTAATTGTGAAAATACACAATTAATTAAAAAGAAGGCTTAACAAAAGATAAACTAAGAACACAGAATAAATATGACAAACACAAACAAATAGCAACATGATAGATTTTCAATCAACCATATCAATAATCATATTAAATACAAATAGTTTAAATTTAAGAGCAGAGTGTGTAAAATTGAATAAAAAGCAAGATACAACTGTATGCAACCTACAATAAACAGATTTTAAACGTGAAGGCATGTTTACAGATTTGGAAAAAAAGTCTTGTTAGCTCTAACTCTAGTCTTGCTAACTCAAAATAAAGGTCACATAGCCATATTAATACCATAAAAGGAGATTTCATAGCAAAAGACATTACCAGAGATGTATTATTTCCTAATAATAGAGTCAATTCATCAAAAGACAGTAATATTAAGCTTTACCAACCTAATAAGAGAGTTTCAAAAAACATGCAACAAAAATGAATGCATTTGCAAACATAACTAGACAAAATCACAATACAGTTTGATGTGAATATTAGCAAAGAAGAAATGACTCAAGATCAACAGCATTGTTTTCTATTTTAAGATGGAATTTATGTTCAACCAGGAAAGAGTAGCTTATTAAATACAAAACAAGTAGAAGAAAGAAACAGAAATCAGGGAAATATGTATAAAAATAAACAATAGAGAAAATAATAAAAGCAAAAAACTGTTTTGTTTTGGTTTATTTATTTATTATGAGATATAGTCTCACTTTGTTGCCCAGGCTACAGTGAGTGCCATGACTTCAGCCTAGCTCACAGCAACCTCAAACTCCTGGGCTCAAGCAATCCTTCTGCCTCAGCCTCCCAACTAGCTGGGACTACAGGCATGTGCCACCATGCCTGGCTAATTTTTTCTATATATATATTAGTTGGCCAATTAATTGCTTTCTATTTATAGTAGAGATGGTGTCTCGCTCTTGCTCAGGCTGGTCTCGAACTCCTGACCTCAAACAATCCACCTGCTTCAGCCTCCCAGAGTGCTAGGATTACAGGCATGAGCCACCATGCCCAGCCTTGGTTTAGAGATCAATAGAATTTGATAAACTTCTAGGATGAGGACTGAGAAAATAGAAAACACAAATTACCAGTATAAAAATTAATAAACAATGCATATTTTGCATACATTAAAAAGATAATAAGAAAATGTTATGGAAAACTTTAAGCCAATTTATTCTACAACTTAGATGAAATGGAAAAATTCTTTGAAAGAGCCAAACTTACTTAAGAAATGCATAACCTAGATCACCTTATATCTACTAAACAAGTTGAAGTGTTAGTTAAATCCTTCACATGCACTCACACATAGAAAATAAATAAATAAAAAATAGAAACTTGAGTCTCAGATGTCTCCAATATTTATGTTGCATCTCATTTAAAGAGTAAATAGTACCAACTTCATTAAAAACAAAACAAAACAAAAAAAAAACTTTTCCAGAGATTTAAGGAGGGAATGTTTTCCTAGTTATTCTATAATGCCAACATTACCCAGATACTTAAATAAAACAAAGGTATTATAAGAAAATTAAAGACAACGTTCTTCATAATATTGCAGCAAGAAATTTTTTTTTAACTTTAAAATATTGGCCAAGTGCAGTGGCTTATGCCTGTAATCCAACACTCTAGGAAGCTGAGCAGGAGCATTGCTTGAGCTCAGGAGTTTGACACCAGCCTGAGCAAGAATGAGAACCTCATCTCTACTAGAAATAGAAAGAAATTACCCAAACAACTAAAAATAAAAAAAATTAGCTGGGCACAGTGGCGTGTGCCTGTAGTTCCAGCTACCTGGGAAGCTGAGGCAGGAGGATCACTTGAGCCCAGGAGTTTGAGGTTGCTATGAGCAAGGCTGATGCCACAGCACTCTAGCCCGGGCAACAGAGTGAGACTCTGTTTCAAAATATATATATATATATATATATATATATATATATAAAATATATATATATAAAAGTATATATATATATATAAAAGTATATATATATATATAGAGAGAGAGAGAGCAAATATATATATATATATATATATATATATATATATAGAGTTCAAATATATATATAAGAAATTGAATTTTGACCAACTGGGTTTTCTCAGAGAAAATAATTATGTATTTAACATTCAAAAATTCATCAGTACAATTGACCCTGTGAAAAAAATTTAACAATTAATATGATAATCTCTAAGTATGAAGAAAAAGCATTTCACAAAATTCAACGTCCATTCATGATGAAAGATCTCAGGACACTATAATTTGAAGGGATCTTCTTATAAAATCTTAATATTCAGTCTTCATCTCCTGGATGATAAAAAGGCATCTATGAGATAAGATCACACAAAATGGTGAAAGATAGAATGCTTTTGTCCCAGGATCACAATATAAAAAGATGCCTGCTCTCACTACTGCTATTCCTCATTGTATTGGGGATTCTGGCCAGTGTAATAAAGCAAACAAAAGAGAACAACATGGATAAAATTTGAACAAAAGAAGGTGAACTGTGTTTATGTACAGACATGATTGTCTATGTAGAAAATCCAGTGGAATACACACAAAAGCTGCGAGAACTAATTATTTGTACTTAGCAGTGTTGTAGGATGCAAGGTTGATCTATAAAAATCATTTGTATCTTTCTGCACTTGGCTTATTTCACTTAACATAAATGTTTTCCAGTTCTATCAATGTTGTTCTGAATACTAGAAACAAACATTTGGAAATTATGATTTAAGAAAAACAGTATTATCTAAATGCTTCAAAATATAAAATAACTATCCTCAAAATTATTTAAGGATAAACCTGGTATATAATCTCAACAGACTTGGAAATATCACTTGACAAAAATCCAGCATCTATACCTGTTCAAAACTGTCTCCAAAGTAGGAGTAGGAGGGATTATCCTAAACAATATAATAAACACTACCTATGACAAATCTACAGGAAATATAATAATTAATGGTGAAAAACAAATGCTATTATGGTGAGAGCAAACAAGGATATCTTCTCTCACCACTTCTAGTCACATATTCATAGGTGTGTATAAATTATGTAATAATTATGTAAAAAATATATGTAATACATAATTATGTAATTTATATTATATATATGTTCTATTTGTATATAGATGATGTAAATTATAATAATATTTAAAGCTGTTATGTAGTCATTCTTCAATTTTGTAACTCATAAAATATGGTGATTTTGATTCCTCCTATTCAAATAATTATAATGATAACTAGATTTAGAAAAAAGTGAGCATTTTAAAACCTATTCCTTCTGGATATAATGTTTATAGTACTTCCAGTCCAAATATTGAAGCAAACTGATAGAAAAAATTAAAGAAACATTTATCAAAAATGTCTTTTTCTGCAAATATATTAAATTAATTCTATGGCATAAATGTGAGAATGACTAACAGTTTATATAAAAAAATTTTGCTTTAAAATATGGATCTTTCTCATTTTATGCACTATTTATCCAAAATATTATTTATATGATATTAAACATGATGCAGAGAAATGCGTGGAAACTAAAATGTAGTGGTATGTGTGTGACTTTGGGATTCCTATTTCAACACTCACAAAGTTAATATCCTGAGTTGCAAAATTATCTGGAAATATATTCTCTTAATATCTTACATGCATTCTGTTTGGTTCAAGATAATTTTGTTATTTGTTCAAAAATATTATGTCATAAAAAGACAAAGTAAGGCCGGGCGCGATGGCTCACGCCTGTAATCCTAGCACTCTGGGAGGCCGAGGCGGGGGGATTGCTCGAGGTCAGGAGTTCGAAACCAGCCTGAGCAAGAGTGAGACCCCGTCTCTACTATAAATAGAAAGAAATTAATTGGCCAACTAATATATATAGAAAAAATTAGCCTGGCATGGTGGCGCATGCCTGTAGTCCCAGTGACTCGGGAGGCTGAGGCAGGAGGATGGCTTGTGCCCAGGAGTTTGAGGTTGCTGTGAGCAAGGCTGACACCACGGCACTCACTCTAGCCTGGGCAACAAAGCAAGACTCTGTCTCAAAAAAAAAAAAAAAAAAAAGACAAAGTAAAAATATAATAGATTATATAATTTTGAAATTATGAAAATTTTAAAAATAGTCAATAAGATTAAAATGTATTATTTATATATATTATAACAGACACAGACTCTCTTTTTAAATAACAAAAAATAGAAAACTTAGTTAGCAGATACCTTTACATTACTTAATGAACTTTTCTCAAAAACTTTAATAGCCTGAAAGTTAATTTGCTGGAATATTTAACTGAATAGTAATAGCAAATGCGTGTAAAAGCATTATTTAAATCTGAGAATAGGCTATTTTTGGTAGTGAAATACATAGAAAATATTTATTATTTTATTTTGATAACTTTGGTACTCATGTTTTAATACTTGTAAAGTATAAAGGAAATGTGCTAAAACGATTTGGTGAAAACGAGGCAATCTGAAGAACTAATGGAATGTTATTGGGAAAATGACAGCTAAATAGACAAATTGGAGCTGTCATCACAGTGGTGATAATGCAACTGGGAACTAAAATAGACATGGTCAGGTAAGAACAACACATACGGCAGAGAATAAGACTTATTCAGGTTTAGATACAATAAGGAGTCAGTAGAGTTGAAAACATGCTTTGATGTGAGATTACACAAAATATAGGAAGAACAAGTAATAAAAATTTACCTGGTCATTGGTGGAAAAAATAAGAGGCAGTTTTTGTTTGTTTTTTTTTTTTCCACTAAAACTTTGCTCTGAATTATCTCCAAATCTGTTCTTCACAGTGAAAATAAAATAAGAGATAGCTTTAAATAATCAAGGAGTTTCACAGAATGAGCATTATAATAGATTTTAAAGCCATGTATATAAGAACCTATACATACCAAAATGACAGATATTGATACTTGTGCTGGAGGTAAAACCTGATTCATTTAGTTCTTGCCTATTTTTATTTTTTTAATTTTGGTCCTATTAAGCCTAAAAGGTCAACACTAGGGATAAAGTAAAATGCCAGAAAGAATCAATATTCACATTAGGAAAGGTAATATTTACAACTTTACAATATGTTTCAATAGACTGTGTCATTTTCTTTTGTCAGAGTGATAAGTTTTTATATGAATTAATATTCTCCTCTCCATTAACTACTAAATTGATATTTAGTTGTCTTTGTGATTAGATAGGAAGAATAAAATATAAGGTGAGAAAAGTCATTTTACTTTGTCATGATATAATATAGTTCATATATTTTAAAAATTAAAATTAGTAACATATTTTAAGTTATTGGCTTGCTGTTGTATATTGCTTTTTTAAAAATTAGTAAGTTCAAACTTGTATAATCTTACAACAAAAAAGAGGCTAGGAAAGTATTTAATAATTGATATTAGTAATAAAAGTGTATTAGACACTCTTAGAAAATTTAAAGTACCACTAAAGAAAATGTACATATACAGAAAAAATATATTTAAAAATTGTATTATCTTATAATACACGGGGTAGCCATGAATGTAAAGAAGAAAGCTGTAAATAAAAATGAAATTTCCTGGTATGATTCTATTTTTCCTATTGATTTCTATCAAAGTTTACTTAGCACATTTTTCAGTCGCGCAGCAACTGTACCATTCCTTAATGGTTTCGAATGATGACTTGCTGCCTCTCACAATCCTGTGGATTTACTGGACTATTCTGTCCCACATGGCCTTGGCTGGAACTCTAGGGCAATTTCAGTCAACCATAGGCTTGACTTGGGGTTCAGCTAGTGCTCTTAGTCAAAGGCTTGATTCCATTACAGTGACCTTTTCACTTGGGTGCTTGGACGCCCTGACCAAAACAGCCTGATTCCAAAAGAAACCTTAATGGAGACAGCATTCCAAAAGGAAGAAAGTGAAAACTTCCAGGGCAGGTTAGAGTTAGATCTGGAATCCATGTGTTGGTTTGCAAGCCCTGAGTGCTGCGGCTGGCACCATTTTAACATCCTAACTCTGGAACATTACTTTGGCCCAGGGGTCAGACTTGTAACTGCTGCCTCCCCTTTGCATCTGCCTGGCAGGAAGGGAGTGGGGAATCCCAGCACACCCAGGCACTCATGAGCGGGTAACATGTATCCCTGCTATGGCCACTGGGGGACTCTGGACAGAATAGAAGAACATGGACCCAGTGCCCACCGCTGTGGCACAGGCGATCCTACTCAGCTGTGCTTCCCATAGACCCAGGCAGAGCATGCATCCATAGCTCTTGGCACTGACTACCCACTGTCCCTCTGTCAAGGCAGCTAGACCACCACTGCCACCACCACCTAAGAGGCCCTAAGTGGGACAAAGACCATCACAACCTCTCCCTTTTCATCTGGGCAGACAACACACCATCACTCCACATACCATCACACCATGCAGGTGCTCTGGGTGTCTTGCTCCATCTGTATGCTCTGCTTCACAGCCATCCTGGCTTGTGTGCATTAGTGTTGTGCTCCATGGTCCTGCTCCATCTCACATGGGCACCCCATCCTGTGAGTCTGCTCTGTTCTGGGGTCCCGATCCATAGTGTGCATGAACTGTGGTCCACTTGCCCACTCAGCACCAGGGACTGGTTCCACCCTGCACCCCATGAGTCTGCTCCATCATGTAGGCCCACTACACTTCGTGCACCTGCTAAGTGCTGAATGTGCACCGAGCCTTGTGTTCACCTCATGCCAGCCATGCTCCTGGCACCTCAGTTACCCAGGCCTCCATTTCTTTGTTCCATGTTGAGATAATCTCCAGCAAGCAGAAGTACCTAATTTCATGTAACTTCTGCGCCTTCTTTGTCCAGAAGAATTGGTACTATCTCAGATCACATTATTTAAGGACATAGAGTTTGGGCACAAGTGGAGACTGCAACCTGTCCTCTTTCACATATCTGCATCCTCTACCACCTCTCTCCTGCTATTTTGTGCCTCTTCCCTTTCATCTATGGAGAATTTCACTTAACGCACAGAGACTTCCTCTCACTGAATTTTGCTTAGGAAAGGAAAAGTAGCTGATCCTTCCTGTCTCTTAGAGATAAAATTGCTTAGTGGGAAAATCCTCTCATTCACCATACGGCTCTCTATCTTGGCTAAAGAATGAATTTTATTTTATGTGCAATGAATTCCTGGTATGCAGGAATTTTATTCTCATGTGTACAAAAAATAAGTACAATAAAAGAGTATGGTTCAATTAATATTTAGTGAAAGTAATTTATCACTTTGATTACTATCCTAGCAGTGAAGTTAAAAAGGCAGCATGAGTTCCCCTAAGTATTTTTTGAGAGTTGTAGATTTCTCAGAATATGATTTCCTCTTCCCATAATTTCCCATCATTCCCTCCATTGGTATTCTGACTGGATTCCCTTATGCTCTCTTCTCACGTAATAACATGAAATGATCAAGAGATATCCTATTCTTTGAGATGGAGTATCCCACTGCAGTTTGCTACAGTTGAAATTTAAATGCAGTAATCCAGAAATATCATGGAGATAGGGCAGGATTGCTAAGGGTTAACCACCATTAGTAGGTTTATCTGGCAGGTGTTTGTTTTCACAGAAGCTGAATTTTATTTAGTCTTGACTCATTGAGCCTGAAATGCTTAGGGACACTTCAGGGAACTTAGCTCTCTGCTGTTCAAATGGCAGGGCTCTGTAAATGAGTTCCTTAGGTAGATGCCAGCACATGCTGCTTTAGATTGCATGATTACATTTAAAAATCTTAACTCAAGAAAAAAAAAAATTAGAGGACCAGGCTTTAAAATGAAAATGAGTATTAGTAGCTGCCCTGAGGATCTAATAATGTGTGGAACTTTATCATGAAGACATTTAGCATACTTAACCCTTCCAAGTTCTAACACATAATGTCTAAACTTTGCTAAGGTTTAATGTCTTAACTTTTCACCACATTTGTGTACATTAGAACACACCAATTTATTCAGAATTAATAAAAACAGTTAGATATTGTGAAATAATGTCTAACATATAATGGTAATAAACCTGACCTTGAGAATATCTGATTCAATATGTGTGTTTTAGCATTGCTCAAATTAAAAAAGAAAAATGTTAGATAAATAATTACTATCACCAGCAAATATAAATTTTTATGAAATTTTATTCCAAAGAACATTTAAAGAATCTAATTACAAAAATTTCCTACATAAAAATCCGAAAAATCCTCTCAACTTATTTTCTAATATAGGTTATTTTACTTCATTGAGAAGGGAGGTAAAATAATGCCTTTACTTAGAAAAATAAGTAAAATCACCTGAATTACATGATGTATTTTTTACAGTCAGCATAATTTCAGGTATACCTGAAATTTAATAAATTGTATATGCTTAAACTGTATAGTTTGACATCACAGTATACGTATACACCCACAAAACTATCACCATAATAAAGATACTGACTTTGTACATCCCTCCTCATATTTCCTCATGACTTATGTTATCCCCCCCTTTTTCCATTCCTTCCCCCTCACTGAATCCCCAGGAAACCACTGATCTTTCCACCACTATCCGACGGTTTGCATTTCCTAGAATTTTATATGAATGGAATGATACAGTATATACGTTTTTTTGCCTGGGTTCTATCAATTAGCAAAATTACACTTCACATAACAACAACAGCAGCGTTTGAGTTCCTCCATTTCAACAATTAATATGGTCAGTTTTTTTTTTTAATTTTAGCCATTCCGATAGGTGTGCAACAGTATCTCCCTGTGATTTTAATTGGTATTTCCCTAATGACCAATGATGTGGAGCCTCTTTTCGAGTGATTATTTGGCATATGAAAATCATCTTTGTTGGAGTATCTGTTCAAATTGTTGAACTGGTTATTTTTTAAATTGGATCTTTTTTCTAATTACTGAATTTTGATAATTCTTTATATACTCTGGTTGTCTTTTATTGTACATGTGATTGGCAAAATTTTCAAAAGTCTTTAGTTTGTGTTTCATTTTATTTATAGCATTTGTTGAAGAAAATGTTTTTGATTTTAGTGAAGTCCAATTTTTCAATTTGTCATTTGCCCATCTAATCCAAGGTCACAAGGTTTCTCCTATGTTCTCTTCAAAAGTTTAAAAATTTTAGATTTTGCATTTTTATGTTCCATTTTGAGTTATTTTTTATATGGTGGAAAGTATATATTAAATGTTTTTTTGATTTGTACATATGGATATCAAATTGAACAATCTCCGCTTTTTAATTGGTATATTTAGGCAATTTACATTTAATGTGATTATTAATATGATTAGATATAAATTAATCATCTCAGTGTCTGTTTTCTATTTATTCCATTTCTTCTTCATTTCCCCTTTCTTTTTTTTTTTTCTTTTTGGAGAATAATTGAATAAGTTGCATGATTCCATTGTATCTTCTTTGCTGGCTTAGCAGCTATGATTTTTATTTTACTTCAGTAGTTGTTTTATAATTTATACTATACATCTTTGCCTTATCACAATCTACCTTTAGGGGATAAGACTTATCCTATAGTTTAATAGCCTTATCCTTTTATACTTCCATGTCTTCCCCACCCAACCTTTAGGATAATGTTGTCATTCATTTTACCCAATGGTTGTTACTATTTTTGTTTAAATAGTTGATCATCTTTTAAATATATTTAAAAAACAATAAACTATATTTATTTCATATATATCTCATCTATTCACCAACAAAGTTATCATTTCTTGCTCTGTTCTATGAGTATATTTGGATTCCCGTCTGATGTCTTTGTGCTTGTTTTGAGAGAATTCCTTTTAGCATCTTACAGTGTAGGTCTGCTCATGATGGATTGTTTCAGCTTTTGAATGTCTGAAACAATCTTTATTTTGCCTTCATTTTTGAAAGATATTTGTCTCAGTATAAAATTCTATGTTGATCATTTTATTTTTTTCTTTCGATGCTTTAAAAATGTTGCCACACGCTCATTTCACTTGTATGGCCTCCAGTGAAAATTTTGCTGACATCCCTATCTTTGCTTCTCCATGTTTTTATTTCTGGTTGCTTTTAATATCTCCTTGTCACAGATTTTGGGTGATTTATGATGTTCATTGATTTAGTTTTGTTGATATTAATCTTGTGCTTGAAATTTGAGCTCCCTTAACTCTGAGCTTATAGTTTTTTATCAAATTTATAATTTTTCCAGGTATAGTATTTTAAAGATGTGCTGGTCTCCCTATAAAGACTAGAGATTATAGGATAAGAAATCTTAATTAAGAGTTCCATGGGGGAGGGACCAGCAAGAAGTGTACCAGGGAGTAGTTTAAGAATATATTTACTGATTGACTGGAGGAAGGAAGAGTGTATGTTGAATGAAGTCTTAAAGTGAAGTCTTAAAGAAAAGTAAACTGGCTTTGGATTATGCTAAATTTCAAACTCTTTATTAGCAATAAAGACCATTTAAAAATTATATGTCAGAATCATAACTGACTCAAAGTATTCAGAAATAATCCTAGGACTTCATGGGAAACAGTCTGTAAAATGGAAATATGAAGGCTGATTTGGGTATTGGAATGAAGGTGAGAGAAAAGACTTCTTGTCATGCTTGGCTCTTGTCTTTCTCACACACCTGATCCAATCCGTCAGGATATTATGATCATGCCTTAGACCTAATCAGATTACAACCATTTAACACCTCTATGGCTATTACTCTGGACCAAGTCATCATTATCTCTTATTAGGAAAGAAAGTAGCATTGTAAATTGTCTTCTTCTTTCTACCCTTGCTTCAGGCAGTCTCTTCTAAGCACAGCATCTAAAAAAATTTTATTTTTTAATCCTAAACCAGATGTGACATTCTTTTACTCAACACCCAATTAGTTTACTAAACTAAGTAGAATGCAATATTCTTACCATGGCCTGCAAGGTATGCCTATAAGAAGGCCATAGATCTTGTTCATCTTCTCCTCCTCACAGTTTCTGCTCTTAACACACCTAACTCTAGCATTTCCTCTGCCCAAAATATATATCTTCACTATTACTCATATATCCTTGTCCAAATGTTCCCTTGTAGACTTGCCCTACTTACCGTTTTTCATTCCTTTTTTTTTTTTATTTCAGAATATCACAGGGATACAAATAGTTTGGAGATATATATATATATGTATATATATATATATATATATATATATTATATATATAGATAATCTTTGCATCGTTCCTTTGGGTAAATTACCTAGTAGTGGGATTGATGGATCAAAGAATAATTATACTTTTAGTTCTTTGAGGCAACTCCATACTACTTTCCATTGAGGTTGTACTAGTTGCAGTCCCACCAGCAGTGTATGAGTGTCCCTATCCAAGCCAACATTTGTCGTTGGGGACTTTTTGATAAAAGCTATATTCACTGGAGTTAAGTGAAATCTTATTGTGGTTTTTATTTGCATTCCCTTGATGTTTAGAGATGTTGAGCAATTTTTCATATGTTCGTTGCCATTAGTCTGTCTGCTTTTGAAAAACTTCTGCTCATGTCCTCTGCCCACTTATAATGGGATTGTTTGATTTTTTTCTTGTTAATTTTCCTGAGTTCTATACAGATTCTAGTTATCAGCCCTTTATAGGATGTGTAGCATGCAAATATTTCTCCCATTCTGAAGGTTGTCTGTTCTCCCTAGTGAAGCTTCCTTGGCTGTGCAGAAGGTTTTTAATTTGATGAGGTCCCACTTATTTATTTTTATTGCTCCTGTGATTGCATTGGGGGTCTTCTTCATAAATTCTTTGACTTCTTCATAATTCATTTATTCTTCTTTATAAATTTCTTCATAAATTCTTTGTCTATAAGAATTTTTCCAACATTTTCTTCTAAAATTCTTATGGTTTCATGCCTTAGGTTTAAGTCTATTATCATCATGAGTTGATTTTTGTAAGAGGTGAGAGATATGGATCCTGTTTCAGTCTTCTGCACATGGCTGTCCAATTTTACCAGCACCATTTATTGAATATGGATTCTTTTCCCCAGTGTATGTTTTTGTCTGCTTTGTCAAACATTAGATAACAAAATGAGGATAGTTTTATATCTGGATTATCAGTCTTGTTCCATTAGTCTATGTCTCTGTTTTTGTGCTATTTTCATGCTGTTGTAGTTACTATAGCCTTGTTTATAGCCTAAAGTTTCAGGTCTGGTAGATTGAAGCCTCCTAATTTGTTCTTTTTGCTTAAGGTTGCTTTGCTTATATGAGGTCGTCTCTGGTTGCATACACAGCATAAAATTATTTTTTTCCAGATATGTGAAACATGATATTGGTATTTTTTTTCTTTTTTTTTTTATTTCAGCATATCATGGGGGTACAAATTTTAAGGTTCCAAATAATGCCCTTGCCCCCCCCCAAGTCTGAGCTTCAAGTGTGCCTATCCCCCAGATGGTGCACATCTCACTCATTTTGTAGGTATATGCCCGTCCCCTCCTCCACCTCCAACCTGCCCAATACCCAATAAGTATAATTTCTATGTGTCCACTTAGGTGCTGATCAGTTAATACCAATTTGCTGGTGAGTGTATGTGGTGCTTGTTTTAAAGAATGGCCTTTATCAAAAAGTCCCAAAACAGTAGATGTTGGCATGGATGTGGAGAGATAGGAACACTCCTACATTGCTGGTGGGACTGCAAACTATTTCAACCTCTGTGGAAAGCAATATGGAGATACCTTAAAGTGATACAAGTAAATCTACCATTTGATCCAGCAATCCCACTACTGGGCATCTACCCCAAAGAACAAAGAACAATCTACAAAAAAGATGTTGGTATTTTAATAGGGATTGCATTGAATCTGTAGATAACTTTGGGTAGTACAGACATTTTAATGATTTTGATTCTGCCAATCCATGAGCATGATATGGTTTTCTATCTGTTTATATTTTCTGCAGTTTCTTTTCTCAGTGTTTCATAGTTCTCCCTATATAGGTCTCTCACCTCCTTAGTAAATATATTCCGATATATTCTATTTTCTTTGATGCTATTGTGAAAGGTATTGCATCTTTGATTTGATTCTCAGCTGGACTGTTATTGGTTTATATGAAACCTACTGATTTTTGTGTATTGATTTTGCATCCTGAGAATTTTCTGAATCCATTTATCAATTCCAAGTTGAATCTTTGGGGTTTTCTAGATATAATATCATATTTTCAGCAAAGAGCAATAGATTGACCTCTTCTGCCTTCATTTAGATATCCTTGATTTTCTTCTCTTGTTTGATTGCTCTAGCAAGGATTTCCAATACTATGTTCAGTTGAGGTAGAGATAGTTGGCAACCTTGCCTGGGTTCATTTCTAAGCAGGAATGCTTTCAGTTTTTCCCTGTTCAGTATGATGTTGGCTGTGGATTTGTCTTATTGCCCGGCTTACCTTATTTAAAAGTTTATTTATACTTTATTTTACTATAGAATATGTAACTTCCTAACATACTATATAGTTATGTATTACTTTACCAGGAAGAAAATTGTCTGTTTTGTTTTGTTCACTGTTATTTTATTACAATATACATTCAATACATCAGTAAATGAAGAAGAGAGTCTCCTAGAATTCCAAATTATAATATGAACTTTTAGATATTATCCTTGCCTATCATAAGAAAATATAAAACCTTGAGTAAATAAAAATGGAAGAGAATAAAAAGACAGAAAATTAAAATATAGTAATACAGGATTCTCAAAAAATTAAATCTAAGAATCATTAATATAAGAAATAATAAAATAAATATTAGGTACAGACAGTGTACTAAACTAATTGCAGTGAAAATTAATATGTATCTATGATGAATTTAACATTAAATATAAAATATATAGAAGGATATAACTAAAAGAAGTAAAAAAAGATATAAAAGGTAAGCTGAAAATCTGAAAATAAAAGATAAATATTAACAATAAGACTATATGCTATTAGCTTAAAAGTGAATACAAATAAAGGACACTATACTACTTACCTTAAATAAACGTAAATTTTAAAACAACAACAATGCAATAAGTCAAAACAAAGACTAGCGGTAGAAGGACCATACCCACAGACAATATCACACTGAATGAGAAAAAGTTGAACTCACTTCCCCTAAGAATTGGCACAAGACAAGGATGCCCACTTTACCACTCCTACTCAACATTGTACTATAATTCCTTGTGACAGCAATCATGAAAGAGAAAAAAATAAAGTCATCTAAATTGGAAAGGAGAAAGTAAAATTATTGCTGTTTGTTGATGACATGATCTTATACTTAGAAAACTCTAAATACTACTCCAAGAGACTCCAGTTTTGATAATGAAGTCAGTAAAATTTCAGATACAAAGTCAATGTACAAATATCAGTAACATTTCAATTCACTAATAATGACTGAAATGAGAATCAAATCAACCACTCAATCTCAATTAAAATAGCTACAAAAAATACCTAGAAATATATTTAAGCAAGATGTAGTGAAAGATCACTACAACAAAAATTACAAAACACTGATGAAAGAAATCATAATTAACACAATCCTCTAGCAGTTCTTAACTTTACCTGAAAATTAAGATTCTCCAGGTAGCTCTAATCAAAAAAACAAACAAAACAAGCCACATCTTTCCAGACTGCAGCACAGGTTAACTATATCAGAATTTCTATGAATGGAGTCCAGGAGATATTATGTTTTATAACTCTTCAGGTGATTTTCAGCCTGCATTGAGAACAACAGCTTTGCATCATCTGTGACCATTTTGATAGCCATCTTATTATAACATTTGATTTTAGATGAAGTTAACTATTTCTGTTTCCATTTACCTTTTCTTCTCAGGATTTCTCTATACAAATTTTGTACCTAGTTTCTATTTTTTAAGAGTATGACAGAAAATATTGCGCAGCTCAATGCAATCCTCAAAAACTCAGCAGAGCAGATCTAATCTATTGCACATGGTCTCTTTTGCTTCTGGAAATAGCAAAGTGATCCATCACAAAATAGTTCCAAAATACTATTCCCTCATTTATTTTTGTATTCCTCTGCCCATATTCCTATGAACTTTGGTGCCTGATTTCAAGTCATAATTTTACTAAAATTTCTCACCATGTGCCTTGAATGTATAAAAAGAAACAATATTTCAGCGATCCAAGTAGATGTTCTGAAAAATAATTGGGGGAGGGAAGGAATAGTTTTCTTATGAATATTCAAGTCATAAAAACAGTGAAACGGTTATTTGCTGAACCCATCAATTCTTATGAAGACATTTATTTGTGCATATGTATGTCTATGCAGATCTTTACATTAAAGGTGGCAACTACTGGTCTAACCATAGCTCTAAAAAAAACAGAAACAATCATTTAACCAGATAAATTTCAACATTTTTTAGAAACTCAATTTTTTGTTCAAACATATTTTCATAGAAAAATATATACAGAGTTACTCAATTTTAAGTAGGAGTAGAAGTGTCTGGACACCCCTCTAGGATCTACCTTTGGAATTCTGTCATTCTAATTTACCTCATTGTCCTTCCTAAGACTACTATATATGATATACCTATAGCCTCATGAAACATGGTTTGAAAGGCCCTTCCTCCATGTAGTGGTCCTGACTTCATTTTAAATCACCTGGGTGTCTAAAAATGAATATTTGGACAACATTGTAGATTAATTAAATGAGAAAACAAGAAATACTGTAATCAGAGCAACTTCATTCAATGCTTTTTTCCCCTTACTTCTTTATTTTTAGAAAAATTAAAGCTACTTTTATTATTCAAATGTGCAGCCAGTACAATTTCATATGAAATGGGCAAATTACAGTAAACAAAGTAAGTATTCTAGGATACCCCTTTTTTATATGAGCAAATCATACAGGTGCTTGCCCAAGTATTATAAGGATTTACATGCTGAAAGAGATTACTCTAATGTTTTCTTTTTTTCTTTTTTAAAACAGGGTCTTGCTCTGTGCCTAGGCTACAGTACAGTGGTGTCGTCTTAGCTTACTGCAACCACAAACTCCCAGCCTCAAGAGATCCTCTCCCCACTCTGACTCCCAAAGTGCTAGGATTCCAGATGTGAGTCACCATGCCCAGCCCTCTTCAATATTTTCTTGGTAGAGAATAGGGGAATATAAATAAATTTCCATAATTACAGCCCTGCTAGTGTAGATACATAACGCTACAATCATCTTCTGCAGAAGATTGATGGGAGCGTAGAAGCAATTATGAAAGAAAGGTCAGTAACACTGAGCCACCCTCAACAGCACTGCTAGAAAAGCTAACTTGTTTAAATTCTCATAAATATTGAAAAGATTGGCAGTGAGCATAGGGTTAAGAGAGGTATGCAGTAGATTATTTCAAAAGATTAAAGGATAACTGATACTGCTTTAACTGGGTGTCACAGACTGGTAATAAAAATACTACTTTAAAATACTTCAAGTTTACCAGTAAAAGGAAGAACAAAGCTAAAATACCAACCAAGTAATCCATCCCATGTATTCTATGTTCTTGGAATTTTTCTAAGAACAAATCTTTAGAAAAATCATTTCAAAATAAATAAAGAAGCTACTTCATGAACAAAATATTTGAATGTAACGTTTTCTGAGTATGTATGCAATTCATTTAAACTTAAATGTTGTTATTTCTATAGTACAAGTTTGTTCTGCAAATATTGCTTTCAATTACATATTTGAATACTTTTGGTGAATTATATGTCATCATTTTAGGACAAGATTATGAATAGCTTCTGAAACATATTAAGTAAGGGACTGTGGTTCACAGGTTGAGCTCTCTGATGACAGCTTTACAAAAGACACTTGCTATATGAATCTAATCCTTATTGGCTATTATAAATATTGGATCACAGACTAAAATAAATGAATGTACTTCCAGGAAAAATCACTAATTGCTTACAAGTTGTTCATTGCTTAGAATCTACCTACATCTATGTATCTATCTATGAACTACTTATCTATATATTTTTCCAGCAGATATCCACTGAAATTTCATTTCATCCAATAGGCATATTCATTTTCCTCATTAGAAATCTTTCACTTAAGTGCAATATACATAAAGAAAAACTACTCAAATCAAGTATGTAGAAACATGTATCTTTTTAAAATAAAAATAAATATACCCATGTATTCAGCATCCCAATCAACGACAGTGTTACTTCCAACCCAGATGCCTTACTCACACCTTCTTTCAGTTATACTCTGTCCCTCACTGCATCCTCATCAGGAGTGACCATTATAATAAATTTTAAAATCGTGGGTTAATTTTGTCTGATTTTTGTGTATTATAGAAATGAAATTGCATAATATGTATTGTTTGTGTTTTACTTCTTTTGCTCAACATTAAGTTGTGAGAGTCATCACAATTGTTTGCTATAATTGTAGATTTTTCTATTCTCATTAATCTTATACGGTTATAAATTATATAAATTACCACAACGCATTTATCCATTTTGCTATAGGTGGATATTGGATCTTTTTAAATATAAATTAAATCAAATAAATAATAAGAACACTCAGTAGTATATTAAATCAGTATTGATGTCACCGAGTTGTTGGTGACTGTAAAGTACCAAAGAAACTTGCACTGCATTGTAAGCCAGAGGTCCCCAAGCATTTTGCAACCAGGGACCAGTTTCATGGAGAACAATTTTTCTATGGACTGTGAGTGAGGGAATGGGGGATGGTTTCAGGATGATTCAAGTGCATTACATTTATTGTGCACTTTATTATTATTACAGTGTAATATATAATGAAATAATTATACAACTTACCATAATGGAGAATCTAATGCTGTGACTGATCTGACAAGAGGCGGAGCTCAGGCAGTGATGCAAATGATGGAAAGCAGCTGTAAATACAGATGAAGCTTCACTTGCTATCCTACCACTCACCTCCTGCTGTGAAGCCCCGTCCCTAACAGGCCACAGACTGGTATCTGTCCACAGCCTGGAGGTTGGGGACTGCAGTTGTAAGGTACAAATGGAAAGCTAAGGGATTTGTGTTTCTGTAATGCTTCAAGTCAATAATAAAATATAGCATAAATTGATCAAAAATGTTAAAGAGATATATTCATGAATTAATTGTTGCTGTGGCCATTTTTCTCATATTTAATTTGAGAGGCTCTGTGCATTCTCTTGGCTTTGATCAAGAGTGAGTATGGTCTTGTCTCCTTTTGCACCATGTCTGAGGGTTATTATTGTTTCCTACTGAGCAACAGTTTGAAATCTGTGGTTTGAGGCCCATCTCTTTCTAGTAGCCTGGGCTAACTAGTCAGGAAAAAGAAGACTTCCTGTGATGTTGTGCGCAATCCTGTTCATGGAGTTTTGACTCTGTTATTTCTTTAGAACCTTTACAAAATCATCTATATAAGAATATACCCCGACAGTGGATGGTGTTTGTTCTATTCTGGGGATAGGATAACCTCAGGCTTCAGATAATTTGTTTTGAGTACTGACAAATTCTGTTTCCCCTTCCTCTCCTAAAAGCCTGCTCTGAGGAGGATAATATATTGAGATATTTATTCTCAGGAATTTGACATTAAATTTTCCCTGTGTTGACTACTTACCCTCCCCCTCAATCTATTTCTTTCCAGATTGAGAGTAATCAGGAAAAATATTAAGGAATTTTGTTCTACTCATATACTTCCCTCTTATAGCTTCTGCTGGAACTGGTTGCTAGCTTAGAAACCCTTAAAAAAATAAAAGCTATCTGAAGAAAAATTGCTACTAGACAAGTTCTTGCCATTTCACAGTCACAGTTATTAAAAAAAACTATGCCCTTAAAATTGTCTAGACATCTATTTATGGATGTATCCTTAATCAACCATCTTTTCCATTTACTACAATGACTATTATAAGTATTCACTACTATTTTTAAACTTAAGACCTATAATTCCCACTCCTTACAAGAAAGATCCTGTATCCTATTTCATAGAATGCAATCATAGTAATCGAGAGAGACACTTTTAACTTCTTTGACACTAACTTACCTGCATCTCAAACACTCTTTCTGTATTCCTTATGCCAATAGCACTGTTGAAGGTCTCTTTCTTCACCTGCATCTGGGGTTCAGTTTTTAGCTCTTCATTGGAGTTCATTGTATTTTAGCTCTTCAAGGAACCTGATTTGAAACTTACCTTTTTATTTTTCTACTTTCATCTCATTTGCCAATGTTAATCATTTTATTGAATCAGTTTTGAATTACTTCAATGATTCTCATCTTTAAATGCATAATCCTCTCTCTTATCACTCCCACCTGGACCATCCCCCTCTCCATATGTTCAGTACAAATTTTTAAGACAATTGTCTAAACTTTTAGCTTTTATTAAGTCTGCCTCCTCTCGTAATTCAATAAGTCATTAAGCAGTTTTAATGTGATATCATAAATACTTCTTAAATCCATCTGATTTTTGACATTTTGGGCAATTGTAATACAATGGTATTTGCCATTGGGCATCTAGACACATCTAAACACAGAAAAGTTAGAGTAAAAATACTCTATAGAAGGTTAAAAATGACACACCTGTGTAGACACTTACCATGAATGGAGCTTGCAGAACTGGAAGTTGCTCTGGGTGAGTCAGCAAGTGAGTGAGTGGTGAGTGAATCTAAAGATGTACAACATTACTGTACACTACTATAGATCTTATAAAATTAGGTTATAATAAATTTAACAGTTAACTAAATGTACTGTGGTATGACAGCTACAACATCACTAGGCAATAGGAATTTTTTGGTTCCATTATAATCTTATAGGACCATTGTTGTATGTTCAGTCCATTATTGACCCAGATGTTGTTATGTGACACATGACCATATTATCAAAGTGGACTCCAATAATACAAATCTATAGAATATCTTCTCTTTTCCATGGTTCGTTAACTTCCTATTTCCTTTAAATGAAATTCAGCACTTTAACATGATAAACACGGTCATATGTTATCTCTTTTTTAGACTTCTTGTCATTTGCCTTTTGCACATTATGCATTAGCTATAATAAATATTTTTCAGTGCTTTCGAAATATAATGTATCTGACACACTCCATTCTGACACACTCTTCTTTTTTCTCTTCTAGAACAAAAGTTGCCTACTGGTAGATCTATTCCTCTTTAGTAAAGGTGAATTAAAAGTCACATGCTAAGGGCACTTTTCCTCATTATTAAAATACAGGTTTTTGCTTTGTTTTTAATGGTGTCTAATTTTTCTCCCATAACTTTCATTACATTGTATTGTTATGACTCTTATAATGCCCATTTTTTTCTATGAACTATAAATTGTTTGAAGGCAAAAATGATACTCTTTTCTCCAGTATATACCAACAGCTACCACAATTACTAAAGTGTAATATATATTTTTCTAATTAAACAGAAAAGAAAGTAGTTATGGGTCTAAAAAGAATGTTGATTATATTTTCTGACATTACAATATGAGTGTAGGAGAAATAATTAGCTTCAATTTAGAGGGTTTGAAAGGAAGTGTTAACCTTAAAAAAAAAAAAAAGCCAGAATTTTGTAAGCATTTGGAAAAGAAAATTAAGGATAAAATTATTAAAGAGTTAGAGAATGCCTAAATCATGAAGCATAATTATAAATAGTAGAATAAAAAACAAAAAGATGAATAGAAATGAAAGTGGAAGAATGACTCTGAGGAGAAGAAACAGTGAAGAATATGAATGACTGCAGTCTTGGAAATTTTATCCTAAGTATTTTCTGTTTTATTTTTCTATTTTCAGATATACACACACAAAATTTGGTTTAGAAAACTCTTTGGATAGCAAAAATTTGGCTTCTTCTTTATAGTTTAACTTTTAATTCCTTGGAGTTACATTTATTTAGGATTTCTGGGCTGACCATCTAGCTTACTCAAATTTAGATATTTATAATAATTTATAAGATTTAATAAGTTAATAATTCTTTGTCATATTTGCATTTTAATAACCATCTATATTTATCCCCATAGTACAGTGCATATAGATTTTTCTGAAGGTGTACAAACTAAAGATATCAGGGGTAGAAATTTTTTTCCTGCTCTTTCTTCATTCACAGTGCAGGTGCGGAAAGTGGTTATGGGTCTAAAAAGAGTCTTTTCTGCCTACACATAAGATAGACCTTGCACAGAATGAACATAAACAAAATTAAGTGGCTATTTAGGAACGTGCTTTTTTTTGACCACCATAGTTTCTACAGGTCAGTATTTAAGAAGTGCCCACTAATTTCCTCTGGTCATTTCACTAAGCCAGCTCCATATATAACATAGTATAATCAAAAAATCAATACAAAGTTAAAGTCTCTCCTTTCTTTGATGGAAAGGTAAAGCAGATGAATAGTGAATTTTTGGAAGGGAGAGAGAAAATCATGCTTTAAGTTTGAATAATACGCTGCCGTATTCAATCAGTCCCCCAAACTCCAAGTGAGATTGAGGTGAGTAATGGGCTGCAGAGCAGAGTAGAGCTTCCTTCCACATAGGTGACTTCCTGAGCATGGAGGGAAAATGGAACTGACTCATGCTTGGAACCAGAGGATGAATACCTGAGGAGAAAGGCTTCACATGGTGTTTATTTTTCATCTTATGCCAATCTTAAAAATTTCCCAGTTCATGTTCTTAGGATGTTCACAGGTGCTGAAATTATTGCAATTCACAGTCTTTACTATTCTTGGGGAATAAATTTTAGCAAATTGTGGAGAATATTGTCCAGTTATTAATATTAGCATATTAATGCAATCAGAGTGACTGTAAGGAAAACTGAAAGAGAGAAATGAAATGAATATATTTCACATGTCCTCTTCTTTAAATAATCATAGGGAATATTTGTGAGAGTGCTTGTATGTAATGTCTATAACCTACATAAATGCACAATCACAGAGAAAAAACTATCTTTTCTCTGAATTACTCAGTTTTTGAAACTTTATGTATTCCTGTATATATGTATTTTATGTATATATTTATAGGTTCAGTTAAGTGTTTCGAAGACACTGGATAAAATTTTGACCTTTATTTTTAGGCAAAGTACTCTGTATTCTAGTTAACCCATTTAAGTAATCAACTTTTTAAATTACTTTTTATTCTAATCACTATACATACACGTATATAATTACACTGTAATTTGAAGAGCATTTATACATTATCCCATTGCAGGCATCAGAGATAGTGAAAACATATGGAATATAAATCCAGATGTCCCTTATATAAAAAGATAAAAGAATGCTAAGGCTGAAGCTAGATGATAGCAAGTGGGTGAAAAGAGAATCAAAGAAAGTATTATCCATGAATGAATACCATCATACACATGTACTTAATCACAGGGTATGGAAATTCTAAGGAATTGCCTGTATTCCAGACTTAGTCTTCTTCTGCTCTGCTATGAAGTATTTGTCCATGTTATTCTTGGTAGTCTGGATTAATCACCCCAACTGGCACAGTAACTCCATTTTTTTGCCTGTATTTTCAGAGGTATGGGGAGCCCTAAGTGGCTGGGAGGAAGACTTAACTTTTAGTTCAATAGAATCGTTGTTCTGTCTCCTGGTGGAAACATTCCCCTCCTTGTAACTAAGACCTCTAAGTCAGTAGACCATGAAGTCACAGAAACAGGAAGCAAAAGTTTTCCTAGGGGGTCACTATTGGTAACAGTGAGTGGTGCCACTCCCATTCACATCCTTTGATCCCTAGAACCTTGAATCCTGGCTATAGCAGAAACAATGCCATGTATTGGATGCTGAGTCAGAACACATATAGCCTTCTGGGGAATCTCGCCCTAGCCCTGCATGATATTGCCACCTACCTGGCACTATAACTAAACATTCAGTAGGCCTTCCACTGTTCTATCAAGCCAGTTGCTTCGGGATGGTGGAGTACATGGTAAAGCAAGTGAATTCCATGAGCATGGGCCCATTGCCACATTTCATTTGCTACATAGTGAGTTGCTTGCTGTGTGGAATTCCCTAAGGGTGGATAAGGCATTCTGTATATTCACAGGTGGTAGTTTTGGCAGAAGCATTGCATGCAGGGAAGGCAAATCCATATCCAAAGTAAGTGTTTATTCCAGTAAGAACATAATGCTGCCCTTTCCATGGTGGAAGCAGTACAGAGCAATCAACCTGCTTTCAGGCTAACCATCCACGAGAATGGTGCCATATCAGGGACTCAAAGTTGGTCTCTGCTGCTGGCAGGTAATGAACTCAGCTATGGCTCTTGCCAGGTTAATCTGTGGAGTGTAAGTCCATGTTGCTGGGCTCATGCATAATCTCCATATCTCCCACTATGGCCATTTGCTCATGAGCCCATTGTTGATGACAGAGATGTTGAGGGAAAAATCTAAGTGGTGCTCACTGAATGGACCATCCTATCCCCTTTATTTTTAAAATCCTTTCCAACTGAGGTTACCCTTTGGTGAACATTCACAAGGAACACAAATGTTTTCCTTCCTTCCTTCCTTCCTTCCTTCCTTCCTTCCTTCCTTCCTTCCTTCCTTCCTTCCTTCCTTCCTCCCTCCCTCCCTCCCTCCCTCCCTCCCTCCCTCCCTCCCTTCCTTCCTTCCTTCCTTCCTTCCTTCCTTCCTTCCTTCCTTCCTTCTTTCTTTTCTTTCTTTCCCCATTCAGAGAGGACTATCTGCATACCTCTTCTCCGTATCTTCTTGTCACTAAGTTAGAAGTAATGTTCCAGCCAAACCATTGACCGCAACCCATGAATCAGTATATAATAACATGCTTGGCTATTTCTCTTCCAAATAAAATTAACATCTAGTGAGGTATGTCAAATGAAAAAAAATGACAAAAAATAAATAAATAAATCTAAGTCTTTAAAAAAGATCTTTGAGTAACTAAATCATTGCATTCTCATATAAAGGCTCATTATACCTCAATTAAAACCATTTCTTAAATAAATATTGTACATACCTACATATATCAAATGTTTATCATTTTGCTTAAGTGTTTTTAATATTCCTTCCAACTTTACATTCAATTAAAACTGAGAAGTGTAAAAAATAAAAACAAAAATTAGTCCATCAATCCAATATTCCCTTTCACATCTCACCTCTTTTTTGTCTTAATTCAGAGCCAAACTTTCTTAAAGTATTTTACATACTCACTCCCTCTACTTCACCTTCCAGCCACTCTCAACCCCACAGCAATCTGGCCTCTACACACATGAAATTCCTGGAATTTTTCTCTCCATGGACACCACTAACCTCTTGCCTTTAAGCATGTAAGGAGAATTCTTACTTTACCTGACCTCTTACTAGGATTCTATACTTTGTGAATTACTTCATCTTTTAAACTCTATATGCCCTTATTTTCTATGAAAGCATATTTACCTGATTTCCTTCTAGAGAGGACTAGAGAGACTACTTCTCTCTCCATTTCATTTCAGTTTATTTGGTAAATTCTGCCTTCTCTTGTTGGAGTTCTACCAAATTCTGATTTCCCTTTTATTTTTATTCTGTGTGTTTTTGTGAGTGAGTTCATCTACGCTCATGGTTTTGATTAACCCCAAAATGTATAGGCTTCTTCTATACCTACAATCCAGGTCTTTTTTCTTGAGCTTTAAATCCTGATAGACTTCTCTCCTTCTCTCTCTCTCTCTTTTTCTTTCATTACTCTTAGTTGTCCCAAGGATGGTATTCATTACCTTTTGCCATCTTATTTTTTATCCACTACACCAGCAGTTTCTTCTGGGTTTTCTAGTCTTAGCATATGTAACAAGTATTCATTCAGCTATCTGGATGAGAAACATGAGTAAGCCTTTACTCTTCTTTTTCCCTATGCTCCTTAAAAACAAAATAAAACAAAAACTATATTTTCTTCTCAGTTCATAGTCATATCTCAATTAAATTTTTGATTCTCATGATTCCAATCTTACACATTCTGATTATTTACTCACCCTAGATTTTGAAATGTCTTGGTTAAATTCAATTTGCTCATGCCATTGATCACACAAGTCAGGATTTTTTGTCAGAAAAATAGAAACTAGAAATAGGTATACTATAGGTATTGCAAGCAGGAAAGTGTTTAATAATGGGGGCTTAGTGTTCAACAAAAATTATGCAATGGTTGGAGGGAATAGATCAGGAAAATAGTTTTCTAATTATAGGATTTCTATTAAGTTTCCTAGAGTGAGAGCAGTTCCAGAATCCATAGGAAACCACACATAATGATCACACCCTTCTCTCTGGAGGCATGGAAGTGAGCAATTTGCAGTGAAATGCCCTAGGGATGTTACAGAAGAAAACTTTTCTCAAAGCCCCCAACTTCTCACTACTGCTGCATGAGGTGTAGTATGATTATATATTTTCTTCTCCCTCCAAAATTTAGTGAAATTTAACCTAAAATTTTGCGCACAAAAGATTTGGTAAAGTGTGATTCAAAGTCCAGCTCTTGCAATGTCAGAGAAAACATAGATGGGGACATGGGTACTGAACTGCTCACCTGCCAACAAGATCAACTATGAAATCCTCTGCATATATATGCAAAAGTCGTAATTTTGTAGATTTTTTAAATGCTCCTTGAATCATAATCCTAAACCTATTTATGGGATTCTCTAATTGCCTCTATTTAATATTCCATCTATTTAATATTCCATCTTTGATTAATCACTGACCATTTCACATTTATTTATTACATTTTCCCCTCCATATCAAAATTCTTTTATCTAAGCTCTACTTAAATGATGTTTCTTGTAAAATAATTTTCCTGAGGCTTCAATCACAGGTTGTTCTACTTCAAGTATTCTTAGAACTCTGTAATTTTCCCTTTTATCATATGTTTTATTGTGTATTATAATTAGCATTTTTAATGAAGTTCTACCCAAATGGGTTACATGTTTCTTGATGACAGGTATCATTTCTTTACATCATTGCATATCCTAGTATCTTGTTTTCATAAAACATTAAATTATTATTTGAGGGGATATATTAATGAATGAATTCTAACAATATCTCTTTAGTCTTGATACTAGGTTTGCTTTATTTATTTTATAATTTTTGAAGTTAAAACAAGATATTGGGTAATACAAAGTCAATACAAGTCAATAGAAGGCAGATTTTGTTTACATTACCTTTTCCTAATATATGTCTTTATTGTATTGTATAACTACATTAAAAACACAAGACTTTATATCTGTTTCTATTAAGTTTTGCCTAACTTCCTCATTTCATACTATTGTCAAGGTCTTTAAAAATAAGATTAGATTCACTTTTCTAATGTAATAACTGTCTCTGCTATAGTCTTGACATCATCAACAAATTCAATAAGAAAGTTTTCTAAGCCATCATGCTAGATGCTAATGTCATTTAAGTACAAGCTAGGACTGGCAAGTCAAGTCCAAATCCTGGGTGACCTTGCCACATTTAAATTTTCTAATTTTCAAAGATACCTTAATCATTAATGAAGCATTAGATTAAAAAGACATCATTCGTATCTACCTATACTAGTCTATCAGGAACCTGAGACTGACATTCAGTCATGGGTCCCTTTTATAGCATCCTACATCTGTTGAAACATGTATCTGTTGTGAGGAATCTGCTAGAGAATTTAATTACAAAAAGACTGCATTTTTTAATTTCTCATCATGCATGGTAGTCTGCATACGGAATTATGTTACACTCAATTACAAGTTGAAGTATGGGTACAATTGGAAGATGTTTCCAACTTTCATCCTTTGTAGTTCCAGCGTTAGTAGACCACTTCTGCTGTGGTTTCCAAAATATAAAATCAATTTTAAGATTATTGATGTTTTCATCCATGAGCCAGATTTCAGCAAACTTCTGGGGTTGTTAAGGTTATATATATGAAATATATGACTTTAAAACATGTTTTATCTGCACATAATAATGATTGAATGTAACTGTTTATGCTATTTTTAATTTTTTTAATATCCACGTTTCTCATTTTTTTTATTTTACCCTCATCTTTAACTCTTTACTACATGTTACCTTTTTGTATATACACATTTGCATAATTTTATAATGTTCTAATTCCTTTTAAATATTTTTTAAAATTTCATGATTTTATGTCACTAATCTTCATTTTTTATATTTCTTAATTCTAAATCATTTCTATTTTATTATTTGAAAAAATAATCCCAATAATTTTCTTTTTTTGCAGTAAAATAAACATATTTATTTACATTTAATTACAAAAGTAAAACAACCACATCATAACAAAACAACATCAAATACAACAGAAGTATAAACTGTATAAAAACACCCACCTAATTTCATTGTCTCATTTTTAATAATTTAGAATATATCTTTTCAGTTTGTTTTTTAACTTATAATATATGATATTATGATATATATGATGATATTTTGAACTTTTTTGCATCACACTCTAATCTGATGTTCTGTTATGCCCGGCAGTGTATACATAATGCTTCATTTGCAGATTTGGATCAAAAGAAGACTTGGTGAGTATAGTCTTAGCCTGATCTGTGAGTTTTCATGTTCCTTTGCTGCTATGTGCCACCTTCCTTCATCTGACATTTCCCAGGTATACTACTGTGCTCCCCTTCCTGAACTCACCTCTTCTGTAATGATGTTTTTAGTTTTCTGGTTACATGTCTTTCTGATTATAAGCATATATTCATAAACAAAAAGTCATGTATATATTTGTACCTTATTTTCCTTTTTCTACTTTATTTTCTTTTTATTTTCTTAATTGTTTAATAGTTGCTCACAATATTTTTTAAATTTTAATCACACATATTTAGAAATTCTATACTTAATTGTTACTTTTTAATTTTTTCTTATCTAGATAGATGTTCCCGTATTTTCCAGACTTTTTGATATCGTATTTCTATTTATTATTTTAATAAAATTTGAATATTTTTATATGAACTGAAAATAATATCTGATCTGCCATACTGTAGGCTACAAAACCCCATAGTCCTCAAGTAAGTCTAAGGATACCCCACAAATTTACATTTACATTATAAATTTACATTCTGTAATTGAACATTACATTCTACAAATCCATTTAGTTGTTGTATCACCTAAACACACACACCCACCCTGGACCATTGCTATGGTTTCTTCAGGCCTCTTCTTGACATTTTGCTAACTTCAATCTGCAGCTACTCTATTGGTACTGACTAACTAAAGGGATCTTTCCCTTGATTCATCAAAAGACAACTTAAATTGATAACATCATTTAATAAAACTTTATTGCAACTGTTGCTACTGTCTTTTGCCATATTATGAAGATACACATATCCATGTTACTATTAAGTTTCTTCTATATATTCGAAACTGATCTAATCAATATGAAAGCTAAATTTTAGAATATCATATTGATTAAATAGGGAGAACTTTGCATCCAGATGTACTTGTTTTGATACAAACAATTATCCAATCCCTCTGTGTTAAAGTTTCCATATGCATAAAATTAGAGAAAATAGTGGTACTTAATCTTAGAGTTGTTGTGAGGATTGCATTAATTTATGACAGCAATTAACCAAGAAGAGCACATGGTACATGTAAGCTCTCAGAACATACTAGCAGAGATAGTATGTTGTCACTCTTTGGGAAGGAAAAAAGTCAACAGTATCACTTTAATTGTTTGCAAACCCTGTCTTTTGTTATCAGTTTTAAAATGTTGTAGCATATTTTGTTTCAAATAATATATTTTCAATGAAAATCAAACAAAAGAGAAATATTTATACTGGTAAATAATTGGAAGGGTGTTTGAAGCAAAAAAGAAACTATGGTGACACTCAGTAAATAAATGTTTTATTTTGTCTCTGTAGTTTTGGATAGATCGTGACTATTCATTAATAATACTTTTAAAATGCTAGGATCTATTAAGTAGTTGCTAAATGTTGATTTTCCTGAATTGTAGAACTTATCTTATACCCTGAGAACTTGTGTGTAGATTTTCAATAGTCACTTTTTTCTGGCCTATTATTGCCAGAGTAGAGGTTAGGGTGAGAGAACAGAGGGAAATAGTTTTGTGCAATTATCTGTTTAAAATAATATTAAATAAAATGAGGAAATTAAGGAAATCAATATTGAATTCAGCTGCTCATGGTATTAGTTCTGTGAAATCTATGTCTTTAATAATCACTCCTTAGTTGCTTTAAAATTCAGTATGATGATCAGGTAACTAAAGATATTTTTGTGGATTATCTGTATTTCCTCAAGGTAAACTGGGATGTCAATATCTGGCACATGTGTTATATTTGCCTTTGTAAATACTATGGCGAATATTATTTTAATTAATGAGGAATGTAAAAGAAACTTCAGTAATTGTTGAGTATGAGAAAATTCTCTGGATAGTGTTGATTTTCTTAGGTCAAATATCTGTTCCCAGTTGTGCAGAGACAATATCCAGTTAAGGATGCAGCCTCATATTCTAGAATTGAGAGCTCTGATCTATATGGATTAAACAGTTGAAACAAGACTTGGACTACTATGAACAAAACTGTTTATTTTATGCTTGATTCCTTTGTATTCTGCTTTTAAAATAAATATCCAACATTTAAAATAAAGCATGTATTTCAAATACAGTGGGACTATCAAGTTGTATACATTCTTTGATAGTGTAAACCCTGTGTTCCAATTTTAATTAATATAATAATCATCATGAAGAAATAATTTCCTATAAAAATTAAATGTAAAAACATGCTGATACTCATTCAATGATATAAATGATACCCATTTAAATGATCTTAAAATCAGTAGGCTGTTCACTTAAGTGGAAAGCAAGGGAAAAGCTCCCTACTTAAAAGATCTCTTTTCATGTGGTGTGAAGGGAGTATGAGCAGAATTTGAGCTCTTCCAAAGACTTAAGATTGATCTCAGTTAAATTTTTCCTAGGGAGATAAATTGTAGATTCATCACAAAATGATTGGAAACATGAATATGTAAGTCTTCCTGAAAGGGAAAGATGGCATCTGGCTCAAAGAGTCGAGGCTGCGATCAGTAGGATAACAGATAGTGCCCTGGGAGATGCAGGGCAGTGACTCACCTCCGTAGCCCCTGGTGGCAGAGAAACAAATCAGGCCCTTAAAGAACTACTGCTCCCTCTGAACAGAGAAGTTCCCTTCCAGCCAAAACATGTAACAATGCCAAGCTCCAGCCTGGCCTAACATCGGTAGATCTTGTTAACATTTCATCAATTTAAACTCCAGAACCCAGGAAACTGCTTGATCTTGCTTTGATATTTCCTCAGTATCTAAAAGGATTGGGTTTCAGTACCTAGATACTAGAGAAATGATTACTCTCAGATGCCCAAAGTCATAAATAATTATTTGAAATCTTAAAAATATTTTCATTTACTCTCTCAAGATCCTTATATCAAGACCCTGCTTTCCCTGATAGGATTAACAGAACACGTTATTGCCATTGCTTATCATTTTAATTTTATTTTTTCTCCTTTATTTCTCAAGACATTGAATTTGCCCAGAATTTTATTTATTTTTTTTTTATTTTGGCATATTATGGGGGTACAGATTTTAAGGTTTCAATAAATGCCCATTTCCCCCCCTCCCCCCAAAAGTCTGAGTCTCCATCATGACCATCCCCCAGATGGTACACATCTCACTCATTATGTATGTATATACCCATCCCCCTCCCCCCTCCCCCCTCCCACCTGCCCAATACCCTATTACTGTAGTACCTATGTGTCCACTTAGGTGCTACTCAGTTAATACCAGTTTGCTGGAGAATATATCTGGTGCTTGTTTTTCCATTCTTGGGATACTTCACTTAGTAGTATGGGTTCCAGCTCTAACCAGGAAAATATAAGGTGTGCTATATCACCATTGTTTCTTAGAGCTGAATAGTACTCCATGGTATACATATACCACATTTTATTAATCCATTCTGGGATTGATGGGCACTTGGGCTGTTTCCACAGCTTTGCAATTATGAATTGTGCTGCTATAAACATTCGAGTGCAGGTGTCTTTTTTGTAGAGTGTCACTGGATCATTTGGGTAGATGCCCAGCAATGGGATTGCTGGATCAAATGGTAGATTCAGTTGTATCGCTTTAAGGTATCTCCATATTGCTTTCCACAGAGGTTGAACTAGTTTGCAGTCCCACCAGCAGTGTAGGAGTGTTCCTCTCTCTCCGCAACCACGCCAGCATTTATTGTTTGGAGATTTTTTGATAAAGGCCATTCTCACTGGGGTTAAGTGATATCTCATTGTGGTTTTGATTTGCATTTCCCTGATGATTAGAGATGTTGAGCATTTCTTCATATGTTTGTTGGCCATTCTTCTGTCTTCTTTAGAAAAATTTCGGTTCAAGTCTTTTGCCCACTTTTTAATGGGGTTATTTGATTTTTTTCTTCCTAATTTTCGTGAGTTCTAAGTATATTCTAGTTATCAGTCCCTTATCGGATGCATAGGATGCAAAAATTTTCTCCCATTCTGTAGGTTGTCTGTTTACTTTCATGACTATTTCTTTGGCTGTGCAGAAGCTTTGTAGCTTGATCATGTCCCATTTATTTATTTTTGTTGCTGCTGTGATTGCCTTTGGGGACTTCTTCATAAACTCTTTGCCCAGGCCGATGTCTAGGAGAGTGTTTCCAACTTTTTCCTCTAGAGTTCTAATAGTTTCATATCTTAGGTTTAAGTCTGTTATCCAGCGTGAGTTGGTTTTTGTGAGAGGTGAAAGGTGTGGGTCCTGTTTTAGCCTTCTACAGGTGGCTATCCAGTTTTCCCAGCACCATTTATTGAAGAGAGATTCTTTTCCCCAGCGTATGTTTTTGTCTGCTTTGTCAAAGATGAGATGGCTATATGAGGATGGTTTTATATCAGGATTCTCACATCTGTTCCACTGGTCAATATTCCTGTTTTTGTGCCAATACCATATTGTTTTAATTACTACAGCTTTGTAGTATAGTTTGATATCTGGCATATTAATGCCTCCCATTTTGTTTTTGTTGCCTAGAATTGCTCTTGATATTCGGGGTCTTCTTTGGTTCCATACGAAGCGTAAAATTATTTTTTCTATATCTGTGAAGAATGCTGATGGGATTTTAATAGGTATTGCATTGAATCTGTAGATCAGTTTGGGTAGTATAGACATTTTGATGATATTGAGTCTGCCGATCCACGAGCATGGTATGGATTTCCATCTGTTTACATCCTCTGCTATTTCCTTCCTCAGTGTTTCATAGTTCTCCCTGTAGAGGTCTTTTACCTCTTTGGTTAAATATATTCCTAGGTACTTTAATTTCTTTGTTGCTATTGTGAAGGGAATTGAGTCTTTGATTTGGTTCTCAATTAGATTGTTGTTGGCGTATATGAATGCCTCTGATTTCTGTGTATTGATTTTGTATCCTGAGACTTGACTAAATTCATTGATCAGTTCCAGGAGTTTCTTGGTTGAATCCTTGGGGTTTTCTAGATACAATATCATATCATCAGCAAACAGTGAAAGTTTGATCTCTTCTGCCCCTATTTGGATACCTTTGATTCCACTTTCCTGTCTGATTGCTGTAGCCAAGACTTCCAGCACTATGTTGAACAGAAGTGGAGATAGTGGACAGCCTTGTCTGGTTCCAGTTCTAAGTGGGAATGATTTCAATCTTTCCCCATTCAGTATGATGTTGGCTATGGGTCTGTCATATATGGCTTGTATCATTTTTAGGTATGTCCCTTCTATGCCTATTTTCTTAAGTGTTCGTATCATGAAAGGGTGTTGAATTTTGTCAAAAGCTTTTTCTGCATCTATTGAAAGAATCATGTGGTCTTTGTTTTTGCTTCTGTTTATGTGGTGAATTGCATTTATAGATTTACGTATGTTGAACCATCCCTGCATCCCTGGGATGAAGCCCACTTGGTCGTGGTGGATTATTTTTTTGATAAGTGTCTGGATTCGGTTAGCTAAGATTTTGTTGAAAATTTTTGCATCTATATTCATTAGGGATATTGGTCTGTAGTTTTCTTTTTTTGTTGCATCCTTTCCTGGTTTTGGTATCAGAGTAATATTCGCTTCATAAAAGGTGTCAGGGAAGTTTCCGTCCTTCTCGATGTTGTGGAATAGTTTCTGCAAGATAGGTACTAGTTCTTCTTTGTAAGTATGGTAAAATTCAGGTGTGAAGCCATCTGGACCAGGACTTTTCTTTTTAGGGAGATTTTTAATTGCTGTTTCTATTTCAGCTGTTGAGATTGGTCTGTTCAGGGAATCTATTTCTTCCTGGTTGAGCCTAGGGAGGCTGTGTGTTTCTAGAAATTTGTCCATTTCCTCCACATTTTCCAGTTTGTGTGCATAAAGATTTTTGTAGTATTCATAAATTGTATCTTGTATCTCTTTGGGATCAGTTGTGATATCTCCTTTTTTATTCCTGATGGAGCTTATTAGAGATTTCTCTTTTCTGCTTTTCGTTAGCTTAGCCAACGGTGTGTCAATCTTGTTTATTTTTTCAAAGAACCAACTTTTTGTTTTATTAATCTCCTGAATAGCTTTCCTGTTTTCAATTTCGTTTAGTTCTGATTTGATCTTGTTGATTTCACTTCTTCTGCTGGGTTTGGGGTTGGTCTGTTCTTCTTTTTCCAGCTCTTTGAGTCGTTTCATTAAATTGTCTATTTGTGATCTTCTTGTCTTTTGGTTATAGGCATTTATGGAGATAAACTTTCCTCTCAGAACTGCTTTAGCTGTGTCCCAGAGGAGTTGATAACTTGTCTCTCCATTGTCGTTTTCTTCAAAGAAGTTTTTTATTTCTGTCTTGATTTCTTCATTTACGAAGTAATCATTTAGTAGGAGGTTGTTTAATTTCCACGTTTTTGTGTAGAAATGTGAGTTTCTGTTAGGGTTGATTTCTAGTTTTATTCCACTGTGATCTGAGAAGGTACATGGTATGATTTCTATTTTTTTAAATTTCTTGAGATTTTCTTTGTGTCCTAGGATATGGTCAATCTTAGAGAATGTCCCGTGAGCTGATGAGAAGAACGTATATTCAGTGGATTTTGGGTAGAATGTTCTGTAGATGTCTGTCAGACCCAATTGTTCTAGAGTTTTGTTTAAGTCCATTATTTCTTTATTAATTTTCTGTTTGGAGGATCTGTCTCGTGCCGTCAGTGGGGTGTTGAAATCTCCGGCGATTATGGAGTTGCTATTAATCCATTTGCTTAGCTCCAGTAAGGTTTGCTTTATGAATCTGGGTGCACCTAAGTTGGGTGCATATATATTTAAAATTGTTATCTCTTCTTGTTGGACTGTGCCCTTCACCATTATATAATGACCCTCTTTGTCTTTTACTACTTTTGTTGGTTTAAAAACTAAATCGTCTGAAATTAGAACTGCCACACCAGCCTTCTTTTGGCTTCTATTTGCTTGGAATATTGATCTCCACCCTTTTATTTTTAGTCTATATGCATCCTTGCAGGTTAGATGTGTTTCCTGAAGACAGCATATACTTGACCTGTATTTTCTTATCCATTCAGCCAGCCTATGTCTCTTGAGTGGAGAGTTTAAGCCATTCACATTTATTGAGAGAACTGATAGGTAAGGTAGATTACTGATCATTCTGTTGGGTTGGATGTTGTTGCTATGATTTCTGTCTTGAGCCATTGTAATATCTGGCCTTTAATATCTTTGGGTTTTGGTTGTTTTTATATTCGTGGGTTATTTTTATGATGTTCCGTGCATAACGCTGTTTTAAGTACTTCTTGTAGGGCTGGTCTTGTCTTGGTGAATTCTCTGAGCCTTTGCTTGTCTGAGAATGTTTTTATTTCTCCTGCATATACGAAGCTTAGTTTTGCAGGGAATAATATTCTAGGCTGGGCATTGTTTTGTTTCAAAAGTGTGAGAATGGGGCCCCAGTCTCTCCTTGCTTGTAAAGTCTCATTAGAGAAGTCTGATGTTATTCGAATTGGCTTTCCCTTGTATGTTACTTGCTTCTTTTGTCTTACAGCTCTTAGAAGGGCCTCTTTAGTTGATACTTTGGTTAGTCTGATGACTGCATGTCGTGACGTCTTCCTGTTTGCGTTGAATCTCCCAGGGGTCCTCTGAGCTTCTTGAACTTGTATATCAAGATTTTGAGCAAGGCCTGGGAAATTTTCCTCTATTATATCTTCAAACAGCTTGTCCAACCCTTGAGTGTTGTCTTCTTCCCCTTCCTGTAACCCTATGACCCTCACATTAGGTTTCTTCACATAATCCCACAGCTCTTGTAGGCTTTGCTCTTTTCTCTTGTTTCTCTGCTCTATTTCTGTGACTGATTTATTTAATTGGAGGGTGTTATCTTCAAGCTCTGAGATTCTTTCTTCTGCTTCATCTACCCTGTTCTTGAGACTTTCCACTGTATTTTGTAGTTCCTTGAATTGATTCTTCATTTCCAGGAGTTCGGATACACTTTTCTTCAATGTGTCTATTTCTTTTCTCATATCCTGGAGATTTTTTGTGGTTTCTTGGTGCTGGTTGTTGAGTTGTTGTTGCAGCTGGGTGAGTGTTCTTATGTTCCACATACGAAATTCCTCTTCTGTCATATTGGTTGCCTGGTTTTGGTCGGTGTCCGTTTCTAGGGGGCTGGTGCTCCTCTTTGGGGGTGTGTTTTCCGTTTGGTTCATCATATTTCCTGAGTTCTTTCGCTGATTTCTTCCCATGTCGATCAGTTGTTGTTTCTTTCCTTAGGTTATTGTTTGGGTATTCACACACCTTGTTTAGTTTCTGAGGCGTTAGGTGGTGCCTGTGGGTGAAATTGGACCACTCCCTGTATATTGAGTCAGTGGGTGCCGTGGAAAGGCTGTGCAAGATGCCGTCCCTGTCAGTAGGTGGCGTTTGCTTGGAGGAACAGGCTATGGTGTTGATTTTGAGTCCTGTTATCAGCTCTCGTTCTGGGCGGAGCTGGGTTGGGTAAGCCTGCCCTCAGGCCATTAGCAGGGGTCAAAGTTCTGTTCTCTGCTGTCAGGGCGGGGCTGGAATGGTCCTGCTCAGCCAGAAAGTCTGGGGGTGGGGGTGGGGCTGTCTGAGACCCGCAGTCTGCAGCAGGCCTAGCTTCTTTCCACCCTCCCCAACTCCGCAGCTACTCCTGGGCCTCTGCCAGCAGGCCAGACCACAAGCTACCAGGCCTCCCTGGACTGTGATGCCGGCGGGGAGGTTCCCTGCACAGGAACGCCACCTGGGTTGGGCGCACGGCCTCCTCCTGGGAGGAGGGTTGTCCTCTAGGGCGCCAATCTGCCCCTGGAGGCACACAGCCTTCAGTAGGCTGTTTACGTATAACCCTTCTGTGCCCCGGGCAATGCTAGCCCTCGGTGCAGGGGATCTGGTCTGCAGGTCCGACCTCTGGGTCCCAGAGTTCAAACTGTATTCCCACCAGGGAGAGGATTTCCAGTCCTAATTCACCCACAGGGAGCCCAAGCTGGGTCTATGTCTCTCAGCCTCTGAGTCGGCACCGTTTTCCTGGGAACACGGTGCCAGCAGCACCTGGGAGGGCGGGCGGGGTCCCAAACGGGAAGGTCCAGTTCCCTGGAGGTGCCTCCGGCTGGTGGCTGTATTGTCTCTCTGGGCAGCCACGGGTAGGGTCGGCGGAGGGGGGGAGGAGGCAATATGGCGCCTGCCGCGCGGCTCGGGTCCGTGCACACGGAGGTGCCCGGAGGAAGTTGGGAACCTGGTGCCACGTCTGCTACAGGCTCACCGTTGGCAGGCAGCGGCAGTCTCTGGGCTGGTGTCCGCAGGTCTCCTCACCCGCTGGGGAGCCCACCAGCAGTCCCGAATGCAGGGGAGGGGAAACGGCAAATCCACCTACCCTTGCCGCTGGTCTCCGGGCTGCTCCGGTGGTCTCAGCCTCCAGTTCTCCTCCGCAGCCTCCTCCCGTGGAGTCTCCCGGGGTCTCAGGTACCCCTCCTTCCGGCCCTTGTCCGCTGTATGCTCGTCTTCTTGCTTCTTTCCTCTAGTTTCTGCTAGAATCTGTCTTTTTTGCAGAGACCCTCTGTCTGGTGGTGTTATTCGTCCGCCATCTTGCTCCGCCCCCCTGCCCAGAATTTTAAAAATGGTACTATTATGAACCTGTGTAGGAGGGAAGAATTTCAATTAAAAAATACATATCTTCTCTCATTTATTTAAAATATTAAACATTGTTTCAATATTATGCAAGACTTGGAAGGCAGGAAGAGTGAAATATATATAAGACAGTCATAGTGTACATTAAAAAATGTTGGGCTTCATTGTATAGGTAGTGAATATTTACTGATGATCCATGATCAGTGGAATGGCTAGAAACTATGCTTTATAAACATTACACTGTCTCCAATGCCAACGTTCAAAAAAAGGAGACACTGCAGCAGAGAAGTTAAGTCCCTCCTTTTCTAGCACACAGTAGGTGCTATATAGTGTTTATTGAATAAATTTATATTGTAAAATATAACACTTACAAAAAAAGTCCATACAAAATACATGTATGGTTTAATAAATAAGTAGAAAGCAAACACCTGTGTAACTATTTGACCACAAACCAAATGAATAGGTAGGAAATTACCAGTGCTCCAGAGACAGTCCCTAGCCCCACCATGCATCTTCTCAATGACAAACTCCTTTCTCTTCCTTGAAAATTTCTTAACAATCTATTATTACTATTGGTATTATTACTATTATTATTATGTCTATGCCTTCTTACATAATCATTTTTTTGCTTTCCTTTATATTTTTGTTACTTATGTGTACATTCCTAAACAATATAGTCAATTTTCCCTGTTTCTGAAATTTACACAAAATATAATGTTATTTGTTTAGATCTATAAATTTTATCTCATGTGTACTTTGCTTATTTTTATTCATATGTAGTATTCCAGTATATGATTTTACTCCACTTTTATGAGTTTTCCTATTGTTCTGAGACATTCAAGTTGAGTCCAGTTTTGCTGTGATGAGCAAGGCTGCTATGGATTTTTCTGTCACCTACAACTGGTGTATATGAGCATGAGTGGCTTTGCTAACCAATGTGGTATGCATATTTTCTAAATGTATTAAATAATACTCAGCAGTTTTTTCCAAAGTATCTTTACTAATTTATGCTTTCAAATCAACTACATGAGAACAATCATTGCTTCACATATTAGTTATTTATTGCTACATGTAAATTTAGCTAAATCCTAATTAATTAAAATGATTTATTATCTCTCACATTTTCTGTGGGTCAAGAACTATGAAGCTGCTCAGCTGGGCAGTTCTGGCTCAGAGTTTCTCATTAAGTCACAATCAAATGTCACCTGGGACTGTAGTCATATAAAAGCCTTACAGAGGTTGGAAGGTCTATTTCAAAGGTGGTTCACTCACATGGCAGATGAAAGGTAGGAAATGGCAGGCAGTGTATTTGCCAATAGCAAGCAAATTGGTGGTGGCTGTTAACTGGGTGGCTCAGTCACTGTCCACAAGAGCCTCTTCAATGTCCTCATGAATGGCACAGTAGCTGGCTTTCCTCAGATTGCACAATCTGAGAGCAAAGCAGAAACTGAAATGTCTTTTATTACCTAGTCTCAAAACACACAAATTACTTCTGCTGTATTATCCTGGTCACATAGACCAGCCTTGGTTCAATTTTGAGGGCATCACATAAGGGCATTAATACCAGGAAGCAACACTCAACTATCTTGGAGGGTAGATATCACACTCTACATTCAACATTTAGTAATGCTAGACTTTTAAATATTTAATAGTTTTAATTTGAATTTTCAAGACTGTCAATCAAATTAAGAACTTTTCACATATATTGGCATTCACAAGTTTTGATTATGTTTTGTGAAGTTTATATTTTTTTGTTTATTTTTCTCCTATGGCCAATTATATATTTTGCTGCATGGTGAGTTGGCTGCTTCTAAGACTCATGGACCATCATAAAAGGAGATTTTCCTTTCTTAGAGTCAGGGAAATATTTCACATTTTCCTGAAATATTGGTGCTGTTGTGACTTCCATCTACTCTTATCTTCAAATATCTTGAAATATCTGTGCCACTGGTTTTAAGTAGTAACATATTATGTTCATGAATACATTGGGGAAGAAGAAACAGACTAAGAAGAACCATTGAAATCTCCTGTTTAATTAAATCTAAACCCTCTTGTCTTGTATTCTTGTCTTTTCCAAGTGTTTTTCTAGTTCTTGCTGGTATCAAATATAGGTCTCAAAGAAGCAGACCCGTGGGCACATTAGCCCACACAGTATCTACTGAATTCTCCTGCTAGGTGGATATTTTTTATTTTCATTACCAACAAGGAAATTCAGCTGAAAATTAAGTGGATTACTCTAGTGACAGAACTAGAAAAAGACAGGACCAGAATGAAAACTTACAAGTCTCCGTTTTAAGGAGCACACTGTGATTGTCTTTTGGATCATGGATTAGTTGTTCTGTTGAGAGAGAGTGCTCTTTAATGTTGAAGTAGTTGACTAATATGAAGAGATGATACATAGTGATGAAAAAGTGGTATTTGCTGTGTAAAAGATAATGTTCTGGAGCTGCAGGAGCTCTAAGTAGCTACAACTTTAAAGGGCAGCAGAGTTGAGTAAGAAAAAATAAAAATAAAAAGTATTGATTATTTGAAAAAAGAAAAGATGAAACAAGCTCAAATGACAATTTTTTGGTTCAAAGTGTGGACTCAAATACAAAGATTTCTAAATATATAGAAAGATAATATGTCTCCCTAGAGCTGGAGTGCAGAAGTTGACAGGCAAACCTGAAGTTGTTCATGCTGATTATTGAATTAAAATATCATCAAATTCATATCATCTACAGGGCTCTTTTGTAAATGTTTGGGAATAGAATATGAAAGAGAGGGATCCAAAGACCTATAATAAATGGGTAGATTAAAAAAGATTATAGCATGCAAAACAGTAAGTCCCACTGAGCATTTCTTGGAAATAGAAGCAGATCATCCTGCCTTATCTCAGGATGCTATAACTCTTTCATGTAAGAAAATTACTTTGAAATTGACTTAGAAAGCCAATTCTCCTCACTCCCTAGACCCGCAACTCACAATTTTCTGCATCTCTATTACTGAAATTAGGTGTCAATGTGATCATTTGGGGGAGAATGATAGATGATTATTGTCTTTCCATATCTCCCAAGCATTCTGGTTCTGACTAGCAACAGCAAAATGTTCAGAGGCGTCTAGAATCCATATTCATTCTTCTCAAGCTACTACTAATAAGGAAGTATCCATGAGGTTACACATGTAATTTGAGAAAGGGCAGCAGCAGGAGGTATACTAGGAGGGTGGATGGCATGGGTATCCAACTTACTTTGGCCTTCAGAACATACCTAAATCTGGGCCCATCAAGATATCACTCCTTTTAGATAGTGCAATTTTAGTGCACATGCCTAAGTATGTGGCTAGAGACAAGTTAATGAAGGACAACATACACTTCACTTTTAACTAGTGTCTAATGGTAAGGCATTTATTTTCCATCAGTTCTAAGAAGCATAATTAGAACTTTTTTTCAAAAGAAAAATTTATAAGGCAAAGTCATTGCATGTAACCAAAATGTTTGTACCCACATAATATCCTGAAATAAAAATAAAAAAAAATCAGAAGAAAAATTTACTTTCTGAAAAGGGAATTGTAATGTTCAAAAAATCCTAGGGTCCACTACTGTGATTCCTACTAAGGAATGGAACAAGATTGAGAAATTGTAGGAATCTGCTGTAGACATTCCAAGAATATTGGATCCAGAGCAATCTTAGGGCTAAGTGGCAGGGACGTTTACCTATATTTCTGTATATATATATATATATATATATATATATATATATATATATATGAATATAAACAATATCTGGCAGAATAATGTTCACAACTGGTGCTAAGGTCTGTATTTATTTATTCTAATAAAAATATTGGATTTTGTTCAGTGCATGCTAATCCTTTGCTGTTTTACTGTACCCATCTACCTATGGCAGTGTCTAACAAGAGAATTAAAGTGGAATCACTACTGTGTCTTTGAAGGCTTCTGTGATGAGATTACTATCCAAAATACCCTCAGCACTAAAGCATTCACTTTCATTTATTATTTTGGTAACCAAGCTCTAGGGACTTCCATTTGATGTTTCTTATGACATTTTTTATTGAAGGGAAAAATGGGGAGTTTCTGTCAATATTGAGGATTTTTATTTTAACAATACGCTGAAAAACAGGAAAAATAACAGAAAGATAGTTTATAGTCTATGAACAAGCACATTTGTATTGAAAACTGTACCACTTGATTTTTAAATTGACACTTGGAGTGATGGGCCAATGTGAAATACTGTCTTCATGAAAAAGTTATATCTCACAGCCATTATTGAATAATTCCTACAAGTTCTGGGTAGCTTTCTTTTCTTAGTGCACAGTTACTCTGGTAATTGATCACAGATCTCTTCAAGCAGTGCTAAATGGATGATTGGTAATAAATAGTGTATGGCATTTTCTTGGGGCTTTACTTTATTCAAGAGGTTCTGGGGTTGTAAAATGATCTCAATATGAGAATTAGATGACTTGTTCTTTGGGGATCAAGTCAAGCCCTATGCAGTATAGCTGAATTGCTGGGTTTTTTTTTAATTATGAAATTTATGTGAGATATTAGTAAGCTTTTTGTTTATTTCCATCCCAAGGATCCCATGATTAATGAAATATAGCCAAAGATCCTGGGGATCAGATAATTCTGCCTATCTTGCAGTAAATTAATTTGTCTCTCAATTACATGGCTTTTCTTGACTTATTTTTTAATTTACTTTTTAATTTCAGAATATTACAGGGATACAAACACTTTTGGTTATATATACTGCCTTGCACTGCCTGAGTCAGAGCTACAAGCATGCCCACATCCAGCCAGTGTGCACCACCCCCATTAAGTGTGAATTTACCCATCCTCTCCCACCTGCCTGACACTCAATGAATGTTACTTCCATATGTGCACATAAGTGTTGATCAATTAGTATCAATTTAGTGGTGAGTACATGTGGTGCTTGTTTTTCCATTCTTGGGATACTTCACTTCCACACGTAGAAGACTGAAATAGGATCCAAACTTCTCACCTCTCACAAAAATCAACTCATGATAGCTTTTGTTGACTTCTAGTCTTGTGAGATCTTTCCATACTAAAGAACATTTCCATGTCATGGTCCTACACCAGGAAAGTCTACTATTAAAGGTATTATGCTATTTTTTTCTTAAATACGTTGAGTAGTTGTATTAGTTTTCAAAATTACTTGCATTAGTTTTGTATTAGAAAGCTAATTACCACAAATCTAGTGGCTTAAAACAGCACAAACTTATTATCTTACAGTTCTGTAATTCTGAAGTCTGAGAAGGGTCTCACTGGGCTAAAATCAAGGTGTCTGGAGGCCTGTGTTTCTATCTGGAGGCTCTAGGGGAGAATCTATTCCATTACCTTTTATAATGTCTGCAGGCTGACTTCATTCCTTACCTCACAATCTTCATTCTCCATCTTCAAAGATAGATGTTGCTTTCACTGTGACCTTATCTCCATCATGGAATCTGCTTGCCTTACTCTGACTTTTTCATTGCATTCTTTGTCACTAAGGGCCCTTTGTTTACATTGGTTCCACTTGGATAATCCAGGATAATCTTCCTATTTCAGTTTATTTTATTAGAAACCTTATTTTCAATTGCTACCTTAATTCTTTTTTTCTTGTGGTTTGACATAGTCACAGTTTCTAGGGATTAGGACATGGGCATCTTCATAGACTTATTACTCTGCCTACTATAGCAAGGTTAATCAAACACTTATCATTTAATAATTGCTTTGCAGTTAGTACCAATTTTATGGGAAGTACATGTGGTGCTTGCTTTTCCATTCTTGTGATACCTCACTTTGAAGGATGGGTTCAAGCTCTATCCAGGATAATATAAGAGGTACTAGTTCACCATTGGTTTTTGTAGTTTAGTATTCCATGGTATACAAAACCACATTTTACGAATCCACTCATGTATTGACGGGCACTTGGGTTGTTTCGACATCTTTGCATAATATTCACTGGGTGCTGGTCAGGTCGGAGGGGTGGGGATGGGTAAACTCCCAACAAATGGATGCGGAGTGTACTCTATGGGGGAAGGGCACACTTGTAGCCCTGGCTTGGGTGAGGATAAGGCATTATATGTAACCAAAATGTTTGTACTCCCATAAATATTCTGAAATAAAAATAAATAAAATAAAATATTTGCACAGCAAAAAATATATATTAATTATATATCAGTGTATTTCTGGCCAGATAAATATAATTGTAAAAAACAACAAAGCAGTTACTGGATGCCTATTGAATGAATATGAAGAAAAATATAGTGAGTAGCAGAGGATTTCCAGGTAAGTACATGGTCGGGGCTAGAGGCAGACAAATCTGAGACAGACATCTAGTTTTTCATGTCCAGAACATAACTCACTTTGTACTATTTGTTATGTTGTACATGGAAAAACAACAAGACTATTTCATGTGTCTGAATTTCTATTTGTTTTAAAGTAGTGGCCTGTATTGCCCCAAAATTTGCTTCTAATTTATGCCAGGGCCTTCTATATCCTTTGTCATTTGCTATAAGACTGTGGGCATTATACAGTCTTACTCTTTTAGTTCTCCACCTTGGTCTTTCCTTAGCCATTATAGGGCAGAGCTAAAATAATCCTTTTAAGGTATATCCAAATTATATTGGCCATACCTCTATTACAGCATTAATCCACTGAATCCTATTTTATCTCCTATATTTCTCATATTAATTAGTTTCTTGATCTCTGGAATGATGATTCACCTTTCTTGTCATATGCTCTACTATCACAGCTCGAAGTTAGCAGTGGCATAAATTTCTGCAAAGGAATGAATCAGTTACTGTATATAATTATTTAATAGTCTACACAAAAGCAGTACTGCAAATTGAGATGTGTGAAAAATAAAAATATTTATTATTGATCAAATGGATGTGTTTGTGATTTAAGGGGTTCCATGAAAATAGGTAGAATATGTTAAAATAATTGAAAATAGGGAACATATCTCCCAAATGGAATAATGCTCTCTGATTTGTTTATAGCTTTCTAAAGAAATTCTATTTGACACCTGAAGTTTTCAACTAACACAGGTTAATATCATTTGAGAGGTAGGGTTAATGCATTTGAACCCTTTTTGAGTAAAATATCATTATCTTGCAACATATTTGAACCTTTCTGAGTTAATTATTATTATCCTGCAATTTGTATAACCAAGGTTTCATTTACTAATGATAATCAGAGTTGTACTTGTTAAACAGAGAGGGACCTCAAAATTAAAATATTATTATTGATCAAACTTACATTGCTATTTCTAACTAATTAACATCGATCACATTTTGGATAAAATTTAAATTTCTCTAATTATTTCATAATGGCCCCCAGAATGCAGTATAATCTATTTAATTATTGATAGAAAGCCACTAATGTTTTCTAAATTCTTAACAGTAGGTGATTTGCATTAGCTTTGCATTTCAGGCACTTTTAATTCTGAATTTTTAATCATTTAACTTGTAAAATCAATAATTGGTCATACAAATGGCACTAAGAATTATTCTTTCCCAAACAAAAATAAGCAATGATAACTATTTTATGAAAGATCTTAGGAAATGCCTCCAATACATTGATTCAAATTCCATCTGTGGTATATGTAATATACAATTCTATACATCCATAAGAACACAATAGGTATTATTGACCTAAAGTTAATCATTGCACATCTAGTTTTCTTCAGAATATAGAAAGCTGGAAGAAATTCCCACTCTTACAACAAAAAAGAGTTGAACTAACTTCAACTTCGTGACTTTTTTGAGTTCATTGAAAATTTGAGTCACAAAATCTCAGTGGACTGACCCAAAATCTAAGGAAAGAGAGGAGATGATCACATACAGCCAACTGAGTGTAGATGCAATACACACCAGAAACAACCTTTAGTGACACTATGGAACTTTTAGGGCTGGAGAAATTGAGGATAGTTTGCATGGCCTGTTGTCTGTTATTTCTCCACAAACCTCACTATGGCTCTCAGAACAGATTGGCCAGAGGCCAGAATGAAGATGTGCAGGATAGGAACAGCAGCCACACAAAAGGAATACACAAGTCCTACTGGATCCTTTTCCTCTAACTCCACCACAGAAAAACAATGTGTGGAAGAAAGAATGATACTTCTGGCTTTTGTGTATTGGTGAACACTCATCTCAGCTCATGAGGAGGAAGGAATAAAGCTTACTCCTAGGTAAGGGTCAGGTTTAAGCACTAAGCCAAAAACATTCAGAGAGGGATAAAAAAAGAGAACTGAAAAGACTGTGCACATGTACAGGGATAGGGACATTGTACATGCCTGAGGTTGAGTCTTCAACAAAAGAACAGATACTGTGTTACACCCACACCACCACCAAGCCAGATTTGAGTTACAAGGACAGCAGCATACTGTTAGAAGGACAAAAGAGGAAGAAGAACATATAACAATACTCCTCTGAGTTACAGCATAAAAGGGAACCTAAAATTCAGAATCCAATGAATTTTTGTCTGATAAAGTACCAGTCACCATATATACAAGGTTAATAACTCCCAAACTAAAGGCTCAGCAAAAGGGAAATTGTTATCATTTTGTGGCATAAAGCTACTACTTCAGTTTTACTATTATTGTTCTGTACAACATTTCAGATTTTAATGAAAATTTACAAGGCACTCAAAAAGGGAACAAACAAACAAACAAACATGGGAAAAACACAACAAACAAAAATGCCCCCAAGAGAAAGGACAATCCTCATAACCAGATTCAAATGGAACATAGGTGTTGAGAATATCTATTTTACAGAGAATTTGAAACTATGACTAATATATATAAACTTCTAAAAGTTCTAATAGAATGAGAGGATAGAGTGCAAGATCAGATGGGTAATTTTGCAGAGTTGAAAATTATCAGAAAGACTCAAATGAAAATTATAGAAATTAAAAACACAATAGAGAAAAAGAATGTCTATATTGGGTTCATCAGTATAATTAACACAGCCAAAGAAAGACTCAATAAACTTAGTGAGTATTCAATAGGAATTATCTGAGCTGAAAAACAAAGAAAAAAAAAAATAATAGGGGGTGGGCCCAGTGGAGGGGGGAGAGCAGGACATCAACAGCTGTGGAACAGTACCAAATGTTCTAATACCTGTGTAATTGTAATCCAAGGAACAGAAAGAGAGAGAAGGAAATATTTGGAAAAATCATGGCTGAGAATTTTCTAAAATAATGTTGAAGAGTCAGCTCATGTGCAAAACCTTATGAGTGTTTTTTCAGGCCTGACCATAGGCAATTACAAAGGCTTCTCTGGCAGGTAGGAGTATAGGGGTGTTCACCACACACCAGTCTTGGTGCATAACCAGTGCATTACAGTCTGGGAAGGGAGTTGTAGTCAAGGACTCAGGTCCCTCTGACAGGCCATGCTCATACGCATATCTATCTGCCCAAGTGCCTCCTTTTGGCGGTCTTCTTGTCAGGGAAAACTGAAAACACTTTTCTCCTCTCAGACTCAGCACTCACTACACTCCCAGCCTATCCTTACTCTTCCCCAGGTACCATAAAACTGTGGGAGCTTTTTTTTTTTCCCCCCAGGGCTCCAGGAACAGTGAGAAGAACTTTAAGTCTGCACTGATCCACTAGATCCTCACTTGGCATGCTATTTCTCTGGGAATAATAGAACAGGGCGGAGTCAGCACTTACTTGCTTTATAGCATCAGAATAAGTGATCAAACATATAGTTGCTGTTACTTCGATTTCGGTTTTTGCATTAATTGGCTATTTCAACACCTGGCAGCTCAACTTTCTCCAGTTTATTTGAGCTCCACACAAACACTGGACAACAAAATGCATTTCAAGAAGATTCAAGAATACCAGGAATGATAAATACAAAGAAGTAAAAAAAATTATCTAGCCCTAGATATATTATATTGAAACTGCCAAAAACAAAAGAAAAAGAGAAAAAACCTTGAAGGCAGTAAGAGAAAAAAGAAGTACTATATAGAGTAAAATGAAGATAATAATTATTATAGACATCTTTTCAAAAACCATGCAAACCAGAAAACAAAGGAATGACATTTAAATTTTTAAAGAGAAAAAAAAAACAGTTTTTTAAAATTTTGAGATATGTTTCATATATACCTATTTTGTTAAGAGTTTTTTTTTTTATCACAAAAGGGTGCTGAGTTGTTTTGATAAGTTATTATTTATTTATTTAAATTCAGGATGCTATGGGGGTACAAACATTTTGGTTACATGAAATGCTTTTGCCTCATTCAAGCCAGGGCCGAAAGCATGCCCTTCCCTCACACAGTGTAGCTCATCTCCATTGGTTGTGGTTTTACCCACCCCAGCCCTCCCCATATTCCCACTCCCCCTACCTGACTGGCACCCAGTGAGTATTACTACCATGTGAGCAACTTAGTGTTGATCAATTAGTACCAGTTTGGTCGTGAGTACATGTGGTGCATGTTTTTCTATCTTTGTGAAACCTCACTTCAAATGATGGACTCAATCTCTATCCAGGATAATAGAAGAGGTGCTAGTTCACCATTGTTTTCTGTAATTGAGTAGTACTCCATGGTATACATATACCACATTTTATTAATTCATTCATGTATTGATGGGCATTTGGGTTGTTTCCACATCTTTGCAATTGTAAATTGTGCTGCTATAAACATTTGAGTGTAGATATCTTTATTATAGAATGTCTTTTTTCCTTTGGATAGATGCCTAGTAGTGGGATTGCTAGATCAAATGGTATTTTTATTTTTAGCTATTTGAGATATCTCTAAATTACTTTCCACAGGGGTTGTACTAATTTGCAGTCTCACTAGCAGTGTAAGAGTGTTCCTGTCTCCCCACATCCATGCCAGCATTTGTCATTCTGGAACTTTTTGATAAAAGCCATTCTCATTGGAGTCAGGTGATATCTCATTATAGTTTTGATTTGCATTTCCCTAATGATTAGAGATGTTGAGCTCAATGCTCTTTATGCGTATATTGAGATGATCATATTACCTTCATTTTTACTTCTGTTTATGTGGTAAACTACATTTATGGATTTATGTATGTTGAACTATTCTTGCATCCCTGGGATGAAGCCCACTTGGTCATGGTGAATTATTTTTTTGATGATCTACTGCATTCAGTTTGCTAGAATTTTATTAAGGATGGAACTGGAGACCATCCTCCTGTGAAATATTGCAAGAATGGAAAAACAAACACCACATGTACTCACTATTAAATTGGAACTAACTGATTGGCACTCATGTATGCAGATGGAACTTAAACTCAAAGAAAATTACGCAGGTGGGAGGGCGGAGGGAGGATGGGTGAAATCATACTTTACAGGTACAATGTATACTATCTGGGTAATGGGTACACTTATAATTTTGACTCAGGCAGTATAAAAGCAACCCATGTAAACAAAATATCTGTACCCCCATAATATTCTGAAATAAAAAAATGGAAAACAATAAAGTACTTAAAAAAAAACCCAAAAAACCCTGTCTACTCACATTTTTATACCCAGTGACACAATCTTATAAAAATGAAAGAGAGGAATTGGGAATATAATATTGTATAGTCATCGCATTCTACATAAAGTTCTAGACATAAAGTCTAATAATATAATATTTGTATTTATATACAAATAATTATATAATATGTAATAATGTAAAATATAATATTGTATAGTCATCACCATTCTATGATACTTTTGTTTGAATTTGGACATTGATAACTTAAAGTTGTATATTTTAAGCTCTAGGCAACCACCAGAGACATTTCTTAAAAGAAGTGTAAATAATAATTCAACACAGAAGATAAAAGGGAATCTTAATAAATGCTTGGTTAGCACAGAGAAGACAGAAAAGAAAGAAGAAAAGAAAAAAAAGTATTACAGAAGACATAGAAAACATCTACAAAAAGAGTACATTTTAATCTGAATTATAAATATATATTTTTATATAAACATATATTTATATTTTCATATATACATTTTTATAAATAATTACTTTAATTGTGAGTGATCTAAACTAACCAATAAAATAACAGATTCTGTTCAATAGAATGTAAAAAGCAAGGTATGCTATATGCTGTGCATATAAATCTACTTTAAATATAAAGGCACAGATAAGGTAAATGAAAAGGTAGATTAAGCCATCCTAAGTAATCAAGAACAAAGGAAAGCTGGACTAGATATATAAATATCAGATATATAAATATCAGACAAAAGGACTTCTAAACAAGGAATATTATTGAGGATAAAGCAGGACATTATATTATGAGAAGGGGTTAATATTCCCAATTTAACAATCTTAAGTGTGCATGTTATTAACAACAGACCTTCAAAATGTAAGGGATAAAAACTGACAAAACAAAAATGTATCCACGATTATAGTTGGAAAAATTAATAATTCTCTCTCACTAATGCATGACATTTAGGCAGTAAATTAAGAAGTATGTAGAAGACTATCAACCAACAAATTTTAATAGATGTTTATAGAACACTTTTTACCAACAAAAGCAGAATACATGTTCTTCTAAGTGAAGATGTTTATTTCTTTTACATGGAAAGTATTTTAAGGGAAGTATAGCTGAGAAATCTCCAAATATATAGAAATTAAAAAACTCACTTCTAAATACCCCATGGATAAACAAGACTTCTCAAGGGAAATTAAAATCAAATTTGTTGAAATGAATGAGAATAAACTATATAATTAATGGGATGCAGTAAAAGCAGTGCTTACAAGGATATTTACAGTATTAAATGGTTGTTATATTAGGAGAGTGTAAAGTAGAACTCTCTGATGGGCACAAATATGCAAAACAAAGATTTTGACAGTTTGGGTCCAAAAAGTTTACCCATCTGTGTTTCCATGTATCTTCCCCAGATCTTCTTCTGCAGATTCCCCAAACATCTTTTTTTTTTCCTTCCATGCCCTTGACCAACTAGCCAAACTACTTGGTACTGTCCAAGAGTTCTTCACAGAGCCATTTCTTTTCTCACACACTCTAGAACTGGGTGAACTACTTGAAATGCTATTCACAAGAAGGATTTTCTTTTAAGGGACCCCTTAAATAAGCTTGTAGTACAAAACACTCTTTGCAGCTTCAACCCACATACATAGCCCAACCCTTTTGTGAACTTAGTTTGGCATTTTTTTATCTTTTATAAATTGGTCTTATGTGATCTCTTATGTGGCCATAAATAAAATCTTAGGGTGCAACATTGATAGATGATATGGAAACCTGTATACTTATTTGTGAAGTTTATTTTTTGCCCTGAACAAGCCTGTGTCTAATTTTGGATATAACTCTTCATGTCTTCATATCTTATGATAGATTGCTTTTAGACCTATTCAACCTTATGGCTTGATAGATCTGACATGACCCCATTCATTTATGGAACACTCAATGTTCCATAGTCAGATGCCACATCTTTTTTCCAAGTGGTCTATAATCCTCCGTTGTAAATATTTTGACCTCTCTCTAAAAGCCTATGGGTCTACTTCAGGAGTCCTCAAAGTACAGCCTGCAGGCCACCTGTCAGCCACATGAGGGCCTGCCAGGTGTTTTTGCCACCGCTGCCTGCCGCTGCCTGTCCTGCTTAGCAGCCCACTCATCCCAGGCCCACAGTGCGCATGTGTGGAATGTGTGCTGCACTCTCCAACAGCCCTCCAACGGTCTGAGGGACAGTGAACTGGCCCCCAGTTTAAAAAGTTTGAGGATCACTGGATTTTGTAAACCTTGTATTGGAACTCAGTATAAACTCCACATAGCATCTTTTTCCAAGAGAGATACTTCAATACCATAGTGTTTAGTGGTGCTTTTAGCTAACTCAAATCTCATTGTCTTCTGTGTCACATGAGTCAGAGTAGTATTACCAGGTATGAGATATGCAAACTAGAACTCAAGAGTCCCATTGTATTTTCTTCTAGGTAGTATAAGTCACAAGCTGCAAAAATACAACATCTTTTACTTTGTAACAGATGCTCAAGCATGGTCCAGACCACAAGACTCTGAATTTTCTTAGGGTTTATTTCACTGATGGAGAGTTAACATTGGCATAGGCAAGATCAGAAGTTATCATTGTCATTTCCAGGTGAATGTGAACAACTTCTATTCCTTCTTGATAGGGATGGTGTATTCACCAGCTCTGTTGTGCTCACCCTAGGAAGGTTAGATGGACCTCTTACCCAAAATCAGTTCAGAGGTCAAGACTGGTGACACCACACACTAATCAAGAGGATATGAAGAGATTTATTACTCATGTTACGAGGTTTTCTGAGGAGAACACTGTTCTTTCTTATCAACTCATCCAAATGCTTTTCAACCTTTCCTATTCTCTTCAGATCTTTGCCTATTCTGTCATTGTATCTTTCTTTCACATTAGAATGCTTATAAACACAAGTTCAGAGTTTTGTCTCAATGTTTCACTATGAATAAGTATATTATATTCAATTTTACAAGATTTACTTGAGCATACTTGTAATTTTTTCTCCTTTCTTTGAAAGTAAGATTCTACTTTCATGAAAACAACATCTTATACTTTTTCTACTTCAGAAGGCTTTAAAAATATTTAGGAAACCAAATGTATGGAATAGATGTATATCAAATTTCATTAATTGTTTTTTGTAGATAACAGTGAACACATAAGACCAAATAGGTCTTTCCTAATATACTTCTTTTATTGCAGCAAAGTTAATTGTATTATAAGCCCATAAATAATCATAGAGGTTCATAATCAAAGGAAACTGACATTGGAATTGGTGCTATTTATTGAAACTTGAATTTTTGGAATAATTTGAAATATATACTCAATTTAATCATGTTAGTAATATTATGATGTCACTATTATTATTAGAATTCTGTTGATATAAATTGATCATTAAATTATTAAGTAAATTTTTTTAGAGCTAGAATTTGGGTATGTGCTTATGTTCCTCCTCAAATGAAAGAAATTATTTATAATAAATTTCAAGTCATATAATAAATGCCATGTTATCTTTGTGGAATAATTTTTAGAAGTATAAAATTATGCAACTGTTTTAAAATAAAACAAAATTAAAGAAAATAGATGGACTAATTTTTTGTATAGCAGCATTAAACTTTGTTTTTTTAATTTTTTTCAGAGCTGAAGAACTTACAAGAAATAAAACATACTTTACTTGAAAATATCATATTCCTTTCAAGAAAATGAATGTATAGTTGTCCTATTGTGCTAATTGATTGCATATTGTAAAATAACTAAGAATTGACTTAGAATGTCCCTAACACAAAGGAATGCTAATTGCTTTAGGTAATGGGTACACTATTACCTTGATTTGATTATTACACATATCGAAACACTAGGTGTATTCCATAAGTATGTACAACTATTATGCAACCATAATAATTAAAAATACAAATCACTTTAAAAACAAACAGTAAATGAATGTATAATTTATTACAGTGTCTTCTGTGATTGGGGGTTCAGAGCCAAGCTGCAGTATAGAATAATGAGGCACTATGAAGTCATACCATCTTTTCCACTAAAGAAGAAAGTTCATAACTTGCAATACCTTTTGGGTTTGTCTGTAAGTAAAGATATCACATACAATTTCAGTAGCTATATTTGAGATTAAAATGAAAAAAGAAATAGTCCTGAAATTAAGTTTAAAAATAGTTACTGGTATGAATATTTTATGGAAAGCAGTTCCACCAATTAGCTCCTAGGTGTGCAGAGACCTGATAGCTGGATGCTGCCTGAGGCACATATGACATTAGAAAAATAAATCAGCTCTGAAGAATTTAGAGTACAGGTTGGAACATGAACATAGATTAAGTCACATGAAAATGAAAGGACTGAGTATGGAGTGCTTTGGAAATTTGCAATAAGATTGTAAACTCAATTCTCAGTTGCTCAGTCTACATAATTGCTTGGATACATGCATATGAGAAGACTTGGGAGCCAGATGTTGATCTTTTATTCTCACCCTACGGATTCTGTCCTCTCTTTGAATTTATTATTGGTTTTTTCAAAGTAAATATTCACTGTGGGTAGATTAGAGATGAAAATCTGGCACATAATTATGCTTGTGAATCTTGGTATCAGAGGATTTGGCAAATGACTGTTTTCTACTTGAGCCTTCTCAAAAATCAGTAGCTTTCTTTGGTTTTTGTACCAAGTACCTAGAGGATTGATTTTAAGTAAAACCATGGAAGCATTCTATAATTATGGAAATATTTCAGAAGTTTTATGTAAGTTGTTATATATTTTAAAAATTACAAGTCAAAAGAAGAGTGGGTCTACGAGATGTTTTTTTCTTCATCATTGCATTGGAACTTGAAGAGTTAGCCATTAAATATTTCTGTTGCATATGTAATGTGTTTGGTCTGTTAGAATTATTTTCTTCTGAAAACATGTAATTAATCCAGCTTACCTTTCATTTTACATTTCCACTTTTTTATATTAATAAAATTATAATTTAATATTCTTGGTGGTTTACGTACTGCTCACTCAGTTGCACTATGATGTCCAACTCTCAGGAACATCATTCGTCTATGATTTAATGTGAAAAGTATTTTAAATTTCAATCACAATAATATCTTTGTTTTTATGAATATTATGGAAAAATAACATAATACAATGGGTAAAACTATATAAAATATGAAATCTAATGCCATTAATTTCATACAGTTTTTTCAGATTAATTTAGCAATGATTTACCAAACTCTACTATGTTTTTCTTTTTTTTTTTATTTTCAGCATATTATGGGGGTACAAATGTTTAAGTTACATTTATTGCCCTTGCCCCACCTAAGTCAGAGCTTCAAGCATGTCCATGCCACAGACAGTGCACACCACATCCATAACGTGTGTATATATGTGTGTGTGTATATATATATATACCCATCTCCTCCTCTCCCCTCCCATCTGCCTGATACCCAATGAATGTTATTACTATGTATGCACTTAGGTGTTAATCAGTTAATAGCAATTTGATGGTGAGTACATGCAGTACTTGTTTACCCATTCTTGGAATACTTCACTTAGTAGAATGGGCTCCAGCTCTATCTAGGATAATACAGGTGGTGCTATATCATCATTGTTTTTTGTGGCTCAGTAGAACTCCATGGTATACCTATATCACATTTTATTAATCAACTCATGTATTGATGGGCACTTGGGTTTTTTCCACATCTTTGCAATTGTGAATTTTGCTGCTATAAACATTTGAGTGCAGATGTCTTTTTTATAGAATGTCTTTTGTTCTTTTGGGTAGATGCCCAGTAATGAGGTTGCTGGATCAAATGGTAGTTCTATTTGTATCTCTTTGAGGTATATCCATATTGCTTTCCACAGAGGCTGTACTAGTTTGCAGTCCAGCAGTGTATTATGATTGTCCCTATCTCTCTTCATCTATGCCAACATTTATAGTTTGGGGACTTTTTGATAAAGGCCATTCTCACTGGGGATAAGTGATATCTCATTGTGGTTTTGATTTGCATTTTCCTGATGAGTAGAGATGTTGAGCATTTTTCATATGTTTGTTAGCCATTAGTCTATCTTCTTAAGAAAAGTTTCTGTTCATGTCCTTTGCCCACTTTTTGATGGAGTTGTTTGATTTTTTTCTTGCTGATTTTCCTGAGTTCTTATGGATTATAGTTATCAGCCCTTTATCAATGTGTAACATGCAAATAATTTCTCCCATTCTGTAGGTTGTCTATTTGCTTGATGTTTGTAAAAACAATTTGATAGTATGAAAATTCTATACAAATTGTAATTTGTTGACACTGCAGATTCTTTATTAATAATCTAATCCACAAATCAGAAATACAGGAAACATTTTGTGTTACCAAAATGTTTATGAAAATAGAATGTGTATGCATATATGTACATATGCATATGAATTTAAATGTTAGATTCTTTTGCTTTTATTGGAAATGTGACTGATGTACAGTCTACCAATAAAGATGAGACTAGAGAAACAAGTATATATAATGTTAATCACTGAAAAAACGGTTTACACATATTTGCATAAAATAACACAGTATCTATGTGAAATATTCTTTTTAGAAAATATTGAAATGAAATATACATACATGTATGCTAAAACTGGGTGTATTTGAGTTAAGAAATTTTATATGTTTAGTTTTATTGTGTATTTTATATGATATTTCTAATTAGCATGTTTTAACTCCACAATGAAAACTGTTTTAAAATTAACTACTTAGATATTTACAAATTATTAAAATTAATTTCCAGGTTTTGGAAATCTTTTTCATTGGGTTAAATAAATATAATATTCTGTCTTGGAAAGTGACAATCACCATACTATTTATGCACACTATGCTATTATTCACTAGTTTATAATCTTAAGTTAAAAACTAGGTAGCAATTTATGTACATGTCTAAAGGTGCATTTAATAGGTGTCCCTGTGTTGTTGTAAATTTAGGTTCTTTAATTTTTCTCTATTAAAGTTAGACTTCTTTTTCATGAAATCAGATGCAAAAATGGAAAAAAAGGACAGTATCTAAAATTACATACTAAAATCACGTCTTACATGACAAATACATTTTACTTTTCAAATACACTTACTTCTCACTATGAATGGGACTCTAATATAAAACAAATAAACATTTGTCTCACATTGCTTTTATAAAATGAATTTTTTAAAACAATAAATATCCATAGGAACTGGATAATTTTTGTTCACATAAAAATTGTTTTAGACATACTAAGACAACTAAAAGACAACACTAAATTAGTGATATAAGGACATTGAAAATATAGTGGAAAAATAAATTATACTTTCTGTTCTGAAAAAGAATATATACAGTATTAGAATGAGAGATTAAATAGGTATGTATTCATTCATAGAAAGCTAAGAATGTTATAAAATTTAATTGTCATTAAATAATATATATTTAAGATATTGTCACAATTGCCAAAATTATAGTTGACATTCATTTTTCAAAAAAAAGCTTTAAACTGATTATTGCAGTATAATGCGCTTAATAGTACTTTTACTCATTTAAGGTTAGTAAAATTCCTTCAGAGAATAGTGATGGTAATAATTTTTAAGCCATGTACAATATCAAGAGTCACACAAAAATTGTTTTTTATTTTACCTTCCTGGACAATAGAATAAAATAATTTAAAAAATGAAATTAAAATGTGTCTTTAGATTTCATCCAGGACAAATTAAAGCCCCAAGAAGTGGAAGTAAATTTTGAATTATTTTAGAATAATATTACTGAATCAAGACTGTGATCAAGGTTGACTATTTTCCTATATAAATGAGTACAAACTCTTCTCCTTCCATGTGAAGAACTCATCACTTGATGTAAATTCACGTCTAATGGGTATAGTGCATGATGGCTGGGGTTTGGGCATGCTTGTAGTTCCGGTTTGGTTGGTGCAAAGGCAGTGTATGTAATCAAAGCACTTGTGCCCCCATAATATTCTGAAATTTTAAAAAAATAATAATAAAATAAAATCATGTCACTTAACAAAAAATTCTAAATACAAAGCAAATCTCCAGGTAGAAGTCGCTGTTTGTGTACTAATCAAAAAATATAAGGAATACTAATTAAAGATTGGGTTTCCTGTGTACTACATAAGACCAAGTCTATTGAGAGGGCAAATGAAATGTAAATAAACTCATATAACAAAGCATTCATAGTCAATTGACAATAACATCTTCAGCTTAGGTTTCTGTCCATGGATTTTACGAATGAGCTTGTGTAATTCCCAGGCTTTTCATAATTGAATATGTGATCACAAAAGAGAAAAACAAACTCAAATAATTTTTGAAATGAGAAAAATTAAATATCATCTCTAAACTGATATGTATAGAATTGCAAAGCAATACTCATAGTTTGTAAATGAAACTTAATATTTTTATTTTTAAGATGCAGTTACATATTTAAGTAAGAAAGTATAGCAGGGAATATTTAGAGAAGAAACAAAATGCCTAATAGCATAGTAAGAAAATACTTTTAATGCTTTCCCAATATTTTCATTAGTAGTTGTATAAGAAAATGCCTTAGAGTGGCGTAAGTTGAAAATAGAGAATAAATTATATGTGATTATAATTCTAAATCACATAAATTATTTTATGTGACATAATAACTTTTAAGTGATTTTAACTGCATTACTTCTGATGTGATAATAATTAATTAAAAGTTACTTCAACCCTTCCTGGAAAAATAATTTGAAAGTTTATTATAAACTATATTATTTCTCCATAAAGGAAAACCCCTTATGGCTTCTATAAAAGCTATAACTTGCAAATTAAAACTGTGTGCTGGTATTTGCTAAACTATCTAAATCTATTAATACTTTAATCTCTTATAATATATGAGATAAAACAAATTATAAAATGATATATTCTAAATTAAATCTTATGTCATTCTGCATGAGTTGGTGATACAGTTATTGTGGAACACTAAATGATAGCTCTAAAAGAGCTGTTGTTTGATGCCTGAATTCATGTAAAGAGGGAGGTCAGGTGAAATCTTTTGTTTATTTTCCATGATTTCTGCCTATAAAACTGACAGGGAAAAGCATCTCTTTTACAGCTGAGAATGCAAACCTAAACCAAAACTAATTTCTAAACTCACAGATTGGAAGCTATATTATTAAACACCTATGGATGATTGTAAGAAGTTCTTATAAAAATATTCGTCAGAGCATAATAACTATATCTGTAGATAAAAAACAGAATGAGTTGTTTTTCTTTTTTTCTTTTAATTCTTTCTCTTACTGCTTTGGGCAACCCATGACAGCTCTTTAAGCTTTACTCATCTGTAAAATGTAAAAAGGAATGCATAGCAAATTAGATAAGCAGTATAAGCAAATACACTTCATAGACAATACAGAATTAAAGATTGTAAGATGGTATTACTAGTTGTGGTCTTATTAAACTTAGTAGAGGATGCATGTGATATGTTTTTTTTTTTTCTTTTAGTTGCTCTATGTACTCCAAATTAGCATTATTACATTGTCACATTTACTAAAGTATAATTTATACAGTAAAAATCACTGTTAAGTGTACAGTTTCTTGAATTTTGATAATCTCGTACTGTAATTTAGCCCTTATCATTTTCAAAATATAGAATATTTTTATTATCTCACAATCTTCCTTTGCATCCCATTTAGTCAACTCTCTACCTCCACCTCCAACAAATGGCAAGAAGTGATCTATTTTATGCTATTGTAATTTTTGTATTTTCCAGGATGTCATAGACATCATAGTAGTAGGTGGTCTTTTGGGTGTTTCCTCATTCACTTAGTGATATGCTGTTTAGATTCATCTATAGTCCTGGATGTATCAGTAATTTATCTCTATTTATTGCTGAGTAGCAATCCATTGTAATCCAAAATTTTATTATTCATTCCCTATTAATGAAAATTAATTTGTTTCCAATTTTAGGCAAGTATTTAAAAAGCTGTTATCAACATTCATTTATAGGTCTTTCTTTGGATATATGTTTTACTTTTCTGAGGTGAACAGAAGTGGGATTGGTAGGTCATATGGTAAACATATGTTTAAATGTACTAAAAAATTGAAAACATTTCCTGTGGTTCCAAAGTATCATTTTTTGTTAACACTAATAATGTATGTGAATTCTAATTATTTTACATCTTTACTAGTGATTGGTATTGTCATTTTTGGATCCATTCTAATGTGTGTACTATCTCCTGTTTTGGATTTGCTTTTTCCTAATATCTAATGATGTTCAACATTTTTTCATGTGTTTATGAAATTCTCCTTTGGTGAAATAGCAGTTCAAATCTTTTTGCCCATTTTTTAATTGGTTTGTTTCTTTTCTTATTACTAAGTAGTGAGAGTTTTTATGTATTCTGGATACCAATCATTTATCAAATATGTCTTATGCAAATATTATTTTCTTATTTTTAGTCTATGCTGTTTCTTTTCATTTTATTAAATATCTTTCACAGAGCAGTAGTTTTAATATTAATAACTTTATACTTATTAATTCACATTAACTCTATTTCTCAAAAACAAACTTTGAAATTTCACCCAGGTTTATCCCAGTCCCTACGGCATCTTGTGGAACAGCTAGTTACAATATTTTTCTTATCTAAATATGTAGATAATGTAAGGCAATCACAGACATTAATATTTTTGTATTGAAACTATAAAATTTGTATCTGCATATATTTAATAATATTTAAAATTGAAACATACACATTATTTCATTTTATTTTGGTCCATGATGTAGGTAATAACCAAACCCAGGTCTCTGGTTATAAAGGCAGACTGCTTCCTGGGGCAGAATCTAATTCAGTGGTTCTCTGAGTGTCATCCCCAGACCAGCAGACATATCACCTGGAAAAGTCTTAAAAAGACAAATTTCTGAACTCTATTCCAGAGGTACTAAATCAGAAACTTTGAGAATGGAACCCAGAAGTCAGTTTTTGGGGTTTTTTTTTTTTGGCACTTAATTTTTATTATTTTTTTATTTCGGTGTATTACGGGGGTACAAATTTTCAGGTTTCAAAAAATGCCCTTTCCCTCCAGAAGTCAGTTTTAACTAGTCTCCTATGTGACTCCTTTGCATGCTAAAGTCTAAGAATCGCTGATCTAGGTATGTCTATGTTTCTCCTCTGCAAATCTCTGTATTTATTTATTTTTATCCTTTCAACCTTGGGTTTTATTGAAAGCATTGCTTTTTTTCTTGCTATGGGTTAAGGTAAATTCTGTGGAGTTAAATAATCTATAATATATATCATTTCCTAACAGTATATTATGCTTTATTGAAATTTACATGTATATTTTACTTTCTGAACATAAGTGTGACTATTAATAGAAAATACTTGTATGTACTTTTTTGAACACATGGTAAGTAAATATATATTATATGTTGAACGTTTTTACCTATAAGTCTGTCATTTTGGAGAATATGCAGTGAATTTACAAAATCATCCCAAGCTTAATTCACTTTTTGAAGGTCTTTCTAATAAAAAAATGATATGACCACCATATGCTGACAAAGAAAAATGTTTGTTATTAAAATTAAGACAACATTTTGTTAAATTTTTATGTCATAATTCAGTTTTCATTTTTCTTCTATATTATTCTACACTATAATACTTCTAGTTAAATTGAGCTTGCTATGGTGTCTCTTCACGTGGACTTCATAAGCATGATTTCCATAGCAACTGGTACAATTTTTACCAAATAATAGCTTTGAAGGTGCTATGTCTTTGGATTTATGTTTTGGGTTATTCCATTAACCCTAAGGGACTTTTATATTTAGTTTTTGTTGGAAGGACATAATATGAAGAACAAAAGTAAAGATCAAATTTAAGCTAGAATAGATGGGTTTTTTTTTTCTTCGAGAAATAATACCTACAAAGGCATGCTTACACTCTGTGTTAAATAATAATTTAAATCTAAATAAAACCAATTATTTTCAGATATGGTTGATATTTTTAAAATATTGTCTTTCCATTTGTAAAATATATGAATTTACATTTGCCTTCGTAATTATTTATTCTATATTGATCATAGCTATTTTGTTTACTCTAAAGTAAGAAAATTAGACTATATTTACAGTATAGCTTCTGTAGATTATTTAATTTAAAAATTGTTCCTTTTTATATTTATTTACACATAAATGTACTTTGATATTAAATTACAGATAATTAAAAATAAACTAGTAAACAAGCAGACATTGGCCCTATTTAATGAAGTTTAAAATATAAAAGAAGCATTTTATTATGCAAAATTATATTATAATTTCATATAAGTGTAATTTTGTTTTCTGATATGAATGCAGGTGACTGAGTTAAGTGATAAGATTTGATAGATTTACATGCATTAAAGTAGTATACATTCATGAATATATCAAGGCTTAGAGAGCTTCAGAGATTTCATGGGGAAAATTGCAGCATATGTAACCAACATATAACATGCTGCCTTAGTTGAGACAACATTAAACAACATAAATTAACATTTCTTTTAAATATTTCCACATTTCTGTTCCTTTTGATTCCCATTTACTTGACACCATGTTGCAGGTCTGCAGTATGGATTTTAGTTCTTCTTTTCACTGTTTTCTAGATTCTTTATTGAATCATTTGTGATTATCTTTCCAGCTACTTGCTTGATGGATTATATATGTTATCTATTTCCTTCATTTCTTTGGAGAGCATAGTATCCATATATCTCTGTACAGACTGCACATTTTCAGGAAGATCAATATTAATTTGATTCTTTTAATATTTCTTTCCACCAAGCCCCCAGTTCTGTGTATTCTTATACTAAATCACTGACTTTTTATAAACAGTTCTTTACCTTGTAAGAACACTGCTGCTAAACAACTATCATCAATAAAGATGCTCAGCATACCAAATGCATAATTACATCCTTGGAAGGCCTTTATAATCCTAAAATTTTGTAGCCAGATATATTACTCCATATGTATACTAGCACATAAAATATGATATAAATTGTGTCTTATTCATAGTAATTTAAGAATTAAATATACAGGCATGAATTCATTTTGTTGAAGTGACTTAGAATTTAAATGAATGGTGTAAGATAAAACTATGATAATTAATTTAACAATATTATTTTAGAAATGTTAGCAAGACCCAAGTTTTAAAAAATTAAATACAGGAAACAAAATACCTTTAAATAAACATAGGAAAATGCTCAACTATAATTGTGATAGAGGAAATGCAAAATATTATGACAAAAATATAATTTTATATCCTCTGTGTTGATGAAACTTATAGTTTGAAGGTGCCCAAATTAGCAAGTAAAATATAGTAGAAGGTTTTAAAACACTGATATTTAAAAGTATAAATTTCTAAACCCCATTGAAAACAATTATACAGTATTTTGAAAAGTTAAACATGTTTATTAATCATTTATAATACTCTATTCTAGTTTTATGTATATTCACTAAAGATACTCATACATTCACATCAATAATATTTGAAGCTACTCATATTAACAGTGTTTATAACAGTATAAACTTAGAAATAAACTAAATGCTTATCAATGTGAGAATGTTAAATTTTAGGGACAAAACACTTAGGATATTTCAAGGACAGGGAGAAAGTAACATTTGTCCTCTGGAATTTGGAATAAGGATTCATCGAAACAATTTAAGCTAAGTATCAACGTAACAAATTTGCATATTAGAATGTTGAACTTCATATTAGTGTGAAGGACATCTTTGTGTATATAATAATGAAAATGGGAGTGTTTTATGTGAAGATTGCAATCATCGAGGTAAAAGATGGTGAAAACCTCTAAGAGAAGGGACTAAAAAGAATAAAACTGATAGTGGATATGTTATAAATGCAAAATATACGGAAATATATAGCAGTTGCTTATGGTGAGAAAAATAAAAATGTGATGATAATTATTAAATATTTGAATTATGTGATCATATGTTGCACCTCTAATTGCAGTCCTTTGCACAGAGGTAAGATTTCTAAAGCATTTGTGATTTTAAATTTAGATAAATTACTATACAAATAGAGTAATGAAATAAATAGCTAATTTACACATTAGTATGACTTATGAATTTAATGTTGGCTATCAATAAATTCCTACTGGATTATTGACTAGAGTTTACAACAAAGGAGGTTTAAAGTAATTTGTTTATTCTGCTTCTTATACCTTTATTCTTTATCTGCTTTATAATTCTAGAATATAATGAAGTGGTTTAGATAGGGCATATTCACTCTTCTGACAATTTACTTGATACTCAGTCACATGTTAATACATTTTCTGTCCTTAACAGAATTGTTGCTGTGGTAGAAAAGATTTTATAGGAGTAGAGAGTAGGGGTAAGAATAAGAAAAAGGTGATATTGGATGTAATTACCAGTTTATTACTGAGATAAGTTTCCAGACAAAGTTGAGAAATAGGCTGGAGATAGGAAACAGGTGTGCAATGGCTGCTCTACTTGTTTATCCATATCTGCAGTTTTTCTGTAAATATTAGAGATTTGCTGACATCTAAAATCTAACCTCTGAACTGCACATTTATTCTGGCGATTTTTTTCCCATTCTTCCTTTTGTCTGGACTTGAAGATCATTCTTGACAAACTTATGGAGGGTCATTTTTATAGGACTCCAGAAATAGTAAGTAACTCTCAAAAAGTGAACAAAAAAGATACTGTTTATAACGGCAGAGAAAGGGCTGTTCTGAAATATCAGAGCTTTCATCATCATATATAAGAAAGTATTTTTCTTTATTAGTATATATATGTTTAATAAAATAAAAAGGAGAAGAGTAAATATCTGATAACTGTTCTCAAGATTAAAGTGACACTGCTTCTATGGGATTTAAACAAACATTTCTCTGGATTTTTTTACACATGCTATTTGCAAATCCTCATCAGCCAGTCGTTCCTTGTCATATTTCAAGGGAGAATGCCTGGAAACTCCTCCACCACTTATCTTCAGTAAGGTTGTTAATGATCCCATGTTACTAATGCAATGGACATACTTTGATCCTAATTTGCCATGCCCTCACTTCCGCATCCTATAGGGCTGACTCTGCTTTTCTCTAGAAATATTTTTTTTCTTGTTGGATTTTATAAAACATGAAATGTCATTTTATGTCTTACTGTTATTTCTCTGGATATTCCTGCTTAGTATCTTGTCAGCATCTCTTCACCTATACATTCATTAATGATCAGAGGTTTTCCGAGATTTGCAGTAGGTCTATTTTTTTTTTCCTTTTTAGTCTCCAGCTGCTCTCATTGCTTCAATTATAATCTCTTTGTGAGAACCTTCCTATTTATCTATCAAGCTGAGATGGCTGCAGGCTCTATATATGCAATTTCTTACTGACATCCATATTTATACTGAGTGTCTCACAGGCATTCCCTATTTAACACCATTTTCCATCCAGACATACGTACATTCTGTGTTCCCTAAATCAGGAAATTACATCATAGTTTACCCAGTCCCTTAGTCCAAAACCCGGAGCTAGTCTTGGTTTTTCTCCTTTCCCATTAATTCTATAATATTATAATTCCAATTTATTCTATTTCACATATACCTCTGAAACTCAACCACCACCTTGCTCCTCACTGCCAAGTGACTATCATTTCCCCTGTGGACTATTGCAATATTCTCTTAACTGATCTTTCAACATTAACTCTTGCTCCTTCATGATTTATTTTTGATTCTGTAACTAAGATCACCTTCTGCAAATGTAAAACTGCCTGTGTTCTGGTATATGCAACAATACGAGGGCTTCCTACTAATATGTGATCAGATCCAACATTTAGCCATCAATTCCCTGCAGGGTTTGATTTCTGCCTAGCCTTCTAGGTTCCTTTCTCAGTTCTATCCCCTTAGCAGTCCATATCTTAGCTATACTGACCTTCATTCGATTTCTTTATTTGCCCTAGTTACTTCAATCTCTGGGACAATTTTTCTCTACCTGAAAAGATACCTCTAAACTCCTACTGCTCCTTTATACGGGTGCTTGTCTAAGGTCACAGACTACTTTCTATTCTTCTATCACTCACATTGAACACTGAAATTCACTCCTTTATAATCTTCACATTTATAATTTATTGTGCTATCTATCTATCTATCTATCTATCTATCTATATTTTCTTCTATATGATTGGTAGTTTTCCACTGGCAGGATACTTGTGTTAATATTGTTCATCATTGCTGTCCAAGTGTGGACCCTGACAAACTGTAGGTATTAAACATTAATTAAATAAGAAAATGAATAAACCAAAAAAGAATCTGTATATAGGGAAGATTTAAAGTGTTTTACTGAAGTAAAAAGCATAGGTGTGCAATTTAATTTAAGAAATTATCAAAAATTGAAAGTAAACAATGCATTCTCTTTTTTTTTAGTCTGAAATTATAATAATTCTAGTGTGGATGAACTGGGGCCACTAGTTGGTGAGGTAAAAAGAATTTATAAAATCCTAAAGAAATTCAACATGAAGTTACTGATTTGTATATATTGATTTTGTAACCTGAGATTTTGCTGAATTTATAAATTCCAAAAGCAAATTACATATCCAAAATATGTACCCCTGTAATATTTTGAAATTTAAAACAAAGAAAAAAAGCACCTGGAAACACCAAGAGAAACATAAAACTATATTACAAATTTAAAAATCATTTATAAAGCAAAATAAAATGTAGCATATTTTGAAGCATTTAATAAAGCAAAAAAAGAAAAGCAAACAAATGTAAAATTAATAGATGCTGGGAAGAGTAGAGGGAAGGCAGAGATAGGGAGAGATTTTTTAAAAGATACAAAATTATAGCTAGATAGAGGATTAAATTCTAGTGTTCTATACCGCCGTAGGATGACTATAGTTAACAATAACATATGGTTTCAAATAGAAGGAGGATGTTGAATCTTCCCAACACAAAGAAATGACAAATGTTTGAGATGATGGATATACTAATTACTCTTATGTGATCACTATATATGTATCAAAACATCATTATTTACCCTTATGAATAAATATTGTCAATTAAAAAAATAAAAAAACAATAAATCTACAAAATAGAATCAAATGTAGTGTACGCAGAGCTAAAAAAGTACACATTTTATAAGCTTTACTGACGAAAACTGTTTATCATAAAGAAAATGTATACAGTAATTACCATACTGCCAGCCTATAAGTAATGCTTGATTAATGTTTAGGTTGAAAATGTTCTAAGACCCTCTTATTTAATTTATGTGAGAGCATTCTTTTGATTTGCAATGAAAATACCTAACAATATCATTCAAGACTAGATTGATATTTAGAAGGGACTTTTTAAATTAACAGTATTGACTATGGTGACTTGAACTCCTCATTATTAATGTGAAGCTTCTCTAAAATCAGTGATTCCCACATTTGTTTCTCTACCTAGGATCTTTGACCTGAGCTCATTTGAGTATTCCAAACTCCTGTGGAGGGTTTTCACTTTGGTGATTCCATAGGCACCTTAAATTCAACACATCAGTCTCACCCTCAAGCCTTCTCCTCCTTTCCCTGGTCCTATGTTCCCAGTTCGAGTTGAAGGCACCGGTATTTTCCCAGGGCCCCTCACACAATTCAGGCCTGAATTCCTCTCTCAGGGACCACTGCAGGGTTCCTCCGACTTTTCATCTTTGTCCCTTCAGCATGGATTCCACACCACTGCCAAGGAGACTGTTCTAAAAGGACAGATCCATTCACAACACTCCCTATTTTAAAGTCTGAAATGACTTTCCACTCATAAATCCAAACTTCTCAGAAAAATATCAATGCTCCTTCTGAGAAGTATGGCTCCAGGCTAAAATCCTATGTGTGATCTTTCAGGCCTAACCACAGGGAATTTCAAGGCTTTGTCTAGCAGCACTCCTGGGGAAAGCTGCCCCCCCACACCAGCTGTGGTGCACAGCCAGTGTATTGTAGCTTCCTGAAGGAGCTGCAGACAAGAAGTCAGGCACAGGAGCCTACATTTGGATACCTCCTTACTGGGAACCTGGGTTGAGACACTTTTCTCCACTCTGACTTAGTAATTTTCCACTCCTAGCCCTTCTTTCCTCCTGCCCCCTCTCCCCTCCTGCATCCAGGGTCCTTGAAAAGCCTGTATCTTCCCAGTCCCCAAATTCTTAGATGATAAAAGTTGAATCTGGAACATACAATGTCACTTAGTGATGCTTGTTCAAAATTTTTTTATAAAAACCCAGAAACATTCAGTCTAATGTGAATAATATTTAAAATTATAAAATGCTTTAAACAAAGTAGATAGTATGCTAAAATCACTCTTTGTTAGTTGTCTAGTGTGAAAAGGGATACCATCTACAAAACTCAGGCATCAACTGAGTAAAAATAATTATCCTATGAGTTAATTTTTAAATTATATCAAGTGACTTATTCTCTATTGGATGCAGTTCAAATGTGCCGAATAATGGATTCCTTCCCAGACCACTTATAAATTCGCTTAAGCATGAAAAAGCTGAATTTTATTTGGCAAGGATAATGAATATGCATTTAACTTTCTACTACTAAAAGGCATCTATTTACTAGCATTAGCAAAAAAAAAAATAATAAAAATAAATTCAACATGAAGTAGTAATGTTACATAAAATTTAGGAGAGTAGTGTATTTTAGGTATAGCTATATTTCAATTTTAATTCCTGTTCTTTTTTATTATTATTCAGATTTCATTGTACCAAATAAAAAACATATTCATATTATTAATTCTATGTGTATAGGCAAATATCTCTAAAATTTTCCTTTTAATGAAAATACTTAAATAGGCATACTTAGATATTTGTTATCTTTATTTAATAACTGAATTCTGATTTTAACTTTAGGCTTCATAGACAGTAATTTCAAGAAATAGAAATCCTAAAGTGGAAACTCATAAATTGCTTTGTACTTATTATACATTTAACATATTTAAGCAATTTATTGAACTTTTATTCCACAAATATTTCTAAGATTTCCTATCTTAAGTAAATTGCTATTTTCACAATTAATTATAAATCAACATTTTCTAGTCTTTGATCATTTAAAACATCTTAGCAAATAATGTATATGTACCATTGTTAATACATTTGTCCAATATATCCATTGATGAAAAAGAATAGAGAGGAAAACAGAAAAAGTAAGCCAATATTATAAATAAAAATGTAAAATCAAATATTTTCTTAAAGCTGAGTCAGACATGTAAATTGATAAGGGTTTATGAATAAACTTTTCTATGTTTTCCATCTTGTGAAAGCCATGATTCTCATAATGCTGAACACCTTCTTATATTAACCTGGTACATCAATCTTACTTCCTGAAATGTACTCCCAATCTTCAAGTTTCTCATATGATTTAAAAATATGTTTATTATATTACTATGCATCATTTAGTATTTTGATGTTTTGTATTTTACTGTTCTCCTTAATACTGAGTAGGTTTTAAAAGACATTGTATACAAATTTCATATACTTTGTTGAATAAGTTATTAAAATTTCTAGGAACAACATGCTTAAAAGAATATAATGCTATATTTGTGTGCAGACTAGTTGATTTTACATATATTCAGTGTTCCACATAACATTCAATAAAGATAGCATTTGTGTATTTTAAAAAGATATGAAGACTAGAAATTTACAGAGTTTTACATGATAAATAACTTTAAGTTTTAATTGGTAAAAATAACAATTCTTTTAAGAGAGATACGTTGGTTCTAAAGTGTGCTTTTTTGGCTCATTTAATTATACTGATAAACTTGATTAGCTTGATTAAATTAATATATTTTTCAAAGAGGATAATAAATCAGCACAACATTAACCAAATACTATTTTACCCATAAATAGTGAAAGTCAAAAGCTTTTTTTTTAGATTTTAGAATAATATGGGGGTACAGAGGTTTTGGTTACATGCATTGATTTTGTACTGCTCAAAGTTTTTGTACTGCTCAAAGTTTTAAGTGTGCCCATCACCCAGATAGTGTACATTGTAGGCATTAGGCATAATTTCACCCATCCCCTTTTCCCACCTCTGACGTGCTTGATTTCCATTGAGCTTTATTCTATCTATGCACATGAGTTAGTTCCAGTTTAATAGCGAGTACATGTGGTATTTGTTTTTCTATTCTTGCAATACTTCACTTAGGAGAATGGTCTCCAGTTCCATCCAGATTGTTGCAATGTATTACTTCATCATTTATATGGCTGCATAGTACTCCATGAGGTACGTATAATACATTTTATTAATCCACTCATGATTTGATGGACACTTGAGTTGATTCCACATCTTTACAATTGTCAATTGTGCTGAAATAAACATTCCAGTCAAAAAAAAAAAAAAAGAGCTTCTGAGAAGTATTGTGAGGCCACTCAGAACACAGTAAGAAAAACATCTCTGATTAATTAGTGATGCCTGCCCTGTGCCTGAGTATTAGGAAGAATTGGCACATATTTTATATATTTATCAACCTGTTTAAAGAGGCAGGTTGATACAGAAACAAGCAGGTTTCTTGTTTGGGGCTACTATTACTAATTGCGAGCTATCTTTAGTAGATCTGTCTGAGTTCTAAAATCACCTCAGGTCTATTTTATTAGACTGTAATCCTAGGAGCCATTGGTTTCACCATCAATATATGAGTCTGAAATATAAAATCTTGCACTACTTGAAGGCAAGGAACAGGGACTACATTGTGTATATATTTCACAGTCCATTAGTTACATCAGATGACAATTTTTGAGATACATAATTTATACTATTACTTAGTTCCCAGATGAGTGAAATGTGGGAGGATATAATTAAAGACCTAAAAATCTTCTTAAAGTAAAATTTCAGTGTGTCATTCCATACTCAGGAACTCATGGTTGCTCCCTACTGCTAATAAGCACTGATTTTTTAATTTCAAATTCTATAATCTAGCTCCACATCCTGTGTTTCTAGCTTATTCGTTACAACTCACCAACAGAAAAGACCACTCTAGAGTATCCAAAAGCCACCCAGTGGTCAGCTTATTTTTCTCTAATATTTTCATGTGTGGTAGTTTGATCTTCCCAACCAGGTAATTTACATTTTAAAAAAAGTACTACATCTCACATGTCCTCTAAACTTTCCAGTGCATTGATTACAGTACCAAGTAGGAACTAAATGGTAAGATCCTTGAGCATGTAGGCCTGGTTATCAGTTACTGGGCTCAGTAAATATTTGTTGATCTTCTTGATTGTGGTACATTAACAAATGTTTGATCGATTTCATGATTAAAAAAAAGGCAAAGGGATGTGTTAATTCTTTTTTGTTAGAAATTTATTGCAGCAGGAATTGTTTCTGAGTTGTATAAATGGAGTAACATGATGTTGTCTATAACAGGGATTGATTGACACTAAAAAAAAGTACATCATTCTACTAGCTTCCCCAAGGCAGCTTTCTGGGAGAGTCCTGACTATGAATCTAATTTTTGGAAGGTGATTTATGACATATTACGTATAGCTAACAAGAGCAGGGCAACTCTAGGCAGATGTCTCTAGATATATTTTATAGGTATAAAATGTGATTAAAAATTACAAACATAAAATCCCAAATCCTTAATATGTTAAAATATTTGATTCATAAATACATTTACTTCAATATTGAAAAATTATGTTATTTCAATGTGTTGTAAAACAGTAAAATAATTACAATAAAATTAGATTTTTCTTTTACCAAAAAATAAAAAAAAGAAAAAGAAAGTCAAGTAAATAAGTTATGTTCAAGTCTAAATATAATACCTTAACTGAAACCATTGTTCAATAAAACACCTCTGGTAAAAAGTTTGCTATTTCTTCTAAGTGCTGTAAGCTAGAACCATTCAATAAATGAAACTTTTAATGTTGTCTCATTTTCTTTATCTTTGTAGATTGATAATTATCAAACAAGCGGCAATGCTGGACTTTAGCTGAACCTTGTGCTTCCAAAAAAGAATGACTGCTAAGAAATATTTCCACTATTTTGAGTTCCAAAGGACTGCCCAGCTCTTCAGGTAAGACTCACTGTCCAGTCTTCCCATGACTCCCGTGAGACTTGTGGATGACTCCCTTGTACCTGAAACTACAAAACTCTAAACCTCCTCCCTTACTTAAGATGTTCATAATCCATCATTAATGAATCTTCTCTCTATTATGAAAACCTGAATAAAATCATCTCAATTGTTCAATACATAGTCTTTGAAAAGAAAAAGACATGTTGTAATTCTGAATATACTTTAATTTTAGTATTTTTATTTAAGCATTACTTTGTCCTTTCAAATGTATAATAAACTATAATTTCATATAAAATTATAGACATAATTTTAAGTGGGAATAAATGTGTGTGTATGACATACATATATACATGTTATTCACCTGAACTAAATAAAAGCAAGTAATAAAAATGAGAAATATTACATGAATGTGGACTATTTTATAAACTTTATATATGTTTCCACATGCACATATACAGACACTAGTAGTTTATGGTGGCTAAATACATGAAGAGATTGGATAGAAATAGGCAATTTCAATCTCTCAACTAAATATAATTTTTTAAAAATCCAAAAACACTCCTTGAAATCTTAATGTATTTTCCTTTGGGTTCAGCAAAATCTTTTGCCTTTAAATGTGAGCACCACAAAACACCTCAGTAAGATCCTAATGAAAAATTTAAAGGCGATAAATTCAAAAATTCCTCTCTACTTAAAAATTTATTTTTTAAAAATGTTTCTGCTAGAGGAATATACAAGTAAGGCTCAGAGTTTGCTTAGTAACACAGTGAAGTCGGAGTCAGGATATGAATTTCACCCTACCAAAGAGGTAATAATGTAGACATGTGGTTTCCTATTCAGCCTTTATAAGCAAACTTTAAATTCCATAAAGGAAAAATGGTGTGTCTCATAACACCTCCCTCTCTCCTAGCAAGCACATTTTTGAAATTCACACTGGTAACATTCTAAAATTCTCTTTTTAAGCAGGGATAGAACAAGATGAAGAAAGAGATAAAATGAGAAAATATATGGCAACAAAATATCTCTGTAATGAAAAAGTCTACATGATTAAACCACTCAGAGTGAAGGGGGAAAAAAAAGTCCCAAAGACCCAATAGAGTCAATTTTGAAAAATATATAAATCAATCCCCATAAAACATTCTCAATCAAGTTCAATTTCTCTTCCCTTATTTATATATCAAAATCATGTAAAATAAAATTGTCTTAAAGTTTTTAAATAATCCATTAAGCATAAAAAAACACCATAATGCTAATCATTATATAAAATTCACTCATATAGAGAGTTTTTGGGAAATATATCACCAAATGAATACAGTATCCAAAAACATTGCCTAATAATTATTGCTTAAGCTAAATATTCAAAAACCAAATATATTTCTTAGCATTAGAATAGATGTATTACTAAAAAATGAACCAAAATAAATCTAGAAAACAATAATTTTCTTTTTCAACTATCAAAAATGTACATATATTAATGTATTCATTGCAAAGCAATGCAATTATTCTGAATTTGACTAAAATAATAGCCACAGTAGGCACAGTTTTTGAAATTTTTTAAAAGTGGAAATGAAAACAAAATATTAAGGAATACCTGTATTTAATTTTTTAAAGATATATTAAATACAATCCACTGCAGCAGGATGGGGCGGTGTCAAAGCCTCAATTTTTATTCTTGAGTGGATCAATCAGTTATAGTTTGACCCAAGACATTGTTGAAACTCTGAAAACAATACCCCAAAATGAGGCCTCAGAAGCATCCTTAGAAGAAAAATTTTTCTGTGACCTTTTCCTGCCCTCCTGTTTCTCAGTCCCATTCTCCTGTGAGGCTAACTATAGAAACTAGAATCTCTCTTCCCCAAGGCAAGTCATAGAAACCAGAGCCCACTTCCACCAAAGCCAGACATAAGACCTAAAAATATTACTCTAGTCCCTACCCCCAACCTTGCTATATAAAAACGGGCCATAAAAAAATTATTTATCTGACCTACCTTGTTTGACTGCAGATTATAAAACCACCATTCCAGAGAAGGTCTTGCCTCATACCCAGAAGGAAGGAATGCATGCTCAGAGAGGCCACGAAGAATCCAAACAGGCCTTGCTGGGTTTTCCTATTCAGTCTACTGACATTAGATGATACACTTTTCATGCAATCATATCTCTACACAGCTTTCTATACTTTGTTGAACCTATGCATAAAAATGGATAATTTTCTCTGTGTCTTTGGGTCTTCATTCTGAAGGTTCCTGTTTACACATTAAATAAATGTGTATGCCTGTTCTCCAATAATCTGCCTTTTACAAGGTGATTTTTTAGCAAAATTTCAGAGTACAAAAGGGAAGTTTTGGCCCCTATAGCATTGAGTGCACCTATGAATTTCATCTAGCATCCATTACCTTTTGTCATATGCTAAAACAACTTGAAGATGCATAATTCTATCAAAATAATCTGTACAGCTACAGAAAAAATTATGAGTTATATCCTAATACTTCAAGATTCACCTATAGTGACATTCTATTCAAACAAGTTATGCCAATGTATTTATAAATTTCCTAATAAATAAATTACTCAAATTGCCACAAACAATATTAAATACTTATAATTTCCTGTGAGAGTAATCTCTGTCAAAAACTATGGTTTTCATAGAGTACTATTCAGCTCTAAGAAACAATGGTGATATAGCACATCTTATATTTTCCTGGTTAGAGCTGGAACCCATACTACTAAGTGAAGTATCCCAAGAATGGAAAAACAAGCACCAGATATATTCTCCAGCAAACTGGTATTAACTGAGTAGCACCTAAGTGGACACATAGGTACTACAGTAATAGGGTATTGGGCAGGTGGGAGGGGGGAGGGGGACGGGTATATACATACATAATGAGTGAGATGTGCACCATCTGGGGGATGGTCATGATGGAGACTCAGACTTTTGGGGGGAGGGGAGGAAATGGGCATTTATTGAAACCTTAAAATCTGTACCCCCATAATATGCCAAAATAAAAAAAAAACTATGGTTTTTAGTTATTAATTTTGTTACTATAAAACAATAAAATATCTCCTTATTGGAAAACATAAAACACAAAGTGTTGAATTATCAAAGCAGCCTCAAGGGAATTGTAATTCCTGCCTACCACCAAAATTTACAGAGTCAAAGGCATAGGCAAGCACTGGGCATAGGTAAAGAAAGCATTCCTTTCCTTAAGGATTCCAAAAACTAACAGATACAGCAACCAAGAAGACCATTTTTCTCCTATAGTGCCATGCATTTAAATTTTGGATTAATAAATGAGTTTTAACAATGTATGCAGAAATACCGTTCACACAGGGAAGTTATTATGGCCTTGAAGCTTGCTTTCTCTCTCTTTCTTTCTTTCTTTCTTTCTTTCTTTCTTTCTTTCTTTCTTTCTTTCTTTCTTTCTTTCTTTCTTTCTTTCTTTCTTTCTTTCTTTCTTTCTTCTTTCTCTTTTCTTTCCTTTCTATCTTTCTTCCTCTCTTTCTTTCTTTCTTTCTTTCTTTTTTTTTTTTGCTTTATATCAGGCTGTATCAGTTTTATATTGGTGTCTAAAAAATTACCATAAACTTAGCTGCTTAAAACACTACCTATTTAGTCCAGTAGTTCAGAAGCCCGGACATGGCTTGATTGGCTCTTCTGGTTAATGTCTCACAAAGATTAAATCAAAGTGTCAATGGCTGTTCTCTTCTGGAGCTCAGAGTCTGCCTAGCTCGGGTGGATGTGATAGACTTAATTTCTTTGCTGTGCAGGGCAGAAGTGCCTGTTTTCTTGATTGATGTCAGCTGTGGGTCCTTAGCAGGTCTTTGAGGCTGCACGCATTCCTTGCCAACTGCCCTCCTCCATCTTCAAAAAGCTACCAACAGAGAATTTCCCTTGTGTCAAATTTCTCTTTTGCTTTCACTCTCTGATTTCTAGAAGGTCCCAGTTCCTGTTCAGATTTTAATGTGATTAAGTCAAACCCAACCAGGATAGCATCTCTTTTAAGGTGAACTACTTTGAGACCTTAATTTACTCTCCAAAAATTCCTTCAGAGCAGCGTTTACATTAGTGTTTGATTTTATAACAAGTAGAAGGTGTGTTGCACCAGGATAGGGGATTTGGGAGTTAGTTTAGAGTTATGCCTATCACAAAAAGTCTGGAAAATATTACCTGCAGATTTACTTATTTCAAGGCCTTTCTTATTCTGGTCCCAAACTTTCCTTCTCTTCTTACTTGCCACTAATCCCTTGTATAAACCAGTTCCATCCAAACAAGTTTATTAACTGTATCTCTAAAAAGCCTTATGGTTTTCTACATTTGTCTTTTGTACATTCAGTGTAATCTAAGAAGAATCTGATTTTTTGTTGTTCTGTTTTCTTGGTCTTTTCATGTCCTGTTTTTCATAATTCTTAAGTTCAGATTCTAAAAACTTTATAATGTATTCCCTTAAAACTTTTGATTAAAATGATTATTTTTTCATTTAATTGATCTATATACATCCTTCACTTTTAGATTTTTGGCAATGCAGGGGAAGTATTTGTAGTTGCAGCAAATGTTATTTTTCTAAGATAAAGTATTTGGATAAAGGTTACTCACATGCTACATATTAAGCCACCTCGTTGTCATAAGTGTTGCTTAATGAGATGAAAGTTTTCAATAAAGGGTTAAGGGACTAAATGTAACGAGCTAATACATTAGAATACCTTCTTCTAAGAGTTTTCTTTGTTATGATTCAGAAATACATTGACTTTTTGTTATTAGTTACAAATATTTACTGATCTCCTTAGTGGTTATGTCTTTTGTTTTTCTTTATTTTATATGTTGTTGATTATGCAGGGAAGCAATTATTTACAGGCTCCTCCCATTCTCAAGCCAGTTGTGACCCCTAAATTTATATATTTCATTTTAACTATAATAAACCTAGAGAAAGATGTTATCTCCTACTCCAAACAGTATTCTTCCCCTAGTTAATATCATTAACACATCTATTAGGAGGTCATTATCATTTTACAGGAATGTCTAGTTGAGGTCATCTATTCTGTCCTATATTTAATCTTTTCCTTCGTAGAATCACATACGATAATGGAGGTATGATTTTTTTGTTTGTTTTTGCAAGTTTAGTAAGTGGCTCAAACACCCTCCTTGTCTATATCTATCTTAAAAATATATTAAGTATTTTAATAGAAAAGAATAAAATATATCAGTGCTGAACCTACTATGCATTATGTTTTATTGTTTAATTTTGTGTTGATGAAAGAATAAAGAAGAGTATCTTTGACTAGTTTTGATATGCTGAAAGCTCATCATTTTTTTTCTTCCCTAGTAGTCAATAGCTCCTGATTTGAGCAAGTGGCTGATACATTTCCTTTAAAATTAAGCATAAAATTAAGTGGTAGATTATTTCTTTGTGTGTAGTAAATCAAGATAAATTGTAAAAAAAACAAAAAAAACTATTATATAATGACCTCTAAATTTTACAAACCCTTTCTCTGAATAGTTTACAGAAATGATCTTTTCAAATGCATTTATTTTTTGAATTGGCTACACCACTACCTGTGAGGACATAGTCTTTTAATCTGCACCTCATGGGCCTGTGTGCTATAGAAGATAATATAGAGGCCAACATTTTCCCCATTATCTATTGGTAATCAATGGGCAAATGGCTTGCCACAATTTTCAGATTCTATTCCATGGATCACAATTTATAAGTAAAAGGATATGGCCAGCTAATCCTAAAAGGTTGAAACTGCTACATCAAGAGCCTCTGGGATAAGCAGTAACTAAAATGTTTCCCAAATATCTCTACTTCCAAGTATTGGTTCCTTGGTAAAGTACTTTCTTTGAGCGTGAACTGGACTCTGATCTGCTACTAACTTATAGAGTACTGCATATAGAGTACTGATAAGATGTTACTTGCAAGACTAGATTACAAAATAGACTTGATTTCCATCTAAGGTGCTCTCTTTCACTCTCTGGCCCACTCATTCCAAGAGAAGCCAATTTTCATACTATGAGGTACTCTATGAAAATTACCATATTGCAAGAAACTGAGAGAGGCTCCAGACAACAGCCAAGTAGAAATTGAGGCATTTTATCCAACACCCCATGAGGAAATATATCCTGCCATGAACCACATGAGTGAGCTTGGAATTCGATCTTTCCCAAGATGGTCTTCAGGTATAACTCCAGCCCTGACGAACAGCCTGACTTAAATCACAAGAAACCTTAGAGCTTTCCAGCTTATGTGAATCACATTTTCTGATTTGCATGTATTGAACCATCCTTGTATCACTGGCATGAAAACCACTTGGACATGGTGGATTATCTTTTTGATGTGCTGTTAAATTTGGTTTGCTAGTATTTTATTTACGATTTTTGCTTCTATGTTGATAAGGGATATTGGTCTTTAGTTTTCCTTTCGTTGTGTAATTTCCTGACTTGGGTATCAAGGTGATACTGACTTCATAGAATGAGTTAGGGATGTTTCCCTCCTTCTTGATATTATGGAACAGTTTCAGGAGAATAGGTACCAGTCCTTTTTTGCAGGTTTGATAGAATTTGTCTCTGAATCTGTCTGCTTCAGGGCTTTTTGTTGTTGTTGTGGGGAGATTTGTTATTACTCTTGTCACTGGTCTGTTGAGGACTTCTGTTTCTTTCTGATTCAGTCTTGGGAGCTTGTGTATTTCCAAAAATTTATCTAGTTTGTGTGTGCAGATGTTTCTAGTTTGTGTGTGCAGATGTTTTCATAGTAGTTGGGGATGATATTTTGTATTTCTGGGGTATCAGTTGTAAAGACTCCTTTATCATTTCTAATTGAGCTTATTTGAATCTTTTCTATTTCTGGTTAATTTTGCTAGTAGTCTATCAATTATGTTTATCTTTTCAAAGAATCAACTTTTTTTGTTTCATTGATCCTTTATAGTTTTTTTTCTATTTTATTTAGTTACACTGAGATCTTTGTTATTTCTTTTCTTCTATTAGCTGCAGGTTTGGTTTGTTCTTCTTTTTCTAGTTCCTTGAGATGTGAATATTAGGTGTTCTTTTTTTCTTTTTTATGTAAGCCTATAAAGCTATAAATTTCCCCGCAGCACTACTATTGCTATATTCCAGAGATTTTGACAGTTTGTATCCTCCTTGTCATTAAAAGTCAAAATCATTTGATTTTCTTTTTAATTTAGTCTTTGACCCAAGGGTCATTCAGCATCAGGTTGTTTAATTTCCATGACTTCAGATAGATTTGAGAGCTCCTTTTGGTATTGATTTTTTTAATTTCATTTCATCATGGTCTAAGAAGATATGTGGTATTATTTTGATTTTTCTGTATTTGTTGAGACTTGTTTTGTGGCCTAGCATATGCTTTATCCTGGAATGTGTCTAATGAGCTGAGTACAAGATTGTATATTCTATAGTTTTTGGGTAAAATGTTCTGTATATGTCACTTAGCTTCATCTGTTCTAGATTCATAATTACGTTCAGTGTTTCTTTGTTGATTTTCTGCCTCAGTGATCTGTTCATTTCTGTCACTGGAATGCTAAACTTCCCAGCTATTATGATGCTGTTGCTTATTTCTTTGCTTAGATCTAGTAGAATTTATTTTATGAATCCTTGAGCTCCAGTGTTAGGTATATATATATATATATATTTAGGATTATTATATCTTCTTGCAGAATTACTCCATTTCTTATTATATAATGACCTCCTTTGTCATTTTTGACCATTGTAGGTTTGAAGTCTATTTTATCAGAAATAGCTACTCTTGCTTACTGTTGGTTTCTATTTTGGTGGAATAATTTTTTCCATTTCTTTACCTTAAGTCTATGAGAGTCTTTGCAATTTAGATGGATTTCTTAGAGATGGCATATTCTTGGGTTGTGTTTTTTCATCTATTCAGCCAATCTATATCTTTTAGATGGAATATTAAGTCCATTTATGTTCAAGTTTAATATTGATATGTGAGATACTGTTCTGTTCATCATGTTGAATGATACTTTGTTTTGGTTTTCTTCTCTTGTGCTCCTGTTTTATATAAGCTATGAGCTTTAACTTTTGGGTGTTTTTACACTGGTGTTTATTGATTGTTCTGTTCCATGTATAGAGCACTTTTGATCATTTCCTACAGTGCAGGTCTAGTGGTGAAAATCCCCTTAGTATTTGTTTGTCTGGGAAAGACTTTATTTCTCCTTCATTTATGAAAATTAGTTTTGCAGGATAGACAATTATTGGCTGGCATTTTATTCTGTTTAAGAAGATTTAAAATGAGACTCTAATACTGTCTGGCTTGTAAGGTCTTTCCTGAGATGCCTGCTGTTATTCTGATGAATTTCTCTTTGGATGTTAGTTGTTGCTTTTGTCTTACAGATTGTAGGACTTTCTCCTACATTTTGGTTTTGTCCAGACTGATGACAATGTGTTTGGTGATATCCTATTTACTATGACTCTCCGAGGTGTTCAATAAGCATCTTGTACCTTGTTATTTAAATCTTTGGAGATACCAGGGAGGGTTTCCTCAACTATTCCCTCAAATAGGTTTTCCATGGTTTTTGATTTTTCTTCTTCTCCCTCAGAGACATGTAGAATTCCTATACTAGTTTATTTTACATAGGTCTATATATCTCTGAATGAGTGTTCTGCTGCTTTATTCATGTTTCTACATTTTTGTCTGTGTTAATTCGAATGCCTTGTCTTCAAGCTCTGAAATTCTTTCTTTTGCTTTGTGTCATTTGTTTTTTATGTTTTCTGCTATATTTTGAAATTCCCTTAATGATACTTTCATTTCTTTAAGTTCTGTTATGTCTTTTCATATACTATCTATCTCTCTGGAGAATTTTTCATTCATGGCCTGAATTATTGTTTTGATTTCTTTGTGTTGGTTTTCAACTTTCTCATCAATCCTATTCATCTTATTTGCTATTTATATTCTGAATTCCATACTTCACATTTTGACTATTTCTTTTAAGTTGGGGTGTTACTGGAGACCTCTTGTGACCATTTGAGGGTGTTGAAACAACTTGTTTTTGCGTGATGCCAGGGTTCTTATACTGATTCCTCCTCATATGAAACCTAGTCTCCCAGCTCAAGGAAGATATGTTTATGGTGTACCTATTCTTCTCTGCTGGAAACTCTCCTACTTAGTGAAAAGAAAGAGAGATCCCTAGATGGTGTGCTTATGGCCTACTCCAGAGTATTGAACTGATACGAGAGGGGCAGATGCACTCAGAATCTGTGACACAGCTATTCTCTGGCATTGCCCCATTCTGCTTTTGTTGTCACAGTCCAAGCCAGTACTGGGGGATATTCATACAGAGTAGTGGGTTGGTCCCAATGCTACAGTTGGAAACTCAGGCAGGGGACTGGGTAAGTCCCTCTCCACAGACGTGTATGACATGGAAGTTTGCTCTTCCCGGAGCTCCCCACAGTGGTGGCACTGGCAGCTGGGTGAGGCTATTTAAATGGTGGTCATGAGTGTCAGGGCTGTGGACATTTGTTCTTCCCTGGTCAAGGGCTGTTGCAGCACATAGAGGATGATAGCTCCAAGTATGCAGGGTCACAGTGGAGTACAGGGAGCAGTTACACAAGATGTGCAGTGCATGGTGGGGGACAGCTTTTGAGGTGCAAGGTATGCAGGGCTGCCAGTTGCAGAACATTGGCTGGTGCCTAGGTGGGTTGTGGGAGCTTGGCCAGGAGCTGGGAAGTTTGAATAGCCTTGGCCAGTGGCTGGGTGGCTTTTTGGGCCACAGCAGCTGGGTATTCAGTGGTTGATGAAACTGGGGAGATGTGCAGCATGCCACTGGCAAGTTGTGATGGCTAGGGCTCTCCCTCCTCCCAGGTCTAGCTCCCAGCTGCTGTAGTACTCAGGTGGCAATGGCAGCACTATCCAGATTGCGGCAGCAGCAGATGCAGGAAGCCATGGATGCCTGCTGTGCTCAGATCTCTCAGTGGTGGTCAGGGGTGAACAGCATCCAGTCATGGTGCCCGTGAGAGTGGCTGCTCTCCTTGAACCTTCCCTGGCTCAGCAGAGGAACTAGGCAGTGGAGCTGCCCCTTGTGTGGACTGGGCACTCTGGGGCTGAGAGCTCAGGATGGTGTTAGTTGTAGTGACCAGAAATCCAATGCCAGAGAATCACCACTGTGCCTGTTCTCTGGTACAATGCTGTTGTGTAGTCTCTAAGCAGCAACCTGATCAGTTCAGAGGTCTACTGTGGGTAGGGGAGCCCCACCTCACAGCTCAGGTTGCAGTGTCTGCAGAGGGAGTGTAGAGCCCCAGGATTCTCTCCCCTGACCTTTCCGTACATGTGGACACTTTCCCCAGGTACCTTAAGATCTTGCTGAGGGGATCACCCCACCTTCCTCTCCTTCATTTTTGTTGTCTCCAGTTGCTTTTCTGATGATTAACAATGCTCTCTCCAAGAAGGTCCATCCATAGGTGCATATTTACCTCTAACTTTGGATCTTCTCCCTGAGAGCAGCAAGTGTGGGCTGCTTCCAGTCTGCCATCTAGGCTCTAGTCCTACATGACTGTATGTTAAAATTTTCTAATGGGTGTATAGCACACTGGCTGGAGGATGGGCACACTTTTAGCTCTGGCTTGGATAGTACAAAGGCAATATATGTAACCGAAATGTTTGTACTCCCATAATATTCTGAAATTTAAAAATTAAAAGAAAATGAAAAATAAATTTTCTAAATAGTGCCTTACCAGAAATTGTGATCAATAATGTTGATAAGGAATGAGAAAATAGCTAATGGATTTAACCATTCTAATTTGTTATCTCAATCAATCAATATGTTATATAAATTATCTAACTCATATGAAGTAATATTGCATATTCATATTTCAGATAAAGTGTGCATAATAACTATTATTTTATGTTACTGTTTAATTATGTTTCAAATTTATTTTTAGGGAATAAAGATATTGTCAGAATTAAAATGTCATTTAATGTACTTGAAATCCAATTAACTGTTTTGTAGTAGAATCAATGAAACCATTCATATTAGACTTGAGCATACAAAAAGCAAATCCTTGTGATGCTAATTTTATTTTCCTTTCTTCAGTATTCCAGTCTGACTGGCAGCACATTGAAATTTCCTTGTTATCACAGTTTTAAAACAATCGTCTCTAGGATAGTAGGGTTAAATATCTGCAGTACAATTTTAAAAAGACAAGATTGTTTATGGCAATCACAGAAGTAGCATTTATTTTAATCTTGGCCTTGTGAAATGATTTGAGAGCTCATTTACCCATTGCCATTTATAATTTGTGAAGCAATTTGTAAATAATAGCACTGCTAATATAGTTTGTTCTGTGAAATTTTACTTCAAGAATATTTTAAGGGGTATTTACAATATTCCTTTATTTACCTTTGTCACCACTCTCAAATTTCTATTTTTACACTTCCACTTTTCTGCAGATTGCCATTTCAGAATACCTCCTACATCTGAGGAAACATGCACTGGTCTCCCAGCATTTTTCACCTCAAAATAAAGTTCAGTATGACATCAACTATACTATTAGATATTATTTTATACAGAGGATAACCACCTAGTTTATCATCTAAATCAGGACACTTATGATATATCAGTGCAACAGGCATAAATTGAGACTTTTCTAAACAAACTAGGATGTTTGTTCACTGTATTTACAGAATGTTTTTAAAACTACAAAACAATTGCATTGCTTTTTGCCTCCATATGTTATAAGAACCTTCAATTAGTGTGAATGCCAACGGTTGAGCAACACCCCACAAATTTGCTTTGTATTTAGTTATAAATATAAAGTATATATAACAGATTATTGGATATTTGAACATATATTCTGGAAAAGGACAGAGAACTCTACTTTTGTAGGTGATATTGAAGGCAACTACTAATTGTGGTATCTCTAGTTTACAATAAATATAATAATTGAAACTATAAATTGTTTCTCATGGAACATATAATGAACATATTGCATCAAGTTTTACTGAACAAAAATGTGGGTGTTCAATAGCCATGAAGTAAACAATATTGTCGCTTTTATGTTGTAAACATATGAAAGGCATCTCAAACTCACATTAGTGATTGTGAGTACACAGTGTTTATGGGCTTAGGGACTTCTTATATGAAAAATCATAATAACTTTTAAAGCAGCTACTAGACAGTAAAATAAAGCAGCTACTAACAATATCTAATAAGGCAGTTAGTAGGCAGTAAGATGAGGCATATGTGCAATACTGCATGCTTTCTAGTGCCATTTGTGAAAATCAAATACATTTAAAGCACTTGGAATGTTGATTGGCCAGTAGTAACCATTTAATTATGGTATCTGTTAATTTAAAATTCTGTGGCAAAGAATTATATCCGTCATTTAAATAACATTTTTTCTTTACTCAAATGATAAAAATTGGTCTTTGCTTTGAAAGCTTTGGTTGTGAATGCAACAATTGTTAGAGAAAAAAATAATTTGAACTATAGTATGAAGGAGGCCATCCATATTAGAAACACATGGATAAATGTTTTTTAAAGTTTTGATTATTCGTCACAAAGTTACTAAGCTTGTTTTAATATTAAGCTCTAGAGCTAATTAAAAAATAAGAAGATACACAAATAATTTAAACATTTTTGCCTATAAAGAAAAATAAATTTAATTAACATTTTGGGTTCTTTCCAAATCCATGCTTCCATATTCAAGAAAACATTTAATACAGTGACCTTTTAAGTATCTTTCCAGTATGTTTAAAAGTGTAGACCTAAGAAAACAAAACCATATATAGTTTTTTATATTCAGTATGCTATTTTATTTTTATCTTTATAATGTTATGAGATCATGTTTAAACAGAAAAAATAGTTTCATATGTACATTAAACACTTGTGAATAATTCTCAAAGAATATTATTGACTTTTCTTTTACTTGAGAAATAGTAAATGTAGATTATAAATGCAATTTTAAATGATCACAAACATAAAAAAAAAAACCTGATATGTTTTCCCAAAGAATTTATCAATATCATGAATAATGCCTGATGATAACTAATACAATGGAAATAAATTTTAGTGGTCTTATAATTACTAATTTGCCTTTGAAAAATTGGACACAGTAATGTTTTTATTTTACATATTTCCCTTTCATTTCTCAGGTCTAAATCAAAGGACTCTTCACTTGTCCAATCTATAACAAACACATTTCAGCACCTAATACAGGCTGTGGTCTGGACCAGGGGAATTGAGGATGTCAGACTTCATTAAGATTCAAGACACGCTATAAAATAAACCAGGCAGCTATGAAGCACTAAGATAAGGCACATGTGCAAAACTTTTCTGCTTTTAGTTTGGTAAAGAGTGGCTAGACAACCATTGTTATAAAATTACTTTTTTCCACAAATAAAGACATCATCTATCTAGAGAGTATATGCTGCCATTTGCTTTTGTCATTTAAGAAGTGCTCAGCAGAGAGAGAATTTAATATAAACCTTTATTAAAAGGCAACTGTGATTTAATATCAAAAGCAATACAGAGACTTCATTGAAAAAAGAAGGAAGATTTTTAAACTCCTTAGGGACAATCCAGGTACATTACACTCTTTCACAGTTCATTCTTTCTTTTCTATTCCTTTCCTCATTTATACCATTTCTTTATAGGTTGGGGAGGGGATGGAAGCATTACTTTTCTGATATCAGGTCAAATAATGTTGCTGTTGTTACATTAGCATGTCTTTGTCTTCTCAGATCTCACTGACATTCTTTTTAGGTCCTCCTAAAGATATTGTAATTATCTACAACCCTTCCACCAAAGATTTTATTTAGAAACACCATATTTATTTATTTCTACTTATTCTAAAATTTAGATTATGCAGGTATTTCAGTAACAATTTCTTATGTAAATGTGATCCAAAAAAACATGGTTAAAAACTAAATTAGCTTCTCAATAACTATTAGAGGTTTAGTTAATTCTTTTTTTTTTTTTTTTTGAGACAGAGTCTCACTTTGTTGCCCAGGCTAGAGTGAGTGCCGTGGCGTCAGCCTAGCTCACAGCAACCTCAAACTCCTGGGCTCAAGCGATCCTCCTGTCTCAGCCTCCCGAGTAGCTGGGACTACAGGCATGCGCCACCATACCCGGCTAATTTTTTCTATATATGTTAGTTGGCCAATTAATTTCTTTCTATTTATAGTAGAGACGAGGTCTCGCTCTTGCTCAGGCTGGTTTCGAACTCCTGACCTCGAGCCATCCGCCCGCCTCGGCCTCCCAGAGAGCTAGGATTACAGGAGTGAGCCACCGCGCCCGGCCAGGTTTTAGTTAATTCTAAACATTATATAAATGTTAACATAATCTCTGTGCTTATATGTAGCCATATTATGTTTACTTAGGCTATTGTTTTTTTTTTATTTAATTCAAAATTCAGCCAATGACTAGGATAGTGAAGGGCCTTATTTAATACTTGTTAAGAATTTCATGTTATGAGTTGTTCTTTTCTAGTCATTCAGTATCAAGTACATACATCAACAACTTCTTTGTTCAATGCATCTAAAAATTCTGGATAACTATTTTTAAAAACAAATTGTTAAATGAATTACTAAGCAGGAAAGTATGAAAAAAATTCAGAATCCAGAAACTATAAGAAATCACGAACTAAAATGTTTATCAAATATTGAAGTTGATATTTACCTCTGGGTCATCTGTCAATCTCTGTATGACCTGCAACTGGAAACATGAAACAAACTATGTGATCCATGCATAATGGGATATCTAATCAGAGAATGCACTTAAAGTCAGGATTAACAAATGTAGAGAAAATGTAGTTCTCCTACAGAAAAAAAAAAAAAAAAAACTGTTGAAATTCTTTGTCTTCTTCTTTCAATTCTTAGTAGGTGTTACTCACACAAAAAGTATAATTCTAATAACAAGCTTATCCTCATGAATTTGAGGACCTAGTTTATACGATCACTGTGCTTTAAACAACTCCACAATGGCTATACAATTTAAATGGGCCTGTTTGTTGATGACCCAGAAAACTAGAAAACAACAATAAAATATTTTTAGAGGAGAGTATTCTTTAAAATTTAATCGTTTTTACTAGAATTAAATTTCATAAACATTGATCACTGAAACATAAGTAAACAAGGTACCATGAATGATAATAAGAAAAATAAAGCAGAATCAGATCCTCAGGAACAGCAGATATTAAAATAAAATAAAATAAAATAAATGTGTCTTAGGGTTTCCCAGAGAAGTAGATTCATATCTACACACATATATAGAAAGAGATTTATTATAAGCAATTAGCTCCTGCAAATATGAAGGTTTCGAAGTCCCACGGTCTCCAGTTAGAAAGCTGAAGAGCTAAGATAGCCAATAGCATATTTACATCTGCATCTGATGGCCTGAGAAACAGGAGAACTCATGGTGTAAGTTCCAGTCTGAGTCTGAGTCCAAAGTCAGGAGAAAACCAACAACTTAGTTTAAAGACAGTTAGGTAGAGAGAGTAAAATCTTCCTTACTCATTTTTTTGTTTTGAGATCATCGATGAATTAAATGAGCCCTACCCACACTGGCAAGGGCAATCTGCTTTATTCAATCTACTGATTCAAATGCTACTTTCATTTTGAAACACTCACAGATACAGCCAGAAAAATGTCTAATCAAATATCTGGGCAACCCATGTCCCAGTCAAGTTGGCACATAAAATTAATCAGCACACAGTATTTAATAAAAACAAAGAAATAAAATGGAATTGAAAATATTATGGAGAAAAATTAGGCTATTAAAAATAAGTCTAGATATAATGAAAACATTCAAATCAATAAATAAGAAAAACAAATTCATAAATTCTATATGACATATACAACATAAATGTAATCAAACATTTCTTGTTAAAGTGCTTCATGTATACGAAAAACACTATCCAACACAAGGTAAATGTGTAAAAACAAATCATCTATAAAAGGCCTACAGAGAAAAACATATTAAAAGAAAAATAACAGAATATTTTCTTCTAATATCAGGATCAAGACAAGGATGCAGCCTCTCAGCATTTCTAGTTAGCATTGCACTGGAAGTTTTAGTCAGTACAATAACCAAGAAAAGAAACAGCAGGCGTAGAAATTGAAATTATTTTTATTAATAGATTCTATGGTCATATATTGAGGGGATATGCTATAACATAAAAAAACCAACAGAACTAACAACTGTGTTTATCAGAGTTTCAAAATCCAAGACTAAAAAACAATAATCAATAGTATTTCTATTTGTTTAGTAGTATTCATGTAATGCCAACAAACCATTGGAAATTTAAATTTAAAAATAACACTATTTAAATTAACATCAATAAATATGAAATACTTAAGAATATTTTTAATGTAAAAGACCATAAATACTCATGATAAAAACTGCCAGTAAACTAGGAATAGAGGGGAACTTCCTCAAATAATTAGATAAAGAATATCTTCAAAAACCCTGTATATTTAATAGTGAGAAAATAGAGGCTTTTCCCCTTACAGCAGGAAAAAGACAAGGATGTCTCCTGTCACCACTCCTTTTCAATATATGCTGGAAGTACTAGCTAATGCAATTTAAAAAGAAAAAGAAATAATAGGCATACAGATTGAGAACGAAGAAATAAAACTATCTTTGTTTGCAGATGATATGATGATCTATGTACAAAATCTGAAAGAATCAACAACAATAAAAACCATATGGAACTAAAAAGTGATTATAGTGAGACTTCAAGACTAAGATTAATTTGTAAAAGTCAATCACTCTCTTATATACCAGCAATGAACAACTGGAATATGAAATTAAAAGCACAATATCTTTTACAAATAGCAACCCCCAAAATGAAATACTTAGATATAAATACAACAAAATATTCAAAAGAAAAAAAATATTCAAAAGATCTATATAAGGAAAATACAAAACCCTAATGAACAAAATCAAAGGACTAAATAAATGGGGAGTTATTCCATGTTCACGAATATAAATCTTCTGCACAGCAAAATAAGTAATCAACAGAGTAAATAGACAACCTACAAAATGTGAGGAAATATTTGCAAACTATGAATTCAGTAAAAGAACTAATATCCAGAATCTACAAGGAACTGAAACAACTCCCCAAGGAAAAAAAATTAAAAAAAACACTTTCTAAAGTGAGCAAAAGACATAAGCAGACATTTTTCAAAAGAAGACATACAAATGTCCAACAAACATATGAAAAAATGTTCAATATCACTAATCATCTGAGAAATACAAATTAAAAGCACAATGAGATACTATCTTACTCCAGTCAGAATGGCCATTATTAAAAAGTCACAAAGCAATAGATGTGGGTGAATATGTGGAGAAAAAGGAATGCTTATACAGTGTGGGAGGGAATGTTAATTGGTACAAGCTCTATAGTAAATAGTATAGTGACTTCTCAAAGAACTAAAAATAGATCTACCATTTGATCCAGCAATTCCACTACTGGGTATCTACTCACAGGAAAGAAACTATTATATCATAAAGATACTTGCACTTGTATGTTTACCACAGCACTATTCACAATAGCAAAGGTAGGTAATCAACCTTAGTGCTCATCAACCAATGACTGGATAAAGAAAGAAACAAATGTTTTATATATCATTGAATACTATTCAGCCATAAGAAAGAATAAAATTGTACTGGAAAAATGGTGGATTAGGGGTCATTTCCTGACTCTCTACTTCCAGAGTAGGAGGTGAAGAATGCAGACAGCTACACACAAGTGGATCGCTCTCCCACAGGAACAGCATTGTGAATCTGCAGAGAAGCTTCAAAGTACAAGCAGCACTGGGAAGAAAATAAAAAGGTGAATTGGAGAATCTACTGACTGCAAAGTCTGGAGAGTGCGAGATATACAATAGGGAATAGAGCGTGGATGGCCACACTCCTGGAATGGCTGGGGCAGTGTGATCTGACCCACAGGAGGATGACTCTTCCTCCACCAATCTTCACATCCACTCCAGCAGAGGAGTGCCTGAAGTCAGAGAAAAGTTGTAGCACAGAATGATAGGCTGGATGGAGAAGAGACAAAAGATGGAAATATTTTGAACTTCCTTATGCTCTATGCTAGGTCCGCACTGGGTTGGGGACGGATTGGTCTAAGTGGGCACTTCCCAGGTCCACAGGAGGGAGTTTGGAGACAGGCCTCTAACCTCTGGTGGTGGCTAGGACCAGAACAAGGAAAGTGAATGCCAAAAGAGAGGCTCTGTCCTTGGAAACCGCCAAAGATTTGGCTTGCGCATGGTGGAACAGAGAGTACAGATCCCCCCTACTGGTCTGAAATGAGACAGTGCTTTAGGGAAGCAGTGGAGACAGCAGGCAGCTCATTGAGAAAAACTGCCAAACCCAGCACCCAACGCCCACTGAGATGTCACCTCCAGTGATGGCTCTCTGTGAGCAGGCAGCCACCATTTTATGGTTCATAGCCTAAAAATGCGACAGTGCATTGCTGATCTGGGCACTGCTACTTCTCTGGCCAAGCAGGGAAAGCCCAGGCAATGGACTCAGGCAGCGTGACTGCCCCTGCCTAGCAGAGGAGGCCCCGCCCTTGGGGAAGGAGAGTAAGAAGATAAGACAAGCGGTTCAGCAGTTTCTGCACATTCCTCCCCCAATCCAGCCACTTATCTTACCCACCGACAGGTCAAACCCCACCCATAGAAGGACAGAGTAGCGTGGGAGGTCACTTTCCAAGCTGAGATCTGGAGGCCTTGTGCAGTGCTTCTTCCCTGGCCAGTGGCTTATACTTCTTGCCAACCAAACACACTCACCCTTGGAAGTGTAGAGTAATGAGAGAAGCCACTTTCTGGGCTGAAACAGAGGGCAGCTTCAGGCAGCTCCCCTCCCCTAGACCAGCTTGACTTCCCCTATGGCAAGGAAGACCCCAACCTTGGAGAAGGAGAGAAACAAGAGAATACATATTCTGTGCTGGGACCTGTGGCTGTCTCAGACAACGGCCCTCCCCAAACTCAGCAGAGAAGACTTCACCATTGGAAGCAGAGAGAAAGAAGAAAAGTCACTTTCTCTGTGTGACTGGCAGAATCTGTGGGACCTTGGAACTGAGCAAAAGGGGACAGATTGTTGATTCGGTCCAGCAGGTTGGTTTTGATCATCTGATAAGAACATAACACTAGGGCTGGCCCTTGATGCCCAGGCCACTGACATCATTGGGGCTTCTGGTCTGGGAAGAAAAATCTTGGCCTGAGTCCTTAGCAATTGCACCCATTGATACACCCCACATAGAGCTGTCTCATAAGTGTGGTAAAAGATTCCTGAATAACATAGTAGCAACTCTCCCCTAGCAGCAGATCAAGCAAACACAGAAGTACAGGTTCTCAGGCTCTCAGGTACCTGTTGCTATTCTTACCCCACCTAATGTGGCAACAGGGCTCAAGTAACCCTTGGGAATGACAAGACATTTTCCAAAGACTGAGGCACTTGTATATCCCATTCAGGGGTATACAAGAGGAGGTATATATAAAGCCTAATACAAAAAGGATATATAGAGAGCACAATAAAAAGATGTTAGAATACCTTGATAATGGACACCTCCATGAAAACTACAAGTAACAAATGAAAAGGTAATCTCATAGCTCAACACAGTGCCTTCCATCTCAAACTAGCAGAGAGCAAAGGAGTCACAAACACACAGGAGTGATTCACCACCTGGGAGACTAAGCAACGGGGCCAAACTCACTAATCTCTTTGGAAGAGGTGAAGACAACAGATCAGAGACAACCCAACAGGCTAAAACACCTATAAAGCAATATAGGACCAGAGCGTATCTCCCCACCACTGTCAAGGAACATCCCTTTGGGCACATGGAGTTAAAGCCATAAACCAGCCCCAGCACCCGCAGTTCTTGACAAAGTAGCCTGATGAAAAAAAAAAAATCAGCAAAAGAACACAGGGAACATGAAAGATCAAAGAGAAAAGTCACCCCCAAAAGAAAATATTCTATCTCCATCAATGGATACCAACTCACACTGTATGATTAAACTGACAGAGGAAGAATTCTGAATATGGATTGTAAGAAAACTCAATGGATTTGAAGAGAAAATAGATAAGAATAATACAGGAAATGAATGAAAATTCTCTAAAGAAACTGAAATACTATGGAAAAACCAAACAGAAATCTTGGAAATCAAAGAGGTATTCAAGGAACTTCAAAACACAGTGGAAAGCCTCAAGAACTGAATGGATCCTACAGAGGAAAGAATCTCAGAGCTTGACGATAATGCCTATGTGCTAAACAAATCAGATGAAGGAAAAGAACACAGAAACAAGAGACAAGACCGAGACATACAAGAATTGTGGGATTATATAAAGAAGCCAAATACCAGAATCATTGGCATCCCACAGAGAGATAAAGAGATGATCCCCCACAAGGGCTGGAAAACTTATTTCATGGAATGCTGGAGGAAAATATTCCTGTCCCAGCCAGGAATCTAGGTATCCAGATACAAGAAGCACACAGAACTCCTGGGAGACTCAATGTGAAAAGGTAATCACCACATCACATAGTTATTATACTGACCAATGTAAATACAAAAGAAGCATTCCTTTGAGTAGTGAGGAAAAAACAGCAGATAACCTACAAAGGAAAACATTAGACTAACGGCAGACTTCTCAACTGAAACTTTACATAAGCCAAAAGGGATTGGGTGCCTATCCTTAATCTTCTAAAACAAAATAATGGACAACCTAGGATTCTCTACCTGGCAAAATTAAGCTTCATCTATGAGGGAGAAATAGACATTGCCAGACAAGCAATCACTGATGGGATTTGTGAAGACCAGACCAGTCCTACTGGAAGTATTCAGACCTGCGTTACATACTGAACAGCACATTAGACACTCTCCAAAGTAAAATCACTCAAGAGTTAAAGTCTAGAACTTGGACTCTGTGATGGCTCAAGGAGTAAAACTAAAGAATAGTAATTCTCCCAATTATATGAATGGAAATCTACCTCCAATTTCAATCATCTCACTAAATGTGAATGACTTAAATGGTCCTCTGAAGAGACATAGACTGTCAGAGTGGATAAAACTCCATAAACCTAGCATCTGCTGTCTACAGGAAACACCAAAACCCAAACCCAAAAAGATGCTTTATGGCTCAAGATCAAGGAATGGGAAGCAATTCTCCAGGCAAATGGAAGTCAAAAAAATTAGGGGTAGCTATACTTATTTCAGATAACATAAGCTTTAAAATAGCAAACATAAGAAAGGACAAATGGCCATTATCTAATGGTGAAAGAGGAGATCCAACAAGAAGAACTAACAATTCCTCATATTTATGCACCCATTTTAGGAGCACCCAGATACATAAAGCAAACTCTCGCTGATCTAAATAGCATGATAAACAAAAATGCCATAGTAGGCTGGGGACTTCAACACCACACTAATGAACTGGATAACAGAAAATAAGCAAAGAAATAATGAACTTAAACAGAGCTTTAGAAGAAAAGAGTCTGACAGTCCTCTACAGAACATTCCACCCAAAGAAAGCTGAATATACTTTCTTCACATCAGCTCATGGAACTTTTTCCAAAATTGATAACATTCTAGGACACAAATCAGACCTCAAAAAATTCAAAAAAATAGAAATTATACTTTATATCTTCTCACATCATAATGGTATAATATTAGAGTTCAATTCCAACAGATATATTCACTACTTCACAAAATTATGGAAATTAAATAATCTATTGTTGATTAACTATTGGTCAAGGAGAAGATACAGAGGGAAACAAAGAGATTCTTGTAACTAAATGATAATAGAGACACAAGTTATCAAAATAACTTGCTGTGAGATACAGCAAAAACATTCCTGAGAGGAAAACTAATAACATTAGATGCTTACATCCAAAGAATGAAAAGCAATGGACTCAGGCAGTGCCACTGGCCCTGCATCACAGAGCAGGACCACCCTTGGAGCAGGGGAATAAGGAAAGAAGCCACTTTCTGAACACTCCTTCCCCAACCCAGCCACTTGCCTTTTCCCCGCTGGCAGGTCAAACCCTGCTCTTGGAAGTGCAGAGTAGCCTGGGAGGCTGCTTTTCAGGCTTAGACCCACAGTGGCCTTGGGCTGCAGTTCTTCCCCAGCCCTGCCACTTGTACTTCTTGTGGACCAGACAAACCCTGCCCTTGAAGGGGTGGAGTAAGAAGAGAAGCCACTTTCTGGGCTGATATGCATGGTGGCCTCAGGAGTTTCCCTCCCAACAGGGCAGACTTCGCCCCTGGGAGCAGGGAAAAAGGAGAAAAGCTGCTTTCTCTTGTGACTGCCATCAATCAGTGGGATCTTGGAACTAAACAAAAGGGGACAGACTATTGATTTGGTCCAGGGGGTTGGTTTTGATCATCTGATAAGAACATAACACTAGGGCTCGCCCTTGGTGCCCATGCTGCTGCCAGCTTGGGGGTTTGTGGTCTGCGAAGGAAAATCTTGGTTAGAGTCCTTTAGCAATCACACCACTTGACACCCCCCCACACACCTGGAGCTACTTCGCAAGTGTGGTGAAAGAGCCCTGAGTAACATATTAGCAACTCTCCCTTAGCATCAGATCAAGCAACCACAGAAGTATATGCTCTCAGACTCTCAGGTCCCTGTTTGTTCTTCTTGCCCAACCTAAGGTGGCAACAGGGCTCAAGTAACCCTTAGGAGTGACAAGACATTTCCCAAAGACTGGGACACTTTTTTTGAAAAGATAAACAAAATTGACAGCCGTCTTGCCAGATTGACAAGAAGGGAAAGGACTGTAATAAACTCAATTATAAATGAAAAAGGAGAGGTCACAACAGACACCATGGGAACACAAAACATTATATTTGAATACTATGAAAACCTATATGCCCCAAAACTACATAATGTGGAAGAAATGGACAAATTTCTGGAAACATACAATTTCCTTAAGTTCACCCAGGAGAAAATAGAGTTCCTGAACAGACCAATATCAAGAACAGAAATTGGAGCAGCAATTAAAAACCTTCCAAAAAGGAAAAGTTCCAGATCAGATGGCTAAACTTTTAAGTTTTACCAAACATACAAAGAAGAACTCATACCTATACTACAGAAATTATTCCACAATACTGAGAAAGATAGTATCCTCCCAGCTCATTCTATGAAGCCATTATAGCTTTGATGCCAAAGCCAGGATAGGACACAACAAAAAAGAAAACTAAGCACCAATATCCCTCATGAGTATAGATGCAAAAATCTTCAACAAAATCTTAGCAAACTGAATCCAACAGTATATCAAAGTAATAATTCATGATGGCAAGGTGGGCTTTATACCAGAAATACAATGTTGGTTTAACATATGTGCAATTCAGCTCATAAATAAAAGCAAGAACAAAGACCATATGATTCTCTCAATAGATACAGAAAAGGCATTTGGCAAAGTCTAACACATGTTTATGATGAACACTCTTAACAAAATAGGCATAGACAGGACATACTTTAAAATTATCAAGTCCATTTACCATAAACCCACAGCCAAAATCATACTGAATGGGGAAAAATTGAAACCATTCTCACTTAGAACAGAACTAGACAATGTTGCCCACTATCTCCACTTCTATTCAACATAGTGCTTGACATTCTTGCTAGAGCAATTAAACAAGAGAGGGTAATGCAGATCATCCAAATGGGGGCAAAAAAGATCAAACTCTCACTCTTTGGTGATGAAATGATATCTAGAAAACCCCAAGGATTCAACCAAAAGACTCCTCTAATTGATCAATGAATTCAGTAAAGTCTCAGGATACAAAATCAATACACACAAATCAGAGGTATCCATATACGTCAATAACAGTCAAGCCAAAATTCAAATCAAAAGCACAGTGCTTTTACAATAGCCTCAAAGAAAATTAAATATCTAGGAATATTTTTAACAAAAGTGGTGAGAGACATATACAGGGAAAAACTACAAAACACTAAGAAAAGAAAGTTTAGAAGATATAAACAGATAGAAAAATCTACCTTTCTCATGGATTGGGAGAATCAACATTGTTAAAATGTCCATACTACCTAAAGTGATCTAGAGAATTAATGCAATCCCTATCAATGCCATCATCATTCTTTATAGATCTAGAAAAAATAATTCTATGCTTTGTATGGAACCAGATACCTCATATAGCCAAAGCAATCTTAAGCAAAAAGAACAATCTGGGAGGTATTAGTCTACCAGACTTTAAGCTGTACTACAAGGTTCTAGTAACTAAAACAGCATGTGATTGGCACAAGAACAAAGATATAGACCCTTGGAACAGGACTGAGAATCCTGAGATGAAACCATCCTCATATTGCCACCTTATCTCTGATGAAGCAGATAAAAATATACACTGGAGAAAAGAATCTCTATTCAATAAATGATGCTGGGAAAACTGGATGATTACATGCAGAAGATTGAAACTGGATCCTCACCTCTTATATCTCATAAAAATCAATTCACCCCATGGATAACAAACATAAACATAAGGCATGAAACCTTAAGAATGCTAGAAGAAAATGTAGGGTAGACTCTTTCATATATCACCTAGGGAAAGAATTTATGAAGAAGACTCCAAAGCAATCACAGTAGCAACAAAAATAAATAAATGTGACCTGATCAAATTAAAAAGCATTTGCACAGCCAAGGAAACTATCATTAGAGCAAATAGACAGCCTATAGATTGGGATACTATATTTACTGTCTATACATCTGATAAGGGGCTGATAACAGGAATCTATCTAGAACTCAAAAAAATCAACAAGAAAAAAATAAAACAACCCCATCAATAAATGGACAAAGGACATGAAAAAAAAATTTTCAAAAGAAGACAGAATAATGGCCAACAAACATAAAAAATGCTCAACATCTCTAATCATTAGGAAATGCAAATTAAAACCACAGTGAGATATCAGCTAACCCCAGTGACATTGGCCTTTATCAAAAAATCCCAAAGCAACACATACTGGTGAGGATGTGGGGAGATAGGAACACTCTAACACTGCTGATGAGACTGCAAATTAGTGCAACCTCTGTGGAAATGAATTTGGAGATACCTCAAAGAGCTAAAAATAGAAATACCATTTGATCCAGCCTTGGCACTATTAGGCATCTACTCAGAGGAATAAAAAACATTCTATAATAAAGACATCTGCACTAGAATGTTCATGGCAGCACAATTCACTATTGCAAGGATGTGGAAACAGCGCAAGTGCTGGTCCATCCATGATGGATTAATAAAATATGGTATGCGTATACAGTGGAATACTACTCAATTACAAAAATCGAGGGTGATCTAGCATCTCTTATATTTTCCTGGATAGAGCTTGAGCCCATCCTCTGAAGTGAGGTATCACAAGAATGGAAGAATAGGGACCACATGTACTTGCCATCAACTTGGCACTGACTGACTAACACTAAGGTGCTCACACAGTAGTAAAATTCTCTGGGGTTTAGGGGCAGTTGAGGGTTGGTAAACTCACAACTAAGGGACATGGTGAGCTTTACAGGTGGGAAACGGCATTCCTCAAATCATATTTTGTATGTGGCAAAGTCATAATATGTAACCAAAATGTTTGTACCCTGATAATATAGTGAAATAAAGAAAAAATATATGAACATTTAACCAAAAATAAAATAAATTAAAATAAAATAAAGTAAAACGTACAGAAGCACTTGCACACACACGCACACTGATTATTCGGTTCATGATTATCACACGCACTCTGAACACATTCTGTAACCTGCTTGTTTGTTTGCAGTGTGCCTTGTATTGACTTCCTGAAAGCCCTCTCATCTTCATATTTAGTGGCTTGGAACTGTGACACATTGTATTCATGGAGGATATTTTGTTTGTAAACAAATTTGCACTTATTGTTTTTATGAGATTTAAAGAAAAGAGAGTTTTCATCACTGAGTATTCCTAATCACAGCTTTTCCATTCTGAATGTTTACTGAAAAAATTACATTCCTTATGACTCCTCTATGAATTATAAACTCATTCTTTTCTATGTGATACCGTCTACATCACAGAGAAATTATCCTCAAAGATCTGTTCCTTTGAGAAATTTTTCTCTTTTATCCAATAGTGATGTTGATTTCTCTTTTTCACCTTGTGTTTCTTTGAACTTTTCAATGGGCTTATTAAGAGATAATATTACTAAAATATTCTGCACAAGAAAAAAAATGTTATAAGGGGATACTGGGAGACATTTTGTTAAATGGTTGTAATGTGGTTATTGTCTCTTCTTGAGAAAGTATGCCTTTTACCAGTATATAACACAACTATTCATCACTTATCAGTCTTTATAGCTTTGGAATTACATTTATATTATATTTATCCTGATTTTAAATTTTTCTTTAGGCTAGCTCAGGTTTCCTTTTATATATCAATATATATTTATTATATAATTATATATATATGTGTATATATATAGTTTTCTTATATACTTAAATATTTATCTTTTCTGTATCTTCAAAGAAATAAAGAAAATAGATTGCTTAATCTTTATATTTAATAAAATTTGGTATTTGTCTTTTAATAGTAAATTTAATTTATTTAAATACATCATGATTATTATTTTATTAGAGATGTTCTCTGCCTACTTAGCTTTTGTTTATAACATAACTTATAAAAGTTATTTTATATTCTTTCATTTTTATATTTTCTCCTTTCTTAGCTTTCCTTGGACCACATACATTTTCTCAGCTATTCATACATTTAGTTTTATTCTGCCGGCTTTCACTATTTTATTATTTATGTGTTGTTTATAGTTTTATTTTATCACAGATTTCTAAAATTTACAACTAATTAAGTCTTCATCCTAAACAAGATAATTTAATTAGTATGCGCTAAACAACACCCTCTTAATATTACCATTATCTTTGTCACTGTTTATTTAGGCAAGAAATTTACTGAGTTATTTACTCATCCTTACTTTCCATATAAGGCTTTTCTCCTTGGGGTCAAGTAGAATTAATATATTGTTGCTGAAGCTCTTCTAGTGTAAATGTTTTCAAAAAATATCATTGAATAATATACTTTCCCAGAACTTATATTTCTGAGTGCCTATTGAATTGCCAACATATACAAATAATAGTTTACTTGTATGTAAAATGTTATGTTCAAAGGATTTTTAAAAATTTATTAATATTTACCTGCTCTTGAATGTCACCTGGTGAGAAATTTGAAGTCAGTATTATTCTTTTATAAGTGAACTTTTCCTTTTGGAGTTGAGATTCATGCATTCAAAAACATTATTTCTAATGTGTATGTGTATGCATTTGTTTTGCCTTTGTATGACTTGCTTGTCATTTCCATGTTTAATTCATGGACATTCAATTTATTATATCTTTAAATATTTCCATACTTCGTTTTTTCTCTTATTTGGGGATCATCAAATTTATGATGACATTTCTAACTCAATGATTTTGGGATATCTCCCTTATCTCATCATTTAGTTTATTAATGCCATCTGTTGATCATATCCGTTTTTCTAACCAACATGTTTATTGAAATCTTTTTTTGAGAAATTAAAATTTTATACACAATACTTAAATCATCTCTGTCTCATAGTGCTTGTTCCTGATGCAAGTTTTAATCTTTCATCCCTTATATTTCTAGCATATTTATTATTACTTTTTTTAAATTGTGGTTCTGCCTTGTATATAAATTCAGTAGTTTATCTTCATGGTGTTGTTCTCGTCATGTATATGTTTTCTTGTTGTGAGCCTATCATATTTGGTTATATAATATATCATTACTTAGTAATTTATATCTGAGAGGAAAGGTGCTCTTTACTTTGTGCTACTTCATGTGAAGATAGGTGGTGGGGTGAACATTAGGGCAAAGAACTTCTGTTTTTTAGTAATAATTAAGGTTTTTATGCACACGCTATTTAATTTAGTAACTCCTCCCCTACCTAATATGTTGCTGACCCTGAGGAAAATCCTTCCTTCTTCTGATTCTTATGCTTCAACATTAACTTTGAGGTTTGCTTAGGTTTATGGTAGATAAATATTAAGGTAAACAAATACATACAAAGTTCTGTTTTACAAAGAGTTTTTACCATCTATGTATGTTAAATTTTATCTTATTTTTCCTAAAGCTGATGATATTAAATTCTATTTATAAATCATGGTTGATTAAGGTAAGGTCTATGCCAAATTAGTATATAGTAAGTCCTTTTTTATCATATTTATAAATCCTCATGAAGAATAGATGAATCAAGACAAGTGGAATTACATTACCAAAGTTAATGGATTTATATGAAAGAGGTTCCCTCTAAATGGAGCTAAAAATAGGGTATTACCTAGGTTTGGAGGCTCTGTGCAATCAAGGTAATGCTAATAATTCTTCTAGGCAAAATATTTTATTTTCTTTTACCCTACTCTGGGTTCCTATGTAGACATTACTTTGAAGGAAATTTTATATTCTTAATATTTTTTGCTTTTGCAGTTTTTTATTCTCATCATTTTCAGCTTGTTGGTTCCATTTTTTGTTATTTGTTTACTATTCCTTGAAAAATTTTAAAAAAATTAATGTTGGCCTGATATAAACTAATCAATGGGATGAGTAAATTGGCCTTGGTTCTCATTATTGTTTACCTTGGTAATTCTGAAGATTCTCCTCTAAAATTTATAATGCTCTGATTCCTGAAAATTTATATGAACATATCTATAATACAGTGAGCTGAAAGAAAAGAGTGGGGACAGCTTTGTGGTGGACTCCTTTTTTTTCCCAAAGCGCCCCAAATGTCCTCATTTATTGCTCTTCCTTTCTATATTGTGGATATTATTTCATTTCTAATGGTATTTTCTCCTTTTTACTATCTAATGACATTACTGCTTCTCAGAGGGGATAATTATAATCTAGTGCTCATGTCTTCCATCAAACTCATCCCGTCTGCATTATATGTAATGAATTCAATCAGTGTTTCTGGTTGTTGAATAATAACCTTCCCTAATTTCTAGTGATAGTGGAGGTTTCTGTCATTTGATTTGTAATCCCTTTATTCATTTCCTAGGATAGACAGGGCAAACGGAGAATTGGATAGGTAGAGATGAGGTCATTAGGTCTCTGCACTTACTTTACAATATTACCTGGAAATTGGTAAGAAAGAAAAATATTTATTAATTTGCCTCTTGAAAAAAGCCACAGAATATATTCAACAACTGGTTTAACTCAAGTTTTCACATTGTGTATATTTTTATTCAAGATAGAAGTACTGAAATTAATTCAAATTTACCCACTGTATCCAATATCAATTTGTGACTCTGTCAAGATTTTATTATTGTTTTCTTATGACTCTAATCTGACCTAGACTCCAGATGTTATCCAGGCAAATTAAATACTTTTTTCCAGAAAAGTATCAGCATTAATAGGGCCTCTCAAACTTAAAATGGTTACATGATGGATGTAACCTCAATGATCACTCTTCTCTAGACTGGATGAGAACTAAGAAATTATTTTAGATGATATATTAGTTATGTAGGATAAATATTAATTTGCTTCTCTTTAATCTATTCTGCCTTAATCTTTCTTAGGCTTTGCATATAGAAATATTTTGAGGTCATAAGTATAAAGTCATAATTATATGACTTTATACTTAAAGTCTTATTTATATGACTTACTTATATGACTTACTTACTTATATGACTCATATAAGTCTTACTTATATGACTTTATACTTAAAGTCATAAAGTAATCTGATCAATAAAATGATCTGAATTTGTGAAAAGAAGCAACTTATTGGTCTCATAAAATAAAATAAATTGCAATTTTAACAAAAAGAAATCACATAAAACACAATGAAATATAGCTATTTAAAATGACTTTTTTAATAGAGTAAAAAAGTAAATACTACAGTTAAATACCCATAAATGAGAGAAGGCCACAGCTGTATAAAAACAGACCCTTTTAAACTAAACATTGTGTTTTAATTGAATTGCCTGCTGAGCCAAACAAAAATCAAGTCTCTCCCGGAATCAGATTCTGACTGTCATGCCCTTTAAGTAAAAGCAAGCAAAATGCCTCTCCACGCTTCCAGAGAGTACTATAGCTTTCACAGGGTTTTAGAAAGCTTTTCAGAAGTGTTTTTTTTATAATTGTATGTATCCCCAGGTGAAAAGAAATCTCTAATCACAGTGCCTTTTTTATTCCCTCAGGTACTTCCTTACCTACCTTACACAGGAGACCACTGTGACTCACAGGAGGAGCCCTCTTTGCAAGATTTAAACTAATTTTATACAAAGTTCATTGAAGCTTCAGACTATTGAATTTTTTAACTAATGAAATTGCCTTTAGAGAACTTTTCCAATTAAGTTTACTCCTTCATAGAATTCTTTATCCTTTCAAATTGGAGCAGTAAAATCTCTGTTGTGTGTGTATATATATATGCTATTTTGTACATATATCAAATGCTATGTATAATACAACAGATAGGCATGTGTGCAAATATACTATATCTTATGAATGATAAAAATAAAGCACTTTTCTTGTTATAGCAACATATATAATGATAAATGAGAGAGTGTAAAATATGTGTTTCATATATATTTAAAGTAAAGAGTAGTTAAAAAGAAAGCACTCATTTTACCTCAGTGAGATTAAGTAACAGAACATTGGTCCTTATAATCCCTCTTCATGTTCCCTCCCCCCATCATACATGTCTTGCTAGTACCCTAGTGCCAATCACTTGTCTAATGTGAATTTTTTGATAAACATTATATAACTTCTTTTATAACTATCATATAACTATCTCTATATATTCCGAAAGAATATTAGGCTTGTTCTTCCTTTTTGAAATTGTACAAATGGAATCCAGCCAACTGTTGATGAATATTCATGTAATTTATGATTTCATTACATGCCTTCATTGATAATGGAAATTTGGATTGGCTCCAGTTTTTCAAAAATAAATAAACTGCTGCAAATATTATTGTATGTGCCTCTTTGTACTCATGTTCTAATAAGTTATATTCAGGTTAATTTTGGGGAGAAAATGCAAACTGTTTTCCAAAGGAATTTTAGAATTATATATCCTGTTAAGTACCATATCACTTAAAGTGCTATTACAAAATAGGCAAAAAATGCAGGAACATTGATATTTATTTCCTTTTTATAAAACAATCCAGAGTTGAATAGCCTTGAGCTAACAGACTAGATTCCTTCACCTTTTCTCTCTCCAACCTCCAAGGGTTTTCCTTCCTTTGTATGATGTTAGGGTTCACATTCAAATCCATATTCCTATTGAAGGGAGGAGTAAAGCAAAAGCATAGATTGTTTAAAATGAAATAATCTAGACATTACACTCACATTTCTACTCACATTTTATTATTGTCCATTTGTCACATGACCACATGAATTTTAAAGGAAAGCTAAGAAGTCCACTAAATTGGCTCCTTCTGGCTACCCAACTGTTTATATGTGCCCTCCTCCTATGCAGGAAATATACTCAGTCTTCACCAGAGATTCTTGAAAGGTCCCACATAATTTATACATCCAGCTCAGTGTTCATGCTCTCTGGGTCGTGCACTGTATTTTCCAATAGGTCTGGGTATGGCTCACTAGTGTAATGGCATACATACATAGACATCATTGCAAGCCTCCACATACACTCCCAATCAATAAAGGGTTAAAAGTTAGTTAAAAGGAGGAGAGTAATCATACAAAGAAGCTTCCATTCAGAAAATGAGAAGAAAAAAATTTGGAAAGGAAAAACTCAATGAGGATTTGCAGATTGTAATGAAATATTGCTGTCAGAATTCCAAGTATGAGTATTCTAGAAGTGAAATGAGATAATTGGTTTGAGACTGCTGCTGTAATTTGTAAGAAAGTAACTTGAAAATATTCTCTGTGCCACCTACATTTTCCTTATTGAAAATTCTTCTCTTCCTATTAAACTGTATGGTCATATTGGAAGTGAGCACTGCACAATGTTGTACCATGGAGCTTGCATTTATGGCTCCTGCAGCCCACTCCTTGCTGAAGGGTTGCTCTAGGATTTAACCAATAACAGGTCTTTCCTAACCAGTGTTGTGATTTCTATTGCAAACATATTTCTATCTATAAAATATTAGAAATACATGAATAAAGATTATTTTAGATAGAGCAGAAGGTTAAGTTTAGATACTGAAAGATATGATAGCCGAAAAGAAAAATAAGAAGGAATTTGAAAAAGAATAATTGAGAATACTTGCCAGAAAGTGTAAATTAGACCAAATAAAATGAATGGATCGATAAAAGTACCAGTGTCCAAATAATATGAGTACTATAAAAAGTAAAGAAAGAAAGAAAATGATAAAAATTTAGATGATGAAAATAATATTTAAAGTTTAACTTACTGAACGGTATGAGTTTCCAAATTAAAATGATATACTTTTATAAACTTTGTGATAGAAAGATGGAATAAAAAATACAGAAGAAGGAACAGAAAAAGAAAAACTTTAAAAGGAATAAAATGTCATATAAAATTGGTTAGTAACCAGAGTGTCATCTGATTTCTTAGAAAAAACACTGGAACCTAGAAGCAAAAGAACAAAACATCCAAAAGTCTACAAGGTAATAAAAGTTTAGTTTACTAAACTTTTGACATGCAAAATAAGAATTAGTTATGATCTCACAATATAACATATATATACTGGCAATACTATATCTGATAATCTTTTTCACAGAATGCTACTAACAGATGTTTAGCAGAAGGACTAAACCAAGAAAAAAATAAATAGGAGATATAATTTTTAAAAAAATAGTATAATAGACAAGTATGGTGGTGCAATTAACACAGAGAGCACCTTGTCTATATTTGAGGAGAGAAATGGAAAGCTTCAAGAAAAAAAAAGTCCCTGCTCAAAAATAAAAGATAGATGCCTGATGTGTTTGAATGTATTAACAAGAGATTTAAACTTCTGAAATATAGTTTGTGTGTAAATAAAGGATGGGTTTGTAGAAAATTAAACACAACCAATGAGGCAATCACTAACTCTTAGACAAACAAAAATTATAAAAGGCAATGTATATGTCTATTAAGTATTATATAATTCAGCTATGAATAAAATTATGTAGGCACAATTATATAAATACAATAACTATAAACTCAAAATAATCATAAAACAAGACTGTAGATTATGAAAGAAGAAGTAAGCACCTGTGTTGCAGGTAGGAGTATAGGGAGGTAGGTGGGGTACAAAGGAGATAAACTATTTCTTCCCATATAAAGAAAACAATACATATATAATATTGAAAGCTTAAGAAATTGAAATATAAGCACATTATCTAAAGACATGTTGACAGATTCTAAAAAAAAAAAAATTAAAACATTGTAGAAAGAAAGGAAAGTGACAGCTTCTGGGAAGCAAAGACCAGGAATGGTGAGGAGCAAAGTAACATCTAATGACATTTCCTTTAAAAGCTTTTTAGGATGATTTGGCTTTTTAAGCTAAATACATATATGGTAAAAAATCAAAATGAAATGGATTATAAAGGTTTCAGAATGTGGCACATATTTAGCACTCAATAATCGCTAAATTCATAGACCCACACCCACATATCCACCATTACCTTTACCTTTTAGAACCTTGATCTATGTGTCTATGAAAATGGATATTATATACAATGCAAATGTGCTATGCAAATGAAATGGTATAATTCTTATAAAATTTCTAGACTAGAGCCTTAAGTAATATTATAAGCATTAAACTAATGTTAAATCTGCCATTTTAATTGATGAGAGATCCACATTTCAGAAGGGTTAAGTGACATGCCCAAGTACAGAGGAGTGTAAAAGGAGGAAGGGTAATTCAGATCAAAGTGCCTGCTGAAAACATGACCTTCATTGTGATACATTTTACCTGGATTATTTATGTAAAGGAGCACATTCTAATACACATATTCATGTCCAGTAAGATCCTTAAAATCAAAGTTAAAATATTCCAAGGGCAATTCTTCATCTAAGTCTGCTATATTGTTATCACTTAAAAAGTGGGAAAATAGAGATTCACAAGAGAATGTCTCACGAATTTCAAATAACTTATGGCTCTTTTTCCTTTTCTATTTTTCTTTCTTTGCATTTCACAATGTTTCAGTATCTACATTAAAATAAGACATAGTCAAAGTTTAATATCTGTCTTACAGCTATAAAAGTGATAGGGAATAAATATGGAATATTTTTGAATAGTTTTCAAATGACTTTGATAAATGATGAAATTCATCATTAACTTCAATATTTTTTTGCTTCTGAGCAAACATACATGATATATTGTTCCAAGTGCTATTCAGAATTCAACAGGACTGCAAAGAATACAGCAATAAAAATTGCATTAACATCATGAATGTCTGTGAAAGAGAAAACTTGCAAAACAAAATGGACAATAAAGTCAAAATAATATTATATTACATATTGCTTTCAGTTTTAGTGCTTCCATTACTGGCATGGGATTTGGGAGATTGTGGAGGGAGCATTAGTGCCAAGTGAGTTTTCATTAGGGTTGATCAATCCATTTTACCATACACATATCATAGAAATGAATATAGATTGTGGTTTAATACTTAATAAATACTTATGCCCTAAGCTCAGATTTCTGCAGGGTAGTGTCTTCTCAAATATGAATAATAAATATCACATCATAGTGTGAATTTTAGATTTTATGTGACTGTTATTCACATTATTGGTAAAAAAGAATTGATAGTGTCAACTCATGCTTAAGAAGGATGTATATACTTACATTTAATAAATTCTAGTCTTAGAAAGGGCTAAAACCTTATATGACTTATATATATATATATATATATATATATATATATATATATATATATTTCCAGTGCTTAGACTAAAGCATGGTATGGTCTAGGAATTCACTCCTTCATTAATCCTTATAAACGTCATTCATTGATTCATTAAACAAGTATTTATTAGGAACCTACAACTTAACTTTCTTTTCTATATCAAGAATAGAATGTTGAGCAAACAGAAACCAAAAAATGATCTTCCCTCATGGAAGTTAAAAGCTTATAGGAAGAAGCCAACAAGAAAGTTATAAAAATTAATAAAATACATAAAATGTAAAACTGTGATATATATCATGGAGAAAAATAAATTAAGGAAAGGACCAGAGAATTCCAGGTATAATTTTAAGTGGATGGTCATTATGAGGGGTTTAATTGTGTCCACCAAAAAATATATGTTGAAGTTCTAACCCTCAATACCTTAGAATGTATTTGAAAATAGGGTTGTCGTAGATGTAATTAGTAAAAATGAGGTAATATAAGAGTAGGATGGGCCCTTAATACAATATGATTGGTGTCCCTTTAAGAAGAGACATGAGACACAGAGGGAATATAGCTGTATAAAGACAAAGAGACACAGGAAGAAGGACATGTGAAGATGGAGGCAGAGATTGGGGTGATGTACCTATAAGCCAGGGATCTCTAAGGATTGCTGGTTGTCATCAGAAGCTAAGAGTAAAATGGAAGAGATTCTCCCTTGGTGTTCTCAGAAGAAACTAACCCTTGATTATTTCCTTGATTTTAGACTTCTTGCTTCTAACCTCTAAGACTATAAGAGAATAAATTTCTGGTATTTGAAGCCACCTACCATGTGATACCTGTTAAAGCAGTCCTAGGAAACAAATGTACTAAGAAATAGCCACATAGAAAAGGTAAAATTTCGGTGTAGACCTGAGAAAAGGTAAAGGATGTATCCATGTGAAAATCATAAAAGATTCAAGGCAAGGGAAAACGCAAATTCAACATTTCTGAGGTTGAATGATGACTCTAGTGTGGCTGAGCAGAGAGATTAGAGAAAGAGCTTAATAGCAGGTAAACTGCATGTATCCAGTGTGTGTGTGGTGGGGATTTGGGGGTGGAATTAGGGGAGCTAATCGTTAAGTCCCCTTCAAGTTAATGCTTAGACTTTGGTTTTTCCTTGAGTGAGAGGGGAAGCAGCTAGTGCATTTTGAAGAGAATAACTTGAGCAGAGTATGTTTTAATTGCATTACTCTAGATGTTATGTTGAGAATTGATTGAAAAAGGACAAAGTTAGAAGCAGAGGAATCTTTTAGGAAACTAGTACAATAGTTCAAGAAATATTGTATAGCGCTTTTCCCAGAGTAATAGTAATGACTGTAATGAAATAGACTAAATTGGAAGGAATGTGGTAGCTAGATGGGAAGTATGGTCAAGTGATTTCCTTAAATGGGTTTGTAGGAGGCCACAAAAGATCCAGTTATAAGGAAAACTGGCTGACTGGGGGTAAGACAAAGAATTGTTGTAGAGTTAACTTTTGATTAAATGGTGGGGTGGGGGTGAAGGTTTGAGGGGAAGTGATTGGTCCTAGTATACAAGTGCAAAGATTGGCTTCTGTTGCAAGAAAGGATTGTCCACCTTTAGTAACAAAAATGACTACCAAGAACTTGAGCACAGATGCAAGCGGTTAGGTAAACATTGCAGTATGAGCTTTTCAAAATTCTCTTCTGATAGTTTCCATTTTCTCAGTGAAACAGAAAGCAAAGTCAGGAGCTGAAAGAATAGGGAATGAGGTGTTGGAAATTTGAGGGGAGATAGAAGGTTATGAAATTATTGTCCAGCAAAGTGAAGGAGTGACTGGAATTAGACAATAATATTTGTGAAGTTGACAGGTAGCATTTAGGGTGCTGCTCCAGTTAATGATAATGACTTTACAGACAAGCAGTCAGCATTGCTGTGGATTTTTTCCATATACCTGAAGTTGCAAGTTTACAGGCATGAGCTAGATAGAAAGTTGGATTTTACTGACCAGAGACTAGTTTAGCCCTATCTCAGCTCACATAATCTCTTACCAAGTCTCTAAGTCCTCATCGTGTTCTAACAACATGTTATCTTGCTGTCCCTCAAATACTATAATACTGCCATGAATTTAGGCCTTAGCATTCACTAATTTATTTCTTGCTATTTGTACCACTCACATATTTTGTTAATTATCAAGTCTTCAGGAAGCTCTTCCTTGTTCACTATAACTAAAGAGCTCTTTATTACCAACACATATGTCCTACTTTCTTGCATTCAATGTTTATCTATATGATATTCATCAGTATCTGCCATTATTTTATATTATGTAATTATGTTCACATCTATCTAACCTCTTACCCTTTAAAATGTATATGAAAGGAATCCAGATTATTCAGAGCTTAGAATTATTTGTAAGGCCTTTGTATGTCATTGTGAATGATAGAGGAACCCATTCAGTGATTTTGTGTGATGTTTTATTACTGCTATGTTTGAAGGTGCCACTTAATACTGAATGGATGCACTGTTCTCAGGGAGAAGATGGTGAAAATCATGGAGGGTGGTTTGGAAGCTATTGGAAAATATTCTTTTTTTTTTTTATTTCGGCATATTATGGGGGTACAGATTTTAAGGTTTCAATAAATGCCCATTTCCCCTCCTCCTCCCAAAAGTCTGAGTCTCCATCATGACCATCCCCCAGATGGTGCACATCTCACTCATTATGTATGTATATACCCACCCCCTCCCCCCCTCCCACCTGCCCAATACCCTATTACTGTAGTACCTATGTGTCCACTTAGGTGCTACTCAGTTAATACCAGTTTGCTGGAGAATATATCTGGTGCTTGTTTTTCCATTCTTGGGATATTTCACTTAGTAGTATGGGTTCCAGCTCTAACCAGGAAAATATTAGATGTGCTATATCACCATTGTTTCTAAGAGCTGAATAGTACTCCATGGTATACATATACCACATTTTATTAATCCATTCTTGGATGGATGGGCACTTGGGCTGTTTCTACAGCCTTGCAATTATGAATTGTGCTGCTATAAACATTCGAGTGCAGGAAAATATTCTTGATAATAAAGTTGTCTTTGATTAAATATTTATTAGCATTGGTGATAAGACTTGAAAGTGGAAAACAAAACTTGCTAATGAGAAATATGAGAAAATGAAGTAGAAGAAGAGTTACTTGGATTGTGTGCTGCTGAGAAATAGAGAAAAATAAGAATTATTAATCAATTTATTTAAGAAGTCAATCACTGGAGATGTGAACAGGATATCATCATGAGCCTTGTTTGAAGAGCTTAAAAAATAATCAGGTATGGGCTAGCGCAGTGGCTCACACCTGTAATCCTAGCACTCTGGGAGGCGAGGCAGGAGGATTGCTTGAGCTCAAGAGTTGAAGACCAGCCTGAGCAAGAATGAGATCCCATCTCTACTAAATAGAATTAGACAGTATTTGTGACAAGCCCCTATAGTCTTAGCTACTCAGGAGGCTGAGGCAGGAGGATCACTTGGGCCCAGGTGTTTGAGGTGCCAGTGAGTTATGATCATGCCACTGCACTTAACCCAGGGGGACAGAGCAAGACTGCCTACAAAAAATAATCAGGCATGCAAAAATGTATTAGTGAATAACGTATAACAATAATTTTTTATAAGCTGGTTATAAAAAGAACAGAGGAATAGGATAGTTGCTGAAATAGGTGATATTTTGAAGGTTTTATTTTATTTTTAATGTAACAGCAACATATTATAACATGTTTCCATGCTGATAAAAAATCAGTAGAGAAGAAAAAAATGCATAATATATGAGATAATGAGATAGCTTCTAGAATAAAGTCTGTGATAAGTGATATTGAGATTCAGTGAATAAATGTAGAATTTAGTCTTAGGAGATAAGAAAGTTTATATATTTAATAGGAAGAAAGAGATTATAATATATACATAATTATACTAAGAGATTTGTATTTTTAAGATAGTAAGATTAGATAGTGAACAATTCTTTTATTGTCAAGAAATAATTCAGTGAATATATAAAAATGTTGATGTGGGAAAAGTAAATGGAGGTTTGAATATAGTGAACAATCTGTAAAATAGTCATTTCAGAAGCTGAAATATGTTTATTAAGAAAATTGAAGTAATATTTCAGCTGAGGGCCCCTTGAAATTATCCAGTCATAAATTTCAAATAAAACCAATTAATACTATATTCAGTTTGAGAGAGTTCAGACTTTGTATAAAAAATATAGTTTAGCCAGATCTGTATTTTTTTCTAAGTAAATAAAGTAGATACAAAGAAAGTTGAGGATAATGGTAAGGATGTGAAGATAATGATGAACTATAAAATCTAAGAATAAGATAAGTAGTAAGGGCAGAGCAGGGGTAATAAACGTTGAAAAAGTGGTGAGGTACATGTATTAGAAGATCATAAGTGGGCAAAACTTCTTGGGAAGGTATTCAGGTATATCTTTTAGAAAAAAATAAGTAAAAAGTTGGGAGATGGTAACCTTTAAGGGTTGACAATTAAAATCAAATTCAAATTTTAAATGAAATGCTGTCACTTTTAATAGGAACTGCAGCATCTAATCATTAGAGTGAATTCATTTTTTTTTTTTTTTTTTTTTGAGACAGAGTCTCACTCTATTGCCTGGACTAGAGTGCCGTGGTATCAGCCTAGCTCACAGCAACCTCAAACTCCTGGGCTCAAGCGATACTGCTGCCTCAGCCTCCCAAGTAGCTGGGACTACAGGCATGCGCCACCATGCCCAGCTAATTTTTTTCTACATGTTTTTAGTTATCCAATTATTTCATTTCTATTTTTAGTAAAGACAGGAGTCTCGCTCTTGCTCAGGATGGTCTCGAACTCCTGACCTTTTCAATCCTCCCGCTTGGCCTCCCAGAGTGCTAGGATTATAGGCATGAGCCACCGCGCCAAGCCTTAAGTAAATTCTTGAGGTTCTGTGGTTAAATAGGTCAGTGAACATGAGGAGCTCAAAGGATGAAAAGCTCAGTATTGTATAAACAGTCTATGTGAAAATGGAAGCTGGCAATATAGTAAATAAGCACAAAATCTTTGCACTTATTCATTATGATTACTGGAAAATCTCATATAAAGTGTTTCCTAGACTAAATGGCCCTGCTGTGTGTTATAATAATTATCACACCTCATTAAAGACCTCTCTACCCTAGATAAGGGAGTACAAATTTGATGTAGAGTGGGAGAATCTGTGGTGTGTGATTGATGTTTCAGATATGTCTAAGCCACTTGATTGACTTTATGTTTGAAATTCTTAATAAAGCTTAATTCTAGTTAAGATCTTGGATTTGTGTGAATCTGGTTTGACAATTTGATCCTTTATGCAAGCTCATAGAGAAATATTGATCTTCATGCTTTCAGGATTATTTTGGTTTAATGTTCCCCTAATGAATCTTATAATAAATGTGAAAATGATTATTCTATTAATATTAATAATTATGGGAGGATATCTTGATAGTTTAAAGATAATATTTCTATAGATACATATAATTTTCACAATAGCATATGGAACTGAAAAAAAATAGCAGAAGTCAAACTATAACTTGAGAATCAGTTTCATTTTGCAATGCCCTCATGAACCTTCTCAAAACTATTTTTATTAATGGTACACTTTAAGTGTTTTGTTTTACATAAAACAAATAAATAGAATAGAAAACTATTTAGCCATAAAAAACTTAGTTTTAATCTAACGCAAAAACATAATCATGCCACATATACTTTCACAATCTGATTTATGGTAACTATGTAATCACAATAAAATTACAATAAGGTATCTTTATGAAACTATAGTTACCAGTGACAAAAATTATTTCATTTACTAACAAGAGGTGTTCACTTTTTCCTTAATGACATCAGGTCATAAATTACTCAAACCATGGAATTTCTTACTGTTGTTGTAGGAAATGATATGTTTGCCCAAATACAAGATCTAGACTAGAGTCATGGTTATTTTCCATATAAACAAAAAAATAATAAAATACAGCAATAATATCTGATATCATAATCCATATCGAAACTGAACACTGCTTTTACCTCCTAAGTTTCCTTGTTTTTGTCATTTTTATACTGCAAGTCTGGTTAGTAAGAATGTGAGCGCTTGTCTGCACAAGTAAATTCAGTATTTTTCAATACATGTTGTGCGATTTTAATACTTTAACTTTTTATTTCAATGGCAGTATGATGAGGGCTCTCAGATAATTTATTATATAAGTAATATGGTTGGTTACATGCCAGACTAAGGTTTGTTCATCTGGGTCTTATTTTTGTTGTTATTATTGCTTTTGTTGATGTGAGGGGAGGCATATCTTCATTCTATTGTTCCCCTAACACTTTTTTATTATTCTCTATTTTATATATAGACAGTTTTTCACTATGCAAGACTTATAGTTTTTTTTAAAAGGATATTATGAAAATACCAATGACTTTATTTTCTCATTAAATAACTCTGTATTCCACATAACTTACTGAGTTCTTAGGCATATAGGAATATCTTCTAGGGTCTATTGTGTCAAATTCTTCAATGATCTGAACAACCTTCAAGCAACTTAGCACCTTCTGTCTATCTCAGACCACCCTGGTAATCCAGGTTCCTTTATCTTCTTCTTCTTCTTCTTTTTTTTTTTTGCCTCTTCTTCATTTAAAATGGTAACTTTATTCACAAACTATATTATTTGAACCATTTTTCAAATGTCTTGTGAATATCAATAACAATTCATATGCTTATACCATTATCTGACTTTTAAGCAATTTACATTACAGATAATTCTTACCATTTAAGAAATGGTATAGGTAGGAGAGTTCTCCCATTTGTTCTTGTGGATCAAAAAGGATTTCTTGGTGAATGTATATCACACAAAATGGATTCCTCTGACATATAAAAAGAATCATGATTTCAAAATGTTCCCCCTTTTTAGTTAATGATTTTCCTGTCATTTATATGTACTGTTTTTCAGTGCACTGAGTCAGTCAATATATCCATTAAAACCAATCTTTTCCATTCTTTTGGTGAGTCCCCACTACATATTTTCCCCTTCAAGTGGAATTTATATTCCCAAATTTTCTTGAGTATTATTGGAAATCCTTTTTCTTTATTATATAAATTATATGCAAATCACTTAGGATAATATCTCCAAAATAGAGATAAATAAAATGGTGATGATGACCATTATTTCTTCTCATGTTATGCATTGAGTAAGAATCAAACATTAAAGTCAATTTTGTGGAGGAGATGTCAGCAAGAATGCAGAATAGGAAGTTCTTGGCTTTCCCACCTCCCACAGATGCACCACATAGACATCAACACAGGGATCAATTCACTTTGAGAGAAATCCAGAAATAAAATGAGAGGCTCTTACACATTGAACCACTGAGAATACACCCTTATCAAAACAGGTGGGAAAAACTGAGACAGACTCCTACTACAACAGCCACTCAGGGCACAGCTTCTTACAATCAGGAGGGAATTCCCAATTTCCACGTCTTCCCTAGGGAGTGAAGGATTTGACTCTTAAAGCACTGGGAGCACATTAGGTTTAGCATTCTCATGTCCCCTGAGACAGAAAAAAAAAAAACAAAAGTGGTTTTAAATGGCCCAAGAGTAGCTACAGTGGGTATTTTCCCTGGCTTAGCACAGAGCAAATAGGCAAAGACATTCAGTTTCCAGTTTCTCCCAGGAAGGGATTTGGCTGTACATCTAATGTCCTGACTTTCTCAGTTGGCACTCATGGTTCAGGCCATGAATTTACCTATATACAGGAGCTGACAGAGCATAAAATTAGTAGTTCTAAGGGAAACTGAATAGGTATGTGAGCACTTCCCACCACTCACCCCACTGGTTTCTCCAAAGATAAAACCAAACTTCCAGCTGATCTACCTGTGTCTAAGAGCAGATACGAGCTATCATTTACTAGATCTCTGGAGGTGACAAAGAATAAAGTGATGTGTTGAAAGAGTTTGCATTCAGAATTAGAGTGAAGATATTTTCCACAGAGCTCCTCCCCAGCTTAGTGCAGAGGAAATAGAAGATAAACTCTAGATCTCAGCTTCTCCTTAAGGATAGAAGGAACTAGAACACACATCTAACATCCCAAATATTCCAGCTACATCTCAAGGTACTGGCTTTTATTTCACCTGTCTCAGGGCACAGATAGAACTTTGCATACCCTAATTTCCTAGACACCACTAAAACTGCAAGCAGAAGCTTGAGAAAGCATAAATATTTGAGAGGTACCTAGAATCTCTGTCCAGGCAGATTGATGAGGTTCTTTCTTACATGAGACCAGTCTATTAAGATTTGGAGAGTGAATTTCCTTATCTAAGGTACAGAAACCAACACAGAAAGCCAAGAAAAATTATGAAGCAGAGGCATATTTTCTAAAGAAAAGAATAAAAAGTAAATCTCCAGAAATCAACCCTATTAAAATGGAAATAAGTATTTACCTGATAGAGAATATGAAATAATAGACATAAAGATACTCTGAGGAGAGAAAAGGATGAACAAGTGAGAATTTCAACGAGATAGGAAATATTTATAAATACCAAATAGAAATTATAAAACTGAAGAATATAATAACTGAACTGAAAAATTCAACAGAGGGGTTCAATAGATTAGATCAAACAGAAGAAAAGATTAGTGAACTTGAAAACTGGTCACTGGAAATCATCCAATAAGAGAAACAAAAATAAGAAGAATGAAAATGAGTGAGGATAGCTAAGGGACTTGTGGGATACCATCAAGAGAATCAGTTTACACATTACTGGACTTCAAGAAGGGGAAGAGAGAAATGTAGGGACAGAAAGCTCTTTCAAGGAAATAATGGTTGAAAACTTTCCAAAGATGAGTGAGTAAATATAAATACAAACTCAGAAAGCCTAAAGGCCACCAAACATGGGAAATCCAGAGTTCCACACTGAGACACATTACAATGATATCGTAAACTTGTCAGTATTAACCAAACTGATGTAAAGATTCAATGCCATCTCTTTGAAAATCCCAATGAAATTTTTTCGAAAAAATAATTCTATAATAAATGTGAAATGACAAAGCAATCTTGAGAAAGGGAAAAAAATGTTGGAGGTATCACACTTCCTAATTTATTTACACTACAAAGCTAGAGAAATCATAAGGGTGTGGTGCTGACATAAAAACAGACACAGAGCCCAATAGCATGCAGGAGAAAGGCAAGAAATAAACTGATGCTCATATGGTCAACTAATTTTTCACAGGGAAACCAAGACTACATGATAGGTAAAGGACAGGCTCTTTGGTAAATAGTATTGAAAGCTAGATATCCATAAGCAAAAGAATAAAATTAGGCCCTTATTTTAAGCCATTTAAAAAAACTCAAAATGTTTAGTTCAAAAGAACTAAACATAAAACCTGAAAGCATAAATCTCTTAGAAGAAAACATACAAGAACAAATTTTTGACACTGGTATTAACAATGATTCTTTGGATACCACACTAAAGGCTAAGCAAAATAAATAAATGAATGAATAAATAAAAATAAACTGGAACTACATCAAACTAAAAAGCTTCTGTGTAGCACAAGAAACAATCAACAAAATGAAAAGGCAGCCTACAGATAAGGAAAAAGATATGTGTATAATGTATATCTGATATGGGATTAATATCCAAATATATAAGGAACTCACACAAATCAATAGAAAAAAAATCAAATAAACCAATTAAAAAATGAGCAAACAACCTAAATAGATATTTTCCAAAGAACATATAAAAATGGCCTAACAGGTAAATGAAAAGGTATTCAACATCACTAATCACCAGGAAAACATAAATCAAAACTACAATGAGATATCTCATTGTACTCATACCACTATAAAGGCCATTATTGAAAAGACAAGAAATAACAAGTGTTGGGAAGGGTGTAGAGAAAAGGGAACCCTTTCACATTATTGATGGGAATGTAAATTGATATATTCATTAGGTAATAAATATTGAGGTTTTTCAAAATATTAAATGTAGAACTATCATATGCCTCAGCAATCCCTCCTCTGTGTAGAAAACTAAAGGAAATGAAATCACCATCTAGTAAATATATCTGCATTCCTATGTTCCTTGTAACATTATTCACAATAGCCAAGATATAAAATCAACCTAAGTATCCACTGATGGATGAATAAATTGTGATGAAATATATATATACTTTTATATATATTTTATATATTTTTAATATATATTTTTGCCTTATAAAAGGAGATCCTGCCATTTGTGAAAACATGAGCAAACCTGAAAAACATTATACTAAGTGAAATAAGCCAGACAGAAAGAAAAATACCAAATAATTTCACTTACATATGCAATCTAAAAAAGTCAAATACCAAGAGTTGAACAATGATTATCAAGGTCAGGGAGTATTAGGGTCAGAGGTAGAAATGGGGAGATATAACTTCGAGGGTAGAAAGTTTCAGTTGTGAGAATGAATGAGTCTAGAGATTTAATGAATAACAACGACTATGTTAATAATATTATATTATATACTATAATATACATTTACATATATAAATATGTAAATTGTTGGTCAAGGGAGTATATTTCAGATGCTTTTACTATACATAACAATAGTAACTTTGTGAGAGGATGAATATGTTTATTTGTTTGATTCTAGTAACCATTTGATTATATACATGTCTATCAAAACATGTTGTATATCTTAAATTTATATATATATATAATAAAAATTAAATCAATTTTGTCTATTTCTAAAATCAGGACTTTCTTTTTTAAACTATATTGCCACCAAGTTATAAAATAATGATATATTTAAAAGTTCCACTATTTTCATTGTTCTTTTAATGTCCAATTTTTAGGTTAAATGCATACATAAATTTAACATTACACTAAGACAAATCCTTTTAAGGTATCCTCCATTCTTTAATCAGTAGCATACTTTAGAGGCAATTGTTTTATTTTGAATAAGTATAACAAACACTTAAGTCTCACTAAACACTTTTCTATGCTTTAGACTAGTTTAATTTTCAGTTATATGAATTCACAAATTTAAATGAGCACCAACAATCATAATAAAATTAGTTTCATATAGATTCTTTCAGATAAAAGACAACTTTTCAATTTGACAATTTGACAATCATATCTAAGAATTTTTTCCTAAAGATCACCCAACATTTGGAAATTTGATACTCTACAATGTATAACTTGTAACTAAATGAAAATCCATATTAGTTAGTGACTATTTGGGGTAATTCACATTCATTTGAATATATTAACACTTCAAAACTAACATCTAATTTTCAGAAAGAAACCTAAAATGTGACTATAACATTGTTGCAGCAATCTGAATTAATTAGCTCCTGGAAAATTTCCCTAGAGCTTTTTCTTCTATACCTTTCTGAAGGAAGTTATGCTTTTTTTGATTTTCAGTTCCTTAGGGATCAACATAATGTCCAAACACTTTCTACTCATTTTTTTAATGTACAAATTACCAATAGGTATTGAATTATGAGTTAAATAGATTTTAAAAATGATGCATACATAGAAAATGTTTAGGGAGCTTTTAGAATTCATTTTTTGGTAAAAAATAAAAAAGGACAAAAAATTTCTAATAATAAAAAATTAATTACCTAAAGTTTTATCATATAATTTGAGAATGTCCTTTAAAATTTTTGATTAAGTTATTTGTGAGCTGAAGTATCTTATTTTTTTAAATTTCATAATATTACAGGGGTATAAATGTTTCAGTTATATAAATTGCTTTTGTACTGTTTGAATCAAAGTTATAAGTGTTCCTACCACCAAGATAACGTGCATTGTAGTCATTAGGTATGATTTGACCCACCCCCTCCTCCCCTTCACACTTGCTTGACTTCTGATGAATGCTATTTCCATATGTGCACATAAGTGTTGATCGATTTGTTTCAATTTAATGGTGAGTACCTGTGGTGTTTGTTTTTCCATCCTTGTGATACTTCACTTAGAAGAATGGTCTCCACCTTCCCACTTCCATCCAGGTTAGTACAAGAGGTATTAGTTCACCCTTTTTTATGGATGAGTAGTACTTCATAGTATACATATACCATATTTTATTAATCCACTCATGTATTGATGGGCAGTTGGATTCTTTCCACATCTTTGCCAATTGTGAATTGTGCTGCTATAAACAAAAAGTGCAGGTGTCTTTTTTATAGAATGTCTTTTTTTTTCTTTGGGTAAATACTTAGCAGTGGAATTGCTGGATCAAATGGTAGTTCTACTTTTAGTTCTTTGAGGAATCTCCATCTTACTATCCATAGAGGTTCTACTAGTTTGCAGTCTCACTGGCAGAGTATGATTGTTCCTATCTCTCCACATCTGTGACAACATTTGTTGTTTTGGGACTTTTTGATAAAAGCCATTCTAACTGGAATGAAGTGATATCTCATTGTGGTTTTGATTTGCATTTAGCTGGTGATTAGAGACATTAAACATTTTTTCATATGTTCCTTGGTCTATCTTCTTTGGAAAAGTTTCTGTTTATGTCTTTTTCCCACTTTTAAAGGTGTTGATTTCTTCTTGCTGATTTGTTTGAGTTCTTTGTAGATTCTAAATAGCCCTTTATGGGATGTATAGCATGCAAATATTCTCTCCCATTCTATAGGTTATTTACTCACTCTAGTGATTGTTTCCTTTGTTGTGTATAAGCTTTTTAATTTGATCAGGTCCCATTTTTTTTTGTTTTGTTTTTTTGTTTGTTTGGGTTTTTTTAAATTTTTTTTTATTTCGGCATATTATGGGGGTACAGATTTTAAGGTTTCAATAAATGCCCTTTCCCCCCTACCCCACAAGTCTGATTCTCCAGCATGACCATCCCTTAGATGGTGCACATGTCACTCATTATGTATGTATATACCCGTCCCCCTCTCCCCTATATTTTCCTGGTTAGAGCTGGAACCTATACTACTAAGTGAAGTATCCCAAGAATGGAAAAACAAGCACCACATATACTCACCAGCAAACTGGTATTAGCTGATCAGGTCCCATTTATTTACTTTTGTTGTTTTGTTTTATTTACTTTTGTTGTGATTGCTTTGGGGTCTACTTTATAAATTCTATGCCTAAGCTAATGATTATAAGAGTTTTTCCAACACTTTTTTCTAGTATTCTTATGGTTTCATGCCTTAGGTTTAAGTCTATTGTCCATCATGAAAAACTTCTTAATTTAAAAAAAGCACACTATTTGTTATTTTTAGATGGGTTAATCAAATGGAATACGATATATCAAATAATTCACTTTATTAAATAATGCTTTCAATGTGCTTTGAACCAAAATATTCCATCCACCAGTGTAACACATCTTTTGCCTTTTGCAGCAGGATTAAACGATTAAGCACATAATGGTCTTGACCTAAACTGATTTGGAATGTCACTACCACCCCTACTTTCCATATTTGGAGGATATTGTCTGATATCTCCAGGCCTCAGTGTCCTCCTTTGCAAAATGAGGATAATAGTAGGACTTTTTTTGTTAGAATGTTGTAAGAAATAATGAGTAAAACAAGAGCAAAACTTGAAAAACATTAGCTAATATTATTTGACAGGGGAGGAGTAAACTTTGTATAATGGTTGATATTCAAACATTAAGTGAGATGACATCTATAGAATGTAGATTGTATTTTGGTTAGTTCTCAAATCAAATGTAATTTTTTGTTTAATCATTTTTAATATCACTAATATTTTATACTCTAAATAGCATTACCTGTGCTAAAATAGCCTCTTATTTTATTTCTCTTACTGTGAATTCATTAAAGACAGAGATTGGACATGCCTACAGTTACATTTCAATACCTACACACAGTATAAAATGTATTAAATGTTCAATCAATACTTTTAAAATAAATGATTATATGGGTATACATTTTTCAATTTTTAACATATAAAAAGAGAGTATTTACCCAGTGGTTAATAGTAAAATATATTAAACCAATTAATTTTATCTGAAATGATTTATTAGAAATAGTTTTTAATAACCTACATTTCTTATTGCATAGGCTATATGGAATATGCTATGTGTTTCAGGAACTCCTCATAAGAACATGGGGTTGATGAGTAAAGCATTTCCATAAAAACCTGATTCTGCAATTTCTTTCTATCTACTAATCTAATAGGGGAAAATGTGTTACACAGATCAAGTCCATTATTTGTATATTTCAAAAAGTTGTCTCAGTTATATTGAGATCATAACAATGGAAAGGGTAGAAATTGAATAACTATAGATTAGCATATTAGCATATATAGCATATTAAAGTAATTGTTATTAATAATAACTTTTAAGGTATTAATTACTAATAGGAATCACAGATAAAACATAAAAACAGTTCATGTCTCCATAGTAAAGATCATCTTCAAACAAATATATGTTTTTCAGAGTTTAAAATACCTATTAAATTAGGACCATTTTTGCTCTGTTCTAAATAAATATGCTAAAAATTATACTTTTAGTCAATCAAACATTGTGATGTCTGTTATATTAGGCCAAGCTAAAGGCTGAATGAAATAATCCATGACTTTCAAAAGGATACTTTTAACATAATCCTTACTAAATATTTTAACATGATAATTTTCAAACTCATAGAGAGTATGTTTGATATGATATTTGTAAATTAAATATAATCATAAAGTGACTCATATTTTGTGTTAACTAAATTCATCAGTAATTAACAGATGAAATAGGAAAAAGCATCTTCAAATTTATTTCTTAATAGTATTTATAAGTATAATACATGGATACCTTCATTAACTCTTCATTATATTTTTATGACTATACTCAATGCTTAGTGGAAAACAAAATTTCTTCAGGAGAATATTTGCCACCTAAGGAAATCAATCCTTAGAAGTGTAATCAATGTCATAAGTTAAATTTTAATTAAAAACTCAACCACAAGCTAACACATAATTGTTTTAAGTCATTTTACTATAAAAATAAAGTAGAACATGTTTTCTTATTGTTTAAAAATTTTAAAAAGATGAATATTTCCCAAATATCCTAAATATTGCATTGGACATATATTTGTTGCTTCTGTAAAATTAAAATGTAATTTGAAAAAAAAAAAAAAACACTTGGAGAAAAATAAATAAAAAGAAGAAAAAAAACTATACAGATAAAAGGAAATTTCTTAATAAATGTTTTTCATACATCAGCTGGGCACTTTGCTGTCCTGTCCTTTACCCTACTAGTGTAAAATATACTTCAATAGCAATCCTTAGATCAGTGTATTTCTTTTCCAATTGTCCTCTACAGACCAAATGAACTCATTTTTTCTAAAACAAAATATCTAAAGACTGTCACTTCTCTCCTCCATACTCTTTGTGTAGCTCAGCATTGTGATTAGTACAAAGCCCTACAATTTCCTGTACCAGAATTGGAAGAATGTCTTCAAGCCCCTCACACACTAGGGTCTGCAGCCCCTTCACACCTGTGCTCTGTTCTGGCTGTCTCTTTCTCAAACATTCTGATCTGGATGAAAACTCAATTGCCTCACAATTAACCAGATGACCTGTATGAGAAGCCTAAGAAGCTTGTCTGCCGCACTGCAATATCGCCTCTATGATCAAGTTGTGCACTGCATATATTTAATATTATCCTATATTTCAGCTGTCTCTTTATGTGTCTGTCTTAATGGATTATAAATCCCTCAAGAGTAAGACAAAAACCTTATTCATATTTAATTTTGCCAACCTTAGCACAGTCCTGAACAGATACAATTTTTACTTATCCAATTTTCCACCTGTACAAAATTGGGAAAATTTCTAAGCTGTTTTGAGCATCTTCTTTGGTAAAAAAAATGAAGCTAAGTATATTTTCCTCACAAAACGATTTGGGGTAGATTGCATTTTGGAATTTAAACTTTGTACGTAAAATAGCCACCTTTTCCTTCTGGAAATGTGTAATAACTGTTGCATAACCATTAGCTATTATGATTTTATTCAACTTTCATTCTGTAATAATAATAATTGTTATGTTATTATTGAAGAATAATGAATTACGAGAAAGTTATATGAATTAAAATATAAAAAGGTATAATATATCTTTATCTAAAATGGAAGATGCAAGTCCAGACCAAGAGTCAATTCGGCATTAATTTAAAAGTAGAACAGAAGAAGCATTTTAGACGTATTTCAGGACAGCCTTTCCATATGTAACACATGCTCTTCCTCAGAGCTTTATACTTGCTATTTCTTTTGCTGGACATGTTTCCCTCAGATGTCTGTCTGGCTTACGGCCTCACTTCATTCAGGCTTCTACCCAAATATTTTCCCTTCAGGTGCTGTACCTAAAATGACTCTCTTTCCTATTTCTCACCATCGTCTTACTTTGTTTCATTATTATTTATATCACTTAAAACTATCAGGTAACATACGTGATTTTTAATTTATTTTACCTAGTTCAAACTAGAATGTAGTATACATGAGGACAGAGATAAGAGTGTTCAATTCACTGGATTTCAAAGTGTAAAAATGACACTTTTCTTTTTTGAATGTTTAAAAGACTGAATTCTGTGGGGTAGAATGAAGTCAACTATCCTTAGGCAGTTCAAAAATCAGATAGAAAAAGGGAAATCCAATCATTATTCAAAGATGCTGGAGTAAGTGCCAAATTAATCTTGAAAAAAATCAGGATTCTGAAGTGAAAGGCCAGAAGGACACCGTACTGAAATTTTAAATAGTCCTGAGCAAATAAGTAGTGTCATGGTTAAGGTGACCATAATATTTATTCTGCAGAGACTTTTTGAAAGTGAAAGGGGGAACTTTAATAATTAAATGAGGACAATAGTCATAAACCAGAACTCTTCTGGGAAAACAGGAATATGGTTACTTAGGTGGTTGTTGATTTCTTCATATATGGAGTTACCTAAATTATGTATGTCTTTGATTTTCATCCTATGAAATGTGGATTATAATAACTGCTACTCACCATAGTTTTCTTCATATTCATGCAGTATCTAATCCAAATAAAAGGCTACAATTTTAAGAATTAATGAAAAAAAAAACCACCTTAAATACTTTAATTATTTAGGAACAGCCAAACCACACTGAGACATCACAAACTCTTTCTTTGCAAATCTGGCTTATGAACTGAAAAAAAGTAAGTTATCCAAATGGTGAAAGAGGTGGACAAGGAACAATGCAGACCAAGAGAATGGCATGTACCAAAGTGTAAGAAAGTATAAACTATTAACACATATTGGTAAAATTAATGAATACTCAGATATTTATCTTCTAAGAATTAGGTCATTTGAAAAGTTTCTGTTCATGTCCTTTGCCTACTTTTTAATGGGGCTGTTTGATTTTTTCTTCTTGATTTTCCTGAGTTCTGTATAGACGCTAGTTACCAGCCCTGTATTGGATGTGTAGCATGTGAATATTTTCTCCCATTCTGTTTGCTCTCGTGATAGTTTTCTTGGCTGTGCAGAAGCTTTTTCATTTGATCTGGTCCCATTTACTTACCTTTCTTGTTGCTGTGATTGCCTTTGGGTCTTCTTCATAAATTTTTTGTCTAGACCAATGTCTATAAGTGTTTTTCTAACATTTTCTTCTAATATTCTTATGCTTTCATGCCTTAGGTTTAAGTCTGTTATCCACCATGAGTTGATTTTTGTGAGCGGTGCAAGGTGTGGATTCTCTTTCAGTCTTCTACATGTGGCTATCCAATTTTCCCAGCACCATTTATTAAATAAGGATTCTTTTGCCCAGTGTAAGTTTTTGCCTGCTTTGTCAAAAATTAGATGGCTATATGAGGGTGATAATGGCCAACAAACATATGACAAATGTTCAACATCTCCAATAATCAGGGAAATGCAAATCAAAACTACAATGAGATATCACTTAACTCCAGTGAGAATGGCCTTTATCAAAAAGTTCCAAAACAATAAATATTGGCATGGATGTGGAGAGACAGGAGCACTTATACACTGCTAATGGAACTGCAAACTGGTACAACCTCTGTGGAAAGTAATATGGAGATACTTGAAAGAGATACAAGTATATCTACCATTTGATTCAGCAATCCCATTACTGGGCATATACCCAAAAGAACAAAAGACATTATATTAAAAAGACATCTGCACTCGAATGTTTATAGCAGCACAATTCACAATTACAAAGATGTAAAAACAACTCAAGTGCCCATCAATACATGAGTGGATTAATAAAAAGTCATATGCATATACCATAGAGTTCTATTCAGCCACAAAAACAATGGTGATCTAGCACTTCTTGTATTATCCTGGGTATGGCTGGAACCCATTCTACTAAGTGAAGTATCACAAGAATGGAAAAAGAAGCACCACATGTATTCACTGTTAAATCGTCATTAACTGATCAACACTTATGTGCACATATAGTAGTAACATTCATCAGGTGTTGGGCAGGTGTGAGTGGGGAGCAGGAGATGGGTATATTCACACCTAATGGGTGCAGTGTGTACTATCTAGGTGATGGGCATGCTTGAAGCTCTGACTTGGGCAGGGCAAAGGCAATATATGTAACCTAAACATTTGTACCCCTGTAATATGCTGAAAGAGAAAAAAAAAATAGATCATGTGTCTTTTCTCGAAGCAGTTTTTCCTAAATAATGTTATATCCTCAGAAAAGATGAATGATTTCCCCAACTGCAAAGCACCATATATCAGAACAGGAGATAAGAACAGAGGTTTAGGTATGACCCAAATCAGTCAGCACTTAGAGTACAAGAATTTTATTTAGGATAAGGAGCTGCTGACACAATCTATATATGAGCCTAACATGATCATATTTGTAATTTAAAAAGAACAGTCAGGGAACAGTAAGACTGAGTGACTTAAAAAGGAAAATACTGGAAGCAAAACCATGTGGGAGGCTTTTCCTTACATTTATGAATATGATGATGAGAATTTGGTTATGGTTATGATCATAATGATTGATATCAGTTTTGTTCCATAAATTTTCAAAAAATAAGATGAATAGACTCAATGATTATAAATGTTAGTAAGAAGAATTAAAAATAAAAAAAAAATTCTAGTTTTGCCCTGTGGAAACCTATAAGACCATCACAGGGTTTTAACTTTCAGCAAAATATTTTTTTATGTGTGATGATAGCATGGCACTTCATTCTTGGATTGCTCTTTGATAAGTATTTCAGAATCAATATCAACTAACTCATTTAGAGACTCTAAATGTTCCTGAAGTATTGTTTTAATAAAGAAATAAGTGAAGAACATGTACTGCATATGGCTACTCATTAATAAATATCATTAACAATTGAATATTCTTTCTGAATGCTGGTAGGATTTGATGTTAACTCAATAAAACAGCGACTTTATAATCCATAATTTATATCTAATTAGTGTTTAATCTTTTCTTCAATCCTGCGATTTAATTACAAATGTTTAGTTCAGTGAAATAAATATTTTTTTTGTCATTGTTGTTCATTTAAAATCAACAAGGCTCCTTGAAAGATATAGATTACCAATACAGGCTTATCCTTTTATAATTACTCTAAAGATCAGTGCAGCAAACCGAAGCCATTAGATCTTGACTAAGAACAATGACAAAAGATTTTCTAAAACTTATTTTTGGAAATCTGCGCATTGTAAATCAAAGTTTATTCAAGTTACATAAATGTGTTTTCCATTTCTACTGACAAATATAAGCTTATTCAAACAATTTGTTATTAATTTATATTTATAAGGCTTAAAACATTTTAACTATACTTGTCGCTAGTTATCCAAAGCCATTATCCATTATGTATTTGAGAAAACTTGCCAAAATTAAATCTTCATAATTTTAAATTCTTCTATTGTTTGATTTAAGTTCATTATTTTAATTCACATTATAATATGAGAATCAAAATATTGATCTGGGTCAATATCAACATTTTTCTATGATTTTTTTCTCAACAATAAAGTATACTCATAAATTATGTGACATAGTCAAATAAAATACATATATTATTTGATATTTTCAAGTAAACTCATACCAGGTAACTAAGAAAACCAATTGACAACTAATTGTTGAGATGATAAATCTATTGGACATGTGAGCCTGAGAATAGCCAGGAACTTCCTGAGAGATTCATGAAAACTACATCAGAATTTGGAGCCAGATATTTGGTTTGTACATATTAGATACAGGACATGTTTTCATACATAAACATTCAAACATCAGCATTGTAATGGTAACTGTTCTGCCAAATTTCAGTGATTGAATTAGAAAGAAGTTCTTTGGACAGCAAAAATAAAAAAATCTTAATTAAAGATTAATGTTTCTGCCGGTCATGGTGACTCATACCTGTAATTCTTAGCACTTTGGGAGGCTGGGGTGGGAGGGTCATTTGAGTCCAGGAATTGGAGACCAGCCTGAGCAACATAGCAAGAACCCCCTCTCTACATAATACAAAACTAAGTCTGGCATATTGGTGTGCCTGTAATCCCAGCTATTCAGGAGGCTGAGGAAGGAGGATCACTTGAGACCAGGAGTTCAAGGTTGCAGTAGGCTATGACCTAGTCACTGCACTCTAGCTCAGGCAACAGAGCCAGAGCCTGTTTCAAAAAAAAAAAACAAAAAAGATTAATATTTTCCAATATCATGAAGCCTAGCTATAGGTGGCTGGAGATAGTGTTTCAGAAACTCAACAATATCTTTGCAAATGACTTCAGATTATATTACTTGTGTTTGCAAAATGTATTTTAAAATTCCAGGCTTTATATAGCTATTTGAGTCAGGAATGAAATGTAATCAGAGAAACTTGTGCCAGTATGTCTATTTCTTTTAGTAGGAAAGCAAAAGTTTTCCAAGATAACTCCCATATTTCTATAAGACTTTCCTTTACGTGTTACTGGCTAGAAATAGGTTCCATGGTTACTATTAGCAACAGGAATGAAAGGAAAAGAATATCAGACTCTTAATTGGCTGAGACCAATCAAAATACATTATTGTGAGCCTGATGTTGCCCAAACATATTAGAGTTCTATCAGCAAAAAATCATGAAAAATGGACAGGTCAATAAAATTTTCTTTAACCAATGACCTATTGCAGAACAAATTTGAGGCTAGGAATATTATAGATATAGATGTAGATATAGATATTAAACATCCATGAACATTTTATTTTTAATGAGATATGTTTGGAAAATTTTTCAAAAATTAACATAATAGAGGATAAAATCTAAATAAAATGTTTTCCCACTATTCCTTACAATATAAAAACTGATATGTCACATTTAATTTTTAACTTAACACAACAAATGATAGAAAGTTTGCTTTTAGGAAAATTTTATTAAAGACTAATGGAGTGAAATTTCAAATTTGAGGTCTTTCTGAGTTTTCAAATAACAAACTATGAAGAAATTATTTCTGTTGATTTTTTTTGTTAAAATTTTCTAATGATTCCAGAAATAGATATCATTAGGAATTTAGAAGTACCATGCTTAGTTAATGTCAAACTATTTCCCCCCATTTATCACCATTTACTTAAATCCATTGACTGTATATAGATAATTAACAAGGACAGGAATTAGAAACAAAAATAGTGTTCCTATTTTTACATATATGGTCATATGAAATAATCTCATTTAAGAAACCAATCTATAATGCTTAAGCTAATATAATTCTCAAATCGTTTTTAAAAAGTTGAATGAATTGATGAGGTATAGGACAATAACAAATATAAACACTTGTTTGTTAGACACAGATGCATTAGTATAAATGTACCAGGATCATGGAACCAGACATAACCTCTTGGTAGACAGGCTAAAAAATAATCAACTTAGTTTAATTCAATTCAATGAATGTCAATTTATAACAACCACTCCTAGTTATGAACTGCTTTCTATTGATATTCTGTTTGGTTTACTTTGTTTTTTTTTTTTTTTTTTTTTTTTTCCTTTTCTTTTTGGTACTTTGAGTCATCATTATTATTTTCCTCTGAAGTTATTCAGATTCGTTGAATCTTGATGCAAATGTCTTTTTACCACTCAATGTCATTCTCCTTGTTAGTATTTTCAAACCCTGCAGGGAAAATAGGGCTTCCTTTTTATTAAACCTAGACTTTTCCTTTCCTTTTTCTTCTATTCTCATTAATATCTCTCTCTCCCTCCTCTCTTTCTCTCTCTCTCTCTCTTTTCCCACATATATTTTGTCCTTTTCCATGAAAAACAATTTAACCATTTTCTTTCCTCCTGCATGTAGTTTTAAAATGGTAAGGGCCCTTAAAATAACTACATTGTAGTTCTTATAGACTTTATGGATCCCTGGTGTATGAATTTACAAATTATTAGTTTATGGTTCCTAGGATTATGGTATTGAAATTTGCATATGCACAGACAGAAATCGACCCACAGAACTTACTTGAGGATTAACTGAAAGTTTTTAATGATATTCATGAGTGATTGTGTTAAAATTATCTTCTAGGGGAAAAGTGAATTATAACATTCATTTTCTGGTTATTTCTTGCACTCTCAAGCATGACAGTGTAAAATTGTTGAAATAGGATTGATTTTATATGTGATCCAGTTTTATTCCACTGGAGACATGCTGAATTTAAAATATTAGGTAGTAAAGACAGTAAAAGACTGAATTCATCTAGTTTGCTAATACTGAGGCAAGGCACTTCTGGAGAGATGGAGAGAAAAGATGATATTCATTTAGTCAAGTAGTACCCATAAAAAAGCTGCAGTGGTTCCATTATGAGAAAATAAAAATAGTTGAATTTCCTTCTCAATCTATATCCACATTAAATCAACCAAAGATATTTGAACATTTAAAGGAATACAATCTGATTATTGAGTTTAAGCATGACTTTTGCTGAGATACTTAGGATATTTGATAGATTTTTCTTTTTTAATGCAAGTGATTAGATCCAAATTTTTCACAAGAAGAATAACAAAAATGTGAGGTTATCTAAGATGTCTGTTCACTTTTCAAATGATGTCATTAAAGTTTATCAGGTTAATTGACTTTCATAGGATCTCTTGACTAAATGTTGGCAAAGCTACAACGATAACCTATTTGCTGCTGTTTCCAGAATTAGAAGTTTTCCTTTCAATGTTTTAAATTATAAAAAAAAATCCTTGTTATAAAATAACTGTGAGATGATCTATTTTCCATTGCTTTACATATCATAAAGTGTAATGATATTTCAATTATCACTATAACTTATAACATTAAGCTCATATTAAATAAAAAGGTTTGATGTAAGTGTTAAAGGAAATATAATATTTGGTGGTTATTTACTGAAAAAATTACAACTGGGAAATACTGATCTGGCTAACTCTTAGGAAGCTGAAATTATGAGTTTAATTCAGCAACTTAACAAAAATCCTGCAAAAAATAATGTCGCCTAAGTTAAGCAGTAGGCAAAAAAATAAGACGATGGATGTAAAAGATTTTAAGAAATGAGAATCATAGTTCTTAGCTATATTTAGATATTATAGTTAAACAGAAAGTTATAGATGGCTCTCAATGAATGAACTAGGATGGGGAATGAAGAATAATAATAATTTTGAAGACAACAAAATGATGAGTTTAAGCCTACTGATTTTCAGGTGCTTGGGGCATACCCAGATGATTAGTTCATTTATGGATTTTAATGTTTGAATAGCACAATAGACATATGACCAGTGCTTACATATAAACTTTGATGTGATCCCTTTCTCACAAAAGTGACTATATAGGGAGGCTTTGTTTGCAAAGAACATAAAAAAATCCTAGGAAATAGTAAATCAATGGAGTGTGAGAAAACAGAGAGGGAGGCTGAGAAAATAATTCTAAACATAAATAGAATTTTAAGGATGAGTTTTTCAAATATGTTCTGAGTTTTTAGAATTGGCTCCCTAATCTGATTAGATTTAAACATGCTAATAACTATTTGCAGTAGAAAAGAGATTACCTGATGTATGGTAAATTTGAAATGTCTAATAAAAGGGGAAGAGATGGAATGTGGTTTTCACAAGACTTAGAAAAATCATTCACATGTTAACCTTGATAAGCTTTCAGCTTTTTCTTAGGTTGCAGAAAACTTAAAATATTATTGCTCCCACATTTACAATGCACAAAACACACAACTTTTCTTAAACCCACAAGAAAGCTGAGATTTCAGTAACCTGAAATTTAAGGAAAGACAGGTGACTCCAAAGGAGAGATGACATGAATATTGCCTGGAGCAGATGTCAAACACAGACATCATAGAAATCAGTAAGAAGAATGTGGCTAAAATTTTTAATGGATTTCTAAAAGCCAAGTACGGATTGGACTGGCAATATAAAACTTCTGGAAGTCACAGACATGAGGGAATTTTGCACCCATTTGCATCGAAATGGGGAAGGAAAAGACTCACACCAACATGGTCAGCATTGGACACGTAATTTAGTCAAGTCCACCACTACTGGCCATCTGATCTACAAATGTGGTGGGATCAACAAAAGAATCATCAAAAAATTTGAGAAGGAGGCTGCCAAAATGGGAAAGGGCTCCCTCTAGTATGCCTGGGTCTTGGATAAACTGAAAGCTGAACATGAATGTGGTATCACCACTGATCTCTCCCTGTGGAAATTCGAGACCAGTAAATATTATATGACTGTTATTGACGCCCCAGGACACAGAGTCTTTATCAAAAACATGATTGCAGGCACATCTCAGGCTGACTGTGCTGTCCTGATTGTTGCTGCCGGTGTTGGTGAATTTGAAGCTGGTATCTCAAAGAATGGGCAGACCTGTGAGCATGCCCCTCTGGCTTACATGTTAGGTGTGAAACAACTAATTGTTGGTGTTAACAAAATGGATTCCACTGAGCCGCCCTGCAGCCAGAAGAGATACGAGGAAATGGTTAAAGAAGTCAGCACTTGCATTAAGAAAATTGGCTACAACCCTGACACAGTAGCATTTGTGCCAATTTCTGGCTAGAATGGTGACAACATGTTGGAGCCAAGTGCAAACATGTCTTTGTTCAAGGGATGGAACATCACCCAAAAAGATGGCAATGCCAGTGGAACCACACTGCTTGAAGCTCTGGATTGCATCCTGCCACCAACTCGTCCAACTGACAATCTCTACCTCTCCAGAATGTCTACAAAATTGGTGGTGCTGGTACTGTCCCTGTGGGCTGAGTGAGAACTGGTGTTCTCAAACCTGGCATGGTGGTCACCTTTGCTCCAGTCAATGTTACAACTGAAGTAAAGTCCATTGAAATGTACCATGAAGCTTTGAGTGAAGCTCTTCCAGGGTTACAACATGGGCTTCAATGTCAAGAATGTGTCTGTCAAAGATGTTCATCGTGGCAATGTTGCTGGTGAAAGCAAACATGACTCACCAATGGAAACAGCTGGCTTCACTGCTCAGGTACTTATCCTGAACCATCCAGGCCAAATTAGCACCAGCTATGCTCCTGTGCTAGATTGTCACATAGCCCATATTGCCTGCAAATTTACTGAGCTGAAGGAAAAGATTGACTGTTGCTCTGGAAAGAAGCTGGCTCTTTATCATGAACCTCATCAGGTTTTCACACAGAAGATGGAAAGTTAAGTGGCAGTCCTGAGAAAGTCTCTACCATGGTGTAGTCCTGGGGAAGCAGCTCAGCAGCTATAGAAGGAAAAGCATGAAGCATCACCAGTATTCTTCTGTTCTATGTTCCCTGGGGAACAAAATTCTTAAGCTATTTGGGAAAGTGCAACAAACTTCTTTCCTGTAGGGCACAAGTGAAGACTGAGTGGAATGTGATAAGGTCCTCGACCCAATGCATTAAAGGCCTTCTATAGTGGGAGGAGGAAAGGCAACGATACTCATGGACACAGCTCCTGCAAGACTGAGGTAAAAACAGAAGGGAGAATGCATCCTCCTTCTCCACTCCGTACCAACTCCAGGCTAACAGGTGTAAAGTAACGAGTAATAGCAGTCTATTGCTGGGGAAGTCAGAAAAGAGAGACATGTTCTCTGAGGAAGGATTGCAAAGAAAAGATCTAAAGCTGAGAACAGATAAAACACTAAGAACAATTAACTGTCAAGCTATTCCCTACATAAGGGAATTTATAAGGGAACAAGCTATTTCTAGAGAACTCTAGAAATATTTAAGGTCTGTGGTTCTCTGAGGGTTGTGATAGCAAGAACAAAATCTAAATGCTGCTCAAAACCTTACTCAATTGTTTCCACACTAAAGACTGGCAATAATTAAAAGGGCAAATAAAGCCAACAGATGAGGTACAAAAATTTTTATGCATACTGGTATAGTTATAGACTTGCAACCATGTAAACTTGTGGCCTATTTCTGAGAAAAATTATCACAGAAGTCCATTAAAAGAATGTTAATTGATTGTGTTAACAGGTGGTTGGGGAAAACTGGTTTCCATCATAGTGCAATTGTTGAGAAAAGTTGATGCATTTACATACATTTATATTATCCAAATAATATATACTTATTAAAAGTAACATATAAGATGCCTATGAAAATTGTAGTTTAAATATTATAAGTATAGTACTGACTGCAAGATAAAGGAAAAGACATCTATAACACACTATCATTTTTAAATAAAAATACATGTGCATAAAGCAAATTAAAAATGAAATTTAAATATTTAACAAAGATATGTAATAGTAAAAGGATACGGCTGATCATGGAGGGGTATGGGAGTACGATATGAGGAATAAAGTGAGTAAACAATTATACAGGTAAAATAGGAGTTGGCCTTTATGAGGGTTGTTATCAATTCACTGTTATGAATACAGGAGAATAATTAAGGCAAATATTTTCTCTTGAGTGAAACAATCAATGAACCAAAAAAAAAAAAAATTGTACTAACTACTGAATGTACTGGGTTCTTTCTGGTTTAATTACAGAAAAATATTTAAAAGCACCTAAGACATCTTTCTATGGTTTGAAAAAGAGACATCTGTCATCTGTTCACAAAGCTCTTGTCACCTTAGTGTCTAATATTTTTACTTGTTCATCTCAAAAGAAACTTAAAAAATGGCATTTCTCAACTATGACAAAAATTAAACTTTTATAATATTTATGTTTACAAAAAGGATATAAAAAGACAAAAAAATCATGTTTTTACATATTTTCCTGACTCTAGAAACCCAAGGGAATGCATTGCCATCTTACTATATTATTGAGAGCAATAAAGTGACAAATCTGATGAGTGTCACAATAAAAGTTTCGACAACATAAGTGAAATTCATGAAAAGATTTTCTTTTAGAAGTACTCACAGAGAGTTTCATAAAGTCTGCCTGCTTACTGATAGGTTTAATGCTACAAAACATTGACATGTGGGACTGGGAAGTCCTGGACACTAGGCTCAATCTTCATTTTCAACTCAGTTTGCAGAAACATGTGTTTCCTAAATAAAAAGCAATACTTATTACCATTATCCAATCATTATCCATGGAGAAACATGTGGACCATGCATGTGTGAATATGTCAAAAACAAAAAAGCTCAGAATATTTATCTTGGATTATTGTTGAAGAAACACATGACTCTTTTCAGCCAGTTACTGATTCCTGAGTGTCAGCCCATCAGCCAATTCAACCAATGGTCTATTATCACATAAAGCCAAGTCCCTTTCATTGCCTCCCTACTTTTAAAAAGCAATTTATAGTTATCTTCAGAATAACTAATTTTGACAGAGCAGATATATTATTCTCCCTCAAATAGAACATATGGCTCTCAATGATTATAGATAAAATAATATATATAATAATAGATATTTAAGATGACTTTCTAATATTTCATAGCAAGAGAAACAATACCAAGGTGAGTTGAGTAAAGAGGACCTATATTAGCGTACTGGATTGAAAATAATTTATTTACCCCTTTAAAATTATGATGATTTAATAAATGAATGATAAAGTACCTGTTATATAATAATATTAAAATATATATCATATAGTTGGAGATTTAAAATTTATATTTTAAATATATAAATTTAAAATATATAAAATATAAAAATTTATATTTTAAATTTATATTTAAAATTTATATTTATGGAAGCCATCAAGACAAAAATATGTGGCATTGATAACAAGATTTTTTAAAATAGTCTAAATAGTCTAAAGCTTTGCTGTTCAATATGGTAGCCAATAGCCATACAAACTAATTTAAATTTAAATTTAAAATATTAAATAAAATTTAAAAGACAATTTACCAATTGTACCGGCCAACGGAAATGCTCTGTAGCCACACGTGGCTAGTGGCTACTATATCAGACAGTGAGCTTCAGAGAATATCCATCATCAGAAAGGCCTATTGAACAAGGTGGGCATAGAGAATATATGACATTAGTTGCTTGCTAAAATGAGATAGAACAGTCCACTCATTTAAAGGGCATCTGTCAAGCTGATTATGTAAAAAAGTATTCTGACAACCTATGTTCTCTAAATTTTAGTGCCAGTGTCAGACCTGTAAAGAGTCAACCAAATCAAAATCAAGTTATACAGATGCATATAGTACATGCAATGCAATAAAAGAAAACTAATCAAAGAAAGATGAAATCTACTCAAAATAGGCAAGCACATAGAATAATGAAGCTTGTTTTATGCCATATATATATGTATATATATATATATATATGTATATAGTGCCACATAGATTTAAATATTGTACGTTGTATCTTTTCTCAGGAAATATGTTTGAAGCTCTTGGTTGGAATACTTACTCTCTCTCTCTCTCTCTCTCTCTCTATATATATATATATATATATACAATATATAAATCTATGTGGCACTAAAAACAAATAAAACTGCCTGTAATGTAAGTTTTAAAAGTACCATTATCAAAAACTGTACTACTTGATGAAAGTTTTAACATTCTCTAATGTGCTTTATAATGAGTTAACCGATTAATGTATTCACAATAATACTAAATTAAATAGCAAAAAGAAACAACACAAGATGAAATAAGCCTGATAAGAGAGCAATATAAAGGGCTATGATTAGTAGGACACACTTGATGGTGTCCTACTAAATATAAAAACATTCTATGAAAGATCAAAAATAGCTTCTATTCTAGAAACCTTAAATGAAATGTTGGTATCTCAAATTTATTAGGAAATGCAATTTTCTTCCTAGGAGATCAATTATTATTGCTATTTGGTCTTCTGAAACATTTAATATTTTACCACATGTATTAGCATTTGGAGCTTAGTTTACAGGTGTAAAAGAATGAGTAAATGAGCTTGAAGCTTGAACTCTTGTTATATCTGTACATGAGATATAGTTTAAGAGAGGATATTGGAAAGCTATCCAAAAGTTATTTTTATTGATCAAGGAGTAAGTAAATGTACCTAAGCTATGATAATAATAGTGTTAAAATTACTAGGGTTTCAGGCATTCAGTGTCATTTTATGGTGATTGACTTATTTCAAAGATAAACTCTAACGCTCTTCATTATGAATAGCCAGCTACATCATGAAGAAAAGCAAATAATTAAAAATAGTAATAATTCAATAAATATATTGTATAAACAATTAGCAGTTTAAAATATCACCTAAATGAAAACTAATCTCCCTTTTGTGAAAATGGAGAATTTAACATCTTGGAACCCTAATTTCCTTAGGAATTCAGACCTTTCCCAACCTGTCTCAAGTCGATTTCATTCCACTTGCTGTTTTACAAAACTTATATTTCATAATAAAGTAAGTTCTGAAATTTCAACATATAATATCCTACTCTTAATATAACAGAATTCATGACAGCATATCAAGGACTTTTTTAAGACTTGTAGTAAATATTTTTAAATATGTTTACTGGCATTTTAATTCATAACATTTCTTAAGAACACATTTTGGAAACATTCCTGTACTTTAAATAATTTAACTCATAAATGATGGCATTGGGATTATAGAAATTAGAAGTATTGAAATCCCCAAAATAACAGAATCTGTTAACAAAAAAGTTGTCAGAAAGAATTGCATCTGAGCAGTGTCTCAGAAAGGGTAAATTACAAGGGGAAATATTTATAAGGCTTTGAGATCTGAGCCCAAGTGGTTTCCAATGAGCCTTTTAAGAAAAATGACTCGTTAAAATTAGAAAAAAATTGTGACATAACAGTTTAGGTTTAAAGAACTAGGAATCTTGATGTGAATTGAGAAATAAAGCTTTGTTTTATGTGTGAGCAGCTTATTCCCATGACTAGAAAAATATTGACTTCATGAAATTGATCACTAGGGATTTCTACATGTACACATTAAAATTATTTATTTTTTTATAGTCCTAGCTCTCTGTGGCAAAATTTCCCTGGGGCAATCTAAGTAATTCTGATAATATGTAGTCAATAATCATATCTAATTTATAGTGACAGGCATGGTTTTTATTCTCAAACTACTATCATATTCATTCTTTAGCCTGAGTTGGAAAATAAACAATTATCAACTGGGAAAGTGATCATTCAAAATCTACTCTACTCTGAATAGTCATGAATGTAGGGTGACAGTTATTTGAAACACTACCTATATCAGGTTTAGCTGATCTTTTAGATGAATGACCATTTATTGAATCATTCGATGAGAGTGTCTGAAAAACACAGTTTAGGATTCTAGAGGTCACACATTTGAACATGCAACAAAGACAAATGCAAAGAGGTGATCTATGCTCAAATCATATAGCCTGCTTCTAAACCAGAAGCCAAAAGTGACCAAACTAAACCAAGTGACAGGATCTCTTCTCCAATTTGAAGAGCTCACAGAACCAGATATGGGGATATTAGCTAAATTGCCTGATTTTGTGATTTCCATTTGTTTCCTGGATCTTGATAAAAATAGTAAAGATCTGAAAGAATTCATTTGGTGTTTAAGTATATTATTGTCCTAAAATAATACATGTATCTTTTGAAAACAAAATATCACATATATGTCTGCTCTTCCTCATTTTTAGTGAGAAATCATAAGACATCAATAACATATTCTAGCCCTGTCAATATCTGAACTATTGTATGTAAAATTTTTCTTGATTCTCACATCTTTTTTATAATATGATATAAGGAGATTTGAAAAGATAAGGAAGCCACCAGATTTCCTCTTTAGTTATTAAGGTTTTAGATCTCAGTTAGAACTTAGTTTTTCTTCTTTCTTAATTCAAGTTATTAATCAATCTATATTTTCTTTTACTCTTCTTTTTTATATTTTTCTTTTCTTTCTCTCTTTCTCTGTTTCTCTCTCTTTCTCTGTTTCTCTCTTTCTCTCTCTCTCTCTTTCTCTCTTTCTCTCTCTTTCTTTCTCTCTCTCTTCTCTTTCTCTCTTTCTCTTTCTTTCTTTCTTTCTTTCTTTCTTTCTTTCTTTCTTTCTTTCTTTCTTTCTTTCTTTCTTTCTTTCTTTCTTTCTTTCTTTCTTTCTTTCTTAAAATATTGAACCAAATGAAGCAGAGTGATATCAGTGGCTGTCTTGAGATTTGCAACAGTTTACAAAGATAACAGGTACATATCCAATTTGCTTTTATTAGTCAATAGGCTTTTGTGCCACACATCTAATGCCATGTATAGAGAAATTCCCCTACTAATATATGTATATTTTATTGTATAGTTTTGGTATCATTCTAAGATAGTTTGGATCCTTGTCAGATAGGTACAGTATAAAGAGGAAACATAATCAAATAGAAGAAAGATTAGATCTGAAAAAATCAAGAAAAACCTGACATAGTAAGACTTCTGTGATTGTTATGAAATATAGCTCATCTTTTTCTGTTTTCTTCTTGAAACTTACCTTTGGTTGCACAGGCTACCTCCTATCAATGTTCTCTGAGTGTTGTTTCCTTGTTCCTTTGGTAGATTTGACATGTAAGTGGTTTTAGCTTTTTAGTGGTAAGGCATTTTTTTTTTGTTATATTCTATCTTTAAAAAATCAATTAGTAGTTGAATCCAATTATTTATAAGATCAATTTTTTCTCCTTTGCCAACTGGCATGATTCAAAGCTTTGTTAGTAGAAGTTACCAGAGAGACACTGTAAGAGGAAGGGTTTTTCTTTCTCTTTCCAGTGTATTCACCTGATCAGCTCCTGAAACACACACAGCTTCCCTACTGCCTGCTCTGCAGTGCGGGTAGTATCTCTAGTATTCAGGTGGACAGTAGGACCCAAAAACCAACAGCTTCTCCTGGTACCTTTTCCTGCCCACCACAGTAGTTCTATAGCAGAATACCTCTGGCTTTCTTTAGCCTTCTAAGAATTTACCACATGTTCCAGAGGGCAGATTTTTCAGAAGTTTGGTGAGAGAGCACCACTTCTCTGCCATTCTGTGAGCCATGACCTTGTCCTCTCCTACAATTTCTGGATCTGTGCTTTGTACTATATACTTTGGAGTTATTTTTTCCTTTTATTAGCCAATCACACATTACTCCAATCCCCTGTTATGGTTAATAATTCTTCATATTGATCTTTCCCTGTTTAAATTACTGTGTGGTTTCTTTCTGCTAACTAAACTATGACAGATACACCAACCAAAGCCATCTATTTCTTGAGGATTAGTAAGACTATTGGTTTTACAGTTCCTGATATAGTGGCAGTCTATGTCTTATATCTTTTAAGCTAGGACACATTTAGCCATGGATCAATATTCTGAAGATTAACTGCTGCGTTAGTGTTCAGAAGTATTTAATAGCGCTTTTTTCAACATTGTTCTAAGGCATTTCTCCTTCTGGTATATTTTCCATAAGACAAATTCATTAGTATTAGATCATTTAGAGCATGTTGCAAGAATGTGAAGAAAGGAAGATTTTGCCTGTTGTTGATAAGACTGGATATATTACATGAATTTCATGAATAATATGTGAAATGTTACTGAGGTAAGTTAAGGCCCCAGATCAGGAGTGAAATACTCAACCTCACAGTGTCAAACTAGTGACAGTGGTGGGACCTACAAAGTATGGCATTATGGACACGAGAGTCAGAGGGCCAGAAGAAACATTGGGGCCATCCAAGTCCCAGAAAGTCAAGTAAATCTGCTAATGTAGTTTTAAAATGTCATTGGTTTTCTTTACTTTTACTAAGTATTGAGGGTGATAGAAACAATAATGTTCCTTAGTAAGTGGTAAGACTTTTCAAATTTCTCTCTTAAGAATCCCAGTAAAGTAAATGTCTCTATCATTGAAGTAAGTTGGAATTCCCCAGCCTAGGACACAAAATCAAGTGGAAAAGTTTGCTACAGTCAGAGTCATAGTTCCCTGGGAAGGAAAAATATCAATTCATTCTAAGAAAAAAAAAATGGGATTGTTTCTTGAGATCTATTTGCAGACGTTCTATTTAAAGATATTATTGGACAATGAAGCTTGGGTTATTATACATGTTCCAGCTTTACACTATTTCCAGGATGATGCTTGTGATAGATGATACATGTACCAGAAACACAGAGTAAGATTAGTAAGATTCATGAAATGTTTTCACCAATATTGACAAGGTACAGTGGCAAACATTTTGAAAGTTTCTACTTAGGGTTTCTTTCACCTCCAGCAACTCTTATGAATGTACTAGAAATCATTCTCAGTTAGATGTATTTCCTGTAATTATTCCAGATTCCAGGAATGATCAGTGACTTCACATCTCAATGATTTGACTCCTTGAAATAGTACAGCAGCCATGATCTGAGAAAGGGATCCTTCTTTGGCATAATTCTCAACCAAGGCATTGCTATAGCCTCCATATTGTCTTTTTATGTTTGCTTATTTTTCTAGGTGATTCTATCTTTAGAGAACCCTTAAAAGTTCTTTAAATTGTGGACTATTTTAGATTGGCAAAAACTCTGACTGTTTCCACATTGACTACTCCAAAAGTATACCTCATAGATATTGATTAAATCTCTTACCTTCCACAAATTAAGTAATATCTGGTAATTGCAATATGTTCTAATATCTGATCTGTTTTCACCTCAGAGATCACTCTTCATGATGAATAGAGAGCTCTCATATGGATTGCCTATAATTTACTCATTACAATTTTAACTTATGATCCATCAAGAAATGTCTGGAATTTTAAAGAGGAAGAGAGTTATAATAAACGATTTTAGTTGTGCTTAGTTCACAATAGAGAAGATAAATAGTCACAGATTTCCCCTTCTATAGCTAATAGAAGAATAGCAGGATGTAATTTATACCAATGAATAGAAATGTTTGAGGGATAAATTAATAAAATTTCATAGTAGGTGAGCCTGCTTGCAAACAAATGTTTTCTATTCTCAATTAGTAATAAGGACTGACAGCATGGAATATCATCAAGTTTAAGAAGGGTTATAATTCAAAATTGGAGAAGATTCTTCAAGGTTAGTTGCTGCTGCTATTACTCTAAGAAAATATGGCTAGATTTCTGCCACTGGGTTTGTGGAATACCTTTAATAAGAAATTGATATGTGATCAGTCCTGTGAGATTGATTCTAACCTCCAAGATTTTGCTCAGATCACTCATCTACAAATAAGTATATGAATTTATAATAATTAAGAAGGTGCAGAGTAAAAAGCTGGTAAAGACTATATTTAAATCACAAACTTTATGTTTATATTCACAGGAAAGTTATAGTTCTAAGTTTTTATGAAAGTTGGGTTTCACACTGTGAAACTCTTAACATTATTTTGTTTTTATACTACTTTATCAAACAATATGATTTACAGTAAACTGCACCTCTGTAAAGTGTACAATTTGTTGAGCTTTGCATATGCATGTACTCATGAGACATTTTGCAATCTTTGCAATCCATATAATAAAGATATCCATCACTCCCAATCTTTTTCTTAAGTCCCTTTGTCATCTATCCTCTCACCTTCTCTGTCCACCTCCACACCCTCCACCAAAGTTCGTAGGCAACTACTGATCTTCCTTTTATCAATAAAAACCAATATTAATTTTTCAGACTTTTATACACAAAGAACCATGTAATAGATACTGTTTTGTGTTCTTTGTTTTTGTAAATTCTTTCACTTAGCATAACCATTTTGATATTTATCCTTGATATTATATATGCTAATAGTTTGCTTCATTTTATTGCTGAATGGCATTCTGTTTAATTCAATACTTTTGAAAGGTACCATATGTTAGTCCATTACCTTTACAAAGATATTGAAAATGAATGCTTTGCTTAAAAGTGCCCAAATTTACAATTTCTACCAGACAACACTGCCAAACAAGGAAAAATGAATAAATAAATAAAAATAAAAATAAAAGCCACAGCTTACAATCTTTCTGAATCAGTAGAATGTATTAGAACATTTTGAGGGGCATGGTTATCTTTTGGAGGCTGACTGATGATATCTGTGGATGATTCTTTGTTCCTGCTACATTGTACTGTTTGAGACTTCTCATTATTTCAAGTCTTGTTATTTCAGCTAGTTGGTATTCTGCATGACAATTTTCAACCTGTATCTGATTTTTATGGAAGCCTGTCAACATGGCTGTCTTCTTAGGAAATATACCATTTTAATTTCTTAGAGATAGTCAGTGAGCAATATTGAATATATTAAACTAAGTTGTAGGCATACTGTTGAGTCATAAAGAAGTTGGACTTTCTATAGTCATTGACTTGATTCCTTTCAGATCATTAGTATTAATACAAATAAATGCTTAAAATGCATCGAAACCTACCAAATAATGTAGTTTAATTCTTTTAGGTAAAGATGTCAGTTATCAAGACAACTGATAACCTCAACCAGAAAATTTCAATTTATAAATATTTTCTAACAAGGAAATACTAAATATTAAGTGGCTGCTTTCTTTTTTAAAAGATAAAATTTGTCTAGATTTGAGGCTTAGAACAGGATGTTTTAGGATATATAAAGATAGTAAATGATTACTGTAATGAAACAAATTAACATATCCATCATCTCACATAGTTATTTTTGTGACAATAACAGCTAAAATCTACTTATGTAACAAAAATCTCCAATATAATATAATGTTTAACTATAGTCTCCATGTTGTGCATTAGATCTCCAAACTTGCTCATCTTACATAACTATTACTTTATATTTTTTGACATACATTTGCCCATTTCCTTTCCCAACCCCTTGTTCCTGCCCCTTGTAAATACAGTTTTATTCTCTTTGTATAATTGACATTTTTGTTTTTTAAACTTCCACATATAAATGAAATTATGCAATATTTTTCTTTCTGTGCCTGCCTTATTTTACTTAGCATCATGTCTTCCAGGTTCACCCACGTTGTGACAAATGGCAGAATCTCCATAGGTTGTTTTCATATCTTGACTATTGTGAATAGTGCTGCAATGAACATTTTAAACAGATTGTAATCTATTATATTTGGATTATTCACAACCTTGGATAAATTGTGTCCAAAATAAAGCCATTTGTTCTCACAAAATTATAATCTTTTTAGAAGTTTTGTCTTTTCCTGCTACTAAAGTAAGCAGATTGATTGAATTAACCTTATAATCAACATTCCTCATGAATATAGATGCAAAAATTCTAATACATATAGACAACTTGGGCTTCTGATTTCCATTATATCATTTAATGAATTTGAAAGCTGTCATTCTTGTATGCCCAATGAGAAAACTGTGAACAAACTGAAAATCAACAATTCTTCTTATTCATCAGAAAACCGAGGTCATGAGGCAAGCCACTGCCCTGAAAACAAGAAATAGGCAGATGCAGAAAATCACAGCTTGTCGGGAGTAGAAGCTGTAGAAGCCAGAAAAGAGTAGAAACACTTAATCAACATATTGCTGGAGACTGAATGTGGACAAGGTTGAGTTAAAAACTACTGACAGCCTTGTCTTCGTGGGGGTGAAGAGGACATACTTTTATGAGTTTTATCTCCAAGAGTCTCACTGGGTTCCCATAGTGAAGACTGGAGAAAAATAATCTCAATCTTTGGCAAGTAGGAGTTGAGGAAATGATCATTACACCCAGGAAACAAGATCTCCATATCAAAGGCTTTCTTTTAAAGGAAACTACTTTACCAGAGCATTATCCAACCAACTGAAAGGGTCATTTGACAACTGGAGCCCCCTGTAGCCTTCCTGTCTCACATAATTGTAAGGTCACAGCTCACAAATTCTGGCACAGTTACAAAGAGACATAATTAATCCTAACATGAACTGAATGCTTTCCTTCCCTAATATCTTACCAACACATCAATAGGTTCCCAGAATAAGAGTAGATTACAATTGAGAGAGCTATAAGACACATAGTCTATTTAATAAGAAGTTTCTAGGGAAAGTCAAATCTAATAGGGGACAAACACAAGGACACCAGATGAAATAAAAATCACTAATACCTACGGATAGAGCAAAGATTATTTACTTCTATTCCTATCACTCGCCATCAAATTGGTACTAGCTGATCAACACTATGGTATTCACATGGTAGTGATATTTATTGGGGGCAGGTCAGGTGAGAGGGGTTGGTGGGGGAGGGTAAACTAACATCTAATGAATGTGGAGTGCACTGTATGGGGGAAGGACATGCTTGTAGCCCTGGCTTGGGCAAGGCAAAAGCATTTTACCTAACCAAAATGTTTGTGTCCCCATAATGTCCTAAGATAGAGAGGTTCCTGAGTTATTTTTAAATTGAAGCAAATCTGTCAGAGTTTGAAAAAAGTCATAGCCAACAAATTTTCTCTCCAACCCCTGATTTCCCCATTCCCAGCATCACTTCTATGTGAAGTCTCACTCTCAGCTTTTCATCTTACAATCGTTTATCACCAGAAATTTTACATTTTTAGTCTCTGAATTTATGCCTCTTACTGGCCTATTAGTTTCATCATTGCTAATGCCCATCCCTTAGGTCACCCATGTTGTTGATAGTGTCTACAGTTTAGAGGAGTTCACATGACCAGAGTCTGTCAGCTAGAGATTAAGGCTCCCATTCAGTACTGCAAAGAAAGAAGTAGATTCTTGGCCTTCCAAAGTCAGATTTTTATAGTTGTCTCCCTATACCTATACATATATATATATATATATATATATATATTGATATATACATATATAGAGATATATATTGTTGTAAAGAGCCATACAATGGCAGCTGCTGAGCATTGTGTCAGTCAAACATGAGTGGTTTCTGCAGATAGCCAGGCATCTTAACATTAGCATTCTTCCTCAGATGAATTCTGAGTTCTAAGTAACCGATCTAAAATGAACTTTATATAGCTACTCCCTGTGGCTGTATATTTGACAGCCAACTTTCCAAATATTTCAAGAAGTAAAAGTAAAACTAATTAAAATTTTACCCATAGAGACCTCGCATATCAATGTTATTATAAATGTATCAAAATATTTTTTATCCAGGAAGAATAAGTATTTAGAATAAAATCTATTATTCATGTCAAATGGGATTATTGGAATAGGAGACCTGGCTGAGTTTGGATGCCGAGGCTTGAAGGTCAGGTACAGGTATTACAAAAGACAATTCTTAAGCAGAAGCTAACTAGAGGGGCTGATAAATGCAGGTGAGAATGGGCTTTGACTGGCTTGTCAGATATCTCTTCCACATTACATGAAATTTAGCTAATTACAATATCATTTACATTGTGGTTTTAAAATTTCTCCACCCTTGAAATCACCAAGACAGTTCTGAAACAACCATATAAAGTGTTAAAATGGGAGAGAACCCAATTCTAGAAATTACTACTCAAATTCTTAGTAAAAGCCAACCCCTTGGTCTTGAATATTCCTCCCCTCAATTAGTAAGATTACAAAAGATCCCAAACCACTTCCTCCCAGTGCAGCTGCTCTCTTTCCAGCATGCTTGCTCTCCTCCTTGAGAGTATACTTTCACTTTCAATAAAAAAGCTGTCACTTCCTTGGCTTACATGATGCATTGTGAAATTATTTTCCCTCTGAAAACCAAGAACTTGGAAAAGCCTCCACTCAGAGGCCAGTAATAGGATAACACTTTCAGCCATTCACAAATACAACCCTGAATTGGTCCTGTATAAATGACAGGTACTAACATTTTTGATAAAAAGATGAAGAAGAAAACATTTTTGTTGCACATGTGGAGAGTACAGCATATTTTTGGAGACAGATACACAAATATCCATCATAACACCATCTAATGAGAACATAGTTTCTATAGCATAGTAAAAATTAAATAGAAGTAGCATCCAAACAGGGGAAATCAATCATATTTTTGAGGGAATTGGGAAAGCATGAGGTGGAATATAGTGTAGTTACTATTTCACAGAGAAAGTAATTTCTACTAAATGGCGTCTTGAATGGTATGTAAAATATCCACAAACTAAGAATATTCTCTTTGGAAAAACACCAGGAGGACAAAGCACAGAGAATGTTCAGGAACCAGAATTATTTAGTTGGCATGTGGGATCTGTGTAAAGCACCAACTTTTAAGCAGGACATGAAGAGCCAGTTCCCAGAAACTCAAGAATACTATAAAAATTTGACTCAGTTTCTGTGTGGTGTTGTTGTTCAGGCTTGGTGTCCATAAAAATTATCTGTAGCACAATTCACTCTATTTTAGCTATGAACTTCCTTCTATAGCATAGAGTTTTCAGGCTTTACATTTTTAAAAACATTTTTTATGTGTTTGGAACAGAGGGCTCCACTCATTTCTTAATATTTTGTCTAAACTTTTATATCATTTAATTTTAGCTTTGAAAGAACTGGAGTATACACAGAATTAGGAAGAATTTGAAACAATCACCACACAGCTTTAAAAAAAAAAGTGCCTGGACATACCCTGTTACCATCTGCCTCAAACTCCCCAAATCTAAAAGTAATCACTAACCAACCAGAATTTGGCATTTATTAGTATCATAATGAGAGGTTGCATTGTGGTCTCACAAAATTGATATATGGAAAGTATCATCCAAAGTACCTCTGAATGGGACCTTATTTGGAGACAGGGGCTTCACAGAGGTAATCAAGTTAATTTGAGATCAGTAGGAAGGGTGGCACTATTCCAACCTGACTAAAGTCTTTATAAAAAGAGGAAATTTGGAGACAGAGGTCCTCATAGACGGAGGCTATGTCAAGGAGATAGCCATTCGCAAGCCAAGGAGAAGCCTGGAACAGATTCTTCCCCACAGACCTCAGAAGGAAGAAATCTTGCTGACACATTGATCTTGAACTTCTAGCCCCTGAAAAGTCTCTGGTGCTTTGTTATGACATCCCTTGTAGACTAATACAAGGCATACTATGTATGTCTTTCTATTTTATTATGCATGCTATTATTAATAAACAACACATCATACCGCTTTGCATATTGTATGTAAAGTCTATGAAAATGGTATCATAATGTCCACTTAATTTTCTGTTGTTTGTTGATATTATATTTGAAGGATATATCCTTGAGTATTGTTTTGGTTAGTATATTATCAATGCTGAACAGAGTTTTTGTTAACTTTCACTGCATTTTCTCTCCTCTGCCACCCCTCCTTTTTGTATGGAGAGATTGTGGGCATAGCCTTGTGAGTGAGGGGCAGTCCAATGACTTCAGCATTAAGCAATTTGAATTTATAGGAATTTATGGGAACTCCACTTGCCCTGCACTTAACTTCAGGGAAGTTAATATTGTGTGTAACTTTTCCTACTAGAGCCACTCTTTCTACAGGAATTGTTTGCACATAGATCCTCTTTTGGAGGAAGCATAGTCCCTGGATCCATGTAGTCAATTGACAGGTAAACATGAAAGAATTCACTAGGGGTTTGGGTGAAGTTTTCTGATATTTCATTGTAAACACACATTGTTTACTTCTGTATCTGTTATAATAATATCAGGAGAAATCTTATGATCTTATTCTGTTATTTTGATTTTCTTCTTTATGCATTCCAAATGGAAGTTTGATCTTCATTTTTCTTCCATTACTTTTATTTTCATTTTATCAGTCTTTCTATTAATATCTTCATTGTTCCATATTATCTTTCTCATTTCTTGTTTTTCTTTTTCTTTTTTACTATATTTCTGTAATTCTGTTCCTTAAATCTATTTGTTTTCTGGTTTCTATTACCTTACATTTCACTACCTATGTTTCCCCCATCCTTTATCTTCCTTGTGCTCTTGTTATTGGGCTTTGTGCTTTTTTCTTAGTGGTTAATATTTTAATACTTGTTTGGTTCATGTTGCAATATTGTCTCAGTTTTTATCCATTCATTCTGAGTGCTCGTCTGCTACTATATGCTTAGCAAATTAGCTTTGCACTTTAAAACAATATTCTATTTTCCCCTTTTAAAATTATTTATCCTTGAAGCAGGGAAGGTTTACTCAGATTATGTATTCACAGCCCACTTGAGTAGGGTGAAGTAAAAATTGAATTTTAAAAAAAGCTAGTGATTTCCTTTTGTCTGATAGTTTTGTTTATGAGTGTTTAAACTTTATTTTGCCTTGATCAATGAGATAGGAGCTGAGTGTTATACAAAAATCTCCCTTTTCTTCTCTTTATCTCACTCTCTCACTTCTCCCATCCCCACCCAAAATGCAATGCCTTTAAGACTGTCTGCTTCCTGAAAATATGGCTTGCCTCTAAATGTTCTCATTTGGCCTATCCTGATGCCTCTGAAATGTAATGTGAATGCACATCACTTAATGATACTGCTGGAATGGAGATTTGGATTCATTAAGGATAGCTCAGAGCTTAAGATTCTGAATTTCTAGTAATCTTAATAGTGATGGTGATATTTTGCTTCTCATATAGCACTACTTATTTACCTATTTTTACATTAAAAATAATAACTGTATATTAATGGGGTACAATGTGATGTTTGCTTTAGTATACATTATAGAAAATTAAAATAACCTAATTTACATATCCACCACCTCACCAACTTATTCTTGTGAGTATGTGGTGAGAGTGTTAAAAATCTATTCTTTCAGCAATTTTGATATATTCAGTACATTAACTATGGTCACCATGCAGTGCAATAGACCACTAAAACATATTCTTCCAGTCTAATTTGAACTTTGTATCCTCTGATCAACATCTCTCTTTCTCCATCCCCAGTCCCTCTCTCAGCTTCTGGTAACCACATTTCTACTGTCCTAGATGGACTTTGTTAGATTATACATATAAGTGAGATGACACCATATTTGTGTTTCTGTGCCTAGATTATATCACTTATTATAATGTCCTCCAGGTCCATGCATGTTGTTTCAAAAGACAGAATTTCTTTCTTTTTCAAGGCTCTTTAGTATTCCACTGTGAATATATACCATACTTTCTTTATCCATTCATCTGTCCATGGACACTTAGGTTGTTTCCATATCTTGGCTATTGTGAATATAGCTAAAATATACATAGAAGTTCAGATAGCTCTTTGATATACCAATTTCAATTCCTTTGGTTTTATAACCAGTAGTGGGATTGCTGGATCATATGGTAATTCTATTTTTAGTTTTTTGAGCAACATACATATTATTTCCAAAATGACTTTGCTAATCTATATTCCCACCACAAGTGCACAAGGTTTCCCTTTTCTCTACATCCTCACCAACATTTGTTATCATTTGTCTTTTTAATAACAGCCATTCTAACAGGTCTAATCTGATACCTTATGTTGTTATAATTTGCATTTCTCTGATTATTAGAGCTATGGAACATTTTTTTCATGTAACAAAAGTACAAATAGAAAGATAGAATTTCATTAAACTACAAAACTCCTTCACAGAAAAGGAAACAATGAACAGAGTGATGAGACAACCTACAGATTGAAAGTATTTGCAAAGCATGCATCTGATAAGGGGCTAATATTCAAAATATGATATATAAAGAATTCAAACAACTCAATAGAAAGAAAGCAAATAACCAGATTAAAAAAGGGCAAAGGATCTAAACAGACATTTCTGAAAAAAAGTCATATTATGGCTTTCAGACCACACTTTAAATAGCAAGATCCTACCTCGTCTGATGTTTAGGACCCATCAGTTCCATAGAAGATGGTGCAAAAGGATTTTACATCCCATTCTCAGTAGTGCAAATATATTTTGGAATTTTTATCTCATTACTGCCTCCATTTTTTCTACAAATGAACATCTTTATGCTTAATTCCTCAAATAAAAAATGTCTATGCTTTCAAGTTTTCTCAATTTCCCAAGTTTCCAAATAAATGATTACACAGCCCCTTTCATTCCATCATGCACACAGTCATCAAAATGGTCTTTAAAAAAATGCCAAATAGTATTTTATTTTATTTTTCCCCTGTCTCTTAAATACTTCTTTTCACCTTAAGAAAAGAGATTATAAATTCCTACATTATTCATATGATTAGGTACAAAAAATGAGGAAAAAATTAAATATTTTCCTGAACTTTTGAATTCTAACAGAAAAAGTACCAAATAGGCCAAAACCAAAAATCATACAAGATATTCCACACACTGTGCTACCAAACTAAATAAGCAGAGGGCAAACTCCATAGTAATGTATAACAGATGAAAAAATAAGAAAACCCTGGGTCTACATATAACTAAAACGAAGGACGTATTGAACATTTCAATATTTTAAAATATACAAAGAGGACATTTGTTACCAGGAAAGATGGGGAAGATAGCAAAAGATTTTTGTTTTCACCTATTTAATTATTTAAACTGCCATGTTATTATTTATTTAATATCACTTTATCAATTATTTAAACTGTTATATTTTTTAAAGTATCATAAATCTGTAGAAGTAATAACCAGATTTATGTTCTATAATACATGGCATAATGTCCATGGTATCAGAATTCACCAGAAATTTGTTTTAAAAATGTAGATTCTAGGACCCTACTGTAGACTCACACAATCAGGATCAACTTTGCATGAAATTTGATAATATCATTTAAAATTATTACACATGATGCTACTAATCAGAGAGAATGTCGATAATCCAACATTCCAGAGAGTAGAGAATTTTTCCAGTATAAGCAACTCATTTCTATCTGTCCCTTCTTCCCCAATTCTTGGTTCTGTTTGCTGAGAACAAGAGAAACCAACAAAAGCTTTAAGTAGACACATGGTGCTGCAATGATAAAGTAGTATCTTGAGATACTTCAAATGCAAACTTAATTTTTCCTACATGATATTTGCTGAGTTCTGTAGCTAGTGCAGGAAGCTATGCAAAAGATCTTGTGAAATGTAGAATGATGTCTCCCATTCCACTGGATCTTAGAAAACATGTGGAGGGACAGGGTTTACCTAAAACACATGATCATTCTCCCTGACAAGAGGTTTTTAATTGTGAAGCTGAGTGTGAGGGAAGCAAATGCATTCAGTTCAAAACTACTAAGTTGCAGGACTGTATCTCTTGCTATCTTTCAGGGCTGTGGCGACCCAGACATACTCACCTTTCAATCAGCAAACTGGATGAACCACATCTAGCGAATGATGAGTATGACTCATAGGTAGGCTGAGTAATACTGAAACTGTAACCAAATCCTAAATCATCTAAATTCCTGAAATGATTGACACAATTAGCCCCTCGTTTTATTGGCCTAATCAGGAAAAGGGAAACTCTTTTTGGCTACAGATAACAAAGTCAGGAGCTTTTTAGTTTATTCATACTAAGTCAATCAAAAATTATTGGACATTTGTAAAGATTATATGTCTGTCCTATAATAAAGAGAGAAAATATAATAGAAACAGGGAATGTTGCTATTGGCTTCATCAAAGAAGGAATTTATGACTAAAAAGTTATCAGAAAAAAGAAAAATGGGCAAAATAGTGAAAATATGGAGAATTTCACTATGTTTATAGTGGAATCTATATAAATTAATCAAATGAGTATACTAAAATTAAATTAAGAATCCAAAAGATAAGGTTAATGACATATTGAACATAAAGCAGAACAGAGCTTTAGTGAACTGGAAATAGGTTAATGGAAACAACCAAACTAAAACAAAGAGACAAAAAATAAAGTAACAATATCAAAGACATATAGGGCATGCTCAAAGTTTATATATATATCTATATATATATACACACACACACAATGAGGATCCTATAAAATCATGAAATGGAGAATAACTAAAAATAAGAAAAGTGTCTTACAAAACTGATATACTGGTAAAACATGGAATAAGGTAGTCATAAATTTAACTGCATGAGCAATTGCATTAAATATAATTTTTTAAATTTTTTATTTAAAATTTTTTTTATTTTGGCATATTATGGGGATACAGATTTTAAGGTTTCAATAAATGCCCTTCCCCCCCCAACAAGTCTGAGTTTCCAGCATGACCATCCCCCAGATGGTGCACATCTCACTCATTATGTAATATACATATACATATACGTATATGTATATACATATATATATGTATATGTAGCCCTCCCCCCTCCCACCTGCCCAATACCCTATTACTGTAGTACCTATGTGTCCACTTAGGTGCTACTCAGTTAATACCAGTTTGCTGGTGAGTATATGTGGTGCTTGTGTTTCCATTCTTGGGATACTTCACTTAGTAGTATGGGTTCCAGCTCTAACCAGGAAAATATAAGATGTGCTATATCACTGTTGTTTCTTAGAGCTGAATAGTACTCCATGATATACATATACAACATTTTATTAATCCATTCTTGGATTGATGGGCACTTGGGCTGTTTCCACAGCCTTGCAATTATGAATTGTGCTGCTATACACATTTGAGTGCAGGTGTCTTTTTTGTAGAGGGTCATTGGACCTTTTGGGTAGATGCCCCATAATGGGATTGCTGGATCAAATCGTAGATTCACTTGTATCACTTTAAGGTATCTCCATATTGCTTTCCACAGAGGTTGAACTAGTTTGCAGTCCCACCAGCAGTGTAGGAGTGTTCCTCTCTCTCCGCATCCATGCCAGCATTTATTGTTTGGAGACTTTTTGATAAAGGCCATTCTCACTGGAGTTAAGTGGTATCTCATTGTGGTTTTGATTTGCATTTCCCTGATGATTAGAGATGTTGAGCATTTTTTCATATATTTGTTGGCCATTCTTCTGTCTTCTTTAGAAAAGTTTCTGTTCAAGTCCTTTGCCCACTTTTTAATAGGGTTATTTGATTTTTTTCTTGCTGATTTTCGTGAATTCTAAGTATATTATTCTAGTTATCGGCCCCTTATCGGATGCGTAGGATGCAAAAATTTTCTCCCATTCTGTAGGTTGTCTGTTTACTTTCATGACTGTTTCTTTGGCTGTTCAGGAGCTTTTTAGTTTGATCATGCATTACATATAATTTGAGTAAATTCTTTATGTAAAAGACTAATATTTTCAAGCTTTATTTAAAAAAAAAACCCTAACTATAAGTTGTTTGTAAGAATTTAGGAAGACAGGAAAAGGAGAGTGAAAAAGAAGTAATTTATTTTACAAATATCTAAAAGTGAAACTCAGAGATTATATTCAGAGATCCAAATATTTCAGTTTACCCTGGGCAGGATAAATAAATATGTCATAATAAAATGGTACAAAACTAAAGATTAAGGGAAAAGAGAAATTGCTTTCAACAGTGTTACACTAAGACTGACAATTGATTTCTCAACAAAAATATTAGAAGACAAGAAGCAATATAACAATTGTATTTAAAATGCTGAAAGGGAATAACTGACAACCTGTGATTCTATACCTAAAATTCAAGGAGATTAATGACATGCTTTAGCCAACAGCAGCAGAAAGATTTGTACTAGCAAAACTTCTCTACAAGAAATTCTGAAAAAATAATTATTCAGTTAGATGGAAATAATTTTAGTTAAAAAACAGAAATGCAGCAGAGAATTAAAATCCTGAAAAGTTTAAACAATTTGATGGACATACATAATTATTTACTGCATGAAATATTAATTATAGTATAAATATACAAACAACAGTGATAAAAATGATGAAAGGGGAGGATAAATATACCTGATAATCTGAAATGACAGAAATATCAAAAACTGATACAATCAATAATATAAACTGTGTTAAATCAAAAATGTGTTTTGGAAGCTTTAGTTAATTACCTAAATTTATTGAAAGGAACATATAAAATCATGAAATACAGAACAATTAAAAATAAGAAAAGAAAAAATAAGTTTATAAAACTGATATACTGATAAAACATGAAATATGGTAGTCATAAATTCAACTGCATAAGTCATTACATTAAATATAATTTGAGTAAATTATTTATGTAAAAGATTAATATTTTCAAACTTTATTTTTGTATTTATTTATTAATTTTATATTTTGAGACAGAGTCTCATTCTGTTGCCTGGGCTAGAGTGCCATGGCGTCAGCCTAGTTCACAGCAACCTAAAACTCCTGGGCTCAAGCAATCTTTTTGCCTCAGCTTCCCGTGTAGCTGGAACTACAAGCATGCACCATCATGTCTGGATAATTTTTTCTATGTATTTTTAGTTGGCCAATTAATTTCTTTCTATTTTTTTGGTAGAGATGGGGTCTCGCTCTTGCTCAGGCTGGTTTCGAACTCCTGACCTTGAGTGATCATCCCGCCTCGGCCTCCCAGAGTGCTAGGATTCAAACTTTATTTTTTAAAAAAACCTAACTATAATCTGTTTGTAAGAGATCTATAGGTCTTTATAAGGTATTAGAAATATAAGGATATTATTAAAAATAAAAGGAAAGGATGAAAAGAAATATAATTTGTAAGCAACAGATAAAAAAAGCTAATGTAGCAGTTCTAATACTACAGAAAAAGATTAAAGCAAGTAACATTGTCAAAGATAAGAAATGCAAACTCAACATTATCTTAGAAACTTTTATTCTTTGCATGGATTTTTTTAAGTTACTTGAATATTTTGTGATAATTAGTTTAATTAACACTATCATGAAATGCATAGATATTTTTAGTAGAGCACAAGTAAACTGCAGTATTTCACACTACACCAAAAGACGAATTAATAATTGTCAAATACTTCACATTGTGCAACTCCCTCTCTCCCTTAGAATATCTCATGACACGCAAACTCCTAAAATATAGACCAAGCAACTGTAAAGTAAAATTTAATGATAATTAGTAAATCCATATTTCCCTCAGGAATATAGCATTACATTTAGGAATTTTAACTAACTGATACAATTGAAACAAAGTTTAAGAACTGGAAAAATGAATCCATATGTATTTAGAAATCAGTATACTGGGTTACACTTGAGTTACCTTGAGTTGCAACAGGAAAGAGGCAGGAAGAAGCTTTTGGTGTTCTGGTAAAAATCTATTTCTTGATCTAGATAATTGTTAAACAGGTGCATTTACTTTATGAAAATTCATTAAGCTTTACAATTATGAATTCTATACTTTCTATATGTATGAAATATTTAAACAAAATTTAATACTAAAATGTTAATTGTTATAAAATATCTTGTGGTACCAAAAATATCATAAAACAATACTTTACTAAATTTTACATTTTTCTATGCATTATTACCAGTAAAATAAGCAAAATTTTAGTTACTTTTAATTATTATTTGCCATTTCACCATTTCAAGAAAAGTTACTAATATTTCTTAATTTTTTTTCAAAATCTGAAAGTTTTGACATAAGTAAGGCATTGCATAAACTTGGAACACATAATATCTAAGACCTCAAAAATATGAGAGCAGATATTGTTGTCCTAGAAATAATTTTACATATTAAAATGTGAATTTCCTGAGGATATTTTTCTCTGAATCAGGCTGAATGAAAACAATTTTCAAATAAAAGTTTTAAAAAAAATGAAAAGAAAGAATAAACACAACAGGTGAAAAGGTGGATGGATAGTGTCCAGACTGCTTTGGGAGTTGAGATTGATGTTTATGGAGTCAATAAAGAGCCCTTTGGGAAAACTGGCCCAGTATCTTGTCACCATGGTTCCTTTACAAGGTTCCGGATCTTGTATTAAGTAAAGAATGTCACTTTCTGACAGACCCAGGAACCTAAAGATATTTTGGAGACCTTGAAAAATTAGGAATGCATCCAATTCATAAAGATAATACAGATACAGTGTTTTTTTTGTTTTTGTTTTTGTTTTGGCTTAGCTCCTAAACTTTGAGAGGTTTTTAAAAGTCCAATACAAAATTCCTTGTGAAAAAGTTCTGGTAAAGTCAACTTAAACAGAACTTATATGGCCAATTACTATTTTTTATGAACTTCATGCAAATAATCAGACCACGTATAATAAGATTAAAACTTATTTTGCAAATAAATGGGTCTTACTATAATTTTCCTTGGTAGATAATGGGGTACTGGAAATGGAAAAATTATGCTTCGGAAGAAGACCTGTAATACACTTGTTATTAGATTCTAGCATTGCCCATTTGTTTTTTAGTTCTTTCATATTTGGTCTTAATTTTAAATTATGTGTTCCTTCCAAAATCTCACTGTGACCCTCCAGACTAACATTTCCAAATTTTCTCCCACCCTTCTGATTCAAAGTCACTATGCATTTCTTAAAACCCTACAAACTGAAGTCAGAAAACTTGATATAAACACCAGGAGAAATTACTACAAGAACTTATATATTAACAGCCTCTGTATCTTTTGATGTATAATCTACACAGAAAGTTCACGGGAGCATCTGGTGTGAACTAGAATCTGGGAAAATCTGTCTGATTGAAACTGCCTGCCCACTCCCATTAAAAATGCTTGAGAGACTCTAGAAAAACTAGTTTATAGACTACTCCAGACACTAACCTTTGTTTTTCTTCTGTTTCCATAGAAATACCTCTTAATGAAGATGTGTTTGCCTGCACTATATATACAGGCCTAGCTTTGAGAACCCATTGGCAATGTCATCTTCTGAAATGAGATACAACTGCTCAATTGGACTGACCTAGTCCTCAAAATGGGAGACTGGTTTAATGGAATCATCTGCTCTTTAGCTATTAGCTCAATTTTTCTCTCCACAGCCACCAACTCCTGTTTCAGACAGGATAATATTGGGGCTCAGAAGGTCATATTCCAAAGGCTCTTTGACAAGCTGAGAGGCCTTAGAACCTGTCTGAGAACCAAAGTCTCCCTAACCTTGTCTTGCCTACCCTTTCCCTTTTCTAAGGGCAGGGAGGTACTTACTCTCTCTAGAATCTCCTTATCTTATCAAGAAAGCTTCTTTAAAGAAACAATTGCCTTTCATTCCCTCACTGCAATCTCATTATCTATCACAGAAAAGAAGACTGAAAAATACAACCACACCTGGAGGGTTTTTTTCCTAAAACAATGCCTGCCTCCCATTCAAAGTCCAAAAAGAATTATTTGCAAGTTAATTTCTGTCTACTCATTCTCCCTAATAATCATTTACTGCCCCATAAAAAAAATTGACTATACAACTTCCCCCTCATATATGAAAAAGGGTCTATAACTTTTTGTACCCCATCGGATTATTGGATAATCATTCTCCTGTGATTCCCCTAAGCTATGCAAGTTAAAATTAACTATGTATGCATTTTCTTCTATTAAGAAAAAAAGGAAACAAAGGATTGCCATAAATGGACTATTGTCCACAGCTTCAATATCAAAAAGAAATATGGGAAAGAATTAACAATACATGAAGCACAAATATAAACCACCTCAAACAAATTTTCTATTAAATATATGAGGATAAGTGGAACATGAAATATCCTGTCCTTAGCCTCAAAGATAGAGACAGTAATTGAAAAGATTATGCTTTCTGATCTGCTGTGATAAATTCTATTGACAGATTCAATAGGACTGGCATGGAACAGAAACAAAACTTCTGCTACCACAAGCATAATAAAAACTTTAGATGTGACATTTTAAATTGAATGAACAAGATATACTTTAAAACCAATTAGATATGCTTGAATTTGTAGTATATAACATTAAAGAAAATCCAAAAGCATGGTTGCACTTAATATTTTGCAGGAAGATTTTTATATATAAATATCTGTTGTATATTTTGAACATTTTTCTTAAGATATAATTTATGCAGATTTAAATTGTGACTGATGACTTAATAATTGATGTAATATATTCTTTTCTACTGAAAAAAATCACAAAGTCTATAAATATCTTTGTAAGATACTATATATCTTATATAGGGCTGTAGGCTCTCCATCCTGATAGACTTGGAAGAGTAACCCCAGAAGCTGAGAGAAAAGTACTTCAAGGGAGGGATGGGTAAGAAGAATTAATGTGCACAGGTTGGCCAAGTGTACATATTCAGCAGGTTATGAATACATAAAGGAGATATACATGCATATATAATTGGTTTACATATATGTAATATACATCTCATGATCAATTTAAGGTGGAGAATTAACATTAAATGAATTAAATTTAAGTTATATATGTAAAAAGCTGAAATGCAGGGCATGAGTCCATGAACTGCATGTCCTCAGGAGACCAGTTTGTTGCTGGTAGCCATTTATTAAGAAGAAATTCACTGTGATCTGAGATAGCTGTCATATTGAAGCCATAAGAACAGAAAGAGGATGCCAGAGGTTGATTGAAGTAAGCAGAAGAGTCTTCCAGCCTTTTGTTCTCTTAAGCTGCCCTTTGATAAGATCTAGTAGTATTTAGTAAGAGAAAGGGGTAAAAGCAAATGAGACATGACCATCCTCCCAACGTACCATAACCAGAAGCTCTAAAATTTAGGGCTTTTAGCCAAAGGAGGATTCATTAATCTGTCAGAGGGGTTTAGGACTTTTATTTCAGCCCTTGCTTTTCCCTTTGGGCCAAGATCTGCCTTGGCAGAATGGATGGCCAAACTTCATTGACCTCATTTTGTTGCTGAGGTGGTATGGCCACCTTCCCCAGATCTAATCAGTCCCACAATGGAACCCACACAGCTAATAAATTCATATCCAATTAAACAATCTTTAAAAAAGAATAAAAGAGAAAGTTATAATTCTTAATATCCAAATAACATATTTTTTATTCACCCAACTTATTTTTTCCTTTTTCAAATATGATTGCAAATTTTAATCAATTGTCTTATGCATAGCAAAAGAAGAAAAATATTGCACGTATTTCATGTCAAATGTACTCTGACATATCAAAGTATAGGATGACTAGTCCTTAGAAGAATAGTTGTAGGGTCAAGAGAAAAATATGAAATTCATTTAAATGTTAAACAACTTTAAAATTGTGTATTTTAAAGCAAATTCAACATTCCCCTAATGCTTAAATGCTTTAGTAGAAAAATGGTAAATTTAATCTAACATGACATATGTTCTAAGTGTGGAAACCCAGAAATGAACAAAAGTAAAAATAGGAATATGCGTGCAATTCAATTCCTTCCATTCACCATATAATAAATAGTGGAGATATTAAAAAAAAAAAAAAACAAACAACAACAACAAAAACAAACAAAAAAAGGCGAAGTAGATTAAATTTGATAAATTCTATAATAACAAGAAGATTATATTGCCAAGGAAGCCTAGAAAGGTAACATATTCTATATTCTGAGGCATAGGAGGGTTAAATATGGTAAGATCTCAGATGTGAGTGTACCTCACCACGTAGCTGTTAAAGTACACCCCTGACCTACAAACAAAATGGACTCCCCATGGATAACTGAGATGCTCAAAGTTAAAACGGAAGGAGGAGGCCATAGATGGGTGAGAGAGTGATCATCTACTCTGTTGTCTTAGAAAAGATGTAAAAGTGTCACAGCACATTCCTTTCCACAATTAAGCCACAGATAGACTGTTGTCAGTGCCAAGATAGACTGCAGCTGGAGATTCTCCAACTGACCATCAGCAAGACCACCTGGTGCTAACCATGGGACCACCTAGAATCAGCCAATTAAGAGAAACTAGTGATTTGGGGCTTAAAGTATCCAATCAAGACTCTCTTCCTCCCTCTCCTCTGTCCTACAGTTTTTGCCCTTATAATCTATAACTCTCCAACCTTCCCCCACCCTCAGAGACAGCTTGTAGTTTACACTGGAGGCTTTGTCTTACTAATCTGCAGGGTGTTTTATATAGCAAATAATGCTCTCTGCTTTTCCTCTGCAGGTCTCATGGTCTTCTGCTAACAGGGTGTATTACAAATAGAGGGCACTCCTCAGTGAATAGGTGAGAGGAAATGTCCAGATTGACTGAAGCATAACAGGCATTTTGAGGTGGTCATCAAATGAGACTAAAGCATAAAAGAGGCAATACTACAGTAAGAATCTTACTTGTCCTGAAAGAATAGACATTTGAGTACAGGTGTCTTTTTGATATGATGATTTCATTTCCTTTGGGAATATACCCAGTAGCAGGGTTGGTGGATCAAATGGTAGATCCACTTTTACTTCTTTGAGGAATCTCCATAGAATAGAAGTTTTGAATAGAAGTTGTACTAATTTACAGTCCCACCACCAGTGTGTAAGCATTCCTTTTTCACCACATCCATGCCAACATCTATTATTTTTTGATTTTTTAATAATTGCCATTCTGATAGGGATAAGGTGGTATCTCAATGTGGTTTTAATTTACATTTCCCTGATGGTTAGTGATGTTGTGCATTTTTTCATATGTCTGCTGGCCATTTGTCTATCTTCTTTTGAAAATACACTGTTCATGTATTTTGTCTACTTTTTAATGGGGTTATGCATTTTCTTCTTGCTGATGTGCTTGAGTTTTCTGTAGATTCTGGATATTAGCCCTTTGTCAGATGTATAGTTTGTGAATATTTTCTTCCATTCTGTAGGCCGTCTTTTTACTGTGTTGATTAATTCCTTTGGTGTATAAAAACTTTTTAGTTTAATTAAGTCCTATTTATATATTTTTGCTCTTGCTATGTTTGCCTTTGGGGTCTTAGTCATACATTTTTTATCTAGGCCTATGTCTAGAAGAGTTTTTCCTATGGTTTTTTCCAGAATTTTTATGCTTTCAGGTTTTGCATTTAAATTTTTAGTCTATCTTGAGTTAATTTTTGTATGGGACAAGAGATAGGGATCCTGTTTCATTCCTTTGTATGTGGCTATCCAATTTTCCCAGCAACATTTATTGAATAGGGTTTCCTTATCCCAGTGCATGTTTTGTCTGATTTGTGAAAAATCAGTTGGTCAGAGCTATATGGCTTTATTTGTGTGTTCTCTATTTTGTTCCTTAGGTCTATGTCTCTACTTTTATACTATCACCAGGAGCTGTTTTGGTTACTATAGTCATGTAGTATAATTTGAAGTCAGGTAATGTGATGTTTCCACATTTGGCCTTTTTTTGCTTAAGATTGTTTTGGTTTGGGGGACTTTTTTATTCCATACGAAGTTTAGGATTATTTTTTCTAGATCTGTGAAAAATGATGTTGGTATTTTGATGGGAATAGCATTAAATCTGTAAATCACAATGGGCAGTATGGACATTTTAATAATGTTGATTCTTCCAATCCATGAGCATGGGATATTTTTGTATTTGTTTGTGCACCTATGAGTTCTTTCATCAATGTTTTGTAGGTCTCCTCATAAAGGTCTTTTACCTCCTTGGTTAAGTATAGTCCTAGGTATTTTATTTCCTTTGTGGCTATTGTTAATGGTATTCTGTTCTTGATTTGACTCTCAGCTTGACTGTTATTAATATATAGAAATGCTTGTGTTTTGTATACATTGATTTTGTGACCTGACACTTTGCCTAATTTATTTATCAATTCTAGGAGTCTTTTTGTGGAATCTTTACAGTTTTCTAAATATAAGATCATATTGTGGGCAAACAAGGATAATATGATCTCCAATTTCTTGATTTATATACCCTTTATTTTTTTCTCTCGCTTGATTTCTCTGGCTAGGACTTTCATTTCTATATTGAATAGAAGTGATGACAGCGGGCAATTTCATCTTATTCTAGTTTTTAGGGGGAAAGCTTTCAGCTGTTCCCCATTCAGTATCATGTTGGCTGTGGGTTTGTCACACATAATTTTTATTATTTTTAGTGTATAACTTCTATGCCTTGTTTTTATTATGAAAGAGTGCTGAATTTTGTCGAATGCTTTTTCTGCATCTATCAAGATAATCATATGGTCTTTGTTTTTATTTCAATTTATGTGGTAAATCACATTTTTTGGTTTGTGCATACTGACCCATCCTTGTATGTCAAGGATGAAACCCGCTTGATTATGGTGAATTATCTTTTTAGTGTGCTGCTATATTTGATTGGCTTGTATTTTGTTGAGGATTTTTCCATCTATGTTCATAAGGGATATTGATCTGTAGTTTTCCTTTTTTAGTGTCTCCTTTCCTGGCTTCAGTATCAAGGTGATACTGGCTTCAAAGAATGAGTTACGGAGGATTCCTTCCTTTACAATGTTATGGAACAGTTTCAGTAGAATGGGTGCCAGTTCTTCGCAGGTCTGGTAGAATTCAGCTATGAATCTGCCTGTGCTAGGGCTTTTATTGTGTTGTTGGGAGACCTTATGTTACTGTTTCAATCATGCTATTGATTACTGATCTGTTCAGGATTTCTATTTCTTACTGAATCAGACTTGGGAGGTTGTGTATTCCCAAAACTTTATCCATTTCCTCTAGGTTTTATAGTTTGTGTGCATAGAAGTTTTCATAGTATTCAGGGATGATATTTTATATTTCTGTGATATGAGTTCTGGTGTCTCTTTTTATTCATTTCTGATTGAGCTTATTTGAGTTCTTTTTCTTTTATTTCTGGTTAATCTAACTAGTGGTCTATTGATGTTTATCTTTTCAATGGACCATATTTTTGTTTCATTGATCCTTCGTTTTTTTTTCTTTTTGGTTTCCATTTCATTTAGTTCTGCTCTGAGCTTTGCCATTTCCTTTATTGTGCTGGCTTTGGGTGTGGTTTGTTCTCTTTTTCCTAGTTCCTTGAGGTGTGATATTAGGCTATTACTTTGTTATCTTTCTGTATTTTTGATGTAAGTATTTAAGGCTGTGAATTTTCCCCTTAGCACTACTTTCTCTGTATCTCATAGATTTTTGAAATATTGTGTCACATTTGCTATTCAATTTGAAATTTTGTTTTTATTTCTGTCTTTATTTTGTGAATAATTCAAGGATGGTTCAGGAGCATGTAGTTTAATTTCCATGTACTTGTGTAGTTTTGAGAGTTCCTTTAGGAATTAATTTCTAGGTTTATTCCACTGTGGTCTGAGAAGATATATGGTATGAGTTTGTACCCTTTGACCAGCATCTCCTTATTTCTTCCCTATACCAGAACTTGGCAACCACCATTCTACTCTGTGCTTCTGAGTTAAATGTTTTTAGATTCAAAATATAATTGAAACCATACTGTATTTATCTTTCTGTGTCTGGTTTATTTCACCAACCATAAACTCTCCAGGTTTACCCATCTTGTCACAAATGGTAGGATCACTTTCTTTTTCATGGCTGAATAATAGTCCATTATATTAAATACACGCACATCATATACACACACACATGCATTTATATCTCACATATTTTTATCCATTTATCTGCTGACAGTCATGAAGATTGTTTTCATATCTTGGCTATCAAGATTAATGATACAATGAACATGGGGGTGCAGACATCTCTTTGAGATATTGATTTCATTTTCTTTGAATATATTTCCAAAAGAGTGATTGCTGGATCATATGGTAGTTCTATTTTTAATTTTATGAAGAATTTCCACACTGATTTTTATGTCTTGACTAATTTTTGTGCCCATCAACAGCATACAAGTGTTCACTTTTATCTATACCATCACCAACCTTTGTTATCTTTTGTTTATTATTATTATTTTTTAATGAAAGCCATCCTACCATGTGTGAGGTGGTTATTGTAATTTTGATTTGTGTTTCCCTGATAAATAATTTAGTTTCATTGTTTTTCATATGGTTTATAATATGCTTAATTAAGAAATCACTTGTGCCATTTAGATAAAATTTTGATATTAATGTATATTTCTATCTTTAATAGAAAGCTAATATACATAAAGTGACAAGTAACTTTAGATATTGTCCTTAGGTATACAAATTAAGAATTTTTAACTACTTTTTCTATTACCATATTCTCTTAGCTAGAAATACAGAATAAAAAAGTACTCAAGAAATTGTCATTAAGTTCTAAGATACAAAGGAGAAACTAAATGGTTTCTGAGAATACTTTTCAAGATTTCTGAAAATAGATCATTCATTAAAAAATATACTCATATATTCTTTGATATTCCTCCTTTAAGAGGTAGAGCTTAATTTTTTTTCCCATGAGTTTTGGCTGTGCTTTGTGGCTCACTGATGTGGAATGTATCAGAAATGAGTGTCACTTCCATGCGTAGTATCTTAGTCTGTTCTTGCTGCTATAACAAAATATCTTAGATTGGGTAATTTACAAATAATGGAATTTTATTGCTCACAGTTCTGAAGGCTAAGAAGTCTTAGATTCCCAGTTCTACTGCAGGGAAGTAAGAAGATTCAGTGCCTGGTGAAGGCTTGCTCTTACTTCAAAGATGATGCTTTCTATGTGTTCTGACATGGTAGAAGGGTAAGAGGCAAGTTCTCTGGGCCTTCTTATATAAGGGCATTAAATACATTTAGGAGGATGGAGACATCATAATATAATTACCTCTCAAAGACTGTACATTTTAATAACATTTGTATTAAACTTTTGTAATTAGGTTTGAACACATGGCTTTGGGGGGACACAAACAATCAGACTATAGCAGATAGATTACCAAAAGTATTGAAATTTCTGCCTTTCTGAAGTCTCTACCTCTGGGTAAAGGTACAGACCGTGTTGAAAGACGCTCACTTTTCTTATGGGGCATAACAACGGTGGTATTCCATTGCCACCTTTACTCCTACATTTATCAGTTAGTATTCTACTAAGGAAAAGCTTTCTTTTCACCAACATGTATTTATTCCATTATTTATTCATATTATAATTGGATCATAGATATTTATTTTTTTACAGCTATAGTCTATTACTATTATTACTTATTTTGTTTCTTAAATTGTCCCATACTTGCCAATTGGAAGTTCTTTTCTGTTTTCTCCTGATTTCTTTTGACATCTCCCTAAAATTTGTGTGTGTGTATATGTGTGTGTGTGTTTGTGTGTGTGTATGTTTTCTTACTGTATGATGATACAAGTATTCCAGGCTGATTTTGTACATTTTTTCCTTTAGTCCTGGCATCAGTCATTTCTCCAATGAAATCTCCTCTTTTTTAAAGTGGATAATGATATTTAGAAACCAAAAACAAACAAACAAATAAAAAACAACATCTGCTAAACATGCTATTGCTAGGGATTCATTATTTACAGGGTCTTTCAGAGGATAAGACTAGAAAATAGAGGGGTGTGTGTGTGTGTGTATGTGTGTGTGTGTAGATACATATGCTCGAATCTATATCTATTTCTCTCTATTTCTATATTTACTCATCTGTGTCCTCTGATTTTAATCCAGCCTCCCAGGAATCATTCTATCCTTTCGCTTTTCCTCATTTATAATTTCTTTTCCTGACCATGAGATACCTGGCTTTCATTATCCACAGTATATGTTCCTAGATGCTCATTCCTTGAATGTAAATATTGTGGTTTAATAATTTCTAAACAACACTAAATAAAAAATTCACCAACCAGAAAGCAATGTTCATGAATTTTTTGTTTGTCTGTAGCTTTAGATTATATAGTAAAATGCTATGTTCATCTCAATTGCCTTCCCCTTCAGCTTATCTATGTTTCTCACTTGTAATATAGTAAGGTTCATTTGCTACTCTCTGTGTTACATTTTGTGCTTTCTTCACATCCTGATGGCTTTTAATTATTTATTATTTATATATTTTTCAGTATGTGAAGAATCAATATGGTTCTAAAAGTCAAGATTTTGTAGAAAGGTATATTCTGTAGAGTGTCACTCCTTCCTAATACTTCCCATACTGTTCACATTTCTTCATTCCCACCCACTCTATGCAGATAACCAAAGTCATTAGTTTCCACTTAATTCTTTCTGGTTTCTTTCTTTGTTTTTATGAATGAGCAACATGCAGTTGCTCCTATTTCCCCTTTCTTACATGAAATGAAACATGCTATTGATACTCTTTTTTCTACATTGCCTTTTCTTTCTTGAATTGAAACATATACCCTGGATTTTACTTCCTAGCAGTTGATAGAGACATTTTCCACTGTGTTTTGTAGTTGCATAGTACTCCATTATATGGCTGTTCCATAATTTATTCAACTACTCATTCATGTATGAGTATTTAGAATGTTTCAAATATCCTGCAGTAATACAATGGAGTAATGAAACATAATTGGAGAGATATATGTCCATACTGTTGAAGAACATTCAGGATAATGCATAGATATGGAGCAGCTAAGTCAAAATTAAGAAAAAATATAATTTTTCAAGATTCCAGAAAGCTTATATTAGTTTCCATTCTTAGCAACAATATGTGACAGTGTCATCTACTCTCTTGGCAAGTGTTGGCAAGAGAATATTTGCCATGAATACATATATATTTAACACATTAAATGACCTGCAGGTTGTACTTAACTCGCACTAGTTTTGAGCTCTGGGCCTCGGGAAGCATGTGTAACTTAGATGTCTTTTCACCTTGGGAACCACAAAAACGATGTTTCAAGTTGCATATAACTCACAAAAAAAAAAACAGTATAAAATAACACATTTTTCACTAAATTAGAAAGGGTCATTTTGATTTTGAAGTTGTTTTTCTATTTTTTTAATATTCTATGTTCTTTTCCATGGCCCCAAGGAAATTTTTTTTCTAGTGTGGAAAGGTGTGAATTTGTATATATACATATATATATATATATATATATATATATATATATTTAATTTTCACTAATCTAGAATGTGAGATACTGACAATGTCCTGAATTTCATTTCTTTGCCCTGAGGTCATTTGTAACTTTAAAAATATTTTTCTGAGTGAAGATAATTCCTGTGTCTTCTATAATTCCTCTAAAATCTATTTAGAAAGAGAACAGTTCTCCTTATAGTTCACTGTCTCTCTCTGTACCTTTTCATAGGTGGCTAAAATAAGAAAATGACATTTCAACATTCTGTCTGGAAATCTCCTTAGCAACATTCACAAGTTTATTTGGTACATTTTCAGTCTTCCACAAGGTAACAGACTTCATGGCTATATATTACATGCCACTCTTTTTCTGACCTCTAATAACAATTTATTCATCACCCTTCCATACTTCATTCACTCCTCCAGCTTCCACTCATGGTATCTTTGCTATGCTTCCACCTCCAAATCACTGCCTGGTCCCAAAGCTGATGAACATGTTTTAGACTTGTGAGAAACACCAGTACCTTACTTCTGAAACTAACAACTGTATCAATTGAAGTTTGATCAAGGAAGCAAAACCATTATGCTTTATGAATAAGTAATTTACTATAAAGGACTATATCACATACAATCATGGGGACAGCTGAGGAAGTGATAATCTCAAAGTATATTTGGAAGATTAGAGAGATCAACATGCAATCCATCAGAGAAGTGAAATACATACAGCCACCAAAGTGGGACAACAAAGGGGATACTGGTAAAATGTGTTTGTAAAACTTTTACTGCTGTGGGGTCACATGGTTTGGTGATGGGCTTAGGACTCCTATTGGTCAACTGGTAAAGGTGTTAGAAAGAGGATCTGAATGCAGAATGGAGGACAAATGACAAACTGGCACATCAGACTTCTTTGGGTCTTTGGGTCACCATCTTTAACCATGACTCTCTTCAGAGTTTAATGGATGCTGCTTCACTTCCACCCCCAAAATCTCACATAAGTTCTTCTTTTGATGAACTCTAGGCTGAAACTATATAGGAAAAGAGATATTAATAGTTGGAAACATGGTTCAAAATCTAATGTAGTTGACAGTCTTGCAATCTTTTACTACCTAATGGAGAAACACAGAAAATATTTCCTTTGAATTTGAGACTGAAAAAAGGTTGCCTGCTATTTGCCTTTCTTATAAACATTTTCTTGAGTTTCCATGTAGTCCAAGTCAACAGAAGGAATTAAAAGGTATAAAAACTGACACAAAATAAAAATCACATTATCTGTAGGTTTTATATTTGTGGGAATAGGAAAATTCAAAACCTTCTGAAAACTATTAGAATAAATAATTTTGAGACATTGGAAGAAAGAGTAAAAAAAATTCCAATATAACACACAAACAAAAACAAATCAAATATAAAATCTCAACAACTATACAATTTATGAAGGTGTCAGAGACAAACATTATATGATATAATTTACAAAATTAGTAAAATATTTATCACTTTTTCTAAGCTAATAATGCTAACAATATAGAACCCTGTATTCTTGTTAGATGTGCCATAGGCAGAATAACTCACTTATAGGCAAAATTACCAGCTCTTTGCTATATTTTTAAAGTCAGGACTACTATGATTTGTTACTTGCCTAAAATATCACTTTCTGAGATAAAAAATTTCTTGAATGTCACAGAGCATTAGCTTACAAGGCATCTTAGCCATTTGCTATATGAAAGTTACCTTATCTCCTTAAGATTTTGATATATATTATAATGGTGTATTTTTTTAAATAGCAGAATTATCTTTCTTCCTTATTTCCATAGGATTAATGTAATGAACTTAAAACTATGCTTCACAAAACAAAATATATTATCCTCAAGTGTTTCCTTGGTATTTTATTATGCAGAATACAGAAAACATTCATACCTATTTGTCATATCACTTTCTATCTCCGCACCTCTGCATATGAATTTTGGATTTTCATTATTTCATTCCCACAGAAAGCTATTCAAGATAGCTTGAATGACTGGAAAAAAAACTTCGAAAGAAAATATGCAACAATCTTTTCCTTAATTTTTACTGTGTGACTGAATATCTTCTACATTGATTATTACTAATTTTTTTGTTCTGTTATTTCTTAGTAACATTATGTCTATAATCTGAACTAATGATATAATTATTTCTATAAGATACTGTCTTGTCTGAGTTTTATTTTGTAATGCTTATGAATAAGTGGCATCCTAAGCTTCTTGTGTTATTATTATTGACCACTAATAAATATTAATAACTTAAGAAGAAGAAAATAGTAGCTGTTCATGTTACTGGGTTCTGAATTTATACACATAAAGCATAAGGATGTTTGATGTCAGAATACTCTCAACATAATACAATTTGATACTAATTCTGTATATAATAAGCTAAAATTTTTCTAGATTTTTTCTTTTACTAAATAGCAAAAATCTGTTGCTAAGTATGTTTTCATACTACACATTGTAGAATATTTACTTTTTTAAAATAGCAAAATGTGATTCAATAATATTTACTTTTTTAACATATTGTATTAAGTACTTTATAAAAATATGTATTCTCCATTTTAAATTAGAGGAAGGTGTAAAAATATAACTCAAAATCTAAGCCCATATTTAGTTGAATGAAGGAAATAGTAAAGATCAGAGCAGATGTAAATGAAATAGAAATTAGAAAAGACAAAAAAAGTCCTAAAAATTTTTTTGAAAGATAAATAAAATCAACAAATCTTTACCTAGATAAAAAAAGGGAAAACTCAAATAAATAAAATCAGAAATGAAAGAGAACAAATTACAACTGATTGTACAGATATACAAAGTTCATAAAATAATAAAATTAACTACTATGCAGCAAAAAACTAAAAACCTAGAAAACATGGATAAATTCCTAGAAACATACAATCTACCAAGACAGAATGATGAAGAAATAGAAAATCTGAACAAACCAATAATAAGTAAGAAGATTGATTCAATAACAAAAAGTCTCCCATCAAAGAAAAGCCAAGGACCTGATGACTTCACTGCTGAATTCTACTAAACATTTAAGTTACTTCTCAATAGTTTCCAAAAAATTTTATAGAGAAAACTCAAAGCACTAAAAGTGGGCCTACTATTTGATCGAACAATCCCATTACTGGGCATCTCCCAAAGGGAAAAAAAAAATAAAAGACATTTTATAAAAAAGATACTTGCACGCAAATGTTTATAGCAACACAATGCACAATTGCAAAGATTTGAAAACAACCCAAGTGCCCATTAATACATGAGTGGATCAACAAAATGTGGTATACATATACCATGGAGTATTACTCAGCCAAAAAAAATGCTAAACTAGTATCTTTTGTAACAACCTGCATGGAACTGAAGACCATCTTTTTAAGATAAGTATCACAAAAATGGAAGAGCAAAAATCATATGTACTCACTACTAAATTGAGACTTATAGATCAACATTCATGTACATATATGGTAATAAAATTCAACAGAAATTAAGCAGGTAGGAGAGAGAGGAAGGGATGGGATACTCACACCTAATGGGAACAATGCACACTGTATGAGTGATGGACACACTTACAACTTTGACTCAAACTATACAAAAGCAATTCATGTTACCAAAACATTTGTATTCCCACATTCTGAAATTAAAAAATATAAGAGGAAGACACATTTCCAAACTCATTTTATGAAGCCAGTATTACCCCGATACCAAAGCCACACAAGAGGATTACAAGAAAAGAAAATTACAAGTCAACATCCCAGATAAAATTGCACCCAAATACTAGCAAACCAAATTTATCAGCATTTTTAAAAGGATCATTCACCATAATAAAGTGGTATTTATCTCTAGAACGCAAGGATGATTCAACATACACAAATGAATAAATGTGATACTTTATTTAACAGAATGAAATACAAAAAATACAATTACCACGATAGTTGCAGAGAAACTATTTAACAAAACCCAACATCCTTTCATGAAAAAACTATAAACAAATTAGAATTAGAAAGAATATACTTCATCACAATAAAGGCCATATGTGACAAGCCCTCAGGTAACATCATACTCAATGGTGAATAGTTCAAAGCTTCTTTTTCTAAGATTAGTAACAAGACAACCACATCCACTCTTGCCAATTCTATTCAACATAGCACTGGAAGCCCTAGAACAGTTAGGCAATAGAAAGAAATACAAGGCATCCACATTGGAGAGAAGTAAGTTAAATTGTCTCTGATTGAAGATGATATGATCTTACATATAGAAACCTTAAAGACTGCCAAAAAAACTGTAGAAATAATCAATGAATTCAGTAAAGTTGAAAGTCACAAAATCAACATATATAAATCAGTATAGAGTTTGTATATACTAATAATGGAGCATCCAAAGGGGGGAAAAAAATAGAATCTCTTGACAATAGCTACAATAAAATAAAATATTTGGGAACAAATTTTAACCACGGAGGTGAAAGATCTATACTCTGACAACTATAAAATATTGATGAAAGAAATTGAAGAAGACACAATAATTGAAAAGATACTCCACATTCATGGACTTGAAGAATCAATAATGTTAAAATAGCCATATTCCACAAAACAATCTATAGATTTATAACAATCTCTATTAAAATTCCAATGGCAAATTTTAAGAGAAATAGAAAAAAAAAAGTCCTAAAGTTTGTATGAAACGACAAAGGCCCCCAATAGCCAAAACAATCTTGAGCAAAATGAACAAAGGTCTAGGTATCATACCATATGGTTTCAAATCTACTTCAAATCATCATGATAACTGGCATAAAATAGACACATAACATCGTAGAAAGCTTAGAAATAAACTTGAGCTTATATAGTCAATTTGTTTGTGACAATGGCACCAAAAAGGCACAATGGGAAAAGGATAGGTCTCTTCAATAAATGGAGTTGGAGAAACTGAATATCTATATGCAAATGAATGAAATTATACCAGTATCTTACATTGTTTACAAAAGTTAACTCAAACACATTAAAGACTTAATGTAAGGCCTGAAACCATAAAACTTTTAGAAGAAAACAGAAGAAAAGCTCTTTCATATTCATTTTGACAATTTTTTTTTTTTAGATAGTACTCCAAAAGCACAGGCAACAAAAACAAAAATAAACAAGTGAAACTACATAAAATTAAAGTGCTAAAAAAAGAAAACAAAACTATTGTTTTTCTTTCTATGTAATCATTATATCAAAAGAAGAAAATTATCTAAATTATTTGTATGGTATATCACATGTCAAGAAATCCTTTCTTCACACATTTATATAATTACTAGTATTTTTAATATAGGGCTTTGCAGGTTATAATCTTGCCTCAGTAAGTAAATTCTGCATAGTGTACTTTTGTGAAGTGTATCTTCTTTATCAAAAATGAAAGCTATTTAATTAATTTCTAAACTTAAACTTGGTGAAGATTTGTTTAAAGAAAATCAATCCAAATAAAATGTTACCTACTCAAGATCACACAAGAATGCAATCATTATTATCAGAAGATAATTAAAAATTTGTAATTTTCATCCTTTATTTTAATTATTCCCTTCTAGTACTGCAATAGTGAATTAAACTGACTTTTAAAAAGCCATTGAAGATAATAAGTTAACACATAAATGTTCTTTAATTGTTTCCATTTGTTTGCATGCAATAGTCCCACAGCTAAGGCTAGACTGATGGAGAAAATATCTAAAGGTTTTCTTGAGATTCAGGGTGCTTTTTTAACTGATTCACTGAATATATACACTCAGATTATTAGAGAATAAGCATATTTTGTTTTCAAAGGCCAATGTGATTTTCTGTTGGTTACTTCACAAATTAGGCATTCTATGACTAATAAGTTTCTTTTCTATATAGCAAAAAATTTTAATAGTTTAAAATTTTCATATAAATTTATGGTTATATAATCTAAAATAGAGAAAGGGGAGAAGAAAAAGCAAATTTCCTCCAATATATAGTACATGTCAGGTTCTATACTAGTTTTTTTATGTTAATTCTGTATGTATCTTAATTTATTTAAACCTCAACAAGAAGGGACATTTTGAAATGAAAAGATTCAAATTCTGTTATTGTTACTGAAAAGCTGTTTTGCAAGAGTTTTTCCCCTTAAAATCCTTAACTATTTTAGTTTTGGACTTGAATTTTGAAATAGCAGCTACTCTATTCAAAATAATACTTATTGGTAACCAGATGAATAACTGCCAAGAACTACCCTATCCATTTCTGGGTGATACAAAGGTGAATGAGATACTCTTGCAGTTTTCGATGAGATTATAATCTCAATAAACAATGCCTTGTTCTAGAAAAATGTATAAATCATGTCAATGATGTCAATGTATATGTGTGGGGGTGGGGGTGGGGAAAAGAATGGAAATTTACAAGTCTATATATCTTTTATATTCTACTCACTATTCAGGAAACATCAAGATTTATTAAATGTATTCTATGGAAGATATTCAGTATTTCATTATACTTTCTTTCTAATAAAGACTTCTTTGCCTCATCTTTAATTAGATTAAGTGAAGACCTTGACATATGAAGTGGGTTGAGTGTTTCCTATATAATTATAGGAATAAAAAGCCAATTTTAGGACTGCTTTTCAAATGGAAGTCAAGTAGTTTCCCACAGAGAAGAGGTAATTGTTTAGGTTATATACACTATACCCTTTAAATTCTGAGTTGTGATTAATATGAGACAAGGCCATGATTTTTATAGTTGCTCTCTGTAGGCCTGTGCTTGACATTCTTTAACAGGTAATTTTGCAATCCTGTCACACTGATTATCCTATTTCAGATGAATTACACATGTTTTTCAGAGCATATGAGGAGTGGCATGGGTAGGGGGCAATTGAAAAAGTGGTTGGGATAATGGAGTAAATATCCGCAACTAATAGACCAAACTTCTATTTATTAAACCTCCAGAAAGCAAGAAGACACTCAGACCTCCATGCTGGTTACCGCAATAACTTCAGTCTCTGCAGAAGTCAGTTACTTCAAAGTTATTTCCTGCCCATTAACTCTTGTCCCCTCTGGAGAAATACTGCTTTTCCTAAATGGCCACATTTGATTTGAGTTGCCTACTAAAGAAGCCCCTGAAGTTCTCTTGTATCTCTAGGCCTGCATTCTGTCTTGAGCTGAATGACTTAAGAACTGCCCAATAAATGCATCTTTTCCACCTAAGTATGAATTTTCTAGTCTAGAATCTCTGTACTGTAACTCTACTTCATTAGCATTTTTACTCTAATAGATAACCCAAGGGTTATAATACTCTGACTTCTATAATCATCTACTCTAGGACTTTATTTCTGTTATTTTTAGACAGGATCTTGCCCTGTCACTCAGGCTGGAGTACAATAGTGTGATCATAGCTCACTGTAGCCTTGAACTCCTGGACTCAAAAGCTCTTCCTGCCTTCACCTCCCAACCTGCTGGGATTATAAACATGAGCAACATGCCTAGCAACTACCCTTTTTATCTACATCATTTTCATCTTCTCCATGAATACTGGATAATTCCCATTGCTATAAAAATGACTTTAATCTTTCCTATAAAGGACACTTGAATTTCAATTTTCTTTTAATTTTTATTTCATATCTTTGCTATATCTTGAAACAAAACATATTTTTAAAAATTGGCTTTACAGAAACATTTTCTCATTTCCTTTTGTTCCCCCTACCACTGAGGGAGTCTACCTCCATTCATAGCCTACCTCCTATGCAGCCTTCCTCATGAGTACCTAATGGAAACTTGTGTAAAAGGCCCTGAGAGTAGGTAAATCAGCGAACAACAATAGAAAACTATGAAACATCAAGTCTGAGACCTAAAGAGGAAAACAAATGCACAGAGACTCAGACACCTATGTATATATTTTTTTAAATGCCCCAATTATTTTCCAAATTTTGATGAAAAAGTATAAATCTGCACACCCAAGGTATTAAATAAACTCCACAGAGATGAAACCTAAAAAAAGCTACAATCAGACAAATCAAAATCTGACTCCTAATAAGGCAGTGATAAGGAGAAAATCTTTTTTAAAAGACAGAGGAGAAGCCTACACTATATCCAAACACACACAGGTAAAAATGGTAGAAGATTTCTCATCAGAAAAATGATGGAGTTACTTTTTCAAGATAGTAAAGGAAAACAAATGTCAATGTAGGTATCTATACCCAGTTAACATATCTCTACAAATGAAGGCAAAATAAAGATATTTTCAAACCAAACCATACACACACATTAGAATAGCTAAAATATGAAAAAAGTACCATAAAGATATTATGACTAAATGTAATAGTCTATCTTTGATAAGATCTTGGAACAGGAAAAAGACATTAGGTAAATATTAAGGATAGCTGAATAAAGTATAGACTCCAGTACATAGGAATATATTAATGCTAGCTCATTAATTTTAATAAATGTACCATATTATATAAGATATTAATAATAGGACAAACTGTGTGTCAGTTACATGAAACTCTCTTTGTTACCTTCACATTTTTTATGTAAATCTAAATCTATTTTAAAGTCAAAAATAGGAAAATAACATAAGGAATTAAATACATATATGCAAACACTAAAAGAAACCCAGGAAACCTGGAGTGATTAAATTAATGCCGGATAATAAACACCTGATAAGAAGGAATATTATCAGATATGAAGAAAAACATTTCAAAACGAGAAAAGAAAATATTCACTAAGATATCATAAACATGTTACATACATAGTAACCTAATAATAAAGCTTCAAAATACATAAAGTAGAAACTTAAGTGTAAGGAGAAGTAACAAAATTTAAGGTCAGAGGTTTTGACATTTGTCTCTCTTAATATCTGACAAGCAAGTAAATCAAAACATTAATATATCTGTAAATGCCTGAAAAACATAATCACAAAAATTTATGTAATTGATTTTCATAGATAAGTCAACTCTCACATAGTATGATGTACTTTATTTTTAGCTGCATATGAAATATTCTATATAAAAGACCGTATTTGGGATCATAACACAAATTTCAATAAACTAAAAATATAACAAGTATGCAATAAATATTCTTTAATTATAATGAAGCCAAATTAGAAATTAATAATAAAAATATTTTAAATGCCCTATATTTAGAAAGTAAACCATTTTTAAGTAATTTAGATGTTAATATGTCATAGTAGAAATAACTAATGAAATTAGAAAATATTTTTTATCTGAATCAAATAAAACAACAAATAAAATAAAATAAAATAAAATAAAATTCTGAGCTGCAGGTAAAGCAGTATTACAGGGGAATTTATATCTTTGAATACATAGATTCGAAGAAAAAAATTAAGCTCTCAAATCAATGAAATATACAAATACCTTAAAAAGCTAGCATTGGCAAAGCAAATCAAACACTAAGAAAGCAGAAGAAATAAAATAGTAGTGGTAATGGTGTAGATAATAAAATGAGATAAAAATAATAGGGAAAATCAAAATAGAAAAAGCAAAAACTTGTTTCATAAAAAGATATATAAAATTGATAAATATTTGGCCATGCAGACAAGTTAAAAAAGAAAAGATAGAGAAACACAAATTATCATTATGTAGTATGAAAGAGGGGACATCATCGTATATCCAACAAACATTAAAAGGATAATAAAAGTATGCAAAGAATAAAAAACCTGGGGCTTTAAGGTCATTTGTGGCCTTCTAGGCCTTTAAGTGTGGCCTTTTGACTATCCAAATTCCACAGAACAAAACCTTTTATTAAAAGAGGTGCAGCAGAGATGAACCTTTTTTTTTGCCTCCTTTCATGCTTCAAAAGAACAATCTTGAAGTCAGTAGGATGCAGGTTCCCCAACCCTAGATAAAACTGAAAAGTTCTAAAAGTCACACACTTAAAAATTCATCCAACCTGCCCGACACCCAATAAATGTTTGTTTTTATGTTTTTGTTTTTGTTTTTGACATTTTGGTTACATTGGAGGAGGGAGGAGGAAGGAGATGGGCATTTACTTACATAATAAGTGTGATGCGCACCACCTGGGGATGGACGTTTTTGAAGCTCTGACTCGAGAGGGGAGAGGAGGCAAGCGCAATATATGTAACCTAAACAACATTTGTACCCTCATAATATGATGAAATAAAAATAAAGAAATAAAAATTCATCCAAGAAGAAATAGATAATCACAACTGCCCCACATCAAGAAAGAAATATACTTTATATGTAATGATATCCTCACTTAGAAAATCTCAGGCATAGATCACTTCAATGGTAATTCTACCAAGAATTTATGAAAGAAATGTAGCAATTCTATACAACAGTTATTAATAGGGCCCTCACCAAAAATTGAATCTTTATTGTGGACTTCCTAGATTCCATATTTAAGCTATTCAGTGGATGGTATTTTCTTAGAGTGGCCCACACTGAATAAGACATTTATCTTGCACCACAACAAAAATTAAAATGAAATTGATTGTAGACTAAATGTAAGAGCTAAACTTATTTAAAAAAAGGAACATACGAAAAAGTTATAAATTTGGTAAGAGAAATATTTCTTAGGATGCAAAGAATATGAACCATGTATAGAAAAATGTATAGCTTGAACAACAAAATTTTAAAAACCAGCTCACAATGATTGTCAAGAAAACAAAAATCACAAAGACACAGATGAGATGAATACTTGTTAAAAATAAGTAACTGATAAAGGTTTATATACAGATTAGATAAAGAAATTTTACAACTCAAAAGATAAATTAATTTATAATATGTTAAAAAGATTTAAAGAGACAGTTTAACCAGATAATATAATTCAGTGGGTAAGACTATGAAAAGTGGCTCACTGCCGTTAGCTGTTAGAAAATTTCTAACTAAAGCCAGCGAAGACCAACTACTACTAGAATAGCTAAAATTAAAAGTACAAGAAAATCAGTGTTAACAGGGATACCAAGCAACATTGAGGTATGAAAATGCAAAATGGGATAGCCACTGTGGAAACTGGTATGTCAGTTTTTTTATTTATTATTTATGTCAGTTATTTTATTTATTAAGCATGAATTTCTTATATAATTCAACAATCTACTTCTTGATATTTACCCGAGAGATATGAAAACATAGGCCCATGGAGGATTTGTATGAAAATTCCCATGGAAGCTATTTCTTAATAGCTCAAAGCTAGAAACAATACAAATATCCATCAAATGGTGAATGAATAAGCACATTTTGTTATGTCCTTATGATGAACTACTACTCAGAGATAAAAATGAGTGAACTGTTGATACAAACCAAAACATAGATGAATCACAATAGCTTTATGCTATGTGAATAAAATGACACACAGATGACTATATGTTATATGGATCCATTCATGCAGAATTCTAGAAAAGGCAAAATTATAGTGGCACAAAGCAAATCAATTGTTGCTGCATTGCCGTCTGGTAACGTTTGAGGGTGAACATTTGTTCTATAGCTTGATTGTGATACCTCTTTACAAATAGTATTCATTTCTCAAACCCCATCAAAGTATAAAGTTTACTCAGTGAATTTTATTGTATAAAAATATGCCTCAATAAAGTAGCTTATTTTAAAAATATGCTTAGCAAAGTTCTTACCCTCTAGGAAATGGCAGATAAAATGAGTTTTCATTAGCAGGTTCCAATGGTCTCTTTAAATAGAAGCAGGACTCAAATTAATTGTTTTTGTTTTGTTTTTGAGACAGTGCTTCGCTCTCTTGTCCCAGCTAGAGTGCTAGAGTGCAGTGGCATCCTCATAGTTCACTGCAACTTCCAACCCCTCGGCTCAAGCAATCCTCCTGCCTCAGACATGTAGAACTACTCCCAACTTTTTCTATTTTTGGTAGAAATAGGGTCTCACTCTAGCTCAGGCTTCAAATTAAGTTTTAAAAAACTACAGAATGACATCAAGAGTCCAAGCTCTGGTAAAATTTGGCCTTAAAGAGAGTTGAAAAAAAAATAACATGCTCACCCTCTTTCATGATAATTCCATCTTTAACTGGGGTTTAAGCCATTTTGAATTGAAATATGAAAAACAGAGTCCTTAATGGGTAATATATTTTACATATTGGAACGAAATATATTTTTATCCCTTAGCTTTTTCCTGTGCTTTCATAATTCTGGCTCAGTGAAAATTGTTCTAGCCTTTCAAAGCCTTGTGCAAACATTAAACCTGCTTTGCCAAGTAGCAACTGAGCAGGAAAGGCATGCTAGAGCCCAATGTAATCACCTTCTTTTTAGCAGCATCAAAATATTTGGAATGCCAGTTGCAGAAAACTATTTAGTCATTATGAAGTGAGCATTGGATTCATGCCATATCATTTTGAGCGGTACCAGCTCTCTAAAATTGTACTTTACAAAATACCATTATAGCACTGTGGGTGAGTAAAGATATTCTGCATCCTCTAACACCTGGGCATAATGGGGGGCAGACTTAATGACCTCTCACCATGTTCCTGTTACTGGTAGATTGTATTCATAACCACATCTAGGGTTCTATTTTTCTGTGTTTTTAAAAATATTTTCTAGTAAACTTTGAAAATGAAATGAAGGCTTTTTTTTAGTTCCTTTTTAGAAATTCACCATGATTTTCACCATTCTACATAATTATTATTTCAAAGACATTTTCAAATAAGAACCATCATATGCATCTCATTTGAAATGTCCACTCACCTTACACAATTATCAAGCTGAGAGTAAGGCTCTAGGATAGCTGTCTTTAACAAGCTTCTCTTAACCTTTGTTCAGAGGGCAGAAATGAGGACTCATGTAATACTACGGTGATTTTAGAAAGGTTTCCCTAGGTCATATTTATTTCTGTGTGCATTTGGAGCTAACATGCCACTTCTGGGTTTTAGAGACCCACTATGTATTTCTCCTACATTTCTAGAAGTGAACAGAAATATGTTTTTGCAGGGGACAGAAACTTATTGTCAGGAAATTGTATGAGGAGTTAAGTATGAAATCTTCCTGAATTAACAATTATACTAAAAATATATATTTATATAGTGATTAAAATTTTTGAATTGTTTTAAATTGTCTTATCTCATTTGGTCCTCATGAAAGCTCTGTATAGATCAAGTATAATCACTATATAACATATAGAAAACTTGAGGATCACAGGGTTTCAAGGAACTGTCCAGGGCTATCTAGGACATAAACAGTGTAAAAGGAAATAGAACCAAGTCCTTTTATTACAAATCTACTAGTGTTTTACAAAACTATAAAAATGGATCTAGGTGAAAAGGTAGAGAAATCTCCTCAATGTTGCTAAAGCTACAATGGAGACTAATTTCATTAATTAGAATAAATATCAAAATATATATTTTCATGATCCAAGGAATTATCATACATCTTCATTGTAGTGGTAAATACATATCAAAAATAATCAAGCTATACATTTAGCACATCTAGTAAATAGTTGGTATACAAGCATAATTACTTGTATATAATTCATGCAACAGATTTGGTGGTTTTATACATGGTTATTGAATTAAATAATTATGTTTTTTAAATCAGCAATTATTATATTGTTTTTCTTTTTGGTGTGCTGGTTTAAGCTTTCTTTTAATACCTATGCTTATAAATTCTCTAATAATAGTTTTTAAAAATACAAATTCTATTTATTATATGAAAAATTATGATAGTAAAATTTGCATTTAGTGCTCTGTATCTAAAATGTGGCTGGCATTTATGAGAAGCAGTGATTTAAATTATGTACAGATGGTTTACCAAGTAATTTAGTGTTTTTAGAATACAACTCCCAAATTAAATGCCTATATGCTTGTATAATAATATTTATGCAAGCAACTTGGCAGTTAAGAAAAAAGATGTCAGTTTAAATAAAGAAGAAGCTATTTAAAAAATAATAATTGTCATGATAATAATAAATTTCTAAAGTTGCCAAACTACTGCCAGACTACAAGGAATGACCAACAGAGAAATTCAAATTGACTTGATGGTTATAAGAAATTTGTGTTTTGCTAGGAAGATGCCAATATTTTTATATTTAAGACATTACTATTTGTCTTAAATTGGCCTTATAGTATTCTTATATGTTTTATTTACTGTGACTAGCAAAATGAATGGTGATTAGAAAGGTTGCTGTTTATTTAATACAAATATTAAGAAGAGGTTTTCTCTATAACTTGCAGGCACACTTGGGATTTTTGCCCCAGTTTTAAAGAATGACAGCAAAAGCACCTTTATCTGACATTTAGGATGATTAAATTTTGAAAAATCACTTGGCATATTCAGCAGGAGTCCACAGGGTACTCTAGCTTTATAAGGCAATGGATCATGTTAGCTTAACTTATATTTAAGATTTGCTGGCCTGATATTATTGTGTTAGGCAGTATGCTGAAATGGAAACATAAAATTTTGCTGCCATGAGATCAAGTTTGGGCTTGCCCTACACTATAAATTACTTCCATAAAGTTTTAAAATACAATGTTTATTCTGGCTGAAGTAGTATTGTGAAATAGTGAACTGTACTTAAAGACATAAAATTAAGCCTACACTGTGTGAAAATGGATTTTTTTATTCGCATATCTTTGAAATTCAGAAATAAAAGTTACTTAACCATCAAAAAGGTTTGTATGAAGCTAAAAGAGAGAAGACAATTGTGTATGAGAGTTCATTTTTAAAATCAGCATGTCCTTTTGGCCCATAATACCTATTTATGAGTGTGTGTGTGTGTGTGTGTGTGTGTGTATATATGTACATATATATATATATATATACACATGAGTGTGCATATATATAGGCTACTATTGCAGCATAACAGGAAATGTACTGAGAAATACAAAGGAGGATAGTATAACAATACAAGGTTCATAAACAAGTGTACCATCTATGATACCCTATCTTGAAAATAAATGTATTAAAGGAAAAATATTAAATAAAATGTTATAATGAATTGAACAATTTCAAAAGCACAAAAGTGATATGGTTTATGTGTTAATTAAACCATTTGAAGAAATAAACTGCAGAAATAAAATGTGACAAAATTTCATTTATCTTCAGAAAATACATATTTATTTCATTTTCTTGTAAATATAGAAAAAATTTAAAGAAGAACTAACAATTTAAAAGGTAACTTTATTTTTTGCCTCAATCATTTTACTGTTGTGAAAGAATGGTGGTAAAATGGATTTTTGTTATTCTGTATAAAAGTGACTATAACAACTCCTAAGTTCTCATGTCAAAGATAATTTGTACAAGTAAAATGATCTTTTAAATTGCATTTGTTTCACTAAACTCGTCTACTGAGTAGCAATGAAAATAAAAAAGTATATACATTTTCAAGATGGCAATGAAATAAATAATGTTATAAAACATCAATTTTAATTTTACTCAGCTTTTCCCTAAAATAAATTGATTTAATGTACTAGTGAGATGACATTGCCTATATTATATATAGTATTTGGAAATGGAGAATTTGCTATTATTTATTTGTAAATTCTATATATCTGTGAACAATAAGCATTGTAAAGGATGAATTGATACCTATTAATATTTGTTAGTAGATTGCAAATATAATAGGTCCAATGCAAAGAAATTTTCTGCAGATAGTGATCAATTTATCCTTTTTTTCTGTGCTTTAAATTTTAGTACTCAAATTTGGTATTTTTTTAAGTGTGATATATTACCAAAACATTTTGTAATGTTGATTTAATTTTAAATTTTCAAGAAAATTAGAAAATATTCCAAAATCATTCAACCAATTGAAGTTGAAAAATAGTCAACTTATTAAATTAAAGGACATTTAAAATATTGAATAATTGCATATTTTTATTAGAATAAAAATTAAGCATAATTAACTATGTATATTGCTAATTTTCTTTCAATCGTAATTATTAGCAAATATTTGTCTTGAATATATTTATGTATGGGTAAGAAATTTAACCAATCTAATATATAGTATAGAAATTATTCTTAGTTTACCTATTAAAGATTTCATTCTTAAATGTATCACTACAAACACATTCACTATTAATGTTTTGATGAAACATTTTTTCTGAGTCCTTTTTTTAAAAAAAATACTGTGCAACATTTCTCTTTCTATATTCTATTTAAAGTTCATTCAGTGTTTTCTAGAGTTTGGTATACAGTGAATATAAACAAGGTCATTTTTTTTTTTTTTTAATAGAGACGGGGTCTCGCTCTTGCTCAGGCTGGTTTCGAACTCCTGACCTCGAGCAATCCGCCCGCCTCGGCCTCCCAGAGAGCTAGGATTACAGGCGTGAGCCACCGCGCCCGGCCTCATTTTTGTTTTTATGATAAGTTACAATGACTTTTATGCTCCTTAAAGTGTCATGCCATTTTATTTGGAGTTTCCTAATGTGACTCTTTACATGTACCTACAAAAATTGTTTTCTGTCATCACCACATAGCATTTACTATGTGAACTATTTGAGCGGGAATATGAATATTTGTGTGTGTGTGTGTGTGTGTGTGTCTGTGTGTGCAATATTTGTAAATAAAGCAAGAGCAGTGAATATTTTTCCAGTGTCATAATGGTCCATTGTTTATAGGCTCATTGAAATATTATTAGGTAAGAAAATGCACCTGTGCTCATCTTTGCTAGTTACTACGTGATCAACACGCAGACACTACAGAGCCACAGATTAACATGTGGATTTCTGTCTAGTAGAAAAATGATTTCAATGTTATATTTTTAATTCTCTGCAGGACATCAATCAGTTCTGTTATCAATTAACATGTTTAAATTAGCATTCCTTTAGGTGGTTATATAAATCTCTATTTCTCAAATTACTTTTAAAATCTTACTGGTTCATTAATTGATGAATATGTTGAATAAATATTCTGACACACATTTACCCTATATTTGTATGAAGGTCTTGTTTTGGAATTTTGAAAAATTATATTTGATATACCTTGCATATGTAGTGATTCCCCCAGTTAGATAAATAGGAATTCTGCATCTTCACGATTTTTATTTTGATACTAATTTTCACTAGATCATGACTAAAGGCAGAGAATTATAACTTTCATTTAGATATCTTCTAGAGATTTAGTGAAGTTGAAAACAATCAAAATTATTAGCAGCACCTTGCCCACTTCATGCTTAGTGATCTACCTAGCCAATTATCGTTAGGAAACTACCAAATAGTACCAAATGGTAGTTGTAACTATCTTTTGTGTCTGACATTCAGAAGGTTTAAAAGTACATCTCTGACCCAGTATTTAGCTCTGGGGAACAATGGATGTATAATGAGCTACAGCTTTAACTGCTTCTTAATGTTACAGTTAATGTTCCTAGAAGAGCAGTCTAAGTTTTAGGAATCCTCGCCCTTGTTAGAGTAACAATATCTGTCCAGTTTACACTCAGGACCAGTGCTTGCCTATCAAGTACACACTTACTCCTTCAGGATAGAGTCAAGGCCATTATAAAGAAGTGATCACCATAATGTGGTCTGTAAAACAATAATTTCATAAATATAAGTTCCCATGGAATTATCATTAATTTAATGGCAGAATACAAGAAATGAAATTTGTCCAGTGCCCTACAGGTCAGAATCTACGTTCTTTTAATAATTTGCCACATAACGTAGACAATGGATAAACTGGGTTTTCATCTATTTACTTAGATTTGGTTTTACTGGGAGGCAGCTTTAGTATAATGGGGAAAAAAATGTACATGTTATTTTTATTTTCAACTCTTCCAAAGTGTTTATTCTTTAACTTAAACTAGCTGAACGTTTGTTTCATCTTACATAAACTTTTTGCTTTCTCCTATGTAAAACAAAGATAATAAAATTAACATCAGATGAAGAGCCTCTAACTTAGGTAAAATGTTTAGAAACCAGCATATGTGTGAAATATTAGCATTTTTAAATTTTTCAAAGAAACAACGCTGTAATAATGTATATGTACATATGTTAATCTATTAATAAATACTCTAATATCATATAAATATAAGAGAAGCTAGTAAAACATTTACCTGTAACTAGTGTTAAGTTTCACAAAATATTACATTTTATTTTATTCTTCTCAACAATCCTATGAAATGGGAAGGAGTATGGGATCAGTTTCTGTGTTTCTCCCCAACTAAGCCTGCTGGTCCTAAATCTAATGCATTCTTAAGTATTTGCAAATCTTAAATAATTGTTACAATCACCAAGAGCCCTTTGTAATTCTAAAAATAATGTGAATTGTTTCAATACTTTAATATGCTTGATCCCTTATAGGGCCCTTTAGTTATGCTTTAGAATTCTACTTTTGAAATATGTTCAGAAAGACATGAATTGTTCTGTATCTCTACAGCTTCAAGGCAGACATTTATACAAGCTATCAAAAGCTTAAAAGAGCTTATCTGTCTTCCTGAAAACAATCTTTTCAAAATATATAACTTTGCTGTTACATGCATGAGAGATGGAATAGAAAAGAATTTCACACAGTTTAGAGAAAATAATATTCCCATAGAACACTGACTACACAAATGTGATATTGCATTAATCTATTTGTGATTATGTTGAAAATATTGACAAGTAGCCTCCTCCAACTGATGTAATTCTTATCCTAATAGCTTATTCACAGACTAAACTTCCAGATTTCAGCCATCTCTTTTCATATTTCCTGACAAAGCATTCCTCAGACTTCTAGATTGTGTGTTTTGCTATTCTTATTTTAAAACATGTATCTCTAACGGAATAGAAAAGATTGGAAACTTTTAGGAACATAAATATGACTCTGTTTCAAATTCTCAAATGCACTATGTTATTCCATTATGTATATTTGTGTTACAAGTATTCACTAATTTGGAAGTTAAAAATGTTTCATTATCACTTTGGTCAAGCTTCAGAGATCAGAATTCTTTTGCATTATGTCCAAAGATAAGATTATTACGTGACTCTTTGGTAGTTAAATATTTATGAATGTTAACTAACAGGATGTATTAGATTTTTAAGTCATTCTACAAAGCTGTTGTATCTTTGTGCTATTTAATTTATAATCTTTAATAGATAAAAAAAAGAATAACTGTCACTCATATTATTAAAATCGATACATGAGGTTTCTACTTTCCTCATATCATTTAATTGTAGGACATGTGATTAAAACATAAATTGTTTTAAGCCTTTCCCTCAGAATTTGGCAGTTTTTAAAAAAAGTGACTAATGTGTTTTACTTTAGATTAAATCAAGAATGAAGACAGTGTTATGGGATTTACAGAACTAATTGAATAGGAACAGTTATGACATCTGTAGAAGTGATTTATTTATTTTTTTTTACATAAGCCCTATAAGCTCTACCATATACAAATGAGTCAGAAATAAAAATTCTGGGTTTCACACTGTTTCTACCAAAGTAAAAATTGCTACATATACTGTTTTCAAAAATATGAATGTCTCTAGCCTTCTTTGAAAATTTCTGATAATCTATTATAAATATATAACTGCAATTATAAGCAGGTATTCTAGACAATGCCATTTTTTCCAGTTTATTCTGCCTCTAAGTTAACTTGGTAAATATAGCAAATGAAATAAAATATATATTTTTAAGGCATCTTCTTTGTGCTGTAATAAGCAATTAGGAAATACATATTATAATACCAGATCGAGGAACCTATATTTTGCTTGAAAAAGAATTCTCTTCTACCCTTAAAATTATTAGGGAATATTTCTATCACTTGTTAGCTTCATGACCTCATGCAAGTCTCACTTTTTTCATCTGTGAAATTGAGATAGTAATTGTACTTTCCTTGTAGAGTTGTAATGAGAAATGAATATTTGTAAAATATGTAAAAGATTGCATGTCACACTGGAAGCATTTAGCAAATTTTAATTATAATGAAAAGTATAAAAGTATAAAAATATTTTTGGATAAGAATATTTCAACATGAACTATGACAATATCTTTTCATATTTTAAATACCTTATTTTTGCATATATTACCTTATGTACACATTATCAATATAGTTCTGACTGATAGAAACTTTTGCACACTTTATATATAGTGAAATTAAGACTTAAGTATTGTTAAAATACTATTAAATGCCCAGACCACTGATAAATGGATACTTAAGAAGTAAGGCATCAAATTCAGATCTTTTGATTCAAAATCTAAAATTCTTTCCAGTATACCAAAGTTAGAAAATTTAAACTTTTTAAATGAAAAAAGGCAATGTACTCCTCATCTGTAATCGTGAAACAGTGGAAAGCATTCACCAATTTTGGAAAGCATTTGCTTTTTTAAAATCTCATCAAACCTAAAAATCATTGAATAGGTGAATGGATACTTCAAAAATATCCACACTTAGATAAACTAAAAATCAAAATAGTAAAACTTAGCTATAAATTCATTAATAAAACATATTAAATGGACATCATAGGACAAATGGAACATCAGGATTTTAAGAAATTAAGATCCTTTTAAGAAACCATTGATTACCTGATCTTATTTGATAAAATTTTCATTCTGAATATAAGATAACCTTGTTACTGTCAGCAATACTATTCATCAGTTTCAGTGTCTATCTATAAGAAATTCATAAGGAAGGAAGGGGATGGTCATAACACTTGATAAATTTACTCCTTGAGTTAGCTCTTGGGGCTTTGGAGTTCAGAAGATAACATTTACCTTTATTTAACATTTACTCCATTGGTTCATATGACTTTGTTTTATTGTCTAGTGTTTTTTCCTTTCAACTTACGTGAGTTCCTTAGCATTTCTTTCATGGATTGTCTAGTGGTAGCAAATACGCTGAACTTATATTTATCTTGGAATGTTTTAATTTTTCTCTCACTTTTGAATGTTAATTTTGCCAGATATAGGATTCTTGGTTGACAGTTTTTTTTTTTTTTTCATTTTTCACTTTAAATATATCAGCCTACTACCTTTTAACTTCCAAAGTTTCTTTTTTTTAGTTGTTTATTTCAGAATATTATGAGGTACAAATATTTTTGGTTACATGAGTTGCTTTTGTACAGTTTGAGTCAAAGTTGAACCCTCCATTAATGATTCTTTAGTTGTCACCATTGTAATTCACTCCTTTTGAAAGCTCCTATGGGTTTTATGATTTATAATGCAGAATTTGGCAATGTACAATTTGGAAATATAATATAACTTGCATGAATAGGTGAGTGTCCTGTAGATGTTAAATTCTCCCTGAAAAGCCTGCACTTTAATTATCACTCCATTCAAGTGACTTAAGAGTTCCATACCCTAATGCTTTTATATATGCTAGTCCTTCTGTCTGAAACATATTTTTCTCACTGTGAAATCACTCCACATTTTTCAAAGTCAATCTCACATTTTAACTATTCCATAATAAGAATTGAGCTCTCTTCTATAAATAATATATTTAAGTATTTATAAAATAATTTATGTATAAAGATTATTTATAGTATAATTAATTTATAAAAATCAAAGCATATTAATTTATAAAATTTATAGCATAAACCCTAGAGTTATTTTTAGCTCCCTCTCCAGTGAAAATATAAGCTCTTGGTGACAGCTAATTGTCACATACTCTGCTTAGCATATGGCCTAGCATATAATGGTTCCATAAGAAGAACAACAATCTCTAATATGATTCTATTTGGTAGACAAATTTCTAAGGAATACATATATTCATATATCCATTTAATCCCCATAATTATTCTATTTCATAAGGGCTTATATCATGCCCATTTTCTATATAAAGTTAAGTAAGACAAATCTATGATGTAGAACTTACTATTGTGCCAATTATATAGTGAGAGAGGTAATTTGCCCAAGGTCCCATAACTAGGATGGAATAGATGCTGGTTTTTGCTTTAATAATTTAGGGTCTGACTGTATTTGCTGTTTGACCAATGACAGTGTTCAGACCCCAACACTTTCTCATTCTCTCTTTCTCTACATCTGAACAATCCAATAAGAAAGCCCAGGTGCTCTGTCTTTTGGCAAAAAAGAGAGGTTTTCAAAGCCCAATCCTCTGCCTGCATGTTGGAACCCTCACCCTAGCTGACCCCTTAACTACAATATAAATCAAAGCCACTGGTAACTCTGGCTCAAGACATTTGGCGAAAGCATGTATGTCTGCCCTGCTCTCCTAAAAATACCTCATGACTTCCGTTACTAAAAAGACAATACTATTGACTACTGGGTGACTACAAGACAGTTTTGTACCCAGGTTGTCTTAGTTCAGAATTCAAGCTCTTAACTATCATATATAATAATTTTCAGATATGTTAAACAACTATATGTTAAATGAACTAGATTATTTCTTGTCGCGCCCGCCTCGTCAGCAAGGAAGACGCGGCAACTGAAGTTCTTCTGACAGTGCTTTAATGGGGTTCCCTTTAGACTTACATGATGCGGAAGACCCAGCCCGGCAGCACGCAGGCTGCTATATACCCTAGAAGCACAACCCCTAAGCTGGGATAGGCCGCTCAGCTGTCGAGCCGCCAAAGCATTGGTCCATAGTAGGATCCTTCATTTGCATGCTTGCGCCACAGGGTAACCGACAATTGTGCGTGCGCTGAACTTGTTTACTGCTCTAGGCAAAGCCGAAAACAGGCACCATCTTGTAATGGCATTGACACCGCGCCCCACATCTCCCCCTGTTTTATTAATTTAATGAGAGCTGAGCAACCGTTCAGCACCGTCCTTCGACCGTGCGATCAAGGTTGCAGAGCCTCACTTTCACCAGCAACCACCTTACCTTGTGCAATGAGCAAAACTCGGAGGTGTGCAAAGGCTGGCTGTGGGATTGGAGACATGCCTTATCTGGTGCAATGGGAGAGATCCCTCAGAGTGCAAAGGCTATGTCTGCTAAAATACCTGGGGGTAGGAGCGGGTGCAACCCAAAACTAGGCTAACCTTTTAGCATGGTCAACCACACCTGTGTAGACTGTCCCAGCTCAAGCGCAGCAAATGCCTGTGTCAATACCACATGATCCCTCCGTCTCTGGGCCTGCAGCCTACAGATGGCCCACAGCCCGCCGCCAGCCGCAGCAAGCAGCAAGATGGCCGTGGCTGCAAGACCGAAACAGAGTCATAGAGCTAGGAGCTTCAACAGGAACAGGAATGTATCTAGGCAAGCGGGTAACAATGGCAGAGGGGTGAGACGTGGCATTCCAACACAATGTATAATTGCACGTATTAGAGGAACAGTTCACATGTGTACCAGAGGGTTTTTCCGTGGATACCACCCAGATAAACGGGGGCCAAACCCAGACAGGTGTAGGGGCAAAGGTCACGTTTCGCCCTCCCGCAATCACCCTCACAGAACCTTCAAAAGAGTCGCTAAGATTCCATGCGAAACTAGCATTCCCTGCCATACCCCCAGCCACTATGGACAGGGGAGCCAAGTCTGCGCAGCTTCCGTTAACCCCACACAAAACACAAAGTCCCCTTCAAGGAGAAGGATCTATTTCCCTCCAGTTTACTACTCTGCGTGTCCAACGGCAGGTACGCAGTGCCCAGGGAAACATTAGTAGAAGAGAGGCGGGGGAAAATTGGTGAGTTATGTGTCACAGGCATCGGCAGGGGAAGCACTGACAGGATCCCCCAGCGTGGCTCCGCTGCCATCCTCGCGATCATCCATACTGTCGTCAGGAGGAGTAGCCAGCACATCTTCATGCTGCTCCAGAGGCTGCTGCACCGTTCTGGTCAGCCGCGTGGGCACCCAGATGGGATTGTCCTGGTCCTGTGGAAAAATACAAATAGCTCGCCTGGATCTCATTATTACTGGATCCGGGCCTTTCCATAGGTTAGACAACACATCTTTCCACTTCACTAATTCTTTCTGTGGCGGAGCAGGCGTGACATGCCTGTCTGCTGCCGAACGTCCCTTGACATCTAAATTTAAAAAATTTAAAGTAAAGAGAGCAAAGGAGAGGCGTCCTTTGGGTGATAGCCCTAGCTGTAGGGCATCTCCCCCTTTTTGTTTTTGTAAGTACATTTTGAGCGTGCTGTGAGCACGTTCCACGATGCCTTGCGCTTGAGGGTTGTAGGGAAGACCGGTACGGTGCTCCACACCCAAGCGAGTGCAAAACTGCTGAAAAGATTTTGAGGTATAAGCCGGGCCATTATCTGTCTTAATAACCCGGGGCTTGCCCCAGGCTGCCCAAGCTTCTAGGCAGTGAGTGATAACGTAACTTGCCTTTTCTCCAGCCAGAGGCGTGGCATGAAGGACGCCTGAGCACGTGTCAACAGACACGTGAACATATTGAAGCTTCCCAAAAGATGGGACATGAGTTACATCCATTTGCCACAGATGTAGAGGACGCAAACCCCTAGGATTTACGCCCGTATGAACAACGGTGCGAAAAGGAGCACAATTTGGACATTGCAGTACAATCTCACGAGCATCTGCACGTGTGATGTTGAACTTAAGTCGTAAGGTTTCAGCTGGCACATGATAAAGTTTATGAAAGTCTATGGCGGCGGCGTGGCCATCAGACACCCAGAGGGCGCGAGTGGCGTGATCTGCCATAGCATTTCCCGCAGCCATAGGTCCAGGTAACAAGGGATGAGCTCTGATATGCTGAATGGAAAATGGGTTTTTCCTATTTTGAATAGTATTCCTAATTTCTGTAAATACAGAAAAGACAGTACTCTTGGCAAGAATGTGAAAGGAGTTCTCTAACTGTTTAACTGCGTTGACCACATAAAAGGAGTCTGAGATGATGTTGATAGGTTCAGTGATGGTACTGAGAACCAGACCGACTACGGCACACTCTACTAGCTGAGGAGAAGAATAGTTAAACTGTTTTGTATACACCTTGTCCTGAATGACATAGCTCCCAATACCTGTCTTAGAGCCATCGGTATACACATCCAAGGCATCAACCAAAGGTAACAGTGAAGTTACTCTTGGGAAAATAAGCTCGTTCCTCATTGCAAACTGCAACAAGGCATGTCTGGGATAATGGTTGTCAATGCTCCCCGGGAAGGTGCATCTCAATATGGCCCATGCATCAAGAGTGGCACATAAGGTGTTCACCTGATTGGCAGTATATGGGCAAATCAGGCTATCAGGGTGACGTCCAAAATGGGACACAGCCAAACTAATACCCTTTAAAGCTATCTCGGCCACACAGGTAGGATAATGGCCAATCACCTTTCCTGGAGAGGCTTGAGGATGCACCCATAAAAGGGGGCCATTCTGCCAAAGCACTGCCGTAGGGAGTGTGGGAGAAGGGAGTACACAGAGGGAGAAAGGATCATGGTGTTGAATACGCACCAGTTGCGCCTTCTGAATGGCTTCTTCTACCTTATGAAGAGCCTTAAGGGCCTCAGGAGTCAAAGTTCTAGGAGACGTGATGTGTGAGTCTCCCTCTAGAATCTGAAATAATGGCTTCAGTTCTGCTGTGGTAAGACATAGGAAAGGTTGAAGCTAATTGATATCCCCTAGCGGTTTTTGAAAATCGTTTAAGGTCCTCAAAGCATCTCTTCGGATGGACAGTCTTTGAGGCACAATTTTGTCAGGGAGAATGCTACTACCAAGAAACACGCCTACTTCTCCCTCTTGCACCTTTTCTGGAGCGACCAGCAAGCCTTTTTCCTTTAAGTGAGCCTGAAGGGACGCATAATCCTGGCGAAGTACGCCATCATCACAATGACACAAGAGAATATCATCCATATAGTGTATAATTCTTACCTTTGAAAACTTCTGCCTAACCGGCTGGATAGCTGAGGCCACATAAAGTTGGCACATAGTGGGACTGTTAGCCATGCCCTGAGGCAAAACCTGCCATTGATATCTTGCATCAGGCTGCTCATGGTTTATGGAAGGAAGCGTGAATGCAAATCTGCTCTTACCTTGTGGGTGCAGGGGAATAGAGAAAAAACAGTCCTTGATGTCCAAGATAATCAGACTCCAATGTTTAGGCAAAGCAGAGAGAAGGGGCAGTCCTCTTTGAACAGGCCCCATAAGCTGCATCTGGGCATTAATTGCTCTAAGGTCATGCAACAGTCTCCATTTACCAGACCTTTTCTTAATCACAAAAATAGGGGTATTCCAAGGAGAATGAGAGGGTTCAAGATGCCCAAGAGTAAGCTGCTCTTGCACTAGATTATGGGCCGCGAGTAACTTTTCAGAGGGTAAGGGCCACTGAGGTACCCACACTGGCTCCTCTGTTTTCCAGGGTATGGGCAGAGGATCCCCAGCAGCGAGCGGCCCCTAAGAAAAACCCAGCCCTTCCCAAGGCGGGGCATGCGGAGGTGGGCTGTACCGCTCACAACCTACCGCTTCCTGAAAAACTGGTTCCTCTTTCTTTTCTAGTTCCTCATCTGACTCTGGGCTATTTTCGCACTCTGACTCAGAGTCAGCAGTGTCAGATAAATGTAGATTGTCAAAATCTGGTAAGGGGTCACAATTAGGCAGATCGGGCTGCGCTTTCCCTCCCTGCATTTCCTTTTCTAGAGCTCTACATTCCTTTTTTCCACCTTTTACCGCGGTCCCTCCCCTACTGCTTCTCTCCGAACTTGCGTCTTGCAAGTCATCTAAGGCTTTTTGGCTAGCCGCTACGCGCGGGCCTGAGCTTTCATCATGCAGGCACTCCATAATTAGGTGGTGAACAAGGAGGGTGCCTGGCCTCAGACTCCCCGCACTACGAAGGTCCCGTCCTAACTTCCCCCAAGAGGGAATAGTCAAAGAACCCGAGTGGAGGAACCAAGGAGCTACACGGTCCACCTCCTTCAAAAATTTTATGAGGGTCTTTTCCTCGCAGTGCACTCCTTGTGATGATAAAAGATCTCTTATAGGCCACATAAAGCGCCGCAGCGGAATATTACCCATTATGGAAGCAGGGGATTTTGGCCGTCCCACACGTCAGTTCTGAACTCACCTCTGTCGAGGTCGTCTCCGCTGGTGCTTCAAAGTTGTTTCGGTTCCCGGGTTTCGGCACCACTTGTCGCGCCCGCCTCGCCAGCAAGGAAGACGCAGCAACTGGAGTTCTTCTGACAGTGCTTTAATGGGGTTCCCTTTAGACTTACATGATGCGGAAGACCCAGCCCGGCAGCACGCAGGCTGCTATATACCCTAGAAGCACAACCCCTAAGCTGGGATAGGCCGCTCAGCTGTCGAGCCGCCAAAGCATTGGTCCATAGTAGGATCCTTCATTTGCATGCTTGCGCCACAGGGTAACCGACAATTGCGCGTGCGCTGAACTTGTTTACTGCTCTAGGCAAAGCCGAAAACAGGCACCATCTTGTAATGGCGTTGACACCGCGCCCCACAATTTCTTGGGGACAAAGCATTTCTGTGGCTAAATTTTTATTAATTTACCCATCAATTATTGACAGTGGGGATATGCATTAATATTTTTCTTGGCAGAGAAAAATGATGGAAAATTGGAATAGTCTAGAACAGAAGATATACAAGGCTTTGAGATTATTGTTTTGGGTGTTTTATATATATTTAAAAACATCAATAAAAAATACTGTTTATTAATTATAACAACTAAAAGTAAAATTTACAAAAGCAAAATTAAGTGAACCTCTAAATCAGCCAAAATTAAAAAAAATTATTCTGATGCTGTTATCAGAAATAAATTTTCTAAAATAGTTTGTATTTTATGCACTTTGAGCATTCATATTAATTTAATCAAAAATTTGTATCTTTAATGTAATTATTTTTAAATTTTGAAAATCTGGTAAAAGGACTCTATTGGTCATAGCAAATTAGTATTCAAATTATCTGTATTAATACTTATAACAGTTTAGTAAAATGGCAAATTTGATTTTTAAAAAAATTCCAAGAGTCTCCTTAAATCAATGAAGCAAACATGAGCTTTCTTTAATGTATGTTTTAGTTAACTGACATTTTTAAGCAAAATCAAGGTCATTTACTTTTAGCACTATAAAGTGAATCTTTCACAAAAAAATCTTATAAATGCTAAATTATTCATGAAAATATTATTGATTCATTTATGAATCAATTATGTCCCACAATATATTTTTAAAAGTGTTGTAATTACATTTTAATTTGAAACTAGGGATTGTCATTTAATAAATACATATTTTTTCATACTTAGAAATATAAGAGGAAAATCTTGAGAAAATAAAATGCACTTCATTTGTAGTTTTAATCCAGCCTACGGTAAAGCCTTACCTAGAAATCCTCCTTCTTATGCTTCCTTTTATTCTTTTTTTGTCATCCTTTCCATTATAGTATTATTAAACAAATACTGAGAATCTGCTATGGGCCTGGCATTCTGAGAAATAATGAAGGTTACCAGATTGTTATGATTGGCTCTGGAGAACAAGTTAATTAAGGTCTGGTTGGGATGCTGGATATTTAAATAAATGACTATGAAATAAAGTAGCTTGAAATGACTATATTTTATTATATGTGTGTGTGTGTGTGTGTGTGTGTGTGTGTGTGTGTGTGTTACATTGCATATAATAACAGGGGCGATAGGGGAAAAAAACCCAAAATATAAATGTTTTATTTACATTGAAAGGCATTCTGACTGAAGAAATAAGTACCAGCTTGGTAATAGGGCTTTCCCAAGAAAAGTAGAAGATGCCTCACCTACCAGCATCTCTACTTAACTTAGTAGACATTAATATTTGCTAGGCTTAACATCATAGAAGAGTGGGAGGGAAGATATGGTTCTGATTTCTTTTCAGTTAGCTATGTCCAGATATTCTACACAGAAATGCTAATAGGATTTCAAATTATGTACATTATTCCCTGGACAGACATCCTTTTCTATCACATTGGGATCTTACAATAATCTTTGTATTAATCCTATTTAATTTGTAAAATGTTGTTCATTGAAGAAATTGTAGAAGAGGCTGATTAAAGTCTAATCATCTCTGGATGTTGCTGCCAGGAGACACAGCATATAAAAAGAATAAAAGAATCAATCACTCAAAATTTTACAGACAATTCAAAGTGAGGTATAAAAATCAACTAGATTGAGACCAGGAGCAGGATTAGATGAAGATAAGCAGAAAGGCAAAATAAAATCAAAAATTAAAAATTGGATAATAACTTTTATATCATAACTTTTTATAAAATGTTTTCAGTTGGATGCATACTTAATAAAATGAATTCTTATATTTTAAAGTTCTGTTAATGGTTATAAGTTAATTTTTTTTAAAGTTTTTGTTATTGTAAATAATGTAACAATAGATATCCATGCATGTACTTTATCACTCACCCTTAACCATTTATTTAAGAATTTTGTGTTTATGTTTCTAAGTGAGATTGGTCAGTATTTTGCTTTACTAGGACAGCTCGATAAAGTTTTGTTATAATATATTGATGAAATTATATATATATATAAATATTTTATACATATTTTTTTCTGGGTTGGGAGATTATATATATATTCTATATATATTTAAATATATAGATTATATATTTAAATATATAAATATATATTTATATATATAAATTATATATGTAATTTATATATTTATATATTATATATAATATATATTTAAATATATATTTAATATTTAAATATATATAGATTTAAAATATATATTTTTTATATATATAAAATCTCCCAACCCAGAAAATCTCTATTCAAAGGTAGAAAAGAAAGACAAGGTTTATTATTGAATGAGCATGAAACCTGCATGTGATATGTATGAAAAAGCCATATGTTAAAGTTTTGCAAATACAGAAAGAAATCTCACCGGTATATATACACAAGCAGATACAATTCAATACATACATGTTCTCAAGATAAACAAGGACTACTTCTCAAGTAAGAGAATTTGATAACACTATTTACCACACATAGTTCATCTTAAATTCGCTTGGTAATTGGAGTGATCATTAGCTTCTAGTAATTTGGCATTACCTAAAAGAAAAATAAACTTCTTATTTCTTTATGATAAGAGGTAATTTTGTAACTTGGAGGAAGGCTCCTGTCCAAGTTAGGTTCCTACTTTCCCAAACAAACTAAAACATAGGAGATAGAGCACTGGCTTCCTTGATATTTACATTTCAAAGAAATGGTTCCCAAGTCCTTGAGAAAGACATTTTTAGGTCACAAAGCTGGCAAGAGTCTTATTTAGCTTTTAAAAAGACATACAACTTTTTCCCAATGGGTTTGCCACCGGAACACAGGTGCCATGAAAACCACCCATAAAAGCCAAAATGGGGAAGGAAAAGACCCACATCAACATCGTCATCATCGGACACGTAGATTCAGCCAAGTCCACCACTACTGGCCATCTGATCTGCAAATGTAGTGGGATTGACAAAAGAATCATCAAAAAATTTGAGAAGGGGGCTGCCAAAATGGGAAAGGGCTCCCTCTAGTATGCCTGGGTCTTGGATAAACTGAAAGCTGAACATGAGTGTGGTATCACCACTGATCTCTCCCTGTGGAAATTCAAGACCAGTAAATATTATGTGACTGTTATTGACGCCCCAGGACACAGAGTCTTTATCAAAAACATGATTGCAGGCACATCTCAGGCTGACTGTGCTGTCCTGATTGTTGCTGCCGGTGTTGGTGAATTTGAAGCTGGTATCTCAAAGAATGGGCAGACCTGTGAGCATACCCCTCTGGCTTACGCGTTAGGTGTGAAACAACTGATTGTTGGTGTTAACAAAATGGATTCCACTGAGCCGCCCTGCAGCCAGAAGAGATATGAGGAAATTGTTAAAGAAGTTAGCACTTACATTAAGAAAATTGGCTACAACCCTGACACAGTAGCATTTGTGCCAATTTCTGGCTAGAATGGTGACAACATGTTGGAGCCAAGTGCTAACATGCCTTGGTTCAAGGGATGGAACGTCACCCAAAAAGATGGCAATGCCAGTGGAACCACACTGCTTGAAGCTCTGGATTGCATCCTGCCACCAACTCGTCCAACTGACAAGCTCTTGTGTCTGCCTCTCCAGGATGTCTACAAAATTGGTGGTATTGGCACTGTCCCTGTAGGCCGAGTGGAGACTGGTATTCTTAAACCCGGCATGGTGGTCACCTTTGCTCCAGTCAATGTTACAACTAAAGTAAAGTCTGTTGAAATGCACCATGAAGCTTTGAGCGAAGCTCTTCCAGGGGACAACGTGGTTTTCAACGTCAAGAACGTGTCTGTCAAAGATGTTTGTCATGGCAACGTTGCTGGTGACAGCAAAAATGACCCACCAATGGAAGCAGCAGGCTTCACTGCTCAGATGATTATCCTGAACCATCCAGGCCAAATTAGCGCTGGCTATGCTCCTGTACTGGATTGTCACACTGCTCACATTGCCTGCAAGTTTGCTTGCTGAAGGAAAAGATTGACCGCCACTCTGGAAAGAAGCTGGAGGATGGTCCTAAATCCTTGAAGTCTGGTGATGCTGCCATCATCGATATGGTTCCTGGCAAGCCCATGTGTGTCGAGAGCTTCTCAGACTATCCTCCTCTGGGTCGTTTTGCTGTTCGTGATATGAGACAGACAGTTGCTGTGGGTGTCATCAAAGCAGTGGAGAAGAAGGCTGCTGGAGCTGGCAAGGTCACCAAATCTGCCCAGAAAGCTCAGAAAGCTAAATGAATATTATCCCTAATACCTGCCACCCCACTCTTAATCAGTGGTGGAAGAACGGTCTCAGAACTGTTTGTTTCAATTGGCCATTTAAGTTTAATAGTAAAAGACTGGTTGTTAATAACAATGCATTGTAAAACCTTCAGAAGGAAAGGAGAATGTTTTGTGGATCACTTTTGTTTCTTTTTGTGTGGCAGTTTTAAGTTATTAGTTTTTAAAATCAGTACGTTTTAATGGAAACAACTTGACCAAGAATCTGTCACAGAATTTTGAGACCCATTAAAACAAAGTTTAATGAGAAAAAAGAAAAAAAAGACATACAGACATTTCAAAGATACAGAGAAAGAACTTGCATTATAAGTTTTGTAAAGTTAATGTTCTTAGAAAAAAAAAGGGGAGGGTTCTTATGTTCAACAGGGAGGATTAAGCCTTTTTTTTTATTTGCATTTGCCCTTGCTATCTCATCCCTGTGTTAATATAATATAGTAATTATAGTGTTACTATAATATGGTAACATTATTTTTTAGTTATTTTTATGTTGTATCTACTTTTCTCTGAACCAATTGCAGTCATTTGAATATTTAGCAAATCCATAGTAAAATACAAAGCAAAACAATTGTCAGAATTATGATAAAATAATTATTGATTTTTTAAAAAAAATCAATGCTTTATTTGCTTTGAGGGATTACTTTTGAATATATCATACCAAAGGCAAGTGGGCAAATAAGATTCTTGATTAGCAATTTACAAAAATATTTCTTAGTCATACATTACTTTTATAAATTATTATGTTGTCCTTATTGTTTGAATTTTCAAATAATTAAGTATCATTTGGTAGTTCCTTAGGAGGTCCTATTTCATCCAAGCCTAAGAAATAGCTAAACTCTGGAAGCCGATAATATAAATTTTAAATTAGAAGTTTTCCTTGTAAGATATAACAATTTCTGAGCTTTATTCAATAATGTAAATATCAGCACCTTCATATGACAATTAGACCTTTTAATAATTTTCTATCTTCTCTAATAGTTTTTCTCAGATATGAAATGCAAAGACATTCATGACCATCATTTAGTATAAAAGTCTATTATGAGACATCATTGAAAAGTACTGATTAAATTGCCAGTATATACAGCTCTGTTTTAAGTCTTAAGGACAAACTCACCCTATGGGTCACTTTTGTTTGTTTGTTTTGGCATTGGCATAAATCAGTAGTGATACTAACAATCAAGTAAATCTCTCAGAATAGCATATATTTACCTTTATTTATCCATCTATACTGGAATTGGAGGAAAGTTACACCCCAAGTTATTCCAATGACATGAAATCTGTATTTTGCAGTCGCTATCTGTAATTGCCAGATTTCTATTTATTATATGCTTTTCTTTTCTTCCAGTTTTTTGGGTGTCAACATTAGGGCTTAAGTGCTGGATACATATTAATTAAATTAACTTTTTTATTTTCAAAAATTACTAATAAAAGTCATCCTATTTTTAGTCTGTCAATAATCACATTGTTGGATTCTATTTTTATTGGGAGTATGATTCAGAGCTGATAAGAATGAGAACCGTTATTGAGTGCATTAGTTTGCTATGGCTGTTGTAACAAAGTACCACAGACTACATGGCTAAAACAACAAAAAAGTTATCGTCTGACAATTCTAGATAATGGAAGTTAAAGAACAAGGTGTCAGCAGGGGTGGTTCTTTTTGACGGAAGTTAAAGAAGCGCTGGTAGATCCCTCTCACCTACTTTCTGGCAGTTTTCTGAAAATCTTTGGTGTTCCTTGGCTTGAGGAAACATTACCCTGACCTCTGACTTCATCCCCATATGAAATTCTCCTTGTGTATATATCCACATTTTCTCTTTTTATAAGGACAACATTCATGTTGGATTAGGGGCCTATCTTACTACAGCATGACCTTATCTTAACTAATTACATTGGTGATGACTCTCTTTGAAACCAAAGTCACATTCTAGGGTACTAGAAGTTAAGACTTCAACATATGGATATGCAATTTAACCCATAACACTGGTATTACAGAAAAGAAAATATAAGATAACAAATAACACCCTTGTTTTCTAGTAAAATGATTCTTAAAGAAGAAATGGAAATAACTGTATTGTGAATAAAACAGAAGGCAAGCTATAAGAAGAGTAATAAAATTGGTAGGATATCTTTTTTCAGTTGAGTTCAGTACCATAATTACTTTTGAACCTCTCACATCTCACAAAAATCAATTCATAATAGATAACAGACTTAAGGCATGAAACCTTAACAATATGAGAAGAAAATGTAGGGAAGACCCTTTCAGATATCGGCCTAGGAAAAGAATTTCTGAAGAAAATCCCCAAAGCAATCACTGTACCAACAAAAATAAGTAAATGGGACCTGATCAAATTCAAAAGCTTCTGTGCAGCCAAGGAAACTATCATTAGAGCAAATAGACAGCCTACAGATTAGGATAATATATTTGCTGTCTGATAAAGGGCTGACAACAGGAATCTATCTACAACTCAAAAAAATCAACAAAAAATCAAACAACCCCATCAATAAATGGGCAAAGGACATGAACAGCAACTTTTCAAAAGAAGACAGAATAATGGCCAGCAAATATATAAAAAAATACTCAACATCTGTATTCATTAGGGAAAGGCAAATTAAAACCACAATGAGAGATCAGTTAACCCTAGGGAGATGGGCCTTTATCAAAAAATCCCAAAGCAACACATGGTGGTGAGGATGTGGAGAGATAGGAATACTCTTACACTGCTGGTGGGATTGCAAAGTAGTGCAACCTTTGTGGAAAAGAATTTAGAGATACCTCAAAGAGTTAAAAATAGAAATACCATTTGATCCAGCAATGGCACTATTAAGCATCTACCCAAAGGAACAAAAGACACAATTAAGACATCTACACTCGAATGTTCCTGGCAGCACAATTCACCATTGAAAGGATGTGGAAACAACCCAAGTGTCTTTCAATCCATGAGTAGATTAATAAAATATGGTATATGTATACAGTGGAATACTACTCAATTACAAAAAACAATGGTGATCTGGCACCTCTTATTTATCCTGGAGAGAGCTTGAGCCCATCCTCCAAAGTGAGGTATCACAAGAATATAGCTTTCCTAGCTACATGGTGTATAGATGAGAAGGGACCCCTGGAGGTGGGATCTAGGCTAGGCCAGGAGGCACACAGATCTGTGTCATCAGAGATCAGGTAATTCATTACTGGCTAAAGGAGTTATCACCTAACCTCTCTTTGCAGGGAAATCCAATAATGAAGGGAAGTACATTCACCTCCCTCTTCCTCTGTGGCAGTTGGAGGCAGGAAGGAATAAAGACACATGGTAGAAATAGAGAGAGTTATGACAGCAGAGAAATTTTCTGCAGACTCCAACTATTGAGATTATCATGTGGAAATTTAAAATATAAGCTTCAGGATGATAACTAAGAATAATATTTCTAGATAACTAAAGTGTTACTTAAATATTCTTAAAATAATTAATATTAAAATATATTTTATATTAGTATAATGCCATACCTTTGAAAATGGAACTGAAACTTGAGAGGGGATTGGTCATCTTTATGCAAGAAAAAGAGATTAATTGGACCTTTATATTAGACTGATTCTTTTTCCCGTACAATGTTCAGAAAAAGTATGAACTTTGATATAGAAAACTTGTTATAGAAAATAAAGCCCCCAAACTAGTTTCTTCAACTTTGAAGGATAGCCAGCTTCCCTTGCATCTAAATAAACTTACATAGTATTCTGATTTGTGCTGGGAAATATTATTTTGAAATGTAGCTTAGGTTTTATTGTAAAGTTGAAGTATGGTGTTTTGGTGTAGAACATAAAGTGAAATTAAACAACAATTTTTCTATAATTATCTTGGTTTTAGAATGCTTTATAAAGATTAAAATATGATAATTAGAGATGAATGGGAAATTTATATGTTTATTACAAAACTTTTCCGAAAGAAAGACAAATGTGTAGAAACTATAAGCAAAATACAGTTTATTTTAATTAAGGTTGTTACAAATGATACTGTGGTTCATTGGGAATATGAAGCTAGGGAAAGTTGTCTATAATTTTCAAATTATAGTCCAAGATTATTTATTTCAACAACAAAAGAAATAAAAATAGAAAACACTACATAATACAATATTAGATTGGTTTTGACCCAAATTATAAGAATTCTCAAAAAGAAATCAAAGCACTTGACCATAACACCAAGTCCCAAAACCTTAAAAACATGGAGCCTTCCCTCAACTTTATAATGTATGTTACCTCTAAGTTATTTTGACTCTGAATAGATATTTCATTTTCAAAAGCGGACATCTTTTATCAGAGGAGGAATGACCAAATGTTTACCAGTTTCAAAACTAGTAGTGAACACATTTCCTAAAATAATCTGTATATTTGGCCACTTACAGTGTGTTCTTGAGTTAAAAATCAAAAGAAAAATCACTATCACATTAAATATCTTACTTTTATCTCAGGAAAAATAATTAAAGGTAATTAGTCAAATTTTTTTTCAAGAAAACATGAATTCTAATACTAAACATAGTCCCTATCTTTATATAAAGATTTTTGATATAAAGAAATCAAATAAAACTGGAAACAAGTGTGGACAAAGCTTTAAACATATAAACAGTTTTTTTCAAGAAAATTGCCTTCCTGCATCAATGCAAAAGAGCCAACATTTATTGAAGATCTACTATATATTAGGCTGTATTCTAAAGACTCATGAGAGAATTAGAAAATCTTTAGGGATAAATGTGATTATCTTTTAAAGTAATAATTGTCCATGTTAGTCTGAATGACATTTGAGAATAATCATGCTTTTGCAATGCTGTACATTTTTTACTCTTATACTTAGTTGTCACAGTACAGGTTCTTTCTTTTGGTAAGCAGACCAATGAATAATACAAGTAAAGGTTATTTACTGTATACATATAAAACCCTATCTCAAGAGATTTATTGTTCTATAAGTTTTCAGCATATAATAATGAATTGTATAAATTATCTAACTAAAAATCATCTTTCGTTAATAAAGTGCCTAAATTATTTAACAAGTTGGGTAGAGGGGGATGGCAAGAAGTGGCAAACTGATCGACAAAAGAACTAAACTTCTTTAATTATTGAAGAGAGGGTCCCTGGTACAAAATACAGATTTCATTGTACTCAATTTTAGCATTAATAATACATAATGTTAAGGAAACCACACACATTTTTTTTCCTTCTCAATAAGGAGTCTATTTCAATAAGTGAGATCTGTGGTTTTATGCTGGGAGCTTTTTTGTTTGGTTATTATGTTGCTGTTTGATTGTTTCTTCTTCTTATTTAAATATTTAATGAAAGGTTTTATCCAGCTTGTGTTCTGAGGCTTTGAAGCAAAGGGCATAATTTAAAATAGCTAATCAGTAAATAAATGTCATAATACTGAAAAAATATGGAATATGCAAAATATATTAAAAACACTGTTTTAATAATGGAATAATAAATTTGACTTTTCCCTTTAGATGATTAAAAAAATGAAATATAGTAAGCTATAAAATCTTTTAGAAATATGGCTATGAGTTCTAATTTTTGTATGTCTGTCTGTTTCAGTGTCTTGTGTATAACTGTTGCTAAAATGTTTTCAGAGTGGTACGAAATGGGTCCTGCTAAAGATCCCTTCAATAAATCATCAAATGTCTTGTCAACACTTTCCAGTGTGTCACACAATGCTATACACACTGAATCAAGAAGAATTTTTTTATGTTAAGAAGGGTAATCAAAACTATTCTTATTACAAATAGGAGATTTCAAGTATATTATTGATACCCATAATTAAAAAGTTATTATGGTCATTCTTCAAAGTACAATAAAATAGTATAATAAAAAATGAAGATTTAACTGGTGGCAGTCCTCAAAAGCACTTCAGGAATAGTGCATGGGGGATATGTATAAGAAAAGTTTATATTTAGAAGGAAACATTTGCTCCTTTGAATGAAAGTGAGAGGGGTTTGAAGACCGCAGTAATCCAGCATGAGTATAAATCTTTGGTGTAGGAGTGAGCAGGAGGAAAAACAAATCAGAGATTAAGTATAGAAAAGCACATAATGAAATATGAGTATCACACATCTTTTGAAAAAATTTAAAAAGTATTCACTAAAACTAAAGAGGAACTGTGGCTAGCCTGTCAATATATCCTTGACTCTGAATTGCATATTTGAGAAAAATATGGGAACTCAACTTAGAAGCCAAAGTGTGTGATATCAAAATTCCTCTGAACTTAGTTTTAACATTTTCCATCTGCAACACTCTGGCTAAGTGATAGCACAGTAAAATATTCTGTTATAACAATATTCAACTGGCTAAGAGAGGATTAGTTAGTCAATGTTTCAATCTTGAAATACTCATGGAAGCCAAGTAAGTTTAGGTTAATTGAGAATATCCTAAAAGTTGAAATCTTAGTTCCTGGCATATTTTCTTCAATTTTATTTATGTGTTTAGGAAATACCCAGATAATTACTAAAACAACGATTACTAATTGTGAATTTTCCACTTCATTCTTAAACCCAGAGTGCTATTTTGAATAACTAGCTATTCATAGACCCTGCTTATCGCCAATGCTTGTAAAATTATAGATATCATATTTACCTTTAGTAAAAACTTCACCTAAAATATAATTTTAATGCATGCTGTTGGTAAGAAAGCTTGCCCTTGGCAATGAGCAGCACAAAGTTGTAATTCTGGCTTGACATAAGCGATGTAATAGTGGGCAAGAATACTGAGTTCTCTCGGACTCAGACCCTCTCAATTCATAGCTGTGTTGTGAGAATTGACTATTATGATGTATGTAAAGCACTTTTAGCACAGTGCCTGGTAAGTATAAGGACATATGAAATATTATTTTGAAAGTTTTAGATGATTATTAAGAAGAAATCAAGATGAGTGCACAATAGAAATTTGATTATAAACTACAAGGATTTTGTTTTATAGTCCTGTGTCACACATAAAACATGTAGAGGTGAGCTATCATATTTTAAATCATTGATAAAAACCGTGAATCACACAAATTGTATATAAGTTGTTAATAAAAATCAAGACAATAAAATAAACTCAATATTTAGTTTTCTGAATATGCACAAGTATTTTTTGAAATACATCAAATAAAATGGAGCCTAACAAAAACATAATATTTCATTATTCTTCATGCTATAACAGCTATTTCAATACAAATAAAAATACACTATAATCATAACATAAACAGGGATAGTCAGCATTGTTTTTATATCCTAAGATAAATAAATATGTGATTATAAGAAGGAATAAGGAAGAAAGCCATTGAAATTGACAGAAAATGTTTGCATATAGTTTTTAAATCTTTTATTGTCAGCACTTTGGAATTTAGCTGTTATTACATTCTGTGAAAAATCAAGTTTGCTTTCCTATGTAAACTAATTTTCAAAAGAGATAGCCATATATCATGCTACTATCCTGCTGAAGAAATCATATTATAAGCCTACCAGGAGCTGAAGCAAAGCTTATGATGTTTATTTTTTTTTTCACTTGATGCTAAAGATGTGAAAACTATCTAAAGCCAATGTACTTAGAACATATTCAAATTGAAAAAAAATAGATGCTTGGAATCCATGTTACCTACTAATATAATTTTATTATCTGGAATGTAATATGTAAGTAAAAATATCTTCATTCTCTTTTAAGAATGGTAGGTATATACATGTGCACATATGAGTGTCAGTTTATGATTCTATATTGGACTTAAAAAAGATGAGAAGCAATATAGCGCTGCCCCATTTAAAATTTCTCTGACAATTTACTAACATAACTCACTTATTTTCTGCACATACACCACTGTTCCAATCAGTCATTTTCCAAGTTTCTTGACCTCCTGCTGTGAAAAGAATACATGAACAAAGCAAAACATCTAGCAACCATGTATGATAAAATAGTGTCAGAAAATGCTTTCAAATATTTTCTTCTACAAAAAAATCCCATTTGCATTATAATGCATATTAACTACTATTATAAAAATAAAATAATTTTTAAATTGTCTATTTTTTTTTACTTTAGTACATTTGTACATTTGTGTAACCCTTGGATAAGTAATCTGAGGAAGTTTTAATCCTGTCTTTATTAGTCAAAGATTACAATAAGATCATCATCAGCATGTCAGCCTTAGCTGTCAGAATAAGATGGCCTTGATGAGAAGCCATTGTCTTCATCTCTTTGTCTTTATCAGGACAACTCCAAACTCCTTCGTCCATTTATGTAAACACTCTCCATCCTTCTCCCTGGATTTTTTACCAGTCTTCTTTGTGTTTCACAATCCAAGATATACCCAGAAGAAAAAAATATATTTCAAATGTTATCAAAATATATGTATACATGAATATTTGTGCATATGCAACTTTTCTTTAAAAAAACTATTTAATTAGCTGCCTAAGGCATAATATACTTTCTAAGTGACTTCTTCCATTATCAATCATGTTTTCCCTTGAGAAATCTATTTTATTGTTCTTAATGTTATCTTTTCTTTGACACTACTTCATAGGTGACATGGCTGATTCCATGTTCCTGTGATCCACATTTAATTAAGAAGTTATAGTTCACATCATAGTTCACCCATCTTTTCCTTTGGTCTTTCACATCTAGAAAGTTCTCCTAATGTACTACTTTGTTCTGAATTCTTCACTTACACCAATAAGTTTTGGAATCACACACTAAGAATGGAAATAGGTAATTATATCTGTCCTTGAGAAATAGTCTTCATGGTATTAGCTATTAATATTTCATAGAAATATTTAAATATGATTTTATCATATTTGTTTAAGTAGTATAAAAAAGCAAAGTAATTTGACTACAGTGGTAGAAAGATATTTCTTTAGAAAATGACTTCTTGTTTTGGTTTATTTCTTTAGGGCTATGAAATAGCTATGAACATATATTCATGTTGTATTTACTTTTTAACTGCCTTTATTCTGCCCGAACATACAGTAAGAGGCATTTTATTAAAAAATACCTTTTGGCACAAAATTTTTCCAAGGTTGGTACTTCTATTTTTGTATAAAACCACTCTTTCTATGTTTGTGTCTGTGTGTGTGTGTGTGTGTGTGTAAGCATGAGCAAGAGATTGTAAAATCTATTCACAGGGTGACTAGTATTTGCAAATAACTAAATCAGCCAGGCATACAGGCTATCACCATCATTGAGCATCAGGTTGATTTCAGGACTTAAGAAAGTAACTGGGATACTTATGTGTATTTTGAATGCTCTTATATTTTATGTCCTTCAAAGTTCTAATATTTGGCCTTCTCTCTTAGCAAATTACATATACTTCCTTACTGATCTTACCCCACCATGTCCACAAGGTTAAGAAAGTCTTTTGTAGTGGTGACTCACAAATTAATCCCTTCAAACTGCACTACTGAATATCACATAATGAAAGCTAATTGTTATCTAAGTAACCACTGCATACTAGACTCTGCCCTAAGAACCCTTCATATTTTAACTAATTTAGCCCTCAAAGGAAACATACGAGGTATGTTCTATTTTTATCCCCTTTAGAGAGGAAATTGAGGCATAAATATTACATATTTGCTAAAATTCTCAATATCTTTTAATCTTCATTTAATTTGAAACATTTTAAAGACAGTACCTTAAATAAAAGAAGTACCAAAGTACCTTAAAAGGTATTTCTAATACAGTGGAATTCTGAAACAGGATAAGTTTCTGTATAAGTGTATTCTAATGTTTGTCTCGTGAATGACCTCTTACTTTGTCAGTATATTACATGGGTAAATCAAACAGCAGGAACTTGAAACAAAAGGTATTTCTATGATCAGAGATGTAGAACTCATATGTATTGTAGGTTTAATTCATTTGGTATGTGTCAGAAAAACAAAATTAAGACAGTAATTGTAATTCTTAATTCTTCCTCTCAGAGATAACACTGCCACCAACTTCTGCTCTATCTTTTCACTTTCATGTACTTTAATACATGCTTCTATGTATCCATAATACACGTACATATGTGTACATATAACTATGTACATTCAATTTAGTAACTACACAGTATTCAGTGGTAGAGCTATACTCTTGTGTATTCATTGCTTTAGATTTAGGCTTGTATCAATTAGCTTTTGATGAATAGCAAACACACCAAATGTTAGCAACTTAAAATAGTAGCCACTTATTACTTTGCATAGATTAATAAGTAAGTGAAGGCCGGGCGCGGTGGCTCACGCCTGTAATCCTAGCTCTCTGGGAGGCCGAGGCGGGTGGATTGCTCAAGGTCAGGAGTTCAAAACCAGCCTGAGCAAGAGCAAGACCCCGTCTCTACTATAAATAGAAAGAAATTAATTGGCCAACTGATATATATATATAAAATTAGCCGGGCATGGTGGCACATGCCTGTAGTCCCAGCTACTCGGGAGGCTGAGGCAGGAGGATCGCTCGAGCCCAGGAGTTTGAGGTTGCTGTGAGCTAGGCTGATGCCACGGCACTCACTCTAGCCTGGACAACAAAGCGAGACTCTGTCTCAAAAAAAAAAAAAAATAAATAAGTGAGTGAGATGATTTTGCTGATTTTGCTGATTTGGCCCACTGTGGGCTCACCTTGGGAGGGCTTGTTTATGTGTCTGTGCTGATCTGATTGGTTGGCTCTGGACTGAATAAGAAAGAATAGCCTCAGCTGAATAATGTGAGCATTTTTCCATGTGGTCTCTAATCCTTCAACAGACAATGCAGGACTTCTCGTGATGGTGACAGAGATCCAAGTGAAAGAGTCATCTCAAGCAAGTTTTGAAAGAGAAGATAGAGGAACAATTGGAATAATAGAAATATGCAGCTTCTTTTGGAACCTTTATTTTCATCAAATTCCCTGCTGCCCTGCTGGCAAAATCCAGTCACATAGTCAAGCAGAGAGTTATTACTGAAGAATAGGACCCTCCCAAAAAGCATGTACACAGGAAGGCATGAAATATTGTGGTAATTGATGGAATACATTTGCACACACATTTATTATTTTTTCTCTTAAAATGCACTGCAGAGGATATTTTTAACTAAAAATTTTATTTGTTTCATAATTTATGCTTTTAATTGACAAATAAAAATTATATATATTTATGGTAGAAAACATAATGTTGTGAAGTGGCTAAATCAAGCTAATTAAAATGTCCATCACTTTACATATTTGTCATTTTTTGTAGTGAGAACACTTAAAATCTACTTTCTTAGCAATCTTCAAGCATAAAATTCATTGCTGCTAACTATATCTTGAGCTTATGCCCTTTGTCTTATTGAAATTTTGTATCCTTTGACTCATGTTTCCCCAATCCAATCCCTGGCCCCAGCCCTCCCAACCACAATTTTACTCTGCTTCTGAGTTCAACTTCTTTTAGATACCACATATGTGAGATCGTGTAGTGTTTTCTTTCTATACTTGGCTTATTTCACTTGAAATAATTCCCCTCCTGTTCTGTTTATCCATGTTGTCCCAAATGATAGAAATTCTTTCTTTTTTAGGCTGACTAATATTACCTTGTGTATGTATATGTGTGTGTGTGTGTCTGTGTGTGTGTGTGTGTATAACATTTTCTTTATCACTTCATCTGTTGATGGACACTTTGATTGTGTATTTTGGCTATTGTGAATAATGTTACAAATAACTTAAGAGTGCAAATATCTCTTTGACATACTGATTTTATATTCTTTAATTATGTAGCTAGTAGTGAGATTACTGAATCATATTGTAGTTTTATTTTTATTTTCTTGAGGAATCTTCATACTGTTTTACATAAAGCCTATACAAATGTACACTGCTGAAAACAGTGTACACAGATTCCCTATTATCCACACCTCACTAACATGTCATCTTTCTCTTTAATAAAAGCCATTCTAACAGATGTGAGGTAATATCTCATTGTGGTTTTAATTTGCATTTTTCTGATGAATAGTGATGTTGAACACTTTTTCTCATACCTGTTGCTCATTTGTATGTATTATTTTGAGATATGTCTATTCAAGTCCTTAACTCATTTTTTGTTTGTTTTGTAGATATTGAGTTAATTCAGTTTCTTATATATTTTGGATAATAACCCCTTAGCAGATGTATGACTGGGAAATATGTTCTCCCATTCTATAGGTTGTCTCTTCACTCTGTTGGTTATTTCTTTCTTGTGCAGAAGGTTTTTGGTTAATGCAATCTTATTTGTCTAATTTTGCTTTTATTGCCTGTGATTTTGGAGTCATTTCTAAAACATCATCTCCCAGGCCAATATCAAGTAGATTTTCCCCTATATTTTCTTCTAATAGTTTTACAGTTACAATGCTAAATTTCAATCTATTTTGGGTTGTTTTTTGTATATGGTGTGAAATAAGGGTTCAATTTCATTCTTCTGCTTGTATATACACAGTTTTCTCAACACAATTTATTGAAGAGACTGTCCTTTTTTCATTGTTGTTCTTGGCAACTTTGTAAAAAATCAATTAAATAAATCAGGCACATAAAGACAAATATTCCATTATTTCACTTATATGTAAAATCTATAAATGTTGAACTCACAGAAACAGAGAATAGAATGGTGGTTGGGGGGAAGCAGAGAGAGTTGAGGAAATGTTTGTCAAATATAAAATTTCATTTAGGATGTAGGAAGTTCAAGAGAGCTATTATACCACATGGTGGCTATAGTTGATAAAAATGTATTGTTTCCTTCAAAATTGCTAAAAGAGTGGATTTTAAGTGTTCTTGCCACAAAAAAAATGGTAAGTATGTGAGATAATACATATGTTAAATAGTTTGATTTAGTCATTCTACAATGTATACATATTTTAAGACATGCTGTTCATGATAAGTACATACATTTTTATCAATTAAAATATATGAATGAATTGAAAAATATAAAAAAGAAAATGAATTTGCTATAAATGTGTGAATTTATTTCTAGGCACTCTATTCTGTTTAATTAGCCTATAATTCTGTTTTTATGCCAACATCATGCTGTTTTAATTACTATAGATTTGTAGTATATTTTGCTACAGGTACAGGTAGCCTGATGCCTCTGGCTTTGTTCTTTTTGTTCAAAATTGCTTTGGCTATTCATAGTCTTTAGTGACTCTATATACATTTTAGAGTGACTCTATATACATTTTTTTTCTATTTCTGTGACAAATGTCATTGAAATTTTGATAGGGATAGTACTGAATCTGTAGGTTGCTTTGGGCAGTATGGACATTTTAAGAATATTAATCCTTCCAATTCATAAACTATGGATATAATTCCATTTATTTTTGTCTTCTTTGATTTCTTTCATGAATGTTTTATTTTGTCAGTGTATAAATCTCTCATCTCATTGGTTAACTTCATTCATAAGTATTTTATTTTTAGAATCTATGACAAATGGTATCTATTTATTGATTTCTTTTTTGCATAGTTTGTGTTAGTGTACAGAAATGCTACTGATTTTTATATGTTAAGTTTGAATCCTGCAACTTTACTGAATTTATCTATTAGTTCTTACTATTTTTGGTGGAGTCCTTAGGGTTTTCTACATATAATATCATGTCACCTGCAAACAGAGACAATTTAACTTTTTATTTCTGATTTAGAAAACTTTTAACTCTATTTCTTTTTGTTCAAGATTATTCTGGTTAGGAATTCCACTACTATGGTAAATAGAATTATAAATTCCTAGGAACCTATAACCTATCAAGACTGAAACATGAAGAAATAGAAAATTTGAGCAGACCAAAAATGAATAAAGAGATTGAATCAATAAGAAAAAGTATCCCATCAAAGAAAAGTCCAAGATCTGATGGCTTTAATGCTGAACTCTACCAAACACTTAAGAAGAATTAACACCAATCCTGTTCAAACTCTCCTAACAAATTGAGAAGGAGGGAATATTTCCAAATTCATTCTATGAGGCCAGCATTGACCTAATACCAAAGCAGACAAGGATAGTACAATAAAAGAAAATTACAGGTCAATATCTCTAATGAACATAGATATAGTTTAAAAAAGAACTCTCAACAATCCTTTATCACAAGCAAGTGGGATTTATGCCTGGGATGCAAGGATGGTTCAATATATGCCAAACAATAGATGTGTTAGATCACATTAACAGAATGAAGAACAAAACATGCATAGTCATATCAAAAAATACAGAATGAACATTTGATAAAATCCAACATCATTTATGACAAAAAGTCAAAGATCAGGTATAAGAACAATGTACTACAGCACAATAAATGCTATATATGACAAGCCCACAGATGATATCATACTCAATGGTGAAAAGGTGAAAACTTTCCCTCTAAGATTTGGAACAAATAATTTTTATATTTATAGTTTGACAGAAGAATTTTGCTTTTAGCTCTCTAAGGTACAATTCTAAACATCTTTTGTATATGAAATTGTCAAAACATGCATGACAAATTCAACAGATACAGAATGAAATTTTAAAGAAAACAACAAACAAAAATAACACAATGTTGCTTGCTCTGATTCATAAAATGTTAAGATTTTGAAAAGTACTACAACCAGGATGTGATTTTGTTTTTAACTGTAGCCATGGGATACTAAAAAAACAGCTTCAGAAACATTAAAAATCAATGATGTGTGAAATGTTGACATTTTCAGTATTTTTTTCACACTGTTACACTGTTCGGAAGATGATTGCCTTCAGGATAAAATAGCCATCATTTCATGTCAAACTTGAAAAATTTAAGTACAACAGTATATATTGTCGGTACAAAATATATACAACTGCCTAGTCAGGCTATTAACTCCTCAAGGCTTAATAATACTTTTACTCTATCTTACCAAGAATTCTAACAGCTATGTATTCATATTACATTGGAAACCTTATAAGAAAATTTATCTTTGAGAGGATGAATGTGTAAAATGATTCAAGAATCCCTAGCTTAATATATATAATCTTTGTTCTTTTTCATTAAAATTGCTTCTGAAGTGTTGATAGAAATGTTAGCTATAGATACACTCTCTCTTAATGATGTGGATACTTTGTCAGGATGCAAACTGTACAACATAGGTATGTTAACTACACATTCCTATGTGACATTCATGAATATTTGAAATCTATAAGTTAAACAAAAAATGGCTCATAAGTATCAAAATAACATAATATGTATGAAATTGCTTTCTTATCTTTTAAATAATAAGTGCCCAAAACAAGTGGTGCTTTTCACAAGCAAGAGAATCTAAAAACATGTTGGAGTATACCATTTCTATGTATAAGGAATCATTTCCCAAGAAAAATTAAAGTGCAGTGTGTCCCACAAGTATGCATTAATACAAGTCCCAACAGTGATATCCAGCAGAGACCACTCACCATAATGTTCCTATTCATAATGTTATGGTGCTCATTCCACTCATAGTTGCAGGATACATCCACCAGACTTCTAACCTTTGGCCATTTCCATTCCTCAACTGTGGTTCTAAGATATCACATTTTTTTTTTATTTCAGATGACTAAATACCATTAAATTAATAAACTATAAAAGAGCATCAATTTACTTTATGCTATATATGTTAATTCAATTTTTTATTAGAACAGTTACTATATTTTGAGTGCAGAACTGGAATAGGGTTGTCTCTATCCTTTCCTACCCTTATTTCTCTATTTTTAATGAAAATATTCCCCCCCTGCCTTGATAGTGCCTCCAAGTTCCTTACACCTTATGCTTTCCTTGAGTTAACCAAAATACTCAGTTTCTAGTATCATTGGAGATGATGATTGTGCCATATAACCAATACTCTCCCACACACCTTAAACTCATACACACACACACACACACACACACACACACACACACACGATCATGCTTTAGGAAAGATTGGCACTTCCCAATCAAATATGATAATAGTTGTGCTAATTAGTTAATGTGATGATTGAGCAACCACTATATATAAAACATATTGGTAAATTCTAAGAAATATCAAGAGAAAACACTATGTGCATGATACATTCTTTTCAAACTAATCAGAAGTCAATTTTATTCTACCTAACTAATGACCTGAAAGGAGAGTCACTGGTTCTTCTTTATCCTTCAGAGCAATATTTATTGAGTATCAGAAAGATGAGAGAGATTTATATAGTTGTTCTTACAACTTAAAAGTGTGATTCTTTTAATGTACAAAGCAGGTTAACTAAATGATAGAGTTCTTTACATAGTGATTCTCCACTTAATATGAGTTAGGTTAGACCCCGTTTGCTTTAATAGGGAGCTTACTTATAAAAAAAAGGCACTCATTTTCATATATACTCACCTACACACTTTTAAGTAATACTTGTAAAGCAATTGAGGTAGGTATCCCATTGGACTTAATTTTCAGATTCAGTCATTTGTCTGAAGACATGACTATATCTGGGTAATGGCAGAGTTTTTGTTATTAGATGCAAGGGAAGGATTGTACATAGAGTTTAATCATAATTATTGCATATATTTTAATGGATTATCATGATATACAAATTTAAGTGTCATTAGGTTCAAGTTATAGTAATAATTTGAAAAATTTACATAATTCCAAACAATAATCCACTAATGACAAGTATGCCACAAGTATGACGTCAAGCATTGACCAAAACTTTTCCAACAGTTATAAGTAAGTTTAGTACAGAATATTGCTGAGCAACAATGACAATAAATTCATAAAATGCAATCACATGATATCTTATACCTGAATTAAGTGAATCATGCCCCAAAATTGCCTGTTGTCATAATAATCTTTGAAAGTTATTTTAAGCTTAAATTGCTATGCACAATATCAACAAAATAATCACCTACTGATGGTGAATCATGTCAGAAATTGTTAATATTTTTATTGAATTTAGAAAGTGGTCATAAATTCTGTTTAATATCAGATAGTAAGAACATATATTCATAAGCAATGTGGATATAGTAATGAATATGACAACTATAATAATTATTATAAAATGAATACCTTATTGGCAAGACTCTTCTACTAATACATAAAAGATAAATGCCATACAAATATTATATATAATGATATGTATGTAAGTTTCGTAAAGCATGTCATATTCATCCAGGATCTTGCACTAATTGCTAATCCTCAATGTTAACATCAAGTAATTATATTTTAAGGTAAACTTTTAAGAAAATTACAAATATTTGTAGCCTCATTTGAGAATACAAAAAAAATTTCTGAGTAACCAAATTGTAGCTCTGAAACTCCTGGTATTAAAATAGCCTAAATAAATGTAAAGCTTATTTTTCATCAACAATCCTATGTTATTGAGAGCATGAGTATTCTCTCTGGGCCTTTATTTTCTTTAAAAAAATTTCCCTAAGAAATGGGTTAGATTTAGAGAATCAGGTCTACGATGATGTCTTTCTTTAGTGGAAGACAACCTAATCTTGGCTTTCAGCTCAGCTCTCACATGTAAACTATTTGAAATAATCACTTAATATCTTCCAAAGCTATTAACAAAAATTGAGCAATTTTAAAAATAGTGACTTTTGTTTGTACCCATAAGAGAACTGAGGTTTCAGGAAAAATCGCCACCCAGGAATCTGGAGATACAGGTGCATGCAAGACCTAGCTTTACTTCACACATGGAGCTCAAGCCACCAGAGCCATAAACTGATAGGAACACTGAGATGGTAATTTTGATGAGTAGCTGGAGGCTGAGGAGCACTGGGGCAATCACAATCTTCTAGGGGGCCCTGCACTTTCATGGCTTCCTTTCAAGAACCTATCAGAGTCTCACAGTGACGATCCAAGAATAACCCTATCTCATAGTCTTTTTTCTGTTACTTATAATAGGACATCTGAGACCATATAATTTATAAAGAAAATAAATTTACTTTTTACAGTTATGGAGGCTGAGAATTACAAGGTTGAGGGAATGCATCTGGTGAGGATCTTCTTGCTATTGTGGATTTCTGCAGAGTCCTGAGATGGCACAGGACATCACTTGATGAGGGGGCTGAGCCTGCTAACTCAAGTCTCTCTTCCTTTTCTTATAAAGCCAATGGACCCATTCCCATGATAACCCATTTATCCATTAATTTATAAATGAATTAATCGTTTTGCTCTAAAAACAGTAAATTTACATTCTTAAAGAGACCACATATCCTTCTCAAGTTTGCATAAGACATTTACTAAGATTAACCACATTTGGGGTCATAAATATACCTTAAAATATAAAAGAATAGAAATAATATGAAGTATGTTTTCAGATCACAATGAAATTACTCTAAAAATAAATAATGCAAAGATAGTTCAAATTCTCTATTTGAAACTTAAGCAACACACTTCTCCAGAACCCATGGAACAAAGAAGGAGGCTCAAAGGAAATTAAATAACATTTTGAACAAGATAACATGAAAATACAAGTTGTCAAAATATGTAGAATAGAGCAAATTTAATGCTTCGAGGAAAATTTATAGCACTAAATGCATTTATTATAAAGACTTAAAATCAATATACTACTATATTCAAAAACTAAATGGTAAAGACAAAGCTTAAGACAAATAGAAGAAAATAATAATTATTAGAGAAATCAATAAATTTAAAACAGGATATTTAAAAACAAATCAGCAAAACTAAAACCAGGGTTTTTTCCCATATGGTTGCAATGTGTGGGAGACATTAGACATTCTATAAATATTTGGTTTTTAAAGAGAACAATAAAATTAATGAACCTCCAGTGAAGCTAGCCAAACAAACAAACAAACAAAAGAATAAGGAATCATCACTACTAATCCCATTGCTATTAATGAAACAAAAAAGGAATACTATGGAAAATTCTATGTCCTTAAATGTGATAACTTGGATGAAATAGCCCAATTCCTTGAAAGATACGAATTACCAGAAGAAAATTAGAAGAAAAACTATTTGAATATATATTTCTGAATATATATTTTAATATATATTCAGATTTGATATATTTTTATATATTCAACAACTGATGACCTTCCAGACCCTGATGGTTTCAGTGGTGAATTCTTCCAAATATTTAATGGAAAAATAATATAAATTTTCTACTATTTCTTTTATTAAATAGAAGCAAAGAGATGATTTAGTAATTCATTCTATGAAGTCAGCACTGTATACTAACACAAAAACAAGATAAAGAGATTACTGAAAAGAAAAGCTACAGACCAACATCTATCATGGACACAGGAACAAAAATCTCTAACAAAATATTAGCAAATCAAATTCAATAATGTATGAAAATAATTATGCATTACACCCAAGTGGGATGTATTCTTGTGTTGACTTTTCAAAATGTAAAAATTAATCAGTGCAATCTACTATACCAGTCACTAAAAAATATCCCATAATAGTATCAAGTGATACAAGAAAACAAAAACAAAACAACCATTCATGATCAAAGAAAAAAGGAAAGAAAACTCCCATCCAAATTAGAAATAGAAAAGAATTCCTCAACTTTGATAAAAAGCATTCACAAAATAAAATTACAGCTAAAATCATAGATAATGTTGAGAGACTGGACACTTTAGAATTATCCTGCCACATGATCCTGTATTCACTTCCTAAGTTTTTATTCTGTTGTTTGACAATGCATATCTAGCTAACATTCTTCTTTTGGCATGGTGGTTTAAAAATAAGTCAGGGGAAAACCCAGAATGACCATGTAGTATAATATATTGGATTTGAACATATCTGTATGAATTCATATTTAGCTCAATACAGATATAGGTGTTTATATATACAAATAATTATAGATATGTGTCCATATATTTATTAGTATAGTACATATATTTTCTTGCTCTGTTAGCTGAGAAGCCTTAGAAATCCCAGTAACAATGAGCACACCTACTGTCCAGATCTTGGCTTCTAATACCATTCTTCAATAAAAAGAACCTGCCTCTTAGAAAATTGGCTGGCTGTAGTACTAGTACATGAAATATAAAATATCTTAGAGAATCTTATAGTGCCAGAAACTAAAGTGATTGGAAAAATAAAAGAAGGAAGGAAGGAAGGAAGGAAGGAAGGAAGGAAGGAAGGAAGGAAGGAAGGAAGGAAGGAAAGATAGAAAGATACCTTAAATAAAACACCTGTGCTTAAGACTTCCCAATAATTTATGTAGACATTAAAGATAGTGAAGCATATCTTCTCACTCTTCAAATGTGGGCTGTGCATGGTGACATATAACAACATGCTTATGCATGACTTCTGAGTGTTGCCTGAAATGGGATGGACCAAGTGATGAGTTTTACTTCTAGAGGCTCTGTCCACATGGCTTACATCCTCATCTGGGATAAGCAACTTTCCTGGCATCTTCTTCTCATAGAAAGGGCTGAAGTGTAAGAGATATAGTGGAGGCATTCAAGTCCTGTTAAAATATCATACTGCCACATACAGCACATTCTGTTGGCTTAAGAAAGTCATACAGCTAAATTCAAAGTCAAGAAGTAACCAAATATACTCCATTCTCTTAGTGAGAAGATTTTCGAATTTGCATTCCAGAAGATGTACCTCTAAAGTGGCAGTTGAAAAAAAAAATGGGCCAGTGACACAGAAAACCAGAGGTATAAATAAACTACATGCCCATTGACTTTCCCACTTTTGTCAAACAATAAAAAGAACAATTCAACACATGACATAGATGGATTTAGATGTTGGCCAACATGGATCCAAAGAACTGGTATCTCTGCGGAGAGAAAGAGATATTCTGAGCCTTATGATCACCATTGGCATTTTCTAGGAGACACTTTACCCAATATAGCATAAATAGCAAAACATAAGCATCATGTAATAGTCTCATCCAGGTGTTCTCAAACTACGGTACCCTCTGGCCACACACGGGCCACCTAGCACATTTATCCAGCCCTCTGGGTGTTTTTGCCGCCACTGCCTGTCATGCTTAGCAGCCAACTCGTCCTGGGCCCACAGTGCACATGTGCACTCTCCAGTGGTCTGAGGGAGAGTGATCTGGCCACCTGTTTAAAAAGTTTGAGGACCCCTGTCGAATTGAGGAGTGATAGATGAGAATCCAGTGAAGCTGAAACAGCTGGGATTTATGAGGAGGAGTAGTGACCTACACAGACAGCCAACTCCAGAAATATGCACAGGTTGCCTTGACTTGTACATGAGATTTGGCAGGTGAATTATCAGAAAACTATATGCTATAAGCAGTGATAACATGGTTCAAAAAAATCTTAAAATTTTCCACATACACACCCGTGCATATGCACAAACACGCACGCGCGCGCACACACACACATACATTATAGGTCCATATGTATCCATTGGTTAATTCTACCAAAGATTTAAGGAGAAAAATCATACCAATCCTATTTAAACTCTGTCAAAGAATAAAAGAGAAGGGAACATTTTCTAACTTACTTTAGGAGCAATAAGCTTATACAAATATCAAACAGATTACAAGAAAAGAAATCCTCTTATCAATAAGCCTCAGTAGTATAGACACATAGATACCAACATATTTAACAAAGATTAGCAAAATGAATCCAGGAATTTATAAAAATTATTTTAGTTTAGTGCTGAATGTGGTGAATTCAGTGCTGAATGTGCTGAATCTTCCAGGAATGCAAGATTGTTATATAAAATGGTGCATCAATGTTATCCTCCAGATTAACAGAGTCAGAGCATATGATCAATTGAATAGACTCAGGAATCATTTGATAAATTCAACATCCATTCATGATATTTCCTTATTGTTTTTTAAAATTCATGATGCTTTATAAAAAATTTTAATCCATTTATCATCAAATATTTACCTGATTCTATGTAAGCCTCTTTATAATGTTTATAATTCTACTATGTGTGACTTACCTGGTTTTCAATTCAGAAACATTAATCTATTTAATTGTGTGATGCTAATAGAATATCTATCTATCCATCCATCCATTCATCCATACACATTATATATATGTATGGCTATATTTACATTATGCGTATCACTATATATGTACATTATATAATACATATCACTATGCAAACACATAAGCACACATTTAAAAAATAATTTAAAAAACTGAATTTATATATATACATTATAAAGTGCAATGTGCATTGTCAGGGGGATGGACACACTTGAAGCTCTGACTCAAGGGTGGAGGGAAGGCAAGAGCAATGTATGTAACCTTAACATTTGTACCCCCATATTATGCTGACATAAAAAAAAAACCCTGAATTTCTAAATACATCTAATCAAAGAGTTTCAAGTAAGTGGCTATAACATGTGCTAATATTACCACTTTATAAAATAAAGACCTAAATCCAAGAGAACTGAGTTAATAGGCTCCAGAGCTCATATTTAATATGTACCAGTAATTAAAATTCAAGCATGACTTTAAAATGTCAAGGTGTTTTTGTTAAAAACAAGTATGTGTAAATTAAACTCATAAAACAACACTGTAGCTACTATGGAGCCTCAAAAATGGAGCATGTTAAAGTCCTTGTATGCATTATCTGAATTACATAGCAATTCTAATACACCTTAGTAATCATATTGTCTATTCTTTAGAGTTTTACCATGTATGAAGTTGTAGACAGAATTCTAAGATAGCATCCATTTTGGTGTCCTGGTGCACTTTCCACTCTCCCTTATTGGGTCTGGAATCTGTGGATATGATAACATTTATGTAATTAGGTTAAATTATATGAAAAAGGAAAAAAGAAATTTTTCAGATGTGATTAAGGTCCTTAATCAGTTGACTGCTAGTTAATTGAAAGGGAGATTACTGTTAATTGACCTATTCTTAACAGGTGAGCTCTTTAACAGAGAGTCAAGAAGTCAGGGAGATTCTTATGCTGGCCGTGAAGAAGAAAAAACACTTATGAATTGCCTAGGTAGGGGTGATTTGGCAGAGCACACAGTGACTTTCTAGAGCTGAGGGCTTCAGTTCTACAATCATGAGCAGCTGAATTCACATGAGATTGAAAGAGGATTCCAAGGTCCAGAAAACAATGCTGCCCAGTTGACACCCAATTGTAGCTTTATGAGATCCCAAGAAGGAGACCCAGTAAAGCCTTTCGGGTCTCCTGACCCTCAAAAACTGTAAGGTCATGAATGTTTTTAAGTTACTAAGTTTTTAGTAATTTGCTATGTACCAATAAGAAAATAATACAATGTATATAACCCTAAACATATACTGCTAAATGTTTAGTATCTTAAATTTTATAAAAAAGGAATTGGAAGTTCTATATTTTTTAATAGTTCATAAAGTTGGCTCAAAATTATGTTTTAATATTTAAATATATTGATGCTATATCTATAAATTGATGAATATATTGTTTTTCTTCCAGCTGTGATTGATGGATGTTTAGGTTCTTTATGACTATTTTATATCACTAATAATAGTACCATGAAATTCTTGAATGTGTCTCTAGATGCACATATTAGATGAATTCCTCTAGCACATATAACTATGCTTGGAATCTCAGAAACTCAGTGTATTCAAACTTATTTGGTAATGCTAATTTTACTTCTTAATTGGATTTACCAATTAACACACTCGTCAGCAGTATTTAAGAGCTCCCAGAGCTCTGCATCTTCTACAAAATTTAGCCCTCCCTAACATTAACATTTCAATTTGCGATAATAGATATTTCTTGATTACTGTTAATATTGGATATTTTCATGTTTAGTACCCTTTCTTTTGTTTCTTTGAAATTATTTATCTTAATTATTTATGGACAGTCTTTATACTGTGTATCAGTACATTTCCCATACAATGAATTCCACATTCTTTCTCCTGATTGATACTTTCTCTTTTCTTTTTGTTTCTTCTCCCCTCCTTCTTCTCTTTCCTCTTTTTACCATTTTGACATAATAACCAAATGTTCCTAATTTTAATGTATTTAGTTTTGTATTTGGATGTTCACTATAATTTTGTTTTCCACAATGTCTTTTGTTGCTCAATACTTTTAATAGATTAGAAAGTAGTTTATCCATAACCAACTTCCACAAAGTTCGTATCACAAATGCTACTTAAATAACTATTTTGTTTTCTGTATTGACTAAAAAATATATATTTTTTAATTAAATTGAAAATACAGATAATTTAGTTTTTCAACAATGAGTCAAGCATACATTTCTAAAATTAAACTCAATAAAAGTAATAATATATTATCTCTCTGTCATCTATTCAGCTTTACTTCCTTAGAATTTTTCATCTATATTATTGAATAATATTAGAAAATAATTTTTATTTCTCTTAATTTTTTTTTTAAGCTTTGGCATCAAAGATCTATGGGCTCATATAATTTATAGAAAACTGATTCTCTTTTTCATAATCTAGAAAACTGTATAATTTGGAGGTTGCTTTATTTCCAAATTTTATTTTTTATAGAAGTTCCTAGCAATACAGTGAAACTTGATTTATTTTGTGTAGAAATAATTTAATAGTTGGCAATATATATTACAAAGAATATTTATCTTTTATTTTTTACATGTATTATTTATTTTACAAATATTTTCAAATTTATATTAGTTATACATAATATTTTATTATATTTACTCTACTGATAAATTCATAAATATGTATTATTTAATTCTATTAATATTTGGGGGATGTATGTTTTCACTCTTACTGGAGATCAATTTTTCTGAAGCTTTACCAATTTTTACTCCCATTTTCAAATATCCAACTATTAGATTATCTTATTCATTTATATATTTGTTTCATTAATTTCTGTTACATAAATTATGTGCTTACTGATATTTTTGCTATATTTGACAAATCTGAGCAAAGATGTTAAAAATCTAACAATATTATGATAGATTTGCTAATTTCTCCTTGAATGCATTGCCACATTTTGCTACATACATTTGAAGCTATATTATTGAATATGTTCATTTAAATATTCTATAAATTTATTTTGACTATATGAATATATTGTGTTTACTTTTATTTCTAATATTTTTCCCTTAATTTTTTCTATATTAATATGGTTCTATCAGCATTCTGGTTGAGAGCATGTGTCTGGAATATTGTTTTGATTGTCTGTCTTCAGGGTTGTGACCCTGTTTTTTTTTTTTTTTTTTTTTTTTGAGACAGAGTCTCACTTTGTTGCCTAGGCTAGAGTGAGTGCTGTGGCGTCAGCCTAGCTCACAGCAACCTCAGACTCCTGGGCTCAAGTGATCCTTCTGTCTCAGCCTCCCAAGTAGCTGGGACTACAGGCATGCGCCACCATGCCCGGCTAATTTTTTCTATATATATTAGTTGGCCAATTAGTTTCTTTCTATTTATAGTAGAGACGGGGTCTCGCTCTTGCTCAGGCTACTCCCGACCTCGAGCAATCCGCCCGCCTCGGCCTCCCAGAGAGCTAGGATTACAGGCGTGAGCCACCGCGCCCGGCCCGTGACCCTGTTTTTGTGATTACTGTTATATTTGGAATTATTTTGATTGACTTTTAGCACATTTTCTCCCTGTAAATTCTATCCACAATTTCTTTTCTTGCCTTGTTTAATATAATGACTTTTATCCTTAATCCATTATTCCTTTCAACCAATGTGGGGGTTATATACCCCATTACAAATAATGTTAATGACAATCATGGAAGATAACTCATAACCTAAACCTCACATGTTATGCAAAAATTAACTCAAAGTGAATCTTGGACTTAAATATAAAACACAAAACTATATAAATTTTAGGAAAGAATAGTAGAAAAATTGAATAATATATGTTTAGGCAGTTTGGGATCTGTAGTGAGGCAAAGAGTTCTTAGACTAAACACCAAAGGAAAAAAATAATAAATTGGATTTCAATGTTTTAAAAATTTGCTATACCAAATACACTATTAATAAGATGAAAAGACAAATTACAAACAAGGAGAGAGTATTTTCAAATCATCTATCCAGTAAAAAACTGGTATCTAAAATATATGAGTAATACTCAAAACTCATCAATAAGAAAACAAAGAATTCCATTAGAAAAAGGGCAAAAATAAAACACATTTCCCCAAAGAGAATCTATAGTTAGTGAATAAGCACATGAAAATACATTGTATATTATTAGCCCTTAGGGAAATGCTAATTGAAATGACAATGATATAGCATTACCTACCTATCACGCTGACTAAAATATGAACAGGTGCCAATATCAAATGCCGACAAAGATTTGGAGAAAATAAATCACTCATATATTGCTAAAGCTACTCTGAAAAACAGTTCGGCAGGCAGTATTTAAAAACTATGGAACTCTCATGCAATCCAACAACTGAACTCTGGGACATTTATCTCAGAGAAATAAAAAATAACATTTTTGCAAAAACCTGTGTATAGATAATTATACCAGTATTACTAATTATTACCAAAATCTGGAAATAAACCAGATGTTCGCTAATGGTTAGACATTCATAATACAGAATACTACTCAGAAATTTAAAAAAAGAAGATAAGAAAAAAAATCTATTGACAAGTGCAACAATCTGGTTAAATCACAAGAAAAATTATCTTCAATTATTCAAAAATGTTTTGCCTATGCCAATGTCTAAAAGGGTCTTCCCTACATCTTCTAGGATTCTTAAGGTTTCATACCCTAGGTTTAAGTCTGTTATCCATCTTGAATTGATTTTTGTAAGAAGTGAGAGGTGGGGATCCAGTTTCTATCTTTTGCATGTTTTTATCCAGTTTTCCAGGCACCATTTATTGACAAGAGATTCTTTTCCACAGTGTATATTTTTGTCTGCTTTGTCAAAGATTAGATGACCATATGTGGATGGTTTCATCTCTGGATTCTCAGTACTGTTCCAAAGGTCTATATCTCTGGTCTTGTGTCAATCAAATACTGTTTTAGTTACTATGGCCTTGTAGTACAGCTTGAAGTCTGGTAGACCGATACTTCCCACTTTGTTCTTTTTACTTACAATTGCTTTGGTTATACGAGGTCTTCTCGAGTTCCATACAAAGCATAGAATTATTTTTTCTAGATCCGTAAAGAATAATGGTGGCACTTTGATAGGGATTGCATTAATTCTGTAGACCACTTTAGGTAGTATGGACATTTTAACCATGTTGATTCTACCAATTTCTTTTCTTAGTGTTTCGTAGTTCTCTCTGTATATGCCTCTCACCTCTTTTATTAAATATATTCCTACATATTTAATTTTCTTTGAGGCTATTGTAAAAGCTACTTCATTTTTATTTGAATTTTGGCTTGACTGTTATTGACATATATGAATGCCTCTGATTCGGGTGTATAGATTTTGTATCCTGAGACTTTACTGAATTCATTTATCAATTCCAAGAGTTTCTTGGTTGAATCCTTGGGATTTTCTAGATATCATATCATCAGCAAAGAGTGAGAGTTTGATCTCTTCTGCCCCCATTTTGATGTTCTGTATTCTCCTCTCCTGTCTAATTGCTCTAGCAAGGATGTCTAGCACTATGTTGAATAGAAGTGAAGATAGTGGGCAACCTTGTCTGGTTCTGGTTCTAAGTGAAAATGTTTTCAACTTTTCCCCATTCAGTATGATATTGGCAGTGGGTTTATCATAAATGGACTTCCTAATTTTAAGGTATGTCCTGTCTATGCCTATTTTGCTAAGAGTGTTTGTCATAAATGTGTGTTAGACTTTGACAAATGCTTTTTCTGCATCCATTGAGAGAATAACATGGTCTTTGTTCTTGCTTTTATTTATGAGGTGAAATGCATTCATAGATTTGCATATGTTGAACCAGCCTTGCATCTCTGGTATAAAGCCCACCTGGTCATGGTGAATTATTTCTTTGATATGCTGTTGAATTTGATTTGCTAAAATTTTGTTAAGGGTTTTTGCATCATGAAGGATATGTGGTCTGTACTTTTCTTTTTTGTTGTTGTTGTGTCCTTTCCTGGTTTTGGTATCAAGGTGATATTGGCTTCATATAATGAGTTAGAAAGGATACCATATTCCTCAATGTTGTGGAATAATTTCTGTAGTATAGGTATGAGCTCTTCTTTGTATGTTTGGGAAAACTCAGAAGTGTAGCCATCTGATCCAGGACTTTTCTTTTTGGAAGGCTTTTAATTGCTGCTCCAATTTCTGTGCTTGATAATGGTCTGTTCAGGAATTCTATTTCCTCCTGGGTAACTTGAGGAGGTTGTATATTTCCAGGAATTTGTCCATTTCCTCCACTTTATGTAGTTTTTGGGCATCTAGGTTTTCATAGTATTCAAAGACAATGTTTTGTATTTCCATGGTGTCTGTTGTGACCTCTCCTTTTTCTTTTTTTTTATTTCAGCATAATATGGGGGTACAAATGTTAAGGTTACATACATTGCTATTGCTTTCCCTCCCCCCTTGAGTCAGAGCTTCAAGTGTGTCCATCCCCCTGACTATACACATTGCACTTATAAGTATATATAAACCCTTCCCCTTCCCCTCCACCTGCCCAACACTCGATAAATGTGTGGGTTTTTTTTAACATTTTGGTTAGATTTTATAACTTTGCCTTTACCTAGCAAAGGTTAGAGGTATGCCCTTCCCCTCCACACTGTTCACCATATCCCTCAGATGTGGGTCTATCCTCCCACCCTCCCAAAATTCTGGTGAACACCACTACCCTTTGAGCACCATATTGATAATCAGTCAGTACCAATGTGATGGTGAGTACATGTGGAGCCCATTTTTCTGATCTTGTTTCAACTCACTTTGGATAATGGGCACAAGCTCAATCCAGGATAATATAAGTGGTGCTAGCTCACTGCCATTTCTTAGAATTGAGTAATATTCCATTGTACACATATACCAAATTTTAATGATCCAGTCATGAATTGACGGGCATTTGGGTTGTTTCCATGTCCTTGCAATAGTGAATTGTGCTGCCATAAACATTCGGGTGCAGATGTCTTTATAATAGAATGTCTTATGCTCTTTTGGGTAGATGCCTAATAATGCTATTGCTGGGTCAAATGGTATTTCTATTTTTTAGCTGTTTGAGGAATCTCCAAATTCTTTTCCACAAAGGTTGCACTAATTTGCACTTCCACCAGCAGTGTAAGAGTGTTCCTGTCTCTCCGCATCCTCGCCAGCATTTGTTGTTTTGGATTTCTTGATACGGGCCAATCTCACTGGGATTAGATGATATCTCATTGTGGTTTTCATTTGCGTTTCTCTAATGATTAGAGATGTTGAGCATTTTTTAATATGTTTGCAGGCCATTATTCCATCTTCTTTAGAAAAGTTTCTGTCCATTTCCATTGCCCATTTCTTGATGGGATTGTTTGATTTTTCCTTGTTAATTCTTTTGAACTCTAGATAGATTCTTGTTATCAGACCTTTATTGGAAGTGTAGAGAACAAATATTTTCTCCCATTCTGTAGGTTGTCTATTTGCTCTAATGATAATCACTTTGGCTGAGCAGAAGCTTTTTAGTTTGATCAGATTCCTTTCTCATTTCTAATTGAGTTTAGTACAGTCCTTTCCCTTCTTGTCAATTTGGCAAGAGGGCTGTCAATTTTATTTATCTTTTTCAAAAAACTGTACCAGTCTTTTGGAAATGTTTTGTCACTCCTAAGGGTTACTTGAGCCCTGTTGCCACCTTAGGTTGGACAAGAAGAGCTACAGGTACCTGAGAGTCTGAGAGCACATGTCTGTGGTTGCTTGATCTGCTGCCTGGAGAGAGCTGCTAATATGTTACTCAGGGCTCTTTCACCACACTTGCAAAGTAGCTCCAGGTGGGCAGTGTCAAATGGTGCAATTGCTAAGGACTCTGACCAAGATTTTCCTTCCCAGACCACAAACCCCCAAGCTGGCAGCAGCCTGGGCACCAAGGGCGAGCCCTAGTGTCATGCTCTTATCAGATGATCAAAACTAACACCCTGGACCAAATCAATAGTCTGTCCCCTTTTGTTTAGTTCCAAGGTCCCACTGATTGATGGCAGTCACAAGAGAAAGCAGCTTTTCTCCTTTCTCCCTGCCCTCAAGGGCGAAGTCTGCCCTGTGGGGAGGGAAACTCCTGAGGCCACCATGCATCTCAGCCTAGAAAGTGGCTTCTCTTCTTACTCCACCCCTTCAAGGGCAGGGTTTGTCTGGTCCACAAGAAGTACAAGTGGCAGGGCTGGGGAAGAACTGCAGCCCAAGGCCACTGTGGGTCTAAGCCTGAAAAGCAGCCTCCCAGGCTACTCTGCATTTCCAAGAGCAGGGTTTGACCTGCCAGCGGGGAAAAGGCAAATGGCTGGGTTCGGGAAGGAGTGTTCATAAAGTGGCTTCTTTCCTTATTCCCCTTCTCCAAGGGCGGTCCTGCTCTGCGAGGCAGGGCCAGTGGCACTGCCTGAGTCCATTGCCTGGGCTTGCCCTGCTGGGCTGGAGAAGGCGCAATGCCCAGCTCAGGGGTCTTCAAACTTTTTAAACTTTTTAAAAATCTTGTACAAAACTGATCCAATTCTTCACTCCTGCTCTGAGGTCTGGGCTGTGGGTGGGAGACTGGGATTTTGGGCCACTGGACTGTCCCCAAAATTGTCTCCCCTTACTTTCCTTCTTTTTTTCCCTCTCCCTAGATTTCCTCAGACCTGTAACCAGCTTTCTTATTTCCTTTCCTCTCTTTTAAACCATGCATTATAGCTTTGAAACAAAACAAACAAAAAAACTGTCCCTCAGACCATTGGAGGGCCGTTGGAGAGTGCAGTACACATTCAACACATGTGCACTATGGGCCCAGGACAAGTTGGCTGCTAAGCGGGACAAGCAGCCATGGCAAAAACACCAGGCGGGCCAGATAAATGTCCTTAGCAGGCTGCATGTGGCCTGTGGGCCCTAGTTTGAGGACCCCTGGCCCAGATCATCAATGTGCCATAGCGTTTTTAGGATATGGACACCCAAAATGGCACTGCCCACCCACAGAGAACTAACACTGGAGGTGACTTTTCATGGGGGCATTTGGTGCTGGGTTTGGCAGGCTGTCTCAATGAGCCACTGGCTCTCTCCACTGCTTCCCTGACGCACTGTCTCACATCAGTCCAGTATGGGGGATCTGCACTCTCTGTCCCACACTTTGCCTGCTGAATCTTTGGTAGTTTCCAAGGACAGAGCCTCCCTTTTGGAATTCTCCTCGCTTGTTCTGGTCCTGGCAACCACCAGAGGTGAGATGTCTGTCTCCAAACTGCCTCCTGTGCACCCAGGAAGTATCTACTCACATCAGTCACTTCCCCACCCAGTGCAGACCTAGCACAGAGCACTGGAGAGTTCAAAATGTTTCTGCTCTTGTCTCTTCTCCACACAGCCTGTCATCCCATGCTACAACTTTGCACTGACTTCAGGCACTTTCCTGCCTGAGTGTATGCAGAGGTCAGTGGAGGAAGAGTCATCCTCCTGTGGGTCAGATCACACTCCTCTGGCTGGCCGATAGGCGTGACCATCACATGCTCTATTCCCTATTGATTATCTCACAGTCTCTGGAATTATTGGTTGATTCTCCAATTCACCTTTTTTTCCCCAATGCTCCTTGTCCCACACTGCTACTTCTCTACTGATTCATGATGCTGTTCCTGTGGGAGAATGACCTACTCATGTGTAGCTGTTCATGTTCTTCACCTCCTACTCTGGGAGCAGAGAGCCAGGAGGTCACCACTAATCTGCCATTTTCCTGGCTCGCATCTGTATGTTTTAGGGTGATATGATACAGGGCTTTTAGAAAAGTCACAGAAAAGGTAAAGATTATGTCTTCATAAATCTAGCTTAAAACCACAAGTTAGGAAGTAGGTCTAAAAAGAAGTCATAAAATAAGACAGGGGTAATTATTGAAAAGAAAAAATTGGGAAATAATGCATATTTGTAAGCATTCATGCATATGATGTCTCTGAGGTGGGTTAGGATAAGGAACATGACTTATTATATTTAGGTCATTAAATATGAAATGTCTCATTTTGGATCAAAACTGTAGTTTTATTGTATCTCAAACAATTAATCAATGTATGCACCTAAACTATAGATACACTTTTGCTATCTTAATAGTAGCTTGTTTGTGCTAGCAGCGAACAAGCCTGGAGAACAAGTGGCAATGAAATCATGAAAGGTGTTTTCTATAGCTTGTTTAGTACTGAATATTTTTCCTTGCAAGAAGTGGTACAAAGCCTGGAAGAAATTGTAGTCAGTTGGTGCAAAGGCTGGTGAATACAGTAGATGACAGATGGTTTCCAAGTTCAGCTGCTGTAGTTTGAGCAGAGTTATTCATGCAGCATGTGGGCGAGCATTGTCTGGCAAGAGGATAGGCCTGTCTTGATTGACCAATCTCAGCTGCTTAACAGAAAATCATCCTCATCATTTCATCCAATTGGTTGCAGTAGACATCCACTGTAATCTGCTAAGCAGGTTTCACAAAGCTGTCGTGGATACTACCAGTGCTGGACCACCAAACAGACACCAATAGCTTTTTTCAGTAAATATTTGATTTTGGACTGTGTTTCAGCACTTCATCTTTATCCAACCATTGTGCTAAGCACTTGTGATTGTCAAAAAGAACCCATTTTTTATCACACATAACAATATGGTGTAGAAATGGTTCTCCGTTATGTAGTGACAGCAAAAAAAAGGCAAGTTTCAAGATGATTTCTCTTCTGATGCTCATTTAATTCATACAGTACCCACCTATCCAGCTTTCTTACCTTGCCAATTTTTTTCAAATGGTCCAATATTATTGGAATAGTAATGTCAAACCTTGCTGCTAATTCATGTGTAAGTTGAGATGGATTCGCTTCCACTACAGCTTTCAGCTCATCATTATCCACCTTGGTCTCAGGTTGCCCATGTGCCTCATTTTCAAGATTAAAATCATTGGAAAGGGACTTCTCAAACCATCGATGTACTGCGCAATCATTAGCCACATGCTTCCCAGTTTGTTGATATTTCGAGCTGTCTGTGCAGTATTGGTTCCACAAAGGAACTCATATTTGAAAATAACATGAATTTTTAACTTATCCATGGTTTCACAAAAATTGCTCTATGAAAAAATTTGAAAGATAATCATAAGCCAAAATGTGTATTTGAAAGAATGACGATGTACCTTCACAATAAAAATAAAACAAGAAGCATCACAGTGAAATGTCAGAGATGTCAACTGTCAAACTTAGTACTTAAGGAAATTGGACATTTCATTGTTAATACCCTAAAAATATTGAATTTCAGACAAGAACAGAGACTTTTTAGTATAATAATGGATGGTGAACCGATTTTGATGTAAAATAAGAATCATGATTAAATATGAGACTATAAATAGTAATCTTGAATATATAAAAATAACATAAGTAACGAAACTTGGATAAGTATGCTGGGGAGTTGAAGTAGGGAGGTATGTACAGATGGTAAGTTTGTTGTTGTTAATGGTGGACAATGGAACTTTGAATGGCTTCAACCTTATGAGTTAGAAAAGTAAACTTTAAAGTAGTGATTTTAAAAGAAACATCTATCATAAAGAAACATTAGTTAGAAGGCTAGCAACTTTCTCACTTTTACTACAGTTTGATTTTCTTCAGGAAAATTCAACTAAAGTAAAAATCGACATCTTTTACTAAACTACACCACAGTTTGATTCATTTTTAACAAAATCTACATGTATGTAGTTGTTAAAAGTTATTCTATAAGTATTTTTTTGAACAATTTTATCAGCTCTTGACTTTTAAAAAAAAATTTTAGGGTGAGGTTTTGCTGTTTTACCCAACTCTAGTGCAGTGGTGTGATCATAGCTCACTATATAGCCCCAAACTCCTGGCCTCGAGTGCTCTTCCCACCTCAACCTCCCAAGTAACTGGGAAACAGGCATAAGTCACTAAGCCTGGGGAGCCCATAACTTTTATAGGTACCAGAAACATGAGATAACATTGAATGGAAGACACAGAAGTCTTTGCTTTCACCCAGTTATGTTTAGTTGAAGTGACAAGAGGCGGCAACAGCAGTACCTGAAATTGTGGTAGAAATGTAAATTCCCAAGCCCATTTCAGAGATACAAAATCAATAGTTCTGGTTGTGGGGCCTAGGAATCTGCGTATTAACAAGCCCTCCATGTGATGCTGACACATACTAATGATTGACAACTAATGGCCTATGCAAATAGAGTTTTTGCCTCTCATCTGTAGCCTAACTCAGTTCACCAAGAATGATACTTTGTAAGTTCTTGTGATAAAAGTTTAGTAATTAAGAAAGTATGATTTCAATGGTGTATACTCAGCGTCTCTGTATTCAGATAACAGAGGGAATGCTTGTGGAGAAAGGAGGTGGCTATCTAAAGATTTTAGATTCAGATTTCTGGCCCCCTTAGAGAGACTTAACATCAAATTCCAAACTACACACTTACACATATACAAGTATCATGCAATAGGGTGGGATATCTAGGATTAATAAATGTTTCAAATATAAAATACTAACTGGATAATGGTGAGAATGCAGGTCACAGAGAGCTCAAATTATTGGTTGAAGCACAAACAAATAACAACAAACAAATGTTTAAAATTAGCAATGATTAAGGCATAATAGGAATTGGATGTTCAATACCCCCACAGAGCTTTATAATAAGACCGCAACTAATTGTAACTATTTCTGACATCTTATGTGGAGGAGGTAAAATCCAAACTGAGCCACTTCAACTTCACAGGCCGTCTACATGAGCACTGCAGGGAGCTCGTCTCCTCTTCACATAACGTGCCAAGGGTTGGCAACCACCACAGCCTAATTATAGAACTCCCCTGAGCGGGTAGAGAAAACTGTTAGTCATAAACAGGCTGATGTTCATCCAAGTACTAGAGAGCTGCTGGTATATGCCTTAGAGAAAATATCAGGAGGAGGTGAAATTTTTATGTTATTTTCTTCATGTTTTCCATACAGTCCATATTTTCTATAGTAAGAAAAATATATTTTGTAATTTCAAGAAATAAATTTTATTGAATTAAACCATGCATTTTAAGAAATGTGCACATAAGTATGCTTCAACATCACTGTATAATCAGTCTTAAATATTATGTTTTTTTAAATTGTTCTAAATGGTTATTCCTTTCATAACTAGAAATGAACTTCTTTCCAGGAATTTGTTTCCATGTTATAAAAATTTTAATGTTTTAAAAATATTGTTCGATAACAAATTTGATACAAGATTATAAAAACCAAAATGTTTTCTCCACTATCAATTAGAAGATCAGTTGCGATAAGAAAAATAATATCCTGAATTAAAATAAATAAATAAAATTAATTTTCTTTCTGCCTCACATTGAAATATGGATGAACTTTATCACAGATAGACTTGGATTCAATAGCTTTCAAGTGAAAGTGATCAAACTCAAAATAACTTATACAAGATGAAAACATGTTATTAATAGCTTACATGTATATGGAGCTAGAGATCATTTGCTTATTTCCTGGGCAGATCAAGTGGATCACTGTTGACAGGGCTCTGTATTTCTCCATCCAACTATTGACTTTTCTATGCTATGGTATTCTTTTATCCTAGTATTTTTCTTATATTAGCTGACTTCATTTTCTTACCAATTCTAGATAACTACAGTCCTTCAATAATGCATTAGCCTTAAAGCTTTTGATTCATAAAGAATATACCTCTATATATCAAATATCAAATATCTTTCTTCCAAATGTCTGCTCAAAATGGTGCAAGGGCCAAAGAATGGCCAAACTCACTTCATGGGAAAATGAGTACCATGTTTTTCCATTCTTTGGCACTTACACCCTTCTGAGCAGACATTTGGAAGGACAATGCAATTAAAGCATCCATTAGGATCACATAGAATTGGGTAAAGGAAGTTTCTCATCAGATAATGTTGGACAGGCAAATAGGATAGACAATGCCTGCAACTGTTCAGAATGCTTTATTCACAAAAATTTAATATATTATTATCTCTGATAATTAAGTCTAAACTACTTTTCATGATATCCAAAACTTGTTTTTATATTTAACTTTAAAACTCATTTTCTCAATTTCATTCATACATGTTTAAGTCATTCACAAACAACTTACCAGAACTTTTCCAAAAGTGTCATGCTATTATTCATTAAGCCTGTGAGTCTGCACAAGTTATAAAGCTTGTAATAGCTTTGTTCATATAAAAAGCTCAAACATCTCATACCTGCTGAGGATATTTGAGTATTTCCATATTTTTTCCATCATATTATATTGTGTAAGAATAAGTAAATCATTGAGTTTTGTGTTTATGTGGATGAATTGCATCACACACACATAAATGCTTTACTTTAACTCATTTTTCCTTTTGCTTACCCAGATCATTTTTATTGGTGTTATGATATTAAAAAAATTGCTGTTAACAACCCTTACATAGGTAACTAAGGAAAAACATATGCCTCTCCATTTAGTATGAACTTTTTATGCATCCTACTTGATATAAATTATTTAGGATAGCCCTAACTTCTTAGAGATATTGCCAAGACTTTGCTCATCTTCTGCATGGTTCAAGGTCTGTCTCTTTAACCTGAATGCACTATCAGATGACTCTGTTCTCCATGGGTCAGTATTCTTTTGCTGACAGTTGAATTCCTTATGTCTACGGTCGCAGAAAGGGAATTTTAAATTGCCTTATTAAGAAACATCACTTGGTGCTTACTTTTAAGCTGGAAAAGAATTCTTGTGCAGCACAATGGCATTTTCATGTATATTAAAAATTGCTTTTTGGCATGAAATGAGTTATTCTGTCTTGTTTTCAAAGTGATATTCGTTTATGATTTTGTATACTGCTTTAGGATTTATGATGTCATAGTTATTCTCATTTATCTTGCATTTCCTTTAGCAGTGCATGGAGACACCTAGTGATATTCTCTACTGTTTTTATCTAGAATTATTTGCTCATCATATGTAATATCTATGCATTGCCAAAATATGCTACTTCTGTTTGTGTTATATATTATAGAGAGCCCCCAAATTACAACATGCATATTAAATTATCTAAAATATAAGTACCTTTTGTGGCCACTATAAAAGTCTAATAGAACGGGAGCATCTCACATGAATAAGGGAAAAGATACACTGGAGAAAAACACTGTGAAAAGGTATAATGAAAGAATTACTTTTTCTCTTAAGATGTATCATGGTGATTAAAGGAGGCTATGACTGTAAGGGTATAATAAAACTTGTAAAGGTATTTTGGAGTTCCGTTGAAAAAAAATCTATCCCTAATATTGATAATGTGATAAACAGCATGTTATCAATAAACTTTCCTATAATTCGCATGTCTCGTACAGTGGTTATATTTCCTGTTTTATTTTAGAGACCCAAAAGGTCATAACTATTGCTTTCTTCACATAACTAAGAAATAAAATAGCAAAACACAAAAGGATACACATGGAATTTTACAGTAAGATCTGCAAAGAAAAATACTTCATACATGGATATATATTGTCATTTATAAATATTTTATAATAGAAAAAGCTGAAGTAAGATAGAAGGAGAAAAAACACATTTACCACTTCAGATATTTGAAGACTTTATCAGTCATTCAAAACTACAAAAGGAAAGAAAGATAGAGGAGGTAAATCCACAGAGAAGAAACACCCTGGTATGTAATAATCTACTAGTAAACAAAAATAATAAGTATTACAGTAAGTTTTGCTGAGCTCCACTTCAATTAAAAACCATTATACTTATCCTAAAAATCCTATCTGCTTCCCAGCACTGGTCGCCACTTTTATTAAAAACATCAATTCTGATTCAAGACATTTGAAAAACATTAAAAATGGTTTTCTTGGGGGAAGGGGGATGAGTTCCAAATGCACTGAGGGTAAAAGCAAAAGAGTCCAAATTAGGAGGCCTGCCTGTGTGTCCCTGGAGCCCAAAGAAGAGTGCTTTTCTTAATTTATTTCTTAATAAATGCCTGATCCCATTTGAACTTATGGCCTCAGATCAGTGATTGATTGACTTACAGAATGTTGATGCTTGTGCCACAACCTTGAGAAGTATGAGGAACTCAGGAATAAGCTAGCAAATGTTGGAATGCATGGCTCTGCTATAAAAAGGGTTCATGAGTCTGCCCAGGACAGATTGCCCAACCAATGCTAGAGAAGCAGACCTTAACAGCAGTGTTCAGCAGCTGGTGGCAAAGTCAGTGGTGATGACCAAAGACCATATTCTCCTCATATTTTTCAAGATTATCTTCTACATGTGGGTGTGATCCCATGTAAGATAAAGAGTAGCTCTGAAAATAAGAGAAATACATTTGCCTACTAGCAAGATGAGTAGCGGCTGTAGATTTAGCTACAGTCAGATCAATATGAAATTGCTATATTTCTACCTCTCTTGTCCTATAAACTAAGACTTACATATAATCAAGCAAGTCTTTATTAAACTGATAATTTGGATGATTCTCTTTTCTCCTGACTAGGCAACTGGATAGCAATTCTTCACGAGCTTTTACAACAAGGCTATATAAACCAAATATCACCACCAGAATAGTGTGTAGTAAGACATTGGTATAGAAGTTATTCATTCTATTAGAGACTGGCATTATCCCTCACCAGCACATTTCCATTTCTATACAATATTTCATATATATATATATATACATTCTATTAGTAACTTAAGAAAATAAAGATTTAAAGTCAAATACCATGTATATTTTCATTTCACAATTTAGAGGCAAATATCTGTTGAGTAAATTATAGGAGTATTATAGAAATATCAGCATATATAATAAACTTGAGCATTTTGATAATTATTGTTTTATTATTTCACTATTAAGTCAGTCTTTTACAAAGGGGAGCCAGCAACCTAGTTCTTTCAGTACAGTTAACACACTAGTAAGAGAATTATTTTTTCATTGTCCTTACAGATTGCTGGTTTAGTTTCCAAAATATGAAATATTAAAGATTAGAAAATATTCAAATAATAGGTTACTAATTCATTTGCAGAAATTTAGTGTAATATATTTGGTAGTCTACTAGTAAATCCCTTCTCAAATTTCAGAGTGCTTTCACTGAGATAATGACATAAATGCAGAACATAGGTGTATTTGTGAATGTGTTTGTATGTATGTTTCCTGGAATCCCTTAACCTCTTATACTATACTATTTGGTAGTTAGTCTACTGGTAAACCCCTTCTCAAATTTCAGAGTGCTTTCACTGAGATAATGATATAAATGCAGAATATGGGTGTATTTGTGAATGTGTTTGTATGTATGTTTCCTGGAATCCCTTCACCTCTTATACTATACCAATGGCAGGATTGTACTTCCTCTGGTTACCAGAATGCTCATTGGCAGATACTTGTACTATGCTGCTAATAGCTTAGCAAAATGTTTTGGTTATCAAATCTTTGCTTATAACTTCCATAAATATCACAGATACAGTTCAATTTTTTCATGTTGAAACCCTATTGCAATGGTTTGTTTTTTCCAATTTTCTGCCTGCCCTAAAGTATATGAAGCCAAAAACTAAAGTTAGCTCAGCGTTTGATGATAATTCATTTATTCTTCTTCAAAGTGACTAGACAATACTGTTTATTTATACTCTGTTCCAAAATTTGGGACTCAACTGGTTGACTTGCAGTAGGAAATAGGAACTATACTTCCTAAACGTAATGGTTTTAATATCACTCTTTTCTGTTGGAAATAATACGAATAGACACAGGACAGGTTTGTATTTGGATTATTAAAAAATTTTAAAAACCTACAGAGAAACTTTTCTACATCTGAAGAAGGTTATTCTTTAAGCCTTTGTATACTTCCCTTTAATACTAGTCTGACTGTAAACTATGTAGTAGACATTGTGTTGGATTTTGGTGATGGTTAAATAAATACAAATGCCTTATTTTAAAAGGATCATGTTAGACAGACAGATATTTTTAGTGATAATTATACACCAGTTAATGATAGTTATACAGCAATTAACATAGTATATGTATTCAATAGAAATATAAAATAATAAATCCCACGAGAACCAAGAAGAGACATCAAGTATTATTCCAGAGAAGATGGCTAGAAAGAGATGAGGCAGAATTTATTCTTAAAGAAAGTGTAGGAGCTCCACAGGAAATAAAAAAATAGCACATTGTGCATTTTTTGAGGAGGCAAAGGGAGAAAGTAATATATAACTAATAAACACCTTCAAAGTTTCTTGAACTTCATATTATTGTCAGAGAATGATGTATAGTGGCAGAGATAGGAGCATATGAAGAGCTAGTGCGATGGTTCTGCTAGGTGCAGAATTCCAGGATGGAAGCTATGCACGCTCATTTTTGGACATAGTGTTTTATTTTTGCTATTTGTACATAATGTTATTCTGATTCCTGGTGCTTTTTTAATCATATGTGCTTTTTCTCACTGGAACTCTTTAGGATTCTCACTTATTTTGAAGTTTTCTATAATATCGCATTGATGTGTCTTGCCATGATTCCTTTGTTTATAAAATATGCTAAGCTTTTACCAGACCCTTTAAATTTAGAAAAATTGCATATTTTAGATCATACAAATATTACTTGGACATTTAATCTTGATATATTCCTTGTTCTTTTATTTCTGGCACACACATAAGTCACACATTAGGTGTCCTGGATACTTCTCATTTTACTCACTAATCTCTCTTATTTATAATAATGTCTCTCTATCTACTTTCTTCAATGTGTCATCAGCTTTATTTTGCAATATTTTTTTTTAATTTTTTGTTTTAATAGATTTACAGGTACTAGTAGTTTTTGGTTACATAGATGAATTATATAGTGGTGATGTCTGAGTTTTTAATGTACCTGTACCTGATAGGTACTTTCTCTTCTTTCATCATCATCCTACCTTACCCCCTTCTGAGTCTACAATGTCCACTGTACCACCCTGTATGCCCCTGCATAGCCATAGCTTAGCTACCACTTATAAGTGACAACATGTGGTATTTGGTTTTACATTCCTGCATTGCTTCATCTAGGATAATGGCATTCAGTTCCATCCAGGTTGGTACAAAAGACATTATTTTATTCTTTCTTTTAATGTCTGAGTAGTATTCCATGGTGCACATATCCCATATTTTCTTTATCCACTCATAAGTTGATGGATACTTAGGTTGATTCTATGTCTTTGCAATTGTGAATTGTGCTGTGATAAACATGATTCAAGGTGTCTTTTTGATATAATAACTTATTTTCCTTTTGGGTAGATATCCAGTAGTGGGATTGCTGGATTGAATAGTAGATCTATTAGTTCTTTGATAAATCTCTATACTATTTTTCACAAGGGCTGTACTATGAAATAATTTAATTTAAATAATTTACATTCACATTAACAATTATAAGTATTCTCTACATCTGTGCCAATATCTATTGTTCTCTGACTTTTTAATAATGTCCATTCTGACTGGGGTAAGATTGTATCCCATTGTGGTTTTAATTTGTAATTCCCTGATGTTATTAATTTTGAGAATAGATTGTCTAGTTACTATTTTGATCATTTCTTTTGTTGTGCAGAAACTTTTTAGTTTAATTAAGTCCCACTTATTTATTTTTGTTTCTGTTGCATTTACTTTTGGGGTTTTAGTCATGAATTCTTTGCCTAGGCCAATATCCAGAAGAGTTTTCCTTCTTTTACATTTTTATTGGAGTAATAACAATATTCTTAATTTTCAACGTTCCTTCTTTAGTTTTGAATGTTTACTTTTTTGAGTAGTATCTATCTTTGCTTCCTAAATTATTTTTATTTATGTATATTGTGTTTTTTTTAATTTCTTTTGTTTCATTTATTTTTCTAGTTTTTCTCCAATTTAATATTTTTCTTTACCATATTAGCATTCTGTTTCAATGGTTTGATGATTTATTATTGGCTATACACCCTATTTAATGGTGAATCAATTTAAAACTAAGGCGACTTTCCATATAAGTCAATGAAGCTAGTGAACTATTAGTCCTTTGGAATTATAGTCAGGTACCAGGCTTTTTTTTTTTTTTTTCAAGAACTTGCAAATGTCAATAAGAATTTCTTTATGAGTCTGGAAACTATCCCACCCCCAATATCTTTCTAGGGTAAGGTATGAGCTGATAGAGAAAATTGGGAATAAAAATAGTAGCTTGTAGTCTCATCCTATGATATTCAAGTATTCCCTTCATCTCTCTGTGACCAATGGTCATATCAGCCTGCAGTTGATTTTAGAAATATTCAGTATCTCTTACTGAGGTGTGAGAGAGTCATTTGTTGGTTGCACAGGTAGAGGCAAGGATTCAGGGAGTCTCACTAAGCATTTTGTAGATTTCTATTTTCAGCTCCACCAAAATTTATCCTTCAGAGGTAACTGATGTTTCTAATTCCTGAATCTTTCTGAGAAATTATATTGCTTATTCCTTTGCTTCTTGTTCTTCCTTTGAGGGTATTTAACCAAATGGAGAAAGTCAAAATGCAAATCATTTAGAATTTCTCATCTAAATTCCAGCATCATAATTTATGCTAACATCACTTCTGTTTTATCCTTTTTACTGCTATATTTTTATGAGTTTTAGGAAGTAATATAAATAAATGCACATCTACCACATTTAGCTAGACCTTCATTTCGTATGTACTATTTTACTATGTGGACACAAAAAAATTCACTGTTTAAAAAAATTTCCCCAATACTATTTATTATTAGTTTTGCCCAAAGGTCTTTGCCTCATTTTTAACTAAGTTATTTTAGAGGAAGTATTGTTTTTAGATCCACATGTATTGAATGAATGGAAAGGAAAGAAAATATTTAAATATAATTAATCATAAAAGTGTTTCCTAACTCTGTTAATGCATTAGAATCACCTCTGAAGATTAAAAACAAGCAAACAAACAGTCAACAACAACAACAAAAATCCAGAAGTTTAAATCAAGAATGAATGAATCAGGATGTCATAGTGATGGACATTTTTCTATTTTTTAAGGCTTCAAATATTAAACTGAGTAATAATGTTCTACAAATATACAATTACACAAAAGTATTTCAAAGTAAGAACCTGAACACATTCCTGGTTTGATGTTCATAGAGATTTCACATGATCTAAAGGGAAGAAAGCAACCGTTTGCTTTCATCATATTGATAACTAATAAAGCCAATCTGTAGAAATCTTTATGCAGAAGTAATATACCACATTCACTTCCACTTAAAACTATATTTCATATAATTTTAAATGCTTACAATATTAACTGAGCATTTTAAATTTTCTGATTCATTCTCTGAATATTTGTAGATGATTACTAGGTACTTATTATGGTATTTTGATTCATTGCTAAAAGCCAAAAATCTGGTTTTGGTAGGGGCATGGGGGGCATGGGGACAGGGCCTTGCTATGTCTCCCAGGGTGATGTCAAACACCTGGGATCATGAGATCTGGGCACCTCAGCCTCCTGAGTAGCTGGGATTATAGGCATGAGCCGCTGTGTCCTGCATTGCCAAAAATTTTAACTCAAGTGATGGCTAATTTATTTAAAATATGTTTGAAACTTTTTAACTCAGATGGCAATTGAAGCTTATGAAGGATCCTGTGGCACTGTGTGGGCCTTCGTGATTTAGAAGCTAGACATGTTTAATTGACATTGGCCCATCATTTATTAAAAATTAGGGTTAAAAGATGTTTTTAATTGTCTCTATATTGCTCAAAATTTACAAAGGAATCAGTTTTAGGGTGCTTTCTGTGTTCTCTTCCTTCCTTTCTGAGGGGGGACCATATGTTTGTCACAGAAAGTCAGAAAATAATATTTGAAATGAAATTTACACTGCAAGTCTGGCACCTAAGTGGAGTTTTGAAAACTAATTATCTATAACATATCTAATTCATTTATATTTTAATTTCAATCTATCAATGTCAAATAAAAGAAATTATTGCAGTTTCAATTTCTGAGGACCTTAACAAGCTTCTGATTGCTGAACTGGATATAGTGTCTTGCTGTGTGGTGATGATCTCCTGGATTAGCACAGGTGCCAGTCTTTCATTCCTTTTAAAAGAATCACTTCATTATATAAACTCAGAATCTCTAATTTTGGCATTGAAATAATGTTAGATGCAACTTCACCAAAAGAAATACATTTCTTGTTAGAAAGTCTATCACATATAACTGAATATATCATAGAAATAACATTGAAGATCTAGAGAATCCAAATTTAAAAACAAATTGGATCAAATAATTATTGGAAAAATGGTAGAAAATTAAACACATTTACTCAGTAATCAGAAACAGTGCATGTGTGGAAGGGAATGGACAGCAGAATGCACTACATGTGTGAAGCATTCGAAACTCTTTAGCACCCATCTTTAAATTCCAGGTATGAGGGTTGGGAGGATAACAGTTACAGAAAGGTTATATGAGGTACAAATATCAAGCAGTGTTATATGTGACTTGCTGCAGAATCTGAGTTCTAAAGTTTGTAGGAATTTACAACAGTTTATCCAACTCATGACAGTAATGTTACTGCCAGGAATTAACATTTGATTTAGGAGAATATAAACATTGGGTAATTACTTTGATGACTCTTTCAATATAAATACAGATAAGGATCAAATCTTTAAGCCCTTGAATGTTAGCTGAAAATCATCAGGTTTAAAAAGAAATAGTGAAATAAAATACAAATGAAGTCATATTATTTGATATGGAATCTCTGGCTGGTTAGCTGAGTTAGAATTGCACATCAATGTAAGATCCAGTATTATATTCCCCACTCCTTACTCTCAACAGAGGCAGTTGGCTTCACTTTTCTGTGTCTATAGAATGTATCTAGTGCATGAGAAAAGGGCAATTTCTACCATACCTACCCTTATATCTCCAGCACCTAAATTGTGTGGACACAGGGTGACTGTCAAACATCAGGTGGATCAATGAAAGACTGAATGGATTAATTAATATCCTCAGCCAAGAGAGAGCAGATGATATGCACAACCCAAACCCATTAATAACTACTTTGCATAAATTGAGCAGAACCTGAGTCAGAGCAACATCTTTTTCATTCAAAGTACAATGCTTTGTGCCACGTCTTGATAAGAAAAAAGAATTAGTAGTGAAAAGTATTTCAAAGAAGACAAAAGTGAATACAAATTGCCCAGTAGAGTTCATTGACATAAATGAGAAATAGTATATGGTTCACTTTCAAAAAAGTTAATATAAATTTTATTTGTAACAGTATCCAGAGAATAAAATAATTATTAATATTATAAGAAAAAGTTGGGATTCTTTCCCAAAAGTTAATTATCAACAAATACCAAAGATATTTACTTTTCGGCTTGATTACATACTCATGACTACTCAATGTCTACTCTGACCTTAAATCTTAAGATAAAAAGATATGTAGATAGCTCACATACCATAAATACTGTAAGTATATGGAATACGTTCACACACTATCTTTCTTGGTTAAATAAGTTTATTCCTCAGAAATAAAGCTTCTGCATACATGAGGTTAATTATAATATGTATCATTTAAATTATTATAATTATGGAAATACATGAAATATAATAGATTGCCTTACCTAAAATATTTATTTAAAATACTTTATAATGGAGAGCTGTCATTTTGTAAGTTAGATATATGTATTAATATATACAAATACATGTATACATATGTGCATTGTATAGACAAGGGAAAAAATGAAGAAGCAGCAAGATGTGAAGTACTTCTAGAGAAACAGGTATTCCTTAACACATCTTTTCTTCTATGACTCTAAAATAAAAAGGAAGATAATTAACTGAATGGCTACCATAAAGAATTAAATTTGGTTGTAGGTAGATGGTGGTATATGTATACCATGGAGTACTACTCAGTCATAAAAATGATGAAATAATAACTTTTGCAACAATCTGGTTGGAAATGGAGACCATTCTCTTAAGTGAAGTATCTCAAGAATGGAAAAACAAACACCACATGTACTCACTACTAAATTGGAACTAGCTGAAAAGCACACATCTGCACAGAGGAAGTAAAACTCAGTGGAAATTAACTGGGGGCGGGGTGGGGAGAGGAAGGAAGGGGAATAAACCAACCTAATGTGTAATATGAAAACTACTGGGGTGACAAGCATACATATAGCCAAGACGCTAACATTACAAAAATGATCCATGTAACCTAAAACATTTGTGCCACCTTAATAGTCTGAAATTTATAAAAGAATAAAATTTTGTTTTAATTAATATGCAAATAACAGACTGAATCTAGGGATAGAACTTAAAGTGGTAAGGTGTATTAGAGCACTCTAAAAGTGATATAAATATCTGAGTGGTAATTAATGGAAGTTAAACTTGTGTCAAAAGCAGGATTATAGGATTAGAAATAGAATAATAGAGTTTTTAAGAATTTTTAAATGAGAATCAATGAGGTTTTTTTCTAAGCTTCACACACATCAAATATTACTACTCTTCAAATTTCATTTCTCACACTCACTTGACATTTTCAATAGAGGTTCAAAATACACTCTAAGTACACAACATTTGACTTTAAAACAGCATATAATAAAATAATATTACTTCTGTTTTAAATAAATCTTATATGAATGGCAATGAAGAATATGAATAATAAGAAACAAAAGAATCCTTCCTTATACCATTTTAAATGTCTATTATTGGCAGAAAAAAAGCAGACTGAATATTAAAGTCATCATTATATTAGAAAAGTAAAATTGTATTTTTTACATCACTTGTGTTATATTTTCATTAACTATTCTATTTTATCAGAATTCTACAATATGTATACTGAAATATTACTTAAAACCACTTTCTTATATCTCCAATTTTCAAAGTTGGCTCTTTCTGCTTGAATTATATTCTCAGAAGGGTCTACGACAATCCAGAAGCTGAAGAATCATTGTCACACATATTTTAAGTTTCTAATTTAAATTTCAGATGAGTATGTTGAGAAGATAGTATTGCACTTCAAAATTTTTAGTATTCTCTCTTATATGAATAGTAAAACACATAACTTATCACTTAGTCACTGAAGTTTTTAAAAATCAAAGTTGTATTTTTAAAAAATTCAAATGGCATGTCACATCACTTCTCTCACTTTCTGTAAAAAATTGATGAGTAATTACTTTCTCAGGAAGTAACATAAATACTACAGGTTTTATATTATTGTTATTATTTTATTTGAAAGCTTAGATTAATCATATTTAATATGCAGCACTCTCCAACAATGGGTAAACTTCCTACTTGGCTTTCCTCTTAAAATGTCATCCAGTTTCTACTTAATTCTTTATAGTGATGGGAATTTAACTTATTCTGAATCAGCATCAGTTGTCTTTTGGCAGGTAAATTTGTAGAAAATTTTATTTTATCTAATGCTATTTCATTTTGGAGCCTAAAAGTATATAATGTCAGATAAATCACAGTACCTAGAAAATTCTACTTTTCTAATATTTTCATATTATTGAGATTATCTTAGATTACATTCAGTTTTCAAACAGCTTCATCAGTATTTAGTCATTCTGAATTTACAGTTCAACCAAAATCTCTCTACTGAAATTCAGGAAATCTATTCAAATAAAGTTGTCCTGCCATTTATTTCCTAACAAAAACATATTATGTTTTTTATTACTTTGACTTTTATTCAGTGGAAACTTTTAAAAGCCAAAGTAGTCATGAGATATTTGTACTTATTTGAACTGAATATGTATAGGTTATTTTATGTTTAGGTTATTTTACAGTTAAATATTCGTTTACACAACTGACAGCAGAGTTTGATTTTTTAAAGCATTCAGTTCAATTTATGTATTGTTTCAACCTCAAGCATCATAACTATTCATTCTTGGAAAGACTGTGTAGATATATTAACCACGAATTGTAGTGTATACAAATATAACTTGTTGCTAAGTAACAAACACCTATTATCGGGGGATGATATTGTATTTTACTGAACACTGACAGAGCCAGGAAATGATCTCTGAGGCAAGGGATCAGTCACAAGTCTATCACAAAACTCCTATTAGAGACAGTAGAAGAAAATTAATGGTCTAGATTTTCTGGCTTTCAGTCCCTGTCTTCCAGAAAACATGCATTTCAATTTTATCTACTCTGAATCACCATTGTACTTTAAAAGATTAAATATTATGGGGTCTATAGAATAGTAATTTAGAAATAAAATATTCCTTTTGCAGGTGCAGCCTGTCAAGTTGCTAACATTTAGTTAAGCTTCTACAGTTCTCAGAAAAGCTTTCAGGGAAAATGAAGCCTGTAATTGCGTTAGTCACCTTAAACCATGCTTTGAATAATCTTCAGAGGCATTGCCAGCTCTTTTCTAGGTCAGATATGATAGCTTGTGCTAAGATAGTTATACTATCAAATATGCAGAAATACAGTAAGATATGGTGAAATCACTTTTTCATAAGAGTTATTGCATGTGATTAAATTCAAATATGTTTAATTTTTTTAACTTATCCGTGCCCATGTGCAAGTATGAATCTTATAGAAATAAGAGATAATACCTCAGTCTAGCAATGTGACTTCACCATTAATTTCATTTCTCATCTTTTTTCCACCTGAGTTTGCCCACTCAGGTGATGTGGGCATGTTTATTGTGTCCCACATATTTGCTTTTCCTGAAGCACAGGTTTTGTTTTTTGTTTTTATGTTTATGTATCTATTATTTCTTCCTTGACTGCCTACCTTCTTTCAGACAGAATCATTCTTTTCTGAAGATACTTTATTTTTAGTTCTATTAAACTTCTAGTCTGTGAAAGCATGGGTGATATTTCTGAGGCTCAGTTTTGAAAATGAAATATCATAATCATCTCTCTCAAAAAGCCAACAATTATTACTCTTAATGTGAAATGGGAAATATAGTTCCTTAAAATCATAGTGAGACAAAGATACCACTATTGCTTCTAATTAATATAATAGTTGAATTTCTAGCCAATGGAAAAATGCCAGAAAATACATAGAATAATATTGGGACAGAAAAGGAATAGACAAAACTGCCATTATTCTCAAATGATCAAGTTAATACTGCAAAAACTTTCAACTTAGAACATTTACTAAAACTAACAGCAGCATCTAGCAATAATATTAACTATAAGTTCAAAGTATAAACAATAAATGCAATTTTATTTTAGCACCACTGAAAGTTCAAAAATACAAATTCATTATAATGTCACAATAATGGAAAATTAAAATATCTATAAATAAAGATATTATACTACTTATAGGACCTTTATAGAGAAAATCTAAAACATCATTAAAAACAAATCACTAAATAAATTTTCTGGTGAATTGGATTTGTGACTGCTTAGACTCAGTATTATAAAGATATAAATTATCAAATTTTTGAGAAAATCTTTGCAATTTGAATTAGTTTCTTAAAGTGTTTTATGAGGAAACTCACGTTAATATTCACGTGAAAATGAAAATAAAGAACCAATATATTCTTGAATATAAGCTGAGGACCTACCATCAGACTGATATCTGATATACTTACCAGATTTCATCATGAAACTACTATTAGGAAGGAAGTATGGAGTTAGGTTAGTGATTTAAAAATGTGACCAGTAGAAGAGAATTTAGACTGTAGACATAAAACTTTTGCAACCTAAACAAGGGGTGAGGATCCTGCAGCCTTAAGGCCACACATGGCCTTCTAGGTCCTTAAATGTGGACTTTGACTGAATCCAAATTTTACAGAACAAATCCTTTTATTTTTATTAATGCATTTTTAATATTTTATCTTTTTATTTTATTTTAAAATGAACATATTTAAAATATCAAAGAATAACATAAGTTTCAACAAAATAATCCTCCCAGATTGACCGGCAGAATTAGAGAATTAGTAAGCCATAAGAACTAATCATGCATTGTCAAAATTGTAGGATGCTTAAAGCCTGATAATGTTACAAAGTACAAACATTCCTCTTTCAAGGAAAACCATAACTAATCAGCAGCATGAATTAGCCTTCAATTTAACAGAACAACTTTGTGCAATACTTCAAAAGGAAAATATATATTATTCAATCACTTTGGATGCATCAAATGATAATACTGACTTGATGCAGATTTTATATTTCACTCGGGTCATAATAGAAGATTTTCTTTGCTATGAAGAGTTACTCGCTTTGGGCACTCTTGTGAATAGAACATGGAGAATGGATACCTTCTAACAACTTTCAATGTAAATGTTGTAAAGTTGGACTGAATTTGATAAATTTCCTGAGTGTACTTACAGATGGTGCACTGTCCATGATACAAAACATGAAGGTTTATTGCACAGATAAAAAAATGTATTAACAGATACAGACGCTTTCATTTCTTTTCATTGTATCTTCCATCAGCAAAATCCCCATGCTAAAGCTACTATTTTAAGTAACATTTTGCAATAAGTTATAAGTATTGTTAACTATATTAGTGCATCACATGGGCAACATACTAAAGGATGTTAGCATGCTTGATGGATATGGTATTCAGGGTAGATTTGCCTATTGTTCTAAAATGTGTTGGCTATTGTAGGGACAGTTGCTAGCCAAAATTTATCTCTGTGAAAACAGATAGTTAATATTTTATGAAAAATTGCCAACAGAATTGGCAATGTGAATTTTCTATAGGAATGAAGCTTTTCTGTGTGATACCATTCAAATCAAATTGGCTTGAATATTTCTTTATAAGGTAAAACTAAGTCTATATGTGATATATGGGGAAAAAAAATCCAAGCATTTTGAACAAAGCTATCTTTTTTCAAAACAGTTCCTCAAAGGGAAATTTCAGATGAACATTTTCTCCAGTTATCAAAGGTCATTGATGAGGAGGATGATGTACGCCAATCATTTGAAGAATACACAGCAGTTATAGACCTATTAATTAGAGAATACAATGAAATTTCTTTGGCTTTGAGATTCATGATATCACACTAACATTAGCATTTCAGCCTCACCTAGTTGATCTCACCAAGGCACCTAAAGAACTACTGATGGAATTGATTGAGCTCTCAACAGATGTTATTTTAAAGTCATTGTTTGATGCTAATAAAGATCCAGTTGAAATATGGAAAAATGCAGTAGAATACCCACACCTTTGGCAACAGGCCCAAAGAAGGCTTTCTTACTTTTTAATCACCTATTGCTGTGAATCTACATTCTCCTACCTAACTCAATTCAAGATGCCCTTAAGGTCACAAATGACTTATACCCATCTAGAAGATCAAATGAAACTGTAGACCTCCATGATGTAACCAAATATTCAAATGCTTTCCAACAAAAAGCAGACACAACAAAGTCACTAAAAGGTCAGTTCATTTTAAAACGAACAAACAGGTTTCATTTTTGAAGTTATTAAGGACATAGTAGTTAGAGTTTTTAAAAATAATGTACATTTTTAAGTGCATCTCATTGAAGTTTCTTGAATGTGGCCTTATTTGATTACAAGTGCATTAATGTGGTCTTCCAAGATAAAAAGTTTTCCCACTCATGTCCTTGACACAGATCAAGTAACTCTGGAAGTCTCTGGGGAAGGAAGGGCTATGCTGAAAATGATGGTGGGCCAATACATTATTTTTATGGGAAGAAAAGCAAAAGAGAATGGAATAGCCCATTATACGATACACAGATATTAATTCTTGATGGATTAAATACTTATGTGTGATTTGTAAAACTATACAAGTTTTCATTATAATAGTAATTCTGTTTGTATTTGTGTTACAATAGGATTTTTTATGATACAGAAAGCATAGATATTGGAATAAACAATTGATAAATTTTATCACATAAAAGTGAAAATATTTTGTTTATGAAAAAAATTAATCAAGAGATATTTAAGGTGAAATTGGAAGTTTTACAATAAAAGTTTTATACAAGTTACAATAAAATTTACAATAAAATTCTTCAAGTAAAGAATTGCTACACACATATATATATAATTTCTAAACATGAGAACAAAATTAGAAAAATAACACAACCACTACAAAATGTTATGAACGAATATTTCATAGAAGCAGAACACAAGTAGATACAAACATATGAAAAGTCATAAAACTAAGTAGCGAGCAGGAGTATGAGAATTAAGAGTACATGTTGAACATTGCTAACCCAAAAATTTGAAATCCAAAATGTAAATTTTGAAACCTTTTGAGTGCCAACATGAAGCTTGAAGGAAATGCTCACTGAAGCATTGTAAATGTCATATTTTTGAACTGGCATAATAAAAATATTCCAAAATTTTAAGAAATGTGAAATTCAAAACTCTTCTAGTTCCATGCATTTCAGATAAGCTATATTCAACCTGCATATTGAGTAGTACATTATAAACAGTAGATAGCCCAAAATTAAGAAATTTGAAATTATAGGATAATAAAAGAGATATAAAAATTGTATACACTATGGAAGTCTAAATTAGACAGTATTTTAAGGAACAAGTTGACATTATCCATAGTTGGAGGTAAACCACGAATTTTACTCTAATGAATCTCCCTTTGAGAAATTCATGTATGCATTATTTACAAACATATTCATTGTGGAATATATTTGCAATGAAAATTCTTTGAAACAAATCAAATGTATATCAACAAACTATAATAGATTATCACAAGGAAATATAGCACAGCACTAGAAGTGAAGGAACTTCAGGTACACCAATGACATGGCTGAATTAAAATCCAATGTTTAACAAGTCATATTTTAAAAGATTGTTAGCATATCATATTATTTCATAAAGTTGAAAAACAAGAAACACTAAATTATAGATGATTTAAAATGCATATTTATGTGGCAAAAATATTTTTAAAAATGAAAGTTAAGGAGATAGACACAGGAAAATGGAAATAGATTGAAGCATATATGTTACTAATATTAGGCTGAGATAGTTGCAATGCTTTGGGTAAAATTATAATTAACCTGGTAGAGCAGTTTCATAGTTGTCTTATTTTAATGCCTTATCCATTGTTTATGTGTCATATTTAATATTTAATTTACCAAATATCAATAGTAAATTTTTCAGAAAAAGGTATCATCATCACAAAAGCTATACCTATCTACATTTCTGTGTTTGGATAGTTTGCAATTAAAGTAAAGAAATTCCAGGTTTACATAAGCTGTGCTAATGTAAAAATATGTTGTACTTGGAAAATAAGACACAGTCTCAATTTTAATAACCAAATCATACCATCTATAGCCATTTGCAACACTATTTATATTAAAAAATTCTAAACCAGGCCAGTAAAGCTCATACAAATTGTATGTATCTTACATGAATTACACTAATTCTTTAAAAATCTTCATAAAGCCTTCTGTATACTATAAAATTTGATATTCTTATATTATTGTCCCCTAAAACAACCATTCTTTTAATCCTCATTCAAAGTCAATGTGAATTTGTTAAAATCAGTGGCATAAATCTATAATTCTTGGAAGGGATAAAATCAGCATATTTTTCAATAGAGGGTCTGTAGTCTTAATCATGCACTGTATTGTCTTCTTTAAAACAGGGTACATTAAAGTGCAAAATTTCACCTGTGTTTAACATAGAAATCATCAGCTCTTTCTATCTTGCACATAGTTGCTTTTAGTATTTGGCTACTATGCTCACTTTCTGTTGCCATAGATAGCACACATGTGCCATCAAAGAAACAGAATACTAAATAGAAATTTCAAGGTAGTAAAAAAAGGGAGAAAGTGTTTGAACTAGGCTTTAGAGAGCACTGCCGGTGGCAACTAACAAACAAATATTAATTACAAAGGATGTAAACAGAAATGTTCAAAACTGATGTATTGGGATCCCCTTAAAGTAAAAATGTAGATCATTTTTCTTATACATGTGGATGCTCTCCAGAATTCTCTGGGCTCCCTGAAAACATGCAAATCTTTAGCTTTCCTTAATATTTAGACTGCATCATTGTTTATAACCATTCAATAACTCACCCCTAGTCTCTAACTTGTCAAATTTCCTAATATGTTTTAATTTTATATTTATTTATTTATTATTTCTAAATTTCAGAATATTATAGATATACAAACACTTTGGTTACATGTATTGTCTTTTAAATGGGACCTGATCAAACTCAAAAGCTTCTTCACAGCCAAGGAAACTATCATTACAGTGAATAGATAACCTACAGAATGTGAGAAAATATCTGCATGGTACAGAAGGGCTGATAACTAGAATCTAGAATCTATATAGAACTTAAATGGCTCAATATCTCTGTCATCAGGGTAATGCAAATCAAAACCACCATGAGATATCACTTAACTACAGTGAGAATGGCTTTTATCAAAATGTCCTGTTAGGTACAGAAAAACAAGTGAGAGGTAAGGGAAATCAGAAAAACACAAAGGAGAAAGCAGTTATAGAAAAACAATGAGGAGGAAATGGTTACAGAAGAATAAAAAGAGGGAACAGTTATTAAAGGATAGGGTAATTAGGCCATGGAACACTGACACCCAGTCAGAGAATGGAAAAAACACCACAAATAGGTTCTGGCACTTTCACCACCATACACATATTAGAAAGAATGACTGAAACATAACCTTTAAGTCTTGTCCAAACATAGGAAGAAATTTAGTCCCCAAAACAATGATGTATAGTTATAAATAATTATAACTAACCTTTACCTAAACTACTAGCATATAAAAGGAAAAAACACAGAAGTAGACAGTGTCTCCACTCATGGAGACAGACTCTTTCCCCCGTAGGAAATATACTTTTGCTTTGCACCTTTAAACTTCCTTACAATAACTTCTTCACGCATACTTGTTGAGTGTCGGTCATCTCTTTCTGTCTCACCGGCCAAGGCTTGTGACTCTTCCAAGCCCAGAGCCCAAGAACTGGGGCAACACTTCAGAGGCCAGGCATGGACAGGACCATGACAGTCCCAAAACAACAAATGTCCTAACTAAATTTTAAGCCTGTTTTAATGTTGCCTCAGCGAGGACCCATTTACAACTCCAGAATTGGTGTAAAGATTACTTTAAGCCTAAGACATTTGGAATTTGATGGGTGCAGAAAGAAGCCTTCTTGGAGCTACCCTTATCTGACTAAATGCAGAAACTTCTGGGAAATGAAGCTGCCATAAATTTCCTCTTGGAGGAGGCTTTTACCCCTAAGAAGGAGACCAAAGTCAATCTATTATAAATCCCCTCTCCCCCTGGTAGTTTCATGGAGATAAAGAAGAGGGAAAGATCACTCACACTTGCATACAAACAGGATTATCACAAATTTACTCATCTTCCATTTGTTCTTTTGGAAACCCATATGTTTGCTCTTCTCTCCTTTGCCTTTTCTCCTCTCTCCCTTTCCTCTTAGCTATGTAACTCTCTAACTTTAACCACTTATTGAGCAACTTCTTTTGTAAACTCCTATAGGTATATGAAAAATTTTTTCTGTAAATCTGTCTTTTGTCATTGTAATTGACAGCCCATAATCCCTAAATCTTAGGGGGTAGAGGAAAATGTTTCTCTCCAACACCTGGTATTTATATTTTTCATGTTTCCCTCCTTCCATTTCTACCCCAAAACATCACTTAGCTATTTATTTGTCATTCATTTTAAAGTAAATTCATTTTACTACTCACTTGTTGAACATTATTTCTTCAAATTTGAATTGAGCTAATTTAGAGTTGGAAACATGTTTATGCTAATATAAAGTCACATGTTAGAAAGAGAGAAATGGAATATAATTTTTTCAACTACTTTTTGCCTTTAAAAAATTTCCTCATATAATATTCTTTCCCCTCATGGGGGAATGTGTATATCCTTGTCCACATTTAGGAGGTTATATATAGTTTATATACAGTCCTTTCAGCTAACACTTCCTAAGGGTCTCATCCATGCAGATAACAGTATAGAAAAAGACACAAGACATAATTTCTATTTTGTCAGTACTCACTATTTAACCTTATTAGATATGTACAGATAATTAATACATTTATATGAGTACAGAATAGTAATATGCTATATAATGGTGTTTGAGATTGGAAAATAAATATTTCTGTTTGCAGAAAAGGTAAGATTTCTCCAAGCAGGTATAACTGAAGTAGACCTTAAAAGGTGGATAATCATTGTCAGGAGACTAGGAAATTAATTTGTCTCAAACAGCAATAACTACTATGAGTCTGACTTATGTGACAAATGGGAGCCAGTTACATATATTTTTTATCCTTTATCAGTAGAATTACTGCCTGCCTTCACCTAGAACTAATGAGCCATTGCATTCTTAATACTTTTATCCTTAAATATTCTTGTGACCAAGATTTTACCTGGGTGACATTTAAAAATATATAATCATAATATATTAATAAATAAATAAATAAATAAATGTATTTATAAATGTATAAATAATATATAAATATATGTATAAATAAATGTATAAATAAATACAATCATGATATTTCAGATGACTATTTACCATTTTAGTACATTAATACCAAATTAGAATTTTTATTAAAAAATCATTATATTTGCATGCATATAGACTACATATTAGAAAATAGATTATCCTCACTGGATCAAATTTACTTTTTTGGATTACTTGTTTTTATTTTAGTGATGCATTTTTATACCCACTGAGTGAGGTGGATTAATTTAGACTCCTCTGAGTGGTATGTAAATTTTGGAATTATTCCATTTGAGTTCTTTATTTATTAGAATGATGCTATACTATTCTTTAAATATTTTAGTTTTGGGGATTGAATGAACATCAGGCTAAGCAAACTCATAGTCCAAAAAGAAATTGTATCATTATAAAATAATATTTGACAAATCTTATAAAAACTTAAATAAAACTTTAAAAATTATGAGATTAAAAATGAATTTTCTGAAACCTAGGAATCATGAACTAATTGAGAAATATAAATCTCTATGGCTAAACATGTATTTAAAATATAAGTTTAGCATAATAAATACCTGCAGATGAAATGCACAATGAATAGATATTTTCTGATTTTTCTCTTCTCCTCTAACCAAAAATTTTCTTAACACCTGAGAGAAATATGAATACTTACACAGTTCTTCAAATGTTGTTACTTTTTGCTTGAATAATATTATCAATTAAAAAATGTATACGAATCAAACCACTATTTTAAAACTGTGGTACTATATTTTCTAGAAACATGTCAAACTATAATATTATTTTATACAAATATATATATTAATATATGTGTCACTTATATCTCCCTTAATATTGAATTTCAGATATAATAAATCATGATAATAAAAGTCACATATAATCTCATGATTAAAATCTTTTACCCAACTTCTATACTTCTAGACTTATCTATCTTTTGAGATGTAGAGTTATTATTACCCAGCAAATATTTACTCCCCTACATCTTCCTATTGGGATAGAAGGTGCTACCTTGACCCACTGACTTCAAACTAATAAAATGTTAACAAACTGGTGTAATCAGACTGACTAAATGTAGTTGTCTGATTTGATGAGCTCCTTGTGCATTTGTGACCCACCATGAAAAAAATATGTTCAAGTCGGAGTGTGATCCAAGAAGAATTTAGAGGTGTCGATATAGAATGCATATGAGAACCCAACCCATAATTTGGATCTTCTTTTTGAAGGAAAGCTGCTCCATCTGATCTGCACACTAGTCAATATATATGTATCATGTTAGGTGTTACTTTCATATTAGTGTCAACCTTTAAAGAGTTTGGAACTTCCTTTTAGAACTCAAAAATGATTTTCTTTATTCTATGTGTACTGAGTCACTTTTTATCCTCTTCCGGTGTTCTTCAGGGAAGTAAAAAATTCACATAGTGTTTCTGGCAGAGATTCATTTTACAAGTTGTGTGTGTGTGTGTGTGTGTGTGTGTGTGTGTGTGTGTGTTTGTGTGGATGAGAGAGCGAGATGCAAGAAAACTTTAGTGAAAAGTTTAAAACAACTACACTTCTATATAATGCTGTTGTCTAGAAGTTGAATATTGTCAATATTCTTTTTTTTGTGTGTGTGTGTGTCCATTTTTTTTCTTTCTTTCTTTCTTTTATTTTGGCATATTATGGGGGTACAGATTTTAAGGTTTCAATAAATGCCCATTTCCCCCCCTCCCCCACAAGTCTGAGTCTCCAGCATGACCATCCCCCAGATGGTGCACATCTCACTCATTATATATGTATATATCCACCCCCTGCCCAATACCTTATTACTGCAGTACCTATGTGACCACTTAGGTGCTGTTCAGTTAATACCAGTTTGCTGGTGAGTATATGTGGTGCTTGTTTTTCCATTCTTGGGAAACTTCACTTAATAGTTTGGGTTCCAGCTCTAACCAGGAAAATATAAGATGTGCTATATCATCATTGTTTCTTAGAGCTGAATAGTACTCCATGGTATACATATACCACATTTTATTAATCCATACTTGGATTGATGGGCACTTGGGCTGTTTCCACAGCCTTGCAATTATGAATTGTGCTGCTATAAACATTCGAGTGCAGGTGTCTTTTTTGTAGAGTGTCATTGAATCATTTGGGTAGATGCCCAGCAATGGGATTGCTGGATCAAATGGTAGATTCACTTGCATTGCTTTAAGGTATCTCCATATTGCTTTCCACAGAGGTTGAACTAATTTGCAGTACCACCAGCAGTGTAGGAGTATAGAATTTTTTTATTTCCATCTTGATTTCTTCATTTATGAAGTAATCATTTAGTAGGAGGTTGTTTAATTTCCACGTTTTTGTGTAAAAATGTGAGTTTCTGTTAGGGTTGATTTCTAGTTTTATTCCACTGTGATCTGAGAAGGTACATGGTATGATTTCTATTTTTTTAAATTTCTTGGAGATTTACTTTGTCCTAGGATATGGTCAATCTTAGAGAATGTCCCGTGAGCTGATGAGAAGAGTGTATATTCCGTGGATTTGGGGTAGAATGTCCTGTAGATGTCAGTCAGATCCAATTTTTCCATGGTTTTGTTTAAGTCCATTATTTCTTTATTAATTTTCTGTTTGGAGGATCTGTCTTGTGCCGTCAGTGGGGTGTTGAAATCTCTGGTGATTATGGAGTTGCTATTAATCCATTTGCTTAGATCCAGTAAGGTTTGCTTTATGAGACTGGGTGCACCTAAGTTGGGTGCATATATATTTAAAATTGTTATCTCTTCTTGTTGAAGTGTGCCCTTCACCATTATATAATCACCCTCTTTGTCTTTCACTACTTTTGTTGGTTTAAAAACTAAATCATCTGAAATTAGAACTGCCATGCCAGCCTTCTTTTGGCTTCCACTTGCCTGGAATACTGATCTCCACCCTTTTACTTTTAGTCTATATGCATCCTTACAGGTTAGATGTGTTTCCTGAAGACAGCATATACTTGGCCTGTATTTTCTTATCCATTCAGCCAGCCTATGTCTCTTGAGTGGAAAGTTTAAGCCATTCAAATTTATGGAGAGAACTGATAGGTAAGGTAGATTACTGTTCATTCTGTAGGGTTGGATGTTGTTGCTTTGATTTCTCTCTTGAGCCATTGTATTATCTGGCCTTTGATCTTTTGGTTGTTTTTATATTCATGAGTTTTTATTATGGTATTCTGTGCGTAAGCCTCTTTTGAGTAATTCTTGTAGAGCTGTTCTTGTCTTGGTGAATTCTCTGAGACTTTGCTTGTCTGAGAATGTCTTTATTTCTCCTTCATATATGAAGCTTAGTTTTGCAGGGAATAAGATTCTAGGGTGGGCATTGTTTTGTTTCAGAAGAGTGAGAATGGGGCCCCAGTCTCTCCTTGCTTGTAAAGTCTCATTAGAGAAGTCTGGTGTTATTCGAATTGGCTTTCCCTTAAATGTCACTTGCTTCTTTCATCTTATGGCTCTTAGAAGGGCCTCTTTAGTTGATATTTTGGTCAGTCTGATGACTGCATGTTGTGAGGTCTTTCTGTTTGCATTGACTCTCCCAGGGGTCCTCTGAGCTTCTTGAACTTGTATATCGAGATTTTGAGCAAGGCCTGGGAAATTTTTCTCTATTATATCTTCAAATAGCTTGTCCAACCCTTGGGTGTTGTCCTCTTCTCCTTCTGGTAACCCTATGACCCTCACATTAGGTTTCTTCACATAATCCCACATCTCTTGTAGGCTTTGCTCTTTTCTCCTGTTTCTCTGCTCTATCTCTGTGATGGTTTTATTTAGTTGGAGGGTGTTATCTTCAATCTCTGAGATTCTTTCTTCTGTTTGATCTACCCTGTTCTTGAGACTTTCCACTGTATTTTGTAGTTCCCTGAATTGATTCTTCATTTCCAGGAGTTCAGTTAAACTTTTCTTCATTGTGTCTATTTCTTCAGTGAACTTTTGTTCTAGATCCTGGAGGCTTTTTGTGGTTTCTTTGTGTTGGTTATTGAGTTGTTGTTGCAGGTCGGTGAGTGTTCTTATGATCCACATATGGAATTCCTCTTCTATCATTTTGGTTGCCTGATTTGGGTTGGTGTCCGTTTCTAGGGGGCTGGTGCTCCCCTTTGGGGGTGTGTTTTCCCTTTGGTTCTTCATATTTCCTGAGTTCCTTTGCTGATTTCTTCCCATGTCAATGAATTGTTGTTTCTTTCCTTTAGATTTTTGTTTGAGTATTCACACGCCTTGTTTAGTTTCTGAGCCATTAGGTGATGTCTGTGGGTGAGATTCGACCACTCCCTGTATAATGAGTCAGTGGGTGCTGTGAAAAGGCTGTGCAGGATGCCATCCCTGTCAGTAGGTGGCGCTTGCTTGGAGGAACAGGCTATGCAGTTCATTTTGTGTCTTGTTATCAGCTCTTGTTCTGGGCAGAGCTGGGTTGGGTAAGCCTGCCCTCAGGCACCACCAATGCCGTTAGCAGGGGTCAAAGTTCTGTTCTCTGCTTCCAGGAAAAGTTGTCAGGGCGGGGCTGGAATGGTCCTGCTCAGCCAGAAAGTCTCCTTGTGGGGGTGGGGCTGTCTGAAACCCGCAGTCTGGAGCGGGCCTCACTTCTTTCCACCCTCCCCAACTCCGCAGCTACTCCTGGGCCTCTGCCAACATGCCAGACCACAAGCCACCAGGCCTTCCCGGATTGTGATGCTGGTGGGGAGGTTCCCTGCGCAGGAATGCCACCTGGGCTGGGCACACGGCCTCCCTTTAGGGGGAGGGTTGCCCTCTAGGACACTGATCTGCCCCTGGAGGCACACACGCCTCAGCAGGCTGTTCACAAATATCCCTTCTGTGCCCCGGGCAATGCTAGACCTTGGTGCATGGGATCTGGTCTGCAGGTCCGACCTCTGGGTCCCAGAGTTCAAACTGTATCTCCACCAGGGAGAGGAGTTCCGGTCCCAATTCACCCACAGGGAGCCCAAGCTGTGTCTGTGTCTCTCAGCTTCTGAGTTGGCACTGTTCTCCTGGGAACACTGTGCCAGCAGCACCTGGGAGGGCTGGCGGGTAGGGAGCTCACAGTCTGAGTTCCCTTTAGTCAGCTGTAGAGTCCCAAAAGGGAAGGTCCTGTTCCCTGGAGGTGCCTCCGGCTGGTGGCTATATTGTCTCTCTGGGCAGCCGCGGGTAGGGTCGGCGGAGGGGAGGAGGAGGCAATATGGCGCCTGCCGCGCAGCTTGGGTCTGTGCACACAGAGGTGCCCTGAGGGATTTGGGAGTCTGGTGCTGCGTCCGCTACATGTTCACTGCTAGCTGGCCGCGGCCATCTCTGGGCTGGTGTCCCAGGTCTCTTCACCCGCTGGGGAGCCCACCAGCAGTCCCAAATGCAGGGGAGGGGAAAGGTGATTTATCCACCTACCCTTCCCTCTGGTCTCAGGCTGTTCCGGCAGTCTCAGCTTCCAGTTCTCCTCCGCAGCCTCCTCCTGTGGAGTCTCCCGGGGTCTCAGGTACCCCTCCTTCTGGTCCTCGTCTGCTGTATGCTCGCTTTCTTGCTTCTTTTTTCTAATTTCTGCTAGAATCTGCCTTTTCTGCAGAGACACTCTTTCTGGCGGTGTTTCTCGTCCGCCATCTTGATCCTCTGTCAATATTCTTTGTGTTTCAACATATCACAACTCTGTACCTCCTCCTGGAATTAAATGCTAACTCAACCTTTTAGAATAACACACCTTTGATGTTTTATAATATCATTTCATATGTATGTATCCTGAAAATTATCTTAATATTTTACATTCTAACTAGTAATACAGTGTTCTACATGTTCACCAATACCAAGTATTAAAAGTGTTTTCTAATTGTAGCCATTCTAGTGGATGTATAGGAGTTTTTCAGTATAGTATTAATATGCATTTTCTTGATGAATTGTTATTATAGGAAACTTATTATAAGCCTGTAAATATATATATAATTTATCTATCATATTTATACCTATAGTTATATATAAATACATATATATGTGTTATATAAAATATATATAGCAATGTGTGTTTATATACTTATATATCTTATATATGCACTTATATATACATGTATACTTGTATATATATTATATATATGCTTATGCACATATGTAATACACCCATATAGGAACACACATACAGTCAGTTATCACATACTTATAGTCATGTGTTGCTTAACCATGGAAAATCACTCTGAGAAATGCATTATTAAGCATTTTGTCATCTGTTAATGTCATAGTATGTATTTAAACAAACCTAAATGGTATAGCCTACTACACACCAAGGCTATGTGGTATGGCTTATTTCTCCTGGAATACAAACCTGTACAGCATGTTAGTGTATTGAATGTTGTAGGCAATTATAATAAAATGGTAAGTATCTGTATGTCTAAATATAGAAAATGTACAGTAAAAATATGGTTATTAAAATATCTTTCTTCAATAATAAATTAGCATACTCTAACATTTTTACTTTATAAACTTTTAAATTCTTTTAACTTTTAAACTCTTTTGTAATAACACTTAGCTTAAAACAGAAACACGTACAGCTGCACAAAAATACATTGTCTTTCTTTATGTCCTACTCTATCATGCTTTTCTTATTTTTTATTTTTTTTTTAACTTTTTAAACTTTCTTGTTGAAAACTAAGACACAAACACACATATTAATTTAGACATACAGAGAGCCAGAATCATCACTATCACTGTCTTTTGTGTCCACATTTTGTCACACTGGAAAGTTTTTAGAGGCAATGACACACAGGCAACTATCTTCGTCTGTGATAATGGTACTGTCTTCTGGAATACTTCCCAAAAAACCTGCCTGAGGCTGTTTTACAATTCACTTTTTTACATAAGTAGAAAAAGTATACACTAAAATGATGATAAAAAGTATAGTAGAGATACATACACAAACCAGTAACAGCTGTTTATTATCATTGTCAGGCATTAAGTACTGAACTACATCTGCATCACCAAAGACACTTGAGTAATACAGCATGCTACAACATTATGACAGCTACCCTGTGACTAGGCAATAGGAATGTTTCTGTACTAATACAGTCTTATGAGACCACAGTCTCATAATAAAAATAGAAAAATACATAATAGACAGTTGTATTCACTGAAAATTTCCCAGCGAAAGGCACCCAACCTTTTTGGAAGCAGGGACAGGTTTCACAGAAGACAATTTTCCCGTGGACAGGGGTGGTGGGGAGGCAGAGCTCAGAAGGTAATGTGAGTGATGGGGAGCAGCCCTAAATACAGATGAAACTTCGCTTGCTTACCCAGCTCACCTCCTGCTCTACACCCCCTCCATGATTCCTAAGTCTCATGGAAGACAATTTTTCCACAGATAGGGGGAGGAAGGGTGGCAGAGCTTTGGAATCCCAGAATAAAAGAGAGTGAAGGTGAAGCATTATTTGAAGAGACAGAGTTTAATAATCTTTCAAAGTAATTAAAGAGCACACATTCAAAAATTTCTGAAACAAAGGAAAATAAATACAAAGAAACCATTCCTATGCAGCTTATAAATTGTTGTAAACTAAATACAAAGATAATATCTTATAAGTAGCCAAAGGACAAAAGATACATTCCATTTACAAAAGCAAGTAAGATTGATAGTTGATGCTGTGGATTGAATGCATGCCTCCACCAAAACTCATGTGGACACTTATTCATTTATTTAGTCTGTATAATTCTCATGTATGTTTCAATTCACTAATACTCTATTTTTTCATGTCCAGTCTGCTGCTAAACTTTTATATTGATTTAGTATTCCATTTACTGACTTAATAACCTCTAAAACTTCTACTTATGTTCCTAAATAATTATTTCTATAAATATGCAGGTGAATCCTCAAAATCGTCCTCACTTTATTGCTGATAAGCATTGTTTTCCATACCAGATATGTATTGGAAAGACAAAATTAAAATTAAGACAGTAAACAAATACACATACACACACTTGATTTCTTCCTCTACTGAGTAAAAACATATTTTTTTGCAATATGATTCCATTTTATTCTTTTATTACAGTTTTTAATTGATACATAGTAATTATACACATTTATGAGGTACAGTGTGACATTTTGATATATGCATGTAAAATGTAATGATAAAATTACGCAAAATGGCATATATATCATCTCAGCATTTATCATTTCTTTGTGTTAAACATTCAGAATCCACTCATAGCTATTTTAAAATACAAAATAAATTGTAATCACCCTACAGTTCTATGGAAGACTAGAACTTACTCCTTGTATCTAGCTGTAATTTTGTATCTGTTAACCCAGCAGTCCCCAATCTTTTTGGCACCAGGAACCAGTATAATGGAAGACAATTTTTCTGTAGACAGAGAAAAAGGGATGCAGCAGAGCTCTGCATCTCAATTGCTAACAGGCCACAGACTGGTACCAGTCTGCTTACTGGGGCTTGGGGACCACATTATTAACCAATCTCTGGCTACCCCACATCCTTCCCTGCCTCTTGTATGTGTGTAACTTAAATTACCTTTCTTGTTACATCATTTTCACAAATTAATCTACTGGAGTTTATGTGATAACATAAGTAATACCTTTAATAAGCCCTCCAGCACTGATGCTTTTAAGTTAAACACAACCAAATTGAATGAAAATAAGTGATTAATATAATGTGTTATCTGTAACTAATTAAAAAGTAGAAACATTAAAAATACAGATGAATTATTATTGGAGTATGTAATACACTTTTATTGATCTTCCAAATGCATGATTAGATATAAAACAAACACATTAAAGGATTAAAACAAGTTTGGAGGAATCAGATTAAAACTAAAATCAACCTTTAATCAGAATTTACAGTATTAATAAAGATATAATTTTATGAAGATATTTTTAGGAGTCATAAATATGGAATAAATAAATAATACTAAAGAAATAAACAAAATACCTTTACTTAAAAATAAAGCCCCGAATCTTTAGCGTTTCATTTATTGTTCTTTTATTTAAAAAAATCCAAATTAAAACTCCCTTTTGAACCTTATTTTAGACCAAGCTACAAATGCATTATACCCCCCAGTAATGTAGCACTGGTTCTGCCAACTGTCCCATATGATGTCTTGAATCTCCTTTCATTAATCATATTGCTTTCTATACAAATATTCTTTACTTTTCCTGTATTTAAATTTTTTTCATCTTACTGCTTTCATGAAAACATCTATTATATTCCAGATATAAATTATCTTTTAATTCATAGAATTTTCATAATATTATATTCATTTTCCCTTATTATATTATTCTGCCACATATTACAGCAATTTGTGAAAATCTAAGATAGCACCCTATAAAATATAGGTAGATATATGCAAAAAGAGCTCAATAATACCCTATATCTGGTATTCCTTACATGTCACAACTGTGTATTGCACATAGTGTATGTAATACTTTATAAATAGATGCAATTAATATTGCTAATGTTGATATTTTTATTGCTAAATCTGATGTTGCCTTATGGCCACCTAGGATGTCTGTAATTTCTTACATAGCTATAGAATTGGTAATATTTTAAGAATTTTCAATTTCAAATAGCATTTGCTTCTTTTTAAATAAAACTAGTGACAACCAGAATTTAATTTAACTCAATCATAGAGCTAGTTAAATGAATTCCATGAATGTGTGCTGTGCACTAAAATAATAAATTGGAAATAACAAATATATAAAAACACAAAGGCAGAAATTCATTTTGGGTTGTGAAAGTTAATTATGGTATAATAATGTTCTTCAGTATACTTTGAGCAGCCTTGATGTACATAGCATTGTGATTCCCCTAAATTTTGTATTACTCATTTTATTATCAATTCCTTCCTGCTAAATTTAATCACCTAGAGCAGGGGTCCTCAAACTTTTTAAACAGGGGGCCAGTTCACTGTCACTCAGACCATTGGAGGGCCATTGGAGAGTGCGGCGCACATTCCACACATGCGCACTGTGGGCCCAGGACAAGTCGGCTGCTAAGCAGGACAAGGGGCAAAAACACCCAGCAGCCAGATAAATATCCTTGGGGGACCGCATGTGGGCCACAGGCCCTAGTTTGAGGTCCACTGACCTAGAGTATAGATTCATTTAAACCAGCATTTGCAATTTATAAGCCTCTTATTATTTCTCCCCTAAAGCATTAATTACAACTTTGTTGAAACTTTTAGAAATTAGTAAATCCATTGCAGCATTTATTCATTGTTTTTAAATATATTCAAAACCATACCTCTTTCTAGATCTTAAAGAGCTTAAGGCTCTCCTTAACACAAAGCAGGTACTCAATTTATTGTTCCGGATCAGTGTGAAAAATTTTGTTGAAACCATTACAAATTGACACTCAAAGACAACATTTTAAAATAATATGCATACATAAATCATTTTTGGAAACTATTAGATTATTAACTATGAAATGTGCAATTTCCTTAACTACTCAGTTTTACAGCTGATATCTCTGACATTTATTTCACTTTGACAAATTTTTTGTGAAGGTACATCCTCAGTCTTCCAAATGCATATTTTAGCTTGTAATTATTTTTTAAATTTCTTAGAGCAATTTTTGTGAAACCATGGATAAGTCAAAAATTCATGTTATTTTTCAATATGAGTTCCATCCTGGAACCAATGCAGCCCAGAGCTTGAAATATAAACAAAGTGGGAAGGAAGTGGCTAAGGAACGCACACTACACTGATGGTTTGGGAAGTACCATTCTGATTATTCTATTCTTGATAATGAGCCATCTGGGCAACCTGAGGCCAAGGTGGATAATGAGGAACTGAAAGCTGTAGGAGAAGTAAATCAATGTCACCCTACATGTGAATTAGTAACAAGGTTTGACATTACTATTCCAATAATATTGGATTACTTGAAACAAATTGGCAAGGTAAAGAAGATGGATAGATGAGTTCTGCATGAAGTAAATGAGCGTCAGCAGAGAAATCTCGATGCTTGCCTTTCTTTGCCATCCCCACATTTCCATTGCCAAAAGGCAAACCATTTCCATCCTGTATTGTTACATGTGATGAAAAATGGATTCCTTTTGACCATCACAAGCATTCAATACAATGGTTGGATAATGATGAACTGCTGAAACACAGCCCCAAACCAAATATCCATCAAAAAGAGCTAACGGTGTTTGGTGGTTCAGGACTGTATTATCCACTACAGCTTCATGTAACCTGGTCAATCAATTACAGTGGATGTTTACTGCAACCAGTTGGACTAAATGACGAGAATGCTTGTAATTAAGCAGCTGAGATTGGTCAATAGAAACAGGCCAAACCCCTTGCAAGACAATGGTGTCACACAAACAGCTCTGCTCAAATTACAGAAGCTGGGCTTGGAAAGTCTCTGTCATCCACTGTATTCACCAGAACTTGCACCAACTGATAACCACCACTTCTCTCAGGCCTTGAACTACTTATTGCAAGGAAAAGTATTCAATTTTCAGCAAACTGGGAAAAACACCTTTCATAATTTCATTGCCACTTGTTTTTCTGTCTTCTTTGTCGCTGATATAGACAAGCTACTTTTTTGTGTGTGATTTTTTTTTTATTTCGGCATATTATGGGGGTACAAATTTTAAGGTTTCAGTAAATGCCCTTCCCCCTCCACACACAAGTCCGAGTTTTTTAAGATGGCAAAACTGTGTTGATAGTTTAGGTAAATACTTTGCTTAATTATACTGTTCTTTTTTTGTATTATAACAAAGTAAGCTTTTAATTCGAAATCAGGCATTTCAGATTTAATGACTTTAATATTTTAACCCTTTGCACTTGCTTGCTTTTTTCTCAATTCCCTTATTCTACTCGGGATTTAATTTTTTAAGTACCCCAGATTTTACAAAGCGCAGCAGTAGAATAAAAAACTGGAGTTTCTTTTCATACAAACTTATTTATTTGGGTTTTTTATATTTCAAATTATTGATACATTCAAAGAGTAATTTTAATCTCTATAATTTTTGCTAACCGTGTCAAGTCACACTCGACATCTGAGTGCAAAGGGTTAAAATGAAAATATTAAAGAACATTTTAAAATGTTCTCTGTAATTTCTTCACTACATTTACTAGCGTCAATATTTTTTATTCCTTAGATTGAACAAGACAAGACGTATTGCTAACATTCTTTGATAAGAGTGTAAAATTATTGAATAATTGACCTAAAATGTTGTGGACGATCATCTACAGATATTGAGATTTTCTCTTGATAATAGAAGCTTGTAGAATATATTAACCAGGAAATGTTTCTTTGGGCTATGTTAATTATTGGTCATTGAAAACTAACTATATTCACTTTTGTTAAATAATAGAGTTGGACACAACATTGTAAAGTTTATCTCAACAAAAACCTCATGTAGTAGAATATATTTTTAACTGAATATGGGCAGTTGGAGCCCCTCAGGAGTGAAAGGACAGCTGGCAAGACAACATTTGACATCCTGTGTGTAATTGGTTTTTGAATGCTTGACAGATTTTCATAATGGTGCGGAAGCACTCAGACTGGCAGGTAACTGTTGGGAATAGATTGAGTGGTGATAAGGCCATTTCAATATGACTCTTACATGAGAATACTTTAGATATACTTCACGTTAAAGATGCATTCTCCTTTAAGTTCCAATGTCTTCCCACCAGTGTACTCCTTTTCATCAAATTCAGAAAGAATAGAAAAACTTAACCATCAATAATTATTTAACTAGTTCTTTATTCCTTTCCTTCCACTCTGAATGTGTCAGTTTTAGATTGGAAGTAAGATTAGCAAGAAACGGGAAATAACCACTTTTCAGATCTAAATTCTACTTATTGACCAATTATCATGTGGTCATCATGGTTTAAAACAGTGCCAGAATCAGACAATTACCACAATAAAATGTAGATAATGGACTTATTTGTTAGATGACATTTATAGTGTAACCATTCTCTAATTCCTTTCCATTGCTTATAAAAACTCCAGTCATTGGATTTGTGGCCCACCCTAATCCAGGTATCCTTATTTTATTTTACTTAATTACATCAGCAAAGACCTTATTTCCAAAGGAGGTCACATTCTGAGGTTCTGGGTGGACACATTTTTCTTGAGGGCACTATCATATCACTACAATATCCAAGTGGAAATATAGTGTTGCCATTTGGATATCTGAAATCAAAGTGAGGAAAGAGATAGAAGATGGAACTACAAATGTGTGAGCATCATTATAAACTATGGGTATCAATGAGATCACCTAGGAAATGTTATTGTTTTAAGAAATTAATTTTGTGTCTTGTTCATTAGCCATGAAAAACTTATATAGGGAATTATGTTATCCCACTCTTATGATATTTTTCCCTGGCAAAACTTACAATTATATTTTGTGTTTAATAACTATTAATATATATATCACTCCAACTGTTATTTTAATGATGATCAAAATTTAATTTGATTAAAATTTGATGGATAGCTAGCCAGTCATCTTACTATGTGAAGATTAATTTTGCAAGTACTAAATACTTAATGGCCTGTAAATTCCAGTTTACAGTATGACAGATACATATAAAATTTTTAAAAAATAGCAAGAAAAAACAATTATAGCTGAATAACATATTATCTATGATAAGATAAAATAAGAGCTTTAAGTAAACCTAAAATAAAATAAATATATAAAAAATATAAAATCTGCCTTTTTTCAGTTTTTAAAAGAAACTAAATACTAGATGCTCTTGTAATAACATTTCTTTTCTTCACCTTTTTAAATAAAATATATTAAATAAACAAAAATAGAAAAAATATAACAAAGTGAATTTTACTTGCTTCTTTCGTCTTACAGATCTCAGAAGGGCCTAATCTAAGGTATGAAACTATTAGAACTCTAGAGGAAAATGTTGGAAACACTCTCCTAGACATCGGCTTAGGCAGAGTTTATGAAGAAGTCCCCAAAGCAAATCACAGCAGCAACAAAAATAAATAAATGGGACATGATCAAACTACAAAGCTTCTGCACAGCCAAAGAAACAGTCATGAAAGTAAACAGACAACCTACAGAATGGGAGAAAATTTTTGCATCCTATGCTTCCGATAAGGAGCTGATAACTAGAATATACTTAGAACTCACCAAAATCAGCAAGAAAAAATCAAATAATCCTATTAAAAAGTGGGCAAAGAACTTGAACAGAAACTTTTCTAAAGAAGACAGAAGAATGGCCAACAAACATATGAAAAAATGCTCAACATCTCTAATCATCAGGGAAATGCAAATCAAAACGACAATGAGATATCACTTAACTCCAGTGAGAATGGCCTTTATCAAAAAGTCTCCAAACAATAAATGCTGGCGTGGATGTGGAGAGAGAGGAACACTCCTACACTGCTGGTGGGACTGCAAACTAGTTCAACCTCTGTGGAAAGCAATATGGAGATATCTTAAAGCAATATGAGTGAATCTACCATTTGATCCAGCAATCCCATTGCTGGGCATCTACCCAAATGATCCAATGACACTCTACAAAAAAGACACCTGCACTCGAATGTTTATAGCAGCACAATTCATAATTGCAAGGCTGTGGAAACAGCCCAAGTGCCCATCAATCCAAGAATGGATTAATAAAATGTGGTATATGTATACCATGGAGTACTATTCAGCTCTAAGAAACAATGGTGATATAGCACATCTTATATTTTCCTGGTTAGAGCTGGAACCCATACTACTAAGTGAAGTATCCCAAGAATGGAAAAACAAGCACCACATATACTCACCAGCAAACTGGTATTAACGGAGTAGCACCTAAGTGGACACATAGGTACTACAGTAATAGGGTATTGGGCAGGTGGGAGGGGGCTGGGGGGCAGGTATATACATACATAACGAGTGAGAAGTGCACCATCTGGGGGATGGTCATGCTTGAAACTCAGACTTGTTGGGGAGGGGGAGAAAGGGCATTTATTGAAACCTTAAATTCTGTACCCCCATAATATGCTGAAATAAAAAAAAGTGAATTTTAAACTGAACACCATTGTTATTTCCATTGAGATTCATCAAGTGTTAAACATCTCTTATATTTGCCTTACATTTTCTGTAAAGATATAAAATATCACAGTTATACTTGTGGCACAGTACATCTTAGAAACCCTCATATCTTTCTTTCCTTTCCGTCCTAACCAGAGGGAACCACTATTTAGAAGTTGGTGTAAAAATCCTTTTTTATACTTTTAAAAATATTTTATTGCATATGTTAATAATTCCAAAGAATAATAATAGAATTTTAAATTTTACTTGCTTATATCATTAATTAAATATATCATGCACAAATATATCTCTATTTTAATGATATTTAAGTGGCTTCCAAATTTTCTCTAATGCACATACATTAGACCACATATCTCGGAGTTTCTTTATTCTACATAGAGAATATAGCTACAGCTGAAATTGCTGAGTCATAGACAAAGAAGGGCTACTGTGCTCTGCTTTGCAGGTCATCCACTGCACAGATCCGCATCATTGCTGTCTATGTGAAGGGCACTAGTCTGTGATGTAAAGTTCAGAACCCTCTTTGCTGTACTCAGCTGTTCTACTTGAGAGTTTCTAGACATTGATAATTTGCTTTTCAAAATGTTTGCAGGTAAATTTATACCCTCACTAACTGTATGAATTCCTATTAATATTCCCCATGCCCTCCTCTACTCTCGATATTGACAGGATTAGAATAAAATTATGTCAATGCAAAGGTTATGAAATGATATTTGATTTCTATGTGTTTAATCTATAACTAATGAGTTAAATATATTTTATATTTATTTATACTCAGATTGTCTCTACTGAAAGTGCCTATTCTTATTAACATTTTCCCTCTTTCAATTAAGTTACATATATTTTAAATATTTGTTAAGGAGTCTGTATGTTTTGTATATAAATACTTTGATATATAAATTATAAATATTTGTTAATGAAATTATTTTATAGCTTACATACAAGAAGTTTAGGATAGCAAACTAATTAACATTTAGCATTTATGTAGATTTTTCACATGATAGGATGTATTGGTCATTTGATGATATTTTCCCCACCACATTAATCAGATTTTGGTTCAAGTAAACTATGTTTTTGATGAACATTTTATATAATTCTACATTTTTTATATTGGCATGCAAACATATCAACTATTAATAGTTCATGTTTAGGAATTATTGTTTGTCCTTTGTGAAGAACTTCCAAATTCTTTATAGACCTGAGATTTAGAAAGATGAAATAAACAATTCTGAAAGAAAGGGAGATGAGGTTGAGAACAAGTGACCTCCATCATTGCCTCTGGGTACTGTAAACTGATTCTCAATTATAAACAAAGGGTGTAATATTTTGTGGTATATTGTAAATGAGAGTTCAAAAGAAAATGGCTATAATAACAAGATTGTGTGTTGAGTAAAAAAGTTAATGTAGTGCCTAGCTAGCAGATTTTGCTCAAGAGCACTACAACCTTGTTTGAAAAACATCCTTTATTCCTAAAATGGATACTTTTAAATTGTTTTTTATTCATAGTTCTATTTATTTTTAATATTTATAAAGGAGTCAAAATAATTATTTCCATTGGGTCTCTTTATGCAAAATTTTATATTTATTCACATCCAATATTATCTACAGAGTTTTTTGATTCAAGGTAAACAATAATTAACATTTAAGTCATTAAATAGTTCAGGTATATTTTGAGTCTATAAATACTTCATATATTAAGAACTAATAGCAACAGCTCACACTTTGATGCTTAAATATATGCTAGGCATGTTCTAAGTGCTTCATATTTTAATTGATTTGATCCCTGCAAGAACCCTATGAGGCAAGGGCTATTATTCCACTATTATTGTTACTATAGCCATTTGTCAGATGAGAGTTATGAGAATCAAAGACATAAGCACTTTGACAAAATAAATAACAATAGATTGTAGTGTGGGGATTCAAATCCTGGCAGTTTTTTATCCAGAGTTAATGTATTTTGACCTCTACAACAGTGCTACTGAAAGTACATTCAGTAAACTTATGTGATATAAGAATTGTTAGATTCATTTTACAAGTAGATAAAAATAGATATTGAAATTTGTAAACCTAATAGCTGTGTGACACTCATGTATCACTTAAATGCATGTTTTTTCAAATAATACATTTTATTATATTTAGAAAATTATTGGTCTGAAATTCAAACACTGTGGAAAGCAACATGGAGATACCTTAAAGCGATACAAGTAGATCTACTATTTGATCCAGCAATTCCACTACTGGGCATCTACCCAAAAGATCAAAAATCACTTTATGAAAAAGAAACGTGCACTTGAATGTTTATGGCAGCACGATTCACAATTGCAAAGCTGTGGAAACAACCCAAGTGCCCATCAATTCATGAGTGGATTAATAAAATGTGGTATATGTATACCATAGAGTACTATTCAGCTTTAAAAAACAATGGTGATAGAGCACCTCCTGTATTTTCCTGGATAGAGCTGGAACCCATTCTACTAAATGAAGTATCTCAAGAATGGAAAAACAATCACCACATGTCCTCACCAGCACATTAGTATTAATGGATCAACATCTCAGTGGACATATAGGAATAACATTTATTGTGTGTCAGGCAGGTGGGAGTGGGGAAGAGGAGATGGTATATACAAACACAATGATTGAGATATGCAACGTTTGGGGGATGGTCATGCTTGAGGCTCTGTCTTGAGGGGGCAGGGGGGTATGGGCAACATACATAACCTTAACATTTCTACCCCTATAATATGCTAAAATAAAAAAAAATCAAACAAACAAACACATACTTCACTCTAACAGGGATAGACACACTTTTCCCATAAAAGGCCAAATAGTAAATTCTTAGAACTTTGGGATCATATAATCTCTGCTGCAACTATGTAATTCTGGTGTTCAATGCATGAAAGCAGCTATAAACAATAGTAAATGAATGAGCATGCTTCTGTTCCACTGAAATTTAATTCACAAAAGCAAATATGGGGCAGATTTGTCACAGGGGCCAAAGTTTGTTGACCCTGCTCTGAATTTTACTATCTCTCTAATTTTTTGGTAGAAGTGCCAATAAAATATTATATTATATTATATTATATTATATTATATTATATTATGTCATCACATTATATTATGACAGAAGAGTGAAACTGTGTTCTAGTGGAAAGCACATTAAATTGAGAGTCCATAGTTCACAATTATTGTATTCCTTATCAAGCTTTATGCAACCTTGGTATGTCAACCAACCTTTCAAATGTATCTTTCACATTGAAAAATCAGGACAAGAGAAATAAATAGTAAAGGGATGTTTCAAATTAAAACTTCATGAAATAGATTCTTTTGACTTTTATCAATTTATCAATGAACATACACTTGCCATTTTTCTAAACTATATACTACAATTGTCACATTCATGTACAAACTTATCTCTCTCCCTCCCTATATAAGTCACCCCACTTAGTGATTTTCTATGTATCTCTGGTAAGCTTATTGTACTCCATCCATTCTTAGACAGCTAACCTTTTCTTGTGTTAAGTAGTTACTGAAAAATTATTTAACACTCTTTCTTCTGCCAGTGATTTTGTGTACCAAGCAGTGGTTCTATGGTCAAGCCATGAAGTCAAGCTATCAGATGGGTGAATGAGTAGGGAAATTGTTAATTATAGATTAGGTAAAATTCACTCATTTAAACAATTACTTTTTATACTAAAATCATATTGAAATCCTCTGAAAAGTTATTCCTTTAAATTTAGTTGCATGTGGAACTTCTTCAATTTATCTAATTATTTAGTAAATGGAATGCCAATTATATAGTTTTCAAAGCTTTGATGGAATTGTGATTACTGAAAATAAAGCTCAATAAATAAGAATATACTTAACCTTGTGTAACTACCTACTCAACGTCTCTACTTCAGTATCTAATGAGCCAGTTCCAAATGAAAATATAATGTTTATCTTTGAGTACGTGGCAACTTCATTAATCCAGTTGGTCTAAGTCACAATCTGAGTTGTCAATGATACAAGTCTTACTCTTAAAAATGACAGCACTTGTCAGAAAATTTCATAGACCCTACTTTAAAATATTTTCATCATTTATTTAATTCCCTCCACACTCATTTCTATCTCTCTGTTCCCAGCTATGATCATTTCTTACCTAGGTCCCCTTCAATATTTTCACCTTACTAAGAACTGTCCTTTAGTGATATCGTGGGTTTTAACTATGTAGTACCTTGTTTCCTCTACTCTCATATCATATGCTACTATTCTTTTTCACTTTTCTATAGCCATGCTTATTTACTTTCTTACATAAGTATTCACTGCACAGTTAAGCATTGGGGCCAATTTTGCTAAAGTATTTCTTCTTCATAAAAGGTTCTTTCCTGGACATCCACAGTACTTGTCCCCTTATACCGCTTAGATGGTAATGCAAGTGCTACTTCCTCAGAGAGGTCTTTCTTTTCCCAATCTAACATTGTAACTCCTACCTCACATTTCATACAACAACATATCCAGCCTTATTTTTCTCTACTTTTCACATCTTTCTCTAGCTTTACACATTTTTCTAGATTTTTGTCTTTTCTCATTTAGTGCCATATAAGTTTCATGAAGGGTAGTTATTTTGTAATTATTTAATTTATTATAGTATCTTAAATAAACATTTGTTATATAAATGAATGAATGAATATTCTAGAGCTTGTATTCTTCAACATCCTCCCTGGTTGTGCCACACGGATAAGTTACCCATAAGGGTAAGGCACTGCAACATTTTGAATTATGAATTCTTATAATTTATACCAAGATTTCATCATAAAGTGTTCTATTTAAACTACAGAAATGTTAGTGCCAATAAGATGGCCTAAACTGATATTTTAATACTTGTTTTTATATACATAACTTCAGAAATAATGAATCTTTCCATCAGCAAATGCAGTCAGTAACTGCTTTTTGCTTATAAAAATTGTTGTGTTTGACTTATCAAAATATACTATAAAATTATTATGATTGTATGTATTTATATACCAAATCTTCATAAATCCACAGGAATTCTGGAAATGTTCTGAGTGAATAACATATTCTTAAATTGTATTTTCTGCTTATAGCTAGTGCTATTTCTATGTGATTGAAGTTCTTTCGTACTGATACCTTGACAAAATAACTACAACTCCTTTAAACCACTGTTGTTATTCACTTAGCACTACAAATTTGTGTAGAAATGGCAAACATAAGCACCTGTGACAAAGCATGAATGGTAGATACCTCTGAGATTTATCTGTAGTTAAAAATTATTTCTTTTGTCATAAATTCTTACTTTCATATATTGTGGCCATTTGAAAAAATGTATTCATCCTTTTATGTTGCTCTCGAGTTCTTTATTATTAGTTTTTATACATAGTTTGAATCAGAGTGGCCTATATTTTACACATGGGTTATACTGTGGTAATTTAAAACTAATTGAAATTTTTAGCTGACATAATTATCGGTATTGCTGTTAGAGTGGTATAAATTGCTCAAATTCTGAAATATTTGCACATTAATAAAAAAAACATAGTGTAAGGAGGAAGATGTGATTGAAGACATATAGGTTTCACTGTACCAGAAAGCACAGATTTGGGAGATATTAAAGGCATAGTGCCCAGATAAGATATCACTAGAAGATTCACAGTTATTTTAAATTTGTATAATCAAAATAATTCTGAAAAAATTTCTAGTGAAGGGCTCTAATCAACCCAGCTTGGAACAAATTCCCTGCACCAGAACTAATCACTGTAAACAATAGATGAGAATATTAGAATAGTTAACTTTTGGGTCAGAGGGATGGGATGAGAGACTTTGTGGTGCCAAGGAAAAAAGAAAAAGTAGATTTATATGCCTTCTCATATTTCTGATTATAAGGCTCAGGTGAATTATACTTAAAGAATAAATGACTTTATCAAATTATGAAACTGGTGTTATATATCATTTAAAATATAAAAGCAAAAGTTGAATGCATTGCTTCCTTAAGTAAGGGAGTGCTATACTGGGCAGGCATAGCACCTTTGACAAATGCATTCTGATATTTTATAAAGTATTTGGAAAGCTTTTGCTCTAAGGTTATGTCATTTATAGAGCTATGGATAAGTTGATACCAGTATTCAGAATGTGGCTTGTAATGGTTGATATTTTGTGTTGGGTAGAGATGCAGGAGTTTGGTGACATCACCTTTAAAATGATGTCCACTAGAATGAGTGCACTGATTGGTTGACCTTCAAAGCAGGAAGTAGACATCTTTCAGATACAGATTCACTGAAGTGAATTCTCATTTTTGAACAGATGAGTTTAAAAATTTATCGCCATGGACAGATAATTACATTGACCATAAAACTAATATTATTAAGTAAGTTATTTCAGTTAATGATACCATGGCTATAAGACACTCATCTTGTCCTAAATATGTAAAGAAGTTTTTTGAAAACATTAAAAAAAATGTAGATATACAGAAGAGTTGTAAATGTAGTGCTGAAATTATCTAAAACCCTATCACTTAGCTTCCTTTTATCTCAATATTCTATATAACTATGGTACATGTATCAAAACTAAGCAAATACATTTTAAAAATTACTATTTTGAACATTTGTGAAATATAAAAATAGTTAAACATTAATACAATTATTGACATTATACATTGCATAATAGAATAAATTTGGAAACTCTAGTAATTTCAATAGTAAACCCTGGGTAATATTTAATACCCATTCCTAGTTAAAGAAACATATTTAAAATTTCCAAATAGTAGAATAATTTTGCTATATGATAAAATATTTATATTAATAAAACTATAGACTTTATTCTAAAGGTGAAAAATAGGATTATCCCAAGATAATTAGGTAAAAGACTGGCACTTAGTATATAGCAACATAATACAATATATAACCAATAATTATAATGTTAAGTCTTCAGTATGAGTAAGGTTAATGGGACATACAATTTTTTGAGGTATTTTGTCAATGTCACTAATATTGCCTATGATTGAACACTTCATTAAATTCGGTAATCATCAATTTCAGCATATAAGAAATTAGAGAGTTTACTAATACAAATTAGTGTACTAATACAATACTGAAGTATTGTTGCGAGAAAGATACAATGGTAGCTTTTTATTATTCCATTACAACAGCAGCATGATAGCATCATGTAATATGGACCTTGGGGATAAAAAATCAAAGGAATTTAAATTAGAAACTCAAACAAAATGTGTAATAATTTTGAGCAATTATGTTACCTGTTTCTAGAAATGGAAAAAAAAAAAAACACAAAGCAGAGCCACAGCCAGAAATTTACAGATGACATTCTTAGTTACAAAAATCACTTTTAGCCATAAATCAGAAGACTGTGGTCTTTATGAAACCATGTATGAAAGGACTACTCTTGAATGCAAGAAATTCTCTTCACTCACACTTGTGCACAGAAATATAACCACATAAACATTATTCTAACAAATTCTGCATCAGCTTACATTTAGTGGTAGACTTCCAATTTTCCTCAATTGTAAACAAAAATTGGATAAAAATAGTGCAAACTTTCCTCAATTGTAAACAAAAATTGCATCAAAATAGTGCCAACTTCATTGGATTGTTCTGAGTATTAAGTTTACTTAATCCCCAGTGCATTAGTATGCAAAGAGCTTAGAATCATGTGCAGCACATAGTATGCTCTTGATAAATATTAGGTAATATTACACTATAACAAACGCACTGCATGTTTGCATATTCATTAAACTGCTATGCACTTATAAAAATTATTCATTTTTTATATTGTTAAAATATAGAATATAGTAAATAAAGCATATATACTATAGTATATAGTATTCTGCTACTAATTTATTCAAATATTCAGAAATATTATAAATTATTCAGATAATTTATAAAAATATCACATATATGTTATAAAACATTGAGCAAAATTCTTATTCATCTTCTTTTTTTTTTACTTTGATAGATTTAGTAGATATAAGTATTTTCTTGTTATATGGATAAATTGTAAAGAGGTGAAGTCTAGACTTTTAGGGTACAGGTCACTCAAATACTGTACATTTTACCCTGTAGTTAATTTTTGATGTGTCACCCCTCTTTCACCCTCTCCCTTTCTTAGTTTCCAGTGTCCATTATACCACTTTGTATCATTTGTCTTTATATTTCTTCATTTGATATTTTCAGTTTAGGCTTTACAGGGGAAATAATTTTTAGCTTAACCATTTGGTCTTGGAGCAATTAAAATTTTTGAATGTTGACAAAAGAATATTTTTGAGACATTAATAGTAGTTCACCTATTTATTCTGGCACCTAAGAAAAGTGATTTTTGAATTAATACTTAAAGAAAAGCTAAGACAGATGATATTTAAATCAATCAATGTAATTACTTTTACATGTAAATACTAATTACCTGTTTCTGAATCTTCAATTTATTATCATGAGTTGCTGGTATATCATCACAACATCTGCAGAGGCTAATTTATTTTTCAAAGAACTAAGAAATGCTTTTCTTAATATATAAATAAACCCATCTGTGACACAGCAGTAAAATCTTTTTAAAGTTGCTTTTCATGAACAAAAAGTCAATATGTACATTGGATTTTGGATACATTTGTATTAAATATGTAAATATGGGCACTATTATATATGATTACATATAAAAACAGGTTACGATTATGAATATCTGATGTTCCATACTTATTGTTGAATATTTGACCTGATGTGTGGCTAGATACTTATGTCTAAAATATTATTTAGTCATATATTACCTTAGACAAAAAATAAGACTTTTTAAATTTCTTGTAGAATATATTTTTTATAAAATCCTACTATGAAAACATGTAGCAAATATTCTGATATTAATATCAAACAACTGATAGCTATCAGCTTATTTTTTTGTATTTAATACTTGGAAAAAAGGGTTTTTTGAAAATTGTTTGTTCTTTGAATGTTATATTAAAACTGCACATTCTCAGGTAATGTAACCATTTTGAGCCATTTTGACCAAAATGCCCAGAGAAAGCATATATAAAGAAATGCAAACAATGGACAATGTCCAAGTGAAAAATACCTTCTTATAGTATGATTTCAGTTTCAATATTTGTTGTTTTAACATTATTTGCCAGGGTATTAACATTGAAATCCATTTTGCAACATATTTGTATGAGGTTCTGAAAGGATTTTGGCTGTCTAGAGATATCCATAATCATAGGGATATGAATACACCAAATATGTGAATATCATTTAGTATGTGTGTCCTTAATACAGTTTGGATATTTTTACTATAAAATGAAATTATTAATTTTAATATCAGATATAATTATGAATTTCATGAATATCTATCAAATAGATTAATTATTAATAAATTAATATTTCATAGCATTTATTTTTTCATGAATCTTCCAAAGTTCAAACTACAGATATGGCTAATTCAATGTTATTTCCTCAGCTTATGATTATAAAACATAGGATTATTTTTAAGCTGCATATATTTTATTGAAATAGTGCACTGTGAATCTATTTTATAATGTTAATGATACATTTCTAATATAGGAATATGAGACAACATGTGCAAATTATGGTGTATCCTTTCTATACTTTGAACAGTATAGATTTTTTTAAGAAAGATGTGCTTTATCAACTAAGAGAAAATTGTATCTGTAGAGAAGAGTTAGTAGACATGTTTGCAGTAAAAAGTCCTTTTGGCTATAATAACATATATAACAAGATGGTACACATTTCTTATTAATATACTCAAGTTTGCAGGGTATCAACTATCTTTGTTTTGCCATAATTTATATCTTGATCCTCCATTCCACCAAGTGACTGTAATTTAATATTGGTCAAGACTAGAATTATTTTCTCCTGTAAATTAAAGATTTATTTTGACAATTAGTGGTTTATTTATTTAATAACTGGCCAAAATTTAAATCATAGTTGAAATTTTGTCCTTACTTTCTCTTGCTGGAATTCCTCAAGCTGGAGATGACACCATTTTTTAGTTGTAATCGTCCTCCGCATTTCCATTTGATGAAATGTTTATGCTATCATTTGATTCTTGGTCAAACAATTCATCACATGATTGCAGCTACTCTTCCTTATCCTAGCCAAAGGCTCCTTCCAAGAGCACGAATCAAGAGTAATAGATTCATGCTACTCTTTGACTTCTGGAAATACAGTTCACTCCTCCCTTACCACCCTATCCTGTGTAAGGGAAATGCTAGTTGTTTGAGGGAAATGTGCCTAAGATCCCATGAGTGTAGCTAGAGAAAACAAGTTAAAGGAATGTGACATAAAATATTTCAGTACTATAGTTCGAGAAATTAGAAAGGTTATTGGAAGTTCATTGAAGGGTAGAAATATGCACTAATTATCCAAAAGAGGGGAAGAAGGGGTGATGGAAAGGGTGAATGCACTAATGGAGTATAATACGATTGGTAAACAGCATTAAAGGCCTACTTAACATTATCTCTGTGTGCATGTGTGTTTCAACATTTTTCCTCTAGTCTTAGAATTTTATTTTATTATATTTATTTCAGAATATTATGGTGGTACAAAGTTTTGGCTACATGAATTGCTTTTGTACAATTTGAGTCAAAGTTATAACTGTGCCCATCACAAGATAGTATGCATTATACCCATTAGGTGTGATTTTATCCATCCCCTTTTCCACCTCCCACATGCTTGATTTCCATTAAGTTTTACTTTCATATATGCACAAGTGTCGATAAATTAGTTCTAATTTAATAGTGAGTACATGTGGTGTTTGTTTTTCCATTCTTGAGATACTTCACTTAGGAAAATGGTCTCCAGTTCCATCCAGGTTGTTACAAAAGGTATTGGTTTAACATTTATAGTTGTGGCTGAGTAGAATAAAGCCATAAAATGTGGTATACATATAACACATTTTATTGATTCACTCATATATTGATGGGCACTTGGGTTGATTACACATCTTTGCAATTGTGAATTGTGCTGTTATAAGCACTCTAGTGCAAGTGTCTTTGATAAAATGGCTTTTTTCCTTTGAGTAAATACCCTATAATGGAATTGCTGGATCAAATGGTAGCTCTATGTCTAGTTCTTTGAGGTATCTCCATACTACTGTCCATAGAAGTTGTATTAGTTTGCAGTCCCACCAACAGTTTTCCTTTCTCTTCACTGGAGAGAAAAGTGTTCCTTTCTCTGGAACTGGACTCTGAGACTCTCTGGGTTTGACCTGTGCTGCTATCCTTTTCCTTCTCAGCTATGTAGTTTTTCTCCTTGGGGTCCCCAGACATCTTTGTTGTCCCTCTCTGTGATCCATACCAGAGCTCAAACTCTTCTCTGCTCTTCTCAGTCCAATATTCTACCTTACAGCCAGGATGGTCCAACAAGCGATGTCTATAGTAGGCCACGTTGGCTCTCTCTAACATTATCTTTATTTTTTTATTATAAGACCAATCAGCATGGTTGTGAGGTATGTGCACTGTTTAGAGGAAGAGTTAGAATAGAAGCTAGATTTATATAAAGTTGATGTTTTTCCAGGTAATTGCACCAGAGAAAGTGAGAGACAGAGAGTGATGTGTGAACAAAGGTCTTATAATGATTGCTTCAGATATTCACACAACTGGGGATTCTTAATGTTTAAGATAGAGCCCACGTTGCTCAATTCTATAATGTACAGGTATAAAAAAGACTATGGGATTATGAATAATAAATAATAAATAAATTTATTTATCATGCCTTCAAATCATAGCTTCACAGAAAAGTTGAGTAGGTCATATTCATACCCATGCAATCCTTGGCTCAAGGAATTTAAATTACATTTTGCATTTTCCATTCTCAAAATCACATATGATTATTATAACATCTTAACAGTGGGTTGTCCCAATGCTTTTCACAATTTCTGCTAAAAGTAATTAGCATATAAGAAAAAACAAATTCAAATGATCTCTGTACTATATTTAGTTTTTAGAAGAAAAACTAAGTCCTGGAGCCTGGACCACAAGAGCGCACATGCAGGTACCTATGAGGTTAGATTCTTCGATGAGGAGTCCTACAGCCTCCTAAGGAAGGCTCAGAGAAATAACGAGGACATTTCAATCACAGGTTAAACATTCATCAGCATATTTTCTTTAAATATTATAATTACATGAATATAAACTGTGGTTGTGTTTATTTTATTTCATCCAATTTGATAGATTTAATTAAATAGGTTAGGTAATTTGTATTCCATTTCATTTCTCCATTCAACACTAACATTTTTTATGTAGTATATTTGACCCCTATGATAAAATTTATGCCTATAGAATCTATGAGTTTGACACTTTTGAACTATGTAATAATAAATGAAATGTATCTTGATAACTTATTTAATCACTACCACAGTGCTTTAAAATTGCTTCTCCTCTCTCATCTCTGGCTGATATGTATGGTATAAAGCCTTGTGGCTCTTCCCTTTATATTGAGCTTATCCCTCTGTTCTTTTACTCTTCCAAATTAAGAGAACTAAATCTTTAATTTTACTTACAAGTCCTCCAACTTAAACTAAAATTATAAATATTTATAAAATTTACATAAAAGTAAAAAGTAGAAAATAAATTTTTTCCACTTTTAAATACCTTCTGGAGACTTTTGTTTGTGGGAAAATGATTAGAAATTAAATACATATATTATTATACATATGTATATAGGAAGACAAGACTTATATTGAGAATTTTATAACTAAAAAAAGTTTTAAAAACGTTTCTTCTCAATAAAAAACTGTGTGTGACATCCACATTACCACAAAAACAAACTTTAATGTCTTAATCACCATTCTTATAGGCAGAACCAGCAACATTTAAAAGTATAAATGGGCAAATGAGATATCATTTCACTTTTGAGATTTATAATTTTTAACATGACACCCTATTTCCAGTAAGGATCTTTGACAATTTAGTAACACTATTGTACTATCATGGCTTACATGGCCTATAATGCAGGATAACATAAAAAATAAAGTTTCTAAATACTATAGATTTATAACCTGATAAAGATATTTAAAATAAAATTTAAAATTTAAAATAAAATATAAGTTTTTATTTGAGAATAGCTTTCACATTTTAGGCATCTTTAGTGTTTGTATATTATGTTTTCTTTAAATATTTCAAAGTTAATGCGAATGTTTTATCCATTTTTGCTAGATTTAAAATAGTGCTATAGACATAGAAAGGATGAAGATATAGATCAGAATGATAATTTGTTGGTTAGGTATTTAAAGACAACACAGAGACATTTATAAAAATTCTTACTACAATACTCATACAGAAAATAATGTGTCAATTTACTGAGAAAAAAACATATTTTAATCACTCTATGAAACATTACATCAACGTAATTTGCCTCTAATAATTTACCATTCTTACTTTCATGACACAGAAGTTATTATTCTTTGTCATGGTACAGAGAGATAAATATGTATTGAATATAAAGATATTGATCATCTCTTCGATAATTTGTCTACCCCATCTTCTCCACTAAAATGTTAACTGAATTATTCTAACTCAGAGCTATATGTTTTGTGCTGAAAATAGAATCTAACAAGTTGGAGCCAATATAGAGTTTGTTTAAATTACAAATGAAGTGAGAAGGATCTAATCATTCTCTAATAGAAAATATCTATTTGCTCTGAGGATAGTTTCCTCGGTTTTGTGGAAGCTTTTTAATTTGATCAGATCTTATTTATTTATTTATTTATTTTTATTTCAGCATATTAAGGGGATACAATGTTTAGGTTACATATTGCCTTTGCCCCACCTGAGTCAGAGCTTCAAGTGTGTCAATCCTCCAGATGGTGTGCATCACACCCATTAGATGTGAACATATCCATCTCCTCCTCCACCCTGCCATCGGCACAATACAAATGAATCTTATTGTTATATGTGTACTTAAGTGTTGATCAGTTAATACCAATTTGATTGTGAGTGCATATGGTTCTCATTTTTCCATTCTTGTGATACCTCACTTAGTATAATGAATTCCTGCTCTCTCCAGGATAATACAAGAGGTGCTATATGTACCATGTTTTTTGTAACTGAGTTGAACTCCAGGATATACACATACCACATTTTATTAATCCACTCATGTATTGATGGGCACTTGGGTTGTTTCCACATTTTTGCAATTGTGAATTGTGCTGCCATAAACATCTAAGGCATATGTCTTTTTTATAGAATGTCTTTTGTTCTTTGGGCAGATGCCCAGTAATGGGATTGCTGGATCAAATGGTAGTTCTTATTGTAGCTTTTTGAGGTATCTCCATATTGCTCTCCACAGAGGTTGTACTAGTTTGCAGTCCCACCAGCATTTATTTATTTTTGTTGTTGCTGCGATTGCCTTTGGTATCTCCACAAATTGTTTGCCTAGGCCAATGCCTATAATAATTTTTTCATCATCTTCTTCTAGAATTCTTATGGTTTCATGCGTTAAGTTTAAATCTGTTATTCATCATCAGTTGATATTTGTGAGGTGTGAAAGGTGCAGATCCTGTTTTAGTCTTCTACATATGGCTATCAAATTTTCCCAGCACCATTTATTGAATAAGGATTATTTTCCCAGTGTATGTTTTTGTCTGCTTTGTCAAGGATTACACTGGAATATTAGGATGGTTTTATACCTGGGTTCTCAGTTCTATTCCATTGGCCTATGTCTCTGTCTTTGCACAAGTTCCATGCTGTTTTGTTTACTATAGCCTTGTAGCATAGCTTGAAGTCTGGTAAATTGATGCCTCTGAATTTGTTCTTTTTGCTTAAGATTGCTTTTGCTAAATAGGGTCTTCTCTGGTTCCATACAAAGTGTAGAATTATATTTTCTAGGTCTGCAAAAAATAATGTTGGTATTTTAGTAGGGATTGCATTGAATATGTAGATCTCTTTAGGTAGTATAGACATTTTAACAATATTAATTCTGTCCACACCCTAGCATAGTATGGTTTTCCACCTATTTACATCCTCTGCTATTTCCTTCCTCAGCGTATTGTAGTTCTCCTTGTAATGGTCTTTCACCTCTTTAGTTAAATATATTCCTAGGTATTTTCTTTTCTTTGTTGCTATTGTAAAGGGTATTGACTATTTGATTTGGTTCTCAGTTGATGGTTATTGGCATAGAGAAATGCTTCTGATTTCTGTACATTGATTTTGTAAACTGAGACTTGCTGAATTTATTTATCAATTCCAGTAGCCTCATGGCAGAATCTTTGGGGTTTTCTAGGCATAAAATCATATTGTTGGCAATGAGTGATAGTTTGATCTCTTCTGCCCCCATTTGGATGCCCTTGATTTCCTTTTTTGCCCTATTGCTCTGGCTAGGACTTGAGCACTAAATTTAACAGAAGCAGTGATAGATGGCAACTTTGTCTGGTTCCAGTTCTAAGTGCAAATATTTTCAATTTTCCCCATTGACTATGATGCTGGCTGTGGGTTTGTCATATATGGTTTTTATCATATTTAGATAAGTCCCATCTATGCCTATTTTGTTAAGCATTCTTATCAGAAAAGGGTGCTGAATTTTGTTGAATGTTTATTCTGCATCTATTGAGAGGATCATATGGTCTTTGTTTTTGCTTCTGTTTATATGGTGAATAATATTTATAGATTTGTATATGTTGAGCCATCCTTGCATATCTGGGATGAAGCTCACTTGGTCATGATGGATTATTTTTTTGACAAGCACCTCAATTTGGTTTGCGAGAAAGCAAACAGACAACCTACAGAATAGGAGAAAATATTTGCATGCTACACCCTGTAAAGAGCTGATAAATAGAATCTATATAGATCTCAGGAAAATTAGCAAGAAAAAATCAAACAACCCCATCAAAAAGCGGGTAAAAAGATATAAACAGAAATTTTTCAAAAGAAGATATGCTAATGGCCAAAAAATATATGGAACAATTCTCAAATCTCTAATCATCAGGGAAATGCAAAGCAAAATCACTATGAGATATCACTTACCTCCAGTGAGAATGGCCTTTATCCAAAATTTCCAAAACAATAAATGTTGATGCAGATGTGTTGAAATAGGAACACTTATACACTACTGGTGGGACTGCAAACTAGTACAACCTCTGTGGAAAGTAATATGGAGATACCTCAAAAAGCTACAATAAGAACTACCATTTGATCCAGAAATCCCATTACTGAAAATCTACCCAAAGGAAAATAAAGACATTTTATAACAAGACATCTGCACTAGAATGTTTATAGCAGCACAATTCACAATAGCAAAGATGTAGACACCACCCAAGTGCCCATCAATACATGAGTGGATTAATAAAATGTGATATATGTATATCATGGAGTTCTACTGAGTCACAAAAAGCAATGGTTATATAATACCTCTTATATTATCCTGGAGAGAGCTGGAACTCATTGTACTAAGTGAAGTATCACAAGTATGAAAAATCAAACACTGCTTGTACTCACCATCAAATTGATATTAACTGATCAACACTTACGTGCACATTTAGTATTAACATTCATTGGGTGTCAGGTAGATGGTGGGGAAGGAGGGGAGGGAAATATGCGCATCTCATGAGGGCATGAGTTTGGTGCATACTGGGGGATGGACACACTTGAAACGCTGACTCAGGTGGGCAAAGACATTGTATGTAACCTAAACATTTATACCCCCATAATATGCTAAAATAAAAAATAAAATAAAATAAAAAGAAAGCATCTCTAAGCCCTTGCTATCTATTAGGAGTTATACTAATATCTTTACACACATTTTGCACTTCTTTTTCACAATACCTCTAATAGGTAGACACTATTATTATTATCATCTCTATTCCACAAATGAGGAAACTCAGGTTATAAAATAGGTCTTATAGTTGTGGAAGTTCACAAGCTTTGTATTTCACAATGGGTATAATTATTCTAACTTCTAACCATAATATGAAATCAATAATTTATTGCTATTGAATTTGCAGGCCTAGTTTAAATAATATATATAAAAAGTGTTATTATATTCTACTTTCTTTTTTTTTCAAAACTAATGTTTTTATTTATTTATGTATTTATTTATTTATTTTCAGCATATTATGGAGGTACAAATGTTAAGGTTACATATATTTCCCTGGCCCTCTCTCCCCCTCCAGTCAGAGCTTCAAGTGTGTCAATTCTCCAGTTGGTGCACATCACAGTCATTGTGCATGTATATACCCATCCCCTCGCCCCACCTGCCCGACACCCGATAGATGTCTACTTTCTTTTTAATTACTAGAGAAATTTAAATAACAGCATATACATCAAAAAACATAAAACATCTATTATATTTGGTCATGCAGATGAGATACCCAAGTTCAAAATAATAATCAAGATCAAACAGATATTTATAGATTTCTTATACAAAAAATAGGTCAAAATCTGCTTGGAGCTGGAGCCCATTCTACTAAGTGAAGTATCACAAGAATAGAAAAAACAAGCACCACATGTACTCAGCATCAAAGTGGTACTATTTGATCAACGCTTATGTGCCCATATAGTAGTAACATTCACCTGGTGTCAGGCAGGTGGGAAAGAGGATGATGGGATGGGTATATTCATACATAATGGATACGTTGTGCACTGCCTGGGGGATGGGCACACTTGTAGCTCTAACTCAGGCTGGGTAAAGGCAATATGTGTACCCCTAAACATTTGTACCCCTGTAATATTCTGGAAAATATTTTTGGTGTGACTAGGTCTTTTGGTAAAAAAAAGGTAATAATAGTCTGTAATTTACCTGAAGTAAACACACTTTTGATCCAACAATCAAATTTTTATATGAAAAATATATATGGATAAATAATATGTGTGTTCATGTTTGTATAATGTTTTCATATGTATGTATAAATATCCAGCATTTTCCCAATAAAGTATTGTTCTATATGTGTATTTTATTCTTATAATATTTTTGTCATTTTAATCATCTCCCCCAAATACTAGTTTTGGATAATGTGTCATATAGTCAAACTTGAAAGAGCTAAGTAACAAAAGGCGACCTCCATAGTAAAATTGTTAAATATAAAAGGCCCATCACTTTGAAATCAAGTCAGATTTATCATCATTTATAATTCATTGGAACTCCTTTTAAATACTGCTTCAAGCATCTCCTAGGTATTTATATTGGGGAAAGATAAAATGCATAGATGAATGTTGCTGCCTAATAAATCTCTTTCATGCTTTTTACTTGCAATGACAGAATAACCTGACCTTGGAGGAGGGCTGTCATCTAGTGTCTTTATAGAGAGGTGGGAGCAGCTCCGACTAGCAAGAGCTAAAATCTAGATGATCTAGAACTCTCTTACCATTGCCTAATCTTTTTAATATACTAAGACAAATCCTTTTCTTCATTTTTATATTAACATATTTCAAGTTTATCACCTACTTTTTTAACTCTTAAATAGAGCTGTAAAGGATATAGCAAAAATGCTAGGCAAGCACTCTATTAATGGACAACTCCCTAGCCTAAAAAAGCCACAAGAAAGCTGATTTTAAATCAACCCAAAATTACAAGAGGGAAAGATTAGGGTGGCAAGAACAAACCCATAAAACTATAAAGGATGAGGCAATAAAAGTAAAGCAGTGAGATGAAAAGTAATGTTTATTAATTGTCTAGTGACTTTTCTTCCTATCGGGTCTCATCTCTTCTTTGAAAGGAATCTAAATAAAAATCATAGCATGTGCTTTTTTTTCTTCTGCAGATGCATCAGTGGTATCATATATTTGTAGCTGCCTTCCTGAATCACAGGTAATTGTGTATGTGGATTCTCATTTACAACAGCAGGCACAGTCTTTGAAGAAAAAGAGACATTTATTCATGAGTGCTCTTTAAAGGCAGAGCCATGATTTTATTTTCCTAAATTTAGCAAACAACTTAAGGACGTTTAGCAGTTTGTTCATTCCCCCTCAAAATATTCTTCAAGTATAGTCTCAATGATAGGTTATGTTAATTATTAATACCTAAAATTCTTAACAGATGCCATGCTAATGCTACATGGCCAAAGTATATATTAAAGAAATAACTCTCTCAGTACATTTTGAGATTTTTACCACTAGAACTTCCACATAGTGTTTTAAAATTTTTACCCTAATAGTTCCAAGAAATAATAACTCTGCCTAAGGCTTATTATTGAAGAGTGAAAAGAAAAAAATGATGTACTTCCTAAGGATTTTTCTTTTAAATATTTAGAAAATAGTACTAAAAAGCTTTATCATTTCAAAATGTGTACTCACACATGGATTCTGTTTATAACGCCTTTCTAAAATTCATACTGTCGAACTCTTCATATCTTATCTACACCATGATTGCCCCAGGCTTACTTCAATGCTATTATACACATTATATTATATTATTTGCTATTAAATAAAGAATAGCTATACTCCTTTTCCACATGAAAGAAACAGAAATATTTATGTAATGATATGCCAGATAGTACTACATAATCTAAATAGATATAACCAGAAGGAGGATTTCCTTCCTTATTATAAGAAAAATAAAAATAACTAGTATATTCCCTTCTGTTTTTTAATGGAAATTGATCACTTAGAATTAATTTCACCTGTAAATAATGGAGATTCAAAATTACATAGGATGAAAAAGATACATATCTCATGTAAAAATCTGGAAGAAGGTAGCCGAGGCTGTTATGATAGGATTATTTCATTTAGTTCTAAGAACTTTTTGATTTCCTTCTGGATCTCCTCCTTGACCCAAAAGTCATTCAACAATAGATTATTTATTATCCATGTCTTTGTGAAGCGTTGAGTGCTTCTGTTGGAATTGACCTCTAATTTTATACCATGGTGGTCTGAGAAGATACAGGGTATAATTTCTATTTTTTTTATTTCAGTATATTATGGGGGTACAAATTATAAGGTTTCAAATAATGTCCTTGCCCACCCTCCCCCCACAAGTCTGAGCTTCAAGTGTGACCATCCCCCAGGCGGTGCACATCTCACTCATTTATGTATGTATATAGCCACCCCTCCTCCCACCCACCCAATACCCCATTAATGTAGTTCCTCTGTGTCCACTTAGGTGCTGCTCAGTTAATATCAGTTTGCTGGTGAGTATATGTGTTGCTTGTTTTTCCATTCTTGGGATACTTCACTTAGTAGTATGGGTTCCAGCTCTATCCAGGGAAATACAAGATGTGCTATATCACCGTTGTTTCTTAGAGCTGAATAGTACTCTGTGGTATACATATACCACATTTTATTAATCCACTCATGAATTGATGGGCACTTGGGTTGTTTCCACAGCTTTGCAATTGTGAATTGTGCTGCTATAAACATTCAAGTGCAGGTGTCTTTTTCATAAAGTGACATTTCATCTTTTGGGTAGATGCCCAGTAGTGGAATTGCTGGATCAAATGGTAGATCTACTTGTATCGCTTTGAGATATCTCCACTCAGCCATTCTGTCTCTTCATTGAACAATTCAAGCCATGCACATTTACTGACAGAATTAAGATTTGGGGTAGATTTCTGTTCACACTGTTGGATAAATTCTTATTATTTTGTTTTCTCTCTCGAACCATTGTGGAATCAGGGTTCTGGACTTTAACTGTTAAGCAATTTTACATTGGTGGGTGTCTATTGCACTATTCAAGTGTATAATGCAGGTCTGAGTACTTCCTGCAGGGCAGGTCTGGTCCTCACAAATTCCATCCCTAGGAATGCAGGCATTCTTCAGCATTCAATTTGCTCTTACCAGAGTATATTCTAATCCACAGGCCTATGGTTGTGCCTAAAGATATAGATAGCAATATAGAAGAGGGAAAAAGAAAAATAAAAGTAAAAGGATTTTGACATCTGTTTCAGGGGCTTCACTCAAGGTGCCAAATAATCCTTCTAATTAAATTACTTTGGCTAGTATTTCATGACATGCATATATCAAGCTGAAGGAAGATTTTATTCTAGTTGGTTGTGTAGCCAGCTGAAAATTTAAGTAGCCTTTTCCTGTTTACTCTTTAGTTTGGTGTGCCCCAGATTTTAGCTTGGTTCTTTTTTATTGACATGTACAACTTGGTGGTTTCTTTCTGTCTTAAAGTTATACATGCCATTTATAACCCAACAAATCCTAAATTTTTATCTCTAGTTTAGCCTTTTTTCTAGAGCACCAAAATGCTATGTTCAACTGCTATATTATATCTCTACTTTGCTGTCTAATAAGTGTCTTAATCTCTACATGTTCAGAATTGATTATCTTGAGCTTTTCTCCAAAACATGGTTTATGCATTTGGTATTCCAGTAACTCAGTCAAAAAACATGGAATCGTTTTTGAATCCTTCCTAATCCATAGGACATCCCTCTTGACATTTCTTTCAAATTATAACCCCAACCTAATTACTGTTCATCATCTTCAGAGCTAAATCTACATCTGAGCCAGAGCCATCTCCTATTTGAACTATTATAATAGTTTATCAGGTGTTTCTGCTTTTAACCTTGCCACTCTAAAAGCTACTTTGAACACAGCAGCTGAGTGGGACCTCTAAATTGTGATTCTTTTTGTAAATTTTATTCTTCTACTTAAAACTTGCAGTGGCTCTTCATTGCACTCAGAATTAAAGCCAAAGACCCTATCTAGGCTGCACTCCCTTACTACCTTTTTGATACATCTATCTTTTACTCTTCATCTTATGATTCTAAACACACTAATCTTTTTGCTGTTCTATGAACAAGTCTGACACATCCCCACACTAGAGCATTTCTTCATCTGCCCCACTGCTTGAATTCACGCTCTGACCCTAGTTATCCACTTGATCCTTCAAGTCTCTGTTTGCTCAGATGTTACCTTCTCAATGAGGCCTACTCTGACCATGTTATTTAACACTAAAACCTCATTCCCACTGGACCTCAGAATTTCTAATTCCTCTTACCAAGCTTTAATATTATTTTAATAACACATTAATTTATAATATATAATGTGAGTTGTTTATTTATACATTTACATATATACATAATTTTTATATATACATATATATGTGTGTATATATATATATATATATATATATATATATATATATATAGTTTATTATTGGTCCCTTACCCTAGAAAGTGAGTTCTATAAGAGAGGAGAGAATTCTTTTTCTTTCTCTATTTTAATCACTGACTTAACATAAAGTCTGTAACAGTTCATGGAACATATTAGGTACACCAGGAATATTTGTCAGCTGGTCAACTGAATTCATTAAATGAAAGATTTTACTGTTAAGAAAGAAGAGAACAAGAATTGGTGGTAACAAGCCAGTTCTGCCATAAGGATCTAAGTGAAACTTCAATATATAAAAACTCATTGTCTTGGCAACAGTTTACAGTGAATAGGATGGAAGTAGCACATATTACTAGATATCTGGCATTTATTTACAAATGAATTTTAATTTGCCCACACAGAAACTGACAAAGAGGCATTATTACCTCAATTTTCCTGATTGAGATGATTGAGATTGAAGTAACTATATGTTTTCTCCAGATCACATGAGGAAATCCTAAACTAGGTATTTGAATCCCTTTGCAGGTATGGCTAGATTTACAACTTTTTCTAATTATATGAAATAAGAAATTTACCTTTCCTTTTTTATGTTTACTGCCTGATTTTAAGCCCCACTGCTCCATTTTCTCCTCTACTCTACATCTGGTCAAGCTGATAAGAAAGTCAGAGTACTCCTTCTTTGGCACCAGATGGAGATTAAAAATACACAAGCACCTTCCTCTATGCGGAAACTTTCACCCTGGGTCCCCATCCCCTAAACACAATAAAATCCTAAGCCAGTCTCCTTTCTTTGCTCTCTCAAGCTATTTCAGACCAGTTTTGGAAACCTTTGATAAATTCTAAAAATCAGTTGTCCTGGCTGCTTTTTGAAGGATTGATTTATTAGATATTCAGTAGCAACCTGAGAGATATTCACTTACACAAGTTGATTATTAATGATTGGCTAGTCCTAGCTTGCTCCGTTGTGCTAATTACTGAACTACAAAAAGACCTGTCATTCACACACACAAATACACATACACACGAGTTAAAAATGTCTGTAATAACAACTCAAAGTTAAAAAGTAAATACATCTCATAAGAAGTGTTTTCCCTGGGTTAGAGTTTTGAGAAATGAGGTTTTACTATATGACGTAATTGTACAAGCTTTTCATATTTTCTGAAGGCTACAATAACCTCCAGGTTTAGAACTGAATGGTCTCATTCTTAAATATGGATCAATAGAGGAGAAAATGTTTTGTTTTATTTCAAAATTACTATTATGGATTTAGAGGGTGAATCAGAAGCTAATGCTCACTGTTATATTTTTGTTTTAAATAGAGAAGAACATATCCATCTTTGCAAATGAATTGTACTTCTTTTTGCATACATGAATTTTAAATAAATAATTTCAATGCCAGTGATTATTCCAGTACAGTAACAGTATATACAGTATATACTTCTACAATAGATCCATTTAGAATCTCAACTAATTTTCAAACACACCAGTGATATTGATTCTATGGAGGAAAAAAGATATATTTGTAGCATAAGTCATACAATCTATGTACTGAGAATCCAATGAATGTTAATTAACAGATTATATTTTTCACATTGGAAATCAAGTCAATTAACTGGTGTTTTAATTCTTAAATTACATATTAATAATTATGGCACGGTATACTTTTATTAGTCAAATAATATCTAATTTTTGTTTCTAAAGACCAGAAATTTAGAGTACCAATTTGCTCTAAAATAATGTAGAAATAAAGATTTTAAAATAGTGGAACACTAGACTAGCTATACAGGCACTTTTCTATACTATCGGATTTTCAACGATTAATGTATTTATAGTTCCATAACTATAAAGTGTGCAGATTCATAAATAGCACCTATGAGATAGCTGCTGTGAAGGAAAAAGGAGTGATATATTGTGAAAGCTGTTTGAAAGCATAAATTATTATGTGATACATTATTATGCTTTTTGTTAGACCAGGGCTAACAGAATGCATTTTTGATTAAAGGCACTTTTAATATCTCAGAAAAGAAAGAACCATATAATAACAATATTCATATAGTTATGTGAACATATTATTTTAGACAGCTATCAATTCTGAGTTTTTGCTTTATTTTGATGCCAAAATTAAAATATCCCAAATGATCTCTTAATAACAGTATATGGCAGCATAAATAGAGTATTTTTTTCTTCCCCATTTTTTTTTGAGGGGGGGAAATTTGTTGCCAACTCCCAGTAAATGGTGTTGATTAGCCATACTTAAATTTCAACTATTTACTTAGAACCAAGTTTGTGGCTTTGAATATTTAGGTCCACCTAGTCCTCTCTTGCCTTTTGTGAGTTTTTCCATATCCTGTAATTTTCATGTATTTTCAATTCCCACATTGAAACATTATTTTATACAATGAATATTTCTTTAGATTTATGCTCAGGTTTGCCCTTTGTAGGTCTTTGTGCTTTCCTCTTAGGTAATTTTCCTCCCATCTGATTGACTACTTTTAGTGAAATTTTACTAATGGCTTCTCTCTGTTTTTGTTTGTCCGAAAGTACATTTTTAATTTTAAAGAATACTTTTTCTGCTAACAGAATGTTAGGTTGGCAAGTCTTTTCTTTCAGCACTGCCTTCTGGTTTCCATTGTTTCTACAGTGCTTTTGGTGTTTCTCAGTCTTTCTCCTTTAAAATTAACATGCACATCCAGTCTCTTATTTTAAAATTGTCTCTTTGTCTTTTCATTTTAGCAATTTGATTATGAAATACTAACTATGGTTTTATTTGTATTTTCCTTCTTAGTGTTTATAGTGCTTCTTACTTCTGGGACATAGTAACTTTCATCAAATTTGGAAATTCCTCAGCTGTTATCTTGCAGATTGTTACTTCTGACTATGTTCTCTCTCTACTTTCCTCGAGGGATACCAATTACACATTTTACGTTTTCTTCCTCATATTCCATATATCTTGGGTTTCACTTCTTTTTTTCCTGTCATTTTTGCCTATGTGCTGCAATATGGATTTTATCCTCTGATAATACAGTAGATCAATAAATAATGCACAAGCAATACATATGAAAGAACAAATAATATAGATGAAATTAGAAAGATATATCAATACATTAAATTTGTAAACACACATCCATAACCTATGGATATAGAATAATTAATATAACAACATATTATGCATTATAATTTTTTATTTCAAATTTCATAACTGTTTCAAGAAGTATTTTTCCTCAGTCATAACTACTACCCCTGTTTCAATTCCCCATCCTGTCACTCAGCTATATACATAAATTAAAAAGTTGCAGCTAATGAGCATTTTTGGACACAGAGTTGCATTTTGTTACTAATACACCATGCTGTTACCTGAAACAATTAACAGTTAAAATGTGTGTTTTAGTGTTTGAAGTTTTTGTTTTGTTTTGCTTTTTTTTTTGAAGCAGAGTCTCACTCTGTCCCCTCAGCCTGGAGAACAGTGACATAATAATAGCTCACTGCAACCTCAAACACCTGGGCTCAAGTAATCCTTCCACTGAATAACTGGAACGACAGACATGCATCCACACACCGAGCTAATTTTTTTCCACCATGCTGGTCAGGCTAGCTCAAACTGCTCACCTCAAGCAACTCTCCTGCCTCCATCTCCCAGAGTGCTAGGATTATAAGCATGACCTACCATACCTCGCCTTTTTAAAATTTGCTTTATTTTAATTTTTAATTTTTAAATCTAATGTTTGTTTTAAGTTGAATACTCCTCTCTTCATTTTTATGTTTCATTGGATACCTATCTAAGATAAAATTAGCCAGATTCTCAACAAAATGTGGCAAAAAACAGTTTGGGCATATTCAATGGCAATTTACTTTTTATTCAAAGGTAATTTACTTTTTTCTCTTTTTTTTACCTGATTTATTTTATTAGTTGAACTATTCCATAATCCTCTTCTAAACTCCATCTAATATATATATATATCCATTTAATATATTGATTATTAAATTTTCCTATAATTGCTAATCTTCATGGCATCATGAATCAATGTAAAACAAAATCTCATGTTCATAGTTAAAAGCATTCACATTTTATTAAATTGAATAACAATGATAAACAGACTTTAACACATTTTTGGCATACACATTAGGTACTGATAATGGATACATGCATAAAATAGATGATTACATGAGAAATCAATTCAAACATTTCTGTCATTTTAAAAGAAAAGAAAAAAAATAATGTCTAGTTTAGAAGCAGACCTTGCTGCCCCATTTTAAGCATAATTCATAAAATGGTTACTTTTAAGTCAGGATGAAATCATTTTATATCTTAAAAGTACAATCTGACATGCCCTCCTAGATTTTAATCTTCTCTTTTACAAAACAGTCTAAGATTGACTCTGTAGTACTAATTTATCTCTTCAATATCAAAAGACAGATATTTTGGTTAGTGAGAACAAAAAGTCCCATAGGTAGTAATTCAGTTTCTCTTGTGAGCTATTAACACAACAGTATCTACTTACACTCTGCTTCCCAAAGCTAATAACCAGGATTTATTTTCAAAAGTTTTGAAAATTGAATAAAGATATTCTAAGATACATTTATGTATAGATAATTGGCCCTCCATATCTGTGGGTTCCTCATCTGTAGATTCAAACAACTGATGTGTGAAAATATTTGGAAAAACACCCCCAAAGTAGCAATACAATAATTTAAAAATCAAATAAAAATCCAATACAGCATAACAGCTATTTATATAGCATTTGCATTGTATTAGGTATTCTAAGTGATCCAGACATGATTTAAAGAGTATGGGAGGATGTGTGTAGGTTATACACAAGAACCATGCTAGTTTATATCAGGGACTTGACTATCCACAGATTTTGGTATTTGCAGGGGCACTAGAAACAATCCCCAATAGATGCTGAGGGAAAACTGTAAACTAATATAAAATATATGAAAGGACATACCTCAGAGATATTGCAAGTTCCATTCCATACCGCTATAATAAAATAAATATTGTAATAAAGTGAGTTATACATTGTATACATGTATATATTGTATTTATACATTGGTTTCCCAGTGCATATAAAATTTATAGCTACACTACACCATGGCAATCTATAATATTAAGTGTGCAATGGCTTTATGTCTGATAAAATGTACATACCTTAATTTAAAAATATTTTATTGCTAAAAAATGCTATCAATCATCTGAGCCTTCAGGGAGTTGTAATCTTTTTGCAGGTGGCAGGTTACGCCTTGATGTTCATATCTGCTGACTGATCAGGGTGGTGATTGCTGAAGGTTGGGGGCTGTGGCAGTTTCTTAAAGTAAGGCAACAATGATGTTTGCTGCATAGATTGACTCTTTCTTTCACAAAAGATTTCTCTGTGACATGTGATGCTGTTTGATAACATTTTACTCATAGTAGAAGTTCTCTCAAAATTGGAATTAATCCTCTCAAACCCTGCCACTGCTTTACCAATGAAGTTTATGTAATATTCTAAATCTTTTATGGTCATTTGAACAATGTTCAAAGACTCTTCACCAGGAGATTTCATATCAGGAAACCACTTTCCTTGCTCATCCTTAAGAAGCAACTTCTCATCCATTAAAGTTTTATCATGAGATTGCAACAAAGCAGTAACATTCAAGTTTCACTTTTAATTCCAGTCCTCTTGCTATTTCTACCACATCTGCAGTGACTTTGTCCACTGATGTCTTGATCCCCTCAAAGCCATCCAGGAGGGTTGGAATCAACTCATTCCAAACTCCTGTTAATATTGATAGTTTGGCCTCCTGCTACGAATCATGAATGAGTGCATCTAGAATGGTGAATCCTTTCCAGAAGTTTTTCAGTTTACTTTGCATGGATCAAACAGGAATCACTATCTATGGAAACTATAGATAGCCTTACAAAATATATTTCTTAGAGAGATACTATGTTAGCAAGCATGAAAATAACATTAATTTCTTTGTACATCTCCATCAGAACTCCCGGGTGATTATATGGATTTTTGATGAGCAATAAAATTTTGAAAGGATATTTTCTTTTTTTTTAGTAGGTTTCAATAGTGAGCTTAAAATATCCATTAAATCATGCTGTGAATAGATGTGCTGTCATCTGGGCTTTGTCATTCCATTTATAGAGCAAGGTAAAGTAGAATTAGCATAATTATTAAGGGCCCTAGGATTTTTGAAATGGTATAAACATTGGCTTCAACTTAAAGTCACCTGCCATGTTAGTCCCTAACAAGACAGTCAGCATGTCCTTTGAAGCTCTTAAGCCAGGCATTGATTTCTCTTCTCTAGCTATGAAAGTCCTAGATGGCAGGTCTTGTTTTTCCATACAAAACTGTTTTGTTTGCATTGAAATTCAGTTTAGTGTTACCACCTTCATCAATTATCTTAGCTGGATCTACTGGATAACATGCTGCTTCTCCTTTCACTTTTATGTTACAGAGATGGTTTCTTTCCTTAAACTCTATGAACCAGCCCCTGCTAGTTTCCAACTTTTCTCCTGCAGCTTCCTCACCTCTCTCAGCCTTCATAAAATTAAAGTGCATTAGAGCTTTGCCCTGGATTAGGCTTTGGCTTAAGAGAATGTTGTGCTGGCTTGATCTTCTTTCCAGACCACTAAATAATAATAAATAAGTCTATTTTGCTTTCTTATCAACCATACAGCACTTCTAATTTCCTTCCATAACTTTCCCTTTGCATTCACAACTTGACTAATAGTTTGGCACAAGAGGCCTGGTTTTCTGCCTATCTTGGCTTTCAATATGCCTTCCTTGCTAAGCTTATTCATTTTTAGCTTTTGCTTTAAAGTGGGAACATGTGACTCTTTTTTTCACTTGAACACTTAGAGGCCGCTGTAGGGTTATTAATTGGTCAGATTTTAATATTGTGCCTCAGAGGATAGACAGGCCTGAGATGAAGTAGAGAGGGCAACGGCCAGTCAATGGAACAGTGAGAGCACACGCATTTATTAAGTTTGATATTTTATATCGGTGTGATTCATGGCAGCCCAAACAATTACAATACAACATCACAGAACACTGATCACAGGTCACCATAGCAGATATAATAACAATGAAAAAGTTTGAAGTATTGTAAGAATTACTGAAATGTGACACAGAACACAAAGTGAGCACATGCTATTGAAAAAGTGGCACTGATAGACTTGCTCAACTCACGGTTGACACAAACCTTCAATTTGTAACAAAACACAATATCTGTGAAATAGTGAAGCACAGTAAAATACGGTATGCCAGTACATGTGCATATATGTGTGTTTATACACATACATTTGTAAATAATTTAAATATTATTTAGTAATCCTATACTATGTTCCAATTGTACAACTTTTTTTCCTATATAAATTTGATACATTGAAACACTGTATTACACGATATTGATCTTTGTTTTATTCTCAATTTTTTGCTAAATATATCAAACTTTCCCAGACAATAGTAAGGAGTACTGGTATAGATCTAAGCATCAGGCTTCTAAGTATTGCTGAAATTCCAAGCCAGCTTCTGCTGAAAACTTTGAGCTATAGCACTTACTATTATTCAAACTTTTCACCAGGCAATGTAGTCAATCAGTAGAACAAGGAAGATGGTAAGGATATAGAAATAAAGTTATTGAGAGGAACAACACATATGTGCAACACTCAGAAGCTTTCAAGTGCAAAAGGCAAAATTTACTTTTTCTTTTTTTCATAGCAAAAATTTTCACATTTTACCATATTTAAGGAAGAGAAAGAAGAAAAATATTCTCTTCAAACATTCATCTCTCTGTCAATGGAAATTAAGTTTGTTGAGGCATGAATAATTTGATATATGTTTTTTGGAAACCAAATTTGAGTATCAACAAGGGAAGACACACCAAAAAAGTCGGGCACGTTCCAAAGTCTGTTACAAGTTGGAATGATTATATAAAACTTTAGGAGAAGGGAGGAGAACTCGTCATACTGGGGTTGTCTTTTTTCATGAGAGGCTACAATACAGAGGTTACAATCATTGGCTACAGATGACAACATACAAGCTAGAATTTTTAATGCACAAAGCTATCAGTGAAACTTCACGATTTAGAAACAAATCAGCAAAACTTTATGATTTAATAACAAATCAGCTTCCTTTTCAAAGTCAGTAGGTTACATAGTAATCAGTATGTCAACAGTTTCAGGAACTCAAAATAAGATTTGAAGGACTCACAATAAGGTTCTTTACTCAAGGATAAAATGTAAGCCAGGAATCATAAGAACTTCCCTAGGCAGTACATTTGGAAGCCTGCCAAATGTGACCTGTAGGTTATCATTTCCAAAATATTTATTTAAGCAAGAAGAGACTGTTATGAATTTGAGGGAGGGCACCACAGTTGGAGAAAGTTTGTGATTGTGACCACATAAACTATATTAAATAAAAAGTATATATTTTTGCACATCTGAGTGTAGAATGTGAATTTTCAACACAGCATACCTTTACCACTTCTACTTTTCTTTAAAAAAAAGAATTCAGACAATTATAATATTAATATAATTTTTGGCTAACGTCAAACTTAACTTTAAATTTCTTAGTACTGATTCGAACCTTGTTTAGTTTAGACCTTACAGAATCCTGACTCCTTTAATAAGCCTCTTTGAGTCAAACAATTACTGAGAGTTGAGAAGAAAGGCAAGAGACAGAGACACAAGAATTGGTTATTGAAGAACCCCTATCTGACTAAAAAATTAGTGACTCTTCTATCACAAAACATTAAATTTTATTGCATCCAACTTCCTTACTTTAATATGAAAAGAGAATCATGAGGAAGTTAACTTATTTTCTCAAAATCTGAAAGCTGATTTAAAGTTAATTTTGCACATCTAGTTCATAGTAGAGCCAGGGTTGACATTAAGAATATTATTTAACCATTATTATGTAATAATAAGAATCATTTACCATGTGACATTTTAAAATATAGCAACAAAATACTTACTTACTCATTCAAAATAAATGTATTAAGCATCAAGTTTCAGATACTCTGCCTTTACTAGAAAAAACAAAAGTTTAAGACAAAATCCTAGTCTAAAGAGGTATTTTGATTGTCAGCACTTATAATCAATAGCAACTAAATTTACCTGTATATGTTTGTAAATTTTAAAAATAATATTTCAAGTGGACACATTAGATAAACTTATAGCAACATTTTTCTTACTCTTTAATTTAAGATTCTGAAGTTTGGGTGGCTAGAAATGCTTGCACAATAACTGATTATTTTTCAATCATTGCATCCTAAATAGAACCACTCAAAAATTCATATTTTCCTTTTTTTTAATCATATAAATCCAGGTGCAAATTTTTTTCTCAAAATAGTTTTATAAGACGCCAAAGAATTGTGTAGGATCATTTAATGTTACATAAGATTGGACCATGAATATAAAGAAGACCCTGCTGGAATATAATTTGATCTAATTTTTCATACTATTAGATAGATAAAGCACCAATAAAATATCTTTGAATATTGTGTATTGTTATCTATTGTGCAGTACAACATTTACATTGCAGATTCAGTCCACTTTCTTTTATTCTTTAAAAATTCACAAATGCCATAAAAATAAGTATGCCACTCTTCGTAATTAGTATATATGCATATTTCATTAAGATATTGCTATGATTTCATCTGTGGCATTCTTTTAATTGAAATGGAAAGGCCATGCAGATGACACAGCACACTTAAACACAATTCATTGTGGATCTGCTCAGATTAATCATGTCCTTTATGAACCAAGAAGACATTCCATAAACATTAGTTACATCTGCAGCTTGATATACTATAAAAAGGGAGGTTTGGGGGCTTGCCCACCCTTGGAGGGGAAAAAAAAGGCTGTTTTCTTCCAATAAGAAGCACAAACACAAAAATGATACTTATTTTTATATCTTCAGTAACACTACTTCTGAATGACCACGCTATGAAGTTGATGGTTTTTTGCCCTATTAATGCACTTATTATCTTTCCCACATTCCATTTACCAACTAGTGAAAAATTGTAGATTGAAACTAACTAGATGTAAGAAACACACAAAAAAATCTAATTATAGTCAAGCAGTCTGTCTGCCTATCTACTTATCTTTCCTCTTTCATCTTTTCCTTTACAGACTCTCTCTCTCTCTCTCTCTCACACACACACACAAGTACACATACTCCACACAATTGCCCAGAGGCATACTCTTCTCTTTTAATACTCGGTAACTATGGTGGTTTGATTTATCTAGGCTTATTCTGTAATTTTATCATTTTTCTTGTATCTGTGAAGTCTATCTGTGTCCATTTGTCTCTTTTACTTAAGAGCATTGATATTCCTTCTTCTGAGATATATCTATCTCAGATAGATATATCTCTGATATATATCTATCTATTTCTCCATTCAAAAGAAAATAAACTATAAAAAAATCTCACCACATCTGGAGGGAAAAAAACAAATGTCTTAAAGCAGGGGGAAAGGTGGATGAACTATTTATAAGAGTATAGGATCTGGGAAACTTGAAATTTGAGAGGTTGAAGAACTATATAGCCAGTAATGTTAATAGGTGTTATGTCAATAAGGTAAAGATTAAATGACTTTTTGATTAATAGTTACTCTGGAACTAGTTAATAGCTCTGTGTGAGCAAGTTCAGAGGAAAGTTTAAATCATGAGTGCAATGGAAAAGTTATTCTAGTATTCATTAAACCAAATGAATAGAGAGTATAGTTGATGATGATTAAAATATTATAGTAGAGGATTTAAGTTTAATGATTAAATATGGTGGTAGAGTTATGAAAAATAGCATACTGCAGAATAAAATTTTAACAATTTCTAAAACAATCTTTTTTTTCTTCCTTTTTTTCTCTGAACTTTCCACATTTGCTTCTTTAGAGCTTTTCTTCCAACAGATTGTATTTGCATGGAGTTTTATGATTTGTTTTTTTTAATCAACTTCTTGTTAGTCTTTGAAGAAAATGCTATAGTTTGATAATTTCACAAGTTCATATGAACCTGAATAGGACTGGCTCACATTCTACTAATTTAAGTAGGAGTTGTGAAAAATCTGTGAAAGAGGGTAACAGCCTTAGCAGCTTTTCTCATCTAACTCTATAGGTTTGTATCCAAACATTGGGTAGAATTTAATTCATTTCACATGCAGATAAGGTACATAATTGGGAATCAATTCTGAATAACCCAGAACTGAAGAAAAAAATTATCCTCAGGATATAAGGTACAGCAATGGCAGTAAATTTAGGTTTATAAAATAAACAGAACAATAATGATTTTTTTGCTAATTTTCCCACCATAAAAATTTTATATAAATAAAATTTAAAAGATGCACAAATAAACTAGTATATATCAGAAAGTTTTGATATATGAGCCATTGACTAATGCTATTAATTTATATATGGTAATTAGAAATGGACTGTTGCTGGGCACAGTGGCTTACACCTATAGTCCCAGCTACTCAGGAGGCTGAGGCAGGAGGATCACTTGAACCCAGGAGTTTGAGGTTGCAGTGAGTTAGGCTGATGCCACAGCACTCTACCCAGGGTGACAGAGCAAGGCTCTGTCTAAAAAAAAAAGAAATAGACTATTTGTAAAATATTTATAAAATGGTACAAAATTAAAGGGGTTTGAGCTTAAAGAAACTTGAATTTCAAATTCATTATCATTGCTTACTACCAGAATATCTTCATCCTGTTTTATCAATTTTATCTTATCTATCAAGAACCACAACTACAGGCTGGGCACAGTGGCTCAAACCTGTAATCCTACCACTGTGAGAGGCCGAGTTGGGAGGATTACTTGAGGTCAGGAGTTCATAACCAGCCTGAGCAAGAGTGAGACGACATCTATACTAAAAATTGAAAAAATTAGTCAGCCAACTAAAAAGTGAAACAAAAAATTAACGGGACATGGTAGCAAGTGCCTGTAGTCCCAGCTACTTGGGAGGCTGAGGCAGAAGACTGCTTGAGCCCAGGAGTTTGACATTGCTGTGAGGTAGGCTGATGCCAGAACACTCTAGCTTGGGCAATAGAGCAAGACTCTGTCTCAAAAACAAAAAAACAAAAAAAACAAAAAAACAGAAAACACAAAACAAAAACAAAAAAGAACCACAATTACACAATTACAGTACCTAGCTAGTGGAATGGTTGAATGGGTTAATTAATCTACAATGTATGGAAGCACATTTTAATTCATAAATCATGGTATAGTACCATGTGTGCCTATAATGTGATATTTTATCTTCCTCTACTTTGACTACACATTTACGAATTTGCATGGCAATGTGTCTGTGTCTCTAAATATATAGAAGCACAGAGTAAAATTAGATTTCTATTTATCCATTACATCTATGTATATTTGTATATACATATATCTAGATTAGTATATTTATTATTCAATTCTTTTTATATGTATATATAGTATCCATAACATATATGTGTGTGTATATATATAGACATATACACACACATACGTGTGTGTGTATAGGATGATGATAACGCCTCCCAAGGAAGAGGTCTGCTTAGTTGAGGAGTCTCTGAAGGAGACTCTACAAAGTAACTGCTGAGAAATGAGAAACCTTTTAGGAGGCCTGACCTGGGGCCAAAAGGGAAATTAGCTAGAGTCATGAGCTTAGGTTACTTGGGGACAAACATGCATAGAATTGCTTACTGATTTGTTGGTCCTCACACACATTCTGTAATGCATACCAAGGGGGAATCTCAATGCAGGAAAGAGGCCTCTCAGGGTGAGGTAATGAGAAAAGGGGTCTTTGGAGGAGGAGATTGCTTTGGCACCATCCCCCTGAGGAGAAGGAAGAGGAGAGCTTGTGCTTGAGGTTGCTACTGCTACTTTCCCTCTTGGATCCCATAAAAGTCCAGGAACTGGCCCTTGGGAGGAAAGGTTAGGGGGAGCCAATGGAGGAACCAACACAGTTATGTTCAACTCTGGGAAAAATATAAAAGAAAAAAAATATTCATCCCTCAGTATCCTTGAAGGATTGGTTCTGGGATTCTCCATGAATGCCAAAAATTGTGGATGCTCAAGTCCCCTTTATAAAATGGTATAATATTTACATGTAAACCATGCATATCATCTTGTATACTTTAAATCATCTCTAGATTACTTATTTTACCTAATATAATATAAATGTTATATAAATAGTTTGTATACTATATATTTTTTAAATTATTTTATATTATCTTATTGGTATATTTTATTGGGTTTTGTTTGAATATTTTTGATCTTTGGTTTCTCAAATCTGTGTAGGCAGATTTGATCTGTGTAGGCAGAACTATTCAACACCGAGGGCTGACTGTACACACATATATACACACATACACAAGTATACAGGTATAAATCTCTCCGACCTCTGATATCATTCATTTACTGCAATGGATTATATCAATCAAAATAGTCCCACAATTTGAAAAATATAGATTTATAAACATCACATATTTTTCAGTCAAGAAATCTTTCAGTCCAGAAGGATTGTTTAACATAAATTAATCAAAACCTGACTTCATAATCTTTTATTTATTTTTCCTTGAATTTTCTCCAGACATATGGGAAATTCACAAAGGCATAATATGACCAAACTCCAAATTGTATGTTGTATGTAAGTGTTTATGTAACCAAATGTACATTAACATTTGATTTAATTGAAAACACATTGTCTTATAGATATTAGATAAATCATTATATTAAAGATTAAGATAAAAAAATTTTAGTCAGTTTTAACTGACTCCTTTGTATTCTAATCTCAATAAAAACTGAGTACAGAATATGTGGTTGTATTTGTCCTATTATTAGAGTGCATCATCTGTATTATTGAATTGAAGTAAAAATATGACCTGGCATTTTTTACTGGATTCACTTTTTCACTTCCATTCTCTAGAAAAATAAGTTCTGATGTTATAGACTAGATTTAAAAGTTCTCAATCCAAAGAAATTTCTTAAGAATTTTTCCAGTCTTAACAGTCAGTGAATGACCAAAGGCATAAGGATCCAAGGTAGCATTACAAATAGAACACATTATTTTTATCAGTTTTATTGAGTTTTAATTTACATAAAATAAACTCTCTTTCTATATATGCACACATACATGTTCATATATATGTGTATAATATGCAATTTGATGAGTTATGACATATATATATATATATATGACCATGAAACTGTCACCACAATTAAGATAATAATCATACCTATACTAGGTGTCATGCCAAAATGGTTCCTCATGCCCTTTTGGGATCAGGATAACATTTCTCAAAAAATAGAAAATATCAATAAAGAGACACAAATTAAACAAAAATACAAAGCAGAAATTCTGAAGTTTAAAAGTAAATTAAACTGAATAAAAAAATACTGGAGCATTTCAAAGTATATTTGAGCAGAAAAAAGAAAGAATCGGTGAATGTGAAAATGGGTGAATAAAAATTATCCAAATTATTCATTCTGTTGGACACCATAAAACAAGCCAACATACACAAGACATGGGAGTTCCAAAGAAGAGAAGAGAGAGAAGAAGCAGAAAAAAATATTTGAGTAAATAATGATGAAAACCATTTCAATTATCTGACATGAATCAACACATCTAAGAACTTCAAAGAACAAGAAAAATAAACACAAGAAGATCCAAGACACACTATAATCAAACTATCAAGAGCCAAAGGCAACATGAGAATCTTGCAACCAGCAAGGGGAAAATGAGTCCTGCACAAAATTACCATTTGATTTCTTAGCAGAAGCTGGGAAGACCAGAAGGTAGTGGCATGACATATTTAAAGTGCTAAAAGAAGAAAAACCCAAAATAAATAATAAAAACTCAACTCCGCCAACAAAAAATTTTATATCTGGGAAAAATATGTTTCAAAAATACAGGAGAAATTAACACTTTACCAGAAAAACAAAGGCTGAGAGAATTCATCCCATGTTAACATTCTCTATTAGAATTCAAGAGAAAGTCTTTCAGGTGGAAATGAAAAGACACTAGAAAGTAACTCAAGACCAAACCAAGAAATAAAGAACACTGGTGAAAGTAACTACATGGGTAAATATGAAAACCAATGTTATTGAAGTTTTGGTCTATAATTCCTTTATATATAAATATAAATTAAACATAAATAAAAAGACTAATGCATAAACAATAATGCAAATCACCTGACTAAAACATACAATGTTTATTTATAAAAACTTTATTCAAAGAATATATATAACCAATAAAAAAATAGCTGATAAGCACATACAAAGATGATCAGCATCATTAGTAATCAGGGAAATGAAAATCAAAGCCACAAAGAGATTCTACTTCATACCCAGTAGGATGGCTATAATCGAAGGGTCATATAATAGGAAGTGTCAGTGAGGATGCACATGTGGAGAAATTAGAACTTTTATAAATTATTGGTGGGAAGGTAAAATGGTGAATTCACTTTAGAAGATAGTCTGAAAGTTACTCAAAATTTAAATATAGTGTTACCATTTGATATAGCAATTTCACTCTGAGATATATACCCAAGAGAAATGAAAATATAGATGTAACAGGGACCAGCAAGATGGCTGACTAGAAGTCATAGGCCTCCAGAGTGGTGTGGGGAGCTGCTAGGAGATCACGCAGAGGCGTTGCTTAAGCTCACATGGAGTTCCACGGGCTTCTAAACCCCAGGCACCCATGCCTAGAGCAAACTGGGGAGGCATTTCCACAATTCTCTAAGCAGTACCCTGAAGCCACTGATGATTGTCATGCCTTTCTGGAGGCTCCCCCAGTGTCCTGGAACTGACTTTTGACTTCCTGTTGTGAGGGCACTTGCAACAACCTTTGAGGAACCTGGTGGTGGGTTTGCCTGAATGAGACCCACCTGAATGTCTCCACCATTCTGTCTAAGCACCAGTGGAGCATTTTTTGGAACTGAATGATAATGACACAAGCTATCAAAATTTCTGGGATATAGAAAAGCAGTCTTAAGAAAAAAGTTTATCACACTAAATGCCTACATTAAAAAAAGACAGAAAGATCACAAGTTAACAATCTAATGGCATACCTCAAGGAACTAGAAAAACAAACAAAAACAAATTCAAAGCTATCAGAAGCCAAGAAATTACAAAGATCAGAGAATAAATTAAAATAAGCAAACAGAAAACCACAAAGATCAATGAAGTGAAAAGATGGTTTTTAAAAAGATAAAATTGATAGACTACCAGCCACATTTACCAAGAAAAGAAGAGAGAGGATGAAAACAAGCCCAATTAGAAATGAAAATGGAGACATTATACTTGATATCACAGAAATACAAAAGATCATCTAAGACTACTATGAACACCTCTATCCACACAAACCAAAAAATCTAGACAAAATAGATAAATTTCTGGAAACATACAACCCGCCAATCTTGAATCAGTAGGAAATAGAAATCCTGAACAGACTAATAATGAGTAGCAAGATTGAATCAGTAAGAAAAAAAACTCCCAAGAAAAAAGCCCAGGACCAGATGGATTCATGGTCAGATTCTATGAGACATAAAAAGTAGAAATAATACCAATTGTATGAACGCTGTTCCAAAAGACTGAGAATGAGGAAATCCTCCCTAACTCTTTCTAAGAAGCCAGTATCATACTAATCTCAATGTCAGGAAAAGACAGGGAAAAAGAAAAAAACTACACGACAATATCTCTGATGAATATAGATTCAAAAATCCTAAAGAAAATACCAACAAACTGAATACAACAGCACATCAAAAAGGTAAGTCAGCATGATCAAGGGAATTTCATCCCAAGAATGCAAGGATGGCTTACCATATACAACTCAATAAATTCACCACATAAATAGAATTAAAAACTAAAATCATATGCTCATCTCAATAGATGCAGAGGAAATATTTAATAAAATCTAGCATACCTTCCTGATAAAAATCCTCAACAAACTATGCATAGAAGGAACATAGTCCCAGATAATAAAGCCATGTATGATAAAGCCAAAGCCAATGTCATACTGAATAAGGAAAAGTTGAAAGTAATCTCTGTAAAAACTGGAATCTGAGGATGCCCGCTTTCACCATTTGTATTCAACAGAATACTGGAAGTCCTTACCAAAATAATCAGGCAAGAGAAAGAAATAAAGGGCATCTAAATTGGAAAAGAGGAAGTCAAAGTATCCTTTTTTACCAATGATATAATCTTGTATCTAGAAAACCCTAAAAGTCCCTTAAAAGACTCCTAGATTTGATAAATACGTGCAGTAATCTCTCAAGTGACAAAATAAAGTACATAAATCAGTAAAATTTCTATATATTAATAACAACCAGGCATAGAACCAAATCAAAAACACAATCCCATTAAGAAGAATGAAACCGGATCCTTATCTCTCAACATATAGAAAAATTAAGTCAAGATAGATTAAAGACTTAAAAGTAAGATCTGAAACCATAAAAATTCTAGAAAAAAATGTAGGAAAAAGTATTGGACATTGGCCTAAGCAAATAATTTATAACTAAGACCACAAAGCAAATACAACAGAAACAAAAATTACCAATAATAGGACTTAAGCTAAAAAGATTCTACACAGAAAAATAAATAAACAGCAGAATAAATAGATAACCTACAAAATGGGAGAAAATATTTACAAACTAAACATCCAACAAACAGCTAATATCTACAATATATAAGGAACTCAAACAAATCAAGAAAAAAAACACAAATAATCTTATTCAAGCTAAAAGTCAAATCAAAAATGCAAAACCTTTCACAATAGCATCAAAGAAAATTAAACATTTAGGAATATATTTAGCTAAAGCGGTGAGAGACCTATATAGGAAGAGCTACGAAACACTGAGAAAAGAAATTGTAGAAGATGTAAACACATGGGAAACATTACCATGCTCATGGACTGGCAGAATCAATATTGTTAAAATGTCCATACTACCGAAAGTGATCTAAAGAATTAATGCAAACCCTATCAAAATACCATTATTATTCTTTGCAGATCTAGAAAAAATAAGTCTACAGTTTATATGGAACAGAGAAGACCTCTTACAGCCAAAACAATCTTAAGCAAAAAGAACAAATTGAGAAGTATCAGTCTACCAGACTTAAGCTTTATTATAAGGCTATAGTAACAAAAAAGCATGGTGCTAGCACAAGAACAGACATATAGATTTTGGAACAGGACTGACAACCCAGATATAAAACCATCCTCATATTGTCATCTAATCTTTCAAAAAGCAGACAGAAATATACATTGGGGAAAAGAATCTTTATTCAATAAGTGATGCTATGAAAACTGGCTAACCACATGCAGAAGACTGAAACTAGATTGGCACTTTTCACCTCTCAGAAAAATCAACTCACAATGGATAACTTACTTAAACCTAAGCCATGAACCTTAAAAATTCTACAAGAAAATTTATGGAAAGCTCTTATAGACATCACCCTAGGCAAATAATTTATGAAGAAGAGCCCCCAATAACAGCAGCAACAAAAATAAATAAATGGGACCTGATGAAATACAAAATCTTCTGCATAGTCAAGGAAACTATCATTAGAGTGAATAGTCAACCTACGTATTGGGAGAAAATATTTGCATGCTACACATCTGATAAAGGGCTGATAGTAAGAATCTATATAGGACTTAAGAAAATTAACAAGAAAAAATTAACCCAATCAATAAATAGGCAAAGGACATGCACAGAAACATTTCAAAAGAAGATAGAGTAATGGCCAGCAAACATATAAAAAAGTGCTCACCATCTCAATCATCAGGATAATGCAAATCAAAACCACAATAAGATATCACTTAAACAGTGAGAATGGCCTTTATCAAAAGGTTCCAAAACAATAAATGCTGGCATTGATGTGGAGAGATTGGAACATTCTTACACTGCTGGTGGGACTGCAAATTAGTACAATACCTGTGGAAAGTAATTTGTAGATATCTCAAAGAGCTAAAAACAGAAATACCATTTGATCCAGCAATCCCACTACTCGGCATCTACCCAAAGAAAAAAAATACATTCTATAATAAAGACATCTGCACTTGAATGTTCATGGCGGCACAATTCACAGTTGCAAAGATGTAGAAACAACTCAAGTGCCCATCAACACATGAGTGGATTAATAAAATGTGTTATATATTTATCATGGACTTCTACTCAGCCACAAAAAAACAATGGTGATCTAGTACCTCTTGTATTTTCCTGGATAGAGGTGGATCCCATCCTTTGAAGTGAGGTATCACAAGAATGGAAAAACAAGCATCACATGTACTTGCCATCAAATGGGTACTAACTGATCAACACTAAGGTGCTCATATGGTAGTAATATTCAAGGGGTGCCAGAACACTGATAAAAGATATTGTTGAAGATGTAAATAGATAGAAAACTCTACTATGCTCACAGATTGACAGAATCAATATTGTTAAAATGTCCATGCTACCTAAAGTGAACTACAGAATTAATTCAACCCCTATTAAAATACCATCATCACTCTTCAATGCTGAATATTTTTATTAACATTGAATTTTGTATTGCATTTAATTTTTCCTGCATATATTGAAATGACTGATATTGCCTATGACTATTCAAAAATAATATCTAGAGATGGAGAAAAGATCATCTTTGTCTCAATCACATTAGGGACTGGGTACCTGAACAAAATCAATGGAATGAATTAATCTGCATTTGGGGTAGGAATCCGATAGCATCCATTCACCTAACTTCCAACTGAACCCGCTGCTACCACCCAAAACTTGTCATCTAATCAAAATTAACATGTCCAAAATATACTATTTTCATCATATCTGGCTTTGTATATTATGTTTAATGTTTTCAACTTATACATTTTCAATATCCTCATTTTCATGATGTACTTACAGCCATACTTTAAGAATCAAAAATGTGTTAAAATCACTAGGAGATTTTTATAAGAAGAGTTAGTAACTTCCTTTTCAGGCTTCTATATAAATAGAGTATTCAACTTTTTAATACAACACAAAATGCTACAATATATATAGTATTTTGGAAGTTAGGGGTTATAAAACATCACAGCATCAACTGGGAGCTACATAATATTTTTCAGAATGTTCAGAATTTTTCTATTTCCTTGGGACACATATTATGCTAGGTCATTCAGGATCATACTTTGCAGAGTAACAGATAAATGTCAAAATCAATAAAGCTAAGAACCATTTAGGAAAAACAAAAAATGCCTTTCTAGAGAACCTAGAAAACTAGACTTTACCTGCAGAATAATTTTATAAATTTCAGTTATTTTTATATTTATGGATTAAATGCTATAATAACATAATTTAATTTGTGAGAATATAAGCATTTTTCTTGGATTAAATTGAACAAAATATAATCATCAAAATAATAAGTACCTACTGTGAGATTACCTGTAATAATTAGCTTACCTTCAGCATTAGATTTTAGTTCCCCTCTATTTTATGCTTTTATAAATTATCTAAATGAGAGAATGAACTGTGGAATAATATGATACTTATGTAACTTGAAGAACAGAGTTTCTAGGGAAAATAATAAAATCAAAAGCAAATATGAAACAAAAACATGGATTTTAAAAAATATCTTGGTGACTAATCTGTATATATTAAAAATGGTATTAATAATATATAAATTACCTAGGTTAATTATAAGAATTTCACAAAGAAAAGTGACAAAGCATAACCAACAAAAGAAACAAATGCATGAATATAATAATAAATACACAATGAGGAGACATTCTATACTCCAAATGGAAACTGATATTATTGGTGAGACTTCAGCTGCAATATTGTGTTAATTTTGGTGCACTTCAACATTAGGCATATGTAGTAATGCTGGAAAGAGTCCAGGAAAGAAAAAACTGAATAATGAGAAGGGGAGTGTGATTTATGAGGGAAGATTAAAGCAGCATAATATTTATAGCTGGCTAAGGGAATATGAAAATGATCTGCAAATATTTGAAAGATGTAAATAACAAGTAGAAAAAGAATTCTGGAGGAGGATGCAGAATTAGAGGCAATGCAATCTGAATGAAAAGTGGCAGGGTTATTTATGTCAAGTAAAGATTAAAACACACACATAACTTCCTGACTGAATTACTAAACAGAAGCACAGCCTTTCTCCTTAAGCATTAAATGTCTTCCTGCGTAAAACACTAAAATGTGTTATTTTATGGATTACACATGCATTGGCAGGCAGAGTGTGACTTATTTTATCAAAACCAAAATGAAAAGACACATGATATGTTGTCTGATTCACTGTTTGAACCCACTGAGTAGGACACCACTTTTTCTTTGCTTTAGGAATGTAGAGACTTCTTTCCCATTTTTTAAATCTTTCACATAAGAGGTGATTAGGAATGGTTTATCAGTATAATTATAAGCAAGCAAGGAAAGTTTACACAGGAAAGCCGTGCCAAGGTTTTGCTCAAAGAGGAGAGGGTGAATGATTGGCATTTATATAGACTCATAGTCGGTAATTTCTTCAGTGTAATGTTTTGATGTGTGCATCTATGGATCTGGCCTCTTCGATGCTTGAACTCCTCTCCTTGTGTAACAGTGTGAATTGATAATCTAGCCCTTTGTTTATTCCTTAGAACTTCTAATAACTGTTTACACACACTTAAAAAAATCTTATTTTGGAGTGTTTCACCCTTTTAATGCTACTTTCAATATTCACACCCACTTCCTATAAAACTATATTTCTCACTGTCTTTTTCCATAACCCTCGGCAGCAGCCCCTAACCATACCTTTAGTTTATTTTCCCCAAAGCTTGGATCCCTTTGTTTAATATTGTAATCATTGTTTGAATACAACCTCAAATTCCATGGACACCTCTCCTCTCTTTGTACTCTTTTGGAAAATAAAACTTTGTTTATATCTAAACTTTCACTTACTTCACACCTGAAGATGGATTAAGAAAATGTTTTTCAATGTTTTCTGTATATAAAGGACACTGAATGCTGCTCCAAATCCATTATCTCCCTCTTCTGCAATAGATGGATGCCCAGGTAGGTATCTGCATTATGCTTTCCAGAATCCTACTCTTCTATGGAAAACTTCTCACATTACTAATTTTTTACCAATTAAATGTTAGCAGAAGTGATGTTTTAATCTTTTGTCATTTTAATTATAAAGAAATGTAAGCAAATGATCTTCCTTTATGATCATTTGCGTTTGTAAGCCATATTTTGAAATGTGCAGATAAAGTCAGCCCCTAGAGAAGAGTCAAGATAAAATTTGGAAAGAAACAATAATCTTCTGTATGGAGGCAGAACTCCCCAACCTGGAGCAATCAACTCAGGTCTATTACCCAAAAGAGAAATAAACTTAGTTTTTAAAGCCTGTGGTCCCCAACCTCTGGGCCATGGCCTGGTATAGGTCTGTGACCTGTTAGGAAAACAGGGCCATGCATCACAACCTCAGTCTCACCTCCTCCCACTCCCTTTCCATGGAAAAATCATCTCCCATGAAACAGATCACTGGTGCCAAAAAGGTTGGAGACCAATATTTTAAGCCACTTTATTTTGAGAATTTCTTAATTAAAATAGCTTATCTTTTAACTTACATTATTCACTAACAACCCATTATATTCACTACCATTATTCTCAATAAGTCCCTACTGTGCTAAGCAGTCTTCCCGTGTTTGACTAGTCCATTCATCTTTCTACTCCCCTGAATGGTGATTTCACACATTGTTTTCCCCCCTCAGGAAACTTTCCCCCCACCCTCCCTTTATTTCATAACTGTTGTCATTTCACTGAAAACAGAATTAAAAGAATCTGTCAAGAGAACTTCCCAAATTTCACAACACCAAATCTACCTACCCACCACAGCCTTTCTAATTAGAATGTCAATTAATTTTAAGACCAATCCCTCAACTCAAATATAGCACTTCAGTGATTTTTCTCCTTTTCAACTACATTATTAGTTGTTCTTCCAATGTTCAAATCATTCCAATCAGCATCAAAGTATGCAATTCAATAGCTCATCAAAAACAACAATAATCATAACTTTGCTAATGTCCACCTCTCTCTCCATTAGCTACTCCATATTTATCATTTTCAGGGTGAGTCCATTTCCAAAATTAGAGTTAAAAAGTAATCAAAAGTTTCTTCAAATATTGAACATTGTTTACATATGAAAATTAATTTCATCAGGAAAAAGAAAAGAGTACAATGTCTTATTATTGTTGTTATTATTGTTATTATTTTGAACTTCTGGTTTATACTGAAATAAATAAAAGTGAAATTTTTCAATTAATATAAATAAGACCCCTAAATAAAATCATAGGGCAAAGTTGCCCTATTCAGATAAATCAACTTAATCCCTTTTATCATGTGACTCCCATAAAAATGGTAAACTCTAAGTTTTGTGACATGATAACTCAAGCCATTAGTAATCTAAAAACCATTCTTAATATATATCCATATCCCCCATTAGTCACTAAAATACAATATTTTGTTGTTGTTTAACTGTTTTATATTCTTTCCTATGAAAGGCTGTATCCACCTCACCTAACCATCTCCCTTCATATTTTTTTTCTGATCCTGAATACCATCTCTTTCCTTTTACCCTTTGCAAATCTCTAAAGTTAACCATGAAAATTGTACTTAACTACCCCACAATGCTGCTGTGCTATCAATTATACTACTTATTATACTACTTATTATACTACTTATTATACTACTTATTACATACTACTTAATATACTACTTATTACATACTTTTCAGTATAACCAAAAGTATGGCATCTTTGTCATTTTGTTCAATCACAGTAAGTAGCCAGGCCAAGGTGAAGGTACTAAAGGAGTAGAACTTAGAGACATATTAATACAATAAGAACATGACATGTAGTTCACCCACATAAAAACCTTGAAACACCAGACTACTCTGAATATTTCTGGACCTGAAGAAATGAAATACTTTTCCTTGTTATAATCTAATGTTGCCACAGAGAACTCTTTGCCTTGCAAGACAGCACATGACATCCTTAGAATCTACCTCTTCTTGACCAGGGTCAACTATGATACAACCTGGTTGAAGAAATACTGATGCTACTATGGTATAAAACAGAATATAAGCTAAGAAACTTCAAAATTCATTCTGTGTAAATTGGCAGGACCTGGGAGAGGCTATATTGGCCTTAATCTTGAGGTCAATGAATAGAAGGAATTAAAACACACAGTTGAATAAAAGTCTATGGACCTAACCATTGTTCATGTGTCTGGTCCCTAAATGTATGATTTGAAAGAATCTATTGTCACACCCTTACTTAATTACTTGGCCTGTGGAATAAAAGCTGTCCTAATGTCAAAAAACAAATGGAAGCCTATGAAATTATATACTCCATTTTTGACCATGACAAAGACTATAAATCAAAACCAATATTGCATTCTGAAAGAATGCCAGCAGTTAATAGCACTGTAAGAGACTTAAAAGATGCAGAGATGGTGAATCCCATTATATTTATATTTAACTTATCTAGGAAATCATTACAAATGCCAGATGGATCCTAGTGGATAATTGTGAACTATAATAAATTTAATTGAGTATTATTCTCTGACATAGCTTCTTTGCCAAACATGGTGTATTTCTAGAAACTATTGATCTGGTGAATGCTTTCTTCGATATCCCTATAAAAAATGTCTCAGAAGTAGTACATTCATGTGGGATGGACAATATCATACAAGATATTATATCATACAAGATATGAGTGTAAGACAATATCATACAAGATATGAGTCAGCTGGATGGGTAAGAGTAAGTTGAAAGTGGGCATGTGCTATAATATAGCCCCATTAAGCGGCGGCCCTATAAAACAAACAGTGTACTTTGTGTGAAATGCAAAGTCGTCCTATGTAATAATTTATATAAATTAGTGGACTGAGAGGAATGACTTAGCTGGTGAGTGTGGGCCTGAAGAAAGAAAGATTAGAAGATCAAGAATAAAGAGATTCAGCATAAAAGCATGTGAATGGTCCCATGAGTGAAGGTACAGTGTGTGCAAAGACATTCATATCACTTGTTAAGTTTCACTGGTTAATAATAGTATTGATCACAAAATATAATCTAAGTAGTTACTTAGAATAATTTAGAGTCAATAGAAAGATATGGTGAGGGACATCTGTAGGGTTCTTACATGGGACACATCAAGATTGGCACAATAGGCTTATTACAGAGTAGCCATGATGGCAAGATAGGATTGTTTTTTTGTTTTTGTTGTTGTTGGTTTTTGGGAGCTCAGCAGCTGTCCCACACATCAAGGCTGATATATTATGGTAAAGATATAGCCAGTAAGTAACCAAAACTAATGTTGAGTCTGTAGTATAGAATTGTCTCTTAAGAACACCACTCAGTCACTTCACAGCAAGTTTATTGAATTGGAACCCTTTTATCCTGGAAGTTGATAACAGTTCATCTTGACTGGAATCCATACACATTTCAGTTCTGTATCATTCCTTTCCACAAGGCCTCAGCCAGCAACTATTCGTGGGTTGCAAAGTCTTTCATCCAGTGACTTGGGATCATATGCAACACTGCCCCAAACCCAAACACTCAATTTATAATAAAGGTGGTTTGGCAGTAGACACATGGCCATAGGCTCCTCTGATCCTCTCTCTTGCTGAACTGCCCAGAGTTCCCAGCCTTACAGAGTGATCAAACAGACTTTCGATAGGCCTTAAATGTATATCTAAGACATCATCTTGGAGAAGGTAACCTTTGAGATTGGCCATCACTTAATTTCTAAATTAGTAGTTGTTACATGCCCTTTTATACCCAAATGGTAGAATACATGGGTCCAAGAACCAATACTTTTTTTTGTGGCCCCACTTACCATCATTCCTAGTGACTCGCCTGAGGAATTTGTGCCTTCTTTTACCACATAGTTACCCTCTTTGTTTCTAATAGCTCTTTTTCAGAGAGGGCAAACATGTCCCAGGAGCCATATTATGAATATATATCTTTACACTTTTAGCCACGTTGGGCTACCTGTCCATAAAACCAGAAGGCAAGAAAAGGAATCACTATTATGGCTGTGGTAAGTTGTCCTTTTTATAAGAAGCAGAAGAGATCATTTTCCAATGAGAGGACAGAAAGTTATGTTTGCCACCAGAGATATCCACTGAGGTATCTCTTGTTACTACAATGTCCAGTTGTCTTACTTAAAGAAAGGACAAATGTAACAGTAAGGGTCTGAGAAGTATAGGGTGAATAGCAACCTGACCTATTTGGTATGATAGTGTGGGTCATCTATCAAGTTAAACAACTTTCTGAGCATAAGTATTAACATTAACTAAGAGTCAAGGAAAGCTGAATAAGTAGTAGAGGAGGAAGATGATGACTATTAGTTAGTTCCTGAAGACCAATTGTGCTTCCAAGGCCTATGGTTTCTTCATTAGCTTTCTTCTTGTAAGTTGCCTGACAAAAGCTATCAACCAGAATTCTGACAGACTTTTCCCATACAAAGTTGACTTACTATGGAAAACAAGAGGATCTGAGTGACACAGGTTGACATTGGATTCTGTGGTATGTACCCAGATCCCTGCTTCAGAGTCAAGGCATTCATTTCTTCAGCCAGGAATTACATATTGCTAAAGAAACTGCCTGACTTGTTATTAAATTCCCTTTTCAGGGGCAGTCTACACTCAATGACTGGTAATGGAGGGTAAAAAGGCCAGGGCCCCTTGCCTTGATTTGTAGCTTCTCTGATGGCTGTCCCAACTTCAGACTTCCCTGTGGGAACGTCTGAAGTCTCTGTTACTCATAGTTCAGCTTCTTTCTCTGTCTAGTCCTGCACCCCTCACTTAGTTATAGGTGTTTCTGAGAGTACTGCACACTCAATAATTCAGTAATTCTCACACACAATTTGCATACAAATCTCATTTTCAATCTCATTTCCAGAAAATTTAACCTAAGACTGGAAGTAAGGACATATATACAAGACACACTTTGGAAAAAAATAATTAACATTTACTAACAGCTACAGAATACAAGAAACTGGAATAATAAAATTAGCTTTAATTTTCATCATTTGGGGCCAAGGACAATCATGCTAACTTACATAGAAATGGTCCAGTTCAGTGAAAATCTGTATTTTATTGAGAAAATAGTAAAATCAGCTTTTGCCTGTGTAGTTTTCATACCAGTTGGACAGGGAAAGAATGTATGAAGCAAATAGGAATAAAGAGTTAAACAAAGAACTGAGTAACACAAAAGATGCAGATTGAATAGGCATTACAAAGAGCAGGTAAATGAAACTACAGAAAATTTGAATGTCAAGAAGTTTGAAAATATTGTAAAATTTATAGTTGAAACATTACCAAGGGTTAAATTATCACAACTGTTTAAAACAATTATCAGGAAGCAAACAAAAAAAATCTGTGCTTAGGTTATACAGAGAGGTATGGAGTAAGGGGCTCATGGGCCAAAATGCATTAATATTGAAGAAATTAAGAAGGAAGCTAAAGGATAAAATTATGTACCTCTGACACAGGCAACTATAACCACAGAGTTATAAGACAGAAATTCCTCAGAGGGAATAATAAAAACAATAAAAATAGACAGCATATGTTCATTAGCCAAAATTCCTTCAACAAATATCTTGATTATTTATTCATTGTGATTCTTTTATATATTCAGAACATGTAAAACCAGAGCTGAAAGTCTAGAAAAGCAGATTGATCATATGCATTAATTATATTATATTAGAAAAATAGTATCTTATTAAAAATAAAATAATAAAGCATGATTATTCAGAAAATCAAGATAATTATTTTCAACTCACAAACCAGAAAAAAATATGAAAGAGGAAAATATGACAGTATGATATTTAGTATGGTGACAGTTTTACAGAAGTAGCTCAATAGAGATCTGTGAATCAATGAGTAAAAACTATATACAAAGAACAGAAAATATTTTTAAACTGTTTTAATCTTATAAAGATTTTATGAGATTTAAAAATTATATTAGATTGAATTTTGATTCCAGGTTATTAAATACAAACAGGAGAACTGATAATAGCATTAGGACAATGCAGAGAATAGCGTTCTTCCATTAATTAATCCTCTTTTGCTACAGACAATAGAAAACAATTTGAGAGAAAATAACTAATAATTCAATAAATTAGAGAAAGCTTACAGGTCATTTGTTATACAAATAGAGTTGTGATTCACACAAACCAAATAGAAGAGTACAAGTTTATGTTAACACTCCAGAAAGCATCTCTGTTTCTCTCTGCACATTTGCTTCTTACTCTCTGTTAACCATTCATGCTGGCTCTCAGTCCATACAAAATAATATAGTAACCGCAGCACCCAAGTATGTATGCAAAATTTAGACTATATAAAGAAAATAATCTACAACTACTAATCTCTAATATTGCATGACAGAAATTTTTATTGATCCAAATTTTTATGGCAAGAGGTAAACAGTAAACTCAATTCACTGCAAATACGAGCAAACACATAACATTTTTTTAAAGTGAAGAAATCCAGAACACTTTTTTTAAAACATTCAAAACATTGTAGACTCAAGGACTAACACTACAAAATCTGAATACGATGGTTCAAAATTTACCTTTGTATCTTAATAGAAAATGCCTGATTTAAGAGTTTCTAGCAGAAGTGTAAATTTACATGGAATTATAAAACATGAAGTTCAAAAATAAACAAATTGATTATGAAACATACTTTCAAAATATTTTTTCTCTAGAGAAATACTAAATACATGGCACTTTCCAACTAGTTTAGGCACGTTCCCACTAGTTTAGACACTTTTCACTTGCTTTTGTTGTTGTTGCTCATATGTTACATATCTCTGGAAATTGTCTGATGCCTACAGCTTGACTTCAGCAATTGATCTATAGGTGGACTCTAAATTATTTGTGGCAATTTATTCTAGATAAGTTTCTACTTTTCCAACTAGTTTAAGCACTTTTTAGGCACCAAACACATGGCACTTTCCAATTAGTTTAGGTAGAATTTAAGGATTTTTACTCGAGTCTCATCTTTCAAAATTATACCGCCATCTTGAATGCTTGGATTTAGAAATGTAATATTACTTGTTAGTTTAATACTTATGAATGTGGCATTGAATATGAAGAGTAACTTACTTAGGAAAGTAAAAGATATTATATTAAGAATATAAATATTGTGATTGCTCTTTTGTTTTTCAGGAAAAATGTGATTATTGGTTTATCTGACAGTTGATTATAATTGTAGTTCAATTTTTCAGTTAATAAAAATGTGTGTGTGTATATATAGATATATGTGTGTGTGTATATATATATATATATATATATGAGAGAGTCTCACTGTGTTGCCCGGCCTAGAGTGTCATGGCGTCAGCCTAGCTCACAGCAACCTCAAACTCCTCAAGTGATCCTCCTGCCCTCAGCCTCCTGAATAGCTGGGACTACAGGCACATGCTACCATGCATGGCTAAATTGTTTATATTTTTAGTTTGGCTAATTTCTTTCTATTTATAGTAGAGACAGGATCTCACTCTTGCTCAGGCTGGTCTCAAACTCCTGAGCTCCAGCAATCCCCCCACCTTGGCCTCTCAAAGTGCTAGGATTACAGGCATGAACCACTGCACCTGGCCCTTATATTTTTTGTTAGAAGGGAATTTCAGCTTGAAAATTATCCCCAATCCCTAAGTATGGAAAAAGTAAAATGGTCACAGATTTCTCCTGCCTTAAGTTATAAACTTGGTGCTGCAAGGCTTTTCTGCAGATAGATTACATCATAAAATTCACTCTAGACACAGACATCCCCAAATCTCATTCTTCTCAGTATTGGCAAGGTATTTGAAAGAAAACTTTGTTGATACTAGTAAAGTCATATGGAATTTAAATAATAGGTATCTAGGGGGAAAAAAGAGTTTGTAGGATATCCTGCATCTCCTTCTACCATGAGAATTTATTTTTATGTCATATTCACTCATCCCAATACTAGCATGCTCATCCTGCTCCTAGAACCTGTGATTCCCTGCTTTGCCTTCATTTGAACATTTTTAAACGCAAATTTGGGGAGTATTTGTTTTATATTATAGAAACTGCACTTGTAAATATAAAACCTTAGATATTGGTAACAGATACTATAATAACATTCATGAAGAAAAATATATTATAAATATAGATGTGTTCATTCAGGTGTTCAAAAGAAAAATTACGAAAAAAACTGGTATTAATACACATTATATGTCCAATTATAGCAATTATTTGTTATGTCTATAGTAAATGGAATCGATTTTGCATATGAGCCCTTGAGTTTACAAAGGCATATTTATATCTTAATAGATACTTTGTTGTTTTCCTTTTTTACACATACAGAGGGTTTTTTAATGCATGTAAAAGAGTCATCATTAAACTGGGATTATTAAACTGTTTATGAGGACATGGAATATATTACTTGAGATGAATTTCATCAGAGTAGGACTAGGCAAAAATTATACAGATACTGAGTGCTGATAAAGCCTTTATCAAAATCAGACTTCATTTTTCATGTGGTTGGGTGCAAGTCTATGCATTACTATGACATGCCTATTTAATATAATATATTGCTTATGTTAGTGCATTATTTGAATAAAAATATGTGTGTGCGTATAAAAACCAGCATACAAAGGCAATCTTAATGTCTATGGAAGATTGGTTGAATTACATATTTATTCAATAAGCATTTATATACTGTGTGCCAGATACCAGGCACCAGGAATGAATACAGAAAAAGGTAGACAAAAGTCTGTTCTTTCATGAATACTAAATATTAGGGATTATGTACTTTTTGATCTATTTGTTCTCAATATAATATAGGGGTTAGCAAACTGTTTTGGACAAAGAGCCAAATAATAATTATTTTAGGTTTGGGGAACCACATAGTATATATATTAAATATTCCTCTTTTTTGCATTTTTTTTCTTTTTTACCCACACTTAACAAATGTAAAAAACATTTTTAGCTCAAGTACTATATGAAAGCAGGCCACAAAATGCAGTTTGCCAACTCCTGATATATATATAAAAAAATAATACAAATGTCACTAATTCTTCTCGGTATCTGAAGAATGTTGGATGCTGTTTTTCTGCTCCAAAGATGTTCATCATTTTTTGTAACTTTAATAATATTTTGCATGACCTATTCAATACACTTGTTTTTAAGTTGGACTGGATATAATTGATTGACAATTAGCATTCCTTTTCATTTTCTAGTTTCTTTCCTGTATTGCACACACGGAGCATTTATTTCAAGATCCCTTGATGTTAGATTCTATATAAGAATAGATTTTCACAAATTAGATCATTTCATAAAATTTGGAAGAGGCATAATTAAGCAGAAGCCAACTTCTTGCTGCACTAGTTATGTACTATTGTGGAGCAAGATCATGAATTTGCAATGCTGAGTTACTTGTGTCATAGACATTGAGAGATTATTGAAGTGTTAAAAGCTGCTATATTTTACATTCCATTATCTGTGATGTTGAAGTACTGGCAGTGATTTCCTGAACCTGGATAACTGAATTTTAGGTTGCGTGCATACTTAATCTTAGTATTTCCAGCATTTACTTCTTACTGCTCTTCATTCATAATTGGCAGAAATATTAAATCTAACAGGTTTCTATTCTTTTGTTTTCTGGAAATAATTTAAGAATTCTTAGCTAAGCATCTATTTTCCTATTTTAATTTTCACTCTGCTAAAATATCTAAAATATTTTTTTAAATTTGTGTCTTTAATAATTATTTATTGCATGCTAGAATTGGTTGTGGGCAAACATATGCTCAAGAATGAGAAAATTGCTTATTATATTCCAGTGTAGAAATCCCTAAACTAAGACCCAAGTATACTATATAAAAACTTAGACAGATTAGTAAGAAATAGAATGCTATAATGAGGATTAAATAAGAAACAGAATACTAGCATGAGGGTATAGATGCACATACTATTACTAGCAGCAAATTATGGTCATGGTTACTGTCAAACAAATTGTCTAAAAATAAAACTGGCAGCAGCAAAGTATGAGCTTTAGGCTTAATTGTTTTCAAAACTTCCTAACATGGTAAAAACAATGGAATTATTATTACAATTTTATGAAAACACTCAGGCTGAATTTTGCCCAAAAGTTGATTATATCCTGCATTTGAGTCAGGTCTTCTACAATATAGAGCATGAATAAACCACATTTGCAATATTCAAATAAGTGACTTTTCTACTTCATTTTTTCTCTTTTATAAAATGTTTCTCCAAAACAATTGACAATCAAAAATGTTTGAATGACATATTTTTAAAAGTAAACCAATGACTTGTGGAAATTCAAAGATTCACATTCAAGTATGATCTAGACTGAACTTATGGAAGACTTTTGTCATTCATTCTTTCAGCCAATGGGTCAATCATTTAGTTTTCCTTGCAAGGTATGGGTTTTTATTGTCAGTGATAAAGATTGGAAACTATAAATGATTATAATAATGAAACATATCCAGAATAATACCAAGGTTAATGTGTGATTTTGGTTGCAATGGATAATTTTATGCTAGTATAAAATATGATATTAATACATAGAACCTATGATTGGCAAAAGTAAGGACAGTACATGGCCTTTGGGAATGTTTTTAATTATGAAGACCATAGAGACCTGACAAAGTTGATGACCATTCTTTCAAAGATAAGTGAAACTTATCTAGAAGAAATTGCCACAAATAATTTAGAGTCCACCTATAACTCAATTGCTGAAGTCAATGTCTGATGTAGGCATCAGACATTTTCTAGAGGTATGTAACATATGAGCAACAACAACAAAAGCAAGTGGCATCATCTGTGTCATATTCCCTGCATAAAACAAGCCTTAGTAATAAGTAATGAGAAATATCAATTAACTTCAGTGTTATAACCAACTAGATATAATCAGAAAAAGAAAAATTAGTGTTTGTAATGAAGGCTAATAAAGTTTCATGTACTTATTACACACATATTATAATTTTAAAAACTATATTGAGATAAAATGTAGCTAAAATAAAATGTACTCATTTAAATTATGCATATAAATAAATTTTTTTCATATAGTTATCCCCAGGAAACTATCACTATGATCACAATTTATAAGATTCCTATCCCCATAAATTTCTTTTTGCCATTTTGCAATCAATCCTCCTTTCTTCAACCCCAATTTTAATTAGGTTGTCTTTTTTATAATTGAGTTTTAAGGGTACATTATATATTATTCTGGATTCAAGTTTTTATTTTTCTAAAACAGACATTTTCTCTCATTATGTGATTTACTTTTGATTTCCTAGAATATGTTTTTTAAAAGAAGTGATTTTAAATTTAATCTCATCTGAAATTCTTAAGTTTTGATGCTTTATTCTTTTTGAAACCTTAGAGAATTTTTTCTACTCAAAGTCATAAATATGTTTCTTCTATGTTTTCTTTCAGACATTGAATAATTTTTGTTTTCATGTTTTAGTATATGACCCATTTTAGTACGGTTTTATGAATAGTGTGCAGGTGTACAGAAAGGAATAGATTCATATATATGTGTGTATATATATATATGTTTGTTTCTCTATTACTCCTATTGTCATATATGTCTATTCATATGCCAATACCAAACTCTTGACTACTGTACTTTTATAGTAAATTTTGGTATCAAAAACAGTAAGTCCTCAGAATTTAATTTTCTACTTTCAAAATTATTTTGGCATTTCCATATTACATTGCTGTTCAATGTAAATACATCTTGTCAAGTTTTACAAGACAGCCTATTGAAAATTTGGTTGGGAATGAAATTAATTTATTTATTAGTCAATTAGTTAAGAATTAACATCTTAAAATAATTTGATCTTGTATTTAAGGGAAAACTGAGAGTACATGCAAGAAGCAACTAGAATTGTGCGTATTTATTACACATTTCACCATAGCTTTAAATCAAATTTATTGAAATAATTATACAAAATAAATATATTTTAAGTGAAGAGTATATATATATATATATCAAATGATTTAATTATTCTTTAATTTCTGTTGGTGATACTTTATAGATTTAGTAAACAGAACTTATATCTATTTTGTAAAATTTTATGTTTTTTATTCTTTGTAAATGAATGTTTTTAAAAAACATTTTACATGTATTTTTTGCTCAAATATATAAATAAATTTGATTTATCTGTATTGACTTATATCCCACAAAAAGATAAAATTAATTATTAATTCTGGTTGCCTTCATATCAATTGCTTAGAGATTTCTATGTATTTTGTTATGTTATATATAAAAAAAGTTTTCTTTCTTTTCCCCTTCCTCCCTTTTCTTTTTTTCCTTTCCTTTTCTTTCTTTTCTTCTTTCTTTTTATCTTTCTTTCCTTTCTTACTTTCTTTTGCTTTTTTTCGGATAGTAGTCATATGGATTTGAGGTTGTACCTCATTTTGTTTCTGATTTGCATTTTTTCTAATAATGAGTGATATTCAGCATTGTTTCATGTTCTCATTGACCATTCATATACCTTATTTGCAGAAATGTCATATCTTTTGCTCATTTTTAAAACTAGGGTATTGGGTTCTTGTTGTTAAGTTGTAGACATTTTTTACATATCCTGAATATTAATTTCTTATTGGATATATGATTTACAAATATTGTCCCCCCATTTTGTGGATTACTTTTATATCTCATCTATAGCATCTTTAATAAACAAAAGTTTTTAATTCTCATGAAGTTCAATTTGTCTACTTTTATGTTGTTGTTGCATGTGACTTTGATTTTGTATCCAAGAAATTATTGTCAAATTCAATATCATGGAGCTTTTGCCCTATTTTCTTCTAAGAGCTTAATAGTTTTAGCTCTTACATTTAGGTCTTTCATCCATTTTGATTTAGTTTTTGTATATGGTATGAGGTAGAGGTCCAATTTCATTCTTTTGAATGTGAATAATTGTGAATAGTCAAAATACAAAGCAACTATTTTTATATTTTACTGATATCATAATACCAATTTTTAGCATTTTAGAACATTTGAAACTAATACGGCTATCATACTAGACGTAATATGCTAGGGGAACCAAGGTTACTAGCATCTGTTAAGTGCCATATCTGGCTAAATACTTTGATAAATCAATAAAAAAAACTTTTTCAATAATTACAACAAAACTTTAGAATAAAATAAAACTTTTAGGAAGTATTGTGTCACAGTTATATTGCCATTTTTATTTCTTAGTGGTACAAAATAATAATGTGAATTATATTTGATCGCAATTTGTATGAAATACATTATTACTGTTACCAATGATACTATAATTTGCAAAATGACTTTTTTGGCTATCAAAAAACACTATTCTTAGTAAGCAGTTAATGGAAACCTACTATATCTAATAGAGTGCTGGGCATTGATTTACATTTCATCATACTGCTAAAGCCAGATTACCTATGTTGAAATCTCCCTCTTCTATTTCATAGCTGTGTGATCTTGATGTATTCCTTAATGTCTGTGCCTCAGTTTCTTATAAAAACATAATAATAATTTTACTTACCGCAAAGTGTTGTACTAATACAAAAAGTGTTGATATATATAAAACACTTAGAACATTGGATAGCACATGGTAGCCATATAATATTAGTCATTATATATGTCATCCATTAGAGGAAATATTTTAAATGCATAGTTTCTGTTAACCTCTGCACTCTGTCCATCTTACATAAAACCCTGGTCCCATAATATTATCTTGAGAAATGAAGCTCTTATGCCTTTATTCTGTTGCTTGTGCTTGGTCAATATTTGATGAATAATGTTTTATATCATTCTTCAATACAGTACTATCCAAAATGAGGCATCTGACTAGATAAAAAGATAATTGTGTACTAGAAAAAATATTTGATTAATACATGAATATTTTACTAGCGTGTCTTTGAATCTAAAGCCTCTAAAATATGCATATAATTGATTTAAAATAATTTTCCACTTCATTAATTAAAGGTGACACTTTGGGATTTCATTTGTAGGAAATATTTTATGCAGTTATGTCAAGATAAGTGAATTAAATGTGTGCTCAGTGTCTGAAAAATTTCTAATCTAAATTTTACTTTTTAGGAAAAATGAATTCATAAAACAGGCAGATTCTTTACTTATGCTTCTATATATTTTTATAGGAAGATAAAAGAGATAAATATTATTTATGCTACTATTAATTACTGTAACAAGATGGAATGATATCTGTCTCTTGATGTTTAAGGTAAGCAAAGACCATGGATTTTTAAAATAGTTTGAAGAAAACTTATATGATCATACCCATTTTAATAGTCAAGGATGCATTTGTGAAAAAGAAGGAATATAGTTTAGTGATAAGTAATATTTTATACTGGTTAAAATTACCGTCAGATTGTTTGTGATTTTTTTTTTTTTTTTTTTGAGACAGAGTCTCACTTTGTTGCCTAGGCTAGAGTGAGTGCCGTGGAGTCAGCCTAGCTCACAGCAACCTCAATCTCCGGGGCTCAGCGATCCTACTGCCTCAGCCTCCCGAGTAGCTGGGACTACAGGCATGCGCCACCATGCCCGGCTAATTTTTTGTATATATATTTTTAGTTGGTCAATTAATTTCTTTCTACTTTTGGTAGAGACGGGGTCTCGCTCAGGCTGGTTTCGAACTCCTGACCTTGAGCAATCCTCCCGCCTCGGCCTCCCAAAGTGCTAGGATTACAGGCGTGAGCCACCACGCCCGGCTGTTTGTGATATTTTGAATTTACCTAAACAAAAAAAGTACAACACTGTGCCATAGTTGTTTGGACAGGGATGATATTTTTACAAAGCCCTTTAAACAGTTTAAATACAGTATTTTATTATCAATAGTTCATGCAATAGGCATCTCTGACATAATGCACTGAGATTCACTCATTTCTGAATTTTAATCCATATAATGAGGGAATTGGGTTATAATAAACATAAGTAAGAAACATACATTGGTGAAACATATAAAATATTTCTCTATTAATTTTAGATATATACATATGTTTTAATTATAAGGAAAAGTATATGTACAAATATATATTTTTTTAACCATAGTCCCTCAGTATCCATCACAAATTGGTTCCAGGCCCCTGTGGATACCAAAATCCAGAGATGCTCAGTACCTTATATAAAATGACATAATACTTGCATATAACCTATGTACATACTCCCATATACTTTAAATAATCTCTAGATTATTTATAATACCTAATACAATGTGAATTATTTGAAAATAGTTATCTTATATTTTTATCTTTGTTTATTGTTGTATTCTTTTACATATTTTAGTCTATGCCTAATTGAGTCCACAGATGTGGTACACAGAACTATGGGGGTACAACTGTATATATATGATAATTATTGACTTAATCCAAAAAGAAATGTATTGATATGAGATAAGGTTTTTGTGTTTTTTAATGCTTAATTTTTATGAATACATAAATAATTGCACGTCTATATGGGGTACATGTGATATTTTGATATAAGCACAAAATGAGTAATGATCAAATCAGTGTAATTGGGCTATCCATCACTTTAAACACTTATCATTTCTTTCTGTTAAAAACATTTCAATGCCACTATTCTAGTTATTTTGATATATACAATAAATTATTATTACTTGTAGTCACCTAATTGTGCTACCAAACACTAAATCTTATTCCTTCTTTCCTACTATATTTTTTACACATTAACCACCCGTCTTTATCCTCTCCTCCCACTACTCTTCCCAGCCTCCAGTAACCACCATTCTATTCTCTGTTACCATGACATCAACCATTTTAGTTCCCAGATATGAGGGAGAACATGTGATATTTGTCTTACTGTGACTGGCTTATTTCACTTAACACAATGTCCTCTAGGTCCATCATCTTGCTACAAGTGACAGTATTTCATTCTTCTGTATGGCTGAATAAAATTCCATTGTGTATATATACCACAGTTTGTTTATCCATACATCCACTGATGGACACTAAAATTGAATCCATATCTTGGCTATTGCAAATAGCAGTAGGCTATTGCAAATAGGTTTAAGGACATTTATTTGTTCACTAGCATTGGAATGAATGTGTCATAGTCATTTTCTTCCATGCTTGTATTTATTTAATCTAGATTCAGAGTCTTGGGGATACAATCTGTTAAATATAGTTTGAGTATCATGCCTACTACTTAGCTATTGGAAGGCAAGACACCTAGGTTATGGAATCACAAATGCTTCTTACAGTAGTTGACAGATAATTTCTTCAAAGATAATTAGAGTTGCTATAGTAAAAAGAAATAGATGTTGTGGAAGAAAACAAGCAAAAAAAAAGCAACCCCAAAAAACATTAAATTACCACTGAATTTTTTCAGCTCCATCACACATTAGAAGCCATAAATGAAATAAATGATAGATATAGCAAATCTAATCAAAATAAAGCAAAAATAAGTAGAAATTCACCACCATAAACAACAGATATAATATTAACATCTACATAAAATTCAAGAGATTTTGCAGTCTAAGTATGCCATTATGTCTCCTGAATCTCCACAAAAGTATTATGATTTCATATTGTAAGATACAATGTGCAGCCATGCAGGGTGGCATGTGCCTATAGACCCAGCATCTCAGGAGGCTGAGGCAGGAGGATTGATTTGTCTGGGATTTGAGGCTGCAGTGAGCTATGTTAGTGCTACTGCACTCCAGCCTAAGAGACAAAAAAATAAATAATAAATAAAATAAAATAAAATAAATACAATGTGCTACCTCCAGTCCGATTTTATTGTCCACCTGTGAAGGACTGCTAAAGAGTTCAACTTTGGAATAATTTTAGAAATAGAGATACTTGTTGAGGTATAGGAAAGTAAAATTAACATGGCCAGCTCAGAAAGTATAAGTTTGGCTTCTGATCACTTCATATTCATTAAGGTCAATGTCTCTGAAATAACCATCCTGCTAACCTTCTAGATGATTGAAATAAGCACAAAAGGAAGTAAAACTCTGTGGAAATCACCCAGGGGAGAGGAGAAAAGGGAATGGGCAAAAACCCACCTAACCAGTACAGTGAACATTATCTGGGTGATGGGTACATTAAAGGCCTGACTCAAATATTACAAAAGCATTCGATGTAACCAAAAACATTTGTACTCCCATGATATTTTGAAATCAAAAGAAAGAAAGAAAGAATAAAAGCCATCTTGTCCATATATCTTTGTATATCATTGGTTTTAGTTTGATAGGAAATATTAATAGGTTTTAAATTATAAATACAGAATTAAAGTTTAGGCACATGTGAAATTTTGGTAGTAATTACTAAATCAATTTTGTAAAATTTTTATAATTTACTTTCTTACCAGAAGTAAATGAGTATAACTATTTCTCCACATCTTTGCAATCACTGTTTCAGCAGCTTTTGTTATTTTGTCCCCACCTAACTTGTGAATAATTGTATCTGATTATAATATGTTTTTATACAGCACTGGCCATAGTGTTGATTATATTTGCTAAAAAACATTTTTAAAAAAATCACTCATTTCCTAATATATCAAGCCAAAATTTACTACCATTAATGTCCTTTAGGTTAGAATTCAAGGGTAGATTTTCTTTCCAGAACTCATTAAAATCAGCACCAATTATATCAATATTAGAGGAACTTTCCCTTGCTTGTCAGTACAGGGAATTTATCCAATAGTTACATGAGTTATTTAAGGGATTTCTTGCATTTGGTGAGGATCAGAAACAAAATTTAAATAAGGCCATAGTTAGGAGACAATAAAAGAAAGTCCAGGAAGATGGTAGAACTATTACAGGGGCATTCTACATGTACACAAGTGTGTCAACAGATAGATATCAAGTCATGGAAACATGACAGAAAGCACTGAAAGCCATTTATATAGACATTATCTAAAACTTCTTTCCAGCTATCTCTCATAAGATCCAAAAGAAAAATAAGGAATTAAACCATGATGGTTGGAGTAGGAATATATGGCAGAAGAGAGTGAATTGTGAATTGTGATTATGGGTTCTAGAGAGACAAAAAAATAAATAATAAATAAAATAAAATAAATACAATGTGCTACCTCCAGTCCGATTTTATTGTCCACCTGTGAAGAACTGCTAAAGAGTTCAACTTTGGAATAATTTTCCAGAAGAAATCAAGGTTTCAAAAAGACTTCAAGAAACAAGAGAAATGCTCACCTAAGACAATCTTTTGGGTTTTAGAAAGAAACAGAGACAGGAAAACTTCTATTGAAACCAAAGTAAAATTTCATGGCCTAATCATTAATAAAGGGTCCAATTCAACTTCCGGAATGGTATTCAAAGATTCACAGATTCAAAATGGGATTCACAGATTCAAAATCTGTGGTGCATCAACTAAAGAACTATGTTCTGCATTAAATATAGAATGAGTGTACCTTATGTTTGGCAAAACCTGCCACCTGCAGCAAAGAAATTAATTTAAATGAGATATTCAGATAGTGCCATCTGCTGAACAATGCTAACAATGAGAAATTCAGGTAAAAAGAAAGCTTATAAGATTCATTGACTTTTCTAATATATGAGATTTTATGATATACTCTCAAGAATGTAAATAAATATTTTGTAACATATCTGTGCTACAATTGAGATTCTCAAATCTATTTTGGAGAAAAGTATCATTTTGAATGGAAAAAAATCACATTTGAGAAAGTATCAATTTGAATATAAGAGGACCACATTTCCCCTCCACAATGTCCTTTCCTTCTCTCACCACACCAAAACATTCCGCTGAGATTATTATCTTCAATTTTTTATTTCATTAACATTTCTATGAGTACATCATACCATCATATGGATTCCACCAAAGAAAGAAAAAAATGAACATAATTCCAATGAGCTGCATAACTTAACATTTAATTGGAGAGACAGGTTAGATAAATGTAAAATGGAAGCAAAATAATAACTCAGAGAACAAAAAATAATAACAAAAGTGTCAAGTGAATTCACAGAGAAAATGTGTAAAATCAATGAGAGAGCTTCAGATATCTGTCATGCATATGTAGTCTTGGAGAGCTTATGAAAATCCCAAGAGTTAATATTGGGTAGTAAAATGATGCATATACCTGGAAAGATTCCAGCTTATTTCATTATTAATGTCTGAAGACAACTTAACAGATACTAACCCCCATTGATCAACTGCAGTTGGATGTACAGATTGAAATCTTTGAAATGTATCTGGTCCCACTTATTTTTGGCTAACTAATGCCAAAGGTTCCACAAATAGGTCTTTATACTTTGGCTTCAGGCTTTCATTAGTGTTAAATTACATGTATTTCAAGAATATGAAACATTGTAGCAGTTACTTCTATCTTATGTGAATAAATTAAACAGAATATGAATTGTTTCGGAGGTAGAGAATACATAAAGGTAATGGACGTATAAGGTGCATAACTATCCAAGGGTGCATTGAACACTGGGAAAATAATGCTAAAAGTGTGCATTTTAAGAAACTAGATAGGCTTACATCTGTTTTCCATATTGGCTGTAAAGCCCATCACAGCACTCATAAATTCAGGATTTTTAAAATGAGATTCAGGGAGGTGGGTATGAATGGACATTTTGTGAAAATTTGGGGTAAATATATTTTCTAGAACTAGTAGAACTCTTAGTCTCCATTGATTGATTCAAGTGTTTCTGACAAAGAGAGGTTAATAACCACTGGTTACAGGGGTTATAAGAATCAAAATATTACAAGTATTTTATTCAAAAAGATAATAAAAAGTTTTAAATATGAAGTAATGTCAGCATATAATTTTTAAATATTAAAAATTCTCAAAATAACACTCATAAATTACAAAAGGAACACTTCTAACATTTATTACCTCATTAATGAAAGAATTAGCAAGCTAGTAAACCTAGATCACAGAAGAATTAGATAGAATAGGGGTTATATATTTCATGGGGAAAGGCATTCCAAGTTGGAGACAACACTGGATAATGTCCTACCAGCAAATACAATCATAGTTTATAAAATTATTTTTCTACCTGACAAAAAATTGTATCATTACAGGAAGATATATAAGTTACTTGCCAACTCAGAATGAGAGCCTTCAATTAATAGCAAACAGCAAAATGAAACAAAAATATATTCCCCTAGACAATTAAATAGATATTTAAATAATGCTTACATGAAAATTTAATAGATAGTATGATAGATTGTAAAAGTACATGCTGTATTTTCCATAGTATTATTTGCAAATCTTGAATAATTTCCCTTCATAATAACAATAGTATTTTTTGTTTCTTCTTAATAAATAATATACTCTAATTAGATGTCATTTGCTAATGAATTCAGTAAAGTCTCAGGGTACAAAATCAATGCACATAAATCAGTGACATTCATAAACACCAATTGTACTGATCCTTGTTTGAGATATAATAAACTAAAATTTTCATTTAAAATCAGACATTTCATATTTAATGACCTAATACCTCCTATCACTGTCAAAGTTTCATGCAGTATAACCAGCCAAGTCCTTCTTCCAACTCATAACATTTTAAAGTTGCTAAAAGTCACACAGGTTTCTATATCTTGAGTTCTAGACTTTTGAAAAGAGTTAGCCATGAGAAACTTGGTAAATCCGGAAGACTATGCCTCCGTTATTTATTTATTTATTTTTCTCATATAATGTTATGTTCAGCTCTCTCCCGTCTTGAGCCCCAGGGCCTCTCAGCAATGAGTCTAATTCTAAGTTAGTTAGATGACTGCAGAATCACATTCATTATAAACTGTTTCTCAGTGATCATAGCTATACTATACCCAACAAACTCTAATAAAAGATATGGTTATATATCATGACAAAAATGGAATCATTTCTCTAGGAGCATGAACCAAATACATTGCCATCTGTCTAACTAAAATGTTAAGTTTTCTCTGTGTTAGTCAGTGATATGGAACAGATAATTAAAAGGAACAACAAAAGTTTAGAAATCACTTTGATGCTGTTGATACAAATAAATTTAAAGTCTTCCTTGATATAGCCCCTCCTCCCTCATTTGCTGCATCTAATTAATCACCCTTCTTTCTCAACTTCACCCAGTTCTCCCCATCCCTAATGCTGTGATCTATGCTACTACTCCTCCAGCAGATGGGGCTTTCTATCTCCTATTTTGCCTTTTATTTAGACAGTTATTTACAAAGAGACACTATAATTGTTTTGGGGTGTTTGTTTATTTTTAAAGCATAGTTCTGAGCACATGAATCTACTACTTAAAACTTCCCAATGGCTTTCAATTATACATACAACAAAATTTCAAACTTTAATGTAAACTGTAAAGCTTAGCATATTCTAGCCTACAGCTCCTCTCCAACCAGTTGAAGGCACTCTAGCCTTTATAACAATTTAGCTGGATTGCACTCATAAACCCCTTAATCTGTCAAACTCCTTTGGCCTCAGAGCCTTTTCAAATTGTGCCTGTAATCTAGAATGTTTCCCAAGTTAAACCCACATTCTGCCCAATTCCTATTTCTCCTTCTAGACTTAGCTTAAATGTCATTTCTTCAGAAAAGTTTGCTTTCAATCTCCCCTTCTAAATTATGTTCCCGTGTAATATTGTCTCAAAGCATGTTGAACATTTCTTTTTTACCATTTTGTTATCATTTTTCTTGTATATTTCTTAAATTTTTTAAAAATTAAAACCTACTTTTATCACTGGAGAGTAAGCTCAACAAGGTCAGGTACCATGGTTCTAGTTATGATCTATGATTTATGTAATTAGTGAGTATTGGAAGTTGGAGATATTTGTGAGTGACACTAAATTAATCCTGACTGACCTGTACTTTATTTTCAGATTAAGAACCATTCTAATAATCTACCACAATATTTAACCCCTATGGGAAAGATATATTTGTGGCATTTAAAGTTTGACTAATTCCCTAAAATATACGTAATGGAAAACTGTCAATGTTATAAATCTAAAGCTCTGTTCATTTTCCTAGAAAAAATCTGGTTATGAATAATCCAATTTATTTACTTTCCTTAAACGTTCCTTGTGAAAAAATATTTTCTCAATTTGGTTTGTTCCCCAGATGTGAGTAATTGATGTAAATATCAGAAACACTGTTTCTTTAAGATTATATGAACTTTTAAGTTTTGCAGATTTCCAACTGTGTATATTGCTCAATATATGCATTCTTTTAAAAATAAAAATAACTATTTTTTTAGTTTTAATAATTGTGAATTTTCATTAAAATGTCATCTGCCTTTTGCTCCTACTTTAATTAAGATAAATAGGTTCTGAGTCATAGCAGCTTACTAGGACAATATCAAAATCAATCAAAAAATAAATTAGTATGCAATTTCTTTTCACGTGGATATTAATTGGAAGACTGCTAAACCAATAAAAAAACCTTTTTAAATTATCTCATGTCATATGTAAGCCTTGAAATTTTCTCTCTTGCAATCATGTTTTCATAAATTTCATTTCCTTTGGCTTATTGAAGGTTAAATACGGAGTCTTACAGAAGGACCAATAAAGCATTTTAGAGTTATTGTGGTGTTCAAAATTGTGACGTGCATTTTCTACGTGTAAGATGTTAAATGAGTTAACACATGTAACATATTTAGAGCAATACTTATAAGCACCCAGTAGATGTTAATTATTATTAGTAGTAGTATTCTGGATATGCTCTATTTCTTCTAAAACTCTATTGCTGGATTTCTATTAACCTAAATATTTATACCCTTATAATATGCTAAAATTAAAAAATATAAAAAATAACTTTTTGTGAATAGCATCTACCAAGAAACACCAATTTTCTTATACTATTGATAAGGTACAGAGGAATAAAGAATGGCTACCTGGAAAGTAGAATGTCGGTCTTAGCATATTTGGAGATAATTCAAAATTTTAGGATTAACATCTGTATTATACCCCAAAGGATTTTTGAAAACTAAAAGGAAACTATGCAAACATATAACAATATGCTTGGAAAGGGACTAACTGTATATAGAATGAGTCTAACTGATTCAACATTTAGATCTATGGCCTTCCTTTTTTCTTCTTAATATTACTCCTTAAACCAAGCTTATTAAGCTCACAGCAGGCTGCAATTCTGTCAGCCTAAAGCCTCCCATGGCTTGAGTTGAGTTTAATTAGTGCCTTTGAGTGATAATGGTACTTTGCATGACAAAAAAAAAAATACTTGCTAAATCAGTCCGTGGTGTTTTGTAAAGTTATTACCTTATCACACCACGGATAGGAAATCTAGACTAGTTATTCAGGATAATGAATTTTTTTTCAAAGAGATTTTTTTTGAAAAAGAAAGTGTTGTGTGTAAAGAGCTACTCTACTGCTTACTATAAGACCTATTCACTTATTATTTTTATACATATTGACTAAGCATTTGACAAAAATGACTTTGTGCCTCTCATATCAAGGAGCTCATAAACAATTATATGAGATAAAATTTGAGCATAAATGGTCACAAAATAAAACACATTTGTGGTACTAAACTAACTCTTATAAAATAAAATATTAATATGTAGCAATAGTTTAAATGTAAAAATAAAAATTTCTAGATCAGTTCTAGTAATAATAATAGATTATAAATGTATAAATATGGATATATGAATATATATATATATATCTTTGTTCATTTAAATCAGGGGTCCTCAAACTTTTTAAACAGGGGGCCAGCTCACTGTCCCTCAGACTGCTGGAGGGCCAGACTATAGTTTTAAAAAAACTATGAACGAATTCCTATGTACACTGCACATATCTTATTTTGAAGTAAAAAACAAATGGGCAAAAACACTCGCGGGCCATAGTGTGAGGATGCCTGATTTAAATCATATTTAAAAAATATTCTTAGTTTATCTGAAAGTCATTTATTTTTAAATTGAGAACATAAAAACAATAAAGTTAATGGAACCAAAAACTGGTCCTATAGAAATACCAATAAAATTGACAAACATTTACCTAGATGAACCAAGGAAAAAAGAGAAATACAAGACATGACTCCCGGTTCTGTAGATATTAAAAGGTTTGTAGCAGAATCCTGTGAACAATTTTATGCCATAAAATTGGATAATTTAGATAAAAAAAGAAAAACTCATGAAAAAATAGACATTCTTGAATATACCTATGAATAGTGAAGTGACTTAATCAGGAACCAATCCACAAAGACAAGCTCAGACCTAGATGCCTTCACCACTAAATTACATCAAACATTTAAAGAACTAATAGCAATTCTTTACAAAATCTTCCAAAATTATAGAAGAGAAAGAAACACTTCTCAACTTATTTTATGAGACCAGTATTACCCTAATACCAAAACCAGACATGGGCATCACAAGAAAATAAAACTACAAACCCACATTTTTTCTAAATATGGACACAAATTCTCATCAAAATAGTAGCAAAACAAATCTAGCAAAATATAAAAAGAATAATATACCATGATCAAGTGAGACCTAGATAGGAATGCAAAGTTGATTCTATTTCCCAAAATTAATTACTGATATATACCATATCAATAGAATAAAAAGCAAAATCATATGACCATCTCAAGGGACAGGGAAAAATCATTTTACAAAATTCTATGCCCTTTCTTGATACAAACACTCAAGAAACTAGAAACATAAAAGGAAATTCCCAAACCTGATAAAAGCATGTCTGAGAAATCCACAGCTAACTTCACTCTTTATGATTAAAAATCTGAGTGTTTTTCCTGTAAGATAAGAAAAAGACAGCTTACTCAGCAAAGTAACCTGTGTTCGCCACAGATGGCTAACAGGACCGCTGTTGTGATAGGAGGGCCCCAATTATGGTCTGTGGTCCTGTGTAATATTGCCTAGGCTGGGCCCTCTTTGTGTTTCCAACTTACCCTAGAACCACTGTAATGGACAGTTGGGAGTTACATAACCTGTGTCTTACTGCATATGTGTATCTCCCATGAGCCTCTCTAAAAGTCCATTTTGGGAGGTATACCATGATGCAGATTTAAGCTAATGACATGATAATTAGCCTTAAGTATCTGGTCACCTTCCAGACCCTGTTGTCCCTGAGCTGCTTGGCCCACATCAGGGAATCCTCTGCATTCCTTTGCAGTTGGCATGCTAAATTCTGAATGGGAGATTGTCCAGACATTCCTTCCTCCCCCAGGCATGGCAATTGCTCAGGTCACCAGCCTTTTTCCTGAGGAAAGCTGGAGTTCCCTCACTATCTACTTAACAATTACTTAAGCTGCCAAGAAAGAAAGAGCTGCCTGTAGGTACCTATTATTTGAAACATTTTGAAATTTGAGAGATTGTCAAAATATTGTTCCAGCAGGTGTGAACAGCTCTTGGCCGAAGAAAAACCCGAGCGGCACATGGTGAGTTGGAGAGTCAGCTTTATTTCGCCGGAGGGCTCAGAGAGGCATATGTACCACCAAATTCTGAGCACCCCTTTTTCGTTTTCTTTTACTTTTATACCTTTTGGGTAACGTTACAGTTAGCCAATGGCAAGTTTTCACAAAAGTCACCTCATTTACATAGTAGTCAGCCAATCAGAAGTATGTCCCAAAAGTTACTTCATTTATATAGTAGTCAGCCAATCAGAAGTATGTCCCCAAATCACTTCATCAGCTGTATTAGTAGCTGCTCAATTTAGCCTGGGATAAGCGAAAACAGGTGGGTTTTGGAGGAATGCCCTGACAATATTAATTTTTTTAAAAAAACTAGCTTTATTATAATATATCCTTTTAAACTATAGCATTGAAGTGTAGTTTCGTTATTAGTCTAAAATTTTAAAAATGCCAGTGTGATAGCGAAGGCATTGTGAGATAATAGAAAAAGAAAGGAAGTCAAGAGATTAACATTCTAGCCTACTGTTTTTCATTAAACTTTAAACTTTGTTTACTTAGTTAAATTTGCTTTGACTATTTTTCATAATAATACAATCAGGACATTGTACTAGATTTTTTGTATGATCCCTTTTAGCACTCAAAATTTGCAATGCTGATTTTCACAAAGGGTACATTCAACATGATATCTCCCTTAGTAAAAATAATGTGGCTCTGTTACATATATATGACTGAAACTATAGAGAAAAAAATATAAACGTTTTCCTCTTCCCATCTAAGGTTCATTTTGTGGACCTCTGCAAATTAGACTGGCAAAAACAGATTAACAACAGAAAAACAAAGGGTGCAGCACATATCATGTAGGAAAAACCTCAATGATGATTAACTCAAAGGAGTGGATAGAACTTGGGTTTATATGCCATCTTAGAACAATGAATTTGTAGAGAAATAATAAGACAAAGGAAAGAAGCTTTAGGCTTCCAGGGCAGCAAACTGTGGGGAGGTAAATATATGGGAGAAACAAATGAAGTAAGGTTTATTTGTATAGGTCAGTGTAAACTAAAATAAAATTTTAAGGCTCACCTGCCATTGGCTGACTGAATGGATCCCCTCATGACCAAAGAAATATCCTAAAACTAAATTGTCTTCCAGGAGGAGGGAGGTCAGACAAGTCTTATGCTCCCCTCCCTTCTTGGAAACATTCTTTGTAACCCATTAACAGGCCTAAGGATATGCAAGACAAACCTGCACATCCTCAATTTACACAACAAATCTATGTCTGGTGTCTTGTCTCTGGTAAACAGCTCCTTATGGAAGCTATATACAAGTGTCTTTCTGCATCTGTTGAATCTCATTTACCTCCAGTTCGAAATAATCCTATGCCTAAGCATCATATCTTCAGATGGCAGATTTTGATCCCCTATGCAGTGTAATGTGCATCTATTTAAGAATGTGATAACCAGATGCTGCTATTCCAGTGGCTGAACTACTTCCCAAGTATGACCAAATAAACACTGCCAACAGAAAAGCCAGAGTAGCTTTTCTAAGATTGAATCTTTCTTCTGTAGAAAGAGTGAACTAAAATAAAATCTTAAGCCCCCCAGCTGACTGAATGGACCCCGTCTTGGCCAAAGAGACCCCAGAAATACCCTAAAGCTGAATTGCTGGCCATGAGAAGGGAGGTCAGACTTGCCTCATCATGCCCCACTCCCTTCTTGAAAATATCCTTAGTACCTCATTAACAAGCCTAAGGCTATGCAAGACAAAGCTTAAACCACACCTGCCAGTCATCAATTTTCTTAACAGATCACTTGAGTGGGTATATGTCCTGAGGATTGTCTATGATTACCAGACTTCCTTAAGTTAAAATATTCTAAGTCTCCTAGACAAGCCTTCATTTCTTTAACCAATTACAATTCAAAGAATCTTTAAACTCACCTGTAACTTATAATGCCCTGCTTTGAGATGTCCTGCCCCTTTGGGCCAAGCCTATGTATACCAGCCATGTATTGATTTATGACTTTAAATGTAATTTGTGTCTCCCTGAAATGTGTAAAACCAAACTGTAACCTAACTATGGTAAGATCATTTGCTCAAGGCTTCTTGGGCATGGCTCTCTAAGCCATGGTCACACATATTTGGCTCAGAATAAACCTCTTTAAATTTTTTTGCAGAGTTTGGGTTCTTTTCCATTGACAAAAGCAAAGCCCTTGACCCCTAAATTTTTGCTGACATGAGACAGATTAATTAACAGGAGAAAAGACATACAAATTCATTTTATTTAATGTGTATGTAAGGTTGCAGTATGACCTGACGGCTCTTGGTGCATTCATGGCTGAAGAATGACCAGCCACTCCAAAGTGAGGCAAGCACAGAAATGAGGTTTATTGGGGAGAGAAAGAAATGATTATAAAGCAAGAGCAAGATATAGCTTTACAGAATGAGATACATATACCACATATGATTATTGGATCCATTGTTGTGCAGAGAGAGAGAGAGAACCTTGGTTATAATCTGGGTCTTGTTTTATAGTGTCTGGATAGGGAGCTTCCTGTGGTTCAGACATCACCATGAAATCACTTTAATTGGACAGTTGGGAGTTATATGACCTCTTACTGCACATGCAAATCTCATAGGCGCCTCTCTGAAAGACCATTTGGGGGGATGGGTAAACTGCAAGGGCACCCACTTTCATTCCTAGGAGACCTGGAATCCCTCGCTATCTACCTAACATGTATCGATGTGAGCCTTCAGAATGAAAACTCAGCTTCTCAATGAGGTATATAGATTTTTAAAGACTGGGGGCTTAGAAGCAGCAAAATTGGTTTATGGAAGAAAAAAGGATGAGGCATGGCTAACTAGCAAAGGTGGTCTTGTTATATAATTGAAATCTCATAGGAAACAGCCATCAGAGAGAATAGATGGTGAATGTTTCATTTCAGCCTTTTAAAGGTATTACACTCTCAGTTAATCTTTCCTAGCTCAGGTAGGGAAAGACCTGGCTGCATTAATGGGGATTCCCTATGAATGCAAATTTTCCCCAACAAAAGAAGCTTTGTAGGGTTATTTCTGTGGCTGCCATCTCAAAACATGTAGAAGAAATAGATTTGGGAGTAAAACCACTCCTTAAAAAGCATAGATATTTTTCAAAGCAGGATTTGAACATTTTTACAGTGATAATGTCTTCTTGATAACTACAAATATTCCTATTCATGTGTTTGCTTATTTTTGTGACTGAAACTGCCCTTTAAAAAATTAATAAAGAGCTACAAGGTGGGAACTTTTGTAAGGGAAATGCATTGTTCCCCAGCTTGTTTTGCTATAAGCTAGCTTACTCCTCAGCAGTCATATAGTTGATGGTCATAAAGTTTCTTAGCTTTCTTCATTGCTTCCATAGATAGCATCACCCTTGTGAAACCTAAGGGAAGTTTTTGAGATATCTTCCAGGTCCTGCAATCTGGAAAAATGCCTGACCCACTCAGACCAGTGGTCCATACCAAAGAACTGACTCAACTCTTGCAACCCCACCCAAGAATGGATTCAGCAAAGAAGATATTTACTATTACTATATTACCCCATGGTTCTCCCCTGAACCTAGCCAATTAGCAGACAAAATTGCCTAGCCCTTTGTCTGCCAAACTATCTTTAAAAACTCTTTCTGCCAAATTGTTGGACAAATGGATTTGAGAACTTCCTCTCATCTTCTTGCATGGGACCTGTGATATTAAACTCTTTCTCTGCCGTAAACACTACTATTTCAGTGTATTGGCATCTTCTTGAGTAGCAGGCAATAAACTTGGTAAGGCTGTAACAGAACTACTTTTTTATTGTTCATCCTTTAGCATCTGATTGCTAGTGTTAGATCAGATAATGCCTAATGCCAAGACTACTCCTGTGGCTTCTGAATGCCAGTTTGCCACATTAGTATTGTCTTCTGGTCTCTTGAACATGTATATTTGCACATGCCCTACTTTTTTGCCTCTTAGATTCTTGTGAGTATATTATATCCTTTTAATTCCATTCTCAGAAAAAAATTCAGTAGAAATATATCATTTTCCAATGAGATAACTAATGACCACTTGATTTTCAGAAGAGTTGGTAGAAAACCTTGAGGCAGACTCCCAGAGGCCATAATTTGCATTGACGAAGAATAAGTGCATCAGCCAAAGAAAATAATGTTGCTGCACAACCAGGTTGTATTGCCCGTGCACAGGAAGAGTCAATGTACTGAGACAGTTGGGATTGCAATGGAGAAAGAGTTTTATTCCTGAGAGGGCCAATCGGGAGGACAGAAGAAATTTCACAAATCTGCCTCCCCAAGAATTTGGGAGGCAGGATTTTTAAGGATAGTTTAGCAGACAAAGGGTTAGGTAACTAGGATGTTAATCGGGGCAGAATTATAGGGGTGTGGAAATCATCTTCTTGTGTTGCTCCAGTCCCTGGGATCACAATTCCAGTTGAGTCAGTTTTACCAGTGGTATGGGCCAGTGGTCTGGATGAGCCAATCCACTGGAATTTGGAGCCTAGAAGATATCTTAAAAACTACCTTTAGGTTTCAAAAGGTGATGTTATCTACCACAAAAGTTAAGAATCTTTATGACCACCAGCTGTGTGGCTCCAGAGTGAAAAATAAAGAAGCAAACAGGGAACAGTAACTAATTATTATCATTATTCTTAGCTAGATCTTTACCATAGTTCTTGCCTTGCACCCTGTTATTGATTTGTGTCAATCAATTGATTGATTAGTCAAGAAAGTTGATGATCTGGATTTAAGACACACAAATGAATCAGGTTGTATGTTCTGATAGTAATAGGTTGCAGCTATAATAAAAATTTTTAAAAAATAAAATAAAATTTATGAAACTAAGATTGTGTCTTTAAGCAGAGACTGTTGAATTTTAATGAATAATATTTTCTTTAATTCATCAATCTTCCTATATACTAAGTTTTCTCTTAAAATTACGTTTATGTAAATTTGAACTAAAATAAGATGCTAAGCCCTCTTACTACCTTCCTGACTGAATGAAGTCCCTCTTGGCTAAAGGGACCCATGAGAAACCTTGAAACTTAGTTCCCAGCCAAGAAACTATAGGAGGTCAGATTTGCCTCATTATCATACCTCGTCCTTCGCTAATGGCCATCAAGCTTTTTTCCTTAAGGCCTAAATAGGAACAAATCTCATGATGCAGTGCAGCATTCTTCCCAATAACAGACCACCAATGAAGAGTGGTTTTAACCAGTCCAGGGAGTATTCACAGAGGGGTTTTCATAGCCTCTGCTTCAGCTTTTGACATCAGAGGGCTGCTGTTTTCTGAACATGGACCTCATGAAAGGGCATAAAGCTCGATTGTGCATGCTCATATTGTTCTCTCATAAATATCCATGACTCCTCCTATAACTTGTTAAATATGTGTATTTGGACCCTCAACATAAATTCCTGTTCCTATTGTCCCTCCCTCAAAGCATATGTTTCTGCCTTCTGGCCAGGGCTTTGCTTCCCAGCCTATCAGAATGGCTACCCACATACTGCAACCCTTTACAAAAAATAAAGGTCTCCCTTTCAAATTTATGAACCTTATCATTTTCTTTGGTTAACAAAATTATAATTGTTTTAATGTATTTTTTCTTTGATTTTTATTTACTGCATCACGTGTGCTTATCCTTTTGTTCGAAAGGATTTTGTTTCTTAGTATAATGTTGCTTGAAGTGTTTTCTTCAAATCCTAACCTTTTATTCCAGTTTTTAATGAATACAATTCAACACAAACTTCAATAAATAATTAGAACTTCTTATTGGTTAATTAAGTTGAGTGATTATTTGAAAACTTCCGCAGATCTTCCCTGAAAAGATATTTATAATGATTGGCAATTACATGGAACATACTGTATTTCTAGACTGAAAGATCTTAAATTTGGAAATATGTCATTTTAGAAATCATCAAATTGTTGTATTTGATAAGTTTTCTCTTGTATATGATTGTTAACTGTTTCAATATTCCATTACTTAACATCAAATAATAAAACAACAAAGTCCTAAGGGACAACTTTTTTATACTTCCACATTTTTTAATGTTTGTGACTGTTAAATGTTGTTGCTGTTTTGTAGAGTACTCTCTCTTTTTCATTGAAATCTTAAATTAAAAAAACCCTTTTTTTTACCACACTGGAATCTGAAAAATCTATCTGTTGTTTTCTCCACTATTCTTCTCTCACTCAGCATTAGGAGGAGATTCAAAATTTCAAGATGGACAAAGAAGTTAAGCAACGTTCATTGAAAGGATGCCATGCCTATTTCTTTCTGCAAGTGTTGCCCATCACTACAAATAAAGAAAAAAGGCAGTCATTTCCAAAGACATCTGAAAATAGTTATTTATACTTGCATTGAAACATTTATGAATTATGATATAAATGGAACAAAATTTCAGGAGCTAATCTTGCTAGCCTTATGATAGAAGTTTGAAGTATTGATCTGATTTGGAGCTGGCAGATGTAGCTAAATGGGTAGGACGTGCAACTTCAAAATTCTCGATCAGCTCGTAATTAGAGATATGAATGAGTTCTTGTGGCTACTTTAGGTGCTCAGAGGAAAGCAGCACCTGTATGTTTGTTTCCTATGGATTTTTGTTTGTTTTTATAAGCAGAACAATCAGGGGCAGCCAGGGCAGCAGAGGAAGTGACATTTTGGTGAGGTAAAAACAGTTCTATCATTACCATGTTATGGTAATGATGGTTAAATGATGCTCATATGCAAAACCTACATTTTATTCTAGGGAAGTAACATTTAGCAAACTGGTTATAATTTTTTTCCCCAGTTGTCATTTGTCCCTAAATGGGTTTACAGGAATCTTGAGAAGGCTCACATGTGGGGAATCCTCTCAAACTTAGACAAAAGGATATGTTTAAGCCTATGGAACTGGAAGGTCATACACAGGAACAATAATTCAGTCTATTTTGGGAGCTGTATCCATATACATCAAACATCTATGCATAAGTTGCTTTACTTCTATTTGCCTTAGTTCAGTCAATAGCAAAGGGAAGATAATAATAGTATCACTTTTATAGAGTTGTTGAAATAATTAAATGAGCAATCAATGTATAGAACTTAGTAGCAGGCGTGTAGCAAATTACCTATAACTGTTAATCAGTAGTTATTATTGTGTTTTAGCAGTTACCATCTATAGCCATTGTGTTAGTCATAACATGCTAATACACATCAGGCATTGGGGTAGATGCTGAGGATATAACGTTGAATAAGAAAACCATTCCTTCTTTGGAAATTCCCAGACTCTTGGGAGAATAAGATGTTATGCAAAAGATGCTTATTGAAAGGGGTTAAAAAGATATGAATGTGGAGCAGTTAATCTTACCTCATGAAAGCAGGCATAAATTTAGAAAGAAAATGATATTTAATGTATGATGCAAAACTATGTAAAGCAAAGGGAAAATTAGGAAAAAGGCTTGGGAATATTAGAGTATGTCGTATATCAGAGGAATGTTGAGTGATACAGAGTTCAGAATGTATGTGTTATGGAGTTGAATCTGGGGAAGCTGATTGACTTACAATTAACCCACAAGAAAATGATGAGCTACCAAAAGTTTCTTAAGTAATAATGAAAACACATTATTATTAAAGACACCACTACTGGAGTTTGTATACATAGTTTGTGATCATTATTTCTAATGCCTCAATAACCAAGTAACATTATATATGTTATATTTAATATACCATAGTTCCTCTGTTTTAATGAAAAGATGAGAGACATTTGTCAGGAATTTTATCTCTCACTTACTGTACATAACTCGAGTTTTCTAAATAAAAGTGAAAGAGCTTCAAATGGGGTGGATGATATTCCTCATGTGTTTTTTTTTTTTTAATTGTATAGGCCTATGTGATAAATGTATATTTTATTGATTTTAGAATAGTATTTTTATTCCTGTTTTAAAATATCTGAAAATAACCATTTTCACTTCACCAAATATTGTCAAAAAATCTGAAATATATCATTGATTCTATTTTATTCAAGTTCAGAAAAAAGTCTGATCTTAAGGAAAAATATTCTAATTTTGTAACTACATTAAGTATTTTATGTAAAATGGCAAGTATTAGTTTGTATTTAGAATTTCAGTTGCAAACTTCTACCCACTAACAGTATTTTTTTACCTATACATATTCCACATATCTCTCCAATTTATCCCAATTGATCATGAAAATCTCTGTGTTTGATTCAAGCACTATTCTTGTATTTTTCCACTCATACTTCACTACCTTATTTTAATTCTCCTGTATCCCATTGGACTTATTATTGTGCCTCATTTGGGTGATTTACATCATCTTTACTTTTGCAAATATATGTTTTAGCATTGGTTTCTACTTTTTTTTCTTTTTATTCTTTACCATTTGTATGGTGATATTCATAGACCATTTTTCGCCATGGTTTTCTTTTTTCTTCTTATACAGAGAAAACCTAAATTTACATGCTAGATTTGCCAATTTAATTACAGACTTTTACAGCTCTACAAAATTCACTGATACTTATTCAATGTATAAAATTTTGTTGTAGTCCCATTGACAAATATTGAGTTATGACTGTTGAGTTTAAGGAAAATATTATTGAACTGAAAATTCAAATCATTTTTACCACATAGTAGTATGTAAATGATCTATTTTGCCAAATTGTAAGAATTACTTTGTAATGAAATAACATTCAAAATAATAAGGCACATTAGCAGAAAATAATATGGGATGTTCTTACCTCCTGTCCTTAACATTTTGACACAAATATATAAATATATGAATAAATACATACAAAAATTTTTATTGTTTAAAATCCTAACATTTGTGTTCATATCATGATCTTTACTAGTTCTCATGTCATACACTTAAAGTTCAGGTGAATTTAGAGTCAACTTTCTTTATACTTGAGTACTTTTTATTTGTTGATACTTTTTCTCTCTTTTCATGTTTTTTCACATTGGAGATTTATTCTGGAAGTTAAGTTTAAGAGATATTATTAGCCAGGGCTGAAAAATAAAAGCAATTTTGTTTAACTTCAGCCTTACCATTTTCCTCTTTGTTAATCTCAAATTTCAGGTTTTTCTACTCCACAATATTCATAGGATTATTATTATTGATAGTTTTCATTTAACCCTTGATTAGACTTGATACTGAAGAGTAATAAATCCACACTGGCAAATGGCCCCTTAACCTCTATCGCTATTTTTCTAACTTATGAAATTCTATTTTAAATTAGAAATTATTCTTATAAAAGTCTTTATTATAGAAAGTAAATTAAAAATATTGAAGAAAACAAATGAAAATTTTACTAAGATTTGGTCAAGATTTTCTAATATTTTATTCATAATCATCATTGTATTGATTGTAGAATTGAAATATTTTTCATATTTGTCAATTAAAATTCCATAGAACTATGATTTGAAATAGAAATATAACTGAGAAGCCAATAGTAGTGCAATCCCAATTTAAAACATGTTTTCTATATTTCTTAAAATGTTCACAAATGTTTTCTACCAAATATTGTTTTTAAAATTCCATAAATACTAAAAAATATACCAACACTCTATTTTCCCTTAGCTGGCATTCTGTGCCAATACAATATGATCTCCATTATAATGACCTACTTTATGAAGATTAAATGCTTTTGCAATTCAAACACAGTGAAATTGGCTTAAAGCAAAATCAAACACTAGTTTGCTGGTTCAGAATTTAAATAGTGGAATGAGAAATCTCTCTTATATTGCTATTGTGCACTGGTCAGCTAAGAAGTAATTGCTTTTTATAAGGCAAATTTGCTTTTACTTTTCTAAGGTAATGAAATGAACCTGAAACATTTCCTTTGAAATCAAAGTCACTATCCCTGAAATGTCACCAGACAAATTCCATCATATAGTTTCAGCAAACACATAATGAGAAAGTTGGGCCTGGAAGTTGATTGACAGAATTCTATTAGAAAACCTTCTCATACATTCATCCATAATTATCTGTGGTGTAAATCAATACTGATTTGATTTCTTCATATTTGTGTGCTGCTAACATGGAAGGAAAATCAAATCATATGTATTTTTGAGAGAAATAGATAATATAGAAATGCACTGATGTGTTAAGATGATATAGCACATAACAGAAAATTATCCCATGTAACAGTTGAGTCCTTATCAATAATATACACATATAATTATTAATCGTGTAAAGAGAAGGTCAATTCTATAACACTACCAATTTATATATAAATTCCAAAACTAGAAGTTTGTTTCCAAATGCAATATGGCAGCTCACATTGGTTATATTCTCAGCTTGTTAAGAGTGAAGCTTAATAGGTGAAACATCTATTGGAATTCTCTATGTGTGCTGAATTTGAGAGTTTAAATTATAGTTCACAGAAGTATACAAAGCTATTACATAGGATATGTAATGTGAATTTAGTCATAACAGGATGAAAGGTAGGATTGAATATTTTTAGAATAAATCAAAGATACAGATAAATAAGAAATTTTATATATATTCTGTATTTAAATATTCATGTGAAGTGGTATCTAGGTAAGTACTATTTCTGTACTTCTGTTTCTGAAAAGTGTGTACAGCTCATGATGGTTATATTACATAGCTTGTTCAAAACAATAAACACCATGGTGGTGTTTTTATTTAAATGGCTTTTCAGCATATGATTTTGAAATAACTTCTTTATCTAAGAATAAATTACTACATATAACGATTTTATGGACTAGTAAGCAATTTTCCCTTGGTTCTTTGCAATGCCTGAATCTTTGTGAGCTGTTTTGTAAAAGCATGACATCAGTATCAAACAAATCTGTAAATGGAATACTATAAATCAGTATAATTGAAAATACAGTATAATAGCACATGACATCAGTCAATCCAAATTCTTTTTTAGCTTCTGTCAAACCCTTGCTCCACTTACATTTTATATTTTTATTGAATTTTCCATTACCTAATGTTCCAAAAAGACTAAAGCCACATACTAATGTAGACATCCTTGAGATACTCAATTGGCACTGGAATCCAAGCTCTGTATGTAAACCATATTTTTTTTTATTTAACCTCATGGCTCTTTTGATATTTAGAACGCTCTACTTCATTGTTTTAATTCACACCTTGAGATATGAATTATTACCTATGTTTTCTTCCATCTTGACATGCCCGATTACAGGACGGAGGATGACACAGAACACAAAATAATGACATAGACACTCATGGACATGACAATGACTCGAGTGTCCAATGCACTGGTCACTTTATTTTTATACCCCCCAAGACCCAAGGTTAGTTCCTTGTACATGAGCATCTGAGCATAGCAGCGATATCAGTCAATTCTGGAGTTGTTTCAAAAGGGAACAATTTCCCATGGTCTCAGACCTCTAACAGTTACCAAAGTTAAGGTGCTGGACAGAGCTCAAAAGCCAAGGCCGAGATAGGCAACATAAAACAATGCAGCCATTTGAAGTGCTTCTTGGTCTCAATCCCAGGCGGCAGCTCCTTCCTGGCCCCCATGGTCATGTCTGTCTTAGGTCGCCCCCCTCCATGGGGAGTCTTACCTGTCATTGACTACCAACCATCAATCGGGGGCCAGTTTTGGGGAGAGTTCTTGTTCTTATTCTCATGGCCTCCAGACTCCCACCATGAGGGCCCTCCGTGTGGGAGTTGGGAGCATTTGCTTATGTGCAACAACTCAGGCGTCTTATCAAGTCACAAGGCAGCAACCATGTCTGAAGAAAATGCTGGTCACCCTGCAGGTGGAGAGAACCTCCCTCTAATCATCTGTCACCAAATTTTTCCTTAGCTAAGATGTGGGCAAGGCTGCTTGGGGTGTGGGAGTGCACCCTGCCCAAGCACTGTTCCTTCTGGGAGCTTCCTGGAGCTTCTGAACAGAAGCTTACCATTCTAGGATTGCTAACTATCCTCAAGCTTGAAAACCCACTTAAATCCATTTTAGGGTCATCTTTAACTCACAGCTGGACTTGGTCTACGAGTCACAGCTGTCCTTTTCCTTGACATCTTCTGAGGCTGGCAGGATGATGGAGATGTGATACTGATTGTATGAAGGCAACCCCCTTCAGCCAAGAAACAATACCAGAAGGAATCTGTGGTTGCATGTGACAGAAGATCCAACACAAACCGAATTAACAAAGCCCATATCAAATGAATTTGGTTTGAAAATTCCAAAGGTATTGTCATATCTGCATCCTACACTGTGGGGTTGCCAAGGAAACCTATAAAAAAAGCATCCTAGAATCTACCTCTGGAAGGTTCTGGATGAGGCCGAGGAATCTTCTTCAAATAAGACCTATAAGTGCGAAGATGGATTGTGTCCTGAGCCTACAAGTCAGGCTGAAAGATTCAGCAACCAGAAAAGTGAAGATCTAAAAGTCTATTTTCCTTGTGTTTGTGTAGAACTGATAAAACCTAGAGGGAGGGACTTCAGCACTCTTTCATAGAGAAAGATTTTTCTTGTCTTTGTTTCTTTTGAAACAACTGGGATAATGAAAAAAAAAAAAAAAAAACCTCTGCATTGGCTATGCAGAAGAAACAGAATCATAAACCACACAGAACTACTCTTCCATATTCACACTTTGGACAACTTGGCACCAGGCCAAGCTGCCTCCTGATTACAGTCCTGTCTGATGTACCAGTAGATACCTTCAGATAACTTCTGGTATATCTATGACAGAAGAGGATCAGCTAAGAGTGGCTTCTTGTAGCATCAAAGGAGAGACTTTTCGCACTCTATCTTGGAATCAGAGGTTAAATTCATCAACACATAAAATTTAGAAATAAATCATGGAATGTGGCAATTCTATAATACAACGAAAGACAAGACCTCTGAGAAACTGCTAAAAGCCTTCTAAATCATCCAGAACTAGTACTGAGGTAACAGAGATTGGCTGAAAGCTAGACAACACTATGCCCTCACCATCTTCCAGTCCATTGAATATGTTGATGAAGAAGGCCAAATGCAGCAATCCAACTTCTTTTACTTCATGTTGGAAACTATACACACATATGTGGGGAAGATCCAGAATTAGTTCATCCACTTTTCGCAAGTCAACAGAACATCAAGGATAAACAAGACTATGTGGAGTCAATAGATGTCCCAGACTTCTATGATGGTCCTCAGCTGCAATTTCCTCTTACTTTTACTGACATTGATTTACTTCTTGAGGCCTTGAAGCAATAACAAATACTCATTATGTCTTTAAGGTGCTGTTTGAAACCAAGAGAGTCCTGAGCAGATGCTGAATTTCACTCACATAATACTCCCTCCAGGGAGATAATAATCTGTGATGATCTGCATGGGAAACTGAATGACGTTTTTTTGATCTTCTATAAGAATGGTCTCCCCTCAGAAAGCAACCCATATATTTTCAATGGTGATTTTGTAGAGTGAGGAACAAATTCCATACAGATTCTAATGATCCTGTTTCGGATTTTTCTCATCTACGCCAATGACCTGCACTTGAACAGAGGGAACTATGAAGATTTTATGATAAATATGAGGTATGGCTTCCCAAAAGAAATTTTTTGTAAACATAAGATGAAATCTGTATTGATGCCACCAATAGAAGCAAATGGAGACCACACCACTGAATTGAAGCAAAATAAAATAAGTGTAACTGTTATTACACCTGAGAGACTCAAAGCAAATGATTCCTTTCCTGAACATTTATCAAAGCACGAATGGGAAGAGGTTATTGATTTTCTGTGGAGTGATCCAAGAGGCAAAAAAGGCTGTTACCTAAACATAAGTCAAGAAGGGGGCTGCTATTTTGGACCAGCTATTACCTCCAAGATTCTCAGTAAATACCAGTTGAAGATGCTCATCAGGCCTAGTGGAGGTAAGTCTTTGGAGTATGGAAGCTGCCACGATGGGAAGGTTGTTACTGTACGTTCTGCTTCTGATAATTATGAAGAAGGCAGCCTTCTTCACCAAAGGGTGAATATTGTGGAAATCGGTGCCAACTGGTAAACACAGACAGAGATGGAAATATTGACTACATGTCCGGCTTCCAGGATATCCACATCGAAACACATGTGAAAGAGGATCAGTCTACTCTTATTACAATTTTGTATAGGTTCTGATCTGACCTGGAAGTCATATTTAATATCATCAACTCTGATCACTCAGACCTAATAACCGTGGAAGAATTTTGTGCCATATGGAAACTTTCAGTTCTCACTACAATGTTCCTATTGCTGATTCCCAACTTGATAAGCTCACCAACAAGAAAAGTGCTAAATAAGAAGTTCCCAAATAAATTTAGATGTTTTTCTTTGAGAATAAAAGTAGGCGGCTATTTCTAGACAGCTCAGGGTCAATTTTTTTCAGGTCAATTGCATTATTTAACTGATTCCCATTAACAAAAGGGACACTCACTCAGCATATTGAATGCTTTCTTCAAAAGGTCATTTTGTGTTGAATATAAAAGTATTTCCTCTATATACTCAAGTGAATTGTTGAAAGGAAAAACCCCATTTAAAACACTTGAGTCTCACTTTTATTTCCATATGTGATCAGTCAGTAATATTGTTCAATGTGTTGATCTTAATTCTCCTTTGGCTAGTAGATATTTAAAAGAAAAAGGTGGTTAGATTACCTGCAAGGAAGAAAGCTAAAGTAAAAGTCAGTTTATTTCTAATTGTAATCCCCAATCCATTGCACCATGCTTTCAGTGTATAGAGGTTCTGTGAAGATCGATTAACTGCTATTAAGTCCTCCTGAGATAGGGCCGAATTGACCAAAAAGGAAAGAAAACATGAGCCTAAAAGATACCCACGAGGGAAAAATTAGAATTGCATAACCTGGGAGCACTTTCCATTGTTTTTATTGGGCTCCCACTCTGTAGAAATTTTTTTTTTTTCAACCAAATTTATGTCACATTCCATTTTGCTTCTAGGTCAGGGTATTCAGGATTATTATTTGTCTAAGAAAGCTATAGTAGATATTCAAAAGCACAGAGGTTTTCTTAGCCAAGTGAAAGTTGATGTTTGTATAGACTTAAAAATTTGTATTTTTATCCTTTGCTAAGAGAATAAAATATTTCGTATTAGAAAAATGACAACTATACCTTATAGTTTCATAATAAAGCTTATTCAAAGTTCATTTACAGATTTACCTATGTGTGTATTTAACAGATACTGCTGGTAATTTCTAGAGTTGCAGTCACTTTTATAATAAAGGTTTCCATTTGGCATAAAGCACATGAATTTAAATGTATAGTACTTTTTAAAACTCTGCTAAATTTGTAATTATAATTATTTTCCTTGAAAACATGAATTGAAATTAATTTTGTTAAATACCATTTTCAAGAATGATTTAAATTTTACTCTAAAGTTAAAGAGATTCACTGTGATTCTAGCATTAAGGATGCTTCTTGTGACACTTTAATAAGCAAGGTTATTATTTAAAATTTAATCAGACATAATCTTATCACAATTTTTTTCAATGATAAATAATTTAGTATAAATTCATTATATGTCCCAAAAAGTGAAGGTACAATATTGTTGATAGATGAATGATTAAAATGATATTTTATGTTGGTTATCAAAACCTTACCAGGAACCATTGTTTAATTAGATGGTTGGTTTAATTAGATGGATGGTTTTGATAATAGATAAAGTAATCCTTTTTTATTTTAATATTGGCTTAATAAAACTGATTCTGAGCAACTAATTGAGTTTTTTTTTTTCAAAGTTTGGTTTTGTTCCTTGTTTTTTTTTTTTTTAAGAATAGAGTCTATTATATGAAAACATGTTAACGTCCAAGATTTTGAAATGAGCTTGCTGAAACTGTGGTTTGGAGAGGCAGAGAAAAGCGAGGGGATGAAGCGATCATGTGTGTGTATTTCTGATTTCCCCCATCTAGTCTGAGCAGAGCAACAAGAGCAGAGTTCTGGTTCTGAATTCCTTAGCAGTTATTCTGGGAAATGGCTATTGAGTAGAACCTCAGCCCCTGCACTGAATGCTCTTCGGAGCTTTCCCCATAGGGGGAACACATGGGAGGGAAATATCACCCCCTCTCAGAGCACAGTGAGGACTGCCCAGCCAGCGGGGATAATTGAAGACAAGTCTACGAAACATCAGCGTTTCAGGTCTCAGGAGCAACCATAACAAAGTGCAGATGCTTCTTGAGTTATGATCTGGATGTAACCCTATCAAAAATGGAGGCGTGTACTGAATGAGTGTGGCTTTTGCACCATTGTAAAGTCAAAAAATTTTAACCATCATAAGTCAATCAAATCATCATAAATCTGTACGATCAGTTTGGAAGCCTAAAACCAATGAAATTTATTTTCTCACAATTTTTTAGAGGCTAGAAGTCAGAAATCAAAGTGTTGTTTAATAGTAGGGTCAGTCCCTTTTTGGAGGCTCAGAAGGAAAATCTGTGTATACCTCCCTACTAATTTCTGGTGGTTGTCTGTAAACCTTGGCATTCTTTGGACTATGGCAGCATAACTCTAATCTCTGCCTTCACGGTCAGCAAGTGTGAAAGTAAATATTTATTTAAAATGAAAAATTTTAAATCACAGCAACCTACTAATTTTCAAAAAGCTGAATATACCATAAACATCATCAAACCCAGAAAGATAACATAATGGATAACACACTTATAATGTTTCCCTATATATTTTGACTATATGCTTGTTGATTTCCTCTTAATAAACAATGAATTTTCAATGTTGTTGTATAGAAAATACAGAATATTTGACCCCTTCACTAGAATGGGGGGAGGCCAAAATTTTACTTCTTATTTTTGTTGATTTAAAAAATTTTAATCACAACACATTATTGATAAATCAAGTAAATATTTAGAACGGATGTCAACTTTGGCAAAAATTTCTTTCATATATTAGCTATAAGACTTCAGGGAATTTTCAAGTTATTTTTTCCCAGTAATTAAGTTTTAAAATACTTGGCGTTAATGATGACCATCAATCATTTTCTTGTTACCATCTATATGTCACTATTCTGGAGGACTTGGCACAGTAGACAGAAAAATTATTTCTAGAAGATTTTCTTACACTCTGATGGCTTGCAATAATTTAACTGTGCAGAGGTTTGACAAAAAGCCACCAAATATAATTCACTATGTCTAAATTGGATGTATACCCAGTGCAAGTTACTCTTACTAAATCCTCAAATTTCCAGCAGCTCCTTCCACATGATCCAATAGGAGGAGATGTGTGATGGAAGGAAAGTCAGAGAAGAAAAAACAAGCAGATTTAACCAATCGTAACTGAACTTTTGCAAATTTTATAAATATGTATATTCATGTGAGTATATACATAGAGCATCTTGGAGGATTTACAAGGGATTCACACAGGGACTGGGACCCTGAGATGAGTTCCTTCAGCTCCATGGTAAATATACCTCTGCCAAAGGCCTCCTCAAAATTTAAGATATGACACATGTGGTACAATTTAGCATACTATTATACTTCAGTCTAGAAGGGAGGGCTTTCCTGACAGTCCCAGCAATTTAAATGGAATTTTAAATGGAACTGGTTAGATTCAGATCTGACAAAGCTTTAAATTAGGAGGAAAATTCAATACATTTCCTACTTCAGGCAGGGGATCCAGAAGAGATCAGCTTTAGACATTTTAATGTTGCATCTCTTCTACCAAAAAAAGGGTGGGTAACAGTTGACAAAAGAAATATATGAATAACTTATTAGAGAAAAAAATATGTTAACCTTACATAATAATGCAAGGCAACCAATGTCAAAAAATATCTACATAAAAATGATATCATCCAAATATATAGCTATCAACCTAAATAAGAACATGAATGAAGTGAGCTTCAAGAATAAGAATGGGATGATAGAATTGAATGAGAAGCTGGAGTGTATTTCAAATGCACCAAAAATAGGGAGAAATGTGTTCCTCCTTCCAATAAGAATAAAGAAAGTCAAGCTGATAATGTAAGGGAAAAAAGCAAACACCTAAGGAAATTTCACTCCAAATATAAAAGTCAGTAGATAATGGGAGAATCTGAACAATAGGCAAAGTATTAGAAATAATAATACATATAGCATTGTTTCTTTACATGTTGTAACAGTCATGACATGGTACTAAAAATAATCAAACATTTGGGCTGTACGATTTATATGGTTTACATATTTAATATAAAACATTCAGAGTTTGATAACTTACTAATTTTAGGATCGCTCTACAGACAGCATTAAAATAATATGGGATCTATGTAATAAAATGAAATACAAAGATTATAATACCCAAAAAAAAGGTAGGGAAGAAAGTTTTAGGGTAAAGGAAGGGCAGTGGTGATAAAGTACAAGATAAGATATGAAAGAATTTATCTCAAAGCAGATCATCAAATACTGACAAAATTTTCTGAAACAATAACAGATGTTTACATTTATTACTTAAAAATACAAAAATAACCCAGATGAGAAACAAATATAGCTAGTAATTGTACTTAAGAAGAGGTAGGGAAAGAAATGATAAATAGTTGAAAGAGTAGGTAGAAAGGACTAGGGCCCAAGAAATGTATGTTTGAATTGCAGTCTTATTTTGTTTTCTGGCACCTTTAACCATGATTTATTACTTTCATTTATCACTTTCACAAATAATTGTGTGAGCAGTATATATATGAACTTACAAAATGCATCATTCTTTAAGTATAAAATCTTAAGTATTGTTAACAAAAAATGTAGAAAATTATCAAAAATCAAGTTGGCAACTAGTTCTGGAAGTGTTGAAGCGTCTGAAAATAAGTATCAGTTTCAAATTTTAAATACAACAAAAATAGTTAAAAAGCTTTGAAGAATGACTATGTCTTATGTACAATGTATTTTAAGAATACAGTATAAAATTGAATAACCTACATTTTCTTTTGAACTTCATTATTCGAGATTTCCTCCTAGAGTTCCGTGAATGGAATCATGCCTAATAATGTTATCAATTGAGTAAAATCTATACTCGTCATTGCTTCAGAGGAAGATGGACTCACACACATAACCTGTGTGGTAATAGTGGCTGATGATGTGGTGGGGAGTCAGCGGCTAAAGGCAAATCTAAGGCTTAAGTCCAATATTTAGGATTCTCAATCTGTTGATGCTTTGCAAGTCTAAGTGATGCTCATAATTTTAGAGATGTATTTAGAAATTGAAATAACATAAATTTGATAATTAAATTCTACACAAATTATTCCATAAAAATTCATATTTCTGAGATATGTGTATTTTTGTATATACTGCCTTGTGTTTAAAATAACCACATATACTTTAAAATATCAAAAATATTCCATAATCTTAGTAATATGTTTTAATAGGATTAGGATCAACTGTGAGTTAAAAGACTCAAAATAACAGCAGCTTAAATAAGGCTAGAAATTTCTTTCCCTATTGTCTTAAAATCCAGTTGAGGATTCCACTTATACCACAGTAGCTAATAACTGGAAAAAGCCTCACTTAAAGAAAAAAAATAAGCAAACTGGATTAAAATAAAAGAATTTGGGGGAAGATTTGGTGATAAATTAGGAATTCAGGACTTACTTAAGAAGTCAAAGTCTGAGAGAGAAGGGAAGAAGTTGAGGTGACACAATATTGTAAGCGACTTTTTCCTTCTGAGGCAATTGCTAATTGACTATATAAGTCATGGATTCCACACAGAAAGCAACTAGAGTTTGAAGAAGTATGATACAACTGGACTAGAGAGAGAAATATTGGAGTCCTTATAAAACACTTGGGGATTTTCTAGTTATCTCTGTTATTGTCACTGTGGCCAGAAAATATACTCTTCATGTTTTCAATCATTTTATAATAGCTGAGGTTTCCTATGTGAAGAATAAAATTATACTAATATGTAACTATTCCTTATGCATGTGACAAATGGGTATTCTCTTCATTTGTATATCTCAAATATTTAAATGTCAAATATTTAAATTGTTTTTCACATTTTTATACACATACTGATTTCCTCTTTTTATAACAACTATTGAGACATTTAATAATGTTTTTGACTATTTGCAGATTTGTGTAGCTTTACTTTTTGTCAATTATTGCTTCATATATGTTGAGACTTTTATACAGATAGATTTCAATTTCCATATTCCTGTTGCATTGGCTCACTGTTGCACCATTAAGAAATGTTACCATTTATGTCTAGCAATGATACTTGCCTCCAAATCTATGTTGTGTAATATTACCATAGTTATCAAAGTTTTTTATTAGTATTTGAATGCTATATATTTTACCATTTTACTACATTTAGTCTTTCTGTTATCTTAATTTTAAGTTACATCTTTTACAAATACAATGTGCTGAGTTTCGTGTATTTGTGTCTTATTTAGCAATCTTAGTTTTAGTTGCATTTTAAAATGTTCTGTATATTAAGTGTAATTGCTTACTTATTTGTATTGAAGTCCATTGTCATTGTTTTCTGTTTCATATCTTCTGTTTTTTGATATCACTTTTTCTCACATGCTTAACCTTCTTTTGGGTAACTGAATAACTTATCTACATATTTCTTTATCAAATTGTTATTCATGTATTCATTTACTTTTTTGGTTTCCACTCTAAATCACAAGATGGTTCCTTAACTTATAATAGTCTAATTTGAATTATAACAATTTCACATCCCTAAAGATATCATAATAAAAAACTTAAAGCAAAATTAAGTTTTTATAAAAAACCTAAGAAAAATACCTGCAAAGAAACAAAAATGAAACCAACAATGAATTATTAACAAAAATGAAATAAGCCAGAAGGAAGTGATATGACATCTTTAAAATACTATAAGAAGACGTAAAATCTTTAAAATACTATAGGAAGATTTAAAATTTCAGTAAAGAATTTTATACCCTGTTAAAATATTTCTTAAAATTGAAAGCAAAATAAATGCATTTTTTGAAAAACCAACACTGAGACAACCTTACTACAGAGTGACACTAAAATAATATTAAAGGATATTAACCCCTTATCAAATAAATGGTTTGCAAATATTCTTTCCCAACCCATAGGCTGCCTTTTTATTTTGTTGCTTTTTCCTTTGCTTTGTAGAAACTTTAATTTGATGTAGTCCCATATTTTTATGTAGCCTGAGATTTTGATGTGATATTCAAAAATCATTGTCAAGAAAATATCAAGGAGTTTTCCCCCTATACTCTTTTCTAGGAGTTTTATGGTTACAGATTTTAGCATTTAAGTCTTTAATTCATTTTGAGGTTATTTTTGTGTATGGTGTAAGGTAAGGGTCAAATTTTATTCTTTGCTTGTGGGTATTGATATTCACTTTCCCCTGCATCTTTTATTGATGAGTCTGTGTTTCTCCATTATATCCTTTTGGTTTCCTTGTTGAAAATTAGTTGGCCATGTAATTTTAGAATTATATCTGAGCTCTCTATTCTGTTCCATTGGTCTTTTTTTTATTATTTCAAGATATTATGGGGGTCCAAATATTTGGGTTACAAGTAATGACTTTGCCTCGCCCAAGCTAGGACTAGAGGTGTGCCCTTCCTCCATATAGTGCGCATCACATCCATTAGTTGTGAGTGTTCCATTGGTCTTTATGGTCTATGCAAGTACCACACTCTTGATTACTATGGCTTTGTAATATAATTGGAAGTCAGAAAGTGTGATGTTTTGTATCTTTTGTATTTGCGATCCAGGATTTTTTGTGGTTCCATATAAATTTTAGAATTGTGTTTCTATTCTGTGAAAAAAATGTCATTGAAATTTTGATAGAGATTGTATTGAATTTGTATATTGTTTTGAGTAATGTGGAAAATTTAATAATATTAATTCTTCCAACCCATAAATATGGGATCTCTTTTCATTTATTTGTGTTTTATTCAATTTCTTTCATTATAGTTTCATCGTTTTCTGTGTATAAATCTTTCGCTTCCTTCGTTAGATTTATTTCTACGTATTATATTATTTTTGATGCTTTTCTAAATGGGATTTTCTTGATTTCTCTTTTGGGTATGTTGTTACTGTTAAACAGAAATGTAACAATTTTTGTATGTTGCTTTTGTGTCCTGAAACTTTACTGAATTCATTTATTAATTGTAATAGATTTGGTTTTTTTTTTCTTTTTTTGGTGTGGAGTTAATATTCAAAATACATACAGAACTCAGTAGCATAAAAACAAATAACCTGATTAAAAGAAATGGGAAAAAAATACCTGACAATACATTTCTCAAGAAGACATAAAAATGGCAAATAGGTATATTAAAAGGTGCTCAACATCACTAAGAATGAGAGAAATGCCTACCAATACCGCAATAAGATATCACCTCACACCTGTTAGCATGAAGATATAACAAGTGTTGGTAAGTATATGGAGAAAGAGGAATCCTTGTACACTGTTGGTGGGAATGTAAATTGGTGTAGCCATTGTGGAAAATATTATGGAAGTTCTTAAAAAATTAAAAGTAAAACTATGATATGACCCAGCAATCCCTCTCTAGGTCACAATTATGGATGAATAATCTAATGGAGTGAATGACACCAGTTTTTCAGTTGAGACCAAGTTTATCACTTTTTTTTCTGTGTGCTACATGAAGCAGATACCAAAATTATAGGTTCCATTCAATTTAGCAGTTGAGGTATAATGAAGTGATCTCACCTAAAATTTGTTAGCACTGATGTCAACATGACTCTAAGTATCTGAAAATTATTTTAGTCCCTCTATAGCTTTCCTCAATCAAGTTAACATGTTTAAAGGTCTCCTTAAATTCTTCTTTATTGGTGGAAAAATTTCCAACTTTATCCAAGTTACTCTTAGTTTCCTATGCAATAAAAAACTTTTTTTATTATTTTACGCAGATTCTTCTATTAATATATACAATATTTATAAACATTCTTAGACATACTCCTTGCTAACCATTTTTTAGTATTAGAGTTTATTTTACCCAAACCTTAGTGTGTGACCCCATCCCACCATCTTGTTCTCTTTCCTCTATGAGTGGCCCGTTAGAGGGCATAGTGCCTGTACTGATCATTTTACAGTCCAGCATTGAAAGAGCAACAAAATAAGAAACAGAAATAACAGATGCTTATGGAATTTTAGTTGCTATATGAATTAAAAGCAGGAAGAATGCTAACAATATTTTGTTTGTTTTAAGCATAGAACCGTTTTCCCTACACGAAACTCAGAGCAACAATTGCTTTTATTAAAGGTAAAAATCTACAAACATATTTAAATGAAATACTAACACATTATTGTTCTTCTTTAGTCAAAATAGAAAAGAATCATTAGAAAGAAATAAACATAATTTACCTATTCGTTTTTTGCTCCCTACTCTTTTGCTCCTGAAGAAGAAAATTTATTAGACGATGCCTAAAATCATAAAGTAGCCAAATCCTATAAATAAGATTACATGAATAAATCACTACAATATCATATGTCTCCTTAAGTTTTATTTCTGTGGAAGACAATTATTGTTCTTATTTTAGGTTATCCTTAACATCTATAAAAATATGCAATTTTTATTTGAAATCACTTTCATCTAAAAAAATGGCATTGCATTTTTATGATTTATAATTTTGTATAATAGAAACAACAGCTCCATCTATCTTAAAATGAAGCATACTTGAGATACTATAAAGAAACTCTTTTCAGTTAAATTATATGAAACCCTGTAAGCATTAAACCAATTCTAATGCTATCAATCTTTCTAGAGAATTTCCACATATGTATCTCTATTGACCTGCATTTTCTTCATGTGAATGTAAGTTTGGATGCAAGAGCACCAGATGAACAGGTTTTTTTTTTTTTTAAGCTAAAGAGGGTTTGCACACCTTTTTTATAATAAATTTGGGTATGTTGCACATATTTAGCTTTTGAATTAATCATGTCATTGAGAAAAAGTAAAAGGTTAGTTTATGACAACAGTGCTGAACATACTTTCTTTCCCTCTGCAAAAATTGTATCAGAAGGCTACTCCAAAATTACCACTGAGGTCCTAGGCAGCCTGCCATTGTGACAGCATGTTTTATAGACAATCATAAATAACACTCTCAGTAGCATATCAGAGACAATCATCCCATACCATCGGCCCCACTGTTGTGATTTAGTAGGGTCTTAGAAGCAAAAGCAATGCTTACTTGTCACATCTAACCGTAGAGAACTCTAATTCAACATTTTTCTCAGGATTCACTATTTTTGGCTTTGTTTCTATTATTTTAATACTTGTTTTGTGTTTCAAAGGCGGACACAAAGAAGTAGCAATTTTCTTCTTATGAATAAAAACATATAGGGACGTTGTGGAAATTGCCAACTAGTGTTTACAATCTGATCTTTTACTTTTTTATGGAGACAAGGGTGGAGACTGGGAAGATATAAGAGCTTTTTATATACATTGTATCCATGATTTGATATCTCTGAATAATTTTACATTTTAAATATCTACTATAACTTTTCCTATATAAAGAATAATTTTGTATCCTATTCGTTTGCTCATCATTTATATTTGTTCCATTCCTTCTCCTCTGTTGTTAATGTGTTAATGTGTTGAACTTCCAGCAACTCAAATTTCTATGGTCTCTACCTATTTACATTTGCCAAGTTCAAATGTGGACATTGTTATGATGAGAGAATAAAAAAGAGTTAAAAATCAAATGAAAGAAATAAGATAAAATGCCATATAGAATGTAAACATGTTACTCTGTCATATTAGACTTTAATATTTTTCTAAAGTCTCTAGACAAAAGCTACATCTTAATGGAATATATGGTTTAGCAGAATATTCCTAAAATTATTATTACTGATCCAAAGGGTATAAGGGAAGAAAAGTTTTACTTTCCAGGAAAAATAAATGTCTATGATTTATAATTAAAGTAACTTCATTGTTAAAATACTTAAAGCCTAGTGTCATATTTAAGTTTCTTATATAGCTTTTAAATGAATTATGCAATGAAAGCTCAATATATCAAAATAGCCAGTAATTTGTATTTTAGAAGACTATAATAACAAAAGAAAGTGACAATATTAGTCTATACTCCTAAAATAGAGGAATCTTGCCTCTCTGTAATCTGTACAACTAAAATTAAAGCTATTCACTTTTCTGGTAGTCCTTTCTTACCTTCCTTTCACCCTTCCTTCCTTCCTTCCTTCCTTCCTTCCTTCCTTCCTTCCTTCCTTCCTTCCTTCTTCCTCTCCTTCTCTCCTTCTTTTCTTCTTCATAGAGGCTCTTGTCTGGATAGTTAATGTGATGTTTGAATGAAGAATGTCCTCACAAATTTAGTACAGAAAACCTACTTTCATCAATTTATATTGTACTCAATTGCATACACACTATATGTTGGATCTTGTAATCAGTAAAACAATACATCAGACTCATTCTCTGTCCCCAGAAAGCTTATGATCAATTAGGGGTATACTAATTTGTAAGTTTGGTGAAAAATTACGTGTTCAATGAGCCATAAACAGAGCAATGGCTGTTCAAAGAGGAAAAGATCTCTTCTGAAGACAACATCAGAAGAGTTGCGTGAAGAAAATTTAGTTTGAGTCAAGCCTTGAATAATTGGCAAGTATCAAAGGGGATAATATAGCTCCAAGTATGTAAGAAAATAACAATAATAATTTGTATATAAAACCGCTGAAGAATAGTTAGAAGTATGTAAGTTAAGGATAAAAGGTCACCATAAAGTACTAAATTTGTATGAACATGAAACTCATCAGGTTCATAAAAATGGAACATTTTTGATAGCTTCATAGTTGTATACTTATATTAAAACTTATTAAATTCTACTTTTAAGATATATTCAGTTTATTTTATGTCACTAGTACTTCTATAAAGCCATTTTTAAAAAAACATATAATATCCTTCTACCTAGAAATTTCAATATTTAAAATATGTGTTGAATGTCAAAGTACTATATAAATGAAAAAGAATTATTATTTTCAAAGGTTAAAGCTATTAATATATTTTCATCAATATAAGAAGAACTTCCATCTCCCAGGAAAAACATGTGAGACATTGGTATAATTCAATAAAAGTATGCAAATTTATTAGCATATGGTCATCTGGAAAGCGATGCATATCATGAAAAAAGGTAAAGTACTTGTTTTAAGATGCTAAATTAAATATACTTAAAAATCTATTTCTCCAAAAAATTTCTCATGAAACATGAATGAAAATACAAACAGCGGTGTTAAAAATTGATGACATGATAGCAATGTATTTTGTAACATATTTAGCACAACAAAATGTAATTGCTTTACTTGATGAACAGATTGTTAACCGTCCTGAATACTGAAGCATATTTCTTAACTGATATTGGACTAGGTAGAGATCCTTGATGTAGTTTAGTTCATGGAAAATTAATTTGACTAATGAAACAAGACAGATCCACATACCTGCTAGAATGCAACTTGGGCTTATCCTGTTGCACTTCACAGTGATTTGAAAACCAAAAAAAAAAAAAAAATTTTTCATGGGTGAAAAAATAGACTATTTCCTAGCCTCTAATACTGTGTTTCAGTTGATTGAACTGATATATCTAATGTGTCAATACAGGATATTTTTGAGCTGTTGGTATTTATTAATGAAAGATTTATTCCTTACTATCTTTTCATTGCACATGTGCTGTGTACACTTCAAGCATAAGATTGTTCCCAGATGTATTTTCCTTAACTTGCAAAGTGTTGATTATATCTATGACTCCCCTTATAGATGATTTCCATGTTATATACGCTGTGATTTTTCTGTAAACAAAAATTGAAGCATTTATTTGTAGGATGAATATGAATATTGTCAAGGCTCTACTTTATTGATGCTTTTCTTTTGGTGGTGATGTTTAAAATCTAGAAGCTAAAAAAAAAAAAGATGATGTGAGAAATGCTTTATGCTAGGCAAGTTTTAAGCAGAGATAAATCTTTCCTCCATGGTCAGGAAGATTTTCATACCTTGCTAACTTCAATTCTGTGCCACTCTTCCTCTCTTCTCAGTGAGATTATTGTCCCAAGTTGTCCAGAATTAATGGGTTCCTCCAGTTATCAAAATTTCTTTATTCTTCCCCGTTATCAAAATTTCCTTATTCTTCCCCCTTTTATCTCATAAATTGGTTGTGAAGAAAAGGTAACTGCAATTTTGATAACAGTTAGCTATATAACAGCAATATGAGCACCTATTTATACATTAAGTTATTTAATTATCAGAAGCATCATATGTAGCAACTTTAATTAACCCCATTTAACAAGGGAGGATATTAAGGTATCTAGAGAACTTAATTTTCCTCAAATCACATAGCACATAAAAGGCAGAGTTGAGATATCAAAGATTCTATTTGAGCGTGTGCTATGATTTATTTCAATCATAAAAATGTAAATAAATTTATTGGTTAACTAATATCACATTTTACACATAACATAATGCTTTAAAATCAAGGTAAATGTAATTTTATCAACAGTTTAGTGAATAACACTGTTCGCTAGAACTTTCAAATGTTATGACAACAGTAATGGAGAAAATTGTTTTATTATGTTACAGCTTTGGTTTTGAAATACATTTCTATTAACCACATAAATGTAAAACAATCTACTCAGTCTACAATAAGATTACTCAAAATTCTGATAAAATTTTTCTAGTTTTCTTATTAAAATATAAATGAGCACAAAATCATTGATATTTTGATTATAATTATCATTATTATTGCCAAAAATACCACATTATCACCAGCCTTACATTATGTCATTTTATCTCTAATATCAACTTTTTTTTGCTGAGTATCAACCTCATACTAAACACTGTGAAATCTTCTATACTTTTAATATATCCAGTTATCACAACAATTATTTATGCTTGAGGTTAATATCTCAAGCAGATAAAAAATTAGAGGCTTATTCATTTCAAGCAATTTTTAATGTAACACAAATTATTTGAGTTCTGTTAGAAGAAAAGAACTGGGCAATGATACTATTAGAAATATTTAAAATTTGAGCATATTAAAGGCCACAATTTAGTGGCACATTATTGAAGCTATTTCCTTATATTTGTTTCATCTATCAATCCATTTTATTTGTTTTATTATTAGGGTTCATCATCATGAATATCAACAGTAATGGGAAAATCAGTATTTCATGAAGCTGTTTTTTTTTTTTGTTTTTTTTTTTTTGGTGGGGGAGAGTCCTGATCTAAACTCATTGTTATAATGAAGTGAAATCTCAAGTACTGCATTTACCCTCTTGACTTTTTTTTTTTGGTTTAGAGTATAACTCTCCTCACTTTCGATTATAGCATCATGTATATTATGCAATTCTATTTAAAATCCAATATTTTTAATGATTTTAACTTAAACTGCTGTTACGTTCAATTTCTGTATGACTGTACAGATATTTTCAGGTTTATTTAACAGTTTGATTTTTGCCAGATATTGCTTACACATAACACCAAATTATATTATCAATTCTTGAATCTATAAAACTTTGCCCATCTGAAAGTCATTGAGAGAATGAGTTACCACATGGAATAGAAACAAGTTGTTTTAACTAAGGACATTCTAGGCCAAGCAAATCAAAACTGACCTTTCAATTGACCCCAGATGCATGAGTGAGCCCATTTGTAATCAGCTGAATCCATTCCATATCAAGAGAACTTTCCAGTCTACCAATAGACTTCTGGGGTTGAGGGTTCAGTTTATTTTTATATGCCACTGAGATTTTCTACTTGTTCATTAAATAGCACTATGTGACAATCAAAAACTAATATAAATAGTTAAGAGTTTAATTGATAAATATATCTGCATATGATATAGACTAAAATGTAATGTCAAAACTAGACTATAAATACGTATGTATTCTATGCTCAAATTATGGCTCTCTTTATACAAAATTTTAAAAGCAACTAGTTAAAATATTCAGCAATCAGTTGGAATTTATGAATAAGACACAGGTGACAGCTCTATGCAGGACTTATTTGAAAGACTTTCATTTTTTAATTTATTCAATAGATATTTATTGTCAGATGGTAGAGAGGCAAAGATGTCAACATACGTGGGCCAGGAAAAGCCATGGGAAATGGATTCAATCATTTCTTAATCAAAAGAAGTTGTTTTCAAGTTAATTTTGTATAGATATTAACTGGAGCACTTGTCAAAAATTGGGAATATAATAACCAGTCTTCAGACTGAAAGTCTGCAGTTTAAGAAATTACTATGCTAGAGTGTTATCTGGGTTATTCTATAATATTCAGTTTTCAGATTATACTTTGAGAAGCATTAATATAAAGAGTAGGGCCAGAAATAAAATTTAAAGAACACCAAGGAGGAACCCTGAAGAACACTAATATTTAAAATATAAGAAGAAAAGCAAGCAAAAATGTAACCGACAGAGGCCTTAACATTGCTATTCAAATGTTACCTTTTCTGTGAAGAATTCCCTGGCCATTTTATCAAAAATTTGAACCATCAGCTCTCTCCAAGACACTTATAGAACTCTTTCTAGCTTAGATTTAACCTTACTCATCATAAATAACTGATATTTTATAATAGATATTACTTATTACTAATAGTGTATTACTTTAAATATTTAGCTTGGGTTTCCTCTCCCACTACTAAGCTCTGAGAGGGCTAGCATTTTGTCTGTTCACTGCTTTATCCCAGTGCCCAGAATAGAATCTGGCACAAATTTGACCCCCAATGTTCAGTTGTTGAATATGTAGAAGGATAAACAGTTGTGTTTTTTTTTTTGTGGGGGGGGGGTTAGATATTTGTTTTCCCACAAATATTAGCAATTGCACCCAGCTGTCATTGGAGCAAATTTCTATACACAAAGGCTGTTTCTCAAGCAGAGCTAAAGATTAAAAGAGTGGGAAGTACAATGATTAGAAGGCTTGCAGTTATAAACTCAAATGGGTTACTGCCTATTATACTCATGTAACTAAAGAGAAAATTTATGAATGTTTTGTAATACTTTAAGTATTGTAGGATAAGTTCCAAAATGGACCTCCAATTTTCATGCCCTAATCCCTAGAATATGAGTTGAGAACTTTCCAAAGTTGAGTTGACAATATTTGCCAATTTTTTTGAGGCACTTGCATATTGTGGACAAGCATAGAGGATCTGGATATAAAATTGAAAAGAGAAATCAGAAAAGTTTTTAATGGTTCAGTAGGGCTGGCAATAAGTTGGAAATTAAGGGACATGAACAGCTAGCTGCACAGGACAATGAGGGAAAAGCAAAACACATTTTTAAAAGGTAGAGTAAAATTACACTCAGTCTTGTGATAATTATTGCTGTGGTTTGCTCATTCCTATCAAAACTCATGGTGGAATTTTATCCCCAATGTGGCAGGGTTGGGAAGTTGGGCCCAGTGTGAGTTGTTTGGACTTGAACTTCTCAGCCTGCAAAATTGTGAGCTAAATAAATCTCTTTCATTTATAAATCACCTAGTCTCAGGTATTATTTTACAGCAACACAAAATAGATGAAAGCACTTATGAAACCAAGACTTGATAGGGAGGGGAGCTGCTTCAAACACACTGTCAGCCTCCTCAAGACATGTGCAAAAGTTTGAAGGCACATGGGGCAGAGGAAAACTGGAAATAGAGGATGAAATTTCTGAAGGGTAAATTGAATCCATTATAGTCATTTGGGCTAAAGGGTATTGACTTGGAAAGCTCTCAATCAAAAGCTTGGGGGAGCCACATTCTAGGGGAAAAAGAAAAGCCAGAAGTAGATGGTGTCTTATTAAAACTGCAACAATGTCTACTTCTCTTAATTTCTGATTGAATTTAGATGATTAACTCATGTGTTTGCCTCACAGAGGAAGTAGTAAACTTTATTAAATGGAATGTAATATCATCTAGAACCTTTATAATTGTTTCCTTACACATTGACTAGCATAAAATAAGAAAAAAGTCTAAACAGCTAAAAAAAGATTATATCAATAATCAAGGAAACATGCAGTAAATAGATGTTGTCACATTAAAGAACCATATATTGGGACTAACAAAGACTTAAGACAGCTGATTAATATGTTGAAGAAAACAGATAAAAGATGGAAAAGTTAGATTAAAATGTAATAAAATTTACCAAAGAATTAAAATCTATCAAAGATGAAACAATTGACATTTTAAATAGAAAATAAAATGTGATATCTGAACTTATGAACAATGGGTAGGTTTAACTTCATGCATGGATAAAGCATTAATTAGCAAAAAGAAGGTCAATTAAAAATACACAAACTGAAGATCTGAGAAGAAAAATAATGAGGCAGAAACAATATCCAAAGGAATAGTGGCCAAGAATTTTATAAAAATGATGAGACTTACAGATATAGGAAATTTAATTATACCTTAAATGGTATGTAACAAAGCTAATGTAGGCACATCATAGTAAAACTACTGCAAATAGTATAAAAGTAAACCACAAAAATAAGCCAGGAAGGGAAACACATCTTCCCTTCAAATCAGCCATAAGAATGAGCGGTGTCTTTTCAATACTAATGATGAAAGTCAGAAGACAGTGGAATGACATCTTTGCATTTCCAAAGAAAACTATTGCCAACCTAGAATGCTAAAACAAGTGAATATATCATTATTTTTAAAAATAAAAGAAGAAAAAAAAGTGTTTGCTGACAAAGACTGAAGGCCGTTGTCAATAACAGTGTGAAGTTCTTTAGAAAGTGCAAATTAAATCAAGATCTTCAGGCATAAAAAAAAAAAAAACTGATATAAAATATAAAGACAGAAATACAGATTGGAATAAAAATACACCAAAACAGATATATAAATGGGTGAATATAAAGAAATTTTATTGTACAAAACAATTATATAAGAATGTCTTATAAAGTTTAAATTACACATAAAAACATCGTCACAATAATGCGAGTAGAAATGGCTTTTAAAGATTCTAAGATTCTAGTAGTATAGGGAAAGTAGAAAAATAAAATTTTATTAAACTATAATTAATAATGTGATATCGATTAAAACCATTTAAAATTAAGATAATATACAAAACACAAGTTAGTCACATGAAAATCGAATAATAAAAACCTGTTAAACCAAAATAAAACAATACCAAAGACATGTAATGATCTTAAAGAATGTGGAAAAGGCATGAAAAAAATTGTACACAGATTCTTGACAGCATATTTTCAGACATTATTCCATACATGAATAAAATATTAAACATTTGGGACAAATCTACAAGAATAACAAAGAGTATTTAACAGTTATATAGAATAAAAAGTAAATATAAAAAATAATTTCACTTACATATTACTATGGTCTGAATATTTGTGTCCTACTAAAATTCATATATTGAACTTTAACTCCCAAGATGATGGTACTAGGAGGCCTTTGGTAGGTGATTAGTTCATGATGGCAGAGCCTTTATGATTAGGTTATGAGAATCTGTCCTCTTATAAGAGACCAGAAAAGTATCTGCCACTCCTTTTGTTGTAGAAGGTTGCAGTCAGATATCAATATATGAAGGTAGAAGGCTCTCACCAGACAATAAATCTTCCAACATCTCGGTCTTATACTTCCCAGCCTCCAGAACTATAAGAAATATATTTGTTGTTATAGATTTTTGTTGAAATGAACATATTATTTCTAAGAGGCTGGGAGATGTCTAGGATCAAAGAAGAAATGTGGAGGCTATTTGTATGTCATATAGTAAAACCACCATTGTCCCCAAAAGCCTGCTTTGCTTACGATACCAGGGGGGTTTTTTGTTTGTTTGTTTTTACCACTGAGGTAACCAACAGCCATTTCTGGGAACCCCAGAAGGAAGACTTGGGTTCACTTTTCCCTAGCAACAGCAGCTGCAAAAGGAACCACAACCTCTCCCAATTTCCCACATGCCCTAACCCCCAAGCTGTGGCTGCTCCATGAGAGCCCACACTTGACTTCAGCTCAGTGGCCGCACTGTGGCAAACCTCAGACACTGGAGCCACCAACGTAGTGAGCTATTGCATCCAGAACTCAGAACCAAGGTCTTTTTGTGCATGTATGTGTTCCAAACACCAGCTTAAATACCAGGGAGAGCTAGTCTGCACCCTAGACACAGGAGCTGCTATAGCTCTGCACATACCTGCACTCCTGAAACCAGCTCCTAAGCTGCTTCACAAGCACACACACCTTGCACTCAGTTACCAACATAGAAGTGGGGGTGAGTGACTGTGACATAATATCTCCAAATGAACCCAATCTTCAGGGCTTGGCTCCATAACCACTGGAGGGGCAGCATTCATTTGACATTGGTGCCACCAGGACTATGAGTGAGCCTGCGAGCCAGACCAAGTGCCAAGAGGAATCCCTTTGGTCACAACTTATCTGTAGGGAGAAAAAAAGATGAAGTAGATCCAACTTGCTATTGTCACTGAAGACTCCAATAGGTCTTATCTCTACTGTGGATTTACTGACAGTTAGCTTCTAAGGATTCTTATAATCTGCAACACTGATTCAGTTGAACAGAACTTCATAGAAACTAAGCTGATGAACCCTCACTGGAGCCAGAACTGTTGTATCCTGCCCCCCGTTCCCAACCAGTGTGCTGACAATCTCCCATAGGAGAAAGTCTTTCCTGACCAAAACCAGTCTATAATTCCAGGAAGAAATTATTATTCTACCAAAAGTACAGACATCAATGTAAGGCAATGATAAAAGAAAGAAAAGAAAAGAAAAGATTACCACCAAAAGACAAAATAATTTCCCAGTAGCTGACCACAAATAAATGGACATCTACAAACTATTAGGCAAAGAATTCAAAATAATTGTGTTAAGAAAGCTAAGTGAACTTTAAGAAGACACAGAGAAACAATTCAAAGAAATCAAAAAAATATAAATGTACAAAATGAAAAATTTAATACAGAGATTAAAACCATAAAAAAATATGGAGCTGCAAAGCAGAATGAATGAAATAAAGAGTGTAATAGTGAACATAAAGAGCATAATTGATCAAGCAGGAGAAAGAATCTGTAATTCAATAACAGGCTATTTGAAAATTTGAAAGTATACAGTCAGAGGAGACAAAAGAAAAAAGAATCAAAAGGAATGAAAAAATCCTATGGAATTTATAAGATATTATCAAGAGAGCTAACATTCATTTGATAGGACTTAGAAAGGCAAAAATATATTTAAAGAAATAATAGCTGCTACTTCTAAGATCTGGGGAAAAATGTAAATGTTCAGGTAAGAGAAGATTAAAGATCTCTAATCAGGTTCAATCTATACAAGACTATATCAAGATATATTATAATCAAGCTGTCAAAAAAAAAGTCAAAGAAAATTTGAGAATCCTGAAAGCTGTATGAGAAAAGAAGTGTATCATATACAAGGGAATTCCAATAAGGTTCTCACTGGATTTTCAGCAAAAACGTCACAGGCTGGAAGAAAGTCATAAGATATATTCAAAGTGCATCAGGCAAAGTTTTCCTTCACAAATAAAGGAGAGATAAAGAAACAGCCAAACAGAAGCTGAGGGAGTTTATCACCATGAAACCTGCCTTAGAAGAAATAGTAAAGTTCTTTAAGATAAAAAAAAAAATTGACATTAATTAGTAACATGAAACATAAGAATGTATAAAACTGACTGGTAAAAGTCACTACATAGCTAAATTTGGATTATTCTAATACTGTAATAGTGGTGTGTAAATTATTTGGATCTTTATTATGTAGGTTAAAAGACACAACCATTAAAAATAATAATAGCTATAATAATTTTTAAGGAATGTACAATATAAAAAGATATAAATTGGGACATCAAAAAATAAAATATAGTGGGAATAAAAATGTAGATTTTCTTGGTATGATCAAAATTATGATGTTATGAGCTTAAAATATCTTCTAATAATTGTAAAATATTTTGTGTGAGCATCATAGTAATCAAAAAGCAAAAACCTACGGCAAATGCATAAGAAATATAAAGCAAGGAATAAAGGAATACCACTACAGGATATCATCTAATTAAAAAGAAAGATAGCTATAAATAAGAAAGTATCTGCAAAACAGCCAAAATAATTAATAAAATGGCAATAGTAAGTCTTCATCTATCAGTGATTAATTTGAATGCCAATGAATCAAACTCTTCAATCAAAAGACATACAGTAGCTAAGTAGATTAAAAAACATACGCTGGGGAAAAGAATCTCTCTTCAATAAATGGTGCTGGGAAAACTGGATAGCCACCTGTAGAAGGCTAAAACAGGACCCACACTTTTCACCTCTCACAAAAACCAACTCACGCTGGATAACAGACTTAAACCTAAGATATGAAACTATTAGAACTCTAGAAGAAAAAGTTGGAAACACTCTCCTAGACATCGGCCTGGGCAAAGAGTTTATGAAGAAGTCCCCAAAGGCAATCACAGCAGCAACAAAAATAAATAAATGGGACATGATCAAACTACAAAGCTTCTGCACAGCCAAAGAAATAGTCATGAAAGTAAACAGACAACCTACAGAATGGGAGAAAATTTTTGCATCCTATGCATCCGATAAGGGACTGATAACTAGAATATACTTAGAACTCACGAAAATTAGGAAGAAAAAATCAAATAACCCCATTAAAAAGTGGGCAAAGGACTTGAACCGAAATTTTTCTAAAGAAGACAGAAGAATGGCCAACAAACATATGAAGAAATGCTCAACATCTCTAATCATCAGGGAAATGCAAATCAAAACCACAATGAGATATCACTTAACCCCAGTGAGAATGGCCTTTATCAAAAAATCTGCAAACAATAAATGCTGGCGTGGTTGCGGAGAGAGAGGAACACTCCTACACTGCTGGTGGGACTGCAAACTAGTTCAACCTCTGTGGAAAGCAATATGGAGATACCTTAAAGGGATACAAGTGAATCTACCATTTGATCCAGCAATCCCATTGCTGGGCATCTACCCAAATGATCCAGTGACACTCTACAAAAAAGACACCTGCACTCGAATGTTTATAGCAGCACAATTCATAATTGCAAGGCTGTGGAAACAGCCCAAGTGCCCATCAATCAAAGAATGGATTAATAAAATGTGGTATATGTATACCATGGAGTACTATTCAGCTCTAAGAAACAATGGTGATATAGCACATCTTATATTTTCCTGGTTAGAGCTGGAACCCATACTACTAAGTGAAGTATCCCAAGAATGGAAAAACAAGCACCAGATATATTCTCCAGCAAACTAGTATTAACTGAGTAGCACCTAAGTGGACACATAGGTACTACAGTAATAGGGTATTGGGCAGGTGGGAGGGGGGAGGGGGGCGGGTATATACATACATAATGAGTGAGATGTGCACCATCTGGGGGATGGTCATGATGGAGACTCAGACTTTTGGGGGGAGGGGGGAAAATGGGCATTTATTGAAACCTTAAAATCTGTACCCCCATAATATGCCAAAATAAAAAAAAATTAAAAATAAAAAAAAACAAAGAGAAAAACAAGATCCAACCATATGATTCCTCAAAATGACTCACTTCACCCTTAATGACACATATATAGAAAATGAAGTGATGAAAAATATATTCTGTGTAAATGGAAACAAAAGAGAACAAAAGTAGCTGTACTTACATCAGATAAATAGTGAAAAACTATAAAAACTTTTACATGGTGAAAGTGCAAAACAAGACAAAAGAGCTTATTATATAATGATAAAAATATCAATTCATCAAGAGGATATAACAATTGAATATGTGTATAAATAAATATATATAATATGTGCGTATATATATGTATATATATCTTCAACATTGAAGTGCCTAAATACATAACCAAATAACAATAGATCTAGACAAAAAATATACTACAATACAATAATAATAGAGGATGTCAATACTCCACTTTCCACATTGGACAAATCATTGGGATAGAACATCAATCAGGAAACACTGAAATTAAACTGTATTTTAGACCAAGTTGACTAACAGACCTATACAGAATATTACATGCAACATCATCAGAATACATTTTCTTCTCAAGAACACATGGAACTTTCTTCAGAATAAATCATGTGTTAGGGCACAAAACAAGTCTTAAAAATTTAAGAAAATTAAAGTCGTATTAAGTATCTTTTCCAATCACAATGGTATGAGACTAAAAATCAGTAAAAGGAAGAATTTTATGAAATGCAATAAATATGTTCAATAATAAATATGATAAATGACATTAACAGAAAGAAGAACAAAAATCATATGAGCATCTCAATACATGCAGGAAAAGCATGTGACAAAACTCAACATCAGTTTATGATAAAAACTCCTAACAAATTAGGTATAGGAGTAATGGACCTCAATACAATAAAACCCATGAATGAGTAGTCCAGCTATTCATGTATGAAGGTGAGATTATACTTGATTAAAAGTTGAAAGCGTTTTTCTCTAAGATCCAGAACAAGACAAGGATGTCCCCTTTTCCCACTTCTATTCAAGATAGTACTGGAAGTCTTAGGCAGAGCAATTAGGCAAGAGAAAAATGCAAGACATTACAATTGGAAAGGAAGAAGTTAAATTGCATATGTTTACAATTATTAAATTGTGTCTGTTTTATATGATATTATATATAGAAAACCCTCTGCCACCAAAAAACTGTTATAACTAATAACCAAATTCAGTAAAATTTCACGATATAAAATCAGTAGCATTTGTATATAATGACAACACACTACCCAAGAAAGAAATCAAGAAGATAATTCCACTAACAATAGCTATAAAAACCACACACTATTTAGGAATAAATTTAATCAATGAGGTAAAAGAGCTATATTCTGAAAACAATAAAACATTGATAAAAGAAGTTGAATATGACATATATAAATGCAAAGATATCCTATGTTCATGAATTGGAAGAATTAGTATTATTAAAATGTCCATGCTATCTAAAGTAATCTACAAATTCAGTGAAATCCCTACCATAACCCCAATGACATTTTTCACAGAAATAGAAAAAAAAAATGTAATTGGAAGAGAACCAAAAAGATTTTGAACAATCAAAGCAATCTTGATCAAAAATAACAAAGCTGGAGGCATAATTCTACCTGATTTCTAAAACTACTACAAAGCTACAGTAATCGAAGGAGTATGGACTGGAACATAAACAAACACATAGGCCAAAGAAACAGAGTAGAGATCACATAAATAAATCCATGCATTTATAGTCAAAGAATTTTTAATGAAGATGCCAAGAACACAAAACAGGGAAAGGACACTTTCTTCCATATATGGTGTTAGGAAAACTTTATATCCACACATTGAAGAGTGAAATTAGAACCTTATCTTACATTATATACAAAAAATCAACACAAAATGGATTGTAGACTTAAATTTAAGTTCTGAAACTGTAAAACTACTGAAAAAAAATAATGATAAAATACTTCTTTTCATTGGTCTGGGCAACAATTTTTTCGATATGATCCCCAAAACACAGACAACAAAAGAAAAAATAGACAAATGAGAGAAATAGAAATAGAGAGAAAAAGTAGACAAATGAGAGAAAAATGGACAAATCCACCTAGAAAATGCTTCTGCATAGCCAAGTAAACAATCAACAGAGTGAAGTGATGACCTATGGAGTGGGAGAAAATATCTGCAAGTCATACATCTGATAAGGGGATAGCATCCAAAATATGTAAGGAACTCAAACAACTCAATAGCAAGAAAACAAATAACTTCATTAAAAAATGAACAAAGAGGCCGGGCGCTGTGGCTCACGCCTGTAATCCTAGCTCTTGGGAGGCCGAGGCAGGCGGATTGCTCAAGGTCAGGAGTTCAAAACCAGCCTGAGCAAGAGCGAGACCCCGTCTCTACTATAAATAGAAAGAAATTAATTGGCCAACTGATATATATAAAAAAAAAATTAGCCGGGCATGGTGGCGCATGCCTGGAGTCCCAGCTACTCGGGAGGCTGAGGCAGGAGGATCGCTTGAGTCCAGGAGTTTGAGGTTGCTGTGAGCTAGGCTGACGCCACGGCACTCACTCTAGCCTGGACAACAAAGTGAGACTCTGTCTCAAAAAAAAAAAAAAAAAAAAAATGAACAAAGAACCTGAACACATTTTTCAAAAAAGGAAATACAAATGGCAAGCCAATATATGAAAAAGCTCTGAACATCACTAATCATCAAGGAAATGCAAACTAAAACCCCAATGGGTTAGCACCTCACACTTGCTAGAATCGGTATTATCAAAAAGATGAAAGATGTTTTGGCAAGGATGTTGAGAATAGGCAACCCTTGTATACTGTTCATAGGAAAATATAAATTAGTATAAGCATAATGTAAAACTGTGTGGAGGTTCCTCATGTAATTACAAATAGAACTACTATATGGTTCTACAATTTCACTACTGGGCATACAGCCAAGGAAATGAATTAGTATCTCCAAGAGATCTGCACTTCTATGTTGATTGCAGCATTATTCACAATAGCCAAGACAGAATCAATCTATATCATCCATAAATAGATGAATGGATAAAGAAAATGTGGTATATATGTACAATGGAATATTATTCATCTTTAATAAAACAATTCCATCAGTTGTGGAAACATCTATATTGAGATGAAGCAGGATGAAGCTGAGCATCAAGTTAAGTGAATAAAATAGGCACAGAAAGACAAATACTCCATGATCTCATTCTATGTGGAATTCAAGATCACACTCATAAAAGCAGAGAGTAGAATCACTGTTCCCAAGCTGGTTGGTTAGGGCATTGGGAGGATGTTGGTCCAAGTATACAAAATTTCTGTAAGGAGGAATAGTTCAAGAGACTTATTGTGCATCATGAGAACTACAGTTAATAACAATTTATAGTATATTTGAAAATGCTAAAATATTTTGTGCTCAACACAAAATAAGTAATAAGTATATGAGGCAATGGTAATATGTTAATTAGCTTAGTTTTAGCCATTACACAATATATATCTGTATCAAAACATCATGCTTTATATAACAAATATTTACAATTTTTATTTGTAAATTAAAGTGGAAAAATATAAAAAGAAGACAAATTATCCAAAAATTGGGTGAAAATTTTAATAAAAGTATTTCTCTTTCTAAAGGAAATATTAATGTATGCACGTTTAGCAGACACATAAAAGACACTCAGTTATAAGATGCTAATTAAAATTATATTGAAATTCTTCTGCTGCTAAAATGTAGTTAAATTAAAAATAAATAAATAAAAGTAACAATGCCAATTTTTGGTGGGAATGTGAAACAATAGAATCTCTCACAAAATATTGATAGGAACATAAATGTTATGATCATTTTGCATAAATCATTGGTAGTTACCTTTGAAGTTAGAGGCATACTTAACATACAGGAAAGCTATTCCACTCTTAGATGTTTGAGCAAAAGAAATGATGACATGTTAACACACATAGACATACAAAAAGTTCATATCAGCTTCATTTATAATTGCCAAAACAGAAGCAGGTGAATGGATAAACAAATGGTGGTATATCCTTACAATGGCTTTGTACTATGAGTTAAAAAATAACAAACTACTAATGTACACAATAACACGAATATTTCTCTAAATAATGATGCTGTGTAAAAGAAGCCAGACATAAAATAATGCATGTTGTAGGTGTATATTTATATGAAAATCAAGAAAATAAAATTTATATCAAGAAACGCACAAAAAAGCTATATCGACAGGAAGATTGGTATTGCTTGCTGCCAGAAATATGGAAAAGTGATTGCAAAGATGTATGGTGGTGTGCTTTTTGGGGTGAGGAAAATGCTTTACATGTTGATTTTAGTGATAGTAATATAAGTGTACATATTTTTAGAGCACATAAAACTATACACTTATAATGGGTGCATTTTTAAGTAAATTATATCTCAACAAAGTAGATTTTTGAAAAGAAAAGAAAACAAATGTACCCATAGGAAACAAGTAATAAAATATCAGCTATGAACCCCATTATATGAATTACTTCATTAAAATGTAAATGGAATAAATGCGAGATTGTTTAAATTCCCATTTGTATACTGTTTATAAAACACATACCTACTGCAGCCTTTCATTTATGTAAAGGTGAGTCTAACTTATGCTGTGAGAGGTCAGGATAGTGGTTACTTAAGGTGTAATAGAGACAATACAAATGGGACTCTATAACATTCTTTTTTTTTTCAAAATGTAGATATGAGTTGCACAGTTATGCTCAATTTGTGAAATTTCAGTTAGCTATACACTTAACTGCACATTATTATGTATATTATAGTTCAAAAGTGTTTATAGCTTTTTAAAAAATTATATACCCTTTAGAAAAGTATTCAGCAGAAATAATAATAGGTGCCATTTATTAAGCTTTTATAATGTGTGCACTGCTGCGTGAGCTGTTCTGGTAAGAACTGTACTTCTGTTTCTCAAAACAACCCTGCAGTTTCAGTGTTTTTGTTGTTTCTCTGTGAGTTTAAGTAACATGACCAAGGTCAAACAGGCAACAATTGAGGCTAATTAAAAACCTAACTCATTCAGCTTCTAAACTCATGTCTGCTAAAAAAATACACACACACACACACACACACACACACACACACACACACACACACTGGAACACCTTAGAGATACTGTTGTTTGGTTCCAGACCACTGCAATAAAAATAGTCATTCAAATCTTTGTGGTTTCTTTTTTATTTTTAATTTTTTATTTTTTCATATTATGAGGGTACAAATATTGTTAGGGTTGCATATATTGCCCCTACCATTCCTCCCCACGCCCCCCCCCGCCTTACCAAAACATCAAGCATGTCCTATTCTCAAGTGGTGCTCATCACCCTATTTTGAAGGAGGGGAAGAATTTACTCTTTGTGGTTTCTTAAATGGTTATATAAAAGTTATGCTTATACTATACTTTAGTCTATTAAGTGTTCAAATAGTATGTCTAAAAATGTGCATAACTTAATTAAAAATACTTTATTGATAAAATTGCTAACAATCATCTGAGCCTTTAGGGAGTTATAAACTTTTTGATACTGGAGGGTCTTGCCCAAGTGTTGATGGCTGCTGACTGATTAGAGTGGTGGTTGCTGAAGGCTGCAGTGGCTTGTGGAAATTTCTTAAAATTTAAGACTACAATGAAGTTTGCTGCATTGATTGGCTCTACCTTTCAGGAAAGATTTCTTTGTAGCTTGCAATGCTATTTAATAGCGTTTCACCCACATTAGAACTTTTTCAGAATTGGAGTCAATCCTCTCAAACTCAGCTTCTGATTTATCAGCCAAGTTATTCTAAATCCTTTGTTATCATTTCAACAATGTTCACAGCATCCTCACCAGGAATATATTCCATCTCAAGAAACCACTTTCTTTGCCCATCCATGAGGAGCAACTCCTAATCCATTAAAGTTTTATCATAAGATTGCAGCAATTCAGTTAAAACTTAAGGCTCCACTTCTAATCCTAGTTCTCTTGCTAATTCTACCACATCTACAGTTAGAATACTAATACCAAAGATGACTGATCACAGATCACTGTAACAGATATAATAATAATGAAAAAGTTTATAATGTGGGAATTACCAAAATGTGACACAGAGACACAAAGTGAGCACATGCAGTTGGAAAAATGGTGCCAACACAGGGTTGCCACAAACCTTCAATTTGTATAAATGGAATATCTGCAAAGCACAATAAAATGAAGCACAATAAAATGAGGTATGCCTGTGTGTGTGTGTATGTGTGTCTGTGCACGCCCAAGCAATTTAAATGTATTTAAGTATTAGAAACATTAGACATCTAATAAGAGCATTTCAAACCATAAGGGCCACAAATTTCATAATTATTTTTACAAAGTGTGGTGAAAGAACAATTTGCCCCCAAATAATTCCATATTATCATCTCCAGAGCCTATGAATATGCTATGTTACATGATAAGGGAGGATTAATATTGCAGATAGAGTTAAGGTATCAGCTGACCTTAAAATAAACAGATTATCCTGCACTATCTTGGTGGGCCCAATGTTATCATCATAAATTTCCTTGCAAATTAAAAAACGAGGCAGAAGAGTAGGTCAGAAAGAAGTTTGAAGATGCTACCTTTCTATCTTTGGAGAAGGGGCCAGGACGCTAGGTATAAATGAAAGTGACTTTCAGAAATTGGAAAGGGCAAGGAAACAGATTCTCCTTTAGAGCTTCTAGAAGGAACACAGCCTCTTCAGCACCTTGATTTCAGCCCAGCAAAACATGCTTCGGACTTTAGATTTTCAGAACTGGAAGATAATAAATTAGTATGGTTTAAGTTATCAAATTAGTGATAAGTTCTTCTAGCATCAACAGGATAAACTAAGGCACTAACTTCATACTGTGTAAAACTTGAAGTGGCAGCTTCACTGCACTAGCATTACCCTACTCATCTGCATATTTCCACATAGTATACAAAGCAGTTCTCTCTGGAGGAGAATGTTCAAAACTCATAATATTTTAGGTAAACCCTTATACAAATATCTGAACATCAGTGGTTTACTGTGGCATATGACTTGTCAAAGAAGACTGTTGATTGTCCCTATTATTCAGTAGTAGTTGTGAGTTGTAGAAATTGGAGTTGGTAACCAGTTGACTGAAACAGGTATCAATTATAATTATTAATACAAGTCTTTTTTAACAATAAATAAAAATTAATATTTCTATCAATAGGATATAACATTCAGTAAATGCTCTGTATCTGAATAGCAGATGTCTCAAATTATTTCAAGTCCGAAGTTGTAAGACAGCTAAGTATAACTAGAGTGCATTATAAAATTTAAGTACTTTGGGTGCTATATCTAAGTGACTTATAGGTGGATAAAATATACTCAAAATGTGCTGAGGCCCATTAGACAGTAAAAATCCAAAAGACTTCAGAATTGGTCAACTTTGGATAGGAAGATACAGAATCGCTGTGGGGAAACAGCTCCACTCCAGGGGCAGCAATTCTTGGAAGCATTGGCAGTGTTGAAGGCATTGCTCTCAGCGCTTGAGCAGTCAACATTTAACTATTGCCATAGTTAACCTAAACGAGAAGTCAGCCATGTAAAAACACCTGAAGTTGTAGATTCTGGAAAAATTACATAAATAATAAAACTTGCTCTTGTCTGGGAAAAAAGTGAAAGATAATGTTTCAAATTGAAATATCCTGCTACAGAATGCATAATTTTACATAGCAAGAAGAATTGTTAATATGTAGAGTGGCTATAAAATATATCTAGAAGAAAATGCTTGTTTAGTTCCATGTTATGATACTATTTAGAGTCCCAGTGGTACGTGAAGAACTGCAGTCTGCCCAAAAGTTACAATCTCCAGATGTGACTTTCACAAACTTAATTTATTTTATTCTTCTGAGGAAGTATCTTAAATTTTTAACTGCCCTACTTGTCAGCACCACCTGTCTGTACACTTTTAGCCCCTAGAAGGTTCATTTCATGGATCAACTCGGGAAACCCATAGTCGGATTTATTAAAAGTGTTCATTTTCTGTTTCCTAAGAAAAAGTAGTAGTTATATCTAACCATTTATCTTCAGAGTCAGAAAAGATGAACAAATTCTAACACTGGATTGAGTAATCATGTGTATCAGTTTAATTTAAACAAGTAAAGATTTAAACAGACTGTTCAGAGAAAAAAATTCAAAAGAAACATATGAAACTACAGACTGCAAATCTAGGACACTCCAATTAATAGAATACATCATAAATTGAATGAAAATGACAGACCTGAAAAAGAATACAATGTTTAAAGTATAAATTATGCCGAGCGGAAGCATAACCCTTGGATAGCTAAGGTTAGTCAGGACTTAACTATAATGTATTTTTTTTCTGGATTGAACAAATGGAGTGATCATATCTAGTGCCTCAGAATATTGTTATTGCTGTACTTGAAGTAATTATTTAACCATTTCTATGTTGTTGCTGAGCCAGATAGAAACCAACTCCTCTTTTCCCTTATCTTTGATAATTAACAAACATGATATTTTACTATTTATTAAATGCCAATGCTCCTGTTATTTCCATTTTCACAACTCATAGGAGAATTGAACGGAAGAATGCCACAGAGGTTAAGGATGAGAGAACATTTTTTTTCTCCAAATGACTTTTTTTATTAATCAGAGAGCAAAATGAGCTCAAAAACTGTTCTCCTTCTAAGAAAGAATTCATATAAGAATCCAAAGAGGGAAATGATAAAAAAAAAAAAAAATAAGTTGTTCTGCAAGATACTTATATTTTGATCTGAGATTTAAAAAATGCATTTTTGATATGTATTTCTGTTAACTTCTAGAGAAGGCTTAAGTTTCAGGGACTCAAATGCTAAAGAAAACATTACCATTAGATACCATCAGTATCAACAGCCTCTTTATAAAAGGAGGGAGCAGGTAAATTCACCCCAGGGAAGTACTGACCAGTTCACATTCCTGACGTTTAACTTTGTGTGAAACCCTCTTTGCTATTCCTAGGACTATGGAAACAGTTAAAGGAAAGAAATATTACTGGTCGAGCATTGAAAAATAAGTCCCCATGTTATCTGATTATTAAATAATATAATTTTTGGTAGGATTTGTAAATGGAGAGTTCAAATCTTAACAAGATGTTGAACAAGCCACCCCTTCTGCAACCTTGGAAGAACCAAGACAGTTGCGGGAAATGTTTTGCTTTGGTATGAGCAAAGAAGCTTTGTCCTGAGGCAGGGAACAGGCTATAGAAGGTGAAAGAGTGAAGTTAAGAGTTTTCTTTGCTTCTCCTTGACCATTGCCCTGCTGCAAAGAGTTACATCCATTGTGAGCAGTAACTCAACTTTCCAGTGCTAGTGTACTCAGGAGTAGTATCAAGGCTGTAGGAAAGCTCTGTGAAAGTGCAAAGCTGAGAATAATTGTGGGACTAACTAGATTAGGGAATTTAATTCTCCTCCCTAAAATCTTACAGCCCTGTAAATTATAATCCCAAAAGTATCTCCTCCTCAACTGTCCATCCTTTAAAAACAAAGATCTGGTCTGAGGAGTTATTTTGCAGGATTTGAAATGATAAACTATTCTGAAGCTTGGGGATCTCAACCAGGGTTTACCAAGCTGGCCCAGACTGTAGTATGACCTACCCCTAATACCCACAAATCCCATCAAGATAATCCATGCTTTCTCTTAAACTACTTGTGAGGTTGCCTAGGACAACACAGTGAAGTATCTTAGAAGGTGTGTTGTGAAGAGAGGGGATCTGTGAGGGGCAATTGTCTGCAATCAATTTCTGAGGCACTAATTATGTCTTTCTAACATTTTGTTGAGGGTTACATAGCCCCATCCTGGATATCACCTTTGCTTAAACGCTCTTACTTAATAATCTGAAAACAGTGGAAGTCCTGAGAATGAGAAACATAATTTTATTTTATTTTATTTTTTTTTTTTTTTCAGGTCCAGGATTTAGTCCGAAGAAACATAATTTTATTTCTGAACCCATTAAGTATTGGTTGCTTTCTATTTCTGGTAAATTTTACTTGAAAATTGAGTAACTAATTTTTAAGCCTTTCTCTGCTATCATTTTATCATAGACAGTAAATAAAATCCAGGTGGTGCTTTAATCATTCTGCCTTAAAATCGCTTTAGCTAAATCACCCAGTTTTTAGTGACATTTATTATTATTATTTTTCAGGTTACCAAAGGTGACTGTTTAATTGTAATTCTTACCGCTACATAATAAAAAATTCCATATCTTTCAGCTTCTAATAACATCTTCCTCATGACTTTTAAGCCTCTACTGATACTTTCAACATCATCAGGCTACACAAACCAATTTCTTTGAGGACTTTTAAGCTTTCATCAACACTCTCCAAACATCATTCAAGCTTTCAAACCACTTGGTCCTTAAGACAGTTGCACATGTTTTAAATTTTTCCTACAACAGAACACATTTCCAAGAACCATGAAAACCACCCCAAAACTTAGAGACAAAAAACACCAATATTTTTTTCTCATAAATATGCAATTTTTGAAGAATATAGCAAGAAATGGTATTTCACCTCAACTCAACATCAGGTGACAAATTAAAATATACTATTATAATTGTAAATTTGTCTACTTCTCTTTGTAGTTCTGTCAGTTTTGCTTCATATATTATAAAGCTCTGTTGTTATGTGTATAAACATTTAGGATTATTATGTATTATTACGTATTTTAGAAGAATTTATCCCTTTTACCATTAGGAAATGACTTCCTTTATTTCTAATAAATGTTTCTTCTCTGAAATATGCTTTAATATCAAAATATCCATGGCAATGTTACCTTAAAACTACTTGTCTTTATATTTGTTTTTTTTTTTCTTTAATTCAATTTTAAAGAGATCTTTAGACATTTTATGTTTTATGTGATTATTGGTATTGTTTGGTATAAGGCTAACATCTGCTGTCATCCATTCTTTGTTCATCCTTTATTCTGAGTTCTTTGGAATTAATTTAATATTTTTATGCTTCTATTTTTTTTCTTTTCTTGGCATTTTAGTTATAATTCTTTGTTTTCTGATTTTGGTGATTGCTCTGGGGTTTATGGTATACATCTTTGACTTAATCTACATCTAAGAGATATTATATAACTTCATATATAGTATAAGACCCTTGACATGTACACTTTCATTTGTCACCTGCTGGTCTTTATGCTATTTGTTGTTGGTATAAATTTGTATATCAGTATATCCTAAAATTTTTGGATTTTGTATAGCCACTTTCACTACTTTTTCACTTTTGTAGCATTCATGGCCATCACTCCACTGAAATAATCATTTTCAAGTTGATCATAGATTCTCCTACTACTAGGTATGATTGACATTAATCCTCCATTACCTTGCTTGGGCTCTTCTTAATAACAGAAATAATTGACCACTTTTTAAAAACATGAATCATTTTACTACTCTGCTTAAAACCATTCACTGTGTCCCCATTGCCTTTAGGTAAATGCCCAAACCACTATATCGGGCCTACAAAGCTCCAAATGGCATGGACATTATTCATGTTTATCATGTCTGATTACTGACCTCTTTTTTCAATCTATATTTGCCAAATTTAGTCATTTCATAGGACATGATTTATCTTGACATTATTCCTGTGAAACACTTACTTTTGATATGCCTAAAATGCTCTTCAGTATCTCATCCTGTCATCTTCTATCTTGCAAATACTGTTTCATCTTCATGTTTGCAGTCATCTCCTCAAGGCAAACTTCACTGATGCCCCCAAATCAGTTAAATGCTTTTCTATGTGCTCATGTAATATCCCTGGTTTCATGTACCATATTACTTATCATTTTATTAATTGCCTTTTCCTCCCTGCCTGCTTTGCTTCAATTAAGTTTGATACTGGTATTTATTTTATTTGCTATTAAAACATAGCTCATGGTATAATGCCTGATACATACAAGTCCCTAAATAATTATTTTTATTTAAAAATATATTTATAAAACATCTATTATATGTCAAACTTTGATCTAAACACTTAAGTAACTTCAATGACTAGGAACACCAACCTTATGGACGTTATATTATAATGGGCTACATAGACAATGAATGCTAAGGGTAATAAATATTATTATATTACTCAATAAGGTGATAAGCACTACAATGAAAAAATCTAACAAACTAAAGTTTAGAGCAGAGAAATATCAGGGAAAGAAAATAGGTAATGGGGGATTTCACATAGTCCTCATTCAAAGGGTGAAAATTCAGCAAATATTTGAAGGAGTCGAGGTGTTTATCTATGCATATAAATATATCTAGGGCATTCTAGGAAGAAAATACAGAAAGAAAACAAGTACTTAAAGTAAGAGTATGCCAGGGGTGTTTGAGAAATAGCAAGAAGTCTATAGTGGCTGAAATAGAGAGAGCAGGGAGGAAATCAGAAAGATAACAGGTAATAGACCACATTATGTAAGGACTTGAACTTTCATTCTGAGGGAAACAAGAAATTGTTGCAGAATTTTCAGCTGAGAAGGGACATAATCTTACTTATGTGTTAAAAGAATTACTCTGACACCTGTGTTGAAAATAAATTTCAGAGATGCAAAAGTAAAATGTAAGAGTATCATATTTGAAAAAATAAAGTATAACTGTGTACATTAAATAAGGGATAACTGGGAGATATGAAAATTACTGGGTCTTGGGATAATGGCTTACCCAGAACAGGCAACAAAACATGCAGAGGCCCAGGAAAAGAAATCATGATGTGCGAGAAAATTTGTATAGTTCAGTATAACTAGTGCATACTATATGAAGAGCAGAATGGAATAAAGTGTACTATATACTTCAATCCTAACTACCCTTTCACAATCATTATTTTACTGTGTGATGTTAAGAAAACCATTCATTCCACTCATTAACTATTCAGTGACCTATTTTAAATTTAAGAATGATGTAAGAATTAACTGGCATAAAGTTATTACATCTTATAAATCAATTGTATATATAGAAAGAGTAGATATTATTTTGCAGAAAATTAATAAATGATCCCTCTAAAACCCAATATGGGTAATTTTTAAAAAATAATGCCATTGAAATAAAAAACAAGTGACAGCAAGATATGTTCAGAATGGAAATAGAGTTTGAAACACAAAAAATAATAATATACCGATTACAAAGACATATGTTGTAAATTAATAATGAAAAGGAAGAAAATTATCAATAAAAAATTAATTTAGCCAGTCATGGTGGCATGTGCCTATAGTCCTAGCTGCCCCAGAGGCTGAGGCAGCAGCATCACTTAAGCCCAGGAGTTCAAGATTGCAGTGAACTATGATTATACCACCACACTCCAGCCTGGGTGACATAGCAAGACCCTGTCTCTAAAAATAAATAAATGAATAAACAAATAAATTCATACATGTACACACATACATATATGTTTACATAAAAAAATAACATTCATGATAGTGTTTGCATCTGTTAGAAAGGAGAAGGAAGTGACAGGACCAAGAGACACAAAATGGGCTATAAATGTTATTTTAATGCTCCATTTCTTGAGTTGGATATTAAATGGGCATTAATTTAATTGCAATTATGTGTATTTTATACAAGTTCTGTGAATACTCTTTCATATGCATTTATATTTAATTAAAAGAGTTTCAAATTAGATTAAAGGCTTCACAAAAGCTAGCAGCATAATAAAATGATCAGATAAACAGTTTAAAATATTATATAAAAATATTCAGTATAGAAAAAGGGATATGATATTTTTCAAGGATTGAAGGGCAAATTTGGAGAATAACCTTTAATTTCAGGAGATTGAACTTAGATTTTTAGAAAGTTTAATAACAATGGTTATACTAGGTTTGGTAGTATTATTCTATGCCATTTAAAAACCCGTAGCTTTAAGGGAAACTTGGAACTCATTTACAGAGACTTATGTAAATCCTCTGTTTTAGAAATAATGAAATCCTGTCATTGAGAGTGGTAGGATGCCTAACAGTACTTACATAAATGGTAACTCTGGTCCTAGTTCAGACACTGTAAATAAGAACTTGTGGGAGTCAGTCTGTTCTAATATATTTTTTTTACCTTGTATTCAATATGGTTATCACATTAGATTTCATCAAAGCATCTCCCTAGCCTAAACATTCAATTTATTTATGACCTCCCAGGGTTGAACCTGTCTCTTTTGTGATCACTTCAATTTTTAATCACTTTGCTGATACTACTCTGGACAGAATGCTGTTAGGTCTTCATCTGCATCATTCATTGAGAAAACACAGTGTTAAATAAAGATGCATGCTCTAATAACTCATTGACTAATGGGCTAATAATTCAGAAGGTACATAGATGAGGGAAAACAATATCTATTCCATGTAATACAAAGGCTAAAATGTGTTGCTTTTGATACTTTATTGCCCAGCTATATTAATCATATTCATCTTGGAATTATTGTCTCAAACCATTATATATGCATCTATAAGTCAGAATTCAGAAAATGTTCTGGCTAACATTAACACATTTGCATAATAATGTTGGAAACATAATGAAATTATCTTTATTTTGTGTCTTTTCTATGTTTTAGACTTGGAAATTTGTTGTCTATATCTTGTGTTTACAGCTTCCTTCCTGGAAAATCCAAATTAACATGTAAGTGAAATTGATTTTACAAAGCAAAAACAAATAAAAATAATAATAGTTTCCTTATTCTAAAAGGAAACAAAATTAACATAAATGTAGACTTTAATAATACGTACCCACAATTATATATCAAGAAACTAGGCCAGGTGAGGTGGTTCACACCTATAATTCTAGCACTCTGGAAAGAAACTACATTGAAACCTACGAGTAATACAGTAAGAAAATATTACTTAGATTATATTTATATCTATAATTTCTGTAATTATGTATTGAATATTAGATAAACTGAGCATTATTTTAAGTTCATTATTGCCCTTCTAGAGCTTCAGTTGGTTTTTTGAATTGTTTCTATTTAGATCAGCACTGGCCAGAGGGGAGGGAATGCTTAGCTTGAGTGGTAGGAAACTGATGTCTATCTAGATCTAAATAGACTGACTAAAGTGGCCTGGGGCCCAAAATGAATTTCATGGGAAGTCAAGCCACAAGGACTACAGTCCTTGGGCATGTCCTGGTGCTGCACTGGGCTTTGAGCTAGTAGACTTGGGATGCATGTGACCCACTGAGATACCACCTGTAATGATCAAGGGTGTGCTGGTATCACCCCTCCCCTACCTCCAAGTAGTGCAGCTCAGGGAGAGACTCCTTCCACTTCAAGAAAGGAAAGGGAATAGTACAAATGACTTTGTCTTGCAAATTTGGTCCCAGGTCAGCCACAGTAAAATAGTTGAAGCAGTTGAAGCTTCTAAATCCAGGCCCTAGCTCCTGGATGGCATTTCTAAAACCACCCAGGGCTAGAAGGGAAAACCTGTCACCTTGCAGGGAAGGACCCAGTCCCTGCAAAATTCACCATCTGCTGACTAAAGAGTCCTTGGGCCTTGAATAAATATCACTAATGCCCAAAGAGCAATAGTCACAGGCCCTGGGTGAGACCCAGTACTATATTGGTTTCAATGTGACCCAGTGTAATGTCAGCTGTGGGAGACACAGGAGTGCTTCTGCCAACTCTTCTCCAATTCCAAGCAGCCCAGCACAGACAGAGAGACTCCTATTTGGAAGAAAGTGGGGTAGAGAAGGAGAGAGTTTGCTTGGTAATCTAGGGAATTCTCTCAGATCTTACTCAAGCCTACCAAGGAGGTACCTCTAGGAGTCTGCAATAGTCAAAGTGTTATTGGGCTTAAGGTGTTTTCTAGGACTCTTGGAAATCAACACCCTGAACTCACTGAAGAGGGATGGAGAGGACAATGTATGTTTATGACTATTATCTTTCTTTCCCCCAGTGCAGGCTGACCATCTGTGTGATATTTTTACAGTCTTAATATCTAGTCATCCAATGCAGATTTACTATTCATCCACTAAAAGCCCATACCTAAGCTATTCTAGGTATTGGAGAAATAGCAGTGAATAAAACAGGCTAAACTTCTGCTCTTAAGGGGTTTACATTATACTTTCTGTGCAGGTTAAACCATGAAGGAGACTTTGCTCCTTTCCTTACTTATCGGAGGGAGGCAAGAACAAAGGAGAATATCAATAAATCTGGAAACAGGGCTGGTAAGTATCACAGAAGGAAGCCTTTGGGAAAGTGAAGATGTGGAAGCCGGCAGTCATGTTGTCAAAGAATACAACTCCAGACTTATATCTAGAAAAACTCCCACAACCAGGGGCTGCTCACTCAGATGAGGGGAAGTTGGAAAACAGGAGAGATGTAAGTGCTACATAACCTTTCTTTTTGCACAGCCTGAGGGTCTAGAATTCAGATTGTTATTCCTGTTTCATACCAGTTCCCCTCCCAAAAAGAGCCCTGGGAAAAATGACAGCCCTGGGATTAGACTGGTGCCAAGCTGTGCAGCTTGAAGCTCTTGGTATATTCATCCAACTATATAATAACCTCATTAATTTCCCAACATGGCTCATACCTTTATATTTTCTTAGATTTTAAATAATATATTATTTCTTAAAATGTGCATAAATCTGCACAAGCATTGTGTTGATAATTATATTTATTATTTATTCCATGAATCAGATTGAACTAGATTAAAGATAGTTAATTGAAATAACCAGTCCATGAATACCAGCAGTCCATGCTAATATACATTTTAAGTTCTAGATGATGAATTGCTAACTTAATTGGTTAAAATTTTATTTAGCATTGTAATTTTACATTTCTTTAATTAATAGGATGGTTAAAGATTCCCCATATTTTACTTGCTGTATTTCTTCTTTGATAAAATATTTATTTCTTTTGACATTATATTTATTATACTCTTTAAATATAAAATAGTAGCTTTTGCAAATCAAGATTAACTCTTTAAAAAGTAACTTTTCTGCAGATGTTTTTTAGCATCAAATGCACCCCACGTTGCACTATGATATCATATTTTCCCTTGAAAAGACTAAACTAACTTTAATTTACAATTACATTTTTATCATTTAATATTTTATTGCACTATTAAAACCTGAAGTTTTACATGTCAAGCTTTAACAACTTAGCAACCACATGTACTTCACTTTTCAAACTTGAGTCTATTTTCAAGTGTTTTTTAAGGGTAAAACGATGTTTTGTGGTTATAAGCTGATCTTCACAGTCCAAAAATGTCTCTCTACTAATTTTGGTTCTACCACTTACTATTTTCTTAAATTAGAAATCACTCTTTCTTTAGCCTTCAGTTTCTCTTTTTCTAAAAAAAAGAAAAAAGGTAGCTAATGATATTGTGTTCCTTCATGTACTCAATAAATATTATTTATAGAAATGAACAAAATATACAAATAACTTGTGATTATATAATTTATATTTTCCTAGTCCTAGAAAGCTAATTAACATAGTGATATGTAATGGATCAATAATTGTAATATTATAAAGAAGAATAATGCAAAGAAAAGATACGGAAAGTAATGAAAATTACTATTTTGTTTGGAACATCAGAGAAGACTTTTCTGAGGCTTGTGCAGATCTCTAAACTAAAGATGGGTAGCCAGACCATAGAAGCATTGTTAGTCTAGTGGAGGAGAGAGGGAAGCAGAGAGTATAAATTTCCTGATGTAAAAACGGGGTTCTCATGTTTGAAAAAATTCAAAAAAATTAGCCTGACTGGAGTTATCAAGGAAAGCATGGTAAGAGGTAAGGAAGGGCAACTCCAGGTTTAATGAGGGCTAACAGTAAGTTAATTTGGAGTCAGTGCTCATAAAAATTGCAAAAAAGCATTATAAATGGAAATTATATAAGAGAGTGAATAGTTAGAATTAAAAAATTAAAATATAAATTTTAAAAACTTAGAATGACACAAATAATCTCCTAATAATACAAATAAAATAAGAATTGCTCTCTTGCTATTCTTAGATAGCAAAAATGGCAGTTTCAAGACATTTTAGGATTTTCTATATATTTATCCAGTTTGTAGTTCCATCAGATGTAAGTAATATATTTTTATTAAAAAAATTACAAAACAATATATTCAAACTTGGGTTTTAGAAAAAGTACTAGCAATTATCTCATAAGTTTCACTTTTTATTAAAAATTGTCTGTTCAGACATATCTATTTGTTTTATTATATTTTTGGATTGGTTCTCTGTAAATATTATTGTGATAATATAAAAGAGTGACTTTCCATGAAATCATTGCTTACACTAGGAGACCATAATAAAAGAATCATAATACTTCTTAAAGTAATGAATTTACAGAATTAAGTTGCTGATGACCCTCACATATGCTCTGTTGATTAGTAAGATAAGATTTTTCTTTGTATTAATTTTGTCTTCCTTCTTCTTACATTTTCCAGTTTGAATGTGTGTTGATTGCTCTTTTTTGTTTGTCAATTTCGATTTTAACTATAGTTGCTTGATTTTCATGATGATTTTCTTTACATTTATGATTTTGGTCCATAAGAATTATTAGTTCCACCTTGTTATAGAAAAAGGAGCCTTTTGATATTTTGAAGTTTTTAATAAATTTGTTCTTTTTTTCACAGTTTTAGCTTCTATTTAGATAATTTCTTCCTATAATATTCAAGATTGGTATAATATGAAGCATATGAAAATTAATATGAAGTTAAAAAATAATTAATATTTTTAAAAATTTCAACATAACACTGAACTGAATAATCAAATACCTTTTTATATAATATACCTTGATATATTGGTAAATAAGTATTGGAATTTTATCACTGGCACCTTTCTTTTTATAGGCAATTTCACTGCATCTGTAGTGATTTAGCATACCATACCATTGGAACTATAAGATTCTGTCAAGAGAATTGATGACTCAAATATGCTAATATTCAAGTCTCTATTTTGGGATGTGTAGAATGATGAGACTCCACACATAGACATCTTATTATATGTAGTAATGTACAAGGCTTGTGTCCAAGATCAAAATATATTTTGTGAAAATATACTAGAAAAAATCCATATATCTTTGGGGCCCATATAATTATAAATACTACATTATCCAGTATATTTTTATAGATGACACTGTCATTTTTACTAGACATTGATGAAATTAATCTTCCACAAACAATTTTATACATATAATAATTTGAAAACAGTTTCCATAGCTGGGCTTGGGCCTCTTGTATTTAACATTTTAATTCTTCTCAACCCTCCATATATTTTCACTGTCAAGAACCCAAGTACCTGTTCTTAGCACCAATCATGGTGCTAGGTGAGTCAATTTGGCAAACAGCAGGATGTTATTCTCTTAGATATTATTACCTGTAAGGATGATCAGTGACAATTTAACTATATACGGAGATATTTTTGAACAGCAAGAAACAAACAAAGTTTGTTCCCCTAACTGATTCCAAAATGCCCACATCCATTCAAACACCATCATCAAAAAGAAAATTTATTTGGGGGAGAAGTCAGAGGGAAAAATTATATAATGGTCATAAAATGTTTTGAGAAATTCATAGTAACTGCTCAATACACTCAATACAAAGGTGTGTGTACACACACATCTATGACCATCTACATACGTATATTTTGTGTGATATGAGCTTTAAAGTGTCTTTTATTCCCCTCTGTGTGTGTGTGTGTGTGTGTATATACATGCCCTCTACATATGTGCCTATATGCCATGGTCTGAATGTTTGTGTTCCCCAAAATTCATTGAAATCCTAATCCCCAAGATAATGGTATTAGGAGGTAGGGTTTTGGGGAGATGATTAATTCATTAAGGCAGAGCCCTCATGAATAGGAGTAATGCATTTATCTGCAGAGTGCTAGCAATCCCCTTTCTCCTAGCTGTGTATGAGAACACAGCTAGAAGGGGAGGCATCTATTAGCAACATGCTCTCATCAGACACTGACACCTTGATCTTGCACTTCCCAGTCTCCAGAACTATAAAAAATAAATTTCTTTGATTTATAAGGTACCCACTCTATGTTAATTTCTTATAGAAGTACAAATAAACTGAAACATTATATAATCTTTGATATGTGTGTATATATATGTGTGTATATATATATATATGTAGATACATATATACTTTATAAGTTTTAAAGTATTTGTATTTCTCATGGGATGCTATATATTATTCCCAATGATATAGCAATTACTAAATATATTTTTAAAATATCCCTTTTAGAATGCTCCCAGAAAGGATTACAATGTAAGTTTGTGCATTCATGTATTTGTTCATTAATTTAGCAAATATGCTTGAAATGCTGAATAATGCCAGGCAGTTTTCTTAGCATCCATAGTAGTGTTGAAAAAGATAAAATCATTTACTAATGAAACTGGAATTTCTAGTGAGAGAGTAAGATAAAAAAAAATAATTTTACTTGACATACATGATAAATCTTATAAAAATAATAAAGCATATTTAAACATAAAGAGTTGAATGAGAACTCGTAAGAAAAGAGTATTGTGGTTGATAGAAGTTTTTCTAATGAAACTGAATAAAATTAAATTCAAATATTCTTTATAGTCACTGTGCTCTCTCTTTTGTTTAGGTCACTTGCTTATCATTGCCTTCTCACTAAGTGTCAGCTTAGCTCCAGACAATCTTTTCTGTTTCCATAAACTTACATTTCCAATTTATGTTAGTACTGTCCTAGAAAATATTTTAGAAAATATATGTTTAAATGTTTAAGAAAATATTTAAAAGAGGAGATATCTGAGAAAAAGCTGCACTGCAAAATAAAGAATTCTTCAGACTGACTTCTGTGATGAAAGTCAATAGCATGCATGTAACTTGCTTAGTGCCAGTGGTATAAATGATGTAAGTTGAGTTCTGCACATATTATATATGATTACTTTTTGTGTCTTTCCACATTTGGATTTTTAGAAAAAAATTAAATTTTAATATTCTCGGATGAAAAATTGGACTATATATCAAAGTCAAAATGATTTTCTGGCTTTTGTCCTGTTGTGTGGGAGGGAACTGAGAGCTATTTGGACACTGTCTATGTCTCTAAATTACATTGTTTTTGCACAATTTTTAAATTAATCAAGTTTTCCACTTGGACTGAGTTTGGATAGAGTTTTTTTAATTAAAATCTAAGAATAGCAGAAACAAAAATAAGGTATTAAAAGAAAGATATTTGGAATTATTCCTGGAAATATAGCCCATAGAAAACAAATGTTTAAAGCAATTTAAGGTTAATTCTTGATCATTACTTGTATAAATGACCACTTTTTTCTTTTATCAATATTGTATTAATACCGAGTTATAAGAGTAATTATGTTATTCCAAAGGAAACCCAAGCCTAGAAATAGATATTATTAATCAGAGCTAACAGGGTTTTAATGTTCATCAGGGAGGAGGGCATACTTCAAGCTCACATGAGCTGGGACCCATGAGTGTAGGATCCTCAGTAAAGGAGGCCTGGAAGCTCAGCCTATTACCTTATGTAGGAGATATGTAAAATTGTTATAACCAAAGCTCTGAATAAAGAAAAATACCTCATCAGAAATTAGAACTTCAAACTTAACCCTAATACAAGTTTAAAGTAAAAAGCAAAACAAAACAATGATCTATGAAATGGTGAGGGTTCTCTCAATTCATCCAAAATAGCACATAAAAGGGTAGTGATATTCTTGGAGCCCAGATTGAATGGAAAAAAAAATTTAGAAGTAATTTTTTTTATAACAGAGACAAAGTGCTAGGGTCTGAATATGTTTCTCAAAATTCATGTGTTAGGCCGGGCGCGGTGGCTCATGCCTGTAATCCTAGTACTCTGGGAGGCCGAGGTGGGCGGATTGCTCGAGGTCAGGAGTACGAAACCAGCCTGAGCAAGAGTGAGACCTCGTCTCTACTATAAATAAAAAAGAAATTAATTGGCCAACTAATATACATAGAAAAAATTAGCCGGGCATGGTGGCGCATGCCTGTAGTCCCAGCTACTCGGGAGGCTGAGGCAGGAGGATCACTTGAGCCCAGGAGTTTGAGGTTGCTGTGAGCTATGCTGACGCCATGGCACTCACTCTAGCCTAGGCAACAAAGTGAGACTCTGTCTCAAAAAAAAAAAAAAAGAAAAAAAAATTCATGTGTTAGAAACTTAACCTCCAATGAAACAGTGTTGGGAGGTGGGGAATTTTGAGAGGTGTTTAGGTCTCCCTCATGAATATGAGAGTGAATTCTCCCACTTTTTCTCTTTTGTCATGTGAAGACATGAGGTTTATCTCCACTTGGCCCTCTGCCTTTCACCATGTGTGGGTGCAGCAAGAAGGACCACACCAGACACCAGATGCTGGTGCCTTGATCTTGAACTTCCTAGTCTCAAGAACTGGGTGACATACATTTCCATTCTTTATAAATTATCCAATCTCAGATGTTTTGTTTATAGCAGCACAAAGTAAACTACGACATACAGATACAACAAAACTTTCTCAAAATAATAAATTTTAAATGTTTAAATTTAAAATCTTTCAATTTAATATGCAGTTGATTTTTGAATCTCAGAGAATCTACTATGAAAGTCCAGGAAGAGAAAAAGAAATGATCAACAAACTATTTAAAAATATATTATCATCACAGGAGCACTATTAGTATACATTTTTATACAAGTTTATTTGATATTTAGCTATTAAATAATGTCACAGATATTAAAGAATACTAGAAATTTTACAACCAAATGATTAGTCATTTAAAATTATTTATATTATATATAATATATAACACTATATTTTATATAGTCTTATATATAAAAAGACTATAAATATAGTTTAATTATGGTCTTACTGATTCAAAATAATTTTGCCTATTATATTTTTACAATAAATTTATAAAACAACTGTTAATGTTAAGGTCTTTATTGTTCCATTGTCAAATACTTTTTAATGTTTATTCTTTTTTCACATTTCTCTCTGAAAAAGAAAGGCAATATGTTTGGCTACAAGTTTAATATGACTCATATTTTCATTCCGTTGTCTAAGAGCTAGCTTGATCTCATACAACCTTATAATAAGGATTGAGTCTAAAACAAGTGTTATAATAAGGTTTGTATTAAAAACAAGGGACGTAAGATTCCTCCTGTCATCTATATTGATCAAGCCCCACAATCCATTCATTCTCTTAATAAATACTTAATGTCATGTGCTGTGCTAGCTTTTGGACATAAAATAGAAAGCAAAGTCACTGGAGATAATGAATAGAAAAGTACATTATAGCATGCAAATCACTACATGGGGAAATACAGGGATATGGAACAGAGATATGAAACAAATACCTGAACCTCTCAATAGAGAAATGTGAATAATTTTCCTGGAGGAATTACTTTGTATAACTTAAGAATAAGTAGGGATTAAACAGACAAATGAACAAAAGAAGAGTAGACTATTCCAGGTAAAGGGGACATCATTTTTAATGTCTTAAAGGTGAGAGATTTTAATATGCAAGGACCCATTTAGTATTACTGCATTATAGAGGGTAAATCCATTTGGATGCTAAGATTTCTACTTAGAAATAATTATAATGAATTTGGATCTACTTCTAAGAGTTCGGGAAGACCATATGTACAATGACATTTTCCTTTCAAACTCTCGTATCATGAAAGTATTTAGTGGACAACAATAGGTTTATTTTCCTAACCCTTCCTAATATGTTCTCTGGAGAAATAATAGTTATTGCCAGCTACCTTGGTATACAGGGAGCAAAAATTTTATACATTATGTCACTACTTAAAACTATTCTTCCAAGGGAGTGAGGTGACTCATATTGGGCAAATTATAGGACCCTCTCTCCTACACATACTCACTGTATGTTGGCCAATACATGATCACTGACCCAAGGATACTGAGGAAAATCCCCGTGGTCATTGTCATTGTAGAGGGAAGGCTCAGCTGGTGTCATTCAGTTTTATGTTTTACAATACTCCAGGGAAACTGTTCTTCAGAAAAAAAGAAAACACGAAACTTGACATATATATAATGTTGTAGTTAAAAAAAAAACAAACAAGAATCCATTGGTAAATCATGACCTAATTCTATAGTTATCCCTGAGACCCAACTGCAGATCTGCTCTTAGACTGTTTTGCTTCCCTGACACATCATTTTTATTTTTGGTCATATAGTTTTCAAATTTATAAAAGCTAATTTGAAGTGTTTTTTTTTTTGCATTTATATGCAAAATACCTTGATAGTTACCACCATTGAATGATTGATGAAATCACAGAACTACCCAATTACTGGTTTCTCAGAAACTTGATAAATAAAACAATTCCATTATTGTAAGTAAAATAACTCAGAAGTAGAAAGTCAAATATCACACATTCTTACGTATAAGTGGGAGCTAAATAATGAATACACAGGCATATAGAAAGTAGAATAGTAGACAATGGACACTCAGAAGGGCGGGAGGGTAGGTGTGTGGTAAGGAAGCGTGGGGTGAGAAATTATCTAATGGATACCCAGATACTAATGAGTAAGAGTTTCAAAAAAAGCCCAGACTTCACCGCTACACAATATCTCCATGTAACAAATCTGCACATGTGCCCCCTAAATCTATATAAATTTAAAAATAATTGAAGAGCTAAAGATGATTTACCAAAAATAAAAGATGACTTTGGTATTAAGGGCTAAAGCAGAATTAGAACGGATAGCATCAAAATAACTGAAGTCTAGTTGTGGTTGACTATGGGCAGGTCTTCTGTTAGGAATCCTTGACCAAGACTGATGAGCCAATAAGAAATAGACAGATAATAATGTGAATATGGTACAGAAAAGAAAAGTTCCTATATGGCAAAAGAATAAAATTTTAAAGGCCCATGTGCTTCCAGGCTTCCCAACCTTGGTCTCCAAAGGCATAAAACCTTATAAAAGAATAAGTGGCTATGATCCTTGACTCTGGTATATTCCTTACTTTGCATAGAGCACTGTGCTTTGGATATGACTCCAAAAGAACAAATGAAATTACTGAATAGCAAAATATAGTCATTTGTACTCTTAAACTTGTATTTCTCCTACATTGTTCACTTGCTGGTTCAATAGTAAACACATATGAAAGAAATCTCAAAAGCTCGTTTGTCATAGTAATCTTTCCATATGAATGCTATTATCTAAAAGAGAAAAGTTAAGATTTGAATTTGCTCTGGGTTGTGCAAATGGAAACTAGTACCAAAATATTTAGATGTTTTAGATAGGTGGCACAACAGAAGGAAGCCTTTTATGTTAATTAAATGTCTGAATCACAGAATTAGGTGATTCGTAAGGCTAAATTATTTCTTTCTTGTATGCTTTCAAGCTGCAGTCCCTAACCCCTGAGCCATGGACTGGGCCTTAGAGCTCCATCCTACCCACCCCCCAAAGTCTGTAGAAAAATTGTTTTCCATGAAACAGGAAGGAGGGGGTTCACAGCAGGAGACAAATGAGCAAGAGAAGCTTCATTTGTATTTATAGCACTCCACATGCCTCGCATCACCACCTGAAACTAGTGCCAAAAAGATTGAGGACTACCGCAAGTCAAGAACTAGGACAATTATTTTTCAGAAGTGTTGTGATAACTCACATATAATACAGAACTATACTGTTCAATGAAGTAGCCACTATCAATGCCTGGTTGATATTTAAATGTAACATTTAATTAATTAAAATTAAAGGAAGTTAAAAATTTAGTTCCTCAGTTGCATTAGCTAAATTTCAAATGCGTTATTGGTATATGAAGATATCTGCTGCCTTGTTGGATTGGGAAGATATATGTAAAATTTCCATCTTACACAAAGGTTTTTTGAGCACCATGGAGGTTTGAAATAAATGCTGAGTCCTTTCAAACTACTGTGAAATATGTGAGAAACTAATGCATGACTGAATATAATAAATGTTTAATAAAAGATAATAGTAGTAAGATTCTCATTCTGGCCAAGATTGATTAAGTTCTATGCAAGTTATATTTCTCTATGATTAATACTAAAACTCTGGATCAAATATAAACAAACACCTCCTGAGGACTCTTAAAAGTAAATAACAGAAGATGGATTGAAGAGTAATCACAACTTGAAGAAACATCTATATGATAGTGATGAGTTTACTATATTTTTCTCCTGTATCTCCTAGGCTTTGACCCAAACACTGTTTTAATGGGAAATTATATAACAGGCATATTCAGCAGATTCTACCAAGGAACCACCTTTTTGTAGCCACAGGGCCATGAGAAAACATTCTTCCAGCAGGAGAAAGTGGGGAAAACCTCTTTATCTTTTCCTTTTTTCTCTAGCAACCCGGTGAAAAGGCCAGATCTGGTCATTGAGCTGTATTCCTACTGCTGAGCCAGGGCACATGCAGTAAGACTCAGAGGGAATGGAATCCCTTTATATGAAGAATGGATACAAAGGGGCCCTGTTAGGTGAAGAGTATGGGGGAGAAAGACCACCATTATTTTTTTCTTTTTTTTACTCTCATTGTATTACCATCCTGGGAATCCCAAGTCATATAGATTTTTGGGGGCTATTTTGGGCACTACACTCCAAAAGAATCCTATTTTTTAAGGCTAGAAGATTGCAAAACTGAGCCACTGGGAACCAGAGAGAATGAGAGTATTCCTAAGAGGAATGAGCTGGAGAAAGGTATTCCTAACTCTATTCTAGGAACTAATTCTAGAATCCTTAATTCTAATTCTAGGAACTGGAATCAGGCACACCAGGATCAGGCACACCCTAAATCTACACAAAACATGTAACACTTACAAGCAAAGGTTGTGAGAACTTAACTATGTTACATCACTGTTCAATTTCCATAACAAGGCCTGAGTAGAACATGCATGCAAAAGTGGCCTCAATATCCCTGTATATGAAAAACAATTTCAATGATTATATATTTTTCCTGAGAAAACCATAGAATAACATCTTTTTTATTGTTTGTTTTTCTACTTCTTCTAAATAAGAGGTAAAAGCAAGATAGAAGAACATCTTTAAAATGCTAAAAGAAAGTATCAACCTATAATTCAATATCTAATAAAAATACTGCTAAGAATGATTTATAGATTCAATACAATTCCCACCAAAATACCAATGTCCTATTTCACAGACCTAGAAAAAATAATACTAAACTTAATTTGGACCAACAAAGAGCTCAAATATCCAAAACAATCCTAAACAAAAAGAGCAACTCTGAACACATCACATTATGTGACTTCAAATTTTACTGTAAGGCTGTAGTAACTGAAACAGCATATTGATGGTATAAAGTTAGACACACAGATCAATGGAATAGAATATAGAACACAGAAATAAGCCATATAACTACAAACAACCTGATCTTCAAAAAAACACACAACATACACTGGGGAAAGGAGGCGCTATTCAATAAATGAAACTGGGAAAATTGGATAGCCACGCGCAGAAGAATGAAACAGGGTCCCGTCTCTTGCCATATACAAAAACTAACTCAAGACAGGTAAAAGACTTAAATGTAAGACATTAAACCATAAACATCCTAGAAATATAGGAAAAACTTTACTACATGTAGGCCTAGGCAAAGAACTTATGGCTAAGACTTCAAAGGCAAATAAAGCAATAACAAAAACAAATAAATAAGACTTGATTTTGTAACCTGAGACTTTGCTGAATTTATTTATCATGGCAGTAGTCTGTTGGTAGAATCTTTGGGTTTTTCTAGATATAAGAGCATATTGTAAGCAAAGAGCAATAGTTTGATCTCTTAATATTTTCAAATAAAAATGTCACACAATTGTAAACCAAAAAGTGAATTTTGCTATATGTAAATTAAGAATTCATAAAGGGAAGTGGCAACAAGATTTTATAATTTATCCAGAAAATATTATATCTCTCTTTTCATGTAGATACCAAAGACAAAGATTAATTAAATAAGTCTTTAAATTCTATTACAAGTAAGCACAGTGTATATTATTTAAACTTGTTTAAATTGTTATACAATATCCAGTCAAAAATTTAAATTACAAATGCCAAAAAGTGACTATAGTCAATATTAAGTTATATCATACTTTAAGATAACTAAAATAACTAAAAGAATGAAATTAGAATGTGCCTAACACAAAGAAATGATAAATGCTTGAGGTTATGGATACTTAAATTGCTCTGATTTGATTAATACACATTGTATGGATGTATCAAAGCACCACTTGTACATATTAATATATACAACTATTATGTACCCATAATAATTAAAAATATAAAAAGAACTCTTACTACTTTTTCTTTATTTCTTTTCCTTTTTCTTTCTAGTATCCTTTACAATGCTAACATTAGAGCTGTGGAGTAAGTTCATTTAGATGATAAAAAGCCTAACAATGCAAATTGAAAATTTAGAAAGCTAGATCATGGTTGAATTAAAATAACTTCTGTTAGCAACTGAAAACAACTTGAAAAATATAGAAAATTCATACGTTTAATTTAGGCAAATTAACTAGAATTTTGAAGATAAAAATAATATACTTATAATGAAAATCCAAGCTCAAGATTAGTAGTCCCTGTCTGCTTCTAATACTCAGATATTACCTGAAAAGCCCTTTCTCCTGATTATATAAGTGGATAGAATTCACTGGTGGCTAAACACAATTGTTTTGAAATAGTTTAATTGATTTTTATACAGTAAGCAAAAGGAAAAGAAAGGGGTCAAATTTTTTTGTAGAAAAATAAACAGTAATGATAGGTAATTACTCCATATATTCAAAGAATATTTTTAAGTATATTCCGTGAAGGGTATTAACTAAAGTCAAAAGTGTAATTTTTACTATGTCCACCAGAAATGACAAGGCAGTTTCCATTTGTTACAAACTATATTCAAAGCTTATGAAAAAATAAAATTTCTGAACACAAAAATAAGAATCTCCTGAATTGTTACTTTATGTCTTTAAAACAGAAATAGTTTTGAAAGTTATTTAGAAATAAATTTTTTTATTTTACCTCTGTAATACTTTATTAGTTATTACAATAACTGTGACCATGTTCACATTATACATCAACGATGATTTCATAAAATCTGGTGTGAACTAGAATAAAACTTGAATCCCCTCTCCCCACCAGCTGACTGAATGGAAGCCCCCCTTGGCCAAGGGAATACCCTAAAACTGGCCATGAGAAGGGAGGTCAGACATACCTCATCACACTATCCTCCCTTCTTAGATATCCTTTGTAACTCTGTAAAAGGCCTAAGGCTATGCAAGACAAATCAGGTCCTCAATTTAAGTAACAAATCACTGAGTCCAGGAATATATTAGGTGGCTTATCTCTGATTAACAGACCTCCTTATGTTAAAACATTCCAAGCCTTTAGACAAAGCTTCAGTTCTTTAACCAATTTACAAGTCAAAGAGTCTTTACACTCATTTAGTCACCTATAACCTATAAGCTCCCTCTTTGAGATGTCTCACCTTTTTGGTCCAAACCAATGTATGCCTTCCATGTATTGATTTATGACTATACCTGTATTTCCTGTCTCCCTGAAATGTATAAAACGAAACTGTAACCCAACCACAGCAAGTCCACTTGCTCAAGACCCTCTGGGTGTGGCTGTAGGCTATGGTCCTCAAATTTGGCTCAGAATAAACCTCCTTATTATTTTACAGAGTTTGGCTTCTTTTCCACTGACACTAGGAAATCGAAAATTTGCTATAATTTAAAGTGCATTTTCTCTTGCAAATCATGAGTATTTTCTTTAAGAACCCTGGTTCTAATTATCTTGACTTTTGTATTATTTTAGTTTATATTACTGAAACAAGGTCATATAAAACCATTTTCATGTATTTTCAGATTGGAAAGCATGGACATAGATATTTACTTTTTTTGTACTTGTCCTCCATATAATCTTTAATATATAAATTCAAATATATTAATGAGAGTTAAATAATCTCAATCTATTAAACAAAATTATATATAGATACACCTGCCCATTTAAATACATTTTGCTGTGTATTTTATTAAAGGTAAATTTCATAATCATTACTTCTAAAACCCAAAAATTTCATTACCACACTTGAGAGACCAAGATAATTTGCATATGTGCCAAGATATTAAGCCATTATCATTAAAATAGTCATTAAAACATAAAAATGCTGTATTATTTTGTAAACAAATAGGATGCCAGAAGACAATGCATTTAAAAACTGATTTGTTGTCTTTAGGTCAATTTTGGCAATCGTTGTTTGGTTGATTGAAAGATGTATTTTTTGCTAATTTAGGTCAATGTCATATATAGAGAGCTATGATTGCTCTAACCTTGTATTCCTTGTTGGCCCATATGTGGTATCACATACTTAAAAATAATTCTCAGACCATCTGGCTACTGACAGAACAGGGCAGAGGTCAAGGACTGTTTTAGCAGAGGATAGTATGCCAGCTGCTTTGTCACAATGTCCTTCATTGTATGTTTCATCTTTGTTTAAAAGACATGATCTTTGTAATGTTAAGATGTCATTTCCTGTTGCCTAGAAACATTTGAACCACAATCAGCCTTTGTTTCATAATGTTTTATCTAGGAGGTTTGACCTTTTCAATCGTTGCATAAGGGCAAAATAGTCCATTTAAAAAATGGTTATAATATATGAAAAGAATGGTAATATATTAATATTTCTTGTCGACTATATTAATTCTCCAAATGTCACTTTTTAGTACTGCATTTTTTAATAATGCTATCATAAGATTACGGTTCATCCAGAAGATTATTAAAATAAACTGTAAACAATCAATTAAGGGCAAGGTTTCATTCAGATACATTCAGGGCTATGAATGATAAAAAAGAAAGAAAGTGTAAAGTCACCAGCTTTACTGGTCCATGGGAAGATGTCAAATTCTCAAGAAACATAAAGGTTAAATCAAACTCTTTTGTCAGCCATTATGATTATTCACGTTTAAAAAGTACAAATTTTATTCTGATCACAATACAAATAGAATTATATGTTGTTATTATGTAAGCATTATTTCTACAGTACAAAATCAAATGATTAAATTACCGTGTCGCCACATATTAGTAAGAAATCAATTTCCTAATCAAAGATAATCAAAGGGAAGGCAATGTTTTATCTTATTTGGAATTATTTCTTATTTAAATGTAACTTCTACTGAGGTTTATTATTAAATTGAGTGTGTGACGTCATGCATCTAGCCACATTCTAAAGTGACATTAATACTAATATGATAGTAATGATAACTAAGCAATTTTATATTTCTCTTTGTATACAACCCTGTGTTATAATGTGATGTAATATATGCATCTTTTGTAAAGGGCATAAAGTATAATGATAGGTTGTAAAATCACTCTGCTTTTATCATTTTCTAAATTTATTTTTATTTAATATGTTTCAGCCACATGTTTAGTATTCTTCTAAATTTTAGAATGTATAAGTCAATAAAATTCACCAAAAATTCATGCACAGTAAAATTACTTTTGATATAAAGAATTTATACTTTATAATAATGAACTGGTTGATTTCAGGGGAAAGGAGAAAATGGATGTAGAAAAACAAGAAAAAATTAATCATTCTGTTATAAAAATGAATTAAGAGTTGAACATAGTTGAACTTTTAAAAAAGTAATGTAAAAGGGTGGCATATTTACTAAAACACATAGCTCAAGGAAATAAAAGTTATGCAAACTGGTTAAGGTATACTTATATAATAAAATGCATGATTTTAAAACATTCTTAAACACATGAGATATTATATAATACCTACTGGTGAAGCATTGTATGCCAATAATATTTTTATGAATATAATCACATAAAGTTTTTGACATGGCTCATTATTCTGAGTAGAGCTTTGACAAATATATTTCCGCCTTTCTTTCTTTTCTTTTTCTTCCCCCTCTATTCTTCTTTCTAGGGTGATCTGTGGCAGTCTGAAATGTTTGCTCTTGGTGCTCTCAAAACCGAAGACTACACACACCAAAGTAAGGCAAACACAAAAATTAGATTTATTGAGGAAAGAAAGATAGGATTATAGAGCAAGAGCAAGATATAGGTTTACAGAGCGAGATATATAGGCCACAGATGACAACTGCAGAGCTGCTGTAGCAAAAAGAGAGCGAGAAAAAGCCTTAGGTTATGGTCTGGGTCTTGTTTTATAGTGTCCAGATTGGAAACGTCCCTGTCATTCAGGTGGCACCATGGAATCACTTTGGACAGTTGGGAGTTATATGACCTGAGTCTTACTATGCATGCGGATCTCCCAGGAGCCTCTCTGAAAGCCCATTTGTGGGGAGGGGTGAACTGCAGCAGCACCCATTTTCATTCCTAAGAGATCCAGAACCCCTCACTGTCTATCAAACAGGGTCTATGATACCATCTCTGTGTATCCTCATTTGTAAGGAGAACTTTCCTCTGTAAATTAAATTAATGTACCTAATGTATAGTGTTTCACTGTATATGTATGGTGTAACTTTTAAAAGTTACTTTACATATGCTTTTTTAAATTTCCATAACTGCAGGTCAAGAAAAGATGGCATGTCCTGTAATATTCATGTTCTAATGGTACGTAATGGTACGTCATGTGATACCCAGGTAGAGATTTCGGGTATCTGAGCTTCACAGCTAATATAACCAGCACTGTTATTATTCTGTCACTCTGTGAAGATTAACTTCATGTGTCATCTTGGCTGGACTATTGTAGTCAGTTATTTTGTCAAATTCTAGACTAAATCTTGCTATTTAGGCATTTGTTACATGTGATTAATATTTATAGTCAGTTGATATTAAGCAAAGCATTTTCTTTTCCATAATTTGAGTGGGCCCCATCCAATGAGTTGAAGGACTTAATAGCAAAGATTGAAGTTCCAAGACTACAACATAGAAATTTTTTCCCTGAATTTCTAGTCTGCTACTCAGTAGAATTCAGACTCAAGACTGCAAGGCCAACTCTACCTGAATTTTCAGCTTGCCAGCCTGCCTGTTTCTCTAGAGAACACTGTCTAATACAGATGTCAAAGAGTAGAATAAAAATGTAAATTCTGGCCCCACTTCTCAATGTGTGACTTGGCTTGCATTCAACAAATTCTTTATGCTTCATTTCCAAAATATTTACATAGGATATTTTGAACATTGAGATAATTGATAGCTTTAACATGGTGCTTACTCCTTAAAATTTCTCAATAATTTTTATTTCATTAGCATTTTTTATCTTGATTTTAATATTATCATAATGATAATATTTACTACTAGGTGAAATAAAACAAAAGCATGCAAGCAGTAAATGTTGTTATTTTTAAATTTTTCTTGCAAGCGCTTAGCTGAAGTGAAAAGAGAATAGAGACATTAACTAACATTTATATTCATATTTTCCACTAGTGTTAAATCCCAGTTAAATAATAAACAAACTACATTTGAAAGAATTATAAAAATAAACTGTCCATTAATTCTTGAGTCTAGAATTTCCAACTAATTTGGAAACAAGAATTTCAACTCATGGCATTTTAACAGAGTTCAATGGGTGGATAAAAGAGTAAAAAAGTTGTTTGCTTTTAGCCAAGTATTTTTGACCAAATATAGTTATAAAAAAATAGTCCCCTAAAATTACTTGATCTATATGAATTTGAGCCACCTCCCATTCTTGATGCTATATCATCTCATTTTACTTTCTTATACTTTAGTGTTAATGAGAGGCCGAGTTGTCTTTAAAATATTTCTATTACTAAGAAAAAGCGTATTTCCTTATTCATTAGTAAGATTTAAATAGCAATAAGAGCAAGCTGAACATAACTATAATTTCTAAAATGAGTCTGCACTTGAAAATTCAGACTAATGAATTTCCTTAAGAGGACAGAAATTTGAGGGGAAGTCTTGTTTCAAATTGGTTTAGTATCTATTCTAGCAGACGGGCCACACTCTGGTTGATTTCAGAGGCGTAAATCTCTTTATGGTTCTTATGTGAACATTAGGGCAAGGCCTATTTGGCAGATACAGTTCTATGAAGTGATATAAATGAAATTATTTTGCTTTTTTGATCACAGATCAGTAAAAATGAGAACAGTGTGTGCCATAGCTATAATTAGGAAATGTGTAATTTGATAGTTTACCAAATAAAGTTGCCTACTTTGATTTTATTTCTTCAAGGCCAGATTGAAATTATTATGACTTTCTAAATAAGCACCAGTAAACTGTGCTATAATTTTCGATGTTTACATGTTATTTGTAATTCTACAAAATAAAATTGGTCTTGTGAGATAAAAATGGAAGCTCATGAAAGATGTTAGTAATGTGTCTAATATTAATTTAATTAATTAATGTAATTATTTTTAATTTATTCATGATAGTTTGGACAATGCAATGAGAAAGACATACAATGTTATCTCTAGCCCTCACTATGACATCTTGGGCAGACTAATCTTAGTTTCTTGCTCATCAATATAATGAAGCATTATTATAATATAATCAGTATCTATTCTCCATTTTTTAAAAAAACTACTCACTATTCCCAAAATACAAAAAATAACAACAATAAAGCAGTAACAACAGTAACAATATATGTTGCTGATCAGCTCCACAATAATAATTACTCCATCTGGAGCTACTCATATATTATCACATTTTAATGCTAACAACCCCCCTGATAAATTGGTACTATTGTGCTCACTTTACAGATTAGGAGGGCTATTTCTATATTCTATATACTTGTAGCACATTTCTAGAATTCAGGACATATTGAATGTCCCAAAAATATTTATGATGTGGACAAATAAATTGTTTCAAAGGCTTATGTGTGCACCATACAGAATACATTGATATATTTAGTTATCATGTCTCCTAAGGATGCTCAGTATCAATTAGGCTTCTTTTCAAAAATTTTAGTGGTTGCTGAAGAGTTTACAATATACTCTTAACTAATCTAAGTTCACCTTCGAATAACTTTATATCACATCATTTGTAGTACAAGTACAGAGGAATCCCAGTTTTCTCACCTATCCTGTGACATTGCTGCTATTCATTTCATTTACCCCTATGCTATCACCACTTAATATATACTTGCTATTATTTCTTAAACAAAGTTATTTATGTTAATTCAGAAAAATAAAAAGAAAATATTTTACCATGATATTATATTCCTTCTCCAATTCTCTAGCTTTCTTTTTGTACATGAATAATTTTCCTACTTCCTTTAGACTTTTTTAAAACAATTCTTCGAGGTCAGTACTGTTGGGAATGAATTCCCCCAATTTTCTTTGTCTGAGAATTTTTTTTTTCTTTTTTTTTTGAGACAGAGTTTCACTTTTGTTGCCCTGGCTAGAGTGAGTGCCGTGGCGTCAGGCTAGCTCACAGCAACCTCAAACTCCTGGGCTCAAGCAATCCTCCTGCCTTAGCCTCCCAAGTAGCTGGGACTACAGGCATGCACCACCATGCCCGGCTAACTTTTTGTATATATATTTTTAGTTGGTCAATTAATTTCTTTCTATTTTTAGTAGAGCCGGGGTCTTGCTCAGGATGGTTTCGAACTCCCAACCTCGAGCAATCCGCCCGCCTCGGCCTCCCAGAGTGCTAGGATTACAGGCGTGAGCCACTGCGCCCGGCCAATTTTTGTTTTTTATTCACTTTTAAAAGATGATTTTAATTAATAGAGAATTATAGGTTGATGTATTTCTTTCTTTTAACATATTAAATATTTCATTTTATCTTTTCTTGCTTTTATGGTTTCTGAGGAAAATTACACTCTAATTCTATAGGTAGGGTGACCCCTCCCTTTGCTTTTAAGAATTCTTTCCTTTGTTTTTTGAATATGATGTGGTAGTGTTGTTTGCTTATTTTTTTGTTTAGTTTTTCTTCATTCATCGATTCAGATATTTACTGAGCTTCTTGGATCTCTGGTTTGGTGTCAGTCATTAATTTGAAAAGATCTTAGTCATTGCTGCTACTACTATTTCTTCATTCTCTCCATTCTCTTTTGCTTCTCCTTCTGTTATATCAATTACACACATATGTTATGACTTTTAAAATTGTCACGCCATTCTTAGATTTCTTTTTTACATTCCTTGTATTCCTTTTTTGCATTTAACTTTGGAAAATTTCCATTGACTAATCATCAAGTTCATTGATTCTTTCCTTGGTCATGTTGAGACTATTGATGTGTCCTAGAAAGGAATTAATTATTTCTGTTACGGTGTTTATGAGCTAAAGCATTTTTTGTTTCTCTTTTTTAGAGTTTCAGTCTTTCTACTTATATTACTCATCCATTCTTACATAAAGTCTGCTTTTTCCATTATGGACTTTAATGCATTAGTCATAATTATTTTAAAATTCACTTTTAATTCCAAAATCTTTGTTATACATGAATTTGATCTAATGCCTGCTTTGTCTCTTCAGACTGTGCTTTATCCTGCTTTATGACATGCCTTATAATCTTTTGTTGAAACTTTTACATGTTGTATTGGGGAGTAGGATTGAGGTAAACAGACTTCAGACTTATGTTAACCTTGGCAGAAGTTGGGTTGCATTTAACTTTTGCAGTGGCAGTGAGTATCAGGGCCTTCGGTGTCCTCTACATCTATTTTAGTCTCTCCTTCTGAGTTGTGTTTCTATAAGTAATCCTGCACTGAGAGATTTTATGTCCTGAAGCTCCTAACTCCTTCAGCTCTTGTTATATTAAAACTAAAGTATGGGGCAGGAAGAATATTCTATAATCTTCCAATTAAATACCAGTATTTTAGTGAGTCTGTTTCTCAGGCCTTCAACTTTCACAAGTGCTTCTCCAGTGTGGTAGCTTTTTATTCCCTTTGATCCCAACTCCTGTCTTTCTTTTTGAGACAGACTCTCATTCTCTTGCCTGGGGTAGGGTGCCGTGGCATCAGCCCAGCTCACAGTAACCTCAAATTCCTGGGCTCAAGCAATTCTCCTGCCTCAGCTTCCTGAGGCAGTAGGTGGAACTACAGGCATGCACCACCACGCCCAGCTAATTTTTCCATATATTTTTAGTTGTCCCGCTAATTTTTTTCTATTGCTTTTTAGTAGAGAAGGGGGTCTCGCTTTTGCTCAGACTGATCTCAAACTCCTGACCTCAAATTATCGCCCTACCATGGCCTCCCAGAATGCTAGGATTACAGGAGTGAGCCAACTTCTTATTTTCGACTATACATTTATTTGGGTGGAATTTTAGTTTTTTTATATTATTTAATTTTATTTATGTGTTATTTTTATTTTTAATTTCCCCCCTTTGGGTGTGTGCCTGGAATGTATGTTAGGTTTATTTATTTAGCTTCAATTTGGGGCACTTTCAGGGAGTCAAGTCTCTGTACGTACTCCTTCGCTATTAATAGCTTTTGTACGGTGAGCAGTGTCTTTCTCAGATGTTGGCTGTAGTGGAAAAAGAACTAGGTTGTAGTTTAATCAGTAGGTAATGCTTATGTTCAAGAGCCAGTTGTAGCAGGAGCAATGGTGTGTGCTTGGTCTCGGTTTGCCCTGGTGGTGGGACGGTCTGTGCAATACCTGGTCCTGCTTTCTCTGCTCATACCTGGAAAGGGGGCAAAGCTGGGCGGGTCTAGGCCACGTACACCTCTGTGATGTGGGGAATCATCAGCTCTGATGAGGGTGGCAGGGGGGCTGGTGTTGAATTTCACTGTGCCCTCCACTGGGGGTGGGTGGAGAGAATGAGGGGATCAGATTCCCAGAATGGGTAGGCAGACATGCTATATCTCCCCCAGCCACATCACTGATCCGGGACTCCTGACTTCCAGTTCAGATAGTCACTTTCTCTCACAGGCCATAATGTAGCTGAAGGCTGCCTAAAGAGCATTAGCAGATTTCCACCCAAATGGCCTTGACGCAAAGCTTCTGCATGCTTGAAACTGGCATCTTTTGGCTTGCCGGCACTGTGCTGTAAGAAGCGGTAGCTTTTTAAAGGGAAAAAAGTGAGCCATTCTCTGTAGAAGCTTGAGTGTGATGAGCAAGCCTTAAGAGTGGGGAGTGGGAGGGTGGGAGGCAGTCATTCTCAAATGCCCTTGCTTAATTGTCTTTTGGGGGACCCAAGCCAGCCCCGTGAGGGAAATGCCAGGGCTGCATTGGTAGCAGTGGTCAGGGCAGGGGAAGACGGGGAGAAGACTCTGAATGAAAGAGAGTTGCCACTCTGGTCCTCGTTTGCTCCAGGGACCCTTTGGCATGCTGCACTTTCCTCTTGCCCGGAGGAGTTTACCCTGAATGTCCAAGCTCCAGGACCACACAGTTTCCTTGGACCCACTGGTCCCCTGTGGCTACTGCAGTCCACGGTATGTGCTGGGAAAAGTTAGCTGTGGATCCAGCTATGCAGAGATTTCCAGGTCAGGAAAGCCGCAAAAATGCTGCCTCTTTGTGAAGGGAAGGGAATGAGCCACACGCTCAGTGCAAAACACAGATGCAAGGAGCACAGTTGCAGTAGGGGTGCGGCCTCCCTACATGACTGGCACTGGCCATCCTGTGGCATACCTGTGTCAAAGCCTTCTGGGAACAGGTGGGGCTATGTCTACAGCAGTAGGGAGGAGGGCAAGTCCCTATCTCTACGTCCCTTCCTGAGCTCTGATCTGCTTTTGTTCTCCAGTGGGAACACTTTCCTGCCCTATGGACTCCACTCCACACCCGCGTCTCTGCTGAGTGGGGTGCAGACAACTTCAGATCACAAGCTAAGCGCTCTTAGGTGGAGGAGAGCACACATTCCACTTTCCTTCATTCCTAAATGTGTTGTACCTCACGGCACTTTCCCATCTCCTAGGTGCAGCCCGTTCTATGGGTCAGAACTCTGGGAAATCCTGCAGCTCTTCTGTGTTTTCCTGCATTGCCCATGGATGTCACAGTACAAGCAGGTGCTGGGGTCCAGTGACAAAGAAACTGAAGGGATGAGGTTCCCCGGGCAGAATAGAGGCACAGAATGTGTGCAGAAGCAGTATGGCACCTGCTGCCTTAGCTCTGGTCTCTGATGGGGCAAAGTGACTCTGTATGGGCTGGCAGCCAGGTGCTCTGTTCTTACGAAATTCTTGGTTCACTGACAGCAGCACACTTGTGCTCGTGAGGGCAGAAGGATGCTCTGATGGCTTGAGAGTCAGCAGTTTATCATGTGTGTGAGTGGAGGAAAAATAAGCACTCCCACTTACCCTTTCTGCAGGACTCCAAATTCCTGAGGGGTTGATCTCTGCCAAAATCTTGCTCTTTTTTGTTCTGCTCCTCAACTTCTTACCATGGGATCTCTAGTAGGTTCTGACGCTCTCCCCTCAATATTCCACCTGGGCTCTGCTCTTTCACCTAAACATCTGTCTTCTTTCTGGAATGCTCTGGTTACTGATCTATCTAGTAAGCCATCTTGCCTCACTCCATTTTTTTGCCTCTATATCTACATTTGTACCTCAAAAATTTTATTTGTGCTTATCTAAGAAAATAAGAAAGAGAAAAAGATAAAAACATAGGAGAGAGAGAGAGAGAGAGAGAGAAGGTGGAAAGGAAGGAAGGCAGTTTTCTGTTTTCTGTGTCTAATGTTTTGACATCTGGACCATGCAGACTAGGAAGGGACTGACTATCTCAAGGTTAGAGGTTTCTTAGAGATAACATTGGACTCTGTCTAGTGTGTATTGTTCATATGCAAACTAACCCCATCCAAAGCCCAACCTCTCACCCTGTGTTATAGCTCTTACACTTATGAGACACTATTCCTCTGCCCTAATTACTCTAACACCAGGTCTCAACTAGGAGCAGTCCTTATATCCTGAAACCCAATGAATTTATTCAAACTAACCAATCCTAAAACCTTTATATCTCTTTACCCTGTCTCACTCATTCCTTTCTGCAGAAACCACAATAAAGCCTTTCCTATAGTTTCTCTCGGCTTTCTGCCTGTAACCAAACTTGATGCTCTGTGTTTGGCCCTGAGTGGCATGGTTTGTCCCCCTCTTCTTGGAAACTGTGCGTAATAAACTATCTTTTCAGTGGTGATCATCTCCTGATCTGTTGGCCTCATCATACTTGTAAAAAAAAATCGAAATACAAGTGCATTTTAAAAGCAGATGCAGACTATAATTATTTTATTCACTGTTTTACTGAAATTCCTCTCTTTATTGTTCCCAATCTGTTTCCAATCCTGATTCATGTTATCATTTTAAAAACTAAGTTATTCTTATTTTTCCCTTGGTTAAAATTCTCGCTTAATGGTATCCCTTTCCAATTAGAATAAAGTCCAAAAATGTTGCAGTTCCAAAGGTGCCCTATATAATTGGCAGTTCTGAATTTACATTGAGCTTATTGCCTTCTAGTACAAAACACCCACATCACTATTTCTCAGATCTAAAAGTTTTGTTTCTTTCTTAAGATTTTAAACATTCTGCTTCCACTTGTTTACAGCTGGTATTATGGTATCATTATTTCCAAATTTCATAAACTTTCATATTGAACTTCTGATCACCCAGTCTGATCCTCTACTGCTTGCTATCAAACTAGTCATTATCATTTTACTCCAACAAATTGATATGTATTTTGCTTTTCATAGCTTCATGAAATATTAACATGTTATTTATGATTTTATTTGTTCTTGTCCTTGCATCCCAGAAGATAAAGTTCAAATCAGAAAGAAGTTCATATGTATTATTCAGTCCTGTTTCCACACCATATTGCATGTGTACTAAACATACATTGGTGGAATTAGTTTATTCAGTGAATTCATTAGATTATTGTACTGTTAAGAGCTAATATTTGCTGAGTTTTTACCATAAATCAGTTATTTTACTAAGCATTTAACATCTATTACTTCATCTAATTCTCAGATTTCTAATGAAACTTTTGTCGAGTGAATTGATGACTATCCATGATCATATAATGCAAAGCCATAATTTTTTGCATCAACACACTATAATCTCATCCTGTATTTTAATACCTCTTTTAGAAGTTAGATTTAGGCCATAATTCAGCATTGGATGGTCATTATGGGCCAACTATTAGAGAACAGACTTTCTATTTTTATACAGGAAGAAATGTATTTTAGCATGGAAAAATTGAACCAAATAATAGAATTTTGTAAAAACATTTGTCAAAACCAATATTGCTGAATTGGGAAGATATAATAGAAAATTATTATTATTCATATTTTAAGCTAAATTGTTGAAGTCACTTAAGTCATTTAGAAATAATTTCAAGTTTTTCATTCTAGTTTTTGACATTAAGTGAGTTTGCTTCTTCTTATTATATTTGATAATACCTAAACTTATATATATGCTTAATTTTGTAATTTTGTGAAATATAATACTAAAAACATCAATGCAAGATAGAAAAAATTAAGATTAATAAATAATAAAAATATTTTATTCATTTTTTTTCACACTTATCATTGTGGATGTTACAATGAACTTTTTTAAAAAATTAAAGTTCAAAGGCTGGGCATGTTGGCTCACACCTGTAATCCTGGCACTCTGGGGGGCTGAGGCAGGAGGATCGCTTGAGCCTAGGCATTTGAGGTTGCTGTGAGCTAGGCTGACGCCAGGACACACTAGCATGGGCAACAGAGTGAAACTCTGTTTCAACAACAACAAAAAAGAATGCTCAAAATCTAGTATCTAGTGTCTTATAAGGGGAACTAGTGATACTTGATTACATATAAACAGTATTGATAGTAAAATGAATGATTTTTATGTTAATAATAATTATTACTTACTCTAGAAAAAAACCATACAATCAATCTTTTTCAGTATTCAGTGTTATGTGTGCACTGTCATGAATCTGTAAAAGCTATTTACACTAAAGAGAAAGTATAGAAAAATTAAATCAGAATTTTAAAAATTTCTAATATTTCTAAGCAGAAGACACAAATGTAATGTTTTATCACACTGTCTTGTCATGTGTGCCTATTTCAGCTATACTTTTAATCCATCACCGACACTGCTGTCTTTAATATTTTCCAATCATTTATTATTAAGGCAGCTATGATTTGCTTGCTCTATATTTTGACTCAGACAAAGAATCTCTACTTGGGCTTATGAAATTTAGTCTTCAGCTTTGCTACCATTAGTCTAATTTAGATTTTATCTAACAGAATAAATCGGAAAATGCCACCCACAAAGAAAAAGAATCCAACATAGTTCTATGAAATCATATTACATTTATAAAAAGAAGCATCAATAATGAAAGAAATTCAAACAAGTTAATTGAAATGAAGTTATATATATATATATATATATATATATATATATATATATATATACACCTTATCCATAATGTTATCCTAAGGGAATCTTATACAAGCTATGCTTTTTTTTTCTATATATGCTTGGGATATGTGTTTAATATATACTACTAATCTTTCTGGAAAAACAGAAAAATATATATGTATGTATATATTTATAAATTTCTATGTACACACATATACTTATTTTAAAAGCAAATGTGCTAGTATGTCATTCTAAGAATTTTATTTTTAATGTTAAGGGATAATGCCACTTGATGATGAACTTTCTTTATTAATGATTTTTCTTTAAAAGGAATGAGAAGCATTCCCTTTTAAATGTAAATCTAACACAAAGTTAATTATTCTCCTTCCTTTGATATTTTCAGATTTAATTGGATGAAAACTGCTGGTTTATTGTTTTGTTTGTACAAAGTTAAAAATAAGATATGGCTGATTTTTAGACCAAATTTGATAGGTCTCTGCTATTGTCTAAACATTCTTTTTCTTTAAACACAGCAGAGGGACGTATTTGTAATCTGAAAATTTAAATAGTATAAATATGTTTCTGTGGCATATAATTCCACGATATGTAATTTAATTATTCCTTCATTTAAATTTGGATTTTTTATCAATGACCTAATCATAGAATAAACTGGCTGTTGGAAAAGAAAAATTGGCTGGTCTCACACATCTAGGTAGTAACTGCATCACCTATTGTTGCATACAAATATTAACACAAACTTAGCAACTTAAAACAGCTCATGTTTACTAACTCACAATTTTTGTGGGTCAGAAATATGACTATTTCATATTTCTCACAAGGATGCAAATCAAGGTGTCAACAAAGGCTGACTGTCATCTGAGATGCATACAGGAAAGGTGAAATAATTGGCTTCTAAACTCATGATACTGTTGGCAGAAGATTCTGTTGCTGTTGAATTGAAGGCCACTGAGGTAGAAAAAGGGTTTCATGTCATTGCTACCTGGAACTCTACCTATGGCAGCTTACCTCTTGAAAACCAGCAAGGGAGAACGGTAATAGAGTTGGCTAGCAAAAATATGTAATGTAATCTCGAAAGTGACATTCCATCACTTTATGTACTTTTTGATAAGACACAAATCACAAGCGTCGCTCACTATTCAAGTGGAGAGGATTGCATAAACCTATGAATGTCAGAATATGCATAATGGGGGTGCGAGGGGGTGCATCTTAAAGTCTGTCTACCCCAGTAACCAGCTAATTCAGTTGTATCAATGCTGGAACAGAAAAGCTTCAGATGAAGTCTAAGTAGAGATTGGTTACATGTAATACCTCAGCAGCCTGGGTAAAAAATTTTACCCATTTCCTCCCCATCTTTCCATTTGCATTAATTATTTTTCACGATGATTGCTAACATCTTTGAGTGAGGCAGAATTTTTTATTCTAAATTAATTCCATTAATTTAAAAAAAATTATTATAGATGAACTATTCCCTCATTAAGCTAATATTATATACTACTAAGTGCTGTCCTAATTGCCTAATACACAATGGTTAATAAAACAAAGAATCAAAATTAAAATGTTCAAGACATTTATATTAAAAGCATATTAAGTATTCTGCCTAAGCTCTTCTATAAGTAACTAAGAGCTATGCCTGTTATATCAAGCAAATTTTTTGTCTGTCCAATATAGAAAAACCGTCAAAACTGAAAATAACAAGAAAATAACTATTCCATCATTCCGTCTTACAGTAATTTATTTTCTCTCCTAACTTTTTATTTTCTTCTAAGTTCTTCTGATTATTCATTGATTCTTCTCTGTTATAGCATGATCATCGTGGCTTTCTTGGTCCTGATTTCTCCGCAATATATATATACACAAAAACATATTTATTTGATCATCAATAGTATCAGAGGTTTCCCTGAAATATTGAAATTTATACATTTAGTTCCCCTTATATTATTTACATGAATAATTACATGCCTTAATAAATCATGGAATTTCCATTGTTTCAAGTTATATTGTATTAGGAATTGACCAACTTCTTATTTCCCTGTCCAATAAATTTCTATGAGTACCTAATTTATTTACTTTGCCTGATTTCTCCTCCAGCTTTCACCCACACTCCTATTATTTTTAAAATGTATACAAATAGTTCAACTTCTAAAATTGATAGAAAGCATTTTACTTATTCATTTTCTGATATTCTCATCAATGATAAACCCTGTCATCATCAAATCTTAGAGAAAATAACAATTACAGAAATGCTCTAATTAATCTTATTTAATAATTTATGTTCAGTTCTTTATGTTAGAAAAATGTATGAACGTATGTACAATTTTTTATCTAATTTTTATAGCATAAAGATCATTATAGGTTTTTTGGGAAGAGGTAGTACTTGGAGGACTCTATATGATATTTTAAATTACCTTACCTTACCTCTTTTATTCATTTCACCCACAAAACTTCAGAAATGCATTCCTAAAGATTGAAATAAGAGGCTCTTTCAGAACATTTATGTTTTTGTTTGTTTTATTTAACCTGATAAAATTATCTGAATATATTTGTATATTCTATGAGCTTTTTCATTTTCTTCAGGTTATAAGCATTTTCTTTTCCTGCAGATTACAAGTATCTTTTGTTTCTTGTTTTTTATGTTGTCTAATAAAATACATTATCCATCTAATTAGTTATATTATAAATAATTACTTTAAAAACTACACAATTAACTGCTAACTTAAAATGTGTTTGTGCTAAAATCAAGATAAAATACATTAATATTCATCATCTTGTTAATGTAACATTAAGTGAATCTTAATTTAGATATAAAATCAGTGTATTAACACTTTCCTCATGATGCATCTAATTACATTACTATTTTTTGAAAATTGGTAATTGCTTATTGAAATTTTTCATAGTGATGAACTACACTTACATAGGAGCAATGTTATTCTGAAGAGACAAATCTTGTGGAAATATAATAGTTTCTGCAGTTCATTTGCATTAGGAAAAGCCAGCTAGCAATCTGTGTTTGCAGATATTTCAATTCATCATCTAATCAAAAATGTTACATACAGTTGGTTTTGCATGGTTATGCCATTCTTTAGATGTTGACTGAGGGATATGACAGGAAACATGGCATGGCAAGTAACACTATGCAAATGTGGATCATGTGCTCTGGTAGAGTTCTAGCTGGAAGTAGCGTTCAACATAATCCTCTCAGGGTCTCATAACAATATACAGATAGAAGCCATTTCTTGACTGGAGCTGCAAAAGCACATGTTAAAGAACAGTGAACCTCCTAAGTTCCTTAAGTGCAAGCCTTTGCGTAGCAACTGGAAGCTATCTAAATAGATGATTAGGAACATCTGAACACTGTGTCAATTGCCATGAATTCCCTGATTAAATGAAGAGGACATTTCCCAGTAGATTAATGGGATATATTCTAGTGGAAAATCAAATATTACAGAAAGGGTGATGTGAAAAATAGATCCTTAAAGGGGAAGACATGAAGCTGTTTTAGTTTTAAGTAGCATTTCTCAGAGCCCTTTTAATTAGTCCTAAAAGGATTTATCTGTCAAAATATTACATATATATATTTTTGCTAATAGGTACTATATTTATGTGTTTTTTAACTCTGTTGTTTAATATTACCCTGAGAACAAACATGGACCAGCCTAATATAAAGAACTGCATTGTGACACTAGTAAATTTTTTCTAAAATTTTCTAAATCTTCCAAATTTTTCTGAAGTTTTATGTGTGAGCATGTAGTTTTGAAGCAATTTTAAAACCACTTGCTAAATAAGAATATATTATTTTATTAAGTATCAAATGAAAAACTAATTTTATCATAAATATTAAAAAGATTTAAAAACTTGGCTAGTTGAGATAAAAGAAATTCTGTGTTCCTAAAAGTCTTTTTAAAAACCATATATTTTAAGTGAAGTGATTTTGAATTGTCAAATGTATTATGAACTTGAAAATCCTTGGCAATCTTTGCCATACTATGTGTACTACTTTTGTTTGGTATAATTATAGAACAAATTCATGTAGGGGTGTGGAGTGGTGTCATATATGAATTTTAAATAAACGTCCCTACAATTAATTAGAATTGGATTTAAAAATTACATCATTATGGTAACTTCTAATTTACCTAAGGAGGAAGTAAGCCATGCTTACTCTGTTATATTTCTCCCTCAGATTTACAATGTAATTAAAATGATTATTTCTTATATTATTCTCACAAATATGAATTTCCAAATATATAGTTCAGGTTGTAACCAGTCCTCAGAGCTTCCTATTGGATGTGGCTTGAGTATTACTACACCTTAGAGATGAAGAAAGTAATAAAGACTAAGCCCTCTATGTTCTATCTAGTCCTTTTGGGGATTAATCTGTCTTTGGGTATATTGTGTGTTTCTTTTTTCTCTATTTTTATCTCTCTTTCCTTTTTATTCTTCATACTAAATTATTGAATAAATTAAGAAACTTTCATTATCTTATAAATAAACTATATAAAAATAGTCATGAGATACTATTTTCTAGAATATAAGCTATATGAGAGCAGGAGAACATAATTATTTTGGTTGTATCCTTATAATTTGTAAAATAGTGCCTGGCACATTATAGGAATTCAATGACTATTTATTGAATTGATATGATATAACATTTGAACATGCACCGATCATGTAATACTGTTGTTCAACTCTATATATTCTACCAAGTTATTTAGATTAGGTATTTATATTCATATAAAGCCTTATATGGAAATGCTTACAGTAATTTCATTTACAATAGCCTCGAAAATATAAATAACCTAAATGTTCATCAGCAGGTAAATGAATAAATTGTGCTATATACAGATGGCAGAATGCTACTCAAGAATAAAAAAGGAATGATATATGTTACAATATGAATGCACCTCAAAAATAATTATACTAAGTGAAATAAGCACTTTGTAATTCTTGTAATATAAATTTTAAAAAAATATACTAATCTATAGTGATAAAAACCAACTCACGGGTTCCTTAGGGGTGGGAATGAGAGTGGGGTGGGTGGGATTCTTTCTGAGATTGATGCATATGTTCATTACCATGATGGTAGTTATAGTTTTAACAGTGTATTTATACATAGAAATTTATCTAATGTACATTTTAAATATATGCCATTTATCATATATCGATTATACCTGAATTAATTTTTTAAAAAGATAAAAGCACAATTAGCAGCAAGCATACCTTGGTGTTAATTGTTATTGGCTAATAATAGACAAACACTGATTTCGTGGGTAAAAGTGAAAATTGGGAGATCTCCAAGGGAATTGCTTTTATATCACATAGTCAAAATTGTTTATCAAATCATGAGTAAACTTTATATGTGAATGTAATTGAACTAGGGAATAGAAATTAATTATATACCACTAAAAGGGCTACTGGCTAGCAATGTGTATGAGCTGAAGGGCCCCTAGAGATGAGGGCTTTCCTAAATGAATTGTTCCATGCTCTCTTAGTCACATCTCTCACGACAATAAGCATCCCACATGTGGAGCAAATTCAGGACATGTGAGTAGTCATGAATATCCACTATGCAAGGATATTGTATTTTTTCTTAAAGCTATGTAAACTTTGTCCTGGATAAAGACTATTGTGTCTCATAATTTTCAGTTTCAATCCAAACTCCAAATTACTTGTTCTGTTTAAGTAGATTATACACGGTACAGCTGTATGTGCTACATACTAATATTTTCCATACAGGTTTTTGAGTATGCTAAGTAAAGCTGATGAATTTTGGTTTACACTGGCTTAAATTTCTCTCAGCTTCTGTGAATTTGAGTAATAGTAAGATTTAGGACTATCTAGTTCTATGCATGTACCAACTTATAATTAATTCATTTATCCTATCTTTCATTTTTCTTTAATTCAACAAAAAATACTTATTAAAATGCTTACTGTTCAGGAAAGATTACCCCTATTCCTGGATTGCAAGAATTAATATTGTAAAAATGTCCATACCACCCAAAGTGATGTATAGATTCAGTGAAATCCCTATTAAAATTCCACCTAAACAGAAAAAATAATCCTAAAATGTATCTGGTTTCAGAAAAGACCCCAGATAGTCAAAGCAATCTTGAGAAAAAATATGAAAGCTAGAGGCATCACTTCATGATGTCAAACTATATTACAAAGCTATATAATCAAAACAGTATGTTGTTGACATAAAGTCAGAAACATGGACCAATATAATAGAATAGAAAGCCCAGAAACAAACCTTTGACAAAGACACCAAGAATATACAATTAGGAAAGGAGAGTTTTGGGGTTTTTTGCTGTAAATATATATAATTTTTATTTGTCAATTATACCTTAATAAAGCAAGAGGAGCATAAATAAAAGTGAAAATAATGTTCCTTAAATCTTGTTCTCATCACATTACTCCCCTATTCAAAAGCCTATAATGGTTCCTTTTTGCCATCCATATCAGGCCTAAACCTCTCCATTAGACTTTCAAGGCCCTCCATAATCTCACCTCATTTCACCTTTTCAGCCTTTTTTTTTTTTAGACAGAGTCTTACTCTGTTGCCCAGGGTAGGTGCCATGGTTTCTGAACTAAAATAAATTCTTAAGACCGCCCACAATGGCTGACTGAATGGATTCTCTCTTGGCCAAGGAATTACCCTAAAACTGATTTGGCAATGAGAAGGAAGGTCAGGCACGCCTCATCATGTCTTCCTCCCTTCTTTGAGCTATCCTTTGTGACTCATTATCAGGCCTAAGGCTGTGGAAGACAAACCTGCAGGTCCTCAATCTACACAACAAATATATGGCCAGTAGCTTGTCTCTGATTAACAAACTTCTTTATCTTGACTTAAAACATTCCAAGCTTTTTGACAAAGCTTCATTTCTTCAACCAATTATAAGTCAAAGAGTTTTTAAAAACTCACCTATAATCTAGAAGTCCGAGACATTTTATCCTTCAGGCTAAACCAATGTATGCCTTCCATGTATTGATTCATGGCTTTACGGGTAATTCCTGTCCCCCTGAACTGTATAAAACCAAACTGTAACTCAATCACAGTGAGTCTACTTGTTTGAGGCTTCCTGGCCATGGCTCTGGGCCATGGTCCTCAAATCTAGCTCAGAATAAACCTCTTTAAATTATAAAAAGAAAAAAAAAAACAAATGTTTACTGTATTCCAGGTACTGTGGTAAGTATTAGAAGGGAATAACAATTGAAGTAACACACTTGCCATATTTCAGGGCTAAAAGGAATCTTATTTTCAAAATTGTTTCCAAAGTCTTTCTCTTTTAGTCATCACGGATTTTACTTTGACTTTTATTAGGTTATAATGTGCATTATTTTCAAGTGCTTACATGAAGGAATATTATAATCTATTTACATTAAGTAATTTCATATAAGTAAAAATAAAACAAAAATAACTTTTTTCTGCTTTTATTTACCATTTTATGTTTAGCTGCATTTTAATAACATATAATTTTTTTACTGTCTATTAATATGCTTTTCAAGCTAATTGGTACTGCAAGTATTCACAGATTTAAAAAAAATACTGATACTGATCTGTTGCTCTGACACATAACTTTAGCATGTAAAAATTATACTTTGAGCTTCAAAATTACCCATCTAGACTGTATCCTGAATATGATTTTGTTTCAGACAGTCTCGCTTGGCCAAATATGATTTCTATGTATGAGACTTCTGTTTGAAATCAAATTACACTGTGCATCCAGAAGACAGATAGACACTTTGTAAAGGCCTAAGAAATTGTCTAGGCAAGTAGAAAAATGTGAACAAGCATTAAAATGCTGGGGCAAATACTGGGTTAACAATCTTATTAGTAATTAAAGCTTCTCAAACTTGCTTCTTTGTTTGGAAAAAAGAAATAATCTGATTTATTCAGTAGTGTTTTCAATAAAGTTTAAGTTTGGAGACATGGTGTGAAATGATTTTAGTTACTACAGATATGAGAAAATCTTCTTAGCAGAAGTTTTTTATTTTTGTAAGAATGTATAAAAGTAGATCCATTCACTATTATTTTGTTGGTACATCATTTTAAGACCTCAATGAGTTATTATGAGAATTTATCACAGGATTTTATAAATAATAAATATGCAATATGAACTATAAGTATGATTACACATATAATAACTTGGTGAGCAGTAAATATCGAGTAATTATTCCAACATTTATTACACAGAAGCCAGGCAGGTAAAATAAATAAGTAACGTCGATAGGTATAATTAAACAAGGAGTAGTAAGATACTCCTTCGACAATGGGAGAATGAAGGCCCTATCTAAACACATTTAAAATAGTAAAATAATTATTGTAAACACCATACAGGCCTTAAATAAATAGATACATTACATACCTAAGTACATACATCAGTTGTGTGTACCCATGTATGTGCATACATATGCAAGTACATAAATGACTTTCTCAGACGAAATGTTTTCTCCTGGTCATCATTGTGCACATTCTATAAATTTCCACATGAGCCAGATCATTCAACATCCTTATGTATCTAACTCTATAATTTTCATAACCAGATATAGGATAAAAAGTTCCTAGATTTGTGTTTTTTGGTCAAACTTCATACTATTATACACACCTGAAACTAACCATATGTAAAACCAAATTCATTTAGTCATTCCTCTCACCATCTTGAAGAACCTAGAGCAAATGTTATCTTTCTTTTGTCTTTGAAATCGTGGTAATGATGCCATTAACTATGAAAATCTCTTATTCAGAAGCTGGAGGACTGGAAGTCAATTCCAAAGTTCATTCTACCCCACACCCCAATATCTGAATGTTCATTAATTCCATGTTTCTGCCACTTACTTGGCCATTTTTTCCATTTATGTTGCTATCCTATTTACTATCTATCTTTCATGTAAGTATTATATTCCCTCACATGATCTCTCAGCCCGTACTTTTTTTCTCTTCTAATTTCTCTTCTAAATATTTGAATAATTGTTCCAAAATTAAATTTGATTATGCTATACTACTGGTTAAATCCATTTTATGTTCCCCTCTCATTTATAGGATAACATTCAAATTTTGTAGTGACCTGACAGGCAAGACCCCCACTACTTTGACATCATTTACTTTCTTGTGTTATTGTCATATCATCTACCTTCTGCCTTCTATCCAAATCAAGTCATAGTTTCTTAAATGTGACTTCAGTAAACCTTTTCAGCTGTTCTAACATCTGTTGAGAAAGACAGTATCCTTTATTTCCTTGAAAAATTCTAATAATAGTTTAAGACTAAAATCAAAACTTCTTTGTTAAATTATCTCCGAGAACCCCAAGGAGAGTGTATCATTACTATCTTCAGTTAAAAGTTAATTTTTGATAGCTCTAAAATAGCACTTACCACTTTATATTGCATTCTTTGCCTCATTCACAATTTTCTGTGAAATTACTCTTTATTGCACATCCAGCATAAAGAGAAAACATACTGGTTAAATGTATACATTCATTTGTTTATCTATGTCCTAAATTAATGGACAGTCACTTTTGGAAATGTATAATAGCATTCTTGCTCATTTATTCTTACTCTTATTCTTCAGTTGTGAACTAAAGTGCTTTTTAAAAATATCTTTATAAGACATGAGATTTAAGTTAATTTGCAACAGAATTATAAACAACAAAACAATTCTACAGCACATTGAATGAAAATATGAAACCATGGGTCAATTAAAGGTCTCTATTTCCTTTGTGCTTCTTATAATACTTATTATACAACTTTAATTTGGAATTTTAAATGTTGCTGGTAGTGAAAAAAAAGGAAAAGGAAAGAAAGAAAAAAATAAATGTAAAGAAAGTAAGAAAAAGAAGAGAGAAAGATCTGAGTTGAGCTGTACCACATGATGCTAGTGGTTATAAATTATCTGCTGGAAACTTGGTGCTAAATATCACAAATGTATGTATTCTAAGTACTGTAAGCCTGTTGGATTGCAAAAGTGAGAATTCTTATATACAGTGTTTAGTAATATGATTACATTTATATTATTGGTTAAAGTTTCAGACATGTATAGTGAGTACAACAATAAATTATGGATCATAAATAAAAGAATGATTTAATTTTAATAAATCTTAGAAAATTGGATTGAAAACTTGGAAAATTCCCACCAGATAATAAGAGTTAATTTAAACCTATTTTTAAAACATTTATGACCCATATTACATCAGAAATAACATGTTTAATTTTTTGAGTAGCTGGAACACATGCTGAAGAAAACAGATACTTTTATGTACATAAGGAAGTTGGGATCACTTTTCTCATCATGAAATATGAGACTAAGAAAATTTCAACTTGATGTTGTGCCACTCATTTAGATTTTATGTTAGAACCAGAAATATTAATACATAATTTTTATAAGACCGTGACTAGTGTCATACTCTGTATGTATATAGAGCCTGTCTGCTCAGACCTGGCTTCAGTATCTTTTTTTTCATCATAAATCTTTCATGTTAAAAATAAATAATGAAGACCTTTTGGCCTAATTTATATTTTGGATTAGAGCCATCAAGTTACAGACATTTGAGTTTGGGTTTTCTGTTTTTGTTTTTAGCCTCCTCACATAACTTAGAAACAATTTTATTTGAGTCAAGCTATTGTGAGTAGTCACAAAGCTTATTAATGGAGTAGAAAGTATAATGAACTGGATGAGTAAAACCAATGGTACTAATCACCCAGCTAAACAGCAACAATATCTCATATACTCTTCAGAAAACTCAGTGGTAACTGTACTGTTGTCTGCATTTAAGAAATTACTTAAGTAATCATGTTCTTTCCATCACACAAGAGATTATTGCTTAAGAAAAATCAAAATAAACCTTTTATGAGGTAAAATTTTATATAGCATATACAATTATATCATATGTATCATATATTATTTTATTTATATTTTATATATGTTTATATAATTATAATGTATATATATTAAATTCTAATATATGCAACCCATTAGGAAGAAGCCCTCTGGTCAAAGCAAGACAGGAATCTTAGGCACCCATTTGTGTGTCTCCATTTCAGTCACTCAGCAGAACTTGAGTTTAAACAGAACCAAAACGCTCTTCAGGATGTAACTTGAAAGCCACCATGATATACTATGACCAACCCCTAGAAAAAGAGAAAAGTTCTTCTGACACCTATTAGGGAACTACAGGCTGGTGTGCAAATTTTCTTCTTTTCATGGATCATGTCTGCTTATCAATTTGGTTTTTCACTCCACAATTTTGAAAAGATTTTTTAAGATGTAACTTACACATTGGGAAACAGTCTTATGATCAGTTATTGATGTCTACCATAGCCAAATAAGTCATACAGCCTATATCTGTGTCACTAAGCTCTAAGTTGGTGGACTTTAATTATCCAAGCATTCTATACATTTAATGGAACACTCATTAAACATGTTTGGTAAACACTCATATGGCTACCACTCCACAGAATGACTACCTATTATAACTAATGCTGTTTAACCCCAATTCTAATACAAGTGCAAGAGAATTATATAAATTTGTATTTTTCTGTACTGTCGATCGCTAATTTAATTGAACGTACTTAGTTATTGGTGATGATCCCTGCTTTGTAAGTATTCACATAAACATATTGATAGTTCAGTCCCTGTCGCCTATTTCCTGCTTTTGATGGTATTGGCAGGAGGAAAATCCAGTCTTCCCCTCTACTCTTTTAACTACCTAACATTAAAACAATAAAAAAATAGAAAATGGGAAGAAACTATCCTTGCAATTACAGGGAAAGAAGAGAAAACAGGAGGGACAGACTTCTACTTTGGGAGACTCAATGTATCAAATACTTAAAAATATTTAAATAGCCTGGGTGCAGTGGCTTGCATCTGTAATCCGAGCATCTCAGGAGGTCGATGTAGGAGGATGGTTTGAGGCCAGGCATTTGATATCAGCCTGAGTAACAGAGAAAGACCCTGTCTCTACAAAATATTAAAAAATTAGCCACCATGTGAGGCATGTGCCTATAGTCCTAGCTACTTGGGACACTGAGGCAAGAAAATAATTTAAGCCTGGGAGTCTGAGGTTGCAATGAGCTATATGATGATGTCACTGCACTCTAGTCCAGGCAATAGGCTAAGACTTTGTAAAAAAAAAAAAAAAAAAAAAAAAAATTACATTTAAATATATTGCTGTGGTCTAGTTCATTAAAAATAATTTGGTTTCATGTAAAATAATTTGGTTTCATGTAAAATAATTTGGTTTCATGTAAAACTAGCAATTCAAACTATTACATATTGCCCTGATGTATTTTTTCTAACTGTGCTTGAATACCTGGAAATAAGAGGGAAAAAATAGTGTTCCTTTATTATAGTCTTCATTTATACAACTTTCTGTCCCCACACACGCACAAGATTTTCAAGTCTCTAATCATGGTGCTCTAAGTTAATGGTAATAGCTGGTTGCTGGCTTTTGAAAGAAGCCAATCTCAATTTTCCCCCACTTTTTACTTTCTCCCTTCTTTTATGTTATAAGGCTTGTTAATTTATTTTATGTTGCATTAACATCTTCTAGCATCATTTTTCCTCTTTTGAATCTTCTCCCTAATATGTCTTATATTTTCGCATTAACAATACATCTTCGGCTGGGCGTGATGGCTCACACCTGTAATCCTAGCACCTGGGAGGTCGAGGCTGGTGGATCACTCAAGGTCAGGAGTTGGAAACCAGCCTGAGCGAGATCCCGCCTCTACTAAAAATATAAAGAAACTAATTGACCAACTAAAAAATATATATATACAAAAAACTAGCTGGGCAAGGTGGCACATGCCTTTAGTCCCAGCTACTTGAGAGGCTGAGGCAGTAGGATCACTTGAGCCCAGGAGATTGAGGTTGCTGTGAGCTAGGCTGACACCAAGGCACTCACTCTAGCCTGAGCAACAAAGTGAAACTCTGTCTCAAAAAAACAAATAAATAAACAATACATCTTCATTTTATATATACACAGAGCATCAACTGCTGTCCCAAGTTATATGGTTCATGCTTTTAACTATCATTTTAAAATGAGTGACTTATAATCTCTCTTCTTATTTGTCAATCATTTTCTAATAAAAACTCCGACATCTGACTTACATTGGCATGAATGCAACTACAATTATTCCCAAATTATTAGCAAATTCCCAATAACCAAACCCTATTTATCTTAACTTTTCTATTACATAGGGCTTCATGCTATTGACCACTTTTTTTTTCCTTAAAATGCATAGTGCAGAACTAAAGGACTGAAATTAAGTTACAACTCCAACACTTACCAAGTAGATGAAATTGGCCTTAAATATTGTATGTTCACATTTTCTCATCTACACAAAGGGAATGAGCATTATAATAGTTTTCACTTATTATGGCTGAGTCTTAAATGATTTAAAGATACGCAAATAACCTAGAACTGTGCTTGCCATAAAATAGATACTATCGATACTATATAAGTGTTTGCTTACATTGTCAATCATTGCACTCTCCTTTCTCTCCCTATCCCATGTTTTGGCTCCCTTTTTGTATATTTTCTGGGGATATCATCTTTCTTTGTTCTGCACTTACCAGTTGTATGATTCTGGGAAATTCATTTTATTTTTCTAAGTTCCAAATTTTTTTTCATACAATCAGTATAATCATTATTATATGGAACAAATGAGTCAATATAGGTAAATGTCTAAGTTCAAGTACTAAAACAAAATAATTCTTTAATAAAAAAAATACCTTATTATAGTTAAACCTTCTATGAAGTTTGTGATACCTAAATATTTGGATTTATAGCATACTAAAATTCTGGCTATCTCCAACTGTCATGTTTAATTTCAGCAGCTATCACTAGGCAGAAATGTCGCCTTAACATTTCATATCTAGAGATGAGGAACAGATTTCTTTTATTTAATGATATATTAAATGTCCATTAGATAGGTACTCATTTTTTTTAATTAGTCTGAAGCAAGTAGATCAAGAACAATTTCTGTATTCTCAAGGGATTTACAGCCCAATGGAGGGTAAGGAATGTAAGTAATACATCTTACTATGATAATTGCTATTTTGGAAATTATTATCATGCCATCATTGTATAGTAAATGCAGAAGAAATATTATGCAAAGTTTTCTCATCCCCATTCCCATTGACATTCTACTCTACCCCTTGTGAAGATAGCAAGGACTATTTCTTAGCCATCTGCCTTTCTCCAAATATCTTCTACCTTAAATAATGTGTTTGTTTTCATAACTGCTGTAACCCCCTCCAGGCTGATGAACTGCAACCTCTACTCCATCCCTGTTCTTTCCACATGAAGTAATGCTTTTAGGAGGATATCACATTTTTTTGTAAAGCTCATATGATAGATGGATTTATTTTCTTCCCATAAAATAACATCTCTACCCCTAGTGACCCATTTAACAAATATTTTTCAATAAGTTCATATGGAATGTCTATTGAATTCCAATGATCATGATAGGTATTTCCTTATTGTTTATTTCTATTTATAATGCCACTTTTTCAGATCTATAGATGTACCTTTAAAAACTGTAGCTAACTGTAATTATTTTATTACCATTTTTGTCTTCCTGACGTTTATATTTTCAGTTTATAATGTCTCAGGTTTTGCATTTCCTTCCCTTTATCTGTGTGGTTTTCAATCCTAGCTACAAATTGAAATCTCCTGAGAAATTTTTTAAAAATTATAATTGCTAGGTCTCACCCCTCACCAATTGCATTTGAATGCCTACAATTAAAACATAGTCTCAATACTTAAAAAATATTCCCTTAAACAATTCTGATGGTCAACAAGTTTGAAAAAAGCACTAACATTTTTTTCATCACATGCTCAGTATGTTTTTCACTTCTATTTTACCTAAGCTAGACTCTTGCACAATGGCTCTTTATCTCAAAAATATACATTATCATGAGAAAAATATAAACTATAAATCTGATTTCTATCCTATTATTAGAATTTTCTTCCCCAACCTTTCAAGTCAAAATTAAATATCACATCTTTCATAAATTTTCATGCTCTCTTCATGTATAGTCTCTGATAACCCTTGGATACATTAATTTATCCATATTTGATTTATACATGTTATTTATTTATATTTATTATTATATAAGTTTTTAATACAAAGTTTTGCTGTCTGCTTGAAACCCAATGAATCAAAAATCATTGGGTATATGACCCCAAATTTTTTAATTTCAAAATAATTCTCTATTACTCCTCATGTAGCTAGACCATGGAAGCAATGCAGTAGAAATTGGGAAATACTATTTGATATCCCTCATATTTTCTTTTAATACATAGCTAGAAATTTAGTAATATTTTTCTTAAAAAGCAATCTGTGCATGCATGATAATCTACCAAGCAGAAGGAAAATTGGTAGTGCAGAATTACATTATTATTATTATTGTTTTCCAGTGTTAGATACAATAATCTTCATAACCTGTTATTAAGCGATAGGCCTAGATGAAGTTCCTGGAAAATTCTCCAAACACTTATGGAAGAAATTCTATGCATTCTCTATAATCTCATGCAGAAGACAGAATAACTCATTCTATGAGGCCAGCATTAATTACCCTAATACCAAAACCAGAGTAAGATAATACAAGAGAAGAAAACGAAAGACCAGTATCTCTTATAAGTATATATGAAATAATCCTCAACATAACCTGCTATTAGAATTTTATTCAGTCTGTCAACAAATGTTTTTGGTGTTGGCGGGGGCACAGTGGCTCACACCTGTAATCCCAGCACTCTGGGAGGCCTAGGTGGGTGGATCACTCAAGGTCAGGAGTTTGAAACCAGCCTGAGCAAGAGAGAGACCCGGTCTCTACTAAAATCAGAAATAAATTAACTGGCCAACTAAAAATATCTATAGAAAAAATTAGCTGGGCATACAACGCCATGCCTGTAATCCCAGCTACTTGGAAGGCTGAGGCAGAAGAATCGCTTGAGCCCAGGAGTTTGAGGTTGCTGTGAGCTAGGCTGGTGCCACAGCACTCTAGCCCGGGGAACAGAGTGAGACTCTGTCTCAAAAACAAAACAAAACAAATATTTTTGGTGCTACGTGGAATGCAGAACATGTATTTTATCCCAAATAACATCATTATGAGTACTTAATACAAAACTGTTAAGTATATAACCCCTAATGGCTCTCTGAATTGATAGCTAGTTTCTGTAGTGCAAATAATATTTATTGTTAAATTAGACTTACTGACTGTGCTCGCTATGTAGTCTCAAAATTTTCTTTCATGAAGTAATTCATTTATTTAAAAACTACTGACAATGATGGCTCCTTACTTATTTCATGTTAGAATATTAGTATCAATGTGATTTAACTAAATCGAGAGTAGAAATGTCCAAAAGTTTCAAAGTTTTCTCATATTAACATTTCTCTTAATCCTGTTATTATTCGCAATGTCGCATATTTGTAGTCCTTTGTAGATTTGAAAGCATTTCACAAACACATTTCTTTGACTTGTGCTCATGTTTCATGACAGAGAGCAAATAGAATTATCTATATGTTAGAGATTAAAGATCTAGCTTAGGGGAGACTGAACAGCAGTTTTCCTCCACTTAAGAAGGTTTTCTATTTTTGACTGACTCCAACTTTAAGAGGGGACCATGAAACAGTAAAGCAGAAAGGGGACTCCTAGAAGCTGGACTTATTATACAAACCAACCCTAGAAATAAAAGAGGTGATATACATCAAGTAAGAATTCTTTCACAATCAGATAAAATAAAAAATAATGGAATGAATAAATGCCACAGTTAAAACTCAACCTAGACTTCTACTTCTAACTTAAGAGTTCTTTTTATTATTTCAAAAAATGTAGATAGTAACAAATAAAGCAGGTGTTGGCAATTTATAGATGAATGTTTATTTAAAAAAAAAAAAAACAACAATCTTCTAAATCTAGACTGAAATGATTATCCTGCATCCCAGGACATTTAAGACATGTAGTCACAGCTTCACCTTTCTGCAATAGCATAAATTCAAATAAAATGTTCTAGCATTTTTTGTTAAAGGCTGAGAGAAAGGTTTTTTAAATTTCATTTGATCCATTTTTTTGTTGGAACGTAGCAGTAGAATACTATGTCCCTGTGATGTAATGAGATAGTAATACTATTGTGTTCCTGTGATATTCTGCTAGCTGGTTTTATGTACCAATTTTTCTTGTATTTCACATCTGTGAGTTTCTTTTTTAAAAAATGTTTTATGGGCTAGGGTCAGCAACTATTATAAGCAATCATTTCCCAAAGGTTAGGTTTCCTGAATTCTAGTCTTGTGTAAATATATTCCTCTGAGAAATTCAGAGTCGGAAAGACCTCAGGAGGACTTTCTATCCAGACGTGGAAGCACCAGGCTACAGTGATGCTATGCATGTCACATCTCTCCTCTTGTAACTTTTCTGTGAAAGTGATTCCTATCTTCATCAGTTCCCATGTCAACAAAATATTTCTTAAGACAGCTGCCTGAAATAAAGTATATAATCTCAAATAAAAACCTGAAAGGAACTTCTGACATAATTTCAATGAAAGGTTGGAACTATATTTACTGTTTTTATTACACTAATCTTGGATGTTTTTAAGGCAAGTATAACTCCTTAGAAATATTACATTTTCATCTTTTAAGACAATTTATTATATCATTCCATCCCAAATTGTCCTCATCTTTCATAAGCCTAATAGAATACATGCAAGTTAGAAACATAAAATCATCTAAAGGATAAAAATGAGATGTGGGTAGAAAATTATCCACCGAAGCTGGTTTTACCGTTTTATCAGGGTGAATATGAAGCATTAAGTGGAATTTCTGTAATATTGACATATCCCTAGTGAGAATATTACATGAACACATCATAAGGCAACAAAGCAGTAGTAGTCTATGCAAATATGAAAGTAAACTGCTAGTTAAAAGTGTTACTAATACTAAAAGTTAACTAGGTAAAAAAATAAGATAAAAATGTATTTTATAAATAATTCAATGGAAATTATTTTAAAATGCAAGTCTGAAATCTGAGAAGTGGTATTTTATTGCTCTTTTGGGGATTTATTAGCATGACTTTGTTTCCTCCTTGGGTACTATTTAACTTTAAGTGTTCAGAAAGCTGCACAATATTCAACTCATCTTCACCATAATTATTGCATTTGGGGGATGGTAATCAATTTCCACATATAATGTCTCATTTATAGAGAAACACAGAAATGCACAATGTTGAATTTCTTAAGGCGTGTAAAGGTGCCTGGACTAGATTGATAAAAACATAAATTAATTAAAAATTGCTTATTTCAATTAACTGTGACAAATCTACTACCAAACTGAATAAATGAAGGAAAACAATAAAATTGTTTGGATACTGTTAGGATTTTTATGACAAATTAATAAACCAAAATATTATACTCTTAGTCTAGTATTTTGTACCAAATAATTTCTCCAAAATAATTATAACATTTTCTGCATAAGGGTTGTTGAATCTTGAACATGTGTCTATGTGTAACTTAAGTTTTCAGGCAGTGTTCTATCAGCAATGAACGAAGTCTTTGTGATTCCTGTCTTCTCAGGATATACAGTTGAACAAAGAAGACAGACACTCAATACATCATCATCATAATGACATGGCAAAATTTATTATTATAATAAAATGTGAAAAAAGTTATAGATGAATAAAGCTAAATATAGATCATGGAGCAAATAAGGTCAGGGAAGTCTTCCCCATGAAGTGCTATTAAGGCTGAAATCTAAGAAAAATCTTAAGAAGAGTTAAAAGTAAGCAATGATTTTTTAAATTTTATTATGTTTAATGTTTAATCTTAATGGATATGGTTGGGTTAGGATATTAAAGCTTATAGCAGCAACTTCTGCAATTCTTACCTAATAAGACTCCGAAACTGCTGGAGTGAGAATGTAGGTCAGTTGTGATATCTGCCCTAGGAAATCATCTGTCTGCTACTAGCCAACTTGATTCAACTTCTCACAGTTCTCGATATGACATCTCAGTAAGTGTCATTCTTTAATAAACATAAGCATTCCAGCCATCCAACCAGGAAAAACAATACTTCTTTAGGGTTAAGAATTAGTTTTCAGTTTTCAGTTTCTGATAATTAGTTTTCAGTTTTCTTCTTATACTTTTAAAGTCAATAGCATTATCTGTGATAGAAGAAAATGGAACCACTAAGCAGTTTCTCCAAAAGTTTCATTCAGACTGATATTTTCCAGAATTTCTTGATAGATATTTGAATAGGTATTTGGTGATGGCACTTAGCCAAGAGACTAGTATCATCATAAACTGCATGGGATCCAGATATATTTAGTTTAGGTGAGAACATAGAAATGGGGGATATATTATTAAATTGGTCTAGCAGTGCTGAAATCAAATAAAATGGTTATTTTAATTGTTGAGTAATAAGTAAATATAAATAGTGATTTAGGCAAGTGAGGGATAAATCTAAGTTTTAAAAAACTAATAAATTAATTATTATGATAAAACAAAACTGTTATATATGAGTTGCAGGCTGCTTTACCCAAGAAGGTATAAGTAGATATAATTATACACATAATTGATCTGTTCTCATTTCACTGTTAATATGTTTTACTTGGTTTCATCAAAATATTCTAGTCACTGGTTGTAAAGTAATCATCCTTGCCCTGACGTTGGACAACCTGTCTTTGGAGTCAAACTTAAAACACATTCCTGACTCTTTTACTATGTTCCCCACTATATTGAACAAATGAAACTCAATATAAGGAGATTACAAAATGCAAAACAACTTTATATTTCACCATTTGGCAATGAAAACTTGTTGTGGCAGCACCTACCTTTATTCAGAACTGCTGGTTAAAATCCTCAGCAAGTTCTACAGTTTTTTCAGTTATACTTAGATAATTAAAATATCTTCAATACTTTACTTCACAGAACATGGTCACAACTTTCTTCTTCTACCTTGAACCTATTTCCCAAAAGAATTCTGGGGAGGTAATGTGATGTAATAACATGATCAGCTACTGTGCTTTTTCCCCACCTGTCAATTTTCTCCTTTCCCCAGTTTGTTGGCCAAGAATTCTGGCTCTTCCAGTATCAAAGAGGCTTTTCTGGAGTTCGAGTTGGGAATGAGTAGTAAGAAACCAGGAAAAAGATAAGGGAGAGGAAATATCTTATCTGGATATTTTTTTGGCTGCTACATTTGTTATCTAAAATTGGTGCTAATTAAGCTTGTGAGTGTTCAGAACTCTTGTGGTCACTTTGTCATTACAAAGTTCCCTATGGTGACCTCAATACAGTAAAGTTCACCAATTCAGGGAATACAATCTCCTTCCTCTTCTGAGACCTCTACTCCCCACTCCCCTCAATACTGTATTCTGTAACCTCTGCTGGGTTTCCCTCACTCTACAAGGCTGATCTGTTGGTTTAGCCTTGGTTATATTCCTCAGCATCCACTTGGCTCAGGAAACACTATCTTCAAGTATGCTTTTCCCCTTACAATTCAGGAAGCCAGCCATTGCTAACACAGCCACCTCTCCTTGGTGCCATTTAGCCAGCTAGCCAGCGACAAAGTTTCTTGTTTCTTAAGCTTTTCACCATATCAGTCTGGCACCAGCCTAAGTATACCATAGGCCCCAAGGGACATAGTTAATTCTCTTCTTTGAAGCTTCTTGTATTCAGTTTAGGTTGAATAAGTTTTTGCTAAGAACCTTAGCAAGTTCAGTCAAAGCAGTGTACCACCAAACTTTGGAGTAGAAAAAAATAATAATTTGGTTGTTGTTTTGTACTTAATAGTCTCACATTAGCAAAGATTGAGACATAAAAAGCCTCATTTTAATATCCTGTACATGAGCCCTTATTGCTAAATCCTGTGAATGCCCTTTCAGACCCACACGGTCATCTATATTTTCTCTAATATACCTCTTGTGTAAATGTGACACATATTGAATGAGTCTTTGGATAGTTTCGTGGCTACTTAGAATTATTTAATGTGTCTAGTTTTTTGGGAAAATCACAAATCATATATAAGTTCAATAGGGTTTTCTTATATAAAGATTTACTTTGAAGAATATGAGTTGATCTACTAATCCACAAAAAGTATTGGCATGGTGTCTTTAATAATCAACAATAATTACACATGCAGATAATAAAATAGAGGTAATGATATTAAAATGCATATATTAATTATAATGTAATTAACAAGTGAATGTTATTTTTAAAGAAACATTCTATTATTCACTTCAAATTTTAAAAAGAGAGACTGAAACAACCATTATAAATATTAAATAAACAGAATATTTTAATAAAGCATATTCATTTTTATCATGATTGGTTGGAAGTGGGCTATTCAGGCGAATCAACCTGTAAAAGGGACAATTTCAATTAATATCATTTATGATTAAAGAAATAAAATATAAGAAATTACTTTTTACATAAATCTGTATTCAATGTACTTTTATCTCTTTCTTGAATTGAAAAAAGTGAGAATCTCGCCACAGAATTATGACTTTGAAAATAAGATCTTGTAGGAAAATATCAAATTACCAATGATGGAAAGCTATTTGCTAATCTGAAAAATGTTGTCTTAAATATTGTTTAAAGTTCAATAAAATGGCACATGCATTTGAGTTAAATGTGATGCAGAATATTAAATTAAGAGTTTCTGCTTAAAAAGTGTCAGTGAGAAGAATTTACCTAAAGCATGATATGAAGACAAAAACAACTTTTGAGGGTGTAATATTCACTTCATTGATTTCTACTGAAAGAACTTATATTTGGCTTTGATTGAGAGAATAGTTTGTAGGCTCACTTGGTTTCTTTTAAAAGCAATCACAAAACTCAGCAGGAGAAAAGTGGGCTATTTCTCCTTAAGAAGTGTTTCTTCAGTCATTGGTTGGGAAAGTGACCTTTTGGTGTTCAAAGCTGACTAGATCCTTAACTGTCTGATTTCAGAAAGCACATGAGTTAATCAAACTATATTATCAATGTCACAGGTATTCTCATGTTTATCACAGGTCAGTAATAAGGCAATGCCAAACTCAGTCTTCCTCTGGAAGCCTCTTTGTGAACTTATATGGCCTTTATTGAATTTCTGTACCTTTGGTGAAATCTCAACTGCACAATTACTAACACACATGCAATTAAAAATATGAAAGTTAGGATTTTCCTTTGTTTAATTTTCTCAGCTGTTGAAAAAGTTTATATCTTATCAAATACTTATTTCTTGCTCAATTGTTCATATCTGGTTAAAAGAGTTAAAATTAAAATGGCTATATTTAAAGTACTTATTAAAGTACTGGTTGTTTGGATATTATTTCATGATAATTCTTTTTGAGAGATTAGTTTTCTTTTCTTTGTTAAGAAGAGACCAGTTTTGTAATGTTTTAAAATACATAGCCACTGTTTAAAGGGCCCAGTTTTTTAAAAGTCCAGAATGACTTTCAAAAGTACACATGCAAACAATTTAGTAAGAAATCTAACTATTCTAATTAATTTACACATGCAAATCATCTTTTCATACAGAAAGTTTATATATGCAATTATAGAGTCTGCATTGAAATTCAGCCTTAAATGTCAGAACTATTAATCTACTGTCATTAAAAACTTTATATTTTAATTAGAGTGAGTATTTTAATGATTAGGGATGTTTTTTATTTGTTAAAACATGACAAATATATTAGAATGGTATAATTAATAAATGATAACCATAATTAGATTTCTCTACCACCACCACTTTAAGAAAAGTATATGGAATGAAGCCTACCATAGTATTAATCCTTTTTTTAGTAAAACAAACAAGGAGAAATACAGAATAAATTTTAATGTCAATGCTATAATTAGTACAATTATGTTAATAAAAAATAATGTGTAAATGATTATTCTATTAATAATTCATTTGTTCTCTGAAATTGTATTTATTGAACAACTATTAGGTATCAATTTTTATGCTATAATACGGATATACCAGGAAAAATACAATTTGTTTTGGTTCTGAGATGCATAATTTATAAGATTTCAGACATATAACAATATGTAAAGTGATATGAATGTATGAACATAATTCTGTAGAATGAAATGAATATTATCTAGGTTAATAGATGTCTGACAGAGAAATAAAACTTGAGTTAGTTCTTACAAAATGAGTTAATGTTTAACACAAATACATAGATAAATAACAGAAAAAGAGAAAATTCTAGATTAAAAAACAGCATTACCAAAAGCACAGATAGAAAAACCATGATGCATTTGAGAAATATGTGTATTTCAGTTTTGCTACTGTGCAGGACATGTGAATGGGCTTGATAGGAAAAGGTGGGAAAATCTGATGAGGGACAAATTGTATAGGTCCATTTTTATAAACAAAAATATTTCAAACTTTTTTCTGTGTGTACCTGGAAGACAAAAATAAAAAAATCGATAGACTCTAGTGTGATCACCAGTGTTTTTGTAGGTGTGCTTGTTTTGAAGAGGGGACACTTGGGGAAAGAAGTAAGGGCAGTCCTATCATCTTAGATGCCATGGGATACAGAGAAATAGATACCAGGGGGCGGGTTGGGAAATGTACAAACAGATCTGTTAGGGATTTTCCTCTTAATTAGTCAAATAGACATTTGTATGGTCAATATAGACAAGGCCATAACATGTGAAACAATGTACTATAGAGATAAAGCATAGGTGGTAAATAGCCAACACACATGCAGTTCTGAACGCACCTTTGCAGTTTCCCTTCTTCTCCAGCTTGCTCTTGGTTACTTAATTTTGTTTCTCCTTAATTCAGTTACGATAGTCTGATTTCCTTTAATGCTTGACCCAATTCAAGTGTTGTACATATTCAACTAGGTGTTTTTTGAAAATTGTGTACACTCTTCTGACCATTTTTCTGATACTATGTCCCAGTGTTTTCTTTCCTGATCAATGATCCCAGAATATTTTTCTTCTTTTTTTATATCATAGGTGTGTAATTGTTTTTATGGGATGCTTAACCTGCTTTAAATTAGAAAGTTAGAACTACAAAAGATTACTAGGCACTGCAATAATAATAATAATAAAAAATCCCCCAGATATGATTCATCACTCACCAATGTTTTCATTCTCTTTATTTCTCCCCATCTTAAGGTTGCTGTTCTGGTTCATTGCTGTTTGATGAATGTATTTTTTCATGAATTTTGCTCAGATGTTGTACGTGGTTGATATACTATCTGCTCCTTGCTGTATTCTGGCATCTTTCTTTCATCCTGACAGATAAGGCTTCATAGCTTGCAATCTTTTCTCTCAATAGACTGTTGATATCATACAAATTTCATGCTTAAAGCATTCCAGTTCAGAGTTCAGATACCGCTCTGTTGTATGTTTCCTTTGTCCATAACTTCTTTTTTTCTGTGCAGAAGCTTGCAAAGTTTCTTATTATCATTAGGATTCAGGAATATTATATATGTTTACTTCTTTTCTCATCAATAGAGTGTATAACACGGTGAGTCTTTTCAATCCAAGAGTCTTGATCTTTCTTCAGCTCATTTAAATTTTCTGCTAGTGTTTAAGTGTATTCTGCATCTGTTAATGTTACTGTTTCTGAAAAACATCTATTCCCAGGTTACTTCTCTTGGCTCTACCACACAAATGTCTTACGTTCCTCTCATCTCTTTATCTCTTTGCTCTTTGTTTTATATCTCTTACACTTTGTTTATTAAGATATTAAGTATATTAACTAGTTCCAAAGTAATAATAAAAATAAAGATTGTAAAACATGCACAGCAAAAGCCAATATTGATTTAAAAATTCAAGTTTAAAAAAGTGCCATTATTTTAGGAGAAACTATTATTACCATCAATCAAAAATGAAAAGATAAAAAGGTTTTTTATGTAAAAGTTCAGTTAAAATGAATAGGTTATGATTATTATTACAAATCATAATATTCATTGTTTTCAAAAATATAGATTAATGATATGTACATAATGATTATGGGTAGTTTAAATCTGCACAAAGGGATAATGGACAGTATATATACAAAGGTTTTATATTGCACATATTTTTAATCCAGTAATTTTTCTTTTAAAATTGTATTTAAGGAATAAAATGCAAATATACAAAAACTATATAAAGGAATGTTTACTATAGCTTTGTTTTTACTGGGAGAAATATAATGTTTACTGCATTTTTTATAGTATATATAGCATATGTGTCATTTTTTTTCTCTGACTGCTTTTAAAATTTTCTTCCTATCACTCTTTTTCAACAATTTGATTATGATGTGACTTCACATGGTTGCATTTAGTTCTACTCTGCTTAGGGTTCAATACACATGTTTTTATAGTTTTTACTTTTCATAGCTTTCAGAAAATTTACAATCCTTATTTATTCATATATTTTTCTCTTCACCTTCTCTCATTCTGCTCATTTCAAGATGTTAAATATGTGAATGGTATACTGCTTTATATTGTCTAATATGTCAATTAATCCCCAGTCATTCTTTCAGTCTATTTTTCCCTTTGTTCTTCATTTTGAATAATGGCTATTGCTATATCTTCAATTTCATATATTTTTTTCTGTAGTATCTAATCTGCAATTAAATCTATTCAGTGAATTTTATTTTATTTAAAGTATATTTCATTTATAAAGTGTCCATTTAATTCTGTTTTGATATTTTCATTTATTTTTCCAGTTATGATCTGTTTTTTATGTTTTTGTCAATACTGATATTTTTGTAACTGTTCTTATTGTTTTTTCCCATAAATTTCATCATCTCTGTCATTTCTGTATTTGTTTTGATTTATTGAATTTGTCCTTGTCTCATGGGTCACATATACTTGTTTGCTTATTTATTTTGTCATACATGGTAATTTCTGGGAACAGAAATGGTTCTGATTTGGTTCTGGGAAGTATAAATTTTATTTTGTTGCTTACAGAATTTTATCATTTTCCTTTAAAGTTAGATTTTTTCTGGTATGCAGTTAAGTTACTTGCAGATTAGTTTGATTATCTCAAGTGTGTGTGTGTGTGTGTGTGTGTGTGTGTGTTTTGGTTTTTAAGGGCACAATCAGAATAGCCTTCATCTAGGCTTATTTTATCGCATCGTAAGGCATGAAATTCTTGATGACTCTTCTCATTGTCCCTGCTAATGGCAGCACACCTGTTCTCAGATCTATGTAAAGTCTCTTTGACTTCTTCTTTTTTTTTTTTTTTTTTTTAGTGTGGTCTAGAAAGTACATCTATTAATACGCTGAAGAAATTGTAATAATATCTCTATTTTTTTTTCCTTCTCTGAAGGATCACAGTCTTGTGCTGCCAAAATTCCTCAATATTGGATAGGAATGCTATTATTTCATATATATTGACTGATTGCTCAATTGTTTATGATAATGTTACCTATTATAACTGTGTCTAATGGGCCAGCGTTGGAGGAATCTATGTTGCCAGCCTATCTGAGTGCACATGGAAAATGAAAATATTATCTTCAGTTGACTTACAGTGTGAGTTGAGGCATTATTTTCCTGGCTTTGAGAATGTTCTGATCATTCTATGACCCATTTGATATCATTTGTATTAATCATTTTTCTACTCAAATTACTAAGATTTGGTAATTTTGCTTTCAACTAAGAATCTTAAAAGATATAAAAGGGATTACTAATTTTGTTGAATTTATGCTGCAGAAAAATCTGGTCCTCACGCTTATAGATGTAGGAAACATTTGTCCCAATTTCTGACACTTTAGTATTTTATTTTATATTTAATGGGTGTTTGGGCATTATTCAACTTCCTATGGCTACTATATAAAATCACAATGCTAAATTATTAATTTTCAATTAAATGTATAACTGTGTCAGACATATCTTCCATTCTTCATATGCCAACCACATTTAGATAGGGCTGTTATTATCCCCATTCTACATATGAGTGATGGCAAGGTTATGGAATTTGCATACAGTTATGCAGATATAAGTTCTACATCCAGAGCTGTACTCAGGCCATCTTGCTCCAGTTGCTATTATGCAATATTACCATAATATGAAATCCCTGGTCATTTGTTACTTCTCCAATTTTTTATGATCCTCTAAGTGGAGAAGAAATGGGTCTTAGTTACTAAATTTACTTTTAATCATAACAAATTAAAAATCTTGACTCTGAACCAAAATTGGTTAAATTTAGAGCCTAGGCATATAACTTATAGCTGCGCAACCTTTTCAAGTTCCATAGCATCCCCATTACTCGGTATAAAAATGGGGATAACAACTAGTCCCATCTAAAAGTAGGTTTTACAAGTAAAGAATGTAGGATAATATGCAACACATTTCAGGTACTCAATGGATGTCAATATTGTAATTATTATTAAAAGACTCAGGAGCACTGGAAAAATGTTGATATAATGTTAATAATAACTATTAATTATTTAACTTTTAGTATGTACCAGACACTTTACTTGCAACCTTAAATAGCCTTTTCTAATTAATTCTAAAATCAAATCAACAGATATTATCTGTTTTTTTTTCCATTGAGCAGATAAAGAAAATGTGGTACAAATGAATTAATTTCCCCATATCTTAAATATAATTAGTAAAAGACTTTAACCCAAATGATCTAATTTCAAACCTCATTCCCTCAACAATATATATAATTATATGTGAAGTTGCTTTGAAAGATATCAAAGTTGCATCTGAATGTTGCATTTGGGTTTTTAATCAAAATTAAAACTTAGTATAAAATTAAAGTATACATATTTAATTATGGAATATATTTATCTAAGCCCACATCAAAGATTGAGTAATCTCCAAAATTAAACATTAATGACATACACAGCATGCCATAAACATTTGATTATATTTGGTCTTTGCCTTATTTGCATACTTATTTATATATTTGATAATTGTAGAAATAAGGTGACACAGTTGAAGAAAATAAACTAGGAGAAAAATGTAAGCATTAGGATGTTGAAATGGATGAGTTTATGAAGAAAGAAATATTCAAGAAATATGTAGAAAAATATAAATATGTATTAAATTATTTAGTTGGCAAATTTCCTGTATTTGCAAAAGGAAAGAGTTTTCCAGTTCTATGTTGAGTCTTGGAAATAGTCACTATTCATCGTGACATCTGAATAAATATAATTGTTTATATCTCAAGTTGAAGCTAGAGCCAATAATACAAGAAATCACATTTAAGGAATCACAGTTAAAGAATATTTAAAGATTTTATTTTTTTATAGGTATGTAGTATTTCATCCTCTATATATACCATGTTTTTCCCCATTCATCCATTGATGGGCACTTGAGTTGATTTCATATTGTGGCTATGGTGAATAGTTATGCAACAAACATGGTTGTGTAACATCTCTTAGACATACTGATTTCATTTCCTTTTGGATATATACACAATAGTGAAGTTTCTGGATCATAAAGTAGTTCTACTTTTTAATTTTCTGAGGAACCCCCAAACCGTTGTTCATATTGGCTGCACTAATTTACATTCCCACCAACATGTATAAGGGTTTCCCTTTCTCCACGTCCTCATCAACATCCATTATTCCATCTTTTTTGATAATAGCCGTCCTAGCAGGAGTAAGGTGATATTTCATTGTAGTTTTGGTTTGCATCTCCCTGATGATTAGTGATGTTAAGCAATTTTTAATATACCTGTTGTCCATGTGTATATCTTATTTTCAGACATGTCTATTCAAATCTTTTACCCATTTTTTATTACAGAATATGATGGGGGTACAAATGTTTTGGTTACATGTAACACCTTTGCCTCACCCAAGCCAGGGCTACAGGCATGCCTTCCCCCATACAGTGCACTCTGCTTCCATTAGCTGTGAGTTTACTCACCCCCACCAAACCGGCACCCAGTGAATATTACTATCATGTGAGCACCTTAGTGTTGATTAGTTAGTCCCAATTTGATGACAAGTACATGTGGTGTTTGTTTTTCCATTTTTGTGATAGGAAGGATACGCTCAAGCTCTATCCAGGATAATATAAGAGATATAAGAGGTGCTACTTCACCATTGTTTTTTGTAGTTCAATAGTATTTCATAGTACACATATACCACATTTTATTAATCCACTTATGTATTGATGGGCACTGGGGTTGTTTCCACATCTTTGCTATTGTGAATTGTGCTGTCATAAACATTCAAGTGGAGATGTCTTTGTTATTGAATGTCTTTTACTCCTTTTGGTAGATACCTAGTAGTGGGATTACTGAAACAAATTGTAATTCTATTTTTAGGTGTTTTAGATATCTGCAAATGACGTTCCACAGGGCTTGTAATAATTTTAAGTCCCATCAGCAATGTAAGAGTGTTCCAATCTCTCCACATCCATACCAGCATTTGTTGTTTTGATACATTTTTATAAAGACCTTTCTCAATTGAGTTAAGTGATATCTCATTGTGGTTTTGATTTGCATTTCCCTAATGATTAGAGATGTTGAGCACTTTTTTATATGTTTGCTGGCCATTAATCTGTCTTCTTTTGAAAAGTTTCTGTTCATGTGCTTTGCCCATGTATTGATGGGGTTGTTTGATTTTTTCTTCTCAATTTTCTTAAATTCTATAGAGATTCTTGTTATCAGCCCTTTATCAGATGTATACCAAATATTTCCTACCATTCTGTAGGTTGTCTATTTGTTCTAATGATACTTTATTTGGCTGTGCAGAAGCTTTTTAATTTGATCAGGTACCATTTATTTATTTTGTTGATGCCATGATTGCTTTGGGGATCTTCTTCATAAACTCTTTGCTTAGACTGATGTCTATAAGAGTTGTCTCACCATTTTCTTCTAGAATTCATAAGTTTTCATGCCTTAGGTTTAAGTATGTTATCCATTGTGAGTTGATTTTTGTGAGAGATGAGAGATAGGGATCCAGTATCAATCTTCTGCATGTGGATATCTAGTTTTTCCAGCACACTTATTGAATAGAGATTCTTTTTCCTAATGTATACTTTTGTCAGGTTTGTTGAAGATTAGATGACAATATGAGGATGGTTTTATATCTGGGATCTCTGTCCTATTCTATAGATCTATATCTCTGTTCTTGTGCCATTCCCATGCTGTCTTGGTTACTATAGCCTTGTAGTAAAGCTTCAAGTCTGGTAGACTGATAACTTCTCAGTTTGTTCTTTTTGCTTAAGATTGCTTTGGCTATACAAGATCTTCTCTGATTCCAAATGAAGCATAGAATTATTTTTCCTAGATCTGTAAAGAAAGATGATGGCATTTTCATTGGGATTTGCATTAATTCTGTAGATGACTTTAGGTAGTATGAACATTTTAACAATATTGATTCGGCAAATCCATGAGTATGGTGGGCTTTTCCATCTGTGTACATCTTCTACAATTTACTTTCTCAGTGTTTTGTAGTTCTCCCCATATGTGTCTCTCACCTCTATTAGATATATTCCTCAATATTTAATTTTCTTTGATGCTATTGTGAAAGGTGCTGTGTCTTCTTTGATTTTTGGCTTGATTGTTATTGGTGTATATGAATGTCACTAATTTGTGTGCATTAATTTTGTATCCTGAGACTTGATTGAATTCATGTATCAATTCCAGGAGTCTTTTGGTTAAATCCTTGGGATTTTCTAGATATAATATCATATCATTAGCAAAGAGTGAGAGTTTGACTTCTTCTGCCCCCATTTGGACACCTTATTTCCCTATCCTGTCTGATCGTTTGCCCATTTTTAATTGCACTTTTTATTTTATTTTATTTTTACAATTGAGTTGGCTGAATTTCTTTTATATTTTAGATATTAACCCCTTTTCTAATGCATAGTTTGAAGATATTTTCTCCCATCCTGTAGTCTGTCTCTTCACTCTATTGATTGTTGCCTTTGCTATGTAGAAGCTTTTTAGTTTGACATAATCCTATTTCTTGATTTTTGCTTGTGTTGCCTTAGTTTTTGAGGTCTTATTCAAAATATCCATGTCCAATGCCATGAAGCATTTATTCTATGATTTAAAAAGCCCATAAAATTCTGTCATTTGTGATAATATGGATGAACCTAGACAAAATTATGTTAAGTGAAATAAGCCAGGCAGAAAAGACAAATATCACCTGATCTCAATCATATGGAATCTTAAAAACTTGATCTTATAATGGAGAGTAGAGCAGTGGTTACCAAAGGTTGGGGAGAGGAGGAAGGAGGAAGGGCAGAAAAAAGTTGGTCAATGTGTATAAAATTACGTTGTTAGATAGGAGGAATATATTACGGTGTTCTATTCCATAGGACAGTGATTGAGTTAACAATAATATATTTGAAATAATCATATATTTCAAAATAGCTAGAAGAGTGGATTTTGAATGTTCTCACCACAGAGAAATGACAAGTGTCTGAAGTGATGGATATGTTAACTACTGTGACTTGACCATTACACAATAAATAATAATATATGTATCAAAACGGCATACTGGGGCCGGGCGCTGTGGCTCACGCCTGTAATCCTAGCTCTTGGGAGGCCGAGGCGGGCGGATTGCTCAAGGTCAGGAGTTCGAAACCAGCCTGAGCAAGAGCGAGACCCCGTCTCTACTATAAATAGAAAGAAATTAATTGGCCAACTGATATATATAAAAAATTAGCCGGGCATGGTGGCGCATGCCTGTAGTCCCAGCTACCCGGGAGGCTGAGGCAGAAGGATCACTGGAGCCCAGGAGTTTGAGGTTGCTGTGAGCTAGGCTGATGCCACGGCACTCACTCTAGCCTGGGCAACAAAGCGAGACTCTGTCTCAAAAAAAAAAAAAAAACGGCATACTGCACACATAACTGTGTATAATTCTTATGTATGGATTGAAAATACAATTTAAAAGTTAATACAACATAAATGAATAATTACACATTGAACATGAAAAAGAATTTTTAAAGAAACAAAGAATATTTGAAGGGAACATTTAACATTAACAGAAAAATCATATGTAAAGAATATTTTTTCAAAAATAAAAGGTTTTAAGGTGATTTTCTGATGCGTATTCTGTCAAAATTGTAATGGAGCTAAAAGGGATAAATGGCTGTCACGGTTTTCTCAAATTATTCATTTGTGGGCAAATTGGAAAGAGTTTTGAATATCAATTACATACATTTTTTAGCCCTTAAAGCTCTTCAATATTCCACAGATTGAGATCACTTTGACCTTATGTATTATGTAAAACAAAATATAAAGAATTATAAGAAATAGAATAATCTTCAATAAAACTAGGAATTTTAATATTAATTCTTAATTTATAGGGAAATCACAATTAAAGAATAAAATGATAAAAACTATAGAAGATGTAAACAATATGACTAACACAAATAAAACTAAATCTCAATATAAGATCTTTATTATACATATCTTTTAAAGTGCACATTGAATATTTACCAAAAAAAATTGCCTAGAGCAAGTGCCTAGAACAATTTCTAAAGATTGGAATCATCCAGAGTATGATCTCTGTTTAAAGTGGAACTAAACTACAAATTATTAATAAACTAGAGAATATTAATATATTTATGAATTTCTAAATAACTGATAGATCAAAGAAATCACTATGGAAATTACAAAATATTTAAATAAATATTGAAATATGACATCTAAATCTTATGGAATGCAGATAATATTCTTGGTGAGAAATCTGTCATTTTTAATATTTTATTTTACTATAAAGATGAAAATGTAAGAATCAATGACTTAAGCATTATGTCAAGATATTAAAAATATAAAAAGTAAAACATAATATAACTATAAATAAATAAAAATATAAATATATATTTTACATACTTTATATTTAAAATATATGTCATATATACTATATAATACAGTATATAGACACATATAACATGCAATATATTTCATATATGTAATGTATTTATATATAAATATCATATAATATATTATATTATATATAAATATAATATAATATATTATATATTTATAAAAATATTTAATATATAAAATATATTATATTTTATTTATATATTATATATAAATATAAAACATATATTACATATAAATATATTTGATATATTATATATGTCATATATGGCCTTTATTATTTTGAGGTATGTTTCTTTTATACCCCCCTCATTTTGTTGAGGTACAATGAATTTTGTTGAATGCTTTTTAAATATCTATTAAAATGGTCATATGTTTTTTATTCTAGTAATGTGATGAATAAATGTTGGTTTGCATATGTTGCCTTGTCTTTTCATCTCTGAAATGAATCCCACTTGATCATGGTGAATGAAGTTTTTAATGTGTTGCTTAATGTGGTTTACAATTATTTTATTGAGATTTTTTCATCTGTGTTCATCATTGATATTCTCCTGTACTTTTTTCTCTTTTTGTTATGTCCTTGTCTGATTTTTGGTATCAGGGTAATTCTGGCCTTATAGAATGAGTTTTGAAATATTCCTTCCTTTTCACTTTTTTTGAAGAGTTTGAGTAGATTGGTATTAGCTCCTTATATGTTTGGTAAAATTCAGCAGTGAATCCATCAGGTCTTGGACTTTTCTTTGATGGGAGAATTTTTATGATGGCTTCTGTTTCATTAATCATTATTAGTTTGTTGAGGTTTTCTATTTCTTCATGACACAACTTTAGTAGGTTTTATGTGTCCAGAAATTTATTTATTTCTTCTAAGTTTTTCAATTTGTTGGTGTAGAGTAATTCATAATATTATCTAATGAATCTTTTTATAATTTTGTTTTCTCAGTTGTTAAGTATTATTTTTCATTTCTAATTTTAGTTATTTGTGTCTTCTCTCCTTTTCTAATTTTAGTTATTTGTGTCTTCTCTCCTTTTCCTTAGCTCAGTGAAAATTTTGTTGATTTATCTTTCCAAATATAGGCTTTTTGTTTTGTGGATCTTGTCTTTTGTTTTTTTAGTTTAAATATTATTTATTTCTGCTGTAATCTTTATTATTTGTTTCTACTAATTCTGTGTTTGGTTTTTTCCCTTGCTTTTCTGTTTTCTTGAGGTCCTTATTAGGTTGTTTATTTGAAGTCTTTCTACCTTTGATACAGGCCTTTTAGCTATAAAACTTCCCTCATGTATAGTTTTTGTTGTATCCTATAGATTTTGGTATATTGTATTTCCATCTTTCTTTGCTGCAAAAATGTTTTGAATTCCCTTAATTTTTTCATTGACACATTTATTGTTCAAGAGTATGTTGTTTAATTTCCACATGTTCGTGGATTTTTCAAGGTTCCCCTTGTTATTTATTTCTGATTTGACTCTATTGTGGTTAAAAAAGACACTTGACATAATTTCTACTTTTTTTTCTTAACTCATCATCACCCCCTTCTCTCCTTTATTTCTTAAGCCTAGTTCACAACTGTCTACTTGGGTTTGCCTTATCATGAGGTGACTCTTTGTCTCTCTTGTCCACCAACATCTTCCAATCTTTGACATTCTTATCCAGTGTAATCAATTTCTGTGCTCTTTACATTAGTCAATCCCAGTGTAACTAATACACCCTGAAATCTTCAATATAATAATCCAGAAATGATGTATTACTTTTTATTTCTTTTGCACACAAAATCTGATGTTAGCTGGGTCACTCTCCAAGGCAGAAATCCTCAATGCATAAATTCTAGTAAATAGGCTATTGCTATTTTGTTCTATATTTATCTCATCACATGGCTTTCATGATCATTGAATTTAGAGGAAGAAAGAAATTGAAGACAGACAACAGCTTTTCTCTGGAGAAGTTTGTCTTCTCCAAACTTTCACATATAAAGAGCAGACAGAAGATAGAAAATATACTACATTATTTTCTTCAATAATTATATAATTAGACATATATATCTGTAAATTTCTGAATGTGACTTGAATGGAGTTTATAAATAAGGAAAAAGAGCCGGCGAAAATAATTGATCTAAATATTTAGATGGTTCGAAATAATCTCCTCATAATCCATTTTTTTATAATAACCCATTTAAAGTGATTAATTCTGGTTGGGTGTTGTTAAGAACAGAAATTTGGTGTATCTTCAAAGTTTCTCTAATAAAAATGATCATTACTCAAAATGTGTAAATAATGATTAAAATGCTGATTATAGTTGGTCATTTTTTTCAAAATACTAATATGGTAATATTCTAATGTATACTTACCTTTGCATATCAATGGACATGCTTAATTTTTAATTGTTATGATGATAAGTTGGAAAATAAATAAAAACAGATTAACAAATGAGAAAAATAAAACAAATAAACAAAAACAACTAAAACTTGGTAATATTTCCAAATCCAATAGCCCATCTTGTTATCTAAATCAAAAATTATGACTGTAGTATACTGATATTTCAGGGCTTTGTTGGATTATTCCATTCCGCTTTTTGGAACTATTTCAATCTATAAGACTTCTCCTTCCTCTAAACTGCATCCTTCCTCTAAACTAAATCTTTTTTCACCATTTCTATCAGATTATACTAATAAAACCTAGCAGCAAGGTATCAGGATCTTTCAATTTAAAGTTTTATCTATTTAATTCTGTTCCTAAATCAGACTATAGCATGATCCAGATAACCATTATAGAATACCAATCTCCTTAGGCAGACTTCCACTGGCATGGCTAAAATATCATATGACTTTTCTATATTTCCTTTATGCCTCTACAAAATACTAATATGGTAAATATTAGTATTACCTGAAGCAAATCCTTCAGTAAAACTTCAGTAAATCCTGAAGTTTTTCAGAAAAAATAAAATAAAAGGAAAAAGGCATAACTTCTGTAAATTTAAGTGGTTTTATTAGATTAGATAAGACAGATATCTTAAATATTGAATAATTAACACTTTCACAGTAATAATATTACAACATTTTTTACTTTTCAAACCTATATTATGACTTTATAGCACTATCTTATGGGATAAACTTTTTTAAAAATCCCATATTGAAACTAATTTTAAGCACAGTTACTATTTGATAATGTTACATATAGGCATTGGATAAAACTGAACAGATAATAATGATTTTGACATAAAAGTAAATAGGTTTTAAATACATTGATTATACTTGATGAGTATACTGATAATTTTTAAGGTATTTTTGAATGTCATAGGTTATAAATTGAAAGTGTTTTGTGTACTTCTATCTACATTTAAAAGAAAAATAGAAAAGATCAATTTTAGTTTTGACTAATAGATAAGTATCCTAATATTTTCTAAATGATACTTTTAGGAAATATTATCACAGGCTCAATTACATGAAGGCAATATTTACTTACAGAAACATGAAAAGATTTTTTTTTATTTCAGTCAGAGAACACTATATATATGAAATAAATTGAGATTGCAAATTACAGTGACTAGTCCCCATTAGTATGACAAGATTGAGTTTCAAACCTAGAGCATTTTTTCAACATAATGTTCATAATATTCTATGGTAGGTAAGGATGATCTTTTTATTGCTACACATCTTTGTGTACCAAAAATTTGTAAAATAAAAAGTCTAGTCCTTTTGATCTTCTAAGACCTATAAGGAACCTGAAAGTTTACTATAATTCTATTTGTTATGAAACATGTCTATTTGTGTTAGTTACCATGATGGTTTCCATTTATCATAAAAGTTTAAATTGTATTGCTTTTGATGAATCTCTTAGATATAAATAAGATATTATGAAAATAAATGGCATTATTTTTAATTTTAGGAAATGGAAAATAATGATAGTAAGTTAATTTATGTCATAATGTTCCTATACATTTCTCCTTGAACTCAGGTAGCCTTCTATTTTATTTAAGGTATATTGACTTGCAAAACCTAATGTGATGTGCAGTGTGAGTTTACTTCTTTAATGTGAATGATTTCTCTGAAGACAATATCAAACTATTGAATGAATGAAGGAAAAGGGACTATCTTCCTTTTATATTCTCACTTTCTCTGAGTAATGCACAATTATTACTGCACTATTAATATAGTGGTAGACTTTAGGTTTGGTTAATTTCATTGATTGCTTATTCTAAAAAGCCTTTAATTTAGAAAAAAACCTTATTTTTATAATATTAGTCATGACTCACTAGTGATATGAACTATCACAAAGTGTTTTCTTTTATATATGTATATATATTCCATATTTTATAAGCAAAGATAGAAACATTTTCTTTTGAACATCTTTCCTTTTAACACATTTAAATCACTATTGATTTTGGAACCCTTTAATTCTATTGTTTGAAAGCAGCATAATATATTTTAGCAGTTTTCTACTATGGTACATCTAATTTTCCAGTGTTACTTAAAGATAAAAAAATGCTACATTGAAACTTAGGTACATATATCCATAACATTTGTTTGAATATATTCATGGTAAAATCTCAGATATTTACTTTTGTTTTCAGAGAGTTTATTTATTTTTATGATTTAGGATGTATACTTTGATAAAATTCCTTGTGATAAAATTCAAAAGAAATATAAAAATTTATCACCCTGCATTAGAAAAAAGTGCCTGTATAACCACACTAGGAGTACTCAAAATATTACATAGTTTCATTATTTTTTAAAAAATAATGGATTTGTTAAATAATCTGTACAAAATCACAGAATAAAAAATGTATTGCAAATATCTATTCTCATTGTATAGTTTTAATATTTTCACCTTTTTTTTGTGTGTGTGAGACAGAGTCTCACTTTGTTGTCCAGGCTAGAGTGAGTGCGGTGGCGTCAGCCTAGCTCACAGCAACCTCAGACTCCTGGGCTCAAGCAATCCTGCTGCCTCAGGCTCCCGAGTAGCTGGGACTACAGGCACGCGCCACCATGCCCAGCTGATTTTTTCTATATATATTAGTTGGCCAATTAATTTCTTTCTATTTATAGTAGAGATGGGGTCTTGCTCTTGCTCAGGCTGGTTTAGAACACCTGATCTTGAGTAATCCGCCCGCCTTGGCCTCCCAGAGTGCTAGGATTACAGGCATGAGCCACCGCTGCCCGCCAATATTCTCACCTTTAATGTTGCATTTCTATAAACAAGTCATTTATCAGTACTTTAAGAGCTTTATAAAGGTATAATTCATACACAATAAAATTAACATATCTAAAGTGTACTATTTTATAAGTTTTGACATACACATATACTCAGTAAACCATTGTAAAATGTAAAACTGTAAAATGTAAAATGTAAAACTCAGTAAAATCAAGCTAATGAATTAGTTCATTAATCGTGAAAGCTTCATTATGCCTCTTTGTAATGTCTCCTATCATTGTTCCCTAATCCCCAACTCCAGTACATTCACAGCCAGACATTGATCTTCTTTCTGCCATTATAGCTTAGTTTGTATTTTGTAGAATTTTACATACATGACATCAGACAATAGGCTTTTGTTTTTAGTCACCATTTGCTGTAACATCAGCGGTGAAGGAGAGTTCCAAATTCTTGGCAACTCTGTATGACCACTTGTTGTTTTACCACTGAGTATTCCAAGAGGTATACACCAGTATGTCATTGTGATTTTAGTTTGCAGTTACCTAATGACTAAAAGTTGTTGAGAATTATTTTAATGTATGTATTCACCATCATTTGAATCTTCAAAGATTTTGATCCCTCTTTAATTGGATTTTTAAAAATTACTTTATTATTATTTTTTATTATTGACCATTGTTAGCATGGGGACTCATGACATGGGTTCAGAAAGAATTCTCAACACAAAGATTAGGATAAAGAGAAGTAAAAAGTTTATTTTACTCTTTCTCTCACAGAGGGTGAGAGAGAAAGAGAAAGAGAGAAAAAGAAAGAGAGAAAGGGCAAAAGAGAAAGGGAGAGAATGGAAAGAGAGAGAGAGAGAAAGGGTACAGCACATCAGGGAAATAAAGAAGTGCCAGCCCTGAGGCTAATGGGCTCAGGACTTTTATGGGGAAAAAGGGTAAATAAACAGTTAATATTGCAAGCTGATAACAGGAAATGGCTGTGAAGTGATTGTATCTGCTCCCCCCTTCACTTTTTTTCTTTCTTTCCTCTCTGTGTGGCTGTTTTATCAGAATCCTTAGAATCTAGTCTGGCAGGGACTGGAGGTGGGGAAGGCTCACACTCCTGTTGTCTGTTCAGGGCTTTCAAGGTTGTTAAAATGACCTCTTACAGCTAAACTGTTAATCTTTATGACGGTAAATTGAGGTCCCGGTGGTTAATCAAACAAAGAGGCTCTTGTGCTGTGATCTTTCCTTCAAAGGGGAGATTATGTGTTGTGAGTTTATTCCTCTTTCTTTTTGGTAGATAGTTTATTAGCCAGGCCATCCCATCAACCATGATAGGTTGAAAAATGCACTCCTAAATATATTCCCAACCTAATCTTTAGAGCCTAAGAAATATTGCAGAAGTTATGAAATTAAAGATCTTGAAATAGAGAGATTTTTTGTTGATAATATGAGTGGCCCTAATGTAATTATAAAGGTCCTTAAAAGAGAGATGCAAGAGGATCAGAATGTGAGACAGATGTAAAGATAGAATCAGAGATCAGAGAAGATTCTATATTGCTAGTATATTGGTAGCTTCTAGAACTAGAAAAAGTAAGGGAATTGATACCCCCCTAGAGCCTTTAGTAGAAAGCATCCCTGACAACACATTTTGACTTTATTCCAGTGAAATTGATTTAAAATTTCTGGTCTCCAAGATTTCAGAGAAAGAATACATTTGTTTGTTTTAAACCATTAAATTTCTGGTTATTTGTTACAGCGGTAATAGAAAACTAATACAGATATGGCACAAGGAGTGGGGTACTGCTATAACAAATACATAAAAACATGGAATTTTGAGGAAGGATTAGACAATGGGTAGAGGCTGGAAGAACTTTCTGGAGAATGATATTAAAAGACTAGACTGCTTTAACTAGACTGTGACTAGAAATACAATGTGAATGACCATGCTAATGAGGACTCAGAACAAAGTATGGAACATAGTAGAGAAAAAATATCATATTAGATACTATTTAAATCATAAACAGATTTTAGAAATATGGACATTAAAGGTGCTTCTGATGAGAACTCAGAAGGAATTGAGAAACATGAGAGAGAAAACATGTTATAGTCTTAGGGAATTCATAAATACATTTCATGTAAAATGTGAGAATTAATTTGTTTCCATTCAAAAATAGTTCTCAGCATGATTATTATAGTCCCTGCTAAATTAATTATATGCACATTTTAATCCTAACAATAAATTTAAAATGCAATGAATGGCTATTTTTATTACTTACACATTAATAACACATTGCATTTTAATTGCATTTTTTTGGATTTAAGATTAACACAAAAAATGTTAATGAAAATGATGGCTGCTTCATTAACAATATATACATTGTACCAAAAAAAGCTGAGACAAAATATTCTTTATAGGAAAGTAAATATTTTTATGAAGACTTTCATTACATAATTCTGTGTTCAGAGTATTCTGCTTACAAAATACTAATGATTTATTTCTCTCTGGTTCATATTTGCAACTCGGTTTAGTCTCTCTCACATAATTTTTTCATAGAGTTTATTTGATTTTTTCCTTTGCATTTACACATAATATCATGTCTGTTTCCACAGAGTTGAAAAGATAATTTCAAGTCTTTTTCTTTCAAATGCATTTTTACCTTAGCTATTTTTCTTACTTAATAAGACCATAAAGTCATATTAATAGCATATTTACCAAACTTAGAACTGAATAAATGTATTAATGTCCTTTTTAGCCATAGTAGGGTAAATTTGGACCATGCAGACTCAAATATATTTGAGTAATAATTACCATATTGTATTGTGATACATCTTGAGATGACATTTTTCCCTTTACAGGTTAATAATAAATGTTTCCCTGTTTTCTTTTGTTTGCTTATTCTTTTCAGTGATTGTTTGCTCTTAGAGTTTTTAGAAAAATTACCTTGAAGTCAGACTACTAAGGATATTACAACATGCCTTATTGCTTCTTATTTTAAATAAAAGTATGAAACACTATCAAATAGCAATATCAGAGGACAATTCACATTCTACACGTTCCTATTATATTTTCTACATTGCATCTTGATTTATCATCCTAATTGTATTCTTTTAATGGAAATAAATTCATTTTTTTCACTATTAACTGGCAGTGGTGTAGATATGGTGAGTACAAATAAAATTTATGTACTATTGAAAAAGAGGGTTTTTAAAATTTTTTTATGTCAAAAAATAGTATCTCTGAGATATCAAAAAATGTGCATATACCTATAAAATTCATAGTCCAAAGTAGTCTTGGAGGGTATATCAGCATCAAAATATAAAAAGCAATGCTAAGTCATACCCAAAAGAGTTCAACTGTAATGCAATAAGCTCAGTAATAGAAATGGGGGATGAAGGGAAAAGCAGGTTGTAAATCCCCATCCCTTAAATTGCAAAATTATGTTGAAAGGTATTATCATTTTCTTTGATCCAAATATATTCTTTATTTTTCTTGTCCAAATTCTCTTGGTTATACTTTTACATGTAGAAGGATTCAAGAGGGAGAGCAAATATCTTTTTGATTTTCTATTTTGCTTATTATTTTATATAAATCATATTCTTCTAACTATGAGGATGAAATATGGGGACATAATTTTAATTATTTTTTTTCTCTTGGCTAAGTGTATTTCTTTTAACTCTACAAAACTGAGGGAAGGGAATATGTTGTTAAACTCTGTTGGATGAACATATTTCTGAAATTATATTATTAAAATAATAAGCAAATAAAAGCAAACAAGCAAAGGAAGATGAGCAAACAAATATAAAATAAATAGAAATGCACACTGACTATAAATGAAAAGTAGACTGTAAATGTTAATAAAATTTTGGAAAGTATGAGGAAGATAGACAAATGAAATAACTTAACATTTCACTTTAGAATGTTCTTAAAAATGAAAATTAACTGCCTGCACAGCAAAAATAAAAAATTTTGTTCTGCTAAAAATCTTGGAAAGGACAGAGAATTGGAGTTTGGAGACCACCATTTTAAATGGTGGTCTGAAAAAGGAAGATTGAAAAAGTATTTGGTTAAGGAGAAGGTTAATCCCCAGATCCACTCTTCCAAACCTATCACATCAAGTGTCTGCCTTTCCCAAGTGTAAGTAAAGTTTACACCCTGATACTAAAACATTCAAGTGCTGGACTGTACATATTAGACACATGTGGGAATGAAAGTAGATTATCTGAATATGCACAGTGAATTTAGATACTCTCAGGTTCTTTCTTTAGAATTTCTCACAGAGGCCGGGCGCGGTGGCTCACGCCTGTAATCCTAGCACTCTGGGAGGCCGAGGCGGGCGGATCGCTCAAGGTCAGGAGTTCAAAACCAGCCTGAGCGAGACCCCGTCTCTACCATAAAAATAGAAAGAAATTAATTGGCCAACTAATATATATAATATAAAAATCAGCCGGGCATGGTGGCTCATGCCTGTAGTCCCAGCTACTCGGGAGGCTGGGGCAGGAGGATCACTTGAGCCCGGGAGTTTGAGGTTGCTGTGAGCTAGGCTGATGCCACGGCACTCACTCTAGCCTAGGCAAGAAAGCGAGACTCTGTCTCAAAAAAAAAAAACAAAAAAAAAAACAAAAAAACCAAAACAAAAAAAAAAAAAAAAAAAAAGAATTTCTCACAGAATATTATAATCCAGGTTTATATTTTTGAGACAGGAGACTGAGAATTTCTTTTTGGGGACACTGATTTGGCCAAAAGAAATGAAAAACTATATAGTAATTTTAGTAAATCCTCCAATGAAAGACCCATTTCCTGACTTATCTGTCTCTATGATTAGAGACACCAATGCCCTCCAAACAAACCTAACTGAAGAAAACATAGGTTAAATAATTGGAAAGAAGATAACTAAGATAAAAAGTTAAATTGTATTTTTATTCCTTATGATTTCACAATTTACAAACACTAGCTTTATGTGGCTCTCAGATAGCCCTACAGACTGTGTTCCAATAAAATAAGAATGTAAGGAATTCAAAAACACAAAGTTAACTCAGGAGGACAAGGGTTCATGGAAAAACAGATCCAGCCAAGAAAGAGAAGGAAAAAAATCTCCAAATGAAAGTGATATTTTCCCAGCCATTTAAAATCATATACAGCAAGCCTAGAAAAGAGACAGTCCAGATGGAAAAAAATTTGCAAAGGAAGCCTGGGGGAGGTTGGGGAGGGATAAATAGAATTTGTAGGTTACTTAAGAAAATTGGCCCTTATAAGAGAATTTGCATTATTCTTCTTAAGTTTTATGGGTGAATAAGTGCTAAATGCATAGAACAAAATGTGGGGAAAATTGAAGTGATTGTTAATTTTAAGGAAAACAAAATATATTCTATGAGAGGAAACACTATTCTACATAACTTGGCTGTAAGAAAACATTTTCACAGATGTAACAAGCTAAAAACAGGATGTTGATTTAACAAAAATTGTTGATGTAACTATACTAGGAAGATGAAAGTAGAAAGTTATGCATATATTTGTACTGAGGGCTTTTGTACCACAGATCTAGAGGTAATTGTTGATTCTATTATTATATCACACCTGGTATCTGAATCAATAAGTTCTGTAAACTCTCTAAATATTTTCTAAGTCCAACCACCTATTAACTCGCAGTGATGGGGCAGAATAGATAGGCTATGTCTTTCCTACCTCATAAAGTGGATAATTAAGATATATATTAAATCAGAAAGACGTCTTCCAGTTCCTCAGCAAGAGACTGACTTCCTGTAGTCTTTGTTCTAAAGGCCCAAAGAAATAGACAATCTTTCATCTCCCAGAAATTGTTAGGAAACCACAACAATATAATGAGATACAATTAATTGGCAAGTAAAAAGGATATGCCACTTAAAAGGGGCAAATTTCCAAGCAGAGAGGAAGATAAAAACTCATTTCTAATTAAAGAAAACTAATAGGAGACAGAAATGAAGACCAAATTTAAAAATGCAAAACAGAGGGAATTTAAAAGTACAAATTAATTTTAATAACTGAGAATAAGGATTATATAATTTAACTATAAAATAGAAGTAATAAGAGAGAAAATAGTCACAGTAGAGACTCTATTTACTGTCTGGGAAGATCAAGAACAAGAAATGCCTCAGTCTAAAAAGCAAAGATATTAACAGATTTAAAACTTGGTTTAAATAGAGACTATAGGGCTGCAGTTTTTTCCTTTCGCTATATAGTAGATGCTACTCTGTCATCTTTAATTTCAATGTAGTAAGCACAATTCCCAGAAGAAAAACTTTGGAATGCAAAGTAATGTGGAAGAAAGTGATTAAGAGTAATTCTGTGCCCTTGCCTAGCCTCAGATTTGATCATAAGTCTGCAGATTTGATCCTAAGTCAAAGTCCTTTTCACTATTAAATCTAAGTTATTTTAGGAATTAATCTATACCAGATATGTGAGAGATGAATATATATCTAGCAGTATTTTCTAGACTCATGATTAAGATCAGTAAAGGATGACTTTCATTGATGGGATGCAGGCATGTCCCAAATAGGGGCTAGAAATATTACCTCCCAACTGGGATCTATTTCCCACTGTATAAAAGAAAACAAATACACCAAGACAGCAGGGGCAGTGCTGGAGAAAGTGTTCGAAGCAAGGGGATGGAAAGAATTTCTCATCCATAACCTCAAGAATTTGGAAATTAGGGTTTTTAAAAATGGTTTGGCAGGCAGGGGGCTAGGGAATTGGTACCACTGATTGGTTAGGTTTATGGTGAAGTCATAGGGATGTTGAAATTGTCTTCTTGTACAGAGTCAGCTCCTGGGTAGGAGTCACAAGACCAGTGGAGTCAGTTCCTTGGTACCGGCCACTGGCTGGGTTGGGTCCATTAGTCCACTAGAATCCAGGGGCTGGAAAATGTCTCAAAGACCAGCCTTAAGTTTCACAGTGGTGATATTATCTGTGGGAGCAATTAAGAAAGCTATAATTTTTATGACCACCAATTTTATGTGACTTTTGAGCAGTCAGAAATTATAGGAACTCAAGCTAGGGAACGATGGCTATTTATCTTTTATCTACACCTGTACACACAGAGTTCAGGCCACTATCACAGTTCAGACTATGTGGCACTTTATTGATTTATAAAAGGCAGTTTCAGTAATACTTCCAATGGAGCTGAGTGAATCACAAGCGACATCTAGTTATATGCATGGAGAGAGCTATGTGAGTAACTAGGTATAAATGTTTAAATAACCCCAAAGTTAATGATTTCCCTGAATGGAGGTATGCACACACATTCAAATAGTCTTATGATCTTATGAGGAACAACTGGGAGTCAGAGGTTGTGTCTTATAGTCATGACATATTGTTTATACTGTTTTATTTTTCAATCTGAACACTTCCTTAAACCTAGGTGAAATTGTGCTGGGTAAATCTCATAAGTTTGAATGTATAGGTGCCAAGGGAAAACTTCACCTTCTTCCTCCTAAGTTTTGCTGAAAATTCAACTCACAAAAGACAGATTAATTGGAGAAAAGGCATACAAATTTATTAATGTGTACACAGTGGAAAATCATAGAGTAAATGATCCACCTCCCAATGAGGTGTAGAAGCTGATATAACATCTTGAGATTACAGAAAGAATGGGTACCAAGAGCATAGCTCAAAACAGGTTATGGTGGTAAATCATATAGTGGCAAGACAGATTATGGGAGATGGAGAAGAGGAGGCTTGACTCCCAAAGGTGGTCATTTTTATGTAGATGAAACATCAAGTCACCACCCTCAGTGAGAATAAATGGCAAATGTTTCTTTCAGACTTTCAAAGGTTTCAGACTCTCAGTTAATCTTTCCTAGATCTGGACAAGAAAAGGCCTCAGAGAAAATCTGGCTGCATCAATGCAGAATCTCTACAGATCCAAATCTCCCTCACGAAAGACAGCTTTGCAGGATTGCTTCTGTTTGCTGTCTCTCTGACAAACCATCTCAAAATATGTCAAAGAAATATATTTTGTAGTAAAATAGTTTGATTTTCTTCAGTATTTACTAAATCCCCAGGAACTCTGCCAGTAGAGTGGATATTTTAGAATAGAACATTAATCTAATTAAATAAGTAGCAGTCCTGACATATTTGGAAGTTGCCATTCCATCTTTACAACAAAGACAAGCAGAACAAACTGAAGTTAATGACTTTTCTTAGACTCATCAGATACCTGAGTTTGCAGGGCAAACCCCTGCCCCCAAATCTAGAAAGACAGGCAAATACAGAGTCCCAGCCAAGACCTGTTACCTGGAAACAGATCTGCTCCAGAACCTTCTGAGCTCCTAGAGCAATAAACTTGTAGGAACACTTACATGGCAATTTTGATGAATTGCTGAAGGCTAAGTGTGGAATAGCTTGAAGGTGAGAGCCTTATTTGTATCACCCACACAAATAGTCATGCCATGATACCTCTAGGAACCTCATAATAAAAAGCTAAGAAGGATTCTCTGCTACCTCTGCCAATGAGAAAGAGAACATGGCCACAATGGAATGCATCCGGAGAGTTCTCTAAAAGAAAGAAAAAGAAAACACAGCCCTAGAAAATTAATATGCACGCTAATGCTAATCAAAAAACAGCTGGGGTAAGAATATATATTCAAATAAAATAGACTTCAAGGATAATTATAGTAATAAAAGGGGAGCATTACATACTGATCAAGGGGTCAGTGCTTCAAGAAGACATCCCAATTGTAAATGCTTATTTTTAAGGAAAATAAAAAAAAAATGTCAGGACTCCTCCCCACTTCCCCACTCTCCCCAACCCCTTGCCAAATCTTTAAGGAAAAGGGAAGGTCAAGACTGAAGGCTGAGTCATGCAACACTCCTTTCCAAATGAATAGCTGCTACTAGAATTATGCATTAACCATATCCCCCACAGAAAGGTAAAAGGTCTCAGGCATCTATAGGGACTGTACTCACGGTTCTTTCATAAGGAAATTATTTGCTGGCGTTCCATAAACAATGACATGCAAATTGTAACTCTGAGTCTGAAGGCAAAGTCTAGCTCCTAAAACTAAAGTCTGTTCAATCACACTAATAATGCTGATTATTTATCTTCTCTGGAACAGAACAGAGACAGAACAAGATCACTTCTTCCATCTACCTAGGGACATCTACATAACTGACTTGCCCTTTAATTCCTTTTCCTATCCAAACATTCCCCTTATCATATGTAAAAGGTAGATTTTCTGGACCTCACAAAATATAGCCATTTGCCTCAGCACACATCCCCCTCCTCCTTTTGCTTTCTGTATGCCCTTTCCCTTTAAGTACTCAGTTCCTAAATCCCTCTTCAGAAAAAAAAAAAAAAGTCACAGATGCATCTGTGGCTTATGATTTTCCTTGGTGAGTCCTCAGACTTTGGCTTAATAAACTTCCATTGATTGACATCTTTGCCTCAGTCACTTATTTTGCATTGTTATTGTTAGGTAGATAGCGAGGGATTCTGGGTCTCCCAGGGATGAAAATGGGCTCCCATCTTGGTGCTGCCCCACTCTTAATCCAGTCTGGAGCAACTACCATACCTGGGGGAGGAGGGACTACTCTACAGATCAGAACCTAGTGCACCAGCTGCAAAAGAATGCAGCCAACTCTCTAGGCCAAGCAGCATCGGTACCATAGAGTGTGGAAAATGACCTAGAACAACCTGCATGCATAGTAAGACTCAAGTCATGCAACTTCAAAAACCGACATTTCAGACCCTGAAACCTGACATTATTATGCAACTGAAAAAGGAGTTTTGCAATAGGTGTGGCATAAAACTGACAGAACTGTAAAGAAAATAGACAAACCCACTATTAAAGTTGGAAACTATAACACTCCCTCTTTCAGTAACTGATAGATCAAGCAGACAGGAAAATCAATAAGAATATAGTTGACTAGAACATCACTATAAATCAAATTGATATAAGTTGTGTAGATATTTGATATTGGATAAATTTTATATTAATAGATTATTTCTTGTAAGAACATCAAAATATACATTCTTCTCAAGCTCTTGTAGAATATTCACCAAAACAAACTACATCTGGGCCATAAAGCACACTTTAACACATTTAAAAAATAGAAATCATGCAAATTATGTTATCAGATCACAATAGAGTTATGCTAAATATCAATTACAGAAAGATAACTAGAAAATAGACAAATATTTGGATATTAAAGAAAAAATTTGTAAATAGCAGATGGGTCAAATAAATTTTAGTATAAAATTTAAAGATTACTTGAACTAAATAAAAATGAGGCTAAAACATGAAAATTTGTGAAATTCATTGAAAATAGTGATTAGAAGAAAATTTGTAATAAAAAATGCATATACTAGAGAAAAAGAAGATCTAAACTCATTTATTTAAGTCTCCTATCTTAAGAAACTAGAAAAAAATAATTTGAGTTAAACAAACAGAATAAAAAGAAGAACAAAATCATAACATAAATCAATGATATTGAAAACAGAAAAAATATAGAGAAAACCAATAAATCAAAAAGCTGATTATTTGAAAATATCAATAAATTTGATATACCTCTAGCCAAGCAGATTAAGGAAAAGGAAAAATAGAAGGTGCATATTACCAATATCAAAGCGAAAGAAGAATCATCACTAGAGATCTCATGGACATTAAAAAGATAGCAAAGGAATACTATGCACAACTTTATATGCAATAACTTGATAACTTAGATAAAATGAACCAATTCCTTGAGAGACACAAACCACAAAAACTTAGACAAGTAGAGATAGATAATGTGACTGACTCCATATGTGTTAAAGAAATATAATCAATAATAACTTTCCAAAAGGAAATTATCAGGTTTCCACAGTCAGTTCTACCAAACATTTAAAGAATAAATGATAATTCTTCATAATATTTTCTGGAAATAGAAGGAGAAAGAACAGTCTCTAATCCATTGTATGAATCCAGAATTATCTTGTTACCAGAACAATTAAAAGACTAGAACAATTAAAAGACTTCGAGAAAACAAAGATACAGAACAATGTCTTTCATAAACATAGATTCAAATATCCTCAATAAAATATTAACAAATTGAATCCAAAAGTATATAAAAAATATATACACCATATCTAGTGGCATTTTCCAGATATACAAAGATGATTCAACATTTTAAAATCAATCACTGTTATCTACTACATCAACAGATTAAAAATGGAAATCATATAATTACATCAATTGATACAGAAAAAAAGAATGTGACAAAATCCAACATTTATGACAAAAACTAACAGCAAGCTAAGAACATAGGAGAACCTCTTCACATCTACAAAAAAAAAAATAATAAAACAAAACCAAAACACAAAAAACATAATACTTAACAGTGAAAAACTAGACTCATTTTTACCTATTAAGATCAGGAATGGGTAAGAATTTCCTTCCCAAAAATTCTATTCAACATTGGACCAAAAGTCATAGGTAGTGAAATAAGGCATAAAAAGAAAAAAAAAATACACAGATTGGAAGAAAAAAATAAAACTGCTTACACATAGTATAATTGTTCATATAGGAAACTCCAGAGAATAGAACAAAAATCTTTTGGCAGTCATGAACAAATGTTACTGAGTTGTGACATACAGGGTTAACATACAAAATTTAATTAAATTCCCATATGCCATCAATGAAAAATGGAATTTGAAATTCAAAAAATATCATTAAAAATATGTGACAGAAAGAATTATAACTGCCCAAGTAATTCAAAGTCCTAATCATTAGAATCTGTTGATATATTAGATTACATGGGCGAAAGAGGGATTAAAATTACAGATAAAATTAAAGATTTTAATTAAATGAAATTAAAATAGGAAGATTAGTCTTTATACTTTTGTACTTTTAGGTTATTTTCTATAAGCATAGAGTCGTCCTTGTTATAGGGAAAGACTTGGTGGAGCAGAGGGAGCAGAATAAACTCTGTATGGAAGAATGTATTGTTAGAAATAACTAATGTATATTGTGTCTCTATATATTTATATTTTTCTGATTTCTTTTGGATACTCCTTGGCCTTTATGAGAAAGTTTGTTGTTACTTTTCTGATGGAATTTTTCCAATATTATATCAGATATTTAAAGAGATTTAGATTGAGGAAATGGCTTTTCCTGTATAGCACATCTAGTTTGCATTTATATGAGTGTATCTGCAACTTTCAGTTTGGTTATACACAAAGTTCCTCTTGGAAGAAGCCAGGTATTAGAACTTTCAAAATGTATTAGAATAAATTGGTTTTTATTCTATTCAGATTGTCTTATAAAAATGTCAGTTTTTTAGGTGAATTTTATTTATAACCCCCAACTGTTTTTGTCACTGTGTAACTTCATGATTAAGAAAGCTTGCAGAATTTCTTAAAAGGAAGAAATTCAGTTAAAAATATAATAATTTATCTTCATAAATTATGAAGATACATACACTTTTTGGCTTTTTAACCAAAAAAATTTAGTGGAAAACACCCATATTCATTGATTTGGTATGAAATCAGTTAAATACCTACATGACATATATGTTTATTTAATTAGATAATTATTTTAGACCTCAGTTATAAAGTTGAATAATGAATAATTTTTTTCATGAGAATAATGCTTTCTTTTTAAAATTTGAGTCTATTTACTTATGCATATATGCAAAAACACTGTCAAACAAAGAAGTAGAATATATCCATGAGCATATTACTTAGGTAATAACTTCTCTTACCTATCTATATGCATATTCCCTGTTCCCACACAGATTTTTAGTTTTATCTTTTGGTTTTAATATCCTCTTCCTTTAAAAAATATTTATCATACACTCATGTATAAAAAAATTAAAATTTTTTATTGTATCTCTTTGTATACATCTATCAATTAGCATTACTTGGTGAACTTTACGAAACAATATCTTACCATATTTTGATTTCTGGGGCTTGCTGTATCAACTTAAAGCAAGATATTAGGATTTTTATCCTTGTAGTTAAGGTTATATTATACCTTACTTATAGTTAGGGTTCATTCTCTTTCATGATGTAATATTCCTTACTTATAGTTAATATAACCTTACTTATAGTTAAGGTTCATTCTCTTTCATGATGTAATATTTCTTATTTATAATTAATATAACCTTACTTATAGTTAAGGTTCATTCTCTTTCATGATGTAATATTCCTGTTTGTGAATACACCACATTTTATTAATCCATTCTTACATCAATAATTATTGTGATTTTTTCTATTTCTTAATTATTTATTTTTTCCGTTCAGTAATTCTCTAGACATTCTGCTACAGTTATCCTAATAATTGTGTTCTGAACTTTATCTTGAATTTGTACTAAATAGTAGATTGCTGACGTACAAAGTGTGTGATGTTAAAATTTAGATACTAATGTCACAGGCCAAGATAACAAAAAAGAGATGAAAGTTTATTTTTAAGTCTTAGTAATTTAGATAGTATGGTATTGCTACAAAAGTAGATAAATAAAACAATGGAGCATAATAGATAACCTAAGATGACACACACCTGTATTTTTATCTGGATTATGGAAAACGAAGTTGCAGTGGAATTGGGGTCATTTTTTCATTAAATTGTGTTGAGTCACTGGTTATCCATTGGGAAAAAATGTACTTAGACCTCTAACACATAGAACACAAAAGCAAGTCCAGATACATTTTATTAATAGATCTAAATGTGAAAGCAAATGATAAAATGCTTTGGAAAACAGAAGAGTATTTTCATGAAGTTAGAAGGTAGACAAAGATTTCATAAATGGGGTATGAAGGATAAAAGTGATAAAACTAAGAACCTTTATTTATCACTTAGCATCTGTAATTGATTAAAAAAATAAGCCAAAGTGAGAGAAGCTATTTTTAATAAATAAATCCAACAGATGTTTTATATTCACATCATTTAAATATGTAGTATAAATCCATTAGGAAAAAATCCAATCAACTAATAGAAACTTTGTATGTATGCAAATGACTATTAGCTATCAGGAAATGGCCAAGTAAAATCACACTAATTTATTCCTATGTATATAGGAATAATTAATATTAACCAGAACTTTTTTTGTATGCATTTCTATCAGGGTGGGCTACTTCTTTTGTTCATTCTCTAGGACTTTACTTTCTTCCTGTTATTCAAGATTAATAGCAGAATTAAGTCATATTCCATTTTTTAACCAAAAAGATATTTTACACTTCCAAATAGCACCAAGCTAAGCATATATCAGGCGTTTTCTGATGAATTGCTATGGGGATTTTAATGGTTATAAATTAGTAATAGTAAGAGTAAGAGTTAATGCCTGAGTTCCCAGAAAACAATTACTTTTCTCATTTCCAGTTGCATTCCTTTTTTCACTTGATAATAATATCTTCTTTTCAAAATCGTTTTTTCAATCAAAATGGCATAACAACTGTTAATTAGTCTCAACTCAGCCATACATGAAAAAAGTGAAAATGTTTAGGGCCCTACATTATTTTTTAGAAATTTGTCAATTCTAGCTATTGTTTTATCATATTTGTGTAGATTTCTGTTGTTGTTTGTTTCATGACTATTTTTCTCAAACTATTTTTAGGTATATTTTATTGGAAATACATTTGTAAAAATGGCAATAAATTTTGTCTTTGTATAGTATGAGAATTTTAATCTTCTCTAACATTCATTATGATCTTCATATAAATCAGAGATTTAAAATTATACTCTGACAAACTACATATAAAATTAAATGAACATTATAGTTTATTACTACAAATTTACATTTGGAGTAGGATCAATAATATATAAATATTAATGATTATTGAGGTGGCTTGCAATATTCCTTGCATTTCATTTATTTGGAAAATTCTTCCCTTCCATAGGTAATATACATGATTATTTATATTTTATTATAAGAGCAAGGGGATCAGTCAATAAATCAAATTCCTGTTAGGGGCTTAGGAATTAATTAATTAGTAGATAATTTCCTTTAACAAGGGCAAGCCAAGCACATTCTCTATTATTAGAAAATTTTTTAAAAACAAATTGAGAAAATGTGTGTGGCAATGCTTTACTATTACATAATCCAAGCACATAGTTAATAATCATGAGATTTTGTGCTTATTTATGCATAAATTTATTCCGCTTTCTATAAATACATGATAATATTTTACTGCACCTATGATCAACTCTACGTTTTACTGTTGCATATTAATTTTGGCTTATGTTTTATTCTTTTAGGAATTCTTACAAAGATTATGTGTGATAGTATCTTTCCTTACATTTCACATCATGGTACAATGCATTTTTAAAGCTTATTAAACTCTGTTCTTTGTTTCTATATATCAGTGGGGGTTATAACACCCTTGTTAAAGAAAAATGTATTCTGGCACCTGCTAAAATAGTAAGGAAGACTTTACGCAGACTATTGCAATAGAGATACTGCAATAGGGAAGAAAGATCAGTCTCAACTTCAAATATAACCGAGACAAATGGGGATTTAGAGCCTACCAGCAGGGTGAAGAATCAGTGGATGAAAATAACTAAGAGGAAACAACAAGGATGGAGGATTCTTGCTAAAGTGACATAGGATTTTTGCTGAAAGCAGGCTAGGATGATCAGATATCAAGTTAAGAGTTTCTCTCTAAACTGACATAGGATTTTTGCTATCAATGGATTTGACAAAGATGGAAGCAGAAGCCCAAGGCTGAGAGCTAGTGGAGAAAAGGGCTCAGGTTGCTAATATTTGGTCAAGGAAAGTGTCTTGGTCACAGTGAAGGCAGAACTCCAATCATAATAATCATCCATGATATACTTTTAACAACTAAGTCTAGAGGTTTATTAATACTTTTCAGCACCAGGGCTAGAGGTGTTCCATCAGAGATACTATTATGCCATTGAATAAAAGATGGAACTATAGTAAGGATACAAGCTTCTGATTCAATAATTGTCCTTCCTTCTCTGATACCAAGTGTGAGACATGCTGCTTATAAAAAAATATGTGGAAGAAAACCTTATTGTCAAATATCCTTGGTTTAAAAATATTTATTGTTTCTTTAATAAAACACATGCAACATTTTTCTATGCACTAGTGTTACAATAATCACCCTGGTATCCTTTCAAGTATCCATGGAGAATAGTTAACACATTTCACAGAAGACTCTATTAAGCAGATGAAAGTATAATATAAAACAGTCTCCCTGATGCACCTCAATTTACTGGGATTTTTAACTTAATGCCTGTGTCTTTCACAAATGCCTGTGTCTGGGACGTCAATGATTATTTGAGTGTGCCCTCTAAGGGTGAAAGACATATCTCAAATCTGAAAGCCACCAGTACATCTATAATTTTCTACTGGAAAAACAGACAATTTTTTCTGTAACAAAGAATTTTGTACACAGTATTTAGTATATGCTGCTTGATGTCATTAAACCTTAACTTGATTAATAGCTTTCTTAGCCTGGTAAATAATTAAATTCACTATTTATAAAATAAAAATCTATACTTGGTCTTTTATCAAGTAGATATAACAAAATAAAAACAAAGATGAAAATAATTATTTAAAGAAATCAATAACCTGTTTTGATACATTAATCGAAGCACAAGATTTCTGTTAGAGGCACAGAGAAGGATAAAATATATTATCCTCTGTTTAATAGGAAAACACACTACAAAATACAGAAAGTTAACATATTAATATTGTCAAGGTGATCATATATTTAGTGTAATGTTTTATTTACAAATATAAATAATTTAAATTGTCAAAATATTTTCTATTTTGAAGAAAATGCTTTAATTTTGTCTGTTTATATTAATATTATTTTGTCCAGTACTTGAGAATTTGTTTCTTTTTTCTTTTGTAGTTATGGTCAATCTACCACAAGTTAAGTGGAGATGGCCTCATCACAACATCCATGTATACCTGATTGGGGGTTAAGTGAATGAAATAGAGATCTTATCAACCTTACTCCAATAATTATTTTTATTTAATAATAAGAGAATAATATTTCTTAAAAGAAGAATAGAATCTTAGGCCAGGCATGGTGGCTCACACCTGTAATCCTAGCACACTTGGGAGGCCAAGGTAGGCCGATCACTCAAGGTCAGGAGTTTGAAACCAGCCTGAGCAAGACCTAGACCGTTTCTACTAAAAATAAACAAAGGAATTGGCCAACTAAAAATATATAGGAAAAATTAGCTGGGCATGGTGGTGCCTTCCTGTAGTCCCAGCTACTCGGGAGGCTAGGGCAAGAGGATTGCCTGAGCCCAGGAGTTTGAGGTTGCTGTGAGCTAGACTGACACCACGGCCCCCTAGCCCGGCATGGCAGTGAGACTCTGTCTCAAAAAGAAAAGAAAAGAAAAGAAAAGAAAAGAAAAGAAAAGAAAAGAAAAGAAAAGAAAAGAAAAGAAAAGAAAAGAAAAGAAAAGAAAAGAAAAGAAAAGAAAAGAAAAGAAAAGAAAGAATAGAATAGAATCTTAAAGAACAAGACTTTGAATTACATAATATGAAAACGCTATTTCCCTTCTCCTTGATTATAACTATCTTTCGGCGTTGTTGACACCCTTTATTTTAGGAAATAACTGTCATGAATTGATACATTAATTAATTCATTAAATGTACAATATTTATGCAACAATTATCATTTACAAAGCTACTCATATCCTGATTCTTTTGAATAGATGTTAAAACATATTGGATCTGTATTTCAAAACTGTGTGAAAAATAACGTATCATTTAAAGTCCCTCCGAAACTTACCCCTTTCCTAATGACTCATGTCCTATTTCCAGCTCTATCTCGGAAAGGCTCATACTCTCTGGCTTTTATAAATTGCTAGAATAGGCCTCATCTTTATCCAAATTAGCATTCTTTCCAAAAATTAGTATATTTCCATATCAAAAATAGAGGTACTACTTGTATCATGAGTACTTCTTCTTGATGACTTGTCCAAACTTTTCCTGTGTTATTTTTTCTGAAATATGCTTGCTTCATTCTCCTTGCCCCTGATCCAATTTCATAATTTTATAGTTTATTTATAAACTCTAATGAATAGCTAGAGATAGGTATAATGTATTTGTTTTTCAATTATTTGAAATCGTAAAACTTAGTTTATTTTGAAAATTTTGATACTACAAAATCAGATTTCTATCCAACAAAAATGTACTGAGTCAGCATCTGAAGAAATCCAAAGTTTTGACATGTAGAGTGGTTAATTGAAGTCATAGTGAGTTTATTTCATTCTTCTTTATAAATTGATAATTTAAAAAATATTTTTCTGAGATTAGGCTGAATATTTGGTTACTTATTTAACAATTATAATATGCCTTTCTGTATTTCTATCTTCTGTTCTCCGAACAGAAGTATCATATTTAGAGACCTCTCACTTGCAGGATTTTTTTACTTTTATGGTGGCAAATTCAACTTATCTGATTTGTAGTTTTTGAACCCATAAGTGCTATATCATCAGCTCTTTGGAGCTAGTGTCAACTCACATAGAGCAACTTCACTTCCCTCCACAGTAACAATTGCTTGAGCTATTCAGGTATTGCATCCTTCGATTTTCATGTAACAGACATCAAATTCTCCAAGAGATTGTACTGAATTTCCTCTTATTTGATTGAAGTGAAAGAAGCAAGACCTGATCTATAGAGCAATGAAAATCAAAGCCTGTCAGCAGCTATGAAAGAACCCATTCTTTTATTTCCCAACTTCTCACCTACAACTATTTCAACCCTTTTATATCATAGAGTGCATAAGAAGCCAAGAATTACAAAACTAACACATTTACACCATCATTAATAGGTACATTATGTGATGCATATTTTCTGTGCTAAGGGCCTCACATATACTTATTATAATTCAATGTTTAAAATATATGTGCCAGTTAGGAATCCCTACTTAACATAAAAAAAGTAGCTCAAAAATACTAAGCAATTTGTCCAGTATCACCTAACTACTTCTATTGGAAATTTTTTCTCTCTGCTCAAAAAAACTATGTGTTACAACCTTGACAAATTAATGAATAAAATCATCCTAGATCAGAATTTCCATCTTTTTTATATACACATATGTTCATTATTGTTCTAAGAATTAATGGAAATAAAAGATAATTTTATCAGCCAGTAGAAAAAGATATGATTGCCATTGTGTCTCCATAGACACAACTTTCATTTAATGGTATTAGTTGAGTTTATAACTCGCTGCTATTACTAGATTTTATTCTTAATGTGTACTGGCAGTTTCTAAATATACCTTAGAAACATGAACATTATTATAATTTGACATACTCAAAATATTATTTTATCTCTGAAAGCAAGTCCAAAGGAAGAATTTCAAAAATATTTCTGGCAATATCATTATCAAAGTACTTAAGTATTATTCTTATTTAGATATGTGTTTAGGCATCCTTGTTAAAATTAAAGGTGAGGAGTACAGTATTTCCATCACCATAGAGCAGGCATCAATTTTGTAGCAACTGTCCCTTATAAAAATAAAAGTTTTTCTCTATAAAAGCATTTCTGTATACTACAGTTTTATTTCTTAAAGTTGATTTAATTCAATTTGCACAAAACATACTAATTATTGCTTTGGTAAAATAAACTTATCATCATTTTTTGATGGTTATGAATAATTTTATGTGTAAAGCATGCTTCCAACTGAAAGCAAATTTTAAAGTAAAGAAAAGAGAATAGATTGACATTGTAAAAAAATAATCGATTATGGCATTACTATAATAGTAGAATTGTACCCTGGAAAGAATTATGAAGGTAAGTGTAGGTGCATATTATTGAGATTTGTAGAGGATCAGAAATTTTACCCAACTTTCAAGCTAATAACTTAGCCTTCCACAGTTTAATAGATCTGGCAGGAGACATGGGATTCTTGGGTCAGAGAAAAAGGATTTTATTACTCAGAGCACAATAGGCAGCTTGGACTTTGTGTTCACATCAATTACTTTTTTCCTCCAAGTTCCACAAGGGTGATACAGAGGTAGGTCCAGATGGATGTTGCACACAAAATGGGTAAGAGTCAGAGCTAAGGAGCCCCAAGCTTAAGAAAACCCCAATTTTATAAAGATGATGCAGGCATAGGTCTCCAGCCTTTGCCCTGAAAACACATTTCTTTACTATCTGTCAGGAAACACAGCTGCCCTCTGCAGTAAAGGAAGACACCATCACTTTCAAGACTGCTTGCTAGATAGACATTCTTGGAAAGGTAGTTGTGAAATAGAAATACAGACTTGCAAAAATGACATGGGGAAGTGTCTCCCAACAGATATATTTTTGCACAATGTTCCTTTTGCTGAGATGTGACCCCATATTTTAGGAATGTTCTATCCCCCTCCCAGTCTCCGAGGTACAGTGACTGCAGCTAAGTTCATAAAACACTACCGTCGGTAAGACCCAAATTGTGCTAATCATAATTCTCTTCCCCAATTTGCTGTATGGTTTGGCAAAGGTGGAGATCTATATGTCACAAAAACTTATATGCATATTAGGAAGTTGCAAGCACCATTTTTTTAAGTCAAATATTAGGAGTTAAGGTACAGAGATGAAAATGAAAGATAGGCAGAGAACAGAAGAAATAAGATAAAAATAGAAAACTGGGTCTTGAGCCTTGAGCATTGGCTTCAAATACTTTGTGAGTTCCAACTGCTTTCTTGGCATTAAGTATAACTTCATGATCAGATTCTGCTTTTTTGCTTAAAGTATAATAACTCAACTGAGTTATATATATATATATATTTATATAAAATATTTATGTACTTATATATAAATATTTACATATATTTATATATAAATATTTTAAAAATTGACAACTAAAACATAGTAATGACTCTTTCTACTGCCATTTATTATCCCTCAAATATTTTTGAGCTCATTGTCTGTTTTAGATGTTGGGATGGAAGGGCTATTTCTTCTTTTGAGTGCCTCAACGTCGGACAACTTGACAGTTCTGTGAGAGAGATATATAGTCAGTTTATATTAAGAACAAAGAATAACTAACATAAACTGGAACTGGCATCACATTATGTCAAACCTCAGATTTAATCTGTTTATAGAGAATTTTGTGAGTTAAGCCATTTCACTAGGTATAGTTTATACCTTTGGAATAGTTCATAATAAATTATTTTCTTAGAATATCAGCTTGGTATCAGAGAAATTATACATAATTCCATGTTCTTTATAGAAAATAAAATTAAAGATAAAGGAAAAAGTTTAAATACTAAACTGAGAGCACATTGTGCTTTCTAACATAAGTATGTTTCACCAATTTACTAGCTCAATGTACAGTTTTGAGGTTGTTTAATCTTTCTACCCAATTATCAGTGTATATTTGTTGGGGGTTCTTGTCAGTTTCTAACTGCCATTTTACATGTCAAGAGCCCTGCCACTCATGGAGCCAATTAAAAAGCCTCTGAGCTATTAAAAAAGAAATTGTCTTGTAGGAGTTAAATTGGGTAAGCTTGGCCTTATCTAGAAGTAAAGGTGGATACTATTATGTGTGCAAGAGTGAATATACAAAGGAATAATTAAAGCAGTAGCAAGGTAAGAGGGACAACAAATTAAATTTTTAAAAATTATTAATATGAGTGGTCACTTGAATATTAGCCAGAGGGTTGAGGCTGCCCAAGATCCCATGAACTCCTGGAAAAGGAGAAGTCAATGTTTCCTTAAGCATTCTCTTGACCCAAACATCTTCATACAAGTAATATTTCCTCCTTTGAGACTTACCTATTAAATCAATTTCTTTATTTTTGATTGTTTTATGTGTCTTTCAATATACTTAATAGCCCTTTAATATTTGTGTCTTACAAATATAGTCTCAGTTTGTAAATTCACTACTCTTTTTATAAAAAGTTGATATCTCTTGATGTACAGAATTTTGAAAATTGTTTTGATTCTTTGTTTTTTGTTTTGTTTTGTTTTGAGACAGAGTCTCCCTCTGTCACCAGTAGATTTCTGTGGTGTCAGCCTAGCTCACAGTAACCTCAAACTCCTGGGCTCAATGGATTCAACTGCCTCAGTCTTCCCAGTAGCTGGGACTACAAGCACATTTCACCACACCTGGCTAATTTTTTTCTATTTTTAGTAAAAATGGGGTCTTGCTCTTTCTCAGACTGGTCTCAAATTCCTGACCTCAAGAGATCCTGCCACCTCACACCTTGGCCTCCCAGAGTGCTAAGATTACAGGCGTGAGCCACCACACCCAGCCCAGAATTTTGAAAATTGAATTGTAATGAAATATATCAATATGTTCCTTTATGGTTTTTGCATTATATCTATTTATATGCTATTTATAAAATCCTTGCTTAATTTGATTAATTTGAGATCTCCAAAATGTGAAATGGCACTTATTTAAAATGTTTAAATTTCTTTTTATGCTTAGATATATTTATCTGGGATATATTTTTACATATTATTAAAAAGAGGATCCATTTATTTATATTATAAACATATAATATTAATATTTGTTCTATAAATAATAACCTATTTTCCTAGTACTGTTACCAGCATATTATTTCTACATTGATCTAAAATGCCACCTTTTCATATAGCAGGCTACTATGTATGTCAGTTAAGGTCTCTTTATTCTATTATTTTTGTCTATCTATGACATATCACCACACTTTTATCTTACTATAATTTTAAAACACAAATTGATATATGATACAAATATTATTTTTACATTATTATTCTATATCAGTATTGACTCCTTGCCCCTTGTGTTCTGATATAATTCTCATATACTTTTTTAGATATAGCATATCAATTTTTATCCCCAAATGGTATTTTTTAAATTGACATTGCTTTAAATTTATATATTATTCTGGTGAAAATTAATAATTTCAAGATATTGCATGACCATAGAGATATATCTGGACTATCTTTCAGCTTGTTAAATATGTCTTTATCTTTTAATCAAGATTTGTCATAGTCTCCATAAAACCTTACATATATTTAATTTCATTTAATCCTATTTGTCTTTTTTTATGTTTGTAATTTCAAATTGTATCTTTAAAATTCACTTGTGGAACTCTTATGTTTATCTTGACATAGAAAAAAGGATTATTTGACCATTTTAAATTTGTACATACATTACTTTAATAAGACTAAAAGTAATTTTAAAGATTAAAAACAAGTTATATCTTAATGTCAAATTCTAGGTGGTGATGGAAGTCATAGATAAGAATGTAATCTCACAAAACTAATGACCATAAATCTCATAATTGCCTCCCTAATCTGATGAGTAGGTTTTTTTTTCTTTTTTTATTGTTATTATTTTATTTTGTTTTATTTTATTTTATTGACCTGGAATCTGGTTTACCTTTGGTTTTGTTTCCTGAATTAGAATGTGTAGTCAACTTTTTCTAACAGTACAATGAATCATTTATTCATTATGTGACATATGTTTCAAATTATAACAGATATATAGCTTTAATCTAAATTATGACACTATTTTATCATTCTTTTTTAAAGTAAGATTCTTCCACAAATCTATTTGACCTGATGAGTTACAGAAATTCAAATAACCAGGCCTCTAGAGTTCTATAAATATTCTCTTTCTGTCATTGGAATTAGGTTCTGCCACACTTTTCCTAGAAATTTTTGCTGCTTCAAGGGTAGATACATCTTTAAAATTAATAAGAAAGTGATTTTTTTCTTTCCATTTAGGGCACTGTAAAATTTAAAAACAATGAGGTTTACTAAACATATACCAAAATAATATTCAATAATAAAAAATTACCATTAACACATATGTATACATATATATATGCATATTTGTATATGTATGTGGGAATCTATTTTTTGTTATATATAGTAATAAATAAATAATGATGTTGATGTTGAATATGTAGATCATCTAAATATTCATGTTCTATGGACATATATTTATCTAAAATGTAAGCATTCATGAAAACATTATTAGTACACTTTTAATACTGTAGAATTTGACTGTTACTGAAAATTTCTTTTACCAATGTTCACTTGCAGCACCTTTACCTTGTTCCTTCAGTATTCAACTCTCTGGAGTATATGGAATCACAAAGGAGCACAAACGGAACTGCATTACATCTGTATCAATGCATATTTGGGGTGTCGGTGAAGGAAAAGGTAAAGCCATATGTTCTAGACAAGGGACCCGATGCCCCTTTCAGAGCAGATTTCTTTGTTCCTACACATTGGGGGACATTTTCCAATTCATAAATATGACTTTAATTAGATTAAATACAGTTTGAATGAAAATATAGTGTAATACAATACTACCTACCCCCGGTATCATAAAAGCAATAGTCACTTTTAAAAAGGCTAATTTTAAAGCCTATGACTCAACAAGTGCCATAGTTAAACTTCCACTTAAATAATGTTTTTTTAATTAATTTGCATTTTAAATTTTGATTGAAAAATTAAGAGTTAGAACTTCATTTCCTTTTATGCATATTTTCTGGTTGGAAATTCAAGTAGAACTTGAATAATAATAATGATAATAATAATAATACAATATCCCCTAAATTTGAATGTTTACTCTGTGCCAGGAACTATGCTAAAAATATTTAAAGAATTATTTTTAATCATATCTGCAACAAATCTCTATCCTGTAGGTGTTATAATTTGCAATATTAAGATGTAACCTGAATCTCCAACTCTCTCAAAGAAGATCTAGCATATTCTTGTTTAATTTCAGTATAATTTCACAGAATAGTTGGAATGACAACTGAGTTGTATGCTAGAATAAAGGTTCAGGGTATTCTATAAAAACATCAAAAGTAAGAACATATTTTGCTCAGTCTTTTGATGTAATACAGTTGTGTGGGATTTTTCCTCCTGTTTTATAATCAATAAGAATAGGAACATTTTCTACATAAGGTATTGGTTTCTATTAATATATAACTTTTAGGGCAAGAGAATTGGATTTCTTAGTGTTCTTGCATAAAGTCCTAGTCTTCTAAGACAAAGAAACATATATGTTTTAAAATTAGAAAATGTTTGCTATCAGTTCTCCTAGAACATTTTTACATACCATAAAGTTATGTCTGTAGTCATTTGTTTAAAACTTTTCTTAGCTCCCCAGTCAGTCAAATAGTTAAGTCTTGGAATAGATACCTAAGTTAGTGCTAAGGTACCAGGGAGATTGGAGCATAATCTACCTATTTACATTTCAAGGAGACATCTAGGCAAAACTCCTGGGACTATCTGGTTCCAGGAGAGATTTTGTTTATATGCTAAGCAACTGGAGTATAGGGAAGGGACTCTTTCTGGGGAGGAAGGGTACAGTTGTGTCCTATGACTTTATAAACACAGAATACAAACTATACAAGATATAGTTTGGTTTAAAGATTTTGTGATTTGTAATTGGCTAAAGACCCCCATAATATCCTGAAATAAATAAATTAAAAAAGAAACTGGCAAAAGGATTAGAATGTTGTTTTTTGGGGGGGGGGGTTTGTTTTGTTTTTTATTTCAAAATATTAAGGGAGTACAAACATTATGGTTACATGGATACCTTTTATAATGCTTAAGTCTGGGCTTTTAGTGTGCCCATCACCTGCATAGTATTGTACTGGATTGGTAGGTTTTACCCTTCTTCACCTCTCCTCTACTCCCCCCTCCAATTTTTTCTATCCTCAACCCATTCTTGATTTCCAATGACCTTCTTTATGCCCATGTGTGCTCATCAATTAGCTCCTAATTATTAGAGAGTATATATGTTATATGTTTTTCCATTCCTGATATATTTACTACTTCACTTAGGATAATGGTCTACAGTTCCATCCAAGTTGCTGCAAAAACATTATTTCATTTCTTTTTATGGCTGAGGAGTACTTCATAGTGTATTTGTGTGTGCGTTTCTTAATCTACTCATGAATTGAGGAGCATTTAAATTGATTCCACATCTTTGCAATTGTGAATTGTACTGCAATAAACACTCAAATGCAGGTGTCTTTTTGATAAAATACATTTTTTTTCCTTTGGATAGATACCTAGTGGTGGAATTGTTGAGTTGAATATTAAGTCTACATTTATCTCTTTGAGGAATCTCCATACTGTTTTCCATAGAGGTTGTACTAATTTGCAGTCTCACCAAGAGCATATAACCATTCTTTCAGCCATGACAGCATCTATTGTTTTTTGACTTTTTAACAGTGGCCATTTTGACAGGGATAAGAGGATATCTCATTGTGATTTTAATTTGCATTTCCCTGATAATTAGCGATGTTGAGCATTTCTTCATAGGCTTGTTGGCTATTTGTCTATCTTCTTTGGAAAAACTTCTGTTCATATCTTTGCCCACTTTTTAATGGGGTTGTTTGTTTTTTTCTTGCTGGAAAAGACTCAATTACATTCATAACAGCTACAAAGAAAATAAAATACTTAGAAATATACTTAACGAAGGAGGTGAAATATTTCTGGAAGGAGAACTATGAAACATGGTTGAAAAAAATCACAGATAATACAAACAAATGGAAAAGTAGCTCATGCTTATGGATTGGTAGAATCAACATTGTTAAAATGTCCATACTGCCCAAAGTGATTTACAGATTCAACATAATCCCCATCAAAATACCAATGTCATAATTCACAGATCTAGAAAAAAATATATTATACTTCATTTGGAACCCAAAAAAGCCCAATAGCCAACACAACCTGAAGCAAAAAGAACAAATCTGGAGGCATCACATCACTGGACATTGAATTATACAATGCTATAGCAATCGAAACAGCATGGTATTGGTATAAAAGTAGAGAATGGAACACAATGGAGAACCCTGATATAAAACCATCTATCACAACCAAGTGATCTTTGACAAAGCAGAAAACAACATATACTGGGATAAGGAAGCCCTAGTAAATAAATGCTGCTGGGAAAACTGGATAGGCATATGCAGAAGAATGAAACAGGACTCCTATCTTTCACCATATACAAAAATTAATTCAAGATGGATAAAAGACTTAAATGTAAGGCATGAAACCATAAAAAACTTAGAAGAAAATGTAGGAAAAACTCTTCTAGACATCAGCCTAGACAAAGACTTTATGACTAATACCCCAACAGCAAACACAGCAACAACAAAAATAAATAAATGACGGCCAGGCGCGGTGGTCACGCCTGTAATCCTAGCATTCTGGGAGGCCAAGGTGGGTGGATCGCTCAAGGTCAGGAGTTCAAAACCAGCCTTAGCAAGAGCAAGACCTCCCTCTCTATTATAAATGGAAATAAATTGGTCAACTAATATGTATAGAAAAATGAGACAGGCATGGTGGCGCATGCCTGTAGTCCCAGCTACTCGGGAGGCTGAGGCAGCAGGATTGCTTGAGCCCAGGAGTTTGAGGTTGTTGTGAGCTAGGCCGATGCCACAGCACTCACTCTAGCCTGGGCAACAAAGCAAGACTCTGTCTCTAAATAAATAAATAAATAAAAATGAGACTTGATAAAATTAATAAACTTCTGCACAGCAAAGGAAATAATCAATAGAGTAAATAACCTACAGAATGGGAGAAAACATTTACAAACTATACCTCAGAGAAAGGGCTAATATCCATGCTTGGAATTTTTTAAGTAAAGATAAGGTAGTCTGTTATTCAGAGATAAGCCATTAAACATATGCTGAGACTCAAGTTACCTGTTAAGTAAATTGATGACATGCAGGTGTGGTCTAACCTTTGTCTTACATGGCCTTAGGTTTATTAATGGTTGTGTATCTTACCGTTACAAAGGATAACTCCAAAAGAGGGCATAATTAGATGTGTCTGACCTCCCTTCTCCTCATGGTCAGCAACTCAGCTTTAAGGTTTTTATTTTTGGGGGTCCCATTGGTCAAGAGGGGAATCCATTCAGTAAGCTGGATGGCTTAAGATTTTGTTTTTGTTTACATATCTCTTTTATATAGAGTTTAAATACCTGTCTCACATTTTCTGGTAGTTTTCTGTGCTATCTTGTGATGTAAATCTTTACTTATCCTACCTCAGCTACTCACATGTATATTTCGGCAAGATTCTCTCTACTGGGATAGCTGAGTGTAACATGAGACATATTATTTGAGAATTGCAGTGTGGTTGAAGTTTTCTTCATTGGAAGTAAAATGAGAATATGAAAATTTGCAGATGTGCTGTTTCTTTCTTTTTTATATCCATTTTGATTGTCAAATTTTTACTGTAAGGGAGTGTAGAGGTCTCCTTGGATGCCACCTTCTCTTGGGTTTGGTAACATGGAGGTCCAGTGATAAATGACTATGTGCCTTGGAAATATGAGAAAATGATAGAAATACTTTGCAACTAATTAAAAATCTGTAGTGTTGACATCTGCTTAATATAGGTAGTAATTCCACCAGTTGATAGCAGACCACGTTTAAGCAGCAAGGGTGTGATGCAGCCTCTTTAAATAAAGTAATTACAAAGCATAGTGGCATGGATATAAACTTGGAGACCATCCAAATAGAGGCATAAAATGTGCTAATTGGCATTGAGGGTTAGAATGCAGTAAAACAAAATTTACGACACTATTTTACAGTGGAAGTAACTTTTCTACTCCAAAGATTAAAAATGCACTTGAATATTTAACAGGAAATATTACTGGGTTTCAATTCTTCTTGCAACTTTAAAATATCATAAATTGAATTAAGATTAAGGAGTGTTACATAAGTGGCTTTTAATTAACACATTTAGTTAATAGATAGAAAGGAATAGTATCATTTGTACCACTAAATAATTTGAGGATTCTATCAAAAGATAAAAATAGTGACTTCATTAAAACACGTAGAAAATACCCCGAAACACTGTCATGTAAATAAAAATATTGGCATAATAAATAAAATCAGTTTTATGTGTACATGCACGCATTTTTATTTGTTTTCCATTAAATATATATAAAAAGTTTCTGTAGCTCAATAATTAGTGCTATAATGTTCATATTATGTCAATTTTATTAGTACTGCAAAGAAAAATCAATGAAATGAGATTTTTAAAGTAATGTTAGGATAAATTAACAAAAAAAATGAGAGTTAATTTACTTGTTTCATATCACACACAATTTAGAATCTATGAAATTCTGTGTATAAAAGACTGTTAAGAGAAATGTTTAATCAATTATAAATTTGAAGAAGATAGGTTAAATAAAGTTTGTCGCAATTACAGAAAAATGGTAAGAATTTCTTACAGAATTCTATTTCCCAATCAGAATTTAATACTTTAAGTTACTGCACCAAGAAATAACTTAATTTTACATGTACATTTGCAATAAAAATCAAAATGATTAAAATAATACAATCTATACATCTGTAAATTTTTACTTGGATAAAAGAAATTGAATATATGCTTTTCAAAAGAAATAGCAATGAGATATTTTATTCATGAATTTTAAAAGAAAGACTTATTTTCAGATTGTTATATTTTCTCATATATAATGTATATTATATAAAAAATGTGATTGTTCATTCATCAGTTGGGAAAATTTGGAATTACATTCACTTCTGACTTACTATAGTGCTATAAATATTTGTGTGCAAATTTTTGCATAGACTTATATTTTCATTTCATGTGCATATATACCTAGAAGTTGAATTGCCAGATCGTATGGTATCTCTGTACTTCACATTTTGAGGAATTGCCAAATTATTTTTCAATTGTGGCTTCACTATTTAATAATCTTACCAGAAGTTTTTGAGGGTGTCAAATTTCCCACATCTCACTGGCTATCATTTTTGTTTGGATTGCAGTCATCCCAGTGAGTGAGAAATAGCATATTGTGATTTTGATTTACATTTCCCTAATGATTAATGATGTTCATGTGATTGTCAGATATTTGAAGAGCTTCTTTGGACAAATGATTATTCAATTCCATTGCCCATTTTTAAATAGAGTCATTTGGCTTTTTATTATCTAGTTATAGAGTTCTTTACATATACTAGATACCAGTTCCTCTTCAGATACTGATTTGTAAATATTTCTCCCATTCTGTAGGTTTTCTTTTCACCTTCTTTATGGTATTATTTACAGCAAAAAAATTTTAAATTTTGGTGGTTTAATTTCTCTAATTTTTTCTTTGTCCTTTATGATTTTGATATCTAAGAAATCATTCCCTAATTTAAGGTCATAAATATTTAGTGCTATGTTTTCTTCTGAGAGTTTTATACATTTAGATCTGTGATCTATTTGGAGCTAATTTTTATGAATATTGTAAGGTGTGTTTCCCACATCAGTATTTTGCTTATGGATATCCAGTTGTCCAGAACCACTAGTAGAAAAGACTCTTATTTCCCCCTTATCAAATAACAATTAACCAGAAATATATAGGCTTGTTTCTAGACTCTCAGTTCTGTATGTGTGTATGCATGTGTGTGTGCATGCGCGCATGCGTGTATATGTGTGGGCATGTATGTCCTTATGCCAGCAAAACATTTTCTTGGTGACTATAGATTTCTAATGAGATTTGAGATCAGGAAATGTGAATCTTCTGACAATGTTTTATTCTTTTTCAAGATTGCTCTATTCTCAATCCTATATGTCATATGAATTTTAAAATCAGCTTGTAAAGTTCTACAAAAAAGCCAGGTGGGATTTTGAGAAGGATCACATTATATCTGCAGATAATTGGGGGAAATATTACTATTTAACAATATTTTTTTCTCATTTATGTATATAAGATTCCTATTCATTAATTTCTTCAATGATGTTTTGAAATAGTTTTCTTCATTATATTTTGGATTGTTCATTGATAATGTACAAAAATTCATTCGAATTGAGTATATTGATCTTATATTCTGCTGACTAGCTGACCTCATTTGTTAGTTTTAATCATTTTTAGTGGATTCTTTAAGATATTCCATGTACAAAATCATGTTATCTATGAATAAAGATAACAAACTAGATGCTTCTTTTCTTCTTTTTTTTTATTTTAATGTATTATGGGGGTACAAGTGTTAAGGTTACATATATTGCCCATGCTCCCCCTACTCCCTCAAGTCAGAACCTCAAGCGTGACCATCCCCCCAACGTTGCACATCTCACTCATTGTGTTTGTATTTTTCCATCCCCTCCTCCCCCCTCCCACCTGCCCGACACCTGATAAATGTTATTCCTATATGTCTACTCAGGTGTTGATGCTTTTATTTACTTTTCCTGCCTATTTGCATACTAGAATCTCTAGTCCAGTTTTAAACAAAAGTAGTGAAAACAAACTTGTCTTGCTCTTGAATTTAGGGAAGAATATCCATTTTTGGTTTTTTTACTATTAATATGATGTTAGCTGTGGATTTTCCTAGAGTACATTATCAGTCTGTTGAACATTTCTATCATGACTGCCCAATAACACCATTTTATAGGGTTTTCTAAATTATCAATTATTTGAGATCATGAATCATGCATTATCATATTTATTCTTTGCCTTGGGTATAATATTTTCAACAAAGCAATCACTGAGGAAATATTTTTTTATAAATAACCATTAAACTGTATGAGTATAATAGTGGCCAAATTTTTATAGAATTTCAAATACTGAAACACAGAGAGTGTCTAAACTAAGACAAAACTTTTTATTCTATGGCACAGTTTTTTCTTTAACCTAATTTCCTGAGTTTCTTGAACATGCATATGAATATGAATCAATATAGTCAGTATATTCCCAACAATTGTGGGTGGTGGCAATTAGGGTGCATGCCATGCATACGAAAAGGCTGATGGAAAACTCCTGAGAGCATTTTCATCTATTGTTCTAGGGAGATGAAGAGACTTTACATGAGATAAGGGAGAAGTGGAGCTCAAAGTCATTCATAAATTACTATATTCTATCACAATGAATACTGATTCCTCTATGTTCACATTTGAACCAGATCCCAATGTTATCATTATTTTTTCAAGACTTAAAAAATTACATTGTATTTTACTAGTATAGTCTCAATAAATTTGACATGTTAATCTCTTATTTTTAATGTGTAGTTAATTGGTCTCTAGTAATTTATTTAACTTTCTATTTGTTTCATCTACCTCTAAAGTAAATGGAAAAGGAGATACCAATAGATTCTTCTTACCTGTGAATATGTCAAAAAGATCACTCGGATTGAGGCTGTGCTCCTTAAATTTACATCGCATAAAAATTTTATGTGATATACTACTTTATTTCAAAACTCCCTGCCAAGAAGGCTAGAAAAATATCTTGCAGGAGGAGCACTATTATGTTAAGTACCTAATGTTCATGATGAGCATATCATCTATTGCTTATAATGAGTCTTCTTAATCTTTTCTTGTTTTTATCCCAGTGTTTTATTCATGAGCCAGGTTATATTAATTCAGGACAATATTAACAGATTAAAAGTAATTAATTGTAAGTATTACTGGAATACATACTGTCTCTTGGTCTAAGTACATGCTTACTGCAACTCTTACCAAATTTCATTCAATTACTTTAATATTTATATACATCTATTGTGCTATAAGTACCTACAAGGTATTAGATAAATTAGAGAGAACTAGAAGACTTGGCTTCTGCCCTTTGGAATTTAAATTATTTGAGACCATTGGCTTAATTGCTTGTATAATGTCAAAATTTACTAAGAAATGTAAATCAATAGAAAATACAATATAATCATTTCTTAAGAACTATATCTGAACAGTAACATACAAAAATCAGTAGCATTTTTACATGCCAATGGAGAACAGTCTGAAAAAGAAATCAATAAAACAATCCCATTTAAATTAGCTACAATGATTATAAAATACCTAGGAATCAATTTAATTAAGGAAGTGAAAGATCTCTACAAGGAAAACTATAAAACACCGATGAAAGAAATTGGAAAGGATGCAAAAAAAGGTAAGATAGCCTATTTTCATCGATTGGAGGAATTAATATTACTAAAATGTCAATACTACCTAAAGTGATCTATATCTTAAATGTAATCACTATTAAAATAACAATGGCATTCTAAACAGAACTAGGAAACAACAACAACAACAACAAAATACCTAAAATTTATATGCAACCACAAAATACCCTGAAAGACAAAGCAATCCTAACCCAAAAGAACAAAGCTGGACATATCACACTCTGTGACTTCCAAAACCACAGTAACTGAAATATTCATAGTACTGGCATAAAAACAGAAAAATAGTTCAAAATAAAAAATAATAGAGAACCCAGAAATAAAGCAATGCATTTATAGCGAACTCATTTTTGACAAAAACACTGGGAATATACATTGAGGAAAAGATAGTTCTTCAGTAAATGGTGCTAGGAAAACCAGATAATCAAATGAAAAAGAATGCAGCTAGATTTTTATGTCTAATCATATACAAATATCAAATAAAAAATAATTAAAGGCTTAAATCTAACACCTGAAACTATGAAATTACTTGAAGTAAACTTGGGAGAAATGATTCAGCACATTGATCTGGGCAAAGACCGTTTAAACAAAACCTCAAAGCACAGGCAATAAGAGAAAAAATAGACAAATGGGATCACACCCAGCTAAAAAGCTTCTGTATAGCAAAGGAAACAATCAACAAAGTGAAAACACAACATATAGTATGGGAGAAAACATTTTTAAACTATCAATTTGACAAGACTACACAGAATGCCCAAGGCCACAGAGTTAATTGTGGCAGGGTAACTTGGGGAAGGCCACTCTAATAACATTTGAGTATAGACCTGAAAAAAATTAGGAGCACATTTGTTAGGAAAACATGTCTTGGCCTACTGGTAACTATAAAGGGATTAGTAACCAGGATATACAAGGAACTCAACTCCCTAACAGCAACAACAACAACAAAACCCCACAAACAATACAATTAAAAGTAGGCAATAGATCTGAATAATTTCTCAAAATAAGAAAGAAAAATGTCTACAAAGTACATGAAAAAAAAAGTTCAATAGCACTAATCATCAGGAAAATAAAAATCTAAAGCACAATGGGATATCACCTCACCCAGTTAAAATGGTTTTTGTCAAAAAGACAAGGAATAACAGATACTGATGAAGTGGTAGAAAGAGAATCAGATGTACATTGGAAAAAATGTAAATTAGTACAGCCACTATGGAGAACAATATGGAAGTTTCTTAAAAATCTAAAATTATAGATACATACAATCCAGCAATCTCACTGCTGTATATGTATCCCCTAAAAAGTACATTAGTGTATCAAAGAGATTTCTGCACTCCCATGTTTATTGCAGGACTATGCACAATAGCCAAAAATGGAATCAACCTGTGTTTATCAACAGAAATATGGATAAAAGAAATGTGGTATATATACACAATGGAATATTATACAGCCAAAAAAGGAAATCCTGTCATTTGCAGCAGCATGGATGGAACTAGAGCTCATTACATTAAGTGGAATAAGCCAGGCACATAGAGATGAATACCACATGGTCTCACTCATATATGGGACCTAAAATAGTAGATTTTATGAAACTGGAAAGTTGATTGGTGGTTATTAGAGACTGGGAAGGATAAGAGAGAGGGATAATGAAGACAGACTGATTAATAGGTATAAAAATATGGTTAGGTAGAAGGAATAAATTCTAGTGTTCAATAGTATAGTAGATCTACTATAGTTAATAATGTGTTGTGTAATTCAAAAGCTAGAAGAGAAGAATTGGAATTTTCTCAATTCAACATAAAGAAAAGATGAATGTTTGAGGTGATGTGTATCCAAATTACCCTGATTTGATCACTACACATTGCATGTGTGGATCAAAATATCACCTGTACCCCTGAAATATGTATGACTATTATGTATCAATTAAACAAAGCAGTATTTTGTTAATATGAGGTGGCTTAATGCAGTATAGCAAGTTAGAGGCTATTTACAAAAATATGTAATTTTCCCAGTCCTCCTCTTTAAATATTTCTATAATTAGTGAATATAAGACAAAGGTAAATATTTTTTAGGAAATATAAACTGCATGATTGCAATGATATTTTCAAATGCTTTAGTTGTGGGTAAAATGTTTGGAAGGACATAATATTTAGTATCAGCTCTCACTGCCCAATAAGCAAAATAATAATGTTATTGGAGCTTGATGTAGATATAGAATTTTGATTATTCATAACACATTTTATCATTTATTTTGGATTAAGAAGGAAAACATTTTATTTTTTTAGCTGAAAATTTGCTAGTTAGAAGTAACAATCACTAAGACAAAAGTAAGGAAGTACAATAATCACAGAGAAAATAAGGACAATTTGGAGGACTGAGTGAAAATGAAGTGTTGGTAACTTATAATAAAAAGGATTTTAATATCTCTGTAGAAAAGAAACAGTTTAACTATATTATACAACTTTGACTTTGAGTCATTTAAATTTCATACTAGATTCTCACAACATTGGTTTTATATAAAATATATGTACAGGAAATCAAATTCTGCAAAAAATGTGACTTGGGCAGAAAACTCAATGTTTGACTTATTCACTTAAACAATTATTACACTATGTGAATCACTAAAGTTGTTTGGTTTGAAGTAGCAGAGAAGAGCTGCTTCAAAGTGATAATCCAGAAACTCTGTGACATCACCTCGACTTCATTTTATCCTTCTCTCTACTCTTTGTAGGGTTAGTTTCATCCAAAGATATCTCTCCTGATGGTTGCTGGAGTAACATTCTCTGTTTTTCACATGCTACAGAGAAAATAAATATGTATCTTCTTCTCTGAATTTTCTGAAAAAGGCCTGAAAGTCCTTGTGATTGAAATGGTTTAGGTCAGGGATACCTACAGTGTGGTTTGCATATCTTGGGCAGTCTGCAAACTCTTAGTTATCTGTCTCCAATAAGATAAATGCAAAAATTGGAAGCAAATATTTCAAAAATATTTAGTGATTTAGTGTAGTGATTTAATATTGTGGCAACATAAATTTCTATGTTAAATATAATAAGATTTGGCTTGTGCAGTGCATATCTCTGTGTTTGTAATTAATTTTTCTACTACTGAGTTATTTTGTCTATATAAAAGCATCCTTTTGACATGGATTAAAAAATAGCTCACAAACTTATTTTCACCACAGATTATTTGCTTACATCACAAACAAGTTCAGAAAACCAAGCTTTGTGGTAGAATGCATGGGATATGCTCTTGTTTTATCCTTAGTCGACTGACTTGCCCATGTACTTTATTTTTTCTCTTTTCTAATTTTTTTGAGTCAGAGTCTCACCCTGTTACCCCGGGTAGAGTACAGTGGCATCATTTTAGCTCACTGCACCCTCAAGCTCCCAGGTTCAAGCGATCTTCCTGCCTCAGCCTCCTGAGTAGCTGGGATACAGGTGCATATCATAATATCTGGCTAATTTTTCTGTGTAGTAGATACGGGTCTTGCTCTTGCTCAGACAGGTCTCCAACTCCTGAGCTAAAGCGATCTTTCTGCCTCAGCCTCCCCAGACTGCGAGCATTACAGGGTTGAGCCACTACACCCAATCCATGTGCTTTTATTAGTTTTTTGAAGGTGACGGGATTAAAATATTATAATGATAGAAATTACTTAACCTTAAACATTGTAACTATTTGATATTTATATCAACTTTATAGCAATCAACAATATCATCAACAACCAAATCACCTAGTCAACACAATAAAAGAATCAATTGACTACTTATTTGGTTTCAAAGTATTAATGTAGTTTCTTCGATTGTCTAAATAATCAGGTATTTTGATATAATATTTAGTTCAATGTGTGATGAAGGATGAGATGCACCTCCCAGGTCTCTCCTCAAGAGGGACTTGCTAGCCCAGCTATCAGCAGTCTCTAGCTTTCAGTGCTTCAGGGTCTGAATAGGTACAGAAAATTACTTTGCAGAAGGGTATGCCATTATCCAATAACCAATTAAATTGGAAATATAAAGTGTTAACCATTTCAGTGGAACATGGGGCATTTCTGATGGACATGTAGTTTCCAAATCTCCCTGTGCTGTTGGCCAAATATGCATTGAGTCTTTACTGATCAAGGGGGCTAGAACAAAAGATTGAATAGGGAAACTATATTGAGTTAAGTGCTTTCTTCCAAAACACATGACTTAAATATCTAGTAAAGACCTCTGTGAGTTGTGAAAACTGACTACATAGATGGCATCTATAAGCAAGAAAATTGGCCCATGTAAGTGTAGGTAAAATCTCAGAATTGTTGTAGTAGATAGTGGAATAAGAGAATAATAGATTCAAGAAGCAAATGTGCTGGACTAGATATATTATTTAAGATTATAAGACCCACCAGATGGCTATGCTGCATATGAAGGTCCAGAGAAGTACCCATTTACCAAAGCTAGGAAGAATGCACTGGTGAGAGAGGCAGGGCTATCATTAAAAGTGTTGGTATAGCTATCTTTTGTAAGTCAGTCTGAAGGTTGAAAGACTGGTACAGACCAAGGCTCACTGATAGTAATGTGCATTATGGAACTCTGAATCAGTAGAGGACAGAGAAGAGTCCTCTATTTTGGTGCAAGAAACGAGGGGATCACAATTATCTAATTATGTTAATGGCTTGTAGAGTAGGAGTGGCAGCCACATGGTTTTGATCCACAGGTAGTTAAGGAGATGGTTCATAGAACATATGCCACTAGAAACAAAATAGCTGGTCAGCTAACAAGAATACTGCCCATGCCACTGTAAAATGAAATAGAGAATGGAGGCCCAGGAGGCTGAAGGCAGTCATTGCAACAAAGACATTGTGGTCCCTTGCTCAGTTTGTGAACCTGAGTCACTTTTCAGATTCAGCATCTACTGCCATCTCCAGGAAGAAGGATGCAGCAACACCATGGAAAGTACACCATTAATGAATAGCCAGTACTTCCACAGAGAGATCCTGAGTAACTGCACAGGCAAAAGAAAATAAATATTTTGAGATCTGTAGGACACAAAGACTTAAAGCATCATTTTGGCTTCCCTGGTAATAAATGGAGTCCTGCCCCTGGGTCAGCTTACTGTGGATCCACTAGGGCCATGAATCCCTCAATGTATAATTGGGGTTGGCATACTTAGTATTTGACATAACTCTCACACTGATTCCTTGATCCATGGGTAAGATCTCTTACAGAACAGAAAGGCAAAGTGAAGACACTGAAACTGTCACTCTGCCAAGACAGTAAAGAGAAGCCAGTGCATCCTGGGGCAGATGGCTTAAATTAATAAGGATTTAAAAGACACAGAGATTATGGTCTCCATCATATTGTCATTTAATTCATCAATCTGGCTCCCCGAATAAACCAGATGGATCCTAGAGGCTATCACCAACTCAAACATGTAGCACCAATTGCTGTGCTAGATATATAGTCTTTGCTAGAATAGATTGTTACAGCCTGGGGTGTGAGAATCTTGAATTGATTTAACGTGTGCATTCTTTTTGTTATTATTAGAATAGAGAATTAGAAATAGTTCATATTTACATACAACAGGTAATAAAACACATTTACAGTTTTATCCCAGGTCTATATTACTTCTTCTGACCTCCAACATTTTATAGTACTAAGAGATCTGAACCATTTGGATATTCCACACAGCATCAGATTGACGATGTACTTACTACATTATACTAATTAAGCTGAGTAATCAAGAAATATTTAGCACAACCGAGACCCCAGTAAGACAAATGCACTCCACACAATGTGTGAAAAATCATATGAAATCGGGGGCTTGGGAAATTATATTTGGTGGAAGCAAATAGCATTTATCTTCTCAAATTCCATAATCACATAGATGATAAAAAGACATTCTTAAATTTGTAGGCAATAAACATATATTTGAAAAATTAAGTTTTAAGAGAGAATGTTTTATAAAGAAGCTAAAATAAGTAATTTGAAATCACAATATTTGCATAACTTGCTGTTGTTGTTCTAAAAAGAAATATTAAGATTTCATCTCTTTGGTTTTTAAATGAGTATCTATTAAATTACACATTATAATGACTTAGAGACAGACTCTTCTAGCAGTTGAATTTGATTGCTTGTGGTATTAATTAATGAATAAAATCAACTTTAAATTCCATATAATTATAATTGCTTGAAGGAATAACATTGTTAGAATTAAAGATTTTCCAAAAAGAAAATAATTAAACTGTTAAAATCTCTGGCAACGGGAATTAGCATAGTGAATTATTCTAACTTTGCTGGTATTATATAATTTGATAGCAGCTTTTATGCATGACAGAAATAATAGACCAATATGTGTAGAATATATATTTTTAAAAACCTAATTATTGTCAGTTTGATTAGTTAGGCTAATCACAGAAAACAATAAGGTTGATAATTTAAACTGAAAACAGTTCCCAAATAATTAATATTTTGCTTTCCAAAGTAGCTCTTTCCTGCAGATTTAACTTTCCAATTGTGTCCTTCTACCCTTAAGGTAAAATTAAATCTATTTTGAAATGGGTTTCAAATTACTTTACCATTATCACTTCCTCAATTTCTTTACTTAAAAATATATTTTTCTATTTACTTTATTGTTACCTATCTTCAAACATGCAGCATACTCTGCTTTTTGCCACATTTATCAGAATGTGCTTTTATCTTAATGTTAAAGCATACTTTAAAGACACTGATTTTCTATTACCCTTTTGATGGGCAAGAATCATCAAAATTTTTAGTAAAAAGAAAACAAGGAAATTACAGTATTGAAATATTAAGCATACATTAGTCTGTTCATGAAAATATAGAGCATTTAATTAATTTATTAGAATTTATTTAATTAATTTATTAGTAAATGTTACAAGGGTTATTTTTATGTTAATTTGTTAAGAAAATACTTTCAGCAATTGTTTTTATTTATTTATTCATTTTTATTTATACAAATTTATAGGACACAAATACAATTTTGTTACACACATAGATTGTGTGGTGGTCAAGTCAGGGCTTTTAAGGTATCCATCACTCAAATAAAGTATATTGTATTAATTAATAATTCCTTATCATCTTCCCCCCTCTACTTCCTCACCATTTGGGCTCTCCATTTGTTTATAATTCCATTCTCTTTATCCATATGTACACATTTTTTGCACTCACTTATGAATGAGAACATGAAATATTTCACCTTCTGTGTCTGTCTGGTTTCACTGAAGATAATGGCCTCCAGTTTCATCTCTGTTGCTGCAAGAGACAGGATTTTAATCCTTTTTATGGCTGAATATTATCCACTGTGTAAATACACCTCATTTTCTTTATCCTTTTCTCCATTGATTAGGTGGATTTTATACCTTTGCTATTGTAAATAGTATAATAAACATATAAGTGCAGGTATCTTTTCTGATATATTGATTTCTTTTTCTTTGGGTAGATACCTGGTGCTGAGATTGCTGGATTGAATGATAATTCTATTTTTAGTTCTTTGAGACATTTTCATATTGTTTTATATAGAGGTTGGACTAACTTACATTCCTACCAACATTGTATAAGTGTTCCATTTCCAACACCTGTTATTTTTTGTCTTTTTTATAGCCATTCTAACTGGTGTAATACATTATCTCATTGTGGTTTTAATTTATATTTCTCTGATTATTAGTAATGTTGAGTATTTTTTCATACACTTGTTGGCCATTTGCATGCCTTCTTTCGAAAGTATATATTAATATCCTTTACCAACTTTTTAATGGATTATTGTTGTTTTTCTATTGAGTTGTTTAAATTCTTTGTATATTCTGGATATTAGTCCCTTGTTGGATGAGTAATTTGCAAATATTTTCCCCATTCAAAAGGTTATCCCTTTACTCTGTCGATTGTTTCTTTTGCTGTGCAGAAGTCTTTTATTTTAATACAGTCCCTTACTTGTCTCTTTTGGTTTTATTGCCTGTGCTTTCGATGTCTTGGTCATAAACTCTTTGCTTTCACCAATGAGTAGAGAATTTTCCCTAAATTTTCTTCAAGTATTTTTGTAGTGTTGGGTCTTATGTTTATGCATTTAATTTATCTTGAATTGATTTTTATATATGGTGAGAGATAGGGGTTTAATTTTTTCTTCTGTATATGGGTATACACTTTTACCAGCACTATTTACAGAAAAGAGTGTTCTTTCTCCAGTGTGTGTTCTTATTGCCTTTGCTAACAATTAGTTGGCTGTAAGTATGTGACTATATTTCTGGGTTTTCTATTCTATTCCATTGATCTCTGTGTCAGTTTTCATACCAGTACCATGTTATGTTGATTACCATAGCCTTGTGTTATAATTTGAAGGCAAATAATGTGATGTATTCAGGTTTCTTTTCTTTTTCCTTGGATTACTTTGACTTTCAGGCTCTTTTTTGGTTCCATGTGAATTTTAGGATTCTTTTTCTAATTTTGTGAAAAATAATGCTGAAATTTTAATAGACATTTCATTGACTCTATTGATTGTTTTGGACAGTATGGTTATTTTTTTTAATTTTAGCATATTATGGGGGTACAAGTGTTAAGGTTACGTATATTGTCCATGCCCCCTACCCCCTCAAGTCAGAGCTTCAAGCGTGTCCATCCCCCAAATGTTGCACCTCTTACTCGTTGTCAGAATTGAAAACATAAAAATATTTTGGACAGCATGTTTATTTCATGTTACATATTATAATATATAAAGTATTATAATGTATATGGACATTCTAATTTATATATGGAGTTTTCTAAATTAATATCAATTGATAAGTAGAAAAATGTTTTCTTATTGGATTCATTTGTAAACTGTGATCTGTAAACCATGAAACATTTGTTTGGAAACAGAACAAAGAGATGTAATCATATGAAATTATTCTCAAAACATAAAATGATTTCCTTAATAAAGTTATAATTGCCTTAAGTAATTTAGGTTCAATAAAATATAACTTTTAATAATAATAGTGCCAATTTCATTGTTAAATGGTGTTTTACTTTTCTCCCCTTTCTTACTGTAGGTGAATAAAAGAATCAATGACACCTCTTAAATTATCCTAGATATAGCTTGAGCCCATCCTTCGAAGTGAGGTTATCATAAGGATGGAAAAACATGCACCACAGGTACCCACCATCAAATTGGTACTAACTGATCAACATTAAAGTGCTCACATGGTAATAATATTCATTGGGTGCCAGTCAAGTGGAGGGTATTGGGAAGGTAAACTCACAACTAATGGAAGTGGTGTGCATTGTATAGAAAAAAAATCAATGGGTCACATATTTTGCAGTGTATAGTATAAAAGCCCTGGACACATAAACTTTTTCAAAAAATTTTCTTTGTTTACAACCAATTATGTCTTCTGTTTACAAATTTCCTATTTCTGTACTTCAACAAAGTTAATTTAGAATATTTATGTTTGGCATGGTATAAATTATGATTTTGTGTTCTATGTTAAGATTTTTATTTACAAAGTAAAAGTAATTTATAAACATTACTCCCACTTATGGATGGCTGACTACTTCTTAATAGAAACAATATAAACTGGAACTGTTCTCAACTAATTATAGCTGTAGTACTTAAGAGGACTTAAGAGGCAAGGGAAAAGGACAGCTCAACACCTAGAATATGATTTTTCACAAAAGTGAGCTCTTATGGCAGTCTTGTAAATAAATACTTGTTGAAAATTCAGAATTTAAACAATTGTTGAATATTGTCATTGATTATAGAAAAATACACAAAGGACAATAAAATCAAGACCACTAACAATTTCAATTATAGAACCTATGAGAGTCTAAGAAAACCTGAACTTTACACTGTTTTTGTTGTTCTTTTCTTGTTGTTTTTGCCATTTCCTTTTCTCCAAGTCCTGGTAGAACACTTCCCATTATTAAAAAACCACCATTAGAATGACTGTTCTGTTACACAATGGACAGTTAAGACTCATAAAGCTGTTTTCAGTTGGCTTACAAATTAAGCAAAGCAAAATATTTCCAAGCAATAATATGCAAGAACATTTAGAAATCACTTCTCAAATCTGTTTACTTAAAAATGAGTTAATAAAAGGTTCACTACTTTTGCAGAATAAAATAATTTACAAATAAAAATGTGAAGCCTCTTTGAGATAGCACTCATTCTTTTATTTTCTTAGAACTGTGTAAGTCAGAATTTAAAAAATACTTTAATTCTACTATGTGCCTGAAATAGTTTTGGTCAAATTAAGCACACAGATTTTTCAGACATATATTGATAAAAATAATAGTTTTAAATAAATAATAAGGAAAAGGATTTGTGATAAAAGCAGAAATACTTACTTTTTGTAAGTATTTATGTTTTTTCTAAATATTCTACCAGCTTTGAACAATTAGTACAGATCTAATAAAAAATACAAAGTAACTGTTGTAGGAATTAAAGAAGTAAAGGTTATGGCAATGAGCTAGTCTTTACTCTTACAGAACAAATTAAATGAATGGACAATATGCCACTTCTTGCATTTTGATTCTACATTGTATTTCTTCATATACATTTTAACACAGCCTGAAGTCAAATAGGTAGGTCACTTGCTGAGTTACTTAGTTTCTGGTCCCTTAGCCACTAGGTCTTCCAATAATATGGTCCTTTCAAATGTTGCCTTTTTATTGATAGGTATATTGATTTCCTGATTAATGCACAACTCCTTTATTGAAATTTGCTACAGGAGACATAGTTTTAATGTTTGTATAATCAATTGTTTCATCAACACTAAAATTTCCTACTGTTAGATTCAATGGCTGTAACTATAAGAAATCATGTATTTCTTGATAAACACAAGAAAGACATTGTAAATATTAGTAAAGCAAAGAAAAAGGATTTTCTGTATGATGTTCTGTTGTATCTTACTCTCAAAGAAAAGAAAAAAATTCAAAAACAAAACAAAACAAAACAAAAAATCTTTAAAGTAATTCTCAATAGAGAAAGCAACCCAGCAGATGCTATATGTTTAAAGTTGAACAGAATATATGAAAACCAAGAATTTATACAATCCTCCTTTCCTAGTCTTTTTAATATGGATTATATAAATACATATTATAAAAAAATATAACATTCTAAATTTGTAAATGGTCCTAATCAGTTTAATTACAGTAAAGAAATTCTATGATAGTAATAGTACTTTCATAACATCTATACATTAAAAGAGATACCTCAGAGTGATTGCCTAAAATATAATTAAGTTTTACTTAAAAAGTTATAGTATATTTTAAAATTACCTGAATTTTTCTGAAAGTGTATGTTAGAAATCAAATGAATCATCAAGACCAAGTAGAGATTTATTCCAAGTATGCAAGGTTGATACGCCAGTGTAATACATCGATGGGCTAAAGAGTAAAACTCACATGATCCTATCAATTGATGATTATAAAAACACTTCACAAAATTCACCATCTGTTTTTGACTAAACATCTCAACAAAGAACATCAACAAAAACTTACAACTGATATCATACTATATGATTAAAAAGCAGGGTACTTTTCATCTAAGATCATGAACAAGGCATGGGCATCTACTATCATTCATCATAACTATTCAACATCATACTAAAAGTCCTAGACAGTAAAGAGTGGAAATAAAAAGAAATAAAAATTATACAGATTGGAAAAGAAGAAATAAAAATATTTTCATTAACAAATGACATGATTGTCTATGCATTCATTTGTTAGGGCTGTCATACCAAAGTATCAGAAACTGAAATTTAAACAACATATTTTCTAACAATACTGTAGGCTAGAAGTCCTAGATCAAGGTGTCAGCAGGATTGGTTTCTTCTGAGGGCTTACTATTGGCTTGTACATGGCCAATCTCCCCGTGTCTCTTCACATGGTCTTCCTTCTATAGAAGGGAAGTGCCCAAATTCACTCTTCTTACAAGATCACCATTTTATTGGATTAGGATCACCCATGACTTCATTTTTAACTTAACTATCTCTTTAAAAAACCCCACTCAAAACACATTCATATTTTAAGGAACTAGAAATTAGGACTTCAACATATTAATTTTGGAAGGGATACAATTTATCTCATGACAGCCCAGGTAAGAAATTTCAAAGAATCTATAAACAACTCCTGGAATTAAAAGCAATGATAGTAAGTCACAGGATAAAATTTTAACATAGAATCAGTTGCTTTCCTGAATATCAGCAATAAATAGTTGGAGCTTGAATTGAAAAAGAAATACCATTTACAGTAACAAAGGTGAGTTGTAGATATATAACCAAAATTTAATCCATGAAAGAAATAAAATTAAATTGGACTTTATGAAAATTAAATGCTTTTGTTTTGCAAAATACACTGTTAAGAGAATGAAGTCAAGCCATAGAGAGAAAACATTTACAAAACACTTATCTGATTAAGGCATATATCCAAAATATTAAAGAATTCTTAAAACTCAACAGTAAGAAAATAAAACAAAAAGCTATATAATGAAGAATAGATCTGACCAGACTTTTTTCCAATGAAAATATATAAATAAGCATATGAAAAATGTTTATGTCATTAAAGAAATGCAAATTACAACATATGAAATAGAACTAAATACCTATTAAAATGGCTTCAAAACTGACAATAGTAATTGCTGGCTAGTGTGGATGTGGAGGAGCAGGAACTCCCATTTATTGTTAGTGGGAATGCAAAACAGTACAACCATTTTTTAACGAAAGTTTAGTAGTATAGTAGTCAGATAAGTGCATTTAATCAGATAAGTGTTTTGTAAACTTGGTGTTGTAGGTATTTACTGAACTGATTTCAAAACACAAAAACCTCTATGTTAATATTCATAGCAGCTTTATTCATTATTGGCTAAAATGGAAGCAGCCAAAATATCCTACAATAGGTTATTAGATAAGAAACAGAGATATATCCACACAATGGAATATTATTTAACAATAAAATAAAATAGGAACGAGGTATCAAGCCATACAAAGACACAAATGAATTTTAAGTGCATATTGCTAAGTGAAAGAGCCCAGTCTGAAGAACTGTATTCTTTTCTTAAATTTCATTTGTATGACACTCTGAAAAAGGGAAAACTGTATAGATAGTGACTGGCTGGTCTGTGGTTGCCAGGAATTTGGGGTGAAGGGTGAGTACTTAATTCATAGCAGATTTTTAACTATTCTGAGTGAAAGTATACTGGGTCATATTGTAATGGTGGATACACCACACTATCCTTTTGTCAAAACACATAGAAAACAAAGAATGAACCTTAATTATGCAAATTAAAGTGTATTAATATATGCACATTTTAAATATTATTTAGTAATCCAAATGGTCCCAGCATAAAATCCAGAATTCAACATAGTTATTTAACATATGTATAAAATAACTTCACTGAAGAGAGTGAAGAAAAAAGTTGTTGAGCAACTGGAAATGAGTAGATTCTGAAGACTAAATGTAAAATTCCCATGGGGCAAGGGTTAACAATTCTGATACCACTATTTATGTATATTGGACATGAACAGTTAAGTAAATGGATGTCATATGATGGGAACCAGACTTCTCCCTGTTGGAATAATAAGTTACAGATCACAAAGGTAGAGAAAGTTAAAATTATCCATGTGGTAAAGGATTAGATAGGAGACATTAGTATGAACTCATGCTTACTTTAATATAGATACAGACTCCTACATATAGGAATATTAATGGTATGTTTATATCCACAGTTTACTATACTCATATGTATTTCCCCTCTCTGTCAGCTCAGAGTAACTAGATACAAAGACACTACAGTAACAACAAATGCTGGTTTCTAATGTCATTTTCCAATAAGAGGAACCAGAGTTCCTAGGAGATAGGACTGATTATAGAACTGAGAAGGAAATATACAAGATTAGTCTGGAGCATCTTTCAGTGCCAGAAGACAAGGAAATACTCAAGTGTGCAGGTGTGCACATGCACACTTACAGAACTCACCCAAGAGCCATTGGAAAGAGCCCTCAATGGCCAAAGCTGGAATAATTCAAACAACAAAAAGTATGAAACAGAAATGGATTACAATCCAAAGTACATTTTGAAAGGGGGAAAAGTAAGAACAATTTTATAGCAGAGAAAGCTAGAAAATACTACCTCAGCCAGGTGATTAGTTAACATCAACAGTGATAAGTCATGCTAAGTCACTCATTTGTCGCCTTAATATGAGAGGATGGCATTTTTAGTTTATCTCTGTGATTTTCCTCCCCAAATCCAATAACCTCAAGCTAATAATGAGAAAAAAATCAGACAAATTCTGATAGCGAGGCATCCTACAAAATACCTTACAAATAATTTTCAACTTACAGGTATTTTTCAGAAAACAAAAGTCTGAGAAACTGTCACAGCCAGGGAAATCCTAAGGAAGCAGGACAACTGAAGGTAATGTAGATCCTGGTTGGGATCCTGAAACATAAGCTAGATTTGACTAGAAAATAAGGAAATCTGAACAAAGTATGACTTTAGAGTATTATATTAATATCTGTTCCATAATTGAGAAGATGTGCCATAATAATATAAAATGTTAATAATACAGGAAACTGATGTGAGGTATAGGAGAACTTTTAAATTATATTTTTAATTTTTCTATAAACAAAAAACTAGTCTGAAAAAATAAGTTTAAGAAAACAAATGAATCAAGGGTAAAAAGTATCTACTGCATCTGCTTAATTATCAATGCAATACAATTTCTAATCCTTGTAAATTTCATGCCTGTTAATAAATAAATGCATTATTATAATTTAATTAAAATTCACATGGAGAATTGAATTACACTGCTGAGCACAAGCTATGATCTATGTTCTCAATTTATAGTAAAAATCATTTTGATGGAAGTGTAAAGTCCTGGATTGTTTCAAAATAAGCAGAAATTATTCCTCTCCCTTTTTTTAGTATTTGCCAGTAGTATTACATTAATAATTTTGTGAAACTTAGAGAATCTTCATTCAAATAAAATTTTACAATAGAGTTATTTAGAACTATTATACAATGCATATATAAGACTTGTAAATGCCTGTATGGTTGTATCTGTTGAAATAAAAATAGATTAATCCATTGCAATTTCTCCCTTTTCTTTTTAATTATAAAAGCTAAAGCAATTAATTTCTGCCTGAAATATAAATTATAGTGCTATTACATGGATAAAAGTCTGTCAGCAATTATTTATACATGTTCTATAAAGTCAGACTTAATATATTTAATCAGAAGTAAAGATAATAATAGTTTACAAGTTTTTTCCTCATATTTACTACAGTTCACTTTGTGATTGCTGTGGTAGAATATTTGTCCCATCCAGAGATCATGTTAATATATGGTCCACAATATGGCAATATAGAGGGGCATATCCTTTGAATAGTTATTGGATTTTAAGGGCTGTGCTCTCATGAATGGATTAATCCATTTATGAATTAATTGATTAATGGGTTATCATGGGAGTGGGACTGGTACTTTTTAAGAAGAGGAAGAGGGACCTGAGCTAGCACACTCAGCCCTTTTGCTTTGTCATGCCCTGTACCACATCAGGACTTACAGAGACTGCCCAGCAGCAAGAGGGCCCTCACCACATGTGGGTCTTTGACCTTAGACTTCTCAGTCCCCATAGCTGTAAGAAATTATTTTTTGTATAAATTACTCAGTTTTGGATATTTTGTTACACACAACATAAAACAAACTAAGACAGTGATAGACATTGTATATGTAAGTAAAGGAAATCTCTTTCACTTTAAGATCTTGTCCTTTACTCCAAGGCACATTTTCTCAACCTATTGGCTATGTGAGGTATATGATGCAGCCCATCCTCATTCATCACAGAGACTCATCTCAGATACTTTTCAACTGTCCCCATTTGAAAAGCAGCACTCATCACCCGTGGACATCCTGCCCTTTAAGTGATATGTGGTGGGATCACTTGTTAGTTGGAAACATATTTCCCCTCCCTGGGGGAATTCTGACGCTCATCTCTAAAGTCAAGTGGTTAAATTTTGACTATTGTCCATCTATTGGAAAATGGAACTAGGTTTTGTTTCTAAGAAAAATGCAAATAACATTATTATTATTGTAAAGAATAATGTAATTCCTTTATTAGGAGGATTGTTAGATATTTACAGAATACTATGCTAAAACCATGGCTTCTTTAGTTCATAAACATATTAAATATCTATAGTTTACATGATTGCATTTGCCTCTATTCAATTGGGTATTTGTATTTTTATCTAATTATTCAATCTTCAATTTTCTGTCTCTCTAACTAGGTAGTCATCTCCTATAATGCAAGGACTATAAAATATATTTTTTATTATTATTCATGCTAAGAATCATAATGCTACCATTACTGTAGACATGAGAATTGTATAATATTCCTTTTCTTATACTTTGCAAATGAAATATTTATACATATCAATTTTTACTATTAGTTATAAATATAATAGTAAAACTTTACTTAAATCTCCCTAATGCTTGCAAATAACCTGGCTATCACATGATCTTATTTTGAAATGGTTTTAGTACACTGAGGTTCATAGCATAAGTTTTATTATGTCCAGTTTGCAAATGAGGAAACCACTTCATAATAATTAAATGATTGGATGGAGATCACAAATTTAATAATGGGTAGTACTTTGGCTTGAATCCAAGTCTTCTAATTCAAATTCTTATAATCTTTAGCCCATTCTACTTTAAGTTTCCTTTGATTTCTCAAAAAATCCTGGGTAATCATTGTCAACAGCATAGCACACACTCTCATGAAACTGAACAATGTGTGACTTTAATGAAAGCAAATGAAACAGGGCAATTATATCTGGGAACATGGTCATTTTTAATAGCATCCTGTCAAATTAGTAAATTAGTACTTTCATTCTTGCATGTACAATTATGATACTTCCCTGTAGCTCTTTACTCGTGTAGTTTTTCTCTACATGAGCAAAACTAAATTTTATTGTCTTACTATCTTAATTCATCTTATCCTACATTAAATATAAATTTATTATAATGGCTTCATATTTATCACTATAGAATTTATTGACATACCTCAACATATACACTGGCTCTAATAATCAACATTTATTTTCCCACTCATCTTCTTCACAGGTTTATTAATCAGATCTTGTTTTTCAGATTTCTACTACTTATTTACTTTTATATAATTAATAATTTTCCAGATATGGTAAGTTCCTTTGTTTTCTGTCCCAAATTGCTAACTTTGAAGGACAATCATGGAGTTCCCTTATTGGAAGTTGGAGTGGAGTGGTGGTGGGAGTACAGGGTATGGAAGAATCTTTCTCTGCCACTGCTGAAAATAAATATTGATGTTTAACAACAATGTAACTAACTAAGAATCTGGAGATCTCATGTTCCTGTGTTCCTGAGACCCCCAAGATGATTGTGGAATGGTCATTCTGTCTTCCATAACAGAACATAGCACTGTCCCTTTTCATTTGAGGGAAAAATTATTTCACTAGCTTGATCTTTAGAATAATCTCACCATTATTGTAGTAATGATCATGTAATTCTTTTCTGGGGTTAATTTAGATTATAAGAGATAATTTAGGGTGAGATTTGGATTGAAAATAGAAATTATAGCCAGTATATTTCATCATCCAAATGTTAATTTTTCCACTAAACTGATCCCAAATATGTCAAATTCTCAATTAACAGGATCACCACCTGGTCTAAGTCATCCTTATCCATAGTTAGTTATATCATTTTTACAGAATCTCACTACTAGAGATATCTACCTGGCAACATTTGCATCCATAGAGTTTGTCTTCTCATCTATCTTCAGAAAATTGAGAATATTCTCCATTTCTCACAAATTGCTATTATCTGAACAAGCATATCAACAATTTACTAACCATTAAATGCAATACACAATAAAATTACAGGAAGTATTTGAAAAAATAAAATAATAAAACCATATTAAAATATATTGTGGTAGGAAGATTTTTAAGGTGACTGCCAAGGGCTCACCTCCTATTCCATACTATATAATACCCTTGTGTACAGTGTGAAAAGGGACTCGTGAATGGTGAGACAATCACTTCCTTGGTTATATTACATTATATACAACTCCACTGTAGTGGACTGGAGAGAGATTCTTTTGTTGGCTTTAACAATTATAATTTAGCTGTCATGCTATAAATAGGCCACATGCCTAGGAACATGAGAATAGCTGAAAGTGTCTCCTAGTTTTTACAATCAGACAGGAAATGGGACTTCAATTACAAGAGCCTATATTCTGCCAACAACCAGTGAACATGAACATGGAGGAGGATTCCAATTATCAGATGAGATTGTGCCCCATGTACAGAACTTGATTTTAGCACAGTGAGATCCTGAGCAGAGGTTCCAGTTAACTTATTCCCAGACTTCTGACTCAAATGTAGATAATGCATTCACATATTTTTAAGATGCTAAACTCATGGTAATTTGTTACACAATAATACAAAACTAATGTAAATATATCATTTAGAAAATACATTCAATTATAATTTAATTATATAGCATATAATTAATATATAGTCATCATATATTTCTTGATTGCTTAGTACTCTGTCTCTCATAATTGTCTCACTTTTGACAATAAATTATATGGTTAGTCTATGCCTGTTTCACATCCAATCTGCTAGTTGTTATTAGTTCTCTTTCACAGAATATCACTATCTCATATACCTACCCGGCAACATTGGCATCTACAGAGGAGGTCTACTTTCCTCAAATTTCCATAACTTTTCTTTCCACCTTCACTGCTACCACTGAGCTAAGCCACTATCATCATTTGATTAGATTACTGCAAAAGCCTCATAATATGTCTCTTTGTTTCTAATCTCGTCCACCTCATCCACTTGCCTATGTTTATATTGATCCTCAACACAGATGCTGAATATAAGTTAGATCACGTCACTTCTGTGCTCAAAATTCTATTAACTCCTAGTTTCACTCAGAGTAAAAGTCAAAGCCCTTGCAATAACTGCCAAAGTCTTATATGGTCTAGCATACTCTCCTTGTGGCCACCCCAGTTTCTGAACACACTAGATTAATTTAGGCCTTAGAGACTTTTCTCTGGCTGTTTTTCCTACTTGTAATGCTCTTCCCGTAGATATCTGCATGACTAACTCTTCTTCAAAACTTGGCTCTAATCGCACCTTCACCAATGTCTGCTGTGGACAAGCTTTTGAGGGCTAACAATTGCTATCCCACCATCTCTAGTGTACCTTCATCTCCTTTACTTACTTTTTTTAAAAAAATTAATAGCATTTATTGTTTTCTGGATTATTATATTATTACCTATTCATTTTGTTTTCTTCTCATCACTAGAATATAATATTCCATGTTCTATGACAACATGGAATATTATTTTGTATCATTGTTTACCAAATACCTAGAACTGTGTTTGGGACCTAGTACATATTCAGTAAACTTGAGTTGAATAAATAAATTGATATAAGCAAAGCTTCCTTTCTGGTTCTTCATTGTCTATAGAAACCTTCTGATATCTGCTACAACTTGAACCAACCCATTCTTCCATATCTGAATGCTTTTACAGATTATATCACAAATTCTTAATAATATTTAGGTCAAGTTTAAACATGCATAAAATAAGTCTGTCAGACTTATATTTTTTTGATTATTTGTTAAATTGGTCTATGAAGGGACTTTGTCCTTCTCAGTATTTGTCACACAAATATCCTCGCACATGTAAGAAATTTAATTGTTTAAATTGTAAGACATACATACAGGATATAGGGGAACCTGTAGTGGTCATCCCTTAGGGCATTTTAAAAAATTTATTTAAAATGATCATTTAGGAAACATTGACAACATGGTGGATAGAATCTACCAGGGTAATATTAAATGCAAACTGATTCAGATTTTAAAAAATCAACTGTCTTATTTTGGCAATTAATTAAATAGATAATTCAAGTATGTATAATTAGAACTTGATTGTATTGATATTCCTTCTAATTAGCTTGGGTAAGGAAGAAAATGACCTATAAATGATTTCTTACTCTCTATAAACAGAAGAAATGCTGTAGGTATATTTTGACACACTTTTCCAATTTTGTGTATTAAAATTCAGTAGTATGCATCTTCAGTAGTTTCTAGAGACTGATGAGGTGTAAAAAAAAGTGGCTTAAGCCTCTCAAAAATAGATGAAAACCTAATATTTATGAATCTACTAATTTTATTCATTTGACACTTGTATTTTTAATACAAATACATATATATTCAACAGACTGCATTATTTTACAAACAACCAATGCCTCTGTAAATTAGAATTGTGCTGTATAAATAGCACAACATAACTCCTATAATTCTCCTAATGTTACTGAGAGTCTTTTTTAGGTAAATTAATTGAGACTATGATTTTTATTATTTAAAAATAGTAATGTGATGTTATAATTATTAGTTAGGCTTATTTTAGTAAGTTATTTTAGGATGGGTAATACTTTATTAATCACTTATAAGATGTAAAATTTGATAACTAAGATGACAAAAGTGGAGCTAAAATATTTTATGTGTCAGGGATGTGTTATTCACTATATTTCAATGGGACTATAATAGACTTAAAATTAAAGGTAACTGAGCTATGTGGGTTTATGCTTCTACAGGGAATAATGGACAAACTACGGTACATCAGTCTTAGAGTCATTAAATAAGTCTTCATTAAAGGGAACGGTGATAAGATAGCAGAGAAGAAAAATATATCAGTGCAAATTTAAATATTAGCACCTATATTTTTTTAAAAAAGAAGAAAACCAAAGGAAATGAAAATCTGAAAAGTCAGAAATGTTCTTAACCTGGAGTTTAAATTCAACCTAAAAATTAAGCACGATAGGATAAAATCTACAGAAGAGCTGGGAGATGGAGAAAGTGAGGATGGTTCAAGTTGGGGCAGGTGGCATGAGGCTGCTACAGGCAAGGAATATTATTTAAGCCTGAGGCATTTTGAACTAACAGCTGTATAAAGAGAGGAAATCTAAGGTCATTTAGGTATATTATTAGCATTATGAGGAGGAACCAGTAAAAGTTTCTGTTGACTTGCGTGTCAAGAAACCTGAATGTCTAATACTTGTTATAAAAGATAACTGATACTATGACGTGCAAGATGTATCTCAATATGGATTCACATGCAGACTTTGAGTCATGCAAGTGAGCAAAGAGTATATTAAATAAATACTTTTTAACTGCATAAATGAATTAAATAACTATAGGTCTTAGCAGGCAAATGTTATATAATTATTAGTATGTATAGTTTCAAGATTTTCTGGTTATTTTCTTAAAAGGAAATTGCAGGTACACTTATGTGATAATTTCTTCAGCACACATGTTTAAACCCTTAACATAAATTTTAACACACACTTCCAAACTTCAGCAGAACTTTCACAATAATTCCTACATAGGCAATATTATAAAAGTAATTTATAACAAGTATTTAAATATTAATACATGAAATTTGAAACAAAGTCATTTTGTGAAAAGTCTTTTTCAACATCAATGGCAGCTTATAAAATACTAATTATTTTATTAATAACTTAAATAAAAGAAACTAAACAAAACCCTAATATCTGTCCTCACTGTATATCATCCTTTCATGAATTATAATTTTTCATAAAATCTCTCACCATGTAACTTATTATTTTGGTATTATTTTATTAGTTTATCACCACTTTCAACCCACTAGAATATAAATTATGTTTTTCCCTGGGATCCCTACGGTTTAGAACAATGCCATGCAAATAATAGGCACTTAAAATAAATACATTTAAGACACACTGACATAAGATTTTTCCCTGATTAATGTAAAAACTCTTGAAAGGAATCATGATATCACACTGCTCTCCTGTTCTACATGTGGCTAAATGAATAGGGAGGGAGACCAGATGCAGGATCTGAATAAAATTAATTATAAAAGAAAATCCAGGCTGTAATTGAGTAGGGAAAGATAAATCATCAAACATAGACCAAATAAGGATCCCAATGAGATTGTTTTAGAAAGTGGTTAGTTAAAGATTTTGATGATGAAATGTCTAAAGAGTAGGTCAAAATGTTATTCCAAAGACTCATTGGCTTCAAGTAAGAAGTAGCATGAACAGTCATTTATAAATAAGGGGAAAAAATGGTAAGGACACAATGTTCTTTTAGTCTTTGGTGTAAATTTAAACCAAATTTGTTAGAGTTAGAAAAAAATCTTGCTTGATATTAGTTATCATGTATTGGTAGAATGTACCTAATCTAGGTTTGCATAATTAAAAAATATTATGTATAATTTTTTGTATATGACCTATCACTATGGATTATATAGGTTTGGACATTGCTGTGTTTTTTTTTTTGTTTTGTTTTGTTTTTTGCTGTGATTTTTAAAAATTCTATTTTGTCCTTTTAAAAAGAAATCTGAAATTAGTATAACTTGCCCTAATGCACAATTTTAACTCAGACCCACTAAATTACTGATTCTTGAAAATATTTCTTTCCCTAACAACTATCCAGATTATAGTTAAATTCTCTAAATCACCATAGACCTAGAACTACAAATATTAACCCTATATTAGAGCTTATTATCTGCTATATTCCAGGTGCTCTTCTAACTGCTTTCTGTGTATGAGCTCACTGACACTTGGAAGAACCCTTTGAGAAAATAGTATTATCCTTGTTTTTCAGATGAAGAATTCAAGGCAGGGAAATAACTGGTGAATTGGCCAGTGGCACATAGAGACAAGATGGGAATCTAGGAAGTTTTGACTAAAAATCTGGTATTTACCATCATGTTTTATTGCTTCCCATTAAGTTGCCATTAGTGCAAAGCATAATATATTTTTTTACAATTATTCTACTGGATTTTAGAATGAATAAAAGATGTAATAGGACATAGAATTATCAAGATTTAAATGAAACAATTGTGTGTACTATTTAAACATTTCCAAGTTCCAGTTGGGAAAATATCTCCAAATTTAAACTGCAAATTTCTATTCAAGACAACGAGCTTACAGGTGGAAATCCAACCTTGTCCTAAAGTGAGGATAAAAGATACACACACACACACACACACACACACACACACATGCATGCACGCATGAATACACTTAGAAAGGTAATGTTTATAGAATAAAAGAAAATGATGAAACAAATATAGCCAGATCTGAATAAAAAACTATTGCATATGAAGGAATAGTTAACCTGGGTGGTGTGTGTGTATAGAGATAGAGCTATGTACATATACACACAAACATAGTTATTAAAACTATCCTCAAAACAGGGATATACTTTAGGTAAACCATAAACAGATAAAGAAAAATATGTAAGTTATAACAGAGAGGTTCAGAGATACAGAAGTTCAGTTGGGGAGTTCCATCACCCTTCCATGAAAAAATAGCACTAGCAAAGAGCAGGAATTACAGCAATTTCCTAATAACCTGGACACTCATGGCTGAACATTTTTACAAATTGATGAGCAATAAATGATTACTTTATCTTCCTTAGATGGATAGCACACCAAGTACTAAACAAGATAAGCACAAATTTTTCAACATAGGCATATCATAGTAAAATTACAGAACATCAAGACGAAAAGAATCATAAAAGCTAGGAGAAACAAATATTACATAGCAACAAAATTAGAATACCAGAAGACAATCAGCAAAAAATAAAATTCAACTAATAAAATCCAGCTGAATATAGATATTTTCCAAATTTAAGATAAATGATATTACCACCCAGATTATCAGAGTTGGCTCTAAGCAGGGAAGAATATAGACCTGGCAAGAGTAAAAATAGGATATGTCAACTTTATCTGTAATATTTTTGTTTGTTTATTGTGGTAAGACTATTTAACATGTGATCACCTTCTTAAATTTTCACTTGCAGAATACATAATTGGATGTACTATAGACACAATGATGTTAAACAAATCTTTATATATTATTCATCTTGCACAACTGAAACTTTATACCTACTGAATAGCAATCCTTCACTCCTTATTCCTCCCCTTCCCAGCAGCCACCATTCTACTTTCTCTTTCAATGAGTTTGACTATTTTAGATACCTCATATTAGTGAAATTATACAGTGTCTGTCCTTCTGTTACTGGCTTTTTCCCACTTAGTTTGATTTCCAAAAGGTGCATCCATGTTGTTACCTAGGCAAGATTTCCTTTGTTTTTTTTTCCAGTTTGTTTGATTTTGATAGACATTTTTAGAAAAGTTTAAGGATCAAAATTAAATTCAGAGGAAGGAACAGAGATTTTCCATATACTCCCTGTTCGCACATATGCATACCTTCCCACATTATCAACATCCTTTACCTGAGTGGTACCATTGTTAAAATTGATGAACCTACACTGACATCACAATCAACCTGAATCCATAGGGTATACTCTCAATGTTATACATTCTACAGGTTTGGAAAAAATGCATAATCACATGCATCCACCATTATATTATCATACAGAAGAGTGTTACTATCCTAAAAATCCTGTACTCTACCTTTTCAACCTTCCCACCTCACTAACCCCGTCAATCACTGATATTTTTGTTGTACCCATAGTTTTGCCTTTTTCAGAATGTCATATAGTTGGAATCATATAGTATGTAGCCTCGTCAGATTGGCACGTATCACTTAGTAATATATATTTAAGGTTCTTCTACATCTTTCATGGCTTGATACTCCATTTCTCTTTAGTAATGAATAATATTTCATTGTTTAGATGTACCACAGTTTATGCATTTACCCACTGAAGGACATCACAGTTCCTTTTAAATTTGGCAGTTGCAAAGAAAGCTGCTATAACCATCTGTGTGTAGGTTTTGTGTGGGCATCAGTTTCAACTCCTTTGGTTAAATACCAAGGAGTCTGATTGCTGCATTGTATGTATATGTTGTAGGAATATGTTCAGTGTTGTATGAAACTGTTAAATAGTCTTCCAAAGTGGCTGTACCATTTGCTTTCTCAACAGCAATGAGTAAGGGTTTATGTTGCTCCACATCCTCACCAGTATTTGGGGTTGTCAGTTTTCTGGAATTTGGCTATTCTAGTAAGTGTGTAGTGGTTCTTCTTTTTCAAGGCTGATTAATATCTAATTGTATGTCTTTTCCACATTTTCTTTACCCATGTATCCATTGATGGAGACATAAGTTGCTCCCATATCTTTACTGTAATGAATAATGCTGCAGTGAACATGGGAATGCATATGTCTCTTTGAGATAATGATTTCAATGCTTCTGGATAAATAACAAAAAGTAGAATGGCCGGATCATATAGTAGTAATATTTTTAATTTTGGGAGGATCAACCATACTGTTTTCATAGCAGCTGCACCACTTTGCATTCCCACCAACAGTGTACCAGCTTTCCAATTCTTTCCAATTTTTCCACATTCTCAGTAACACTTGTTATCTTTTCGGTTTTTTTTTTTTTTTTTTTTTAACAATAGCCATTGTAACAGGTATAGGTAATATTTTATTGTGGTTTTGATTTGCACTTTCCTGATCTGATTATTACTGATTTTGGCATCTTTTCATATAACTGTTAACCATATGTATATCTTTGGAAAGATGCCTATTCAAGTCATTTGCCTTTTTCTTTTGTTTGTTTGCCATTGATTTATAAAAGTGCCTTATATATTTGAGTATTTACTCCTTATCAGGCATATGATTTGCAAATGTTTTCTTCCATTTTTTAGGTTGCCTGTGATTGATTCTTTTATTCTGTTGATTCTTTCCTTTGCTGTTCAGAGATGCTTAGTTTGATGTAGCCCACTTGTCTATTTTTGCTATTGTTGCTGTTTTTTTGGTGTCGTATTAAAAACAATCATTGCCTAGATCAATGTCATGAATATTTTCCCCTGTATTTATTCCAGGAATTTTAGAGTTTCAGATCTTATGTTTAAGTGTTTAATCCATGTTGAAATGATTTTTGCGTATTATGTGGATAAGGTACAATTTCATTGTTTTGCATTTGGATATCCAATTTGCCCAACACCATATGTATGGGAGATTATACTTTCCTCATTGTGTGTTCTTTTCACCCTTCTCAAAAATCAGTTGACTATAGACATATGGGTTTATTTCTCAGCTGTATCTTCTGTCTCTTTAGTTTATAGGCCTGTTTTAGTGCTAGTTTCATAGTATTTTAATTCATGTAGCTTTGTGATATATTTTAAAATGAAAAATACCTCCAGCTTTGGTTACTTTCTCAAGGTTGATTTGAATAGGAGTGGCCTTTTGTAGTTTTATATGAATTTTACAATTATTTCTATTTCAGAACAAAAAGCTACTGGTATTTTGATAGTGATTTTATTGAGTGCTAACTTTTATGGGATAATTAACTTATTTTTATTAATAATAATATAATCTTGAAGAAAGTTATTTTTAATCCAAATTTTGATTGAAGAAATTAAAGCTCAGAAACTATTACCAATGATCATATGGACAGAAATTGAGGGAACTGAGATTCTAATGTAGGTACACTTGATTTCAAAGCCTGAATTATTCTCAAGGGTACCTATGCCTCTCTGAAGAAACAGATGCTGAATATAACATAATGGACAATCTACTTGCTGTATTTGAAAAAAGAACAAGTATAATTTAATCTGTAGGTCTTACAAACCATATTAGCCTCATTTTTAAAATACTGTTATTTTTTCTGAATTCTTTTTGAAAATAAACGTTTTTTAAGTGAAGGAATAAAAAACAGATGAGCAATTAATTACTATTAAATATTTTCCTAATAAAATTGATTGAATATGTTTATTTTTTCCTGTTACTAATTTACTAACTGTTCCATATTAAAGAATAAGAAAGAAAAGATATGCACAACAGAGAAAACCTTATAGAAATGATTAATTGGAGGGCCAAAAGACCGATGTATTAGATAAGTACATTGATTACTGTTAATGCAAGTTCCTAGACTTACAAGTGAAAATGAGATTGGCTATTTGTGAGACTACTAATTTCTAAATTATTAATTATTCCTAATTGTACTGTTATGAAATATTTTATAGATAAGAAATATTTGTTAAAGTGGTGGGTGTGGCAGTATGTGCATTTTTCTAAATATATTTTTTACATTTCAACAGAACCTGTGTGATAAACCTACTCAGCAAGAATATTTCACATGTGGACTACATGTCTATTTACTTTGTATTTGTCCAACAATTTAGTTCCTTTTGGTGACACTAATAAGTTAATATGGAAAGGCTCTGGCATGTTAGTTGCTCCTCTGAGGAAAGATACCCTTCTAACTGTAAAGGACAATGTATTCATCTGGAATTCTTCTCATTTATTATTTAAATGCTCCCTGGAACAATTCATATATCCGTTTATTTGATAAAATATCAGGTTAAGAATAGCTGGGGAGTAATTTTTTATTTCCGCTTGAATAATTATGGAAAGACAGGCTGATAGTAGAAGTTTAAATGATGTATCTAAATTATCATACTTTAGAGAACTACGGGAGGAATTTAAATTACAAAACAGCCAACAACCTAAATATTGTTAGCTAAGCAGAACCCTCACTCCATTCATTTCATCACCTACTGAGAATTTTCTTGTTATGTGTCTCTTGCTAGTTTTCCAATGACAAACTTTAGCCTTTCAACTACACTATTCATTTTTTCCTATAATTGCATTACTCTGTAGGACTGTTAAAATCATTAAAAGGACAAATGAAGAATGCTATAAGAAGCAATAGAAGGTAGTTATGTTTTTTAAAGTAAAAATCACTGTAATGTAGAAATTAGGTATGCTAGCAAGCAAGAAAATTGCATATATTAATACTAAAAATTATAAAAATTAAAAATATTCATTTTTATATAATACATTTTTAGCAGAGTAGTGTAACAGTTAAGAAAAGAAAGTAAGCCATTGCAAATTCCTCTGGTTCTACCCCTTATGTGGATCTCTACTACTCCTTGTTTTGTTCATTTATTCTTTTGGCATCCATCCAGATTTACTGAGATCATTGCAGTCTTGGCTCATGCCTTACTTGAGATTAGTAAATTACTATATTAAAAGACTACTGGAAAACTATAGAGCCCCCAAATAGAAAATCAGTTTTGTTCATCTGGTACCTTATTATTTTCTTTTAGGTGGCAGCGGCTGCTTCTTCTTCTTCTGTTGCTGCTGCTTCCTCCCCCTTCCCTTCTTCCTCCTCTTTCTTCTTTCTTCCTCTCCTTTCTCCATCTTCTTCCTTATTTCAGTGTTTTTTTGTGTGTAATGTAATATTATAATAATAATTATATAGAAGAGAATAAAAACATGAAATGGAGGATGCGTCAACATAACGATGAAAAATACACAGTGATAAATGGAAAGTCACTACTTTTTTGAACACAGTCTATAATTTAACATATAAACAAAGCTGTTAACCATATGCACACACAAATACACACTCACATCAACCATAAACATTATCAAAAATGGTGCCTAATCACCTACTCTTTGTAATCTTTATGATAATTGTAGTGTGAGTATCAGAGTAAGTCTATCCTGGACAAAGACTGTCATTTAAGTTGCAGACTCATCTACCTAACTTGGGCAGTTTTTCTCTGAATTCATGGCAATAAACCCAAACCCACACGCTCTGCCATCTGGCCATGGAATGAATGCAGCTTCTACGAAAGAGGCCCCAATTAGAAGGCAAACATTGAAAGCAACAGAAGCCAGCTAATAGATGTTAAAAAGGGCAAATGGTGGTTTGTAGGTTCTGTAATATTTGGGGAGAGACAATATTTTAGGGATTAAACCTAGTAATCATGAAAGCTAGAGAGTATGCAGTTGCTATGAAGAATTTCAAGAACCTTCTTTTCATAAGGCTTAATGTGTGTAATGGTCAACATCAGAAGTATTCATCTGATTTACTTTCTACTTTACTCTAAGCAAGCATGCTTATTTAAGTCACAAAGCATGGTGGCTCATACCTGTAATTCTAGCACTTTGGCAGGCCAAGGTGGGAGGATTGCATGAGGTCAGGAGTTCAAGACCAGTGTGAGCAACATAGTAAGACCCCCTTCTCTATAAAAAATTAAAAAATTAGGTAAGTATGGTGGTATGCTCCTGTAGTCCCAGCTACTTGAGAGTCTGAGGCAGGAAGATCTTTTGAGACCAGGCGTTTGAGGTTGCAGAGAACCTCTTTGCATCGATGCCAGCATCTGCTGTTTTGGGAGTTTTTGATAAAAGCCATTCTCAACTAGAGTTAAGTGATATCTCATTATAATTTTTTATTTGCATTTCCCTGATGATTAAAGATGTTGAGCATTTTCCCATATGTTTATTGGCCATTAGTCTATCTTCTTTTGAAAATCTTCTGTTCATACCTATTGCCCGCTTTTTAATGGGATTGTTTGATGTTGCTGTTGTTTGAATCTTGCTGATTCTCTTGAGACCTTTTTAGATGTTAGTTATTAGCCCTTTATTAATTATATAGCATGCAAATAATTTCTCTTATTCAGTAGGTTGTCTATTTGCTAAGTTGATTGTTTCCTTGGTTGTGCAGAAACTTTTTAATCTGATCAGGTTCCATTTATTTATTTCTGTCGCTGCCATAATTGCCTTTGGGGTCTTCTTCATAAATTTTTGCCTAGGCTGATGTCTATAAGAGTTTTCCCAATAGTTTCTTCTAGAATTCTTATAGTTTCATCCTTGAGATTTAAGTCTGTTTTCTATAGTGAATTAATTTTTGTGAGACATGAGAGGTGTGAATCCTGTTTCAGTTTTCTACATGTGGCTGTTGAATTGTCCCAGCATCATTTATTGAATAAGGATTCTTTCCCCCAGTATGTGTTTTTGTATATTTCTAATTAGAATTAGTTGAATGTGGGTTTATACAAGTGCAAAAGAGCACTCCAAGGTGACTTTTCCAAAACTTACTCTCTCACAAGCAATTCTCAAAAGTTCCTATATTCAAAAGGTTTCCTTCAATACCAGATTGTCTTTATTTTTTCCTTTGCCCATTTTTTAAAATTCAGGATATTACGTGGGTACAAACATTTTGTTTACATGTAATGAATTTGCCTAAACCAAGCCAGGGCTACGAGTATGCCCTTCCCCCATACAGTGCACTCCACTTCCATTAGTTGTAGGTGTGCCCTCCCCTCTCTCCCCAACCTGACCAGCATCCAACAAGCATTACTGCCATGTGAGTACCTTTGTGTTGAAAAGTTAGTACCAATTTGATGGCAAGTACATGTGGTGCATGTTTTTCCATCAATGTGATACCTCACTTGGAAGGATGTGCTCAAGCGCTATCCTGGATATGAGAGTATAAGGGGTGCTAGTTCACCATTGTTTTTTGTAGTTGAGTAGTATTCCATGGTATACACAGACCACATTTTATTAATCTACTCATGTAATGATTGTGCTTTACACATTTTTTGACTGAGCTGTTGATTTTTCCTTACATATTTTACTAAATGTTTTTGTTATTGTGAATGTTAATCCTTTTGCTGACATGGAATTATTACTCATAATGTTAATAATTTTTATTGTCTCTATTTCTTTTTGATCATTTACTATATGTTTGTCTATTTTATTCTTTCCTAAAATCGTTTTTGATACTTTATCTCCATTTTCATTCCTTTCAATATTTTTTGTTACTTACATAAGCTTAATACTGCTCAAATTTTATGGTCTATGATAAAATACAATGCTCATTTTAAGTATTATCGTTTTTTGTCAACAAATAAACTTAAAATTATAATTATTAAATTCCTTTTTAATTCCACTTATATTGTAATACACACTTGTGTGTATGTAGCGCTTCCCTTGCCACTCACTCCTAAATATTTCAAAGTGTCCAGCATAATTCTCTATTAATCCATGAGTTATTTAGACTTTCTTTAATAGTTACTTTCTTATTATATTGCAGTTTTAGTCAGATTGTTTCTCTTTCACACTGTATATCCTATTTTGTGATCTATTTCATGGCTTCATGTTATCAATGTTAAATTTGTATTATTTTGGGGATGAGAGCTTCAAAAATATATTTTAGATAACTTTTATTCATTAAATTAAGTCCTCTGACTCACTGCAAAAACTTTGACAACTTTATCAGTTTATGATTGAGAACTTTTAAAATCTACCACCATGTTTTTGTAGTTCTTTCAGTTTGTAGGGCATGGTTTATATATGTCAAGTCTTTGTTTTAAGTGAATACAAGTTTATAATGGCTTTATCTTTTTTATTGGATGCCTTTTTGTCGTACTCCTATGCAAACCTATTAATTCTTTTTCACTTAAATGTTAAGAGTTTAACTTTATGGGATTGTTAAGCCAGTTTCATTGATCCAAGTTCATTCTTGCCAGTAAATGGTCAATTTGTACTAATTTGCTGAATGGTCCGTTAGTTGAATGACCATTGCACTGAGATTTTTTATTTCATCTAACAATTTGATTATAGTTGACTAGTTTTTATTTCTTCTTTATGATGGAATATAAAAGAATGTTAAAGTTATCTAGACCAGCTTGCAATTGCTGCTGCTGAGAATGCAGGGGTGTAGAAAGATGACTGTAAGTTATTAGACAAATTTAAGTATGAAAATGGCACTAAAAAAACTTATGTTTTGATTATTTAAACAACATTCTTATTAAATATATACTTTTTTACAAGTATAACATATATCTTATATATCATATTAGAAAATGTATTATTTTTCATATTAGTTATGTTTCAGAAGATATTTTCTTAAGCATACTTATAAAGTTATATCTTTATGAGAACAATATATTGCTTCCCTCAATTCCATCTCTCTCTTCCCCAGTTTCTTCTACATGTGACAATAGACATTTTGTTATTTAGTTACCAGTCTAGACAAATTAATTTTAGTTATTGTATTTTCTATGAAAGCAAATGGAAACTGATCAATTAAACATGATATTTAAAGGTAACAACCAGAGTATCGGAATCAATCAATTTTAGATTGATTGTCTAAAAATGATCTATTTGGTTATTTTTCTCATTATACTTTGATTTTTAATTGTCTATGTGTATTTTTCAGTTACTTATTATTTATCCTTCCTCCTTTATTAAGATTACAAAAATAATTTGTCAAATATGTGTAGATTTGATATTTGACAAAACTGGAGATAATTTAAGAAAGAAAGAATAAATATGTGGTATATATGTTGATATTTGACAAAACTGGAGATAATTTAAGAAAGAAAGAATAAATATGTGGTATATATGTATCACAAATCGAAGAAAATACATTGCAAACCCTATGTTACTACATTTACACATAAACATTCCAATTTAACATTTAAATGTAAGAAAAAATATTAGAAAAAATCTAAGAAATTTCATGAAATTGTTTGAGATACCTTAAGCAAGTTAGACAAACCTACATGGTAACATTATCTAATTGACTCTAAAAATATTTTGAAAAGTATTTGTTAGCCAAAGACCTAAAATAAAATCAATAAGTAAATAAATAATACATAAACACATAAATAATGTATTTGGATATAATTATTTGAAGTACAGATAATAGTTATGAACTAAACTATATGATATAAACATCTCCTTTTTTTGAGACAGAGTTTCACTCTGTTGCCCTGAGTTAGAGTGCTATGGAGTCAGCCTAGCTCACAGCAACCTCAAATTCCTAGGCTCAAGTGATCCTCCTGCCTCAACCTCCTGAGTAGCGAAGAATACAGACACGAGCCACCACGCTTGGCTAATTTTTCTATTTTTAGTAGAGACAGGGTCTCACTGTTGCTCTGGCTGGTCTCGAACTCCTGACCTCAAGTGATCCTCCCCCTTGGCCTCCCAGAGTGCTAGGGTTACAGATGTGAGCCACCACGCCCAGCCAGATCTCTTAAAATAGATTTAAAAGACAAGGAGGAACCTTAAATACAAATTACTAGCTGAAATAAACCAATATGAAAAGGCTATTTATTGTATGATTCCAATTGTGATATTCTGGAAAAGGGAAAACTACAGAGACAGTAAAAAAAGAAGTGTACACTCATCCCTTCCTCCCCCATCCCGCCTGCCCACCACCCTATAAAAATTTTTTTTTGACATTTTGGTTACATTTGGTTACATTATCTTTGCCTCTCCCTAAGAAGGTTATAGGTATGCCTTTCTCCTCCACAATGCTCGCCACATTCCTAAGATGTGGGTCTCCCCCCTACCCACCAAATCTCTGGTGAGCATTACCAGCATTTGAGCACCATAGTTCTCATCTTATAGTACAAAAGCAAAACTCTATAATCTAAATGGAGAATCATTACCAATTTGGGGAATTTTGATTGTCATAATTTATATCATTGTTTCTGAAAGCCATGTTCACATACTCAGATGATTTCTATTTATAACAATCTGGCATAAAACTGAACTCATTAAAATTATGATAGAAAAAAAAGGAAGTGATTGTCAGGATTTCAGGAGAAGGAATTAAAATGAATAGGTGGAGCACAGGGGAATGTTAGGACAGTGAAAGTATTCTGTGTGATACTGTAATAGTGGATATATGTCATTATTTATTTGTCAAAATTCATAAAGTGCACAACCCAAAGAGTGAACCTTAATGTGTACTGTGGGATTTAGTTATTAATAATAAACTAAATAATAAATAATAATAATCTAAATAAAGTTATTAATAATAATTAAATATTGGCTCATCAATTGTATCAAATAAACCCTCACTAATGCAAGGTCTTAATAACTGGGAGAATTTTTTGTGTGGTGTGAGGGGCAGTGGTGAGGAGGTATATGGGAACTCTTTGTATCCTCTGCTCAATTTTTCTGTAAACCCAAAACTGTTCTAAAAAATAAATTTCATCAATGTGAAAAAAATGACCAATAGGCCCAAACAGCTGAACAGGAAAATGACAAGAATTAAAAAAAACAAAACTAAAAGAATACCAAACATAAATTCAAAGGACAAAAAGGCAAAATATCATTTTGTACCAATAAGACTGACACATATATATATAGATGTTTGTGTACACACATAAATATATCTATGTAATTGCAGTGGTATATTAATATATATGTGTGTGTGTGTGTAATGATATATGGACCAAAGAATATATGTGCAATAATGCCATAGTTTCCATTAGATAAAATCTTCATAAAATCAACTGTACTTCAAGAGGGATGTGGCTAGATGAAATGCTTTTGTTTTTCTTCAGTCACCCAAACTAGAATGGGAGTTATCTAAATGTAAGGATTATTATGTTTTGCCCTCTTCTTTATTATTAGACACAGAATAATACAAAAACTTCAGCAGTCCCCAAATTCATATTTTTTAATTAAGTAAGATTTATTCCTCACATTGTTGAATAATAAGTAGCCACAAACACGTAAATAAAAGGTGCATGACATGGAGAAAATTCTGCTTGATATTGGTGAGAAACGGCAATGTTCGGGAAAGATTGTTTAATATGGTTTCACTATACGACAAACAGTTGAATCATAAAACTTCTATGGCTCTACTCACAAGACAATGTGGGTTGTTCAGATGTCAGGGCTTAGCTACACACAGTTGCCCAAGGATCCAGTTACCTGGGAATCTCTCTGAATCTTGTTGCTTCATACTTCAGTATGTTTTTGAAGTGATGTGCAAATGCATATCATTTCCACTTACAGTTCATTAGCCAGAATAATTGAGTCACATACATACATACACAGACACATGAGCATATGTGTCTATATACATGCTTTTATGTATATACTTCTGTGTGTAATTTCCATATCATTTCCAAAGTCATATAGCTACTAGAGTTGATTTAATCTTTGACAAAGTTAGTATCTTCAAAACTATAAGAAATATAATAATAAAATATTTCAATATTGAGTAAAACATAGTATTCAATATATTCTTAACTTCTAAACTACTAAATTTAATTAACATTTGCTCCTGTCTGATAATGCAAGTTTTTAACATAGAACTTAAGTGTCGATCAGTTAATAACAATTTGATGATGAGTACATGTGGTGCTCGTTTTTCCATTCTTGTGATACTCGGTAGATTGGGCTCCAGCTTATCCAAGATAATACAAGAGGTGCTGGATCACCATTGTTTTTTGTGGCTGAGTAGAAGTCCATGGTATACATATGCCACGTTTTATTTCCATTTATTTTATTAAAGTCATTCTAGTGAGTATAAACAAGTTTTTCATTTTGGTTTTCATTTGTATTTTCTTAATGACCAGTGATATTCATCATTTTTCCAAGTGTTTAATGGCCATCTACATATCTACTTTGAAGAAATGTCTATACAAGTCCTTTGCTCATTGTTTAATTGGTTTGTTTGTGGTTTTTTGTTCAGTTGTAAGTACCTTTATATATTCTGGTTAGTAAATCATTACAATATATATGATTTACAAATATTTTCTCCCACTTTGCAGGTTACCTTTTCACATTCTTGATAATGTCCTTTGATGCACAATTTTTTTTTTTTTTTTTTGAGACAGAGTCTCCATCTCTTGCCCAGGCTAGAGTGCCATGGAGTGAGCCTAGCTCACAGCAGCCTCAAACTCCTGGGCTCAAGCAATCCTCCTGCCTTAGCCTCCCAAGTAGCTGGAACTATAGGCATGTGCCACCATGACTGGCTAATTTTTTCTATATATATTTTTAGTTGTCCAGCTAATTTCTTTCTATTTTTTTTTTAGTAGAGATGGGCTCTCACTCTTGCTCAGGGTGGTCTCAAACTCCTTAACCTCAAAGGATCCACCCGCCTCACCCTCCCAGAGTGCTAGGATTACAGGCATGAGCCACCACGCCCGGCCCCACTTGAATTTCTTATTCCTCTTCCCTGCTCTACCTCTATCAACAGCAGCCTTTGTTAGTGGAAGTCTCTGGCTCCTTTTCCAGCCCAGCAGTTGCACAAAGGTTTGGATGGCAAGGTGGTTCTAGAAAAACTGCCTAGGTGTGTTTCAATCAATTCTATGCAACTGATTTTTATCCAGGGAGCTGTTATGAAAATGTTAGGTTGGGAGTCTGAATTCTCAGAGTCTATTCACTTTATTTTTTTATAATCAATAATATCCATAATCCTTGCAAGATTATACATAGTTTAGTCTTTCTTTTTTTTTTTTTATTTTTTACTGTATGGATTTTGGATTCTAACTCATTATGGTCTTTGGAAAAGCTTCCGCAGAGTGTTTGTACTTAATCCAAAATAAGATCTGCATGCGATATAGGTCATAGGCAACATGCTATTTAAAAGTTAGGGATTGCTAATTATTGGGCATACTCAAATGGTTGAGCCTGAAAATGAGAGTCAATGCTGCTGCTCAACAAACATTAAGGCAATTTGAACAATTTTGAAGGATAAAATTGAAGGACTCAGAGCATTCCCAGCCTAAGGCTATGGCACAAAGCAGCCACAACATTACCTTGCCTAGAAACCACAAAACAGTTCAAAGTATTGTTATGGGAGTAGGGAAAAGAGCGCTTAGAAGTGTTTGATTTTTAATATTTCTGAGTATACAAAAGATAAAAAGTATTGAAATGCAGCATTACCATATCTGAACCAATTTATTGTCTGTATTACAAAATCTCTTTGGGTTTTAATAAGAGAAACAGTAGTGGAAACATCAAGGGAGAAGAGTATCACTTTTCTCACATTAGAACATTCTGAGACTTTACAACTGAATATATTTCTTCATTTTCAATTCAGAGACACATAGATATAGAGACGAAGACAGTCTAATGGCTTGTTTGGAAATTTAATGACATAGTTAATAGAATCACATCTAGTCAAACAGGCTATGAAGTTTTGTTCCTTTGAATTGCATTTGTGTATCTCATTAATCCATGGGGCTCAGTTGCAGTTTCTTCCTGTTTGTGCCTTTAGATTTTTCAGTGAGTTGCTGGTAACATAGGCTCTCTCACCCAGAAGGCTTTCTTAAAATCATTGCTGCTTAATAGCCCTCACGTTGGAGTTGTTTACTGCAACTGGTTGAAATTAACTGTAGTGCCTGTTAGCCCAAGAGAAATGAAAATTTTAAATTACAGCCTCAGCACTTTTGATTTCTCATGGAGCCCTTACATCAAATGTATTCACAAAGCGCTGGTAAAATGTATTAAACAATTCAAATAATAGTCAAGTTTTAATGGTATACAATTGCCGGTATCCTTTTCGTAAGTCAGACTTCAACAATAACAGCAACAACAACGACATCAAAACCCAAATTTCTTGAGTTAATATGCAATCTGGTATGCAATCTTTTTTTAAAAAAAACATATCTCTGTTAAAATACATCAACACAATCATTCTTTGATTTTTTTATTTCATCATATTATGGGGGTACAAATGTTGTTAAGGTTACATACTTTCAGGGATCATTTCTATAGTCTGTTACTGGTGTGCAATCTTAAGCATTACAAGGCAGAAGAACCATTTTTATTTGTTTGTTTACTAACTAAGAAAACAATATTGGCATTTTTTTTAGTGTAGAGTGAGAAAAATATTATGAAAGATGGGAGAAGGGTATTAGATCCATCTCCAAGTTTATTATAGAGAAATATCAGCAAACATTGCTGTTTGTCCAAGAGGCCAGTTTTATTTTCCTAGAGAAAGACGTGAAATATCTCAGCAGGTTTTTTCTCATTAACTGAATCCTTACTATTTGCTAGGAAAGATGCAATGTGTTTTACCTACACTATCTAAGTTGACTCTAATTCAACGTGTAGGATAGGTACTATTATTTTCATTTTATACATGAAGAAACTAAGGTGCAGAGAAATTAAAAAATTGTTCAAGTTCATCGAGTCAATTGATGGTGAAGTTGGGGTTTGAACCTAAAACCACAAACCAAGTGGTCTCTTTTTATATCAAACTATTTTACATCAAAGTTGTATATCAAAATAACCATGTTTTTGACAATGTAAAAATTATTATAACTATTGAATTATTTAGAAATATATTATGTCTTGAAAATACATACATTTAAAATTTACAATATTTTTGTTACTTTTAAAGTTTTCATTAAGATTTATATTTTCTTTAATTCTTGTATTTTTAATAGATTCTCTATAAGATTTATCACTAATTTCCCTAAACATTTCAGTCACTTTTTTGAATTATAATTTATATCCCATAAATTTATTTATCCTTTTTAAGTGTATAAGTCACTTAATTCAGTATATTTATAAAATTCTAAGTATATCACCATATATTACCAAAATTTAATTTTAGAACATTCCCATCATCCTAAAAAGAACTCTTGTCCCTATTTACAGTCACACTGAATTCTCACCCTTTTCCTAGGTAACTGCTAATCTACTTTCTGTTCCTGCAGATTTAGCTTTCCTTGTCAGTAAATATGAATGAATTTATAAATATGTGTTCTTTTGTGTCTGAATACTTTTACTGAGCATAGTGCTTCAAGAATATTTGAAAGTTAATATATTAATATTACTGCTTAAGTATCTCAAAGAGTGATATTTAGGAATTTTGAATTGAAAAAACATTAGAGATACAGTCCATTATATATGCAGTTAAATGTATCTGGGGATTTAAAATAATGTGTAGCATTAGAATTTAAAGATAGAGTTTACCTATTTTTTCCCTAATTGTAGGCCCACCCTCATATTAAGTTGGTAATAGATTTCAGTGAATTGTGCTAGACACTAATGAATCCTAGAAAAATGAGAATTAATAAAATAGTGTAAGCATAAATTACATAAAGCAATCCTTTGGAAGTTTCTATTGCCATAACACAAATGAAAGTCCTTTTTAATTTTAAAATTCCATATTTTCTTAAAAGACTTTTCTTTTTCTATCAAGCTTTTCAAGGTATAAAACTTAGAAAGATATATTTGAATAATGACAGCTTATAATCAAAATTATATTAATTTATTTGAAATGTGGGTGGTGGGATTAAAAAAATGTAGGTGGGTGGGATTGAAAATAGACCTTTATAGTCATGTAATCTGTAAAAAAGCACATTTGTTTTAGTCAAAAATGTTGGTTAATTGTTTTTTATAAAAAATAATGTGTAAGAATCTTAGTTGCTTCTAATTCTCAATTCAAAACACTTCGATTTTATGGAGGTTGAATTTCTGATAATTATAGCCAAAAATAATCATCGTTAAATTAAAAAGATAAAAACAAAACATATTACTGACAAATAATAAAAATATATATATCAATGGAAAATAAAATATAAAAGAGAAGATAAAAAAAGACAGCGGTTTTCAAAGTCAAGGAAAGTATCTCCACCAGAAACAGAAAGAAATACAAAAGAATAAGTAAAAATGAAGCTTAGATGTGTTGGGCTTAAGGTCTATCTTAGTCTATTTGTGTTGCTATAACAGAATACCACAGACTTGGTAATTTATAATGAACAGAAATATATTGGCTCATATTTCTGGAGTCCAAGACATATGACATCAAGGCTTTGGCACCTGATGAGGGCTTTCTTGCCACATCATAAACTGGCAGAAGGCATCACATAGCAGAAGAGCAAAAAGAGGGAAGAGAGAGCAAGAGGGGGTGAACCCCCTCCCGCAATAAGGAACCCACTCCTTCCATCATGGCATTAGTCCATTCATGAAGGTTCTAACTACATCTTAAAAGTCCTGCCTCCCAATAATATTACAATTGCTGTTAAATTTCAATATGACTTGTGGCCAGGGCAAGCATTCAAAACATAGTAAGGTGCAAAAGCAAACAGAGATAGTCAAGAGCTAGATGCCTTCACGATAAAAGAAATAAGAAATATTTAACATGTGATGGAGGCTCACTGCAAGATATTAGGACCAGACTTCTCAACAATGAAACTGCCTAGGATTATAGGATATATACTGCTACCATTTAAGGAGAGTAAAATAAAGCAGATTCTCCATCAAAACCGGGATCTCAAAGATGCCTAATATTGTTCCAGTCTCCTGAATCTTTCTATATCCTGCAGTGATGACTTGATTCAACTGTAAAACAAGTTCACTGGAGGGATAAACTTTGCTTATTCTCTGCAAGAGTGTGAAGACTAAATGAGGTGAAATCGTTTTTCACTTGGCACAAAAGAAGTACTCAATACCTGTGTGATTAGTGTCAGGAGCTCACCTGAGCTGGGATAGAGCTGAGCTGCCAGGTATTGGAGTAGCCAATGAAAGCAACAGGCCAAAAAAATAAGGTAAGCCTTTAAAGACATGGCAATGGCTTAGGCATGAGGTTAAAATCAGAGAAAATGCCAACTCCCCTGTCCCATTTTCCCTCACAGAATGGTGAGGCAGAGCCAGGGGCAGGTGGATCAGCATAGACATGCGAGTTTGGGGGTCATCTCACTGTTTTAGGAGTCTGAACAAAAGGGGAGGAAATAGGATTGACAACTATTAATAAATAGGATTATTGATATATAATTAGGGAAAATTTGAGATTGTATAATCTGTACCTTTAATGCATTGCATATACAAATTATATAAGTGAAGTTTTTATTAAAAACTGGGGCTAAGAGTATGGTGTTACAGATTTGAAATTTGCCAAAAGTAATATTCAAATTGACATCATCATATTGGTAATGAGTGAGAAAGTATGCATATTTCAACAAGAAGAATAAAGTCAGAAGATTTTTGGATTTATTTCACACACGATATAAACAAATTTTTCTTTAAAGTTTAGGGTCTTTTGGAAAAGTTATTTTGTTTCTTCATATAGACATGTGTAAGCACTTAGGAAATAAACCTATATTTTATTCTATATAGATTCAGTCAACTGTTGAATATTTAAGTGTGTGCATATGTTCATGTTTCATTCACTTTGAACATTTAGTTCCCTGAAGATGTTACAAGGATAGCTTACTAGAAATGTGAATTTTTAATGATAATAATAGGAAATACTTATTGTATGGTCTTACAATATGTATTATGATATAGTTACTAATTTTATCCCCATTATAAATCTGAAGAAATTGAGGCTTTGACTAATGTTTTATGTCATAGTCTAGTAATTATAATTCTGACATCACCAAAAGTTTTGTTTTAATTATTTTAATCATCTGAAACATGTTTGAGAAAGAAAACTATGTAGCTTACTTTTTTACCTTTGGCAGTCCCCAGTGTAGCAAAACTGAAATGGTACTCTGAGACTCACATCTAGAACTATCTTCTTCTATATACACATTTTTAACAAATATAAAATAGTTTCCTCCTAAGTGGCAATAGTCTGTGTGCTACTTACTAGCTTTTTGCCAAATTGTGTATTCTCTTTCCTCTTTTAACAAGATATTGCATTTGCAAATATAAACTGGGCAGAGAATAGAAGAGCATGAGGAATCTAATAACAGCACTGGATGCCAGAGCAGTCATCTACTGGAGAGATTCATGGTAGGCACCAAAATCAGCAAAATAGGGAATTCATTCATTCACTTATTTATTTTTGATTATTCATTAGCTATATCCTGAGCATCATGTTGAGGATCAGAACAATGTGAAGAGTGACTAAGCCTGAACTTACTCCCATTGTTCCTCAGAATATTTAAAGCAGTATATGTCTCTTCAGTTGCTTTCTTCTAATATTCAGAGATGAAGTACTATTTTTCTATGTAATTAACTTGTAAAGAAAAATTATTATGTTTTATTTTCAGAGTTAAAGTGAAGAAAATGTTACAAGAGGTGTCATACCTCCATAAATAAACAGCGTGCTTGTGCTTTGATGTAAATAAAGATCGTCAAAAAAGAAAATAGTTTGCTGCAAGACACTGAGTTTTACAATTCTATTAAACAAGGTTTTCCCTGTTTCCTTAAAGAATCTGAAAATATTCTGCATCTATTTATGTACATTGCATCATAAGGGAGAAATATGTACATTGTTTATTTAAAAGATATATGTTATATCTTCTTCCTGTTATATTGGTAGAGAAAAATGTTCATAATCAACACAGTGTTTCATAATTTTCTCTACCTAGCAGAGAGATTAAATGCGGGTGAAATAAATTAACAAGCCTAAAACAAAGAAAATCCACAAACACTTTCTGAATAATTATTTTCAGATTTTGCTTATTTATTTTTAATAGATAAGTATAATTTCATATACTTATGGGTACATGGGATGTTTCGATATATGTATATACACTGTAGAAAGATTAAATGGAGCTAATTAACATATCCATCACTTCGACAACTTACCATTTTTGTGAGAACATTTAAAATGAATTCTTTTTTTGAATTCTACTGCACTCGAAAAAAAAAAAAACATGCTTAGTATGTGCAGCTTCTTGATAGTGTTTAGTTTGAAGAATCTGGCTGCTGGTTAAAAATCTATGTGTGATTTTTTTTTCACGCCTGACCATAGACAATGACAAACATTTTAACTGACAAGGCTCATGGGGAAAATCTGCCCTGTCCACATCCTCTCATCAGACTTGGTATACAGCCAGTGCATTACAGTCTCCAATGGTCTCTTTATCTGGGATCTCCAGAGGCCTCATTTTGGGGTAGGGGGAAGAGGGAGAAATATTGAAGATATTTTTCATCACTCTGACTCAGTACTTTTCCGCTCCTAGCCCTCTCCCTTTTTACCCCCCATCCTGGGGTCCATAAAACTGCAGCAGTCTTCTGTTTAGAATTCCCTGGGACAAGGAGATGACCCCCATATCTGCACTGATCCACCTAACCCTCAACTGGTGCATGGTCCATGTGGAGATGGGTGCACTGGTCCATGGGGAGAAAACAAAATGGGGACAGAGATGTGGGGAGGGGCCAGTGCAATCTTTGGTTTTAGCTCTTGGCTTCTATTATCACAATAAGAAATTAAAGGTTTGATAGCTACTTCATTTAGGGCTTGTTGCTCTGACTGATTACTCAAACACTTGAGTTTGAGTTTTCTCTAGTGATTACCTACATTTATGTGCTACATGTACATATAAAAACATTGTATATGTATATACATGCACATATGCATAAATATTTAATTTTGAGTAGCAACAGGCTTACAATGAGATTCACTCGAAATAGCAATATCATACTGGTGCCTTATATTCCTTTCACATAAGGTAAAATCTTTAATTGATGAGTCATAACCCACTGGAATTTTCAGTCTATTGTGATCTAAGAAGTTTTCTGGAGTCATGTGTTTAGGTGCTAACATTCATAACTCCTGTTACAGCTGGTGTATCCCATCTGTCTCAGACATACTGTCAAAATAATCAGATGGTGAAATGTGAAATGTGCATCTCAGTGTTCAAGACCCAAGTCTGGTACTTCAGCTTTGCATGTGTCACAGAGAGGATATGTGTAGGGGATGATTTTGATGTGACAGGAATCTCCTACCTGCTTATCCATCACAATTTTAAAAAGTACAAGTCCACTCTAATGATACATTAAAAACTTCTAGGTAGTAGAACACAATTTCAGTGTATTCCAATGTGGACAAATTAAATGTCCATGATTTTATTAAATGTCCAATACACCCTTAAATAATAGTAAGACATAGAAGAAAATTTTCAGCAATTTTTGTACACATTGGGAGGTATTACAAATCAAAATACTAGAGGCCAAATGATTTTTAATCTCTCAGATTCTTACTGTCAAGAAATATTTTTCATATAAATAAAGCATTTAAGTTAATACAGAGGTAGTCATTTTTATATTAAAGAGCAGTGTATAACATTTTAAAAAAGAAAGTCAAGGCCAGGCCTGGTGGCTCACGCCTGTAATCCTAGCACTCTAGGAGGCCGAGGCGGGCGGATTGCTCGAGGTCAGGAGTTCAAAACCAGCCTGAGCAAGAGCGAGACCCCGTCTCTACTATAAATAGAAAGAAATTAATTGGCCAACTAATATATATATATATAAAAATTAGCCGGGCGTGGTGGCGCATGCCTGTAGTCCCAGCTACTCGGGAGGCTGAGGCAGAAGGATTGCTTGAGCCCAGGAGTTTGAGGTTGCTGTGAGCTAGGCTGACGCCACGGCACTCACTCTAGCCTGGGCAACAAAGTGAAACTCTGTCTCAAAAAAAAAAAAAAAAAGAAAGTCAAAAATTAAATTGGTACTGATTGATCAACACTTGTATGCACATATGGAAGTCACATTCATAGGGCATTGGGCAGGTGGGAGGGCGGAGGAGGGGATGAGCAAATTCACACCTAATGTGTACGGGTGCATGATGTCTAAGGGTGGGCACTCTTGTAGCTGCAACTTCGGCGGTGGAAAGGCAACATATGTAACCAAAGGGTTTGTATGCCTGTGATATTCTGAAATAAATAATAAATAGATAAATACAAATTTCCCTGTTTGTTTCTTAACTGCTTTTTAAAAGAATTTCAACAAAGAAATGTATAGCCTAATTGCTTTCCCTTTCTTTTCTTGTATACAAACTAAAAATGTCACTCATAGTGGCCTGAGTTATTCCTGCACCTGTGTTCTTATTTTAAACAGATTTCTTTCATTATTTTCTTCTGTCAAATTATTCTACACTCTCACATCCTTATAGTTTACACGAATACTTCCCCAAAATCACAAAATCTTCTTCAGTCAGTTTTTCAAAATGGATTTAGTTCTCCCCACAGTTCTTAAAATAGGAATCTATCTACTCTCGGTCTATATTTGCTCACTACGTTTTCAAGACTTCCTTTAACATCTGGATTATATTCCTAAGATTTTGACTTCTTTATTTATAGTTACCTTGTCAGATACATTTAAAGAAAATGTTCTCACACTTTTTAATTTTTATATTTAATATTTGTTTTTTATTCCTCCTTTGCACTACATTGTGATGATTCTCCTGTCTTTTAGGTAAATTCTCGATTATTTCCTATTAATAAAGGATTAGGTCATTGTTAACCACTCCAACTCTGACCATTAAGTGAGTCAGCTTATTTATTTATTGTGACCAGTTAATAACAATTTGATGGTGAATACATGTGGAGATTGTTTTTCCATTCTTGTGATACTTCACTTAGTAGAATGGGCTCTACTTCTATCCAGGATAGTGCAAGAAGTGCTAGATCATCATTGTTTTGTGGCTGAGTAGAACTCCATACATATGCCACATTTTATTAATCCATTCATGTATTGATGGGCACTTGGGTTGTTTCCACATCTTTGCAATTATGAATTGTGCTGCTATAAACATTCTAGTGCAGATATATTTTTTTATTGAATGTCTCTTGTTCATTTGGGTAAATGCCCAGTAATGGGATTACTGGATCAAATGGTAATTTCTTCTTATATCTCTTTGTGATATCTCCATATTACTTTTCACAGAGCTTGTTCTAGTTTGCAGTCCCACCAGCAGTGTAAGAGTATTTCTATCTCTCCGCATCCATGCCAACATTTATTGTTTTGGGTCTTTTTGATAAAGGCCACTCTCTCTGGAGATAAGTGACATCTCACTGTGGTTTTGATTTGTATTTTTATGATGATTAGAGATGTTGAGCATTTTTTCATATGTTTGTTAGCCATTGGTCTATCTTCTTTTGAAAAGTTTCTGTTCATTACCTTTGCCCATTTTTTGATAGGGTTGTTTGATTTTTTTCTTGCTTATTTTCCTAAGTTCTATATAGATTCTAGTTATCAGCCCTTTATCAGATGTGGAGCATGTGAATATTTTCTCCCATTTTGTAGGTTGTCTGTTTACTCTAGCGATAGTTTCCTTGGCTGTGTAGTAGCTTTTTAATTTGAATAGGTCCCATTTATTTATTTTTGTTGTTGCTGTGATTGCCTTTGGGGTCTTCTTCATAAATTCTATCCCTAGGTCAATGTCTGTAAGAGTTTTTCCAACATTTTCTTCTAGAATTTTTATAGTTTCATGCCTTAGGTTTAAGTCTGTTATCCACCATGTGTTGATTTTTGTGAGAGGTGAAAGGTGCAGATCCTGTTTCAGTCTTCTACATATGGCCATCCAATTTTCCCATCATCATTAATTAAAAAAGGATTCTTTTCCTCAGTGTATGTTTTTGTCTGCCTTTCAAAGATTAGATGATTATATGAGGATGATTTTATAAAATAATTCTATACTTCACATAGAACCACAGAAGACCCTGTATAGCAAAAGCAATCTTAAGCCAAAAAAATTAATTGGGAGGCATCAATTTACCGGACTTCAAGCTACATTACAAGACTATAGTAACTAAAACAGCATTTTATTGGCACAAGAAAAGAGATTTTTTTTTTAATATTGATCTAACTTCAGAAAGGTAACATTTATTTACCCTAAAAGAAGGATAAAAATCTTTACCCCAGTGTTATTGTTTACTAATGTAAGGCGTTAGCAAAGTTCCACAGTATCTGATGAGAAGTAGCTGTTAATATTGTGGTTTGCAGCACATGATGAATTGCTTTCTATTGCTGCTTTCAAGATTTTTTTCTTTGTTTGTGGCTTTCAACAGTTTGACTGAGATATGTCTAGTTATCATCTCTTAATTTTATTTTCTTGGGTGTTTATTGATCTTTTTAGATATGTAAATTTATGTGTTTTTTTTCCAATTTAGTTTTAGTTATCATTTCTTGAAATCTTTTCCTGTTTGCTGTTATTGCTTATGTCCAGAAAAAAAATTTCCTGGTCCTCTCTCTTTTTTCCTGATATATTAATTAAGTTACCATGCTTATTGGTATCCCACAGGTCTCTGAGACACTATTTATTAGTCTTACTTTTTCACTGTTCTTTACATCGGATAATCTCTTTTGAGATGTTTTTTAATTTGTGGATTTTTTTCCCTCCTGCCAGCTTAAAGCTGCTATTGAACCACCCTATTGTGAGGTTTTTCTCTGTAATTATTGTAGTTTTCAACTTCAGAATCTTGATTTTTAATATAATTTTTACTTCTTTACTGTCTCTATTTCATAAGACTTGTCATTAAATTTCTTTTTAAATCTTAAATTAACTTTTCTTTGTATTTTGAACATTTTTTATAATAATTGCTTTGAATTTTTTTTTTTCTGTGAAGTCCAACATTTGGGCTCCCTCTGGGCAGTTTCTCTAATCCATACAAACATTCATCTCAAAAAATTATTGTAGAGATAATTAAATGAGCATAAAATCATCTATGCTAAAGTTAGAGATAATAGGAGTAAGGTATTTGTGGGAAAACTTTTAAAAAAATAATCTTAAGGATTCTTAGCATATTTTGTGCATTTAGGCTCTATTTTCCTACCAGTAAAAGAAAAAATAAGAAGAAATAGAGAATATCTTCTGTAATCTTCAAACTCCTTCTCAAAATTTTCTCAATGACTTGCTCTACTTCTTTTCCATCCTATTTTGATCTACGATCAAATATTATACTGATTTGTGTATGGTAACAAGTTCCAGATATCTTATTTTGGATCATGAAAACATGCAACTGAAAATAAACAAAGTTCAAAAGTACAAAATATATAATGTATAGATATATGAATGCTTTAAATATTTCAAATAATTAAGTTCAAGGCATGTTTTTCTGGAACTTACCTTATGTGATACTCTCCATCACAATTCAGGATACAAACACTTGCAAATTGTGCTTCACTATGTACTACTGAGCAGAACTACATTCCATCCTCTGGTCATATATACACCTTCAATCACAAAAATTAAACTGTATTTTCAGAATTATTTTTCCCACTAAGACCAGTTATTATTCAAGTCTTAGTTCATCTATGGTAAGTATATTATGATAACTACTGTCTTATGAATTTGTTCATAAATTAATTTTTCACAGGTGAGCTCTATAATTGATTTTTCTGAAAAGTTGAATTCAGGCACTGGACCTATATTCAAATTGCAACTTTGCACTATATAAACCTTATTTGTATGTTAGTTGTTTAGCATTTCCCCCCTCACTCTCTAAGTTAATAGTATGATTCACTACTTGAATTTAAAACTATGAGAATTTTTGATGCATCCTTTACCTTAACATCTTTTAGATATTTACAGCATCCTAATATTGTAAATTAAACTGCAGGAGTGGAGGGGATGGTGGAGGCTTATGAACATTGTGGATTTATTTACCACTTACAATGAGTACTTAATGCATTTCTATTTTAAAAAATTGTTTATAAACAACCTTAATTCTGTGATTAACATTTTGTACAATTCTTTCTATTAATCATTTTAATTAATATATTTATGTTGCATATATCAAGTGTATATCATATATCAAATGCATATGTGTGTTTATACTTACATAGAACCATAGATTTATATTTATGAAATTGAGAATAAGTGACATATATAGTTTTATTTCTTTGTATTTCATATGATATGCACCTTTAATATTTTACTTATCATTATTTATTACCCAAAACTTGATTTCTACTCAATATTTCACATATGTTAACATTTCAGTCAAACATTTTTATATTGTTCATTATTAGTTTCTTTCCTCTGGAATTTTTATTCATAAATAAAACTCTCATGAATATCCTCAAGCACCAACTTTAGCTTGTATCTTGATTATTTCTAGCAGTAGTACAAGGGAAAAAAATCTTGATTGGGTGTTAAGATGAATTGTTTTAGTCAAATAAAGGATTCTAATACATAATTCAAAATTTGATCAAGTATCACTTTGAATTCCCAACAAGGATTATGAGATAACTCTTATCCTCTCCTTTTTCCCCAAGATATTTGGGTTTTACAAAATAATAATTTAAAAAACCCAGTAAAACGTATTTACATATTTTACACCTGAATTATGTTTTCTCAAAACAACTCTGTATTCTCAGTGAAGAGCATTAGCCAAGAGGTGAAAAGGAAGAAATTTAAGCTAAAATTATTAGTTACTTTTCAAAAAGAAATTTAAAATCCTCAGCTATTTGTGTTTAGATTGTAAAACATCCTTCTTAAATGTCAGTGCGCATGCCTTTCAATTGCTTTTACTTAAGCATCTGTATTAATATTTCTTGTCTAATTTTAATTAAATAGACATGCTTGAAGCTATTATTTGAGGGGGGAGGGAGGCATGGGCAATATAAATAACCTTAACACTTGTACCCCCATAATACGCTAAAATAAAAAAAAATCATTGTGCAGAAAAATAAACATGTAAAACTTTGATGAACTAATCTCTTTAAATAAAACAGTCTGAGATGTTTAAAATATTAAAATTTGATTTAAATTCATATTTATACTCCTTCCTAAAAAATACATTTTCTAAAATATTTTGTTCCTATTGCCAAAGGAAAAAAATAAGGAACTCATTAAGAGAGATTCTTTTAATTATCATTCTATTTTCCTGTTAAAATGGCAAGAGATATATTGAAATTAACAAATACCATGGAAGAGTTCATCTATATTTTGGGGCTATTATATTTTTCTTGAGCTGTAGTAGGTATCATTTTTGGGGAGAAATATCTAACTATACAGTAATATAAACTATTAGTTAACAATTATTTATTAATAATTTATAGTAATAATATTTACATCAATACAATATTACTATGCAATATATATCTATATTATTATATACTTAGAAATATATTATATAATTATATGTACATATATTCTATTTGCAGAGAAATATTTTAACCACACTGAAATGTATAGTTCCCTCTACCATTTATTAAGTTGTAAAAAAAATTGAAACTGTTGAATGAAGGCAAATTATCTTGCAATTTATAACAGCATCTCATTTAAAATATCTACTTTATGACCTAAAGCAATATTTTAGGTTTTAATTAAACTGATACCAAATAATATATTGTTCAGCATATTGAGCTGAGCAGATTCCAACTTATATTTCCTAGAAGCCACATATTATTCACTCTTCAGAATCTGTGAAAAGTGAGAAAATATATGTGATTATTTAGGAATAAAGCCAAGATGAATATGACTCATATTCATTTTTAATTGCAAATTTACCATGTGATATGGTTAATGGTAGAATTATAAAAACTATATACTCTATATTTTCTTTTGCAAAACATTACTTTATTTAGAAGATGAGGTAAAGGGAATAAGAACATTTGCAAAAAAATTATAAAATGGTTTCAATTAATATTATAGTGAACCTGTGTATTGAAAGATGTTATATATAACATAATTGAAATATATATGTTTTATGTAATTTTTTGTGATATCAGGGTGAATGTGAGATAAATAGGAGAAACAATGATGTGGAAAATATGTGTTATTTTAAGGTTCATAAATTTCTCATCCATAAAGTCTGCCTTTTTCTCAATCACACCTTTGTCTGCTATTATGATTAATTGTGCAGAAACACAAGAGATTGACAGGGAATTAACCACAGTCTAAGATTTTTCAGTTACAAAGACAAGAAATCAGACAGTGCTTAAACAACACCCCCACAATGTATCAGTTGAAACAATAAAACAAAAGCATATCAAGTTTACCAAGTAAAATTGTTAATTGCTTGAATTTTCACTTATTTATTAAATTGTTTTGCTAATTTAATCTTTTAAATGATGAATTTTATAATATGGTTGTATAGTCAAATAACATGAATCTTTTGAGCATTCATAACAACATTAATGTTAAAACATTAAATCTTAAGAGCATATTAAGTTTTTGTAACAATTCCTAAATTTAAATACTTTTCATGCATTTAATACATTTTACAGTTCCTCAAATCCCTGAAAAATTAGGTTAACAATGTTAGGCACAAAGTTATTTATTTAACTAGGTACAGTCAGACTACCAGATACTATGGAGAATCCAGAAATTGTCTAACACATGATATTGGACATTGCCTTTCATAAGCTTACAGGTAATTCTAAAGATACCTCTTTCTAAAATGTACTATTTTTTTTAACTAGGTGCCAACTACTGTTATCTGCACTTTGTGTGAGATAGATGGGAGAAAACAAGAACTGTGAAATATATGAAAATTTTTGAAATAATATGTTACACTGAGTATTAATAACCACAAACAACATATTGAAGAAGTGGATAGTTGTGTGGTTTTGGACCAGTAGTGAAGTCTTTGTGGAAGAAAGAGGTACCTGGTTTTAGAAGAAAGCATGGTGATGTGTGAATGTAGCGAGAAGTCTGTACCCACAGAAATAAATAACCATTAGTGGGCCTATGAGGAAGTCAAGGAAGGAATTAGTCTGGAACATAGGAGCTATGGGATTAGTGAGAGAAAAGGTAGATTATCCAAAGTGAGGTGACAGAAGATCAGAAGAATGGGCTCCACATGTACTCGCCATCAAATTGGTACTGACTGAAAAACACTATGGTGCTCAAATATGGTGGTGGGGTTCTCCAGGGTGGGTTGGGGGGTGCAGTGAGCATTGTGGAGGGGAAGGGCATGCCTCTAACTCTTGCTAAGGAGAAGCAAAAATATAAAAGGTAACCAAAATGTTTGTACTCTCATATTTTCCTAAAATAAAAAAAAATAAGTGCATAACTGTAATAAAATGTAATTTTCAGATACATCTGCAAATACAAGCTATCTTTATTTTATATGTGATCTAATCTCAAGGTCAACCTGCACATACTGAATAGAGTAAATGGGAGCAATGGGAATACTTAATTTTACTCTAATCCATTAAATACATTGAGTTTAAAGGTTGATTTAAGCAATGTGTATCTTCTCAGTTATGGCTCTATCTCTTTGCTTCTCATGAGTGGAATATTGACTTCTGTGCTTATTGGATGCTAAAGAGAAAGAAAACCTCAAATCCACACAGAGCCCTCATGTTGCCTGGTATCTAATAGGAATTTGCTGGCCTGATATGTTTTGTGAACTGGTAACTACTGAGGTATAAGTGATCTTGACCACAAGTCTTTGGCAGAGATTTTGATACTGAACCTATGAACGGAAAAATCTGTGGTCTTTATCTTTATCTAGGACTGATAAATCCTTAGCTGATTTGGCCTCACCTTAGCTGTCAGTGGTGCCCCAGGCATTTATTAGCTCTCACAGGCGTTTTAGGCAATAACTTCTTTCTGTCTTTTGGCATAGGCTGCCCAATTTAATCTATGTCTTAGCTGACCTCATATGCTTCTGGTGGTTTGCATTTCTGCTAATTTCTCTGTTGTCAACAGGGAGTATTTAGGAAATTTTTGTTCGTATTCATGCCACAGGAGAATTTCAGGGTGACTCCAGCATATTATTTCAATGCTTGGCTTCAGTGTAAACAATTATTCTATTAATATACAGACAAATTTATGTTGAGATAACTATGAAGAAGCTATCCTAGGTTGTTACTAAAACCTCAAGGTGATGGTATTCGAAGGTGTGGCCTTTAGGGAAAATAAGGCCTTTAAAATAAAGCCTCCATTAATGGGATTATGCCCTTATATCCAAGAGATTTTGTTCATCCCTTCCACATGTGCGGACACAGCTAGAGGTGTATATATGAACCAATAGGTAGGCCCTTATCAGACACCGAATCTTCTGGCACTTTGATCTTAATTTCTCAGCTTCAAAAATATGAGAAATAAAATTATTTTGTTTATAAACCACTAAGTTTGTGGTAGTTGGGATAGCTTACTGAGTGAACTAAGACAATTCATATACTTATTTTATAAAATTTAGCGGTTTTTATTTTTATACTACATAAAAAACATTCAAAATATAAGTGGACTTCTTCTATATGATTAATGTTACTTAGAAAACCCTTCAAGCAACCATCATATGTTATAGTAAAATGTTGAAAATTTTACTGCGGAGTTAAAAAAAATCAAACAAGAATGTTTCTCATCACTATTTCTTCTCAAAAAATTAAAGCAAATTTTATTCAGTGTAGTATAAGAATACAAAAGTCTATCTAAGCAATTAAAAACTCTTATTATTTACAGACATTAATGATTGTGTTGTTAGAAAAACCCACTCACAAAAACCTGTAGATAAACTATTATAATTAATAAGTACATTTAGCAATATTATAGTGTAATATTTAAGTAATTTTTTTTCATTTCTAAATGATAACAGGCAGGCTAAAAGAATTTTTAAAGGTACAATTTATATCAGTTTCTGAAAAATAAAATACATAGGAACATAAATAGAGCTCATATTTAAACAAACAAACAAAAAAAGCAGATGCTGATGTCAACAAGATGGCCAATTAGGAAGGTCCAGGCCATTTTTCTGCATGGAAACACCAAATAAACAACAATACATGGATCAAAATCACTTTCTGAGAACTCTAGAAACCAGTTAAGTAGTTACAGCAATCAAACAAATGCTTAAGAAAAAACTGCACTCAGACAGGTAGGAAAATTGTGTTTTTTTTTTTTAACCTTTTCACTATTCCTTCGTTAGTTCAGTGATGCGTTGTCAGGAGGAAACAGCCTAATTTCCAGCACCTTCTTTTGGGACAGAAGGAAAAGAGAGGGACTTGTTTGCGATATTCTGGCTTGTCTGGGAACTGCCCAAGGGATGGGTTTCTGTCTTGCCTAACTCAGGGAACTTATGGGAGCGGTAGCATAGTTTGTACACTAAATTGGAGGCCACTGAATGCAGTGATGAGTGCTGTTGCAGAGCAAGGCTGAAGGGGATCTGTAGACACAGGCACTTGGAGGCCAGAGATTATGGGCAGAGGAGCACAATAAAATTCTGAAGCTACTGAGAAGAAACAGGAAAAACAAAGACACTTAAAATCAGTTGTATGTACAGGGAACTAGAATAAAAATACATGTACATGCCCAGGGAAGGCATATCTCTAGGAAATATTTGAGAGCATAGTGAGCCTCTATGTCAGGCTGAATAATGAAGAACTTACACAATCCCAGTCTGAAAGAAGTGGCAGTCTTGGTTTTTTTCCAAATTTCAGCAGATTATCACAAGATATATAAAGGACAAACAAAAGCTGATGAAGATCATTACCACTAGGCCTATTCTATTAAAACACTAAAAGGAATCCTACTAGTTGAAACAAATGGATTCTAGAGAATAACTTGAAGACATATGAAAATGTAAAGTTTTCTGGTAATGTAAATATGTGGAAAATATAAAAACCTGTATTATTTAATTTTTATTTATAAATCAAATTGAATTATTTTATAGAATTTAAAATGCAAAGCATAAAAATAACTATAATCTCTATAAATGTGTACATGATATATAAAGATGTAATTTACAGTATCAATAACACACAGAGGAGGCACAATTGTAAAGAAAAAGAGTTTTTATATGCAATTGAAATCAAGCTGTTATCAGTTTAAAATAGATGGTTATAGCTTTAATATGTTTTATGTACTCCCCTCCATAACAACAAAGAGAATATTTATAGAATATACATAAAATGAAATGAGAAGAGAATCAAAGCATATTACTGTAAAAAAATTAATCACAAAGGCTGTAAAGAAGGAAATGAAGACAACACTATAACAAACAGAAAACAATTAACAAATTGGCAATAGTACATTGTAGGGGACTGATATATATTTTCCTAGGTTAAGAATTAAAGTTAGTGAGTAATGTGTGTGTTCTGCCCAGACCGTTTGAGAGTAATGTGTTCTGGACAGGCTCCTTGTGATAAACAAAGGTGTTGCCTAGAGGCATAATGAAGGACCTGAGCTGCAAGTAGCAAGCTGCCCTGCCCCACAGCATTAGGGGCCTAGAGGCCGCATGATAAACACTCCATAAGATGGCTGATTAGTCAATGACGGGTAAGACCCCTTAAGGGAGGGGCGACCTAAGCCAGCACAGCCGCCGGGGTTCAGCCGAAGATCTTAGGGGGGTCACCCTAAGAGAAGCTGGGGATGAGAAATGCCCCCTGTGGTTTGCCTTGCACATCCTTGCTAATCTTGGTCTGTGATCTATGCCTAGTGCCTAGAGCAACCACCTGGAAACCTTGAGTCAGGGGATATCTGCTTCCCTAAGGCTACGTATTCTGGAATTTATGGCCATTGCTGAAATGCCTGGGTGGTTATGTACAAGGAATTAACTTTAATCTTTTAGAGTATAAAAATAAAACTGAGCTGGTGTATTATGACTCGAGTCAACCATCTGTATGTGTGTCCATGTTTTTCTTTTTTGTGTTCTGCATTTATGTTTTGTGTTCTGTGTTCATCCTCCGTCCTGTAAATGGGCCACAACAGTACGTCATTCCCTTTCTGTAATTACTTTAAATATAAATGGATTAAACTCTCTGCTATGGTATAAATGTTTGTATCCACCCTAAATTGATACTTTAAAACCTAATCACCAATGTGATGATATTAGAAGATGGAGCTTCTGAGAATTCATTAGGTAGTGAGAACACTGCCCTCAAGAATGGAATTAGTGCCCTTATAAAAAAAGCTTCAGAAAGCTGCCTTGCCTTTCCACCATGTGAAGACACTGTGAGACAGTGTTTTAGTCCATTTTTTGTTGCTATGACAGAATACTTGAGGCTGATAAATTTACAAGAAAAGAGAAATAGCTGGCTCATCAAGGCTAGGAAATCCAGCATCATGGCACTAGCTTCTGCTCAACTTATGATGAAGGCCTTGTGCTGCATCATAACATGACAAGGAAATGAAAGGGGAACATGGTACCTGATAAAGAGACCATTTACAAGGAGGAATATATATTTACCTGTTCTCACAGTACCTAACTCAGTCCCATGAGAGCAAGAATCCTCTCTAACGGGATGGCATTAATCTATTCATGATGATGTACCTCCAGGACCCAAAAAACATTCACTAGGCCTTACCTCCCAACAACAGTACTTTGGCAATTAAATTTTAACAAGAGTTTTGGTGGGACAAACCACATCCAAAACATAGCCTTCTGCTCCCAGCCTCCCAAAACTCATGCCCTTCCAATAAACAAAATATAATCATTCTATATTAATGGTCCTAACAGTCTTAACTCACTTCAGCATCAACTCAAAAATCCAAATTCCAAAGTCTCATCTGAAATGCAAGGCAAAATTCTTTCTAGCTCTGAATCTGTTAAATCAGAAAACAAATTACCTACTTCCAAAACACTATAGGAAAGGCAAGAAGAGCTTTCCAATCTCTCTTTTTCTTTTTGAGAACAGGAAATAAAAACTCCTATGTGCAAGATTGCCTTCCTATTTCAGGAGAAAAGAGATGTTCTTCAACAGGAAGTCATAGCCAAGAGAATTCTATACAAACAAACCTTGTTAAAATAATTCTTATTTTTCTATAGCCTCCTTACATATTTAATAATTTAGTTACATTTCTGTAGTTGCCTCTCTTTGTTCATCCTACATAAAAGCATTTGGAGTTTGCCATTTCTCTGGGTCTTTATTTTTTTATAATGAAGATCCCAAGTCATGCAAAATTTAAACGTGTACGCTTTTCTTCATTAATGTGTCTTATGTCAATTTATTCTCAGGCCCAGCCTGAGGGCAAAGGTAAAGTTTTGCCTTTGTTCCTTTCTCTTTTTATTTATTATTTATTTATTTTACTTATCTAAGTGGTGCTTACATTGGTGGTTCCTACATTGGTGATTATTTTATGATTTACTGCTGAGCTATATGGATATTTTCATTTTGTATTATTTGCCATATGTGTTTTTGAACTGAATGGTCTGTTGGCAGCTCAGCATCACTTTGGTCCCTTGTAAATTTTGACAATGAGAAGTAGTCTCCAAAAATTTAGAAACCAGGAAAGAAGTGTCCATTGAAGCAGTTACAAATGTGAAACTTACAGTTGGGTACCAGAAAAATATCCAGTTTTGTGTCCTAAACTAAAAAATTACTGAGACCTGCCCCAAAATTCTTTTAAATGCAGCAATTTTCTAGAGAGTTGATGAGAACTCTTGACCTTAATACTGAAGAATGAATTTTTTTGTGTGTGGTTTCTCTGACCTTTTTCTTGCAGTCATTTACATGGTTATGCAAATTTCCATTAAAACCTTCATATTAGGAATATGTAGACTGGCTTTTATATTCTTTAAGAATCCTTGACTAACTATATCAATACCTATATCTATCAACATATATCAGATACATAGTTATTTATCTACATATATATGATTGCGTTCTTCCAAAATTCATGTTGAAACTTAATCTCCATTGTGGTAGTAGTAAAAAGTGGGGTCTTTTAGGAATTGATTAAGTTATGAGTGTTACACCTTCATGAATGGGATTAGTGCCCTTATAAAAGAGGTTGAAAGAAGCTGCCTTGCCCCTTCCATCATGTGATACATTGTCCACCCCTTCTGCCATGTGAGGGCACAGCAAGGAGGCACCATCTATGAAGCAGAGAGTATGCCTTTAATATACATTGACCCTGCTGGTGGCTTGAACTTGGACTTCCAATACTGTCATTTATATATTACTCAGCCTAAGGTATTTTGTTATAGCAACAGGAATGGACTAAGATAATTGTCATTATGTATAGGTTATATCTCACTATAAAATATGTTGAAATATTTGTACTATGCTGTCCATTTGAAAATTGGGGGAATTACTGAGAAAGTGAAAAGGAAAAACAATCCATAGCCATATGATCCTTTCCACAGGCTTTCTTGCTACATTTCAATTATTTTCTTAAGTATGTAAGAATGAATATAAGCATATAGGCAGTGTAGTGTGTTTACTTATTTATTTATGATTTTTTAAGGCAGATTTTGTTTTTTAGAGCAGTTTTAAGTTCACAGCAAAATTGAGTGGGAAATACAGGAAGTTTCGATATTCCTCTCTTCCTACAAAAGCCTCCCCCACTATCAACCTCTTGAACCAGACTGATACATTAGTTACAATCAATGAACTTGCACTGACACATCATTATCACTCAAAGTTCATATTTTACATTAGAGTTCACTCTTGGGTTTGTGAATTCCTTGATTTTTAAGAATGTCACTGTATTCTGTATTGTAATTAACTACATAGTCTTTGCTAGTTGTTTCAGACTCTAATTAAAAGAATAGCTTTCTCTTTCTGAATTATCTAAACCAGAGATTATAAATTAATAATCCATTATATCCATTCAACAGTCATATGGTTTTTCATGTCTTACATACCATTAAAAATTGTGAAAAAGAGAGCCACTACTTGGGAATTTAAGAATTAATTGATCATACATAGCATTTCAGAAATGCAGTCTCTCTGAGAGGAAATAAAAGATAAAGAAGAAAAATCTGTTAACAATGGATCCACATTGTCACAAGTTAATAGAAGTTTGAAGATGAATAAGTGTTCACAGTTTGAATATTACCTGGATTCTCTAATTCACTGTGATTCCTGCCATTTGCTATTGTCTGTATGATATTTTCTCTGTCAATATTTATTTGAACTCAAGTTTCTATCAAAAATGAAAAATGAAACACTACCATGATTTTCTAATACTCAACCATACTAATTCATTTGGTAACTTTTCTATACATAGTGGGAACCTTTTATAGTGGTTACTTACAGAGATGTAAAATAGCAAATTTGAAATTTGCTAATTTAAACAGAAAAGGAATATAGTATGGTCCTATGAAAGGTGCCCATGAGAATGTGAATGCACTGAACTATTTAAGAAGTTATTTCTGTTGTGAGAATACATAGCTTAAAGAGATTCACATTGGAAGTCTTTCTTTTTATATTAATAGAGGCATGGGCTATTATTGTAGGATAACTGAATTGAAATAGCAGCAATCAAATATTTTTCCTAGTATTTGGTATGCAAGCCAAGTACATAGTGAAAAGTAATGAAGGTGTTCTTTCTGGCTTCTGAGAACTGTTTCAAAAGTTATTTTTCTCTTTCTGGCATAACAAGGCTTGAGAATTTACTGTACTAGTGCACTAAGCCAACACTACAAGGAACTGAACACACCTTTCATCAATAATTAGCATTAGTTTAATTTGAAATCTACTAGGTATTTGCTATAAATACATAATCATTACAATTGAAAATAGAATAATTATTTCCTTTTTTATTCATTTTAGACTTCCAAACTATAATTAATAAAGATGGTTATAGTATTTCAATACAATGGTTAGAAAAATAAAAGATCTAGGAAGCTGAGAGAATTATGTTATTTAATTAAGGAAAATCTACAATGGGAGTTAAAGTAAAAATTCAATTCAGAAAAGATAATATTTAATCTGGATTGATATTTCCAGTTTTACAAAATGAATTGATCAAGCTGATGTCCCTTTTAATGTGGTAGATATAACTTATCTGTTTTATTGCAATCTTGGAAATAGTAGCTTAAATGCTTTAATTAATTTGTAAAAGAAAATTCATTAAAGTGTCTTCATATTTCTCAGTGTTACAGTGACATTTTATAAAAGTGATTAACTAATAAACTAAATTCTACAGACTAGATATATACACATATTATATATATTTATGCACATTATATATATGCATACATATCTCAAAATATTAAAATCTTATTTATTCCAAATTAGGAAGATAAAAATATAAAATGGTGAAAATTATTTAAATTTTGAATATAAGAAACAGTTTCTAGAAATAATTTTTGATTTCTATTTAAATAATGCAGATATTTGCTATAAAGCTTTATAGGTTATAATTAAAACTCTGATCTCATTTAATTTTGACTATATAGCTCCTTGAATTATAATCAAAACTGGCACCCCATTGTAAGTTAGTCCCTCTTCTCAACTTTCTCACTTGAGAAAACAACAAAAACAACAACAGAATCCACTCTTGTATGCTTATGGGATAACATGAGTTCTTCATTTTTTTGAAGTGCATTTTTCAGAAAGAATTTGACTGTTCTAGTGCTTTTGACTAGACCTTCTGAAGTGGCTGTCATTTGAACTATTTGTCTTTATCTTTTGGTATTTGGTGCCTGGAGAGCTTCAAAAACTGAGAGAAAAATAAAAGAATCTTCCAAATATTTTATATTTTTAAAATTTTCCCAATTCTCTTAAGGCTACAAATTCTAGTTCCAATATGCAATCATTGATTTCTATCATAATTATTCTCTAGCATTGAAATGCTGCATAGAAATTGAAAGTTTCCAGGTATGCTTTAAAATTTTTTCTGAATTTATTTGTATGTACTCTGACATTTTTTGTTGTGTTTTATACTAGATACCACCCATTTTAAGGTTTTGTGATTAAATATTAAAATTATATTCATTTCGTTATGTATTTATTGGAAAGAGATGTGTTCCATAATCAATGATGCTATAAATAACTTGTTATGTTAAATGAGGGAATAATGGTTAATATATTGTGATGTTTCACTATGTCTTTGCCCTGAAATTGATAAATTTAACTTAGGCAATTAGTCACTTGGAAAATAACCATCTTAGGGCATATTGCAAATAACTGTTTAAACCATGTTTCACATAACAAGAAAAATTAGGCAAGAGAAAGAAATGAAGGGCATCCAAAAAGTAGTCATATTCTCTGTTTGCAGACAATATGATCTCATGTTTTAAAAAAAAACCTAAACACTTTGAAAAAAAAACAAACAAACAAAAAAAAAACCTCTGGGAACTAATAAATGAATTTGGGAGTTCGGTAAAGTTGCAGGACGGATGCAGAATTTACATACAAAAATTGGTAACATTTCTGTACACAAACAACAAACTAGCTGAAAAAGAAATCAAGAAGGTAATTCCATTTAAAATAGCTACCAAAAAATCCTAGGAATAAATTTAATCAGGAAGGTAAAGAACTCTACAAGGAAAACTACCAAACACCACTGAAATAAATCAAAAAGGATACAAATAGACATCCCATGTTCATGTGTCAGAAGAATTAATATTGTTAAAGTGACCATACCACCGAAAGCAATCTACAGATTCAAAGCAATCCCTGTCAAAATACCAATAGCATTCTTTACTAAAACAGGAAAAAAAAATCTTAAAATTTGTATGAAAACACAAAATACCCTGAATAGCCATGGCAACCCTGAGCAAAAAGAGCAATGCTGGAGGCATGACACTACTAAACTCAAAAATACCCTAGAGTGCAATAGTAACAAAAACAGCATGGAAATGGCATAAAAAACAGGCATATAGGACTGTTATTGACTAAAGGAATAATAGATAATCCAGAATCTATGTATCTACAACCAACTCATTTGTGACAAAGGTGTCCAGAAAATACTCTAGTGAAAGGACAATATTTTTGATAATTGGTGCTGGGAAAACTATATAGATATATGCAAAATAATGAAAGTAGACTCCTACACACACCCTACACAAAAATCAACTCAAAATAGATCAAGGACTTAAATGTAGGACCTGGGTGTTTAAAACTCTTAGAGGAAAACATAAGGGAAATGCTTCAGGACATGTGTCTAAGCAAAGATTTTCTGTGTAAGACCTTAAAAGCACAGGCAACAAAATAAACAAATGGGATTATAATAAACTAAAAAACTTCTACACCACAATGAAAACAACAGATTGAAAATACAACCTACAGAATGAGAGAAAATATTCTCAAATTATTCATCTGGCAGGGAATTAATATTTGCAACATATAAGAAACTCAAATGTTTCAGTTTAAAATGGGCAAATAATCTGAGCAGATATTTCTCAAAAGAAGATATACTAATGGCCAACAAGTATATGAAAAAGGTTAATATCGCTAATCGAGGAAATGCAAATCAAAGCTACAATGAGTTATCATCTCACATAAGTTAAAATGATTATTCTCCAGAAGTCAAAAAATAACCAATGCTGACAAGTGGAGAAAAGGAACTGTAATACATTGTTGGTGGGAATGTAAACTAGTATAGCCACTATGGAAAACAGTATGAAGATTCCTCAAATAACTACAAATGTATTACCACATGATCCAACAATCCTACTACTGGATATTTACTTTAAAAAATCAGTATATCAAAGAGATCAGCATTCCCATATTTATTGTAGCATTATTCAAAATAGTCAAGATATGAAATCAATCTAGATGTCCAACAACAAATGAATAGATGAAGAAAATATGGTATACACACAAAGTGGAATACTACTCAGCCATAAAAAGAATGAATTCCTGTCATTCACTGTAGCATGGTTGGAACTGGAAGACATTGTGTAAAGCAAACCAGCAACAGAAGGTTAAACACTACATCTTCTAACTCATGTGTGGAAGCTAAGAAAAAGTTGATCAAATAGAAGTAAAAAGTAGAACAGAAACTAGTAGAGGCTGGAAAGTTGAAGGGATAGAGAGAGATTTGTTAAGAGAAACAAAATTACACCTAGATAGGAAAAATAAGTTTTAGTGTTCCATACAACTGTAGGATGATTATAATTAGTAGTAATAATTTATTACATAATTTCAAATAGCTAGAAGGAAGATATTGAATGCTCCCAACACAAAAAAATAATAAATGTTTGAGATGATGGATATGCTAATTTCCCCGATCTGATCATTATACATTATATGTATCAAAACATCACTACATACCCCATAAATATGTACAATTATTATATGCTAATTAAAAATAGAAATATATAAAAACTTTTTTACTAACTCAAATACCTGTAAGATATAGGTGGGTAAAAATTGGGTGCAGAATTATTCATAATAAAAGCAATGGCATTTAATGGTGTCAGGGTCATTGAGGTTCTGGCTTTAGCAGTGAGAGCCCAGTGGCATAGGGCAGTCAAAAGTCTCGGGTGAGCAAGAGCAATCAGTGGTGGTATCTACACTGGTTGTGGTGTAAAACTTCTGTATTTTTTCAGCTATTATTGACTGCTTTTATGTATATGACACTCTCTTTCTCTCTGCTGTTTATTCTTAGTTTCCTAAAATGGAAGATTAGATTCTTAATTTCAGATATTTATTCTTTTGTAATGCTACAAATGTCCCTTTAAGTACTACCTTTGCTGTATCAAAATATTTTAAAATTTTTCTTGAGACTTTTTTTTCCCCATGTGTTATTTAGAAGGCTGTTTTCATCTCCAAGTATTTGGGGATTTTCTAACTATTTCTGTTCTCGATATCTAGTTTAAGTTCACTTTTATTTTAGAGCAGACATTGTATCATGTCTGGTTTTTTTTTACTTTGTTGAAGTATATCTCCTATATATGTCTCCCTCATTTTGAGGAAGTGGTGTGTCTTGTAATCTCCATGCTGTAATATATCTAAAAGGTGTAGATTTTTTTAGTTTTTCCACTTTTTTTCTTACTGTAAGGAAGAGAGTGAAAAATTTCAGGCTCTTTATATGTTATATTCTTTGTTATTTAATTAGCTTGTTTTCTTATTGTTGAATTTTAAGATTTCGTAGAATCACTTACATTTTTGAAAGATCATTTTGTTAGATTTAAGATATTTGTTTGACTTTTATTTTCTCCAAGCACTGCTTCTGGCCCCTGTTGTTTCTATGAGAAGCCACATGTTATTTTTAGAGAGGTTCCTTTGTATTATACATAATGGATCATTTCTCACTTGCTCTTTTCAAGATTTCATTTGCCTTTAGTTTTAAACATTTTACTCTTATGTGTCTATCCTACTTATGTTCATTCTACTTGCTATTTGTTTAGTTTCTTGTATGTGTAAATTTGTTTTTTGCCATATTTAGGAAATTGTCATTCATTATTTTTCAAATACTTTTTCTATTCCTTTATCTACTTCTCTCCTGGTACTCCCATTACTCATATGTTAGTGTGTAATGGTGCTCCACCATTTTATCAAGTCTCTTCATTTTTCACTCATTCTCTTTTCCTCCACATCTTAGATTGTATAATCATCCTCCTGTCAATGTATATTTATGTTCACTGATTCTTCTGTAAGATTGAATCGTCTAGTAAATTGAGACCTCTAGTAAATTTTTTATGTCACTTATACTTTCCAATTCCAAAATTTTCATTTTATTCTATTTATAATTTGTATGCCTTATTCTGTATTTATTGATATATTATCATGGTACTTCTATCACTTCTTTAACCATGATATTTTTAAATTCTTTATACATATTTAATAAAAGTTGCTTTGAAATCTTTGACACATCTAACCTTTGGTTTTCTTTCAGGCAGTTTCCATTTTCTGCTCTTTTTCCTGTGCATGTTTCACAATTTCCTGTTACTTTGCATACCTCATAATTTTTTATTTATAAAAGGACAATTTAGATAATATACTATAGTAAATCTGCATAGAGATCTTCCTGATTGAAGTTTGCTATTAATTTGTGATTGCTTGTTTATTAGCTTAGTGACTGGAATGTATCACTTTAGTGAAGTCTACTTTTCTCATGAGATAAATAAACTCTGTTATGTCAATCCTTAGAGGGTACAACCTTGCCCACACACATGCTAACTATGGAATGACAGTGGTTTTAGCAAAGCTCTCTTGGACAGTATCTTTCCCTGATCTCTCTGTTATACTGTCTGCTTCTTGTGATATCACACACAACTGTGCTAGACACCACTAACTGCCAGCAGATCGCTTTATTGTTTTTGACACAATCTTGGAACATGAGTTATATTTAGAATTCTTTATGAGATATTTTTGAGGTCAGTTTTTATTCTGACCACAGGAGAGTTCTTAGCTGTTTCTTTTCCTAGTTTCTTTTCCTAGTTCTCCTTGCAAACTAGCTGACTTGTGATTTATTTTGTTTGAAACTGCCAACTTTAGTTTAATGATTTACAGTCAATATCTCTAATTGTTTTAATAGCACCCATAGGCTTGAACTTTCTCACATTATGTTTCAAATAAAGACAGTCTCTTTGAGGAGAGTTTTGGTGTTCTCTGATCTTATGGTTAGACTTTCTCCCTGAGCAAAAACCTCTGAGTTTTTCTGAAAATGGGGACAGTGGACTATTATTTCTGTTCGAATGACTGCTATGCTTTAAGCAGAGTGCTGAATACAAGTGGTTGACTCTTCTATTTTCCACCTCCCTTTCTTGGTGGTGTTGGGGTGCATATGATGATTCCCTAAAATATGATTATTGGGCATGCTGAGTGCTTTTGAAAATTGAAAAGCTTCAGAAATTAACCTTAGAATCAAGTCTCTCTAACTTTGTCTTGTTTCTCCCCACAAATTGCTCGGAGACACTCTCTGGAATTTCCTTATCTAACTATGAAAGCTTTTTACCAAAAGAAATATGATTGCATTCTATTCTGCTCCCCCTAGAAAATTTATTATTATCACCAAGGAGACCGAGGAATACAGTCACATTTTTGTTTGATAAATAAGAGTTGTACATATTTCTGGAGTACATGTGATATTTTGACATATGCATACAGTGTATAATGATAAAATCAGGGTAATTGGGATATCTCTCATCTCAAGCTTTTAACTTTTTTCTTGTGTTGGAAACATTCCAGTTCTTCCCTTCTAGCTATTTGAAATATAAAATAAATTATTATTAATTATAATCTCCATACTGTACTATTCAATATTAGAACACATTCCTCCTACCTAACTGTATTTTAGTACACACATTAACCAATTTCATCACCCCTTCTATCCTTAGCAGCCTCTGGTAATCATCATTCTTTCTACCTATATGAGATCCACTTTTTTATCTCCCACATAAAAGTGAGAATATGTGATATTTGTTTTTCTGTGCCTGGCTTATTTCAGCTAACATAATGATCACTAGTTCCGTCTTTGTTGCTGCAAATTATAGGATTTTATTCTTTTTATGGTTGAATAATATCCATTATGTGTATGTATCATATTTTTCTTATTCATTCATCTGTTGATGGATATTTAGGTAGCTTCCTTATATTGGCTATTGTGACTAGTGCTGCAATCAAGGTGGGAGTGAATATATCTCTTTGATATATTGATTTCCTTTCTTTTGAATATATAGCCAGCAGTGGGATTTCTGGATCATATGGTAGTTCTATTTTTAGTTTTTTCAGGAAACTCCATACTGTTTTCCATAATGACTGTATGACTTTACATTTCCACCAGCAAGGTATGAATATTCCCCTTTCTTTGTGTCTTTACCAGCATTCATTTTTTTTTTTTGTCTTTATGATTACAGCTATTTTAACTGTGGTGAGATGATATCTCATTGTGGTTTTGATTTGCATTTCTCTACTGATTAGTGATGCTGGTGTTTCCATATACTTGTTGGCCTTTTGTATGTCTTCTTTTGAGAAATGTCTATTCAGGTCTTTTAAACATTTTTTTCAATTGGATTGATTTCATTTTTCCCCCATTGAGCTATTTGAGTTGCTTATATATTCTGGTGATTAATGCTTTTTCAGAGAGATAGTTTATGAATATTTTCTCCCATTCTGTTGCTTGTTTCTTCATTCTGTTGATTGATTCTTTTGCTGTGCAGAAGCTTTTTGGTTTGATGCAATCTCGTTTGTCTACTTTTGCTTTTGTTTTCTATGCTTTTGAGGTCTTACTCAAGAAGTATTTTCCCATACCAGTGTCCTGAAGCAATCATCCAAAATTTACTTCTAATAGTTTCATACTTCCAAGTCTTATATTTAAGTATTTAATCTATTTTTATTAAATTTTATTTTTTGATATGGTGCAAGATGGGAATCTAGTGTTATTCTTGTGCATATGGATATCCAGTTTTCCCAGTACCATTATTAAAGAGATTGTCCTTTCCCCAATGTGTGCTCTTGGCACCTCTGTCAAAAGTGAGTTGACTATAAATGTGTGGATTTGTTTCTGGGTTCTCTATTCTGTTTCTTTAATCTATGTGAATGTTTTTATGTCACTACCATTTGGTAACCAGTTTCAGTTACTATAGCTTTGTAGTATAATTTGAAGTCAGGTAGTGTGATGTCTCCAGTATTGTTCTTTTTGCTCAGGACTGCTTTGGCCTATTGGGACCTTCTGCAGTTCCAAACAAATTTTAGGATTTTTTTCATATATTTTTGTAAAGAATTTCACTGGTATTTTGATAGTGATATCATTGAATCTGTAACCCACTTTAGGTAGTATTTTAACAATATTAATTTTTCTAACCCTTGAGCATGTAATATCTTTTCATTTCTTTTTTCTTCTTTGATTTCTTTTCCTAGTGTTTTATAATTTTTCTTGTAGAAGTCTTTCATTTCTTCAGTAAATTTATTTCTATGATTTTTTTATCTATTGTAAATGAGATTGCATTCTTGATTTGTTTTTCAGATTGATCACTGCTAGCATATAGAAATGCTACTGACATTTGTCTATTGATTTTGTATACTGCAACTTTTTTTTTGTTTGTTTTTTTTTGAGACAGAGTCTCACTTTGTTGCCCAGGCTAGAGTGAGTGCCGTGGCGTCAGCCTGGCTCACAGCAACCTCAATCTCCGGGGCTCAGCGATCCTACTGCCTCAGCCTCCCGAGTAGCTGGGACTACAGGCATGCACCACCATGCTCGGCTAATTTTTTGTATATATATTTTTAGTTGGTCAATTAATTTATTTCTATTTTTGGTAGAGATGGGGTCTCGCTCAGGCTGGTTTCGAACTCCTGACCTTGAGCAATCCGCCCGCCTCGGCCTCCCAAAGTGCTAGGATTACAGGCGTGAGCCACCACGCCCGGCCTGTATACTGCAACTTTTCCGAATTGATTTATCTGTTTTAAGAGTTTTTTTGTGGAGTCCCTAGGTTTTTCAAAATACAAGGTCATGTCATCTGCAAATTATGATAACTTGAATTCTTTCATTCCCATTTGAATGCATTTTATTTCTTTCTCTTCCCCAATTGCTCTGGCTAGGATTTCTAGAACTATGTCGAATAAAAGTTCTGAAAGTCAACATTCTTTTCATATTCTAGATCTTAGAAGAAAGGCTTAAAATTTTTCCCTTCTCACATTGATGTTAGCTGTGAGTTTCTCATATATGGCTTGTATAGCCTTATGGTCTTCTTGACTAATTTTTGAGAGTTTTGTGATGAATGAGTCTTGAATTTTATCAAATGTTTTGTCTGTGTCTATTGAGATGACCATATGGTTTTTGATCTACATTCTATTGATGTGATGCATGGCATTTATTGATTTGCATATGTTGAAACATCCTCATATTCCTGGGAAAAATCTCACTTGGTCATAATGTATGATATTTTTAAAGTGTTGTTGAATTTTGTTTTCTAGTGTTTTATTAAGGACTTTTGAAACTATGTTCTCCAGCAATATTGGCTGGTAGTGTTCTTTATTTGCTATTTCCTTGTCTCATTTTGGTGTCAGGGTAATTTTTGGCCTCTTAGAATGAATTTGGAAGTATCCTCTTCTCTTCAATATTTTGGAATAGTTTGAGTATAGCCAGTATTTGTTCTTCTTTAATTGTTTGGTAAAATTCAGCAAAAATTTCACTTGCTGATGGGAGAATTTTTATTACCACTTTCATATGGTTACTTGTTATTTATTTGCTCAGGTTTTCTATTTCTTCATGGTTCAGTCTTGGTAGGTTGTATATGTCCAGGAATTTATCAATTTCCTCCAGGTTTTCCAATTTGTCAAAGTATAGTTGTTCATAATAGTCTATCATGATCCTTTGTATTTCTGTGGTATCAGTTTTAATATTATTTCATATCTGATTTTATTTATTCAGATCTTGCCTGTTTTTATCTTAATATTTATCTTTATCTTAACTAAATGTCTCCAGATGTATTGCATTAGAGCCCAAACTAACGACCTCCTCTAATCTTGATTATCTGCAAACTGACAGGTACTAGGGCTTAGGACATCAACCTCTTTTGAGAGGATGCACTTCAGTCCATAGCACTTAAGAACCTAGGTATCATTAACAAAATTGAATTGGTATTAACTATAAAAAAACAACAAGGAAAAGACACATATATGTCTAAGGTAATTGAATCTCATGTTCCTCTCTCTCAGGTTCCTCTCTCTTTTATATTTCTTTCTTTTTTTTATTTTTTTATTTTGGCATATGATGGGGGTACAGATTTTAAGGTTTCAATAAATGCCCTTTCCTTCCTCCCCCCACAAGTCTGAGTCTCCAGCATGACCATCCCCCAGATGGTGCACATCTCCCTCATTATGTATGTATATATCCACCCCCCGCCCCCCTGCCCAATACCCTATTACTATAGTACCTATGTGTCCACTTAGGTGCTGCTCATTTAATACCAGTTTGCTGGTGAGTATATGTGGTGCTTGTTTTTCCATTCTTGGGATACTTCACTTAGTAGTATGGGTTCCAGCTCTAACCAGGAAAATATAAGATGTGCTATATCACTGTTGTTTCTTAGGGCTGGATAGTACTCCATGGTATACATATACCACATTTTATTAATCCATTCTTGGATTGACGGGGGCTTGGGTTGTTTCCACAGCCTTGCAATTATGAATTGTGCTGCTATAAACATTCTAGTGCAGGTGTCTTTTTTGTAGAGTGTCATTGGATCTTTTGGGTAGATGTCCAGTAATGGGATTGCTGGATCAAATGTTAGATTCACTTGTATCGCTTTAAGATATCTACAAATTGCTTCCCACAGAGGTTGAACTAGTTTGCAGTCCCACCAGCAGTGTAGGAGTGTTCCTCTCTCTCCACATCCACGCCAGCATTTGTTGTTCGAGATCTTTTTGATAAAGACCATTCTCACTGGAGTTAAGTGATATCTCATTGTGGTTTTGATTTGCATTTATCTGATGATTAGAGATGTGGAGCATTTTTTCATATGTTTGTTGGCCATTCTTCTGTCTTCTTTAGAAAAGTTTCTGTTCAAGTCCTTTGCCCATTTTTAATAGGGTTATTTAATTTTTTCTTGCTGATTTTCGTGAGTTCTAAGTATATTCTAGTTATCTTTTATATTTCTTTACAAGTCTCTATAACTAACATATCTATGATCAAAACACTGTATTTTATACATGTCTTTTGCCCACTTTTATTTTATTTTATTTTTTAATGTTAGTTTTTTTAAATTTTTTGTGTTTTTTAATTTAATTTTTTCAGCATATTATGGGGGTACAAATATTAAAGTTAGGCATATTGTCCTTGCTCCCCTCCTCCATACCCCCTTGAGTCAGAGCTTCAAGCATGCCCATCCCCCAGTTTGTGCTCATCACACTCATTATGTATATATATAAACATTCCCTCCCCCCCAACCTGCCCGACACCTGATAGATATTATTCCTGTATGTCCACTTAGGTGTTGATCTGTTAATACCAATATGCTGGTGAGTACATGTGGTGCTTATTTTTCCATTCTTGGGATACTTCACTTAATAGAATGGGTTCCAGCTCTATCTAGAAAAATACAAGAGGTACTATATCACCGTTGTTTCTTACAGCTGAATAGTACTCCATGGTAGACATATACGACATTTTATTAATCCACTAATGTATTGATTCGCACTCCAGTTGTTTCCACATCTTTGCAATTGTGAATTGTGCTGCATAGATATTCGAGTGCAGGTGTCTTTTTTGTAGAGTGTCATTGGATCTTTTGGGTAGATGCCCAGTAATGGGATTGCTGGATCTAATGTTAGATCCACTTGTATTGTTTTGAGGTATCTCCATATTGCTTTCCACAGAGGTTGAACTAGTTTGCAGTCCCACCAGCAGTGTAGGAGTGTTCCTATCTCTCCACATCCATGCCAACATTTACTATTTTGGAACTTGTTAATAAAGGCCATTCTCACTGAAGATAACTGATACCTCATTGTGGTTTTGATTTGCATTTCCCTGATGATTAGAGATGCTGAGCATTTTTTCAAATGTTTGTTGACCATTATTCTGTCTTCTTTTGGAAAGTTTCTGTTCATGTCCTTTGCCGACTTTTTGATAGGGTTGTTTGATTTTTCCTTGCTGATTTTCCTGAGTTCTAAATAGATTCTAGTTATCAGCCCTTTATCAGGTGTGTAGCTTGCAAAAATTTTCTACCATTCTGTGGGTTGTCTGTTTGCTCTCTTGACAGCTTCTTTGACGCTTTTTAATTTGATCAGGTCCCATTTATTTACTTATGTTGCTGCTGTGATTACCTTTGGGGTCTTCTTCACAAATTCTTTACGTAGGCCAATGTCTAGAAGAGTATTTTCAATGTCTTCTTCTAGAATTAGAATAGTTTCACACCCAAGGTTCAAGTCTGTTACCCAGCATGAGTTGATTTTTGTGAGAGGTGAAAGATGTGGGTCCTGTTTCAGTCTTCTATGTGACTATCCAGTTTTCCCAGCACCATTTATTGAATAAAGATTCTTTTCCCCAGTGTATGTTTTTGTCTGCTTTGTCCAAGATTAGGTGGATATATGAGGATGGTTTTTTATCTGGATTCTCGGTTCTGTTCCATTGGTCAATGTCCCTGTTCTTGTGCCAGTCCCAAGCTCTTTTAATAACTATAGCTTTGTAGTATAGTTTGAAGTCTGGTAAATTGATATCTACTATTTTGTTTTTATTGTCTAGCATGCTTTTGCTATATGGGGTCTTCTCTGGTTCCATACAAAGAGTAAAATTATTTTTCTATATCTGTGAAAAATGATGATGATATTTTAATAGGGATTGCATTGACTCTGTAGGTCACTTTGGATAGTAGAGACATTTTAACAATGTTGATTCTGCTAACCCCTGAGCATGGTATAATCTTCCACTTGTTTACATCTTCTACTATTTCCTTCTTCAGTGTTTCATAGTTCTCCCTGTAGAGGTCTTTTCCCTCCTTAGTTAAATATATTCCTAGGTACTTTATTTTCTTTATTGCTGTTTTGAAGGGAAATGAGTCTTTGATTTGGTTCTCACTTTGACTGTTGTGGCGTATATGAATTCCTCTGATTTGTGTGTATTGATTTTGTAGCCTGAGACTTTACTGAATTCATTCATCAATTCAAGGAGTCTCTTGGTTGAATCATTGGGGTTTTCTAGGTATAATATCTTATCATCAGCAAAGAGTGAGAGTTTATTCTCTTCTGCTCCCATTTGGATGCCCTTAATTCTGCTCTCTTTTCTGATTGCTATAGCAAGGACTTCCAGCACTATGTTGACTAGAAGTGGATATATTGGACAACCTTGCCTTGGAACAAGGCAAGGTTAGGGAATGCTTTCAATTTTTCCCCATTCAGTATAATGTTGGCTATGGGTTTGTCATATATAGCTTGTATCATTTTTAGGTAAGCTCCGTCTATGCCTATTTTGTTAAGCATTCTTATCATAAAAGGGTTTTGTATTTTTTGAAATGCTTTCTCTGCATCTATTGAGAGGCTTATATGGTCTTTGTTTTTGCTTCTGTTTATATGGTGAATTACATTTATAGATTTCTATAAGTTGAACAATCTGTGAATCCCTAAGATGAAGCCTAGTTGGTTGTGATGGATTATTTTTTGATAAGCACCTGGATTTGATTAGCTAGAATTTTGTTGAGAATTTCTGCATCTATATTCATAAGGGATATTGGTCTGTAGTTTTCTTTTTTTGCTGCATCCTTTCCTAGTTTTGGTATCAGGGTAATGTTGACTTCATAAAATGTGTTGGGGAGCATTCCATCCTTCTCAATTTTTTTTTTTTTTTTTTTTGAGACAGAGTCTCACTTTGTTGCCCAGGCTAGAGTGAGTGCCATGGCATTAGCCTAGCTCACAGCAACCTCAAACTCCTGGGCCATCCCGCTGCCTCAGCCTCCCAAGTAGCAGGGACTACAGGCATGCGCCACCATGCCCAGCTAATTTTTTCTATATATATTAGTCGGCCAATTAATTTCTTTCTATTTATAGTAGAGACAGGGTCTCGCTCTTGCTCAGGCTGGTTTTGAACTCCTGACCTTGAGCAATCCACCCACCTCCCAGAGTGCTAGGATTACAGGCGTGAGCCACTGTGCCTGGCCCTCAATGACTTTTAATGTGAACATTTTCAAAAGAAGACAGACTAATGGACAAGAAACATATAAAAAATTGCTCAACATATCTAATAATGAAGGAAATGCAAATCAAAACCATAATGAGATATCACTAAACTCCAGTGAGAATTACTTTTATCAGAAAGTCCCAAAACAACAAATGGTGGCATGGATGCAGTGAGATAGGAATACTTTATACACTCCTGGTAGGACTGCAAATTAGTACAACCTTTATGGAAAAATTATATGGTAATAACTCAAAGAAGTCAAAGTAGAACTACCATTTGATCTAGCAATTCCACTACTGGGTATTTACCCAAAGGGGAAAAAAAAGACATTCTATAATAAAAACATCTGCACTTTAATGTTTATAGCAGCATAATTCACTATTGCAAGGATGTAGAAACAACCCAAGTGCCCATCAATGCATGAATGGATTAATAAAATGTGGTATATGTATAACATGGAGTACTACTCAGCCATAAAAAACAATGATGAAATAATACCTCTTATGTTATCCTGGATGGAGCTAGAGCCCATTCTTCTAAGGGACATATCATAAGAATGGAAAAACAAGCACCATATGTACCCCTTATTATATTGGCATTAACTGATTAATACTTATGTGCACATATTTAAGTAACCTTCATTGGGTGTTGAGCAGATGAGGGGTGGGAGGAGGGAGTTATTCATATAACTGAGAGTTATTAATATAACTTGTATTTGTCCATGTTTTCTGTGTATTCCTATTTTGTCTAGCTTATTTAAACAACATTTAATGATTTTAGGAAGGGGAGAAATATTCTTTCAAAAAAGATACAGAAAATTAGCAATCTATTTGTGTGTAACATAATATTTTGATTAAAAATAATCTCAGATTAAACAAGTATATGATCATTGATCATAGCCATAATTTCTAAACTCTTTAACCATATCTTTTTTTTAGATCCAATATTTCCAGTCTCCTTATGTAATTTTAATGTTATTAAACTGGATTAACTTTCACAACATTCAATCCATTAGTGAATTGATAACACTAGCATTATATCCATTAATAAGTCCTTTATGCAAAATCCTCTTAAAGTTTTTGAATTGATAATTTTTCAGAATCACATTTATCATTTGAATTATGTACACAGTGAAACTACATAAAATGCAAGATATTCATAGACAATGATTATCTTTATATGATTCTCTGTATTAAAAATATAAATTTTGTTTCCAAATTCTCTTTACAAAAATATATAATTTGACTTACAGTATTTTTAGAAACAATATCTTCTTCAGCTAGGTAACATGTCAACCATGTGTTGACCATCTGCCATGTTTCAGTTTCCAATCAGGTTAGTGAATCCTATTTCCACAAGTACAATTCCTTTGAGAGGAAGGCTTAGGCAAAGTACGGATAAACATGAAATAATAATTTTCAGTATAATTATTAGTATTAATATTCATTCACAAACACAAGCATGCTGATTTTATCTTGTTCTGATAGATTAATATCCTAAAAAGATTGATTTATCTACAAGTTAGGACATGTTTTGTCAATACATCTCTCTCAGGGACACTTTCTCTCAGGTTTTCATTAAGTGCAGAACATTGAGGCCAAGGGGACTCTATTTTTTTTTTTTTTTAATTTTCATGTTTGTTTGTGGAGGATCTCTCTATGGTTGACTGATGTTCTGATGTAGTCCAATTTTTATTTTGGACTGAAATTTTAATTAGTCCTTTGAGTTTTAGCCAGTTGTCTTTTGGCAGTTCAATGCATAGGTCTCCAGTCATTCTCTTTGACACCAACTTATTATATCTTGATACACTTCTCCCTAATTAATCCACTTGCATAGCTTTAAATAATTAGCTTACTACTAACATGAAGCTCTATTTATAAATATTTTTAGAGTTTGTTTTTATTATAACTATTTTTGACCCCTTTTGTCTGCAGTCTAATTGTTTCAACTTACATTATTATTCAATTAAATATTATTTCATATAGTGCTTTATTGTTTAGCTTGTTTATATAATTTTCCTTTATGGTAGTTACTGGTATAGATTAACCCATAATGGCACACATAAGGAAGAAAATTTTAAAGCACATCATACACAATGTTACTACTATTAATGCCAACCTATTTGAAGAGATATTATTATTGCAACTTTAAGATTAGAAGACTGAGAATTATAGCTGGTAGTAGAAAACTTTTGATTTACTGGACTATACATGCATAAAAAAGCACTACCTTATGGTTTAAAAAGTTCTTAGAAATTATTGATATGATTAATTCCCTAAAAAATTAGAGAATATTTATTCAGTTTCAGTGACTAAATGGTCACAACAATTGAAATACTATTACATTGATCACTGAGTCCTATTCTTAAGGGAGATGCTATTCCTTTAATGGGCATAATTAGTTGAGTCGGTATCCAAATTTGGAGTTGGTATGTCAGTGAAAAAGTAATCAGAAGCAGTATGAAAACTTGCTAACCCTCTCCCTCAAAGAAGATGCAAAGTCTGTGGCTGGAAGTCATTCTTCTTCTTAATAATTCTGCAACTTAAATAATGGGATGCAATGTCAAGTATTATTAATGTATCTCATTTAAGACAATAAAGAGATGAGGGGGAATAAATTTTTCAAAAGATACACATATAAAACAGATACACACATATTCATAACAAAATTAGGAATGACTACTCATAACAATTGCAGAATTACAGTCTTCATTTCTTCACCTGGCTACCTGGTCATAGCTAGTATTTATAACTACCTTCTTCCACTACCCATTCCCTATTCACTTTGCCCTCACCAAGTACCTCAGCTTGTCATGCTTCTTTGCCTGTTGGAATGACATTCGTTACTGAAAGGTTTGAATTACGTTGTCATAGTTTTCTATTGCCTTGAATTACAAGGCATGCAAGACATGGTAGAATTTAGAGATACCTTAAGTGTGTCCTATATTCCAGATATACTCTTCTTTACCCCTTTTGTGTAGTAGTCATCCAATTTCTTCCTGGTACTTAGGATCCATCACCCAAGCCAGTATAGAAGCTCCCTTCTTCACCAGTTTAACAGGCCTGAGAAGTTCAAAGTGGCCAGGTTATTAATCAGTGTTGTGTCTCTTGATGAAAGTGTTCCTTCCTTTGGAACTACTAGAGCAGCAAAGCATAAGACCTATAGAGCAGCAAAGCATAAGATTGCAGGGACAGACAGGAAGCAAAAATTTTGCTAATGGACCACTAGGAGTGATAGTGAGTAACGTTTCTCCCATTTTTATCCATTGATGACTAGACCGCAGAATCTTGGCTATGGGATAGAGTACCATATATAGGATGGACATGTACAGCTACAGGGCAGAGCCTTAGCCTTGCAGTTGCCAACTAGCTGATGCATGTACCAATCTCTGTATCTGAGTTTTCATAAATCTTCAATGTCAATGTAAGATATTAACGATAAAGGAAACTGGATAAGGAACATTAAGGAACTGTCTGTACTATTTTTGTGATTTTATGTGGTCAAGAAGACACATAAAACTATCCATCATGAAATGTAAATTCTCACCTAGGCAGTATGAGATAGATGACCAAGGGGGAACTTCGGTCCTCATATCAGTCTAGAAAGCATTTTGAAATGGAATTCCAATATTACCTAGACTTACCTTTGAATGTAGGTGCATAGGTAAAATCCCCTTTTAATTAGTTAGCTGTTATGAAAACTTCAACAAATTATTAAGTTTAGTCCCTTCTTAATATAAGTTTTTCATCTCTAAAATGGAAGTATTAATATTAATAGAATCTACTTTACAGGGTTATTACTAAGATTATATCAGCTAATACTTGGGAGAGAATATAGGACAGTGGCACATGATAAGTGATCAATAAACATTAACTATTACTAATATTGTAATATATCATGACATAAATACTCTAAATTTTACAGATAAAAATTATGAAAAGGTACATAATATAGGGGTATACCTCAGGAGTGGGGCATATCTCCTTTTTTTGCCATACTAACACTATTTTTGTGACTTAAGATAAGTACTTAACCTTTTTAAAAGTTATTTTCACCATCTTTAAAATAATATTAACAATACTTACCTTGATAGATAGTTATACAAATAAAAACAAATATATTTATGGGAATTAGCATATAGAATATTATAAAATGTATGATAATATTATAATATATGATTATTGGACAACTTTTATTAGTTTCACTTACTGCAAGGAGATTCTATAGCCTGTTTTATACTTTTTTGGATGAGTCTTTAGCTTAATATGTAGTCAATCCATGAATGATATAATTTTCTTGTTAGATGTTTTTATGATTTTAGAATTAAGCTCATTCATGAATAAAATATTTTTAAGGAAAAATGTCCACACACACTATATGTATTAATGTATCATTATGCATTTTAGAATCGCAGTCCTGTTATAATATGTCAACTGTATTAAGCAGATATATTTCTCTTCATGAATAAGAACTAGACATTTTTACTTAATTTCATGAGACCATATTTAACTTGACAAATTACTGTGAGAATATTTCTACACAATACACATAATTTAAAGAGATTCTTATTGAAAATAGATTAGTATAAATGGTATAAATGCATCTATTTTTAAGTATATATGATGATAAAGGACCAATTTACATTAATTTTAAATGATGGATAAAATAATTAACTATTGATTTTCTACATAGTTAATTACATATAAATGGAAATATTAATTTAAAACAGTAATACCTTTCTAAATATTATCTAAATAAGCCCAAAACACCAGTAAGATTTTTTTGCCCTTTTTAAATTCAATTTATGTCATGGTGTTACTCTGTTCAGAATTACCACCAAAATACACATATGTATTAACCTCAAACATCCAATGAATATTTACAATTGTATCATTTATCTTATGATTGAAAAGATGGTCAACTGAGGGAGTTATATTTGGATTATTGAATGGGCTTTTTTCTTTATTTTTAGTCATGTTTTAGAAACCTAGCGAGTAATGGATAACTAACCATTCTGTCCTGCTCCCCCACCCAATTTTTTAATGTAGGAAAATGATCGAACTATTTGACTCTTACCATTAGATCATTACCAAATCAATTACTTCTTGCTTGTGCCCTATTCATATAAGAGTACTTACTCTTTTTCTCTTTTCATATTGAGACACTAATAAAACTTTAGTGTTTTTCCCCTTTTCATATATCTTCTACCTCTTTAAGCCCTTGATCATATATATTCAACAATTTCCTTGTTTAACAACCTACTTTGGTAGATATGATTCAATTTTTTATTTATGTTATAGCTGATCGTGAAATAGCATAAAATAATATATACACATATCTGTATACATTTTCCAAAATCAAATACATAATTTTATCATGATAAAAGAGCAAAATATCTTTTAAGACTATAATTTCAAGAAAAAAGGTCTTATCAATCATATCTAATTTTTAAAAGAGAAAGATTAAAAACAGAGCTTTCAACCAAATAATTTTTGGAACACTAATATGTATTTGGTATCTAGTTAGATGCTCTAGTAGAGTGTTAAGGATTGAGAAACAAATAATAATGGAATATGTTAAGCGTTACTCCTGGTAGTATTCTTAAAGGATTTCATAATTAAATAGAAAAGTTGGATAGAAATGCATGTATCCAAAAAAGCATATGAAATTCTGATTATCCTAAGATAAAACACGAAGTGTTTCTGCATCTTGGTTGAGAGGAAACCAAGAGATAATCATACCTGTAGAAAGATGGGAAACAGTAGTGCTATTACTTGCATACATTGAGATAAACTGAAGATCACCTAGGGGGAAATTTGTAGTACATATAACAATTACTTTCTTGAGAATACTTAGCAGGGTGAGGCTTTGAATATAAGTTAGTTTAAGTGATATACACTATCATTTATGTAACTATAGTGGGTACTCTTCTAAGATTGATAAACCATTTAGCATATTGTTTCTTGTTTACTAAAGATTAGCATTTAAAGTTGGATAAAGCAACTGTCAGTGGAGAATTTCAGTGCATTTCTCCACAAAAATGAAAAATATATGGAAATATGACTGTGTCATGGGGGAATAGAATTATTTATTTATATCAGTTTTTCCCAGAACTTATTTTGCAGAACAGAAAACTAGAGAAATGCTACACAAAAATATTCCGTTTTTAAATAATGAGAAACACTACATAGTACATTTTTTCCTTTTGATGAATCATGAAACATATGGATATATTAAAGACCTAACAAGTTATACAGTAGGGAATGCTGTTGTACTTTAATTATTTTACAAACATTTGACTGTGGAATACATCATTCATATATTTGCCCTTACAAATCACCCAAAACAGTATTTTGTTGTTTCGTTATAAAAATATGTCCCCATCATTATACCATCATTATATTCTGTTTATATAATAAAAGAATATATTATTGAAAAAAATTCAAAATAATATAACTTCATTAACTGTATTGTTGATCAATCCTGGAACTAGAGAGAGATTAGTTAACGATAAGTAAATAAAAACTATGTAATAGACAATCTCTTATTTCATAGGCTTTCGTCTATCTTATATTACTAAATTTTCAGTTAATAGAGTCATTTAAAAAAATCTTCAGCAGCACCAAGGAGCAGGAATTTATTTTTTTGATCAATTATATGAAATATAACTAAAAACTTGTCAAATCACCTATCAAATAACTAATAATAATTATTTTATGGGTAACATGAAGTAACATGGGATAGTTTAATTTTTCAGTTAAGTTTTTCTTTTATCAACTTCATGGATGAATTTATATGCAAAAATGCACCAATTGATTTGACAGATATATACACTGTCATTCTTGCTATGAACTGCAACAGTCAAGATAAAGAATATTTCCAATATCTCATTAAGTCTCTTTAGATCCTATTTAAGTTAATTCCACCTTCAACCTAACCTCAGGCCATTAATGAATCTAGAAAAAAATAGTAAACAAGATTTGACTTAAAATATGAAATTCATTACTTTCATGACTGTTTCTTTGGCTGTGCAGTAGCTTTTAGTTTGATCAGGTCCCATTTATTTATTTTTGTTGCTACTGTGATTGCCTTTGGGGTCTTCTTCATAAATTCTTTGCCTAGGCTGATGTCTAGGAGAGTGTTTCCAACATTTTCCTCTAGAATTCTAATAGTTTCATACCTTAGGTTTAAGTCTGTTATCCAGCGTGAGTTGATTTTTGTGAGAGGTGAAAGGTGTGGGTCCTGTTTCAGCCTTCTACAAGTGGCTATCCAGTTTTCCCAGCACCATTTATTGAAAAGGGATTATTTTCCCCAGTGTATGTTTTTGTCTGCTTTGTCAAAGATTAGATGGCTATATGAGGATGATTTTATAAAATAATTCTACAACCTACAGAATGGGAGAAAATTTTCGCATCCTACACATCTGATAAGGGGCTAATAACTAGAATATACTTAGAACTCATGAAAAACAGCAGGAAAAAATCAAACAACCATATCAAAAAGTGGGCAAAGGACATGAACAGAAACTTTTCTAATGAAGACAGAAGAATGGCCAACAAACATATGAAAAAATGCTCCACATCTCTAATCATCAGAGAAATGCAAATCAAAACCACAATGAGATATCACTTAACTCCAGTGAGAATGGCCTTTATCAAAAAGTCCCCAAACAAAAAATGCTAGCATGGATGCAGAGAGAGAGGAACACTCCTACACTGCTAGTGGGACTGCAAACTAGTTCAACCTCTTTGGAAAGCAATATGGAGATACCTCAAAGCAATACAAGTGGATCTACCATTTGATTCAGCAATCCCATTACTGGGCATCTACCCAAATGATCCAATGACACTACAAAAAAGACACCTGCACTCGAATGTTTATAACAGCACAATTCATAATTGCAAGGCTGTGGAAACAACCCAAGTCCCCATCAATCCAAGAGTGGATTAATAAAATGTGGTATATGTATACCATGGAAAATTATTCAGCCCTAAGAAACAATGGTGATATAGCACATCTTGTATTTTCCAGGTTAGAGCTGAAACCCATACTACTAAGTGAAGTATCCCAAGAATGGAAAAACAAGCACCACATATACTCACCAGCAAACTGGTATTAACTGAGCAGCACCTAAGTGGACACATAGGAACTACAGTATTTGGGTATTGGGCAAGTGGGATGGGGAGGGGGCGGGTATATACACACATAATGAGTGAGATGTGCACCGTCTGGGAGATGGTCAAGCTGGAAACTCAGGCTTGGGGGGAGGGGGGAAAGGGCATTATTTGAAACCTTAAAATTTTTACCCCCATAATATGCTGAAATAAAAAAAATATGAAATTCATTCCATAAATCACATGTGTTAAGAGTTTATACTTATTACAATGTCAAAAATAAGTAAATAAACCGATGTGAATACTGTGAAAATGTGACTTTGATTACCATATATCCTTGCATAAGATATCAGTCTCTTTTGGGTTTTCTGAATATATTAGGATGATTTCTTCTTTTTCACAGACTAAACATTCAACTAAAATTGAGACTGTAAGCTTTGTACAGCCTTCTGTATTAGGAGCATATTTTTCTCTTTATATCTAGAAAAGGTAGAATTCATGCTGAAAGGTTTTAAAAGAAAAATGTTAATTACATATTTAAGAAAAGGATAAAATGGACATGAAGAGAGACTTTTGAAAACAAGACAGACTAATGGCCAAGAAACATATGAAAAAATGCTCTACATCAGCAGTCTGGGATATAAGGGAGGGAAATTTAACCACTCCACCTACCCTTGTCATTGGTCTCCAAGCCTCTCGCGGTTTAGACCCTGCTAATGCCCTCCTCCTTTCAGTTCTGCTTCACAACCTTTCCCCACGGAGTCTCCTGTAGGTTTGCACACCCTTTGTTTGACTGTCATCCAATATATGTTGTCTTCCTGTTTGTTTTTTTTTCATTTTCATCTAAAATCATTCCTTCTTGCAGAGACACATTGGCTGGATGTATTTCTCATCTGCCATCTACTTATTTTCTTTTTAAAATTAAGGCCTACTTCATTTGCCTTTAAGATGTAATGAGATGAATTAACAAATGAAGTAACATGCATATTACCTAAGTAATTTAGGTTTAAAAGCAATATTCTCTCAATGCAGAGTTTAGGATAGTGGTTCTCAAACTCTATTTTATGTGAGTTGTAAACAGTATTAAAAATACAGACTCCAAGAGACTTAGTACCTGCTTCTAATTCAGTGGGGATGAGGCACAGGCATTTTTATGATAGAACTCCCCAAGGTCACACAGATTCAAGTGGTGGTTCCGGAACTATTCTTGAGAAATGTTTGGAGAATTTTTTTTAAAGGTATGATATGAGTGATCACATTTCATAGGTATGTAAATTAGGTGTTACCTTAAAATTCAAAAATAATAAATAAGAAAAGGTAAACACTAAGAGATTTGAAATAAATGATAATGGGACATTTGAGCTTGCTTTCTTTCTTTCTCCTTTTTTTTTTTTTTTTTTTTGAGACAGAGTCTCACTCTGTTTCCTGGGCTTGAGTGCCATGGTATCAAGCTAGCTCATAGCAACCTCAAACTCCTGGGCTCAAGCAATCCTTCTGCCTCAGTCTCCCAAGGAGCTGGGACTACAGGCATGCGCCACCATACCCGGCTAATTTTTTATGTATATTGTCAGTTGTTCAGCTAATTTCTTTCTATTTCTAGTAGAGATGGTGTCTCGCTCTTGCGAGGGCTGGTCTCGAACTCCTGAGCTAGAATGATCTGCCCTCCTCGGCCTCCCAGAGTGTTAGGATTAAAGGCGTGAGCCACCGCGCCTGACCTTTGACCTTTATTTCATATTTTCAGCTCATCATTGTGATCTTCTCTACATTTATCTTAATTTGTTCTGCAAGGCAATGAGCTTTGGACAATTAGTTGCTTAGTCTAAACTGATACAACTACTAACTTACTTGAAAAAATCTTTGAAAATAAGTGAAAATAAGCACATAAACTGTTCATTATCTGAATGGATCTGTGACTGATTTGAAATGTTCCCCTAAATGTAAGTATTACTTAAATCCATCATCATTCCTGTTAGCTATACAGGTCTTTGAGAAAATATTTTGCTTTTTCCAGTGTTTGATTAATAAGAAAGGACAGCTATTGAATGTGTGTGTAACAGTATGAAGAGGAGAGCTAGTATTAGAGAGAAAGTGTAATTGAAAAGTAAGTAATTGAAGCATAACAAAAATCACTGGTAAAGGCTTTTATCACTCCAGTGAAGAGTTCAGTCTAGCCTTCAATTGCTTCGTATAATTTCTGTATTTAAGCCTCCACTCACTCTCTCATTCTCTCATAGGAAACATTTGTGATGTCAGAATTACCTGAGGTTATAGCACTGTGACATTTTTGAGCTCTTCAAGGTTTGTCAAGCACAGTAATTATATTTACCAGAATTCTCTCACCTCTCATACTCATGAAACTTAATCATATACACAGTGGAAATCTATAATGTATACAGTCCTAGAATTAAAAAAAAAAGTGAATTTAAATGTTACCTTTAGAAGCAAACATATGTCTGACATTTTGAAAATAAGATAATCCCAACAGATGATTTTATGCTATTTTTTAGGCTAGGATGTAAACTGATAGTGAGGTTTTCCACATAGATGGCTACACAGATTTTCTACATATATAGATTTTCTACATAGCTGAAAAACTCTATTTGAAGGTTCTAAGCAGTTAGACATATTCTAGCTGAGTGCTGAAAACCTGTTACCAATTTAAAATATTATATATTTTCTGTAACTATATCTATCAAAATTATTTTTAGAGAAGTTAATAAAATTATAAATAGGTCTAAGTGAAATTTGTGAGCTCACAATGCAAAAGATGCTGCTTAAAAAATATATTAGCACCGAGTTTTCTGAAATTTTATTGAACCAATGAGGAAAATCACTACTCAGTAAACTTTGTATTCAATTATTTTATTAATAATGATAGAATGTTTTGAATGATATATACTGGAAATATAAAAATTTGAATGCATATTCTATATTCATATTTTACAAGATGACTAAGTGGTCACTCAGATGCTGTTTGTTTTATAAGTTCTCTCATGTTTCTTGTCATAAATGGAAGCTCTATATCTTGCATTAGGTAGCTCCGTTATATTCAAAATGTAACATATATACAGAAAATATACACAAGATAATTTACTTTAGTACTAAATTACTTGACAGAAACATTTTTAAATATTTATTTTATTGTGTGCTTTAAGTGAAAAATAACACATATAGCAAAGAAAAGAAGCCAATGATATAGAATTTATATTTTAACATAGTAATAATCTAATTTCAATTTTTTTCTCTGTGAAAAACACTATTTAGAGAATGAAAAGACAAGCCACAAACTGAGAGAAAATATTTGCAGGACATATATATGATAAAGCTTTGTAACCAAAATATACAAAGAATACTTAAAACTTAATAATAAAAAAACAACAAAATCAGTTAAATAACAGGAAAAATATCTGACACTTTGTTAATGAATATATGTGGATGTAAAATAAGTATATGAAATGATATTCTAGATCATTGGTATTAGAGAAATGCAAAATAAAACAAAAAGACAAAACTACACATCTATAAGACAACTCCAACTGGTGATGAAAATGAAGAGCAATAGAAACTTTTATTTGCTGATATTTGAAATCCAAAATTATACAGCTACTTTGAAAGACAGTTTGACAGTATTTTTTTAATTTAAACATAATTCTTATCATATCATCCAAAAACTGTACTCCTAGGTTTTTACTCAACTGAAAACATCACTGTTGTATTCCTTGTAACACCCCTATTTTACTTGCCCGCTAAAAGGATAGTGTGAACCAATTTATGCAAGACTTAAGGGCAGTTAATGAGACAAGTGGTGCCTCTATACCCTATAGTGCCCAATCCTTATATGTTACTGTGCAACATTCTCCCTGAGACCACATATTACAGCATATTGGACCTAACGGTGTTTTCTTTTGTATTCCTCTCCACCCTGACTGCCAAAATTTATTTGCTTTTGAGTGAATGCCCTTGCATGGCTCACACAACCAATTAACAAGGACAATGTTGCCAACAAGGGCTCCAGAACATCCCTCATCTTTTTGGCCAGGCCTTGGGGAAAGATCTAGATGACCTCCAACTCCACCGAGGTGTGGTGCTTCAATATGTCTATGAACTGCTGATCTATTCCCAGAGCTTAAAAGAGGCATGCGAACACCCGACTCGAGCTCTATGATTTCTGACTGACAGGGGGTACAGGGTGTCCCATCACAAAGCCCAACTGGCTCAATAAAAGGTAACCTATGTGGGGCTTGTTCTCACCCTGGGAAAACAAGAGCTGTCCGTGGAACATGTCTAGGCCATAGTTCATCTGCCTGAACCCACCACTCAGCCCCTTCTGTGATCTTTTCTTGGGCTTATGGGGTTTTGCCAAATTTGGATACCTAATTATGGGCTTCTGGCTAAATCCCTTTATAAAAACATAAAAGGAAATGTCAATAAGGAACCTCTAATATGGGGACCTGAACAAAATCAAGCTGTTCAGGCACTGAAAAAGGCTTTACTGCAAGCCCCAGCCCTGGGCCTACCACATCCACAGAAAGCCTTCCTTTTGTATGTCCATGAGAGATGGGAAATAGCTCTTAAAGTGTTAACACAACTTGTGGGGCTACAGTTACAACTGGTGGCCTATCTATCAAATAAATTAGACCCCACAGCTGCAGGATGGCCTACATGTTTGAGGGCAATAGCAGCCATATCTTTACTCTTACCAGAGGCCACTAAATTTACTATGGGAGCTCCCCTTACTATTAGAACTTCCCACAGGGTCTCTGAGCTCATCCAGGGAGGGGCAGCAAAGTGTATTTAAGACAGCCACTTATTAAAATTCCAGGCCACGTTAATAGAAGCCACTGACTTAAAAATTGAGATCTGCTCTGGACTTAACATTGCCACTCTTCTTCCAGAAGAAGCAATAGGGGAACCCAGTGAGCTACTAAATAATTGTGCAGAGATTATACTACACCATTACCTTACCCAGACAGATATATTCTCAGTCTCCATCCCTCAAGCCCATCAGTGGTTTACTGATAGCAAGAGTATCAAAGATAGAAAACAGTATGAAGGCTACTTATTAGTGTTTATTAACACTTTTACTCATTGGGTTGAAGCTTTTCCTTGCAGGACTGAAAGGCCCCTGAAGTTTCCTGAAGACTCTGGAGGATATCATATCTAGTTTGGGCCTCCCCCAGTCCTTATAGAGTGATAACAGTCCTGCTTTTGCTTCATAGGAAACAGCTGTACACCAACATGCCCTTCAAGTAGCTTGTTCTTGCACACATTACAAGAACACAAGCTACTGTCTAGTGACCCTTCTTCCCCTAGTCCTCTTTGTCAGCTGGGGAACTTAGCGCTAATCAAACAGTGGAAGGATGAGTTCCCCATATCCCAACTAGCCCTTATGTGGAAAGGTCCCTATCCAGTCTTACTTTCTATCCCAACTGCTATTAAGGTCCCAGGCATACCTACTTGGATCTATCATTCTCTAGTGAAGCCATGGAAAGATCAAAATGAAACTCATCTGGCCCCCACAGAAGAAAAACAGCAACAGAGACAAATACTAGTCTAACAAGTGACAAATGGCCCTACATTCTCTGCCAGCCCTGGTGCCTACCTCCTCACCTACAACTACAACAATTTTCCAAGACCATATACTGAAGTCACTTGGAGAGACCCCCAGAGAACCTACAAGAGGCCACCCTAACAGAAAATCATCAATTCTTACTCAGCACGAAGCAGCCAGATGAGTTGGCAGCCCTAGCCAATGATTGGACCTCTAGAATAGAGAGTGGGGAATGTGAGCCTCTCCAGAGGAAGGAGAGCTGGTTATAGGACCCAAAAACAATATTACAGCTTGATCCTCCTGGCAAGCACCACCTATGGACAGGAAGGTCAATTTTCATGCCATTTTACTGCATTTACTGACTCATCACATAGGATGTTGTCAAATTTCACCCACAAGAAACACCGACTGGCTCAGAGCCTAAACTAGGCATGTTATTACCTAAACAAAAATACAAAGAACTGCTCCAGATGGGAAGAAATCAGCAAAGAAACTCTGGAAGTATGAAGAATCAAACTTAAAGGACACACCCAAAGGAAAACACCAGCTATGTAGCAATGGACATCAACCAAATTCAGAACACTAAAAAGATAGAAGAATTTTGAACATGGATTGTAAGAAAACTCAACAATATGTGAGAGAAAATAGATACCCAACACAAAGAAACCAAAAAAAAAAAAAAAGAAAATTCAGGACTTGGAAGAATATTAACTAAAGAAATTGAAATATTAAAGAAAAGTCAAACAGAACTACCAGAAATGAATAATTTATTCAAGGAATCAAAACACACAGTGGAAAGTCTCAAGAGTAGGATAGATAAATCAGAAGAAATAATCTCAGGGATTGAAAATAACACTTTTCAATTGAACAAAATAAAATCTTAAACAAAAATGTAATTTGTTATTCCCTATATTATAGTCATAAGTCTTAACTTCAGGGATTTTTTAACATAATAGTGTTTAATTATAGAATGTTATAAAGTTAATATTTACTCTTTTTCAAGAACGTTCACTCAAAACTTTATTGCATATTTTTAGTGACATGTTTATTGTTACCATTTGCACTAGGCCCCTCTTATCCATAGGGGAAATGTTCAAGACCACCAATGGTTACTGATCCCTATATATACTATTTTTTCCTGTACATACATTCATATTTACGATAAGGTTTAATAAATTGGATACAATAATAGATTAACAACAATGACTAATAATAAAGTACAATCATAATAATATACTGTAATTAAAGTTATGTGAAAGTGATCTCTTTCTCTCAAATGATCTTATTGTACTATATACTCATCCTTCTACTTTTGATAATGTGAGATGGCAAATTGCCTATTTGAGGTGATGAAGTCAGGTGGATGATGTAGGCAATGTGATGCAGCATTTCAAACTTATGAATTGTTTATTTTTTGAATTTTCTATTTAATACTTTTGGATCACAGTTTCCTATAGTAACTGAAACTGCTGAAAGCTCCTTCTTCTAGCCATTTCTGTATGTGTGCTGAAACAAGATAAAAGAACATAAACTTTTTTTTTTTTTTTGAGACAGAGTCTCACTTTGTTGTCCAGGCTAGAGTGAGTGCCGTGGCGTCAGCCTAGCTCACAGCAACCTCAAACTCCTGGGCTTGAGTGATCCTTCTGCCTCAGCCTCCCGAGTAGCTGGGACTACAGGCATGCGCCACCATGCCTGGCTAATTTTATATATATATATCAGTTGGCCAATTAATTTCTTTCTATTTATAGTAGAGACGGGGTCTCGCTCTTGCTCAGGCTGGTTTTGAACTCCTGACCTTGAGCAATCCGCCCGCCTCAGCCTCCCAAGAGCTAGGATTACAGGCGTGAGCCACAGCGCCCGGCCGAACATAAACTTTTTGGACCTCAGCTGTGAATATACTAGTCAGGTGACTCCAAATCTTTGTATTCTGCACATATTCCTGAAAGTGCCACAAGTATTAATTTTGGGTTACAAATAAGTTCTGGGGAGTAGGCAAATTTGCAAATGTGGAATCTATAAGGAATGAGGTAACACAGATACAAATCAAAATACGTATCAATCTTTTTTATTGTCTTACTCTAGTTTTAGATTTCAAAAAGTTGATATTATTATTATTATAAATGTGACCAAATAATTTATTTTAATATTGTAATCATTACGCAAATTGAAGCATTTAGCATGCTTCACATTATATTCACTTACAAACAGAGCAGAGTACATGAAATCCTGATTGTTTTAATGTAATACATGTATTAAAATCATTATTTTCTTTGATTTAAAAATGTATATGCTACAGTGAAAAAATATTAATTGTTTATAAATGAAAGAGCTTTCAGTATCCAAAGTTGGAATTATTTGAAAAGCAATGAAATCAGTAAAATAGTACTGGATTATAACCCCAAATGTAAAATAAGTATTCATGAATCATACTGATATAAATAAATGATTTTAAAAATAGCTACATGGAAGAGAATAAATCAATTTTACCATGCAAAATAATTTAAATTTTTCTGCAGATAATCTGACTTAAAAAAGTAGGAACATAACTCACTCCTCCTATAGTATGCCCAGCACATAGTTACTTCTTTCTAAAGAGTACAGTAGGAAAATAAGGGAACAATCCTTGAGTAACTTTACAGTGGAGAAACTTGGCAAACACTACCCAGCTTGGTGAACAAGATCAGCATCCACAGTGATAGATCATGTTAATCATATGCACCATCAATATGGTGTGATGAGGATGGAACTTTACATCTGTAGTCTTCCTCCTCAAAACCCATAATCCTGGTCTAAGTATGAGAAAAACATCAGACAAATCCCATAAACTGTTAAGATCACCAAAAACGAGGAGAGTTTCTGACACTGCCACAGCCAAGAGGATCCTCAGGAGACATGACAACTAAATGTAATGTGGTATCTGAATTGGTCTTAGAATAGAAAAATGACATTAAGAAAAATGATATTATTATCTTTTCAATTTTCTGTAAATATGTAATAGTTTTAAAAAGGAAGTCTTTTGTAAAAAAGCTTAAATTGTTAAAAAATGGGTTTTGTGCAATTTTTTAATTCACCTTTTACTGTCACTGACTTTTATGATCTATATTTTCTATAGATTCCAAATGGGGTCTGTTTAATATAGAGTTTAATGGAAAAAGAAAAAACTACATTGTTAATAAAATTTAAAACATAATTTTTTTAAAAAAGTTTTTATTTTATGAAATGGTAAGAAAACCTGCTTACTCTGGAATGTCTTCTTATTAATCACATATTTCCACTCTTAGCACCTATTCATAGTTATCCTTATTCCTACTAAGGTGCCTAAACCAACTTGACAGAAGCTTATACACCTACAATTTGTTTTTATGAATCTTTCTAATAATAATGATATTAATAATAATAGAGGCTACAGAATTGCATTTGCCTGCTGAGTATCACATTTCTATTGAGGATAAATGAGGGTTATATGCAAAGGAAGTAAACAGTGAATCTACCAGAGTATTTGGCAAAATTGAATGAAATAGAGGTGTTAAAAATATTGGTTCCTGACATCATCAAATTACATTCTTGCTACCTGTATTCTTACATAACAATAAAAGAAGTGGAGAATGATTTAAATGTGTACTTTCTGCTCTCCCAATTTAAATTATGGAAAAAAAGATCATTTTCATGTTAAAGAAGAGAGTCAAAGGGACTCTAAATCATTTGAACACATCTAGCTTTGGTCAACATCTTTTTATTTGGAGATTTAAAAAATTCTCTTATTATGATCCTTTTTATATATGCCTTATTCTTTCAAAAATAAATAAGAAAAAAACAACAGTGTCAACAACAGCAGAAAAACTATTTACCACATTGTTATCACAAAAATCAAAATGAAGGCTGAGAAAATTTAACAATTACTGAACTGTAAATATTCATATCTGAGCATAGTTAAATTTGCAATACTGAGCATATAGAAGATTCATTCAATTTATTATGTAGTAAGTGGTTTTTAAAATTTGAGAATAGTAAAATAAAATGCAAAGGAAAGGAGTACTTTTAAATGTTTAAATTTAATGGAAAATATTTTTGCATAAATTTATTTTGAATTCACACAAGGAGATATTAAACATATACCAAAATAGAAGAACACCTAGAGAAGGTGGGGTCCTCAAAATCAACTGAAAGAAATGTGTCTAGAAGAAAGATGTGATCAATTCATCAAAAGCTGCTGCTCATCTTATTTGAGCATTGAGAATTCATGAGAGTTGAAACAGTCATTACTGGTAATCTTGACAGAGTGTCATTTTGTGGAAATGGAGGTGTGTAGGAGGTGAGGAAATGGAGGCAGTACATTTAGTCATTTCAAAAGTTATAATCTAAAAATGAACTGAGATATAGCCCAATAACTTGGATTAGATACAAGGCAAAATAAGAGTTTTTTCAAAAAAAAAGAAGGAATATTTTTATATGTTTCTTTGTTTATATGAGCAGCATGAAGTATAAATGGGAAACAGGAAAGAGAAGGCATTACTATGAGGTTAAAACTCTATCAAAAGGAAGAAATTTGGTACAAAACTGGAAGACCCTGCCTCTGAAAGCAGATGAGGCAGGGCAGTTTATTTCTTCTAATATGGGAAGACAGGGACTGTGAACAGAGATACAAATAGTTGTTATATCTGATATTGTGAAGATGAGAACTTTCTTTGCTTTTATTTTTCAGTGAAATAAGAAGCAAGAACATAGCAGACAATAAGAAGGAGAAAAGGAACATCAGAGTTTGAGTAAAGTTGAAAATGTCTGAAAAAGTTATCTGATGGTATTCAATGTAAATTATCTTGGAAAGTAGGGTTAGGTTGCTAAAACTTTCCAAGACCCACTCGAGATTTTTGGTTAAAGTCAAAACTAAGATCATCCACCATGTTTTTATAAAGCCATTTTTAAGCTGCTTTTCATGTGTAGACATGAACTCAGCAAAGAGTTCAAAGTAACCAGCATGAGGTATTTGTGGGTTTGATGCATAAATATACCAGACAGATGAAAGTATGCAGTAAAGTGATGATAGTGATATAACATGAAATGTAATTATATGAGAGGAGAAATACCATAAAGGAATAGAAGGAAAAAATAAAATGTGATTACAGTTAATGGATTGAAAGTTCTGAGGAGGTCATTGTTAAAAAAATTCAGTTGCTAAAAAAATTATTTATAAAAAACAGTACTGGAAAAAAGTAGTTGTGTACTATCAGGGATGCTAATAGTGACAAATTTGTAGGTAGTGCTGCCATTAATAATGCCAAGATGAAAGTGATACTAAAATCTTGAAATAACCCATATTTCAGAATAGGAGAATGTTTCCATTTATACTTAATTGTAAAGTATTTTAATTTAGAATTTTGGAGATATAGCAAATTATGCAGGCAAAAGTAATGACTAAGCACATATCTTCCATGAGCAAAAATTATGTAATTCCAACCATTCCATCTGAAATGCTAGGGGAAATTTTGATATAAAAGGTTTATTCAAAGAAAATAGTCAATTATATGATTCTAAACAATTTATTTATTTTTTTTTTTTTTTGAGACAGAGTCTCGCTTGTTGCCCAGGCTAGAGTGAGTGCCATGGCGTCAGCCTAGCTCACAGCAACCTCAAACTCCTGGGCTCAAGCAATCCTGCTGCCTCAGCCTCCCAAGTAGCTGGGACTACAGGCATGTGCCACCATGCCTGGCTAATTTTATATATATATTAGTTGGCCAATTAATTTCTTTCTATTTATTCTAGAGACGTGGTCTCGCTCTTGCTCAGGCTGGTTTCGAACTCCTGACCTTGAGCAATCCGCCCGCCTCAGCCTCCCAGAGTGCTAGGGTTACAGGCGTGAGCCACCGCGCCCGGCTTAAACAATTTATTTTAAGGAAGGCAATTTTCAAAAACCAAATAACAGTATATTTATAAGATATGAAAAGATAATATGTTACTTTTTGAAAGTTAAGATTAATTTTTTATCAATGTCAATAATAAATATAGCAGATGTTATGAATCCTACAGATAAGGATGCTTAACTTTATTCCATTTCTTTTAGATCCATAGAATAAGATAATAATTTAAATGACAGTGTTTCAAACAAAATTAGTTTTATATAGAACTTTACTATAAACTTTTTAACTATTACTTTTAATTAAAAGTAATTAAAAGTAACTTTCAATTACTTTTGAAAGTAATTGATACTTCCAAAAGTATCAATAGTGTTTGTAAGAGAGTGTTGCATCATAGAATCTAGTATTTTCAAGCAAGGAAGAAAAAATATGAAGGCAATGATGAATAATGAAAGAAAGATCTCATTTAGTATTAATTTAGTAGTTTGCTGTGAATCCATTTTAGTACCTTTTCCCCCCACCAAAATTTACAAAACTTAATTGAAAATAATTACTTTAGATTATTTTGTTTGAAAATTCTTATGAATTACAGTCAAAGACTTAAAATGCTTGTCTTGTTTGAACACCAAATCCTAGTGAGTTTTCTATGAAGTTAGTACATTCATATATTCCTAGTAACCATGATGGTGATAAGAAGCAAGTTGATTTTAAATCTCATTCCTTGAAATTTATTTAATTCAAAACAATGATACATTTTAAGAAACATCAGGATGGCAAATGTAAAGGAGTAGCATGGATATGTCTGAGTACATATTTAGAACTTTCAGCACTTTTTCCTATTTTTAATCTTATAGTTAATTCTATTTCTGATCTTCCCTCTAACCTCAAAGGAATTGTGATAGAAAATATTGCTAATATCTAGACTCTTCAACTAGTATATCATTTACTGTAATAAAAAGGTCAGAAAAGGGAAAAAATGGGATAGCTCCCCTCTACATTTCCTCAATAACCTAATGTTAGAAAAAAACATTGGTTAGAGATCGAATATTTCTGGGTCACTTAGATATACAAGTAATGGATACAATGGAATGAGCACTTTTGGCTTGATCCTAGATCAGCACCTCGGACAGTATCACTAGATTTCCCCAGTAATCTGGGCCCAGAAGAATTTCTTTCCCCTTCCACAGAAGTAGAGGATCTCTTTCTGTCAGCTACAATGGATCTGTACATGTGCTCTTGGTGCAAAAGCATCTGTTGTCCTTCCCTTGCCCTTGCAATTTAATGCTTTTGTTCTTTAGTGAAGGAGGTACCAGGTGGTTCCTCCCCTCACTCAGATTTACATCACCAAAAAAAGCATTGATTTATATCCTGTCTTTCCTTAGTCTTCCTTGGAAGAAATCAGTGAGGTCCATGGAGAACAGCCTGTGAGTTTGTGCAAACTCTGCCTGTATCTGAAACACTTAAGATATACTATATTCTCATGCTAGTTCACCCTTGGTTTTTAGTAATTAATTTTTTAAAATGCTGAATTTTTCTTATCTATTTTTATGCAGACCTTATCTTCCTATTCTTGCCACAGACTAATATTCATATCTCATATCTCCTTTGATGCCCTTCTTTTTCTTTAGAATCTAGACTAGTTGACTGTTTTGTGACTTCAGCTCTCTGGATTAATGATTTTATATATTATTTGTCTGTTCTTGTTGTTGAAGTAGATGTGACACTTTTTCCTAGCTTTTGCATTCAAAATGGAAGCCAGAAACTTTACAGCAATTAATGTTAAAACATCTGTCCCCTTTAAAACATCTGTCCCCAACCTTTTTGCCATCAGGGACTGGTTTCATGGAACACAACTTTTCCATGGATGTGGGAGGATTTGGGGCAGAGCTCAGGAGGTGATGTGAGCCATGGGGAGGGGAGTAGCCATAAGTACAGAAACCTTGCTCACTTGCCCACCAGCCATTCACCTCCTGATGTGCCCCCCCACCTAAATTTTGTGGAATACAATTTTCTATAGATGGGGTGATGGGGGGAGGAGGGGATGGCAGAACTCGGTGGCCGGTCACTAGTGAGCCAAATGGGCCAGGGGGTGGGGGCAACTGCAGCTTTAGAAGATGCAATTGGTGGCCAGACAGGAGTTTTAATTAAGGAAATTCTAAATGTATTACTTGTGTTCATTAAATCAAAGCTTTTTCATCATATTTGAAAATGACTTTGAGATATGTCCTTGGATAGCCTTTTAAGGAAGAGCTATTGCTGTTTGGTTATATTTAAGTAACAATCTATTTTAAGGTGTAAAATATCTCCTATTTATGAATAGGCAGTGGTCAGAATAAATTTACATTAGAAGGATTGGAACCTCCTTAAAAAGGCTTACATTCTTCTTTTGAACACTGAGCAATGCAATGATAATAGCTTAGTTAATACTTCTATTTTATTTGCTACCATATTATAATTCATTTGATTCTTAAATAAGTTCATGGCACGGATCCTTTTATTAATCTTATTTTACAAAAACAATAATAAGGAGGGTAGAGTTTAGGTAACTATTTAAGAATATCATACTAGCCATAGACATGCCAGCATTCAAACCAGGTAGTTGGATCCAGAAGTAATGTTCTTGATCTCTATGCCAATTGCCTCCAAAGAGAGGTTATCAGACAAACCAATAAGAAGTGTTCTTAAATTTTTTTCTCACATAAGAGCCTGTAATATGAGCTATGAATACAACATGGTTCCAAAATACAAAAAATAGAGCCAGTTTAACAATAATAATAATTGGTAGGTATATTAAAATTAAGAGCCTACACTTTTTTCTCTCATATTAATAGAATATTAAGAAATATGTGAATCTGTTTCACAAGTAAAATATAATCTCCTTTTACACAAGCTTCTAGGGACAATAGATAAAACTGCATCAAAAGGTAAATTTTGCTGTACATAATCTACCATGACTAGAAATGTCTTCCTATATTATTGATAAAGCAAGTTAAAAATCTCTACAATGATTCAGAAATACAAAAGTAATTTCTTAAAAATAACACATGTTCATTAAGCATGCATTAATTGCCAGGCAATATGACAGATTTTTAAGAATTCTTATCTCATTTAAATGATATCTTCCTTATGAGATGAATATATATTTCTCCATCTTATAGATGAGGAAACTGAATTTCTTGGAGCTGAAATACTTTAGCAGGTATCACACATAGATTATCTCATATGAAATTAAATTTTTAAAAATGCAGTAAACTCTTTAATAAAAAGCTTCTAAATGTGAGAAAAGGACATGTTGACATTTGTTAACAAACACCCTGAATGTTAACAAGCATTGCTCCAGGACTAAGAGAAATAAGCATGGTCCTAAAGGCCAGCAGGTAATGATTCTGAAAACAAATATGGAAGCTCAATTTTACATTTTTAATAAAGTATCCCTGCTCCTGAAGCCTGGGGAGGAAATTATGAGATTACATTCTCTTATTTTAATGATAGATTGACTATGAAGACTAGAATTAAAGTAAACATGCGGACATGGTAAAATACTAAATTATTAACAACTGATACTCAGATTAGTAAGGTTCACTCATAATTGCTTTGAGGCTAGTTAGTAATACTAAAAGAAATAGATAGAAGTTAAAAATAAAACAACTGCAAATGCCCCAACTGTTCCTGGGATCAGCATTTAAGGACCTCAGTTAAAGGTCTCAATCAGCTGTGTACATCCCCTATAATAGGAGAAACTTCCCCTATTACACAGTTTCTGTCAGATTCTCAAATATAATTTAATGCTTAATATATAGAGAGATATATGTTCGTTTTTGAGAGTCAAGATTCATACTACATTTACATATTGACCCAATAAATGTTTATTTTATTTATTTATTTTTGAGCCAGAGTCTCACTCTGTTGCCCGAGCTAGAGTGCTGTGGCATCAGCCTAGCTCACAGCAACCTCAAACTCCTGGGCTCAAGCCATCCTTCTGCCTCAGCCTCCCAAGTAGCTGGGACTAAAGGCATGCGCCACGATGACCAGCTAATTTTTTCTATATATATTTTTAGTTGGCCAATTAATTTATTTCTATTTATAGTAGAGACAGGGTCTTGCTCTTGCTCAGGCTGGTTTTGAACTCCTGACCTTGAGTGATCTGCCCGCCTCGGCTTTCCAGAGTGCTAGGATTACAGGCGTGAGCCACTGCATCTGGCCTATTTTTTAAATTTTTCTAAAAATTGTTTTAATTAGGGTACAATTGAACAAAGAAATTAAAGTTGTACCTATTCTCTGCCTTAACACATGGGATCTTATATCCCTATAAATCGCCTAGACAGTGTTTTGGAAGGAAAATGGAATTATTTTCCTTGTTCAGTAGCTCCAAAGCTTACCACCTTTGTGGGCAGCTGCTTCTGTGAGCCTAAATGCAATGACTTAGGCTAGTAATAGGGTTATAGGATAATCATTCATTGAGGAACAAATAGAGTAAGATTCTTTTCTTTTTAGGATTTTATGTATCTGATATTTAACAGTTGTTTTACTGTGTGTGAGCTGGAGCATAATATTCTTTACAAATCCAAGCATTTCAAGTCCGAATTAGAAAGTAAAACTATGAATTCACTTGTACTTACTAATTTAGTATTAATGAAGTTGACAGAGTTCAGGGACATTTCTTTTTCTAGATGGATCTGCTCTTGTGTCCTCAGGCTATCCACAGTCTGCCTTGGGATAGTGTTCTAATCTTTCTGGTAACATATCGTCTCTCCTGGTTAATTTTGTCTACTATTCTTTTTTCTCCTAGTGTGCTTATATTTCTTTTTAATCTCTTTTCACTAAGGGGATATTCCTCCTACTTAACTGGGCTAATCATTATTATTAGAAAGATTAAAATATATATAACAGGGCAACTTGTTCCCTCTTTATACAATATGGAGAAAGCATAAACTAAAAAAGTATAATAACTCACTGCAATTTCAATGAAGCTGGACAGAGCACATTTTGTTTACAACGTAGGCACTAATCTTTAATTTCCTGTGTAAGCAGTTAGTGTGCTTCTTTTTTGCATGTACTCTGTGAAGGGAGGAAATGAAATGACTTATTGAAGTGAGAGAATTTAACTTTCCAAATTAACTTTCCAAACTTTCCAAATTTAACTTTCCAAATTAATTTGGAATTAACTTTCCAAATTAGTTGCTAGGTCGAAATTAAAAATACAGTTTCTAGTTCAATACTGAAAACTTGGTAGATTTCTTATTGAATGCAGAGGTTGTTTGTATCTAAACTTTTCCCTTTTGATGCCTGCAACAATACTAAAATTAATATAAAACTAGAGTAGGCCTTTGCCTGACAAAGAAACTAGACTAAGAATCAGATTCACCCCTGGAAGCAACCTATTGAGGTGCTTACTCTGAGTTTTGAATAGAGCTATGTGCCTCTGCTCTTAGTAACTCCTTGTAGAATGACCTTCATGCCAGAATTTCAGGGGTATTGAGAGCATCAGTCTGGTACTATGATCATTAAATTCTTCCTCTGGAGTGCACTTTATATGAAGGATATTCAAGTGTAGGACAGACTTTCTATTCCTAATGACTTTGAGGTTGCAGCTTTGTATTTTCAGCTAAGATAAAATAGAAACAGGGGGAAGTAAACAACAGTTTACTATGCAGAAAGGGTCTAACTTTGCTTAAGGCTATTTTCTTCTGAGAGAGATATACCGGAAGACCACAGATCTATAATACATAATTTGGTGATAGGACTAATTAGTTATATTTTTAAAAATATCTACCTCCTACAATAATTTGACCTGGGTAGGGTCTAAAGAATGCCTCTTCCTATAAGTAGGATGAAATAAAATCTAATTGGCCCCACTCACCGTATTTCTACACATGATAATATTATTCACTTCAAAGGCATTCATGAGTCTCTGTGGCCCAGAAAATAAAACAGATTTCTCAATGACCTCCACAAAGTGCAATCAAATTTTCTATCAAGTTTTCTCCCACTCACTTTTTTATACTTGACCCTCTTTTCTAGGACAACTGATTAGAAAGATCACCTATCGTATTAGCAACCCTATCACTCTTCCTTTGTGTTCTATTTGCTCCCTCACCAAGGTATCTTTTCCCTAAGTCCCATTCCACTAAATTTATCTCTTTCATTCCTCACATTTTTAAGGTTTCTCTCATGTATGAGAATAATAACAATAGCAGCTGCAATTGTATACAGTAGCTATCAGTAGCTAATTGTTGTATATGCATTTCTTCTTTTAACATTCATTGTAACCTTATATGTTAGGTGCTCTTATTTCCCTACTAAATTATAAACTCCATGGAGGCATTGGAGGTTCTCAATGAATATTGAAAGGAAAACTTTCATTTTACATATGAGAAAACATATTATTAAAAAAGATCAACTAATTTGGTAAAGACACACAAACACCTTGTGGCAAAGTGGAATCTGTCTGACTATGGTGAGCACGTCTCAATCAGCAGGCTTCTGGGATAACACTTTCAGCAAGTAAAACTCTTCACACATTATTTCACGTTATCCTAAAAGTATCTCTAAAAATGGGAGATATTATCTCCATTTTACAGATCAAGACACCACAATTCAAAATGCTCCTGACTAGTAATAAAACCCAGATATGTACGCAGGGCTATCTGATTCCAAAATCTTAGTTATTTAAACTTTGATGTTTGCATCTCACACTATAAAATAGATAAAATATCCTGTAATATTTAAACCATTCACTAAAAATCTATCTCTTATCTCTGGGTGTTAATTCTGCCTAAATGTCCTGAATAGAAGTTTGGACAATCAGAGAACCAAGTTAAAAAGGTAGAATATACTGGATGCAAAATAAAACATCAATCTGTTCCTTTTCCTGGCTTAGTGATTAAATCAAATCAACTGCAGAGTTGAGTACATTGATAATGATGAAAGAGGTTATTATGACAAAGAAATAATATTAAATAGCAAAAAATAAACTTGGCAGCAACTCAGAAAATATAATCTGGGTATTTTCCAATCACATTTTGAGTGCATTTTCCTTGCATTATGTATGTTTTATGACAATTATCTTTCTTATTGTATCATGGGAATGAAAGACATTTCTTTCTGTTGCCACGTTACAAATTTCCTTAGTGAGCAATTAGGTTGATTTGCTGGTTATACCGTTTTCTAAGTGATGGAAAATGGTAAATTAGGCTCAGTAAGAAAATGGCCATAAAATGCATTATCTTATCCTATAGCTGAGATAATCAAGCAATATAGTGTTGAGGAAACAACTAAATCATAATGTTTAGAGGAGAAACATCTTTCAGCAGCCTTAGCATTGATGTTTTTATCAACTAGTTTTTCAATTGCAAAATTTAAGTCTCTGAATAATAACAGATGGTGTGGGCAAAATCTGTTCCATTATCATTGATATAATTTCTGAAAACTGCCAATGTAAAAGTTCATAGACCTAAATAACTTCATTTTGTAGAAACTGCTAGCCTCAAATACATATTTAGGGAACTGTACATCAATTAACATTCTGTCAACCAGAAATTCCAGTTAATTGGCAAGAATGCAATTGTATTACATTTATATTGCTGAAATGTATCATAAAATAGTTTAAAATAAGGATCCAAGGCACTGAAAGAAACTGGAATGCATTCTTCAAAATTGAAATGAAAAGTTGAATTTGTGTTTTATAAAGTTAAACAGTTAAATACTTTTTTTGCGTGCTCATATTCTCTGAAAGTGAAATATTTTCCCCCTAATATATTAATTCTTCTTCAAATAGCATAGCCCATCATATAAAGTTATCAACTGCTTGAATACTTGTCCTGTTAAATCTTTACAGCGTATCCACTGCAAATTCAGTTATCCTCTATATAGGACCCACTAAGTATATACAAGATATGTGGTGATAACTTCTGTTCTTTACTCATTAAAGCTATTATTGAGTCAAATTATTATCTTTAGTAGGTAATTATTCTTTTTTAATACTACTTCTTATAAGCCTTCTTAAATACTATGAGATATAAAGATCTGAGACCGCAATGGTAATCCTTGGGTCCCCAAAATATTCTGGACCATAGCATTCTGTTTATTCTAGGTTGTTCCAATTCTCAGAATACTGGAATCAGCCAGATCAGGATTTTTGTTTTCTTGACCTAGACCTTTAAGGACACTGGTCTTCTGTTTTACTGTCAAATGTCTTCTTCTTAGTATCGACTAATGTCCCAGTTCAGCACTACATCAGCCTATTGAAACAAGGCATTCATCCTTAATGTAATTATTTTACCCTCCTACCAAGACAATTATGATGTTATCCTCACAAATTTTCCAATCAATATTATTTTTAAAAACTACTTACATAAGAATTTTATCATGCCAATCTTTTGATCAAAATTTGAAAATAGCTCTCTATCAGGCACATGGTTTAACACAAACACCTCAGTATTTTATATACAATTCTACAAACTACCTGTCACTTTATGATTTTCTGTTACATATGTTTGTCTTGCCTACTAGCCATAGTCATACTAAACTACTATTTTTCCTATATATAAACTCTTCAATCTGAACTTCTTTTCTCTCCATCAAAATTAGCCTTTCTATTTCTGTATGTAGATAACTAATCTTTCAACATGACATTTTAGTGTTATCCCCTTCTACTTGTGGAAGAGAAATCATTCCTAGATTGAATTCTTGTACTCAGCATGTATTAATCCTGTGACTTTTAGCAATCATTTAACATTTCTGAGCAATTTATCTTACCTTAAATAAGAATTATAATATTATTTTATAAGTTTATAAAGTTTAACTGATATAATGTTAAACTACAATGCCTCATTGTTTGGCATACAGTAAGAATCCAATAAATAAATCTTCTATTCCTTTCTAGCATAGTCAAGCCTTGAATAGTTAGACAACATGGCAGAGTAAAACGCAACTTCCTCTGCACTTCCAAAGCACTTTGTACAATCCTTTGGTTTGGTCCTGATTATACTTATCGTACACAGTACGTAGTAACTTGATAACAGTATTGTTATATCATGCCATAGCATGATAAATAATACATTTAAAGATCTATAATTGTTTATTTAATTGGCATGTGAGGGTTAAAGAAATACTACGTACCTATAAAACTTGTGGGATTTTTACTTGAATAATTAAATAAATCGTGGTGACATTTACTGAGTTGGGAAAATTAAGAAATGATCATGTTTGCTTTGAGAGAGTCTATAATTCTACTATATTCATGCTAAGTGTGAGTTGCCTATTAACAGATAAGTGGAGATGAAGTCTAGGGGCAGATCAGGATTAAATTTATTAGAATTGATTGTTGTATTTATGCACTCATTTGCTAATTGTCTGCAAATAGGAATTCAAAAATTGAGTTTTTCCTCTCTAGACAAGAAAATTTTTTTTCTATTTGTATATAGAAATATATATGTGAAATGTGTTTGAGTTAAAAGTCAGCATTGTACTCTGATTGCTTACATCTTAAAATAATTTACAGGTCTGCCTGAAATTCTGATTTTTACTTCATTGTCTTTTTATATGTTCATTCATTATTTATTCTGTTCTATCAACAATATATACAAATATAAATATGCTATGGCTCCATGTAATCAAAGACTTCAAAGATTAATCAAAGATTATGTATGTAATCAAAGATTAATGCTAGAGATCAATGATTGCAATACAGAAGGATAAGAGTTAAAAGAAATCATACAAGTCCTTTGAGAAGACATGGGAGGATACCTAATCAAAAGAGTGTCAATGGGGGGAGACAGAAAGTGGAGAGAATAAGCATTTGATTGCCAAAGAGATGATACTTCAGCTGAGTTTTAATAAAATCTTCAAGGCTGAGAAAATAAAATAAGCAAGATAAAGGATATTTCATTTAAAGCAAAAAATGTCCAAAAGACCTAGAAGATTAAAATAATTGTAGGCAATTAAAATATTTGTGTGACCAGAACACAAAAAGCTGTGAATATCAGAAAGTTTGAAGTCATGAAGTTTCTTTATATTTGCTAATCCACTTATATTTTACCTTGAAGGCAATGGGGAATCATAAAGGAATTGATCTTGAGAGATAATATGATCAAATGTAGTTTAGAATGATTACTCTGGTTGCAAAGTATAGGAAGTATAATGGGAAATATTAGAGGCCAGACAGTTTAAGTAAAAGACTATTGTAATAATTAAGACAAATTGGCTTAAGGAAATAGCAATGATAATGGATATGTGAGAGGTAATGGAGATGAATCAAGGATAGTTCTCTGGCTAAACTAAATGAATAGGTAATAGATAGTATCATTGGTAGCAGGAGAGATTGCCAATGGAGGAGCAGATTTGGGGAGGTTGTATAGTTCTAGTGGGAGGAGGTAAATACAAGGTGGATTCAATTTGAAAATATTGAGGTATAAAGTGCCTGTGGGGCAGTAAGCTAATGATATATGTAGTGGAATATCTAGAACTCAAGTATATAGGGAATTAGGAATTGCCAGCCTTTACCTGTGACATAACAAGGATAACTACTTTCAGTATTTATATATACTAAAAATCAGGAATGAAATATTCATAATTCAAAATTCAGTAATTTTAAAATGATTTATTATGCACTATTCTAGGTATTTTTGTTACTGGCCTCTGAGTGAAGGTTTTTCCAAGTTTTTGGTGTTTTTCAGGGAGAAGAATTTCAGGATGCACATAAGCCAAGCAAGCAAAAGCTAAGTTGAAGGTAGAAGTACACTCTCAGGAAATAGAGCAGGCAGGCCTGTAAAAGAGCAGCTGCACCAGAAGGAAGTGCTCTTAGCTCTTTTGTAGTCTTGCTAATTGAGGGGAGAAATAGTCAAGGCCGAGGAGTTGGCTTTCACTAAGATTTGGGTGGGAATTCTTAGAATTTTGTTCCCTCTCATTTTCATATTTTGTATGTCTATTTCACAACTGTCATGCTGATTTCAAGGGTGGAGAAATTTTAAAACCACAATGTAAATTATATTGTATTAATAATTAGCCAAACTTCATGTAAGGTGGCAGAGATAATTGACAAGCCGGTTGAGGCTGGTTCTTAGCTGTGGTTATCAGCCCCTCTAGTTAATGTCTGCTGAAGAGTTGTTAATTTTAACACCTGCACATGCTCTTCAAGCCTTTCCATGTAGTCTCAGCCCTGTCTCTTAGTCTCCTACTCTAACATATTCACACATATTATCCAGTGTAAAATTTACAGGTATTCTGTAGGGGGAGAGGATGGAGGTTTAATTACAATTGTCATTCTATAGATGAATAAACTGAGATGCAAATGTTTTAATTTCAACGTGTATTAAACTAGTACCAGCAGAGCTATGAGGTAGACTCCTTACCTGACTTCAAGTCTAGTCATCTTTCAATGTCATAAATTGCCTTTCATGATCATTGTTTATATTTTGATAGTGACACACATCTAGCAGTAAATTTCATCATGACCATACTGAATATAGAATTTAGAAAGAAATTAATATTCTTATATTAATAATGAGTATAGGATTTACGCCATCTGCTAAATTCATGTTACAGCAATGTCAACAGAAACAGGCAATAATCTGCAATGGATTAAATATAGACTATTCTGTTTGATATCTTAGTAGCAATACCACATATTATGTAACTATTCCACAAATAATTTTTCTCAATAACTTATTAAAAGTGTAAAATTATTTGGAAATATTTATAATTTCAGTTAATACAGCCATTTGGAATGGTGATTACACATTCTAAGTCTGCTTGTTTTTGTTTGGAGAATAAATGTGGAAGATAACCTAGTTTCTTTAAAGTTGGAAATTATAAACAAGGAATAAAGCAGACATAATTTATATCCATGAAAAATTATATCTTAATGGGGTCCAATCATTAGACATCTTGATTAATTTTAATGTTTTATTCTAATCATATAATGCAATGATGAAAAAGACATTTTCTCTGTTTGACAGTTTAATTGCAGAGGTGGAAAAGAAAAGCTGGGACAAAATGCTATACGTCATATGATGTCCCAGTTGTAGTTTATATCAATATTCAGTTTAGAACAAAAAAGATGAATAGGGTAATAGTGGAAGCTTCATGAAATCATCATCAATAAGACTGTAAAAAGGCAATTTTTAGATATTGGAGGTATGGTAAGAATATTGTGATAAGTGAATAGATTAGTTAAGCCATGAGTCAAAATATTTAATAGATGGGCATTGAAATGTAAAATTAACCAGAATCAGAGCTACATATTGACAATATATCTCAATTTACCCATAAATGCCTTTGTACAGTTCTGTTTTTTGTTCAGGCTTTCACAGCAATGATTTTTTAAAAAGACTTATGGCATGCTGCAGTCCATGTGTTAAGCTTCTATCCTTTTTACCTTGTGACTAAGACTAATGTTAGCTTTAGTAAATCTTTATCACTTAATGGCAGACATCTATCAGTTCACTTTGTAGTAGAGAATTGATACATTATCATCTCTGCACCTTAGTCTCACATTTTTTTTGGCATAACTTCTTCCATAATAGGAAGGACTGAAAAATATCCACAACACATTTTTTAATAAGTAGACAATGTTGTAGCTGTAGTCATTTCCCTAAGGCTTTATTCAAAATAACTAGCATTAGCATGCATGATAATTACACTTTCCACCTATTGAGTAAATAAACCTGAATGCCTTTCTTTTACATAATGTATCAGAAAAACAATTAGTTGCAAGGTTTGAGAACTTTATTATGTTTTACACATGCTCTTCATCTTGTAATACTAAATTATTTAAAATAATGTTTCCAATTATGAATTAAAATGAACAAGTTTTATTCAGAGAAGATGTCTCATTTTAGGAGATGATCAATACTTGGATTATAACTAGTATATTTATTTTTTTATCTTATATGGAGCATTTTCACTCATTCATGGAGATAGTGCATTTCAATAGGAATACTTTATAGAAATTATTTTCTGCAGGAAAATTATGAAGATTTGGGAAAATAGAAATATTGAACTATGCAATTGAATTTAATGTTGAAAATATTAAAACTGTATTTTTATCTAAAACTGCTAAATATTTCTTCCAATAAAATTTACTGACACTTTCCCAAATGACTAATATGTTGGGTCTTCTGCACATTTCAGTTTGACAAGTAAACTGTTTCAAACCTGTGAATATTATAAAGCAAGCATCTTGAAATTTAAGATGAATCAGCCTGAATGTGATGTCTGAATTTTAATATGGATTTTAATGTTATTTCAGTTTTAAAATTTTAAACTTCCATTCATAATTAGCAGTTGTGGGAAAAATTTTCACAACATTTACCATGAACCATCTGTATGTTGAAAATAGGTAGAGAAAACAAGGCTACTGGGAGGAGTGTCAGAATTTGAGATAAAGATTTGGTGATATAATCATTGAAACAATGAAAGTAAAGTAGTTATTTTATGTAGAAAGCATGGAGTAAGTAAGGAAGTGGAAGGGGAAGGAAATCAAAGAAAGAAAAAAGGGAAAGAAGTAAAGAAGGAGGGAGGCAGAGAGGGAAGAAGAGAAATCAATCCATGACAGATTTCTCTGCCTTTCATCACCCTACCAGGAATAAAAAACCACTTGGTTCTCTTGTGTCCACTCTCGGAAATGTCCATTCACTTTCTGGATTTGATATCCATTTTGCTCTTATTGTTAGGATGTGAGTGATGGCATATTGCATATCCATTTCTGCATAACAATAATACAAACTTAGCATTTTAAAATAAGACACATATTTATTATCACAGAGTTTGTATGGATGACTGCAGGCACAGTTAAACTTGGGCCTCTCCAAGGCTGAAGTCAAGGCTGCAGTCTCTTCTGTGAACTTGGAAGTCTTGGGTCAACAGTCTGAAATGTCTGTTCTTGGGGTGCTCTTGGTTGAAGAATGACCAGACACACCAAAAGCAAGGCAAGAGTGAAATGAAGTTTATTGAGGAAGGATAAGATAGGTTTACAATGCGGTAGTAAGATATAGGTTTACAGAGTAAGAGCAAGACACATTGACCAAAGAATGACAAGTGGGCCCTTGTCATAACAAAAAAGGCCTCGGTTATGGTCTGGGCCCTTGTTTTGTAGTGTCTGGAATGGGCTCTCCTCGTGGGTCACTATCAAGCCAGATTGATAGACAGTTGGGAATTATAGGACCTGGGTCTTAATGTGCATACAGATCTCCCATGAGCCTCTCTGAAGGCTGATTTGTGGGGTGAACCACAATGTAGATTTAAGCTAAAGACATGATAATTAACCTTGGATTATTCTAGGTCACCTTCCAGGCTCTATTATACCTCTGCATTCTTTTGCAGTTGGTGGGCTAAGTTATGATTGGTAGGGCATTCTCTTCTTCCCCTGCCCCCACCCCCACCCAGTGTGGCAGTTGCTCCAGGAGCCCCCCTATGTCCCCATAGGAGAGGGAGGTCCTCACTGTCTACCTAACAGAAGAATTTACTTCCAAGCTCACGAGGTGGTTGGCAGCATCCAGTTTCTTCTGGGCTATCACCTAGAGCCTCAGTTTTTTTTTTCCTGGCTATAACCTGGAGGTCACCTAAAGTGCTTTCCTCACATTGGCTTTCCTGAAAGAACTGCTGATAGATGATATAAGTTAAGATATATACGAATGTAAAGTATATATATATGTCATTTTTACTTGTGTGGTGGTCATATACTGATTTCTAAATAAAAATATCAGCATAACCAAATGAAGATTTAGAATTTTTCTCTTTCATGTGTCTAATAGGAAAAAAAACCAAAAAATTTTGCTAAACCTGTTTCCCAAAGTTATTCACTAATTTGCTTCATCAACACAAAATAACACATATTAAAAACATTTTACACATTATTGAAAAACATGAAAGAAAAAAATTCTAAGCTAATAGATCCATTGTCTAGAATGGCTATTTCTGAATTCTATGTTGAATGAAATAAGTGCTGAATTTTAAATGAATTCATTTTTGCACAGTTACCAATTCACAAATAAATAATTCATAAAATATTTAACATAAGTGGAGGTTTTATTATATCCAAAAAAGTCCCCACTCTGGCATTTGAAGTATCATTATCTCATTATAAAATTATGTGGATGATATAAGAATTCCATTTAATGGCTTTAAAGCACGCTTTTTTTTTTCCACCAAGTGATGAGAAGCTGAATCACAAACAAAGAAAAAGAACCTCAAATTCACACCTAAATATTTATTTACTTAAAATTTCAGCTTTAATTTTCAGTATGCCAGATTTATATTTGCTGAGAACATTGAAACCATTAATGCCAAGTATGATTGGTTTTCAACCCTCTTTTCCCTTCTAGCTTAATAAAGCTCCCTTATGCTTTATTTTCTTTAGCTGTGGTGTGATGACTGCTTACTTGTACGATTTCTGTTATGAACTGAGTTAGCCTTTTGACCTTTTCTAACTAATAATTTGTCTTTTTGCCTCTCAAATGTGTTTTTTCTCTGTATAAGGCATTTAGGGTTTATCATGATGCTTATTTATGTTCCCTTTTTTGTGCAAAATATGAAATATAGCATGCAGATGCCGTCATCTTGTATAAGAAAATTTATAAAACAGTTACTATAAGAGTTAAATACTAGCACAAATGACCTCACAATGTCCTTATACAAATTGGCATAAGTATTGTATTAAATAATCTACAATAAGAATCTAGAACTTTTTGAGAGTGAGAATGTTACAAATTTATTCAAATATAGAGATACTTTTATTTTTCTCTTTCCAGATTTAAGCCTATAAAATATTATGTGGTAGGCTCATATTTAAAAGTCAGTTAAACATCTACATTTTAAAAATTTTTTATAGCTTTTAAACTCTAAATAATCTGCTATAAAACAGTGTTTGTAAAGTCACTATGCTTTTATAATACTCATGGTTTTACTATAAACTGAAGGAACTCTAAATTTCTAATAAGAGTTTAGAAATTTTCCCTGTAGATGTATGTCTACCCTTCCCCTCTGGTTTTAATGTTCCTTTAAAAAAAGGAATTAATGACTTAATTAGCTAATTAATGACTTACACATGACAAAGAGGATTTTGAACAGATTGTACTTCACTGTGATAGTATTTTAAATAACATGAAGCATCTTGCACGTATTACAGACCTAACAGGCTTGCAATTCTTTAAGGAAAAATATAAGGATAGACTGCCCCTGAAGGGCTGCTTAATGAAACAGAATGTCTCCTTGTGAAACTTGTATAGAAAAGCAGTATAGTAGAATTTAATACAGTATAAATATTTTAAGTATTATATATTAATGTGTGTATGCTAAAGTACATATGTGTCTATATATGTATATGTGTGAATGTGCTATTATATTAAATTAAAATAATAAGCTAATGAACTATCACTGATTACACTGATAGTGAGTAGGTATATGATTTTGTCATCGATGTGAGGCCGAGAACAAGGAACAATAAGGTTGGTTTGGCGTTTCCTCCTGATTCAGGATTTGTAGGGTCCTTAGAGAACATTGGTAACAACTTTTCAGAAGTACTGATTACAAAGAGAGATGATCTGCATATTAAGTACTGATTTTTACCCAAGAGAATTGGGGGGGGGCAGGGGGGGCGGGAGTAACAGTATTAAAAAAAAAACAAAGCAAAGGGAAGCCAAGAATGCTTTAGGGGTGGGAGACTCATGAAATTGTCTTTGAATATAATGATTAAGATGTACTTGGGTTGAAGTGAGTAAAGTTGCTGACATTACAAGGCAGAAACAATGATAAAATCAATTATCTCACTCCTCACTTAACAATCACCAAACCCAAGGCCATTCGTCTATATTCTCTCCTATGTTACTATCTTCTAAGAGTTTTATATTTATCCCTTTATGCTAAATTTCTCATTATTGCTTGTTTTTATTTGCTAAGCCTGGCTTTCTAGGTACTATTCCTAGGTCAAAACAGCTTACTTGTAGGCCAAGATTGCCTAGAAGTTGTCCCGAAACAACTTGAAATGGTAAGATTTCCATAAGTTATTAATATATCTTTTTGAATGACAGGGATGTATTTAAAATTCCAGGAACTTAAAATTCCTCCTTGTATTTCACTCTCTGTTTGTATAAAGTCTCACATTTAGTCAGAAACTATAGATAGCTACTGTAGTCTTTGGTGACTCATGAGCTTGCAGGTAGCCTTCCACATATGCACAGCTATCCAGACTGCCAGGGATATGTGAAATTATATTAAGATTGATTATGGTTCTCAAATTGCCCAGATCCCTCTATGAAATTTTTAGCCAATGTCTTATAGGCCCAAGTAAGTGTTGCAAATTAATTGTGATGTTGGCCCTCCCTGATTGTTTGCTATCACATATCTGATGCCTAGGCAAAAAAGGCACGACCCACTAGGGGCTAGAATAGCTATGCATCCTTGAGCATCTTCTATTACCTGTCTATAGTCTGTCCATGTGATCTTTCCTACTGAGAGTCTTCAAGATAACTGATCTTAGATGTTGACTTTGGGCTCCTGAGACACGTGGTGCATTATAAGAAACCAGGTGGAAGCTGTTTGTTCTATTATGATCTAGACTCAAAAAATTATTAAATGCTCCGTCAACTGCATTCTATTTATCAAGGAAGTAACAAAATTCCACCCAGGTTAAAGGGGAGGAGATATAGAACCCACATTTTAGTGAGAGAGTGCCAAGAGTCTAAAAGGGCATACAAGACCATAAATACTGTTTTTTTTTTTGAAAAAACAGTGCTAAGAAGTCAGTAACAGTGACCTTTACTTCATATAATTGTGCATTTCCAAGATATCTCACCTTCCTTGTTCTGGGACCCTGAAGCATACAATTAATACAAATTTGCATGTGGCTGATGATATTTTTTAAATTATGGGCTTTTATAGGTTCTTTTTAGTAAATTGGTTCTAGGGCTTAATATGAACAGAACATAATAAATATGAACAGAACTCAAAAAGAGTTCTTATTAAACATTATCTAAGTGGAAACAATATATCATGATTAAGCGATACAAAACACAAAAATTAAAAGCACATTATCCTCTATAATATAACAATAAGAAAGGAAAATCAAAATTAAAAGAACAAAATTATTTAAATTATACAGCAATAACAATACAGTAAAACAGTAGAAAACAAAAAGCAAGGATATTTGAGCAGAATTAAAATAGAATCTTAATAATGAAAGCAAAAGTAACATCAAAATGTTAATAGGGAAAACTGAGGGAGGATAAAAAGTTTTTAAGAGACTCTCTGCACTTTATGCTCAATTTTTATGGAACTCTAAAACTACCAGAAAAAAAATTTATCATAAAAATAAGTAATACTAATGAATTTTAAATGAAAATTAGCTTACAAAAGGGAATTTGTTAACCAAAAGATTGAATATATTAATGACATGGAAATATCAATGCTGGAGAACATGAAAGTGATATTAAAGAAATAATGATCACAAAATGAAAACATTAGACATGTTTATGAAAAGCCTTCCTGGAAGGGATAACCAAGTAAAAAGTAGAGAGCTAACTTTTGAAGGTAAAATGGCGAGACATTTTTAGAAAGGAATATCTGAATCTATGAAGACCAGTGAGTTTCAAAAGGATGAATAAAACTAAATATAAACATAGACATATTGTGTTGAAACTTCAAAATAAATACAAAAGAACAGAAGAGAGAAACTTAAAAAAGATCACCTAGAAAAGTGAAATATTATTTATAGAGCATAAAAAGGCAACTTATTTTTCAAAAGTGGTAAAGAGCTGAAAAAAATAGAATATATGAAAAATGTTTAGTAAATAAATGTGAATATGAAAATCTATAGCTTACTCCCATCCACATAGTAACCAGAACTGACCCTACTTAGCTTCTGGGATTAGATGAGATTAGGTACATTCAAGGTAGTATGGCTGTAGACAAATTCTATAGCTTACTAAACTGTCATTCAAGAGTAAGTGAAAAGTAAAGATGGATTTCCATCTATAACTTCTCACTGTATCATTTATATAATGTATATGTCAAGAAGAGAAAATGATGTTGAGAAAGAAGTGTTAGGATGTAGATGAGTAAATTTTATAAGAATAAAGACATTGCTAAGATTTAGTTAAATATAAATAAGCATTTATTGCATAAGATAAGAGTAATAGTTATAGCCAATCTGGGATGCAAAATAACAAAATGCACCAGAATACTATAAATAAAAAGCAAGTAAGGCTGGCCATGGTGGCTCACCCCTGTAATCCAAGCACTTTGGGAGGCATAGATGGGAGGAGTGCTTACGGCCAGGAATTCAAGACCACCCTGAGAAACATGGCAAGACCTCCTCTCTATAAAAAAGAAAAGAGAGAAAGAGAGAGAAAATTAGCCAGGCATAGTGGCCCACACCTGTAGTCCTAGATACTCAGGAGGCTGAGATGGGAGAATTGCTTTAGTTTAGGAATTTGAGGCTGCAGTAAGTTATGATGGTGCCACTGCACTCCAGCTTGGGCAATCCTATCTCTAAAACACAAAAACAAAAACTCAAAATAATATGTAAAATAGAAGAATAATAATCAGAATTAAAACTGTAGAATATTGAAATGAAAAGTAGTTTAATCCCAGACATTTGAATCTGAGACATAAATAAAATAAACTTTAATAACAGATTCCCAGTTAGCAGAAGATATTTAAAAAATCAATAAAGAAAAAGTTGACATTCACCAAAAAGAACAGAAGCAGTGAAAAATACAAAGAAAAACATAAGAAATAGTATCAAATATGACAATAGATCAAGTTAAAATAGATACATGATCACATCAAATATAAACATACTAAAATTAATCCTTAAAATACAAAAATCCACACATGGAATTAGAAAACAATCAAAGGAATAACAACAAAAGCACAGTCATTCCGTTTAAGGAAAGTCCTTCTGTTTAAGGAAATCAGATAAAACATGTAAACACAATACATTTAAAATTAAAGAATTAAAGGTTAAGAAAATGAGTTGTTATTAGGATGGCAATAGGAGTGGCAATCAATAACATCTATTCTTCAAATTTGTCTATATACCTTTCAGAATTTTTGTAAAAATTGCTCAACACTTCACAGATAGCCAAGTAGAGAGAAGTGCTCAGGTTTGTCAGAACTCTCTAGGTCAACCTCCCTGTAGATTATAATCAGAATGTCATGGCACCATAAGAAACACCTGTCAGCAAATATGTTGTGGAAGGATAATATCCAACAACCCCGAATGTACTTACTTACTCATAAGTTCTAGTGCTCAAAATTATTACAGATTAAAAGAAAATCTAAAGAATCCATCAATATATATGGAGAAAGATATGCCATATATGCTGAATAGTTTTTGCTTCCCACTTCATCTGTGCTCTTCTTTTTTTGAATCTCTGCCCTGGGAGGCTGATATGTACAGATTGCTTCACCAGGGACTCATACCTTTTGGCATCTAGTCAGTTTCTACCAATGGGAATCACCAGCAGGAAAATAGAATTTAAAAAATTAGGTCCTGGCATTTATTTTACCTGAATCCTTTCTATCAAAATTGTAGTTCTGGAAGTAGTTGAGTTCCTCTACTACCATATTTTTATTTTGTGGCCTGTTTACCAGAAAAGCAGTGCTTGCTGGGTCTGACAACACTATTTTCTCCCTTGCTCCTTTAGTTCTAAGAAGAATTAATCACTTATTGTTGTGTCACTCATATATTTTATGTGGACAAATATTCTATTTGTTTAGGGGAAAATAAGACACACATAGTACATGAAATACAGTATTATCACAATTATTTAAATTATTACTGGTCAGGGTTTGGGATTGAATGCAGATAAAGATTAGGGCATAGGAGGATTAAAAAGCTGAAGTGTTTAGTCACTATGGCAACTATGATGATTACAAAGATTGTGAGAGAGTTAAATGCACACACACACTGAACATAAGGCCTAGAAATCCTGACTCAAGTAATGATTGAAAAAAAATACTAGGACATATAAAGAATATATTTATGTTAGGTAGCATTTACCTTTGGCTCCAAGCAACAGAAGACCTGATTAATAATGCCTTATAAGAGTAGGGGTTTAAATTTCTCCAATAACAAAAGTCTGAAATAGATTCAGCAGCTCAATGATATCAGAGCTAATGTCTCTGAGAACCTTAGTTTCTCTCTTATGATCACAAGATCACTGCCAAACATCTATGATCACTTTCATTTTCAAAGTATATTTAAAAAGAATTATTGAGCATGTTCAGCTGATTCTGTTCTTTTTATGGATATTAAATATATATATATATGATGTCATTTTAGCAAATTTTGAAAACACGAAGAGCCTCTTGCTTTATTTATAAATACAAACATTACAGAAATTAAGTAAGAAAAGTGCAAAATTATTGTTGAGAATGTTACATACAACAATGGCAGGAAGGTTTTTTGATTTACCTATAATATCTTTTTCCTTTAAGAAAGAGACAGAAATCTGAAGAAACATAGCAGAATTTTAATGTGAGCTGAATTTTATTGATTGGTAGCTGTTAATTCCTGCATTTTTCATGATGTGGAATATATTATGGCTAATGAAATAAAGATTGCTTATTTTATTTTTGTATTGTTCCTAAGTAATAGACATAGCCTTAGATTTAAAAATACAGTTAGGTTCTCGATTGTCAGAAAAATAGAAACTAGGAGTAGAGCAATTTTTCCATCTCAGTCTATCATGGTGGCGGAAAATTGAGGCTTGCTAATATCAGTGTTTTATAATTTACAATCAACATTTAAAACTGTCGTCTACATTCAGTGGTAATCTTAGAGGACATGAAGAAGAATTGGGAGATAGCACAAGTACAATCACTGTAAATTTTCTGAAAAACATTGTTTCTGCATATATATGTATATATTTATATATAATCAGTTAATGACTGATTTCTTGATTGATAAGACAGAAATCAGTTGTGAGGTTCTATTCTCTTTTTTCTATAAAAATATCATTACCTTGAACAATTGGAGAAAAAAGCAAGTTTTTGGATTTACAAATATTTTACATAAAATGGAAAACAATATTTTAGAAAATAGAAACTATATGTGATAAAGATCTTCATGGAGATACCAAATAATTCAAATATGCCATAGATCAAACAGAATAATAATGTCAAGAGATAGCACAGAAGAGACTGAAAGAGACTTAAAACTTATTTTGTAAGGGTTGTGATGAAATTATAAAAAAGCATTAAAATTCAAATGGGAGGCAGAGAAGCAAAGTTGAAGGAGTAGAAAATAAAATTAGTAATGTATAGCTGGTGACATTTTTAATTCATAAACAAAACAATGTTTAGAGTAAGAATTGATAAACAATGAAAATGGAAAAACAAATTACACAAATATTGAAAATAACCCTAAAAAATATATCAGAATAAATGAAACAGAAGTAACATGCAATGTTATAAGAGAATAAAACTTTTATGAGTTGAATAAATACACTGACTATATAATATAACAGGTTTGCCTTGATTTATATTTATATAAAAAATAAGCAATCTCATATGGACCTATGCATTTTTTAATACTGATTACATGAATGAAGAAACAAAACTATAAATATTGAAAATGGAAACGAGTTTAGAGCAAATGAACACACTAGGGCTTGCCTCAGGATTAACCTCTGTGACATTAACTACAGTTAACTTAAAATTTTACAGTAATTCTATTCTATCTTTGTTTTGTTTTGTTGAGGCTTCTGCAGGTTCATTTCTAAGATCTGATGTAAAATAGAGTTGAAGTAACTATACCTCTGAGAAATGTTACATTTCTATTATTGATCTCAATGGAGAATATTCTTTTACCAAATTCATGAGCCTGATAAAGTACATATTTTCTTTGTCCCTTTGTATAGAAATTGAGGTTATCTCATTAGAATGATGCCACTTGTATTATTAAGGAATGATTGTACTTAAAATTTGTTATTTTCCTACTAAATTTATTTTAGATTCATTGTGTACGGATTTGTTAAAACTATATATAACATGAGAGGGAAAAGGCTAAATGTTTTTTTAGTTATTGATACTAACTGTAATCCTTCAAAAATTATATAGCAGGTAATTATATAGTCAGCCTTTACATTTAACAGGTATCAAAACATTACAATATTGGTTTAATTTTTATTTTATTCTTTTGTAGGGCTCACAGAATGAACAGGAAAATATTGTTTTAAAGAAATAAAATGTTAAACATAGAGCTAAGGCTAAACGTGTTCTTCCTTCTTATGTGGGTATCTCTTCACATTATGTTCTGAATAGTGAAAGTGTAGTTAACAATTCAATTAAAAAAGATAAAAGCCCTCTACTAGACCATTTCATAAACATTTGGATGTAATATAATAGCTATAAAGTACCTGAGGGAGTTCTGTATAAAACTATTTTTATGAGGACATATGTAACTCATTTTGTTTGCTTATTGTACATAGCTTGGAATGCGGATTCATGGGATGCAGCTTTTTGGACACTGAATGTATAAGTTGAGAAGCCCCGACCTTAATATATCCTCTAATTTCTCTTATATGACACAGTTAGAATATGTCTTTTAGTCTGTTAAAAAAAATTGACCAATTAAATTTAACAGAGTTTACTTGCACAGAGAATAGTTCTTGAAACAGGCAGTACTCAGAACCAGAAGCAGTTCAGGTAGCTCCACCTGGCAAGGTGAGCAGTGAGCTTTTATAGGCCTAACACAGAAGCAAAACGGACAGATCATCATTGACTACAGCTGGGTGTTTGCCTTGTTTGGACATGGTCTGGTCAGTTGGATGGCTGTGATTGGTTGATGCACAGCCGTTTGTGATTGGCTGAAATTCGCCTGTTTGGTACAAAAAAATATACTCCTAAATTATGTTTTAGTTTATTTATTGCTTATTTATTGTTGTTATCATGGACAGGATCTGTTTTATAATCTAATGCTGATAAGACAGCTTCAGGCTAATGGCTTTCTGTCTATTTAATTATTTAACTCTAAAGCCAACATGTGTCCTGATTCAATAAAGACGTATTTTGGAAGCTGTATCTAGCAATTCTGAGTTTTCCAGAGACAGATTCTTATATATCTGTGCCTTCCATTTACTTGTATTCTTCATTAATGAATAATAAAGTTTGGTTTGGGGAAAGATCTATCATTCATGTCATTCTGCTCTGATAATTTAGCCTTTTGTGCCTCTACAATTTAAAAGCAGCTGACATCAGAAGTAGATTATGATTAAACAGGTCCTATCCGTAACAATAAAAATCATAAATATTTGAAAAAAGATTGTAATATAAAATATGTGATACTCAAATAATCAACTCACAAATCTTTCCTGACAAATATAAAAGACTTGAGTAAAACCTGAGATAAAGAGATTTCCAGAAGGAGAAGATTTAACATTATAAAGATGTCAGCTCAAGCTAAGTTATTTAGAGATTAATGCAGTTCTAATAAAACTCCATGCTGGATATTAATTTTAACTTGAAACAACTATCAGTAAATGCAAATAGCAAATACAATAAGGAAAGATAGCAAAGGCATCTATGAAAATAATTCTTACTATTTCCTAACAAACCATCAAATCCTGGCAGGACACTGGCCATTATAACTGTATCTAGCTTATATTTTTAATACAATGGTCAGATAGAAATGCAGTCTAAGGAATTAGTAGTGATGGTAGTCTAGAAGAGTAATGGATGGCATTAAAGTACACTGTCAGTTGCCAGATCAAAGTATAATTGTGAAGTATAAGTTAACAAGTTAAAAGCACACAAAAATGAGGAAATATAATCTCAATTTTTTCACACTAATTTACCCAGGATTTACTATCAGAATGTGGACAGTGTACCTTAGAATTAGGCCCCCTAGAATAAACCATGCAATCGAGTCTGAATATACATATTTTAACTGAGGTATCAGCTGTTTGGGGATATTCCCTCTTAGAGACCCACAAATTGAGTTATTTGGCCTTTTAGTTTTTATCATGGCAAATAAATACACACCTATATTACCAGGTATCAAGCTGTATTGTGTCTGTTTGTTGTCTCTTTCCAAAATATTCTGACATCTTGGGAAGTAGAGGCTATTTCTTTGAGAAATACTTCCAATAATGTATTCTCAATGCCAAGGAGAGTGTGTAAAACTTAATAGGTACTAAATAAATTTATATTCTGTTAAACAAATGCATGAATGAATAAACAGTAAGAGGTTATCATTCCCTGATTCTGGTGGTGGGCATAAAATAGACCCATAGTTCATTCTCACAGTAAGATTTAAGCATAATTATTGTCATCACATTTTACAGAAGAGAAAATTTATTTATACTAATCAGCTGTTCAAGGTTACTCAAATTTCAAATTCATGATTATGTTGAAACTCTTGATAATATGGACAAAACTGTGAAACTGAACACATAAACTCAACAAAATAGATTTTAAAATCTAAAATAACATATGATAAAGAAGAATCCCCAAATTAATGGAAATGAAAGGTAATATTTATTAAGATTACATTTTAAAGCAAAGGAGCAAATAGACAATGAAATGTGATAGGTCTCAAACATTTGGATAAAGAGGTATTAAAAATGAAGTGATAGGCCGGGCGCGGTGGCTCACGCCTGTAATCCTAGCTCTTGGGAGGCCGAGGCGGGCGGATTGCTCAAGGTCAGGAGTTCAAAACCAGCCTGAGTAAGAGCGAGACCCCGTCTCTACTATAAATAGAAAGAAATTAATTGGCCAACTGATATATATATAAAAAATTAGCCGGGCATGGTGGCTCATGCCTGTAGTCCCAGCTACTTGGGAGGCTGAGGCAGAAGGATCGCTCGAGCCCAGGAGTTTGAGGTTGCTGTGAGCTAGGCTGACGCCACGACACTCACTCTAGCCTGGACAACAAAGCGAGACTCTGTCTCAAAAAAAAAAAAAAAATGAAGTGATAAAAGTTATAAATATAAACAATTTACCAATATACCTTTCAATATCTGCTCTATTTTTTCTTTTGTATTTTTAATAAACAAAAAACTAAAGAGAATAAAAATGCATAATGATAAACACATTGCTACAAAGAAGTTGAAAAGAGGATTTATTTCAAACTTATGTATTATAAATTATGAAAGTTAGATGTATCAGTAAGTTCTTAGAGAGAAGCTGTACTTGAAAAATAGATACGAATTTAAAGGCCAGTGAAGAAAAAATTCGAGTGGGTGGTCTAAGTGAGCAAAAATTTAGAACCTTATTATTGTGTTGATCTGTGAAGTTATCAAGAAAAATTCAGGGCGCTAAGTCATCACTGTTAAATAAAATGCCGTGTCTCAATAATAAAAATCCTTGCCTTCTTTGCTAAGAGGTTTAGAGTGATTCTATAAGCTCGACCATGAAAAGAAGGATATTATAAACTTATAATTATAAACTACTAAATATATATCCGAAGTAGTTAACATGAAAATAAATAAAAATCAGAAAAATAAATATAAAAAATCAGTAAACATGTAAGGAAAATGGATATAAAGGAATCACAAAAGGAGGGATAAAATAATGTCTATAATAAAAAATAAACTATATCTATGAGAATCATATCATATATTGTTAGATTTTGGAATATAGGTAGGATGGAGGAAACATTATCAATATTTTTATAAATAGATTTTTAACAACTATTGAAATACTCTGAATATTCTGATAACATAGATGAGACATAAAGACATTTGCCTAAAAATAACAGATATAGTTGTTATCAGCTCTTTTATCATCTCAAGTTCTTGTAATTAGTCAAAGCAGAAAAATCTATTTCTCTCTTGTGTGAACCATATACTTTCCATCTCTATCTTACTTTTGGCTGAAATCTCTGTAAATTCATTTGAAAAATTGGTTTGCCAGTCTTACACTTCAATTCTGCAGGCTGCTGCTATCAAAGGATAAGTAATTTGTTCAGAAAAGCGGTGGATTCTATGGCAGAACTTGTCATACTAATGGCTAATTCAGAAAAGCTTAAGTACTTCAAAACAGAAGTCTCTAATACAGGTCATTATTAGGAGTAGTGAAATAGAGAACATACATCAGAGTTAGCTAATAAACATTGTTGGATAGTCTAACAAGATATCTCATGGCTTTCACATTTTTCCCTTATTTGTTTTAGGTCAGGTTCCTTAGAGAATGTCCAGAGACTGAGAAGTATATGCAGGAAGTTTATTGGGAATTATTCTCTTAATCAACCTGTGTGGGACAGCAAAGAGGGAGGACTAAGCAGAGAGAAGAGTGGAACTGTGAAGTATTGCAACAAAGATCTAAACTGATAGCATAGGGAGTCGTAGATCTGGTATAGCCTTTCATAGTTACCCTTGCCTGAAGAAATAGCCCTTCTAGGTCTTCACAGACTGTGTGGATCAGTCTTTGGATGCTGGTGGCCTCTGAAATGAGAGTATGATTTTGAGTGAAATAGCTGGCTTCTGCTGAAGACAATGTCATGTCTGGACAGAGACTCAGCTAAGTGATAGCAGCAGCTCTCTCTCACAACAGCTAGGGAAATGAATATCTCTATCCCAATGGGAAGTATTGTGTTGTACACCAATGCATTGATTTCAAAACACATTTTGTGACTCATGGATCCCTTTGCTTTGTACAGGAAGTTCTGGAAACATCTCCTCCAGTATTATGGCCAGTCTCTTTTACTGAATAAACTTAAAAGGGAAGGGTTACTATAACACCTGCCTCTGAACCTGATCTCAATTTCACATTAATATTGTTGTATTATTCATTCTAAAATCCCATCACCATTGGCTAGCATTTCTGCTGGGTTAGATGACTTCTCTGATGGGATGACCTAGAACCTGATTTTGGAGTTTTCAGAATCCCTGTTTTATAGCTAAGCCTCTTGCCCATTTACCATGAAAATAAGGTAAAGGAATTTTAAAAGATATATAGTATGTCACCTGAATGCCAATTTTTTCCCTGACCCTATTGTGTAACAGCAGCCTATCTGCTAAGACAGTGTAATGGTTAATTTTATGTTTTAATTTGATAGGGATGAGGATACCCAGATAGCTGTTGAAACGTAATTTTGGGGTATATCTGTGAAAATGTTTCCAGAAGAGATTAGCATTTTAATCAGCATTGAATAAAAATAGATATACCCTCACCAATGTGGGCAGGCATCATCTAATCTGTTGAGGGTCTAAAAAGAACAAAAAGACGGAAAAAAAAAGAAGAAGAAGAAGAAGAAGAACAAATGGACTCTCTTTTCTAGAGCTGGAAAATTTACTTTCTCTTTCTGTTGGGCATCAGAGCTGTTCTCGGATCTTCAGCCTTGGACTGAGAGTCATACCATTGGCTCTTCTGGTTCTCAAGCCTTTGGACTCAGCCTGAATTATACCATTAGCTTTCCCAGGTCTCCAGCTTTGCAGACAGCATTTTGTGGCACTTCTTGGCTTTACATTTGCATAAGCCAGTTCACATTATAAATCAAGTCTTACATATCTATATCTCTCTATATATATATATTATATACCCTGTTGGTTCTGTTTCTCTGGAGAACCCTGGCTAATACAGATGGTAACTTTTTTCTTTCTTGAAGTGATCAAATAGCAGCTTAAAGTTTAGCTGGACACTTGCTTTATCCAATAGAAACATTCCTTATCTAGGACTGGAATCTCTAAATCTGAAGAGCTCAGTGTTGTACTGATATGAAATATGAATTCCCTGAAATGGATTGCTGAAAATGATGATCAGTGGGGACACCCCTACTCCATCCCTTGGTTCTTATTTCCTAGGTAAAAAGCATCATATCTTGAGCATTAATTTAAGGTATATTCTGTGTCCTGCAGGATAGCATTACATCCTCTCATGATATTATCCCCAGAAGAACAACTCAATGCACCTTCAAAAGATCATTTTCTCATTTCATCAAAAACATGCTTTGGATGATGCTAAATGTGCTTGGTCCAGTATATCCCAGTATTGTGTGTCCACTTCTATGCCCTTTTTGCTGTAAAATAAGTCCTTTGGTCTTTTATGTTAAGAGGGATTATGTACATTGGGGAATGTTACGAGAGATTCTATATTGGTGGATAAAATAAATATAACACTTATGTTAATAGTGTTGGCTAAGGTCTTGTTGGCAGGAAAGGCAAACCAATATTGGAATGTGTGACAATTCTAGTTAAGATTAATTCTGGTGTCTTTAAGGGTGGAAGATATCCAATGTTACTGAGTAACCAGGGATTCTCTCTAGAGAATATATTAAGTCAGGGGCAGTAAGAGTTGTATCAATTTGGTCAATAAGAGCCCATGCAAACTTTCTATATTAGTTTTTTAAGGATGCTATAATTAAATGTCACAGATTGCTTGGCTTCAACAAATGAAATTTATTTTATCACAGTTCTGGAGGCTAGAATTCCAAGATCAAGGTGTCTGCAGGTTTGGTTTCTTTAAAGGCCACTCTCTGTGACTTGTAGATGGCTGCCATCTTACTACCTCATCACATTGTTGTCTCTTTGTGCACATATGTTCCTGGTATCTCTCTTTGTCTCCAAATTTCCTCTTCTGATAAGAACAAAAGATTGAAATAGGACCTACCCTAACAACCACATTTTAGTTCAGTCATTTCTTTAAAGGTCCTATTACCAAATACAGTCACATTATGAGATACTAAGGGTGAAAATTTCAACAAAATTTATAGCCTCCCCTCCAGATGGAAATATTATTCTTAATTTTCTATAATGTAAACAAATCTCTGGGAGGAGAGGGAGACATTCTCTAGCCTCTGGAATGTAAACAAATCTGATCACATGGTTTACTAATGAATGGGCATGAAAAAAGATAAGAGATTCATGGAGAATTGTTTTCCATGAGACAAGAAATAACTTTTGCTTGCTTATCTTGAGCAGGGAATCTATGGTAAAAGCTTATTCTTGGTAATATCCACTGTAATGACTCTTTTTTCCCAGGCCAAACAATGAGTTTTTTTTTTTTTATAATTATCAATATGTCCATTTCAGTTATACATTTTGAGTTTTTGTGCCAAGTGAGCCCACTGGGAGTTGCAAATGAGCCACATCTTCATTAATTACCTGATCCTCATGTCTTCTCATCTATATTAGAGGACATGAAATCACATTGAGGCCATGGGAATCAATGTCAAGTTGGATCCTATGTCTGGGTATGCTCTGTTCGCAAGTAAGTAGTTGACTAAATATAGAGTTGTAATTATCGTTGAGCAAGTAATGAGGGAAAGAAACATCACCATGCACATTTGTACTATTGCAGGGTCCTTCCTCTTGGGGCACTATGTCAACATCAATCAAAGATTTACAGGTCTTTAAACATTTTCAGTCTGAAAACAGGGAAAATGATTGTGAGTTTTTATTAGAGTAACTATCCTTATCTGCCTCTTTATCCATTTTTTATTTCATTTGATTGATTATATTGAACAATACCCTCCTGGCTTCCCAACTACTCTCTGGAGATGTTATATTATATCTTCATGGCTCTCTGTGAGTCATGCATCCCTGACTGCCACTTTGACTTTACCATTTATTATGATAACTATGCCCTCCTTATTTCTGATAGTTAAGTACTTCCATCTAGAGTATATCACTTGAGATACTATTATTCTCTCTTGCTATAAAAAAAGTCCAGTTTTATAGCAGCATCTCCCACCATTAACTTTGGCTTATAGAAGGTGCCCAATATTGAGCTCAGTGATGCTGATGTCTCTCCCACCAGAGCATTCTTTATTGCTTTACTAAATAGGATGTCATCATGGCCCTAATATAGAACATAATCTGCAGATGACTTTTCTAGCCTTATCTAGTATAGCTATTCTAGCACGCCAATATCTTTGAGATATTTATCTCCTTTCTCAGAATATTGCATGGAAATTATGGTCTATCTGTTTCACTTATGAGTTCATCATTTTCTCTAAGTTTCCAGAGCTAAGTAGCATTGTGTTAGTACAACCCCAAAGGCCCTTGTCAGGGTGTTAAATCCTATACTGAGGAAGAATACTCATACCCACACACTGTCCCATATGTTCTGCTACCTCCTCTTGATCTAGTAACCTCAGAGTCCAGTCACATGCTATCGGCATTGCTCCTGTACAGCTTGGCTAGATTCTGCAGCTTCTGTAGACAGTTACTTCTTTTCCCTGTTAATACACTTAGCACTTACCTATTTTGGCTATGTTGTAACTTTTCCCCTTCTTATTGATTCTACGGGGATAAATCTCGAGAAAGACATGTTCATGCTTGGCCTTCAAAACAGAGTCCTTTTATCACCTTCAGCCAAAGAGCAGTGCTAGCCTCAAACATCAGATCATTTCTGCATGTTCTAAGCATTTAGAGGGATCTGGGTTTCAAAATGTTGAAAAGAAGAAAAATCTCAAATATGCAGTCTAATTTTACACTTTAAGGATCTAAAAAAGGAAGAACAAAGTAAGCTCAACACTAGCAAAAGGAAGAAAATAATAAAGATTAGAGTAAAAATAAATAAAATGAAAACTGGCAAAACAATAAAAATATCAATAAAACCAAAAGTTGTTTATTTATTTATTTGTTAGAGTTAAAACATAATTGATAAACCATTGACTAGACTAGGAAAAAAAGACAGGAGAGCCAAATTAATAAAATCATAAATGAAATAGAATTTTCAACTAATGCCACAGAAATAAAAATGATCATAAGAGAATACTGTAAGCAAATATACTGTAGCAAACTGGATAATGTAGAAGAAATGGATTCATTCCCAGATACATATAACCTATCAAGACTGAATAATGAAGAAATGGAAAATCTGAACATATCACTAACAAGAAAACTGAATCAGTAATCAAAAACCTCCCATCTCAGTCTGTTCCAGCTGCTATAAAAAAAGTAGCATAATCTGGGAAACTAATACACAACAGAAATTTATTTCTCATAGTGATGGAGGCTGATAAATCCAAGTCTAGGATATTTGGTGCCTGCTTACTATTTCATAGAGGATGTCTTCTTGCTGTGCCCTCCCATGGTGGAAAGGGTCAATGAGCTCCTTTGGGTCTGTTTTACAATGGTAAGAATCCTATTCATGAGGATTTCCCCCTAATGACCAAATAACCTCCCAAAAAGGCCCACCTCCTTTGTGGATTAGAATTTCAACTTACAAATCTGGGTGAGGGGGACCCAAACATTCAGACCATAGCATTTTCAAACAAAAGAAAGGCCAGGACCAGATGGCTTTACCAGGGAATTCTACTAAACATTTAAGAAAGAATTAATGCCTAGCCTTCTCAAATTTTTGCAATTACAATTAAAGCAGGTTCTAATATTCAGATATTCTCCCCTTTCTCTAAGGGAATGAGTCCTAATAGGGCAAAGTGCCAAGAAAGCCCTTTGAAGTTCATATTGGCCTTCTACTGATTAAACATCTTTAGCTTTCATTTTTTCCCATTGCATCAGTGGAACTCAGTAAGGGCCATACAATTCCACTGGCTTCCTAATTAGTAACCCTATCACCACCCCCAAACTTCATAACAGTCCAGGCTATTTTCGCTGCAAGTTAAATTCTTTTCACTGTATTTAATCCAAGTTCATGTGTGCTTTGGAATGATCACACCATTACTTCATGACAGATGCTGCCACTGGTGATGGAGTCCTCACTGTGAGTAGGCTGATAAGTAAGTGATCCAGCTCCAAAATCCCATGTTATATTTGATTTACTCAAACAAATTCTAATTGAGGTCATGCTTTCTAGAAAACTAATTTCGAAAAGGAAACTTAAATCAGTAATATAACTGAAGTGCATTTAAGCGTTTGCAATTAGAAGATAGGTATAGTCATTAACAGAAGGAAGATGTACCTGTTTCCCGTTGCTTCTGTAACAAATTCTCACAAATTTAGTGGCCTAAAACAGACCACATTTATTCTATTACAATTCTGGAGGTCAGAAGCCCTAAAATGGGTCAGAAAGGGCTATGTTCCTCCTGTAGGTTCCAGTAGAAAATTAGTTTCCTTGACTCTTCTAGCTTATATAAGAAATCTGTATTCCTTGGTTCATATCCTGTTTCTCCATTTTCAAAGCCAGAAGCATAGCATCTTTTGTTATGACAATACCTTCTGTATCTACGACCTTCTAGCCTCCTTATAAGGACCCCTGTGATTAAATTGGGCCCACAAGATAATCCAGAACAATGTCGCCATTTAAAAGCCCTTAATGTTGTATCCACAAAGTTTCTTTTGCCATGTGTGATAACATATTTAATGGTTCCAGGGATTAGAATGTTGACATCTCTGGTAGAGTATTATTCAATGTATCACAGTTTTACCCTCTGTGATACCTTCAATTTCCAACACATGGAACTGTTGATAATTAATGACATTTTCTGTTATATTCCTAATGTTAATATATATCTCTAACAAACTGGATGATCTCTGCAACATGAACACAATTTCCTTACAGGTGAAGTAATAATGAATCTTAGCACGTGATTTAATGCTATATAATTCTTTAAACCTAAGATATTTATTATTGTCCTAATATTACAACATTTATATTTAATTATTATAGTTTCTACAAATGGTTTATGAAATATTTAGTCAAAATACCATTTTCACATTGTGTGGTGAGGTTTTTCTTTATTTTTAAACTTTTACAATAACATTCCATTTTTAACACATTTTTCATGTCACAAGCAGCTAATTTGCTCTTAATCTTTTTATTGCCTTTGTGTTTCTTTTCCTGCATGCGATTCAAATAAAACCTTTTACTTTTTTATATTTTGCTGGATGATAGAGTAAATTATAAAGCAAATATGTTATTTTAAAATTAAAGTTAACAGAATTATACAGATGTATATTTTGGAATGGGTTGTTTGTTTTGTAAGATTAACCTTTTTCTACAATCAGTACTGAGTGACTTTTGATTTTAATTTTTTAAGTGTTACAAACATTACTTTTTTTTAAAGGATGTGAAACCATTGTTAAATAAAGGGAAAATTAATTTTAAAGAAGTTTTCAACATTTAAGCAGTATTTTTCATAGTCATTCTCTATTCTGAACCATTAAAGTATAAGATTAATCAGATTTTCCATGCAAATGGCCCATGAAAGACCACATTATCCTGGTGCTATGCTTCAGTGATATATGCAAAATATACTATCAGCTGAGAGTCATACAGATTGATGAGTGGTGTGATATATTGATATTGCTAATACCTTCAATCTTGGTTTCAAAGCAACAGTAAAAGAGATCCAAAAATTTCATGAACTTTCATTCCTATGATCATGTTCGTAGGTTTAATTTTTTGACCTTTACACTTTAGTTTACACAAACTAGAAATATTTGCTATTTTCTAACATTTTGGTTAAATCTGAGGTTAAAGAGTTGGACCTGCTAACATCACAGGGGAAAACTTTATTTTTAACAAAGTGTGAGTAAGAGAATGTGTCTAGACTTCTAGGCACAGAAAGACAATATAAACATAGATGTAAACTAGAAAGAATGCATATTTATTACCATATTCTTACCTTCAATGAAGAAATATATTATTATCCTTATTTTATAAATGGTGTAGTCCCATAAGTAATCATTAAAACAGGTAGCCTCAAAGTTTCAGGCAAAAATATAATGAAATTCAAGGCAAAGATAGTGATGAAAATCATATCTTTTATATACAAATTTCAATTTTTTAAATTATTACAGAGAACTTCATGTAACAAAACATGCATTATTTTATATCTGCTTAGATATTCAGTCTAAATTTGTATTTTAACATTTTCATTAATTAGATAATCAAGGCTCATAATAACATAACAAATAATTAATGTTCATTGCTATACAGTCTTATATCTTTTAGCCCCAGGCTGGTGTCTATGTTATTGTTGCCTTTTAGAGCCACTTGTATTCTATACATATTTGATGACTGTTATGTGAGCACATCTAACCTAAACATGTTGAGGGCATGAAAGAGAGTGTGTGCTCTGTCTCATGGAATCGAGACTAAAGCTTTGAATAAATAATCCAGCCGGAGAACAATATAAGATAAAATTGACAATAAAATAATTACTATTTGTAGGATAATATTTGCATTGTCCAAATATAGAATGCTTTATAGAGTCTATGTAACATACTACTCAAAAATTATAATGTGCTTTCAAGTCAAACAGACTACTCTGATTAACTCTCTGATGCACACAGCGCAAGCTGTATTACCTTGGGCAAGTTAGTCATTTCCTCCCTATTAACTAAATATGATATTCGTATCTCCATGATAGATTATTTGTTGAAATAATAATTGAAATTAAATTTGATGAAATTCATAGAATACATCTATCTGTTATATACTATTTAGTACTTATACATTATTTAGCACATATTAAGCACTCAATGCATGTCAGATTGTATTAATGTTAGTTGTTTCTTTTAGGATATTGTATTAGTGTTAGTATTTATATTAGTATTATTTTGAGTTTTTATATGTTTATCTATTCAGGAGTTAAATAAGTTGAAAGAGACAGATGTATGATGGTCTTTTTTGGCAATGGGTTCCTATGGGTGGTTATGTGATTCTACAGCACGGATAAGGGACTTGGGTATGGAGATAGAAGGTAAATGCATTTTATTAATCAGTTAATTGTTTTTTGAGCATGTGCTCCATATTAGGCACTAGCACTATGCTAATTCCTGAGGAAGTCAAGTACAAACATGTATAATTTGGCTGTCAAGAAATTTATAATCTGGGTCAGAAGGAGAAAAGTAAATAAAGGATGAAAATGCATAAGAGTATATAAAGGAGCACAGACAAGGGGAACAACAGCTCAGATGGCTGGTCAGAGATTTCAAGAAGCAAGAGGAATGGAGGGTGTTGTACTCAGACAGGGAAAACAAGCATGTGATGTACAGATAAAGCTGAAGAGTCCAAAATGACTAGAGGCAAATTGGGAAATGTGTGTGACAAAGAATTTGAGTAGATAGATGAAGTAGAGCCAGTTCGTATATGATCTAAGATGTGGAGGAGGAGGTCTGGAGACATTGGCATGTTACTAGAAAATTTGGAGTAGGGAACTGATACTAAGTTACTTTGCAAAGCATATATGCATTATATTGCAAACAAACCTCTATGATTTTTAATTGCACATTAGATTAATTTTGAAAGTGAAAAAGAAGTTACTGGTAACTTTCCAACTCCTTTCAAAAGAAGATATCTGGATTTAACATCCATCCTAAGTAGTAGGGCTTTTTCAGCAATGCTGGTAAAAGTGCCAACGTGTCTTTTTTTCATTCAAATGACAACCTTCTCCTGGACACTGTCCTTTAGTCTGAATGCATTCTTTGTGAATTAATCTCTTAGGTAATAATATTAGTTAATAATAATCTCTTTGATATGTAAAATGAAACATTCCTGTATTCAAATATTTCAGAAATCAGAGTTTGCAGTTTTGATCTTATATAGCAAGAGAATTTGAATCTTTCAGCTTTATGTCTCACGTGAAATACACTAGCATACTTCTGCTTTCCCTTTGCATTCTCATGTCAAACGGACTTTAAAATATAAATCTCTCATCACTGTCATCACACTTTTATGAGCATGGACTGGAAAAAAAAAAGAATGATAGCAGATATTATAAGGGTGGAAGAATCTAGTATAAAAATTGCCCTAAGAAAAAACCCACTAATATTAATCAAGATCACATACTTCACAGCAGCTGTATTATCAGGACAATTATATGACATAAGCATGGTTTTGAAAGAATAGAAAGAGTTTGCACTTCTCTCAAAACAACATTTTACTTCACTCTCTTTGTACTTTGACTTGTAGAAACGTGGGCAAAGTGAGCCCCTTCCCACCTCATGGAGTCTTTCCTTTACTGACTATATTATGCATTGTAGGCTCCATACTGAGATACCGACAGATTTTCACAAATGTCTTACCTCATAAAGTGATTTATTTATGGAGCAATTGTAATCTGCTAATAGAAATCCCATTTTTAGTGGCTCAAAAGAAACCATGGGTTATGTCCCAGACTACAAGAGTATGGGAAATGTGGCAAAATGTTACTTGGATAAGCAGAGACATTATCTTATTATAGTTTTAAATTTAAAACATTCAAAAATACAAAGAAAAAGCTATATAAAATGTCTTTTTTTGAAATTCAGTTCATACTGGAAACTTCTCTTAACATTGCATTTTGCTTATATTCTATAAAATACCAGTACCAAAAATGATTGCATATGAACATTTACAATATATTTACTTTCTAAGATTAGTATAATTTATTTCTATTACCTGTTCTTTCAGCTTCTAGCTATCATGAAATACTTTATTCGAATTCAAACACAGAAATATATATTACTTCATTATGAAAGTATTTTAGTTATAAAACTACAAATTAGAAAACTAAAAATCCTGTAAAATTACAAGCAGCATTCTACAATTTCCACTAAAGAATATTAGAAATAAAATAAATGGTGTTTGTGGATATAACTATATTCTAAAATGCAGAAATGGTCTAATGAATCTACAGTGTAACATCTTTTCTATTTCTACTGTGAAGGACTTGTGCATTATATCATCTAAGTTTATGTTTCCTGTGGGCTTTATTTTATTTTTATTTGAAGCCTAAAAATACAGAATATTTCAGTTGAATGTCATGTTTTTACTTTTTAATGATAAGGAATTAAAATATGAGCTAGACTATAAGCTTACCTATTGAAACATATTACAAGGCCAGATATTATTTCTGTTAATTTTCAGGCTGTCGCCTGCTCAAGCAGGTTCTTTGAGAGACAGCAGGAGGGAAGTCATAGACTCAAGTTTAATAGTTCACTTAGCAATAATCAGGTTGATCTGTAATCCAGAAGGGTATTTGGGACTTTTGAGATTAATTTTGCTTGATATATTGCTTTTCATATATTCAACCTGGAGAACATCTGCTTCATTATTTAGTGACTTTAGGACCCAATTAGAAATTCAATGGATTCAGTGAACATGAGATTGAAGCAAAATAAATGGCTGATCCCATGGAATTTTCTAGCTACATTATTGTAGTTCCTATTATGAATATATTATTTCTGCTATATGAGAAAATAAGTGACCAGGATACTCATATGGCTGGTAAAGAATATTTACTTATATTTATTTTTTGTAATTTTGGATACCCATTCAAAAATCAATTGATTAAACTTTTCCAATATTTTTTATATGTCAATAAAATCAAATTGTCTAACATTTGACAGTTCCTCTGGATAACCATTTCACAATTCACTGCATCTTATTTTCTTTTTCCGTTTATAATATTTTAACTTGGTAGCCTTCTGTCTAGGAAGGCATCATAACCTTTTTACTAAGTTTTAAATAGTGTTTTCTAGACTACTCAAAGGTCTAAGTTTCCTCATGTAAAAACCTTAACGTTAGTATGCTCTTTAAAATATATTGATAAAAAAAAATAAAATAAAATAAAATATATTGATAGTAAAGAGAATATTTTGTCGCTCCTGCAATTACACCAGTGTGTGGACATTTATTTCATTTACCCATTAATTCTTTTTCTGAGGCAAGATAAATGATCTTCATTTTTAAGATAAGCAAATAAATTGCTAAAATATAAATAAAAGCAAGTTAGAGGGAGAGTAAATTTCAGGTCTCTTGATTCCAACTTTTAAATGTTATAGTTGGTTATCTTTATAATTGGTTATCTTTATGTCTGATAATTTAAGAGGCTTTATTATTATTTGGTCACTTTTTACTCACAGGAGGCCCTTATATATGATAGATCTTCAAACCTGTGAATACAGTATTGAAAAAGGCATGTGCCTATCAATAATCTTGAAGAGGAATGCAGATTAAGAAATAGAAAAATTACATTTGATAAAAATAGTGCATCAAGAAATTTAAAAAGAGTTTAGTAGAAATATAGAAGGATGGGAGAGAGTTTTATCCAAGGCTCAAGGATAAATGAAGATCTAAAAGAAATACAGAAAATATGCTAACTATTGCAGGGGTCCTCAAACTACGGCCGCCCGGGGACCACATGCGGCCCACCGAGGACATTTATCGGGCCCGCCAGGTGTTTTTTCTGCCACTGCCTGTCCTGCTAGTAGCTGACTCGTCCCAGGCCCACAGTGCGCATGTGTGGAATGTGCACCACACTCTCTTGATGGCCCTCCAATGGTCTGAGGGACAGTAAACTGGCCCCCTGTTTAAAAAGTTTGAGGACCCCTGTGAGAGAATAAAAGTTAAGCATAGAAGTTAGGCACAGATGTAGGAGGGAAAAACAGAAACAGATGCAAAGTCTCATACATGACAGAGTTCATGGTTTTTCCAGGAACAGAAAGATAGATATGATTGAAATTACACTGTAATGTGGGAGGGCTGAGAGGTACAGTAGAAGAGATAAAGAAGAATAAAACCAAAAAAGAATATTTTAAATCATACAAAGACCTGTTTTGATCTGTTAAGATTACCAAAATTAAAAAAGAAAATCAGACCATAATGTTAACTTTGCCACCTATAATTCAGAATATGCCAGTGTAGTGAAAAGAGAACTAGAAGGAACACTGACTCCAATTAAGCCAGTCATTAATTATTGGGTTCTTTTCTTCAATGTCAAATATTCAGTTGAACAACTTTTTAAAAACTGTTTTCATGTATGAATACACTATGAGAAATAAAGAAACAAATATTTTAAAATGTTGAGTTTGGTTTGCTTAGGGTTTTTACATGAAGGGGTGCTGGATTTCATCAAATGCTTTTTCTGCATCTATTAAGGTGATCTTATGGTCTTTGTTTTTACTTCCGTCTATGTGGTGAATCACATTTATTTATTTGCATATGTTGAACCATCCTTGCATCCTGGGATGAAACCCACTGGATAATGGTGGGTTATCTTTCTGTTATGCTGTTGAATTTGGTTTCCTTGTATTTTGTTGAGGATTTTGTGTTCATAAGGGATATTGGTCTGTAGTTTCAAAAGACACCACCTGTACTTGAATGATTATTGCAGCACATTTTGTAATTGCAAAGATGTGGAATCCATGTAAGTGTCCATCGATTGATGAGTGGATAAAGAAAATATCACACACACACACACACACACACACACACCCTATGTAGTACTACTCTGCCATAAAAAGGAATGAAATAATGTCATTTGCTGCAATTTGGCTGGAACTGGAGACCGTTACCCCAAGTGAAGTATCTCAGGAATGGAAAAACAAACACCAAATGTTCTCACTAATAAGTGGGAGCTAAATAATGGGTAGACATGATCATAAAGTGGTATAAAGGACATTGGAAACTAAGAAGAGGGGAGAGTGGGAGTGGGTGAAGGATAGAAACTTACCTATTTGGTACATGTACCCTATTCTGGTGATAGGCATGCTAAAAGCCCTGACTTTAGCATTATACAATTCATCCATGTAACAAGAAAACTTGTACCCCTAATATTTTGAAATGAAGCTTATTTTAAAATGTTGAATTTGATGATTCTTTGAGATATCTGAATGGAATTATTGAGTTCTCAATTGTATGAGTTGTATGTGTGGGTATAAATCTCAGAGGAGATATCTGGGCTGGAGATATAATTGTGAAAATTCTTGGAGTTTTTGGGTGTCTAAATAAATAAACTCTATCTTTCCTGCTAAATTTGGAACCAATTGAAGTAAGAGTCAGATGGTTGGCTATAAAATACCGTCCTTTTCACTGGCAAAACAAAGTTCAAGAATATAGTCTAATTGTGTAGCTATGGTGGTCTTCCAAATAAGGAATTCAAAAAATAAGCCCACATAGCCTCAATTTTTTGGCAGTTTTTGGAGTTTATAAACTTCCTTCATGTGGACCTAATCTTCTAAACTTATCAAATGGCTAACAATAAATGAGAATATATTCCTTCTTTGAGTAAGCAGACTGAAAACAAGGCAATGCAAATCTAGTTGTTTTACCTTAATCATCAGTCATATAGGATACTGCTACTTTGGGCAAAAATGAGACCAAACTACTGCTTTAATGAAAGTTCCCCCAAATGGGGACATGTAATTGATTCAAAGTATGCATTAAGCTCTTAATAGTAGAGAAGAGCTTGTAGGTGGTAATTCAAGCTATAAAGGCAATCAACTACAGAGAAAATCAAATGAAAATAGAAGAAAACCTAAGTTTAAGACATATGCTGCAATATGACGAACACATTAGTCCATACTAATGGACTAATGGAGAGCATGAAGAAAGCATTATTGCTTCAAATTTATGTATCCCCAGTGCTTAAAAGAATACATTTCTATATGTCAGTCTCTAAATGTTCTCTGTATTAAAGCCATGTTCCTTAAATGTCTTCTACACTTTTGTTTATCCTTTATACACCTATTCAATTCCATAAATATTGAGTGTCTGCCATGGTTTAGACACAGAAATAAGCTCTTAAAATAATAAATATGTAAGACATATTTCTTCTAATTGAGCTACAGTTTAATGGGGAATTCAAACAAAAGTAATATATCACAATGAGGATATATATTGCGGTGGATGTATAACATGTTGTGTGGCCACAGGGATAGGAAAGACCATCCAATTATTGGGGACAGGATATGCTTCTAGAGGAGGTATTTTCTAAAGGAAAAGTACAAATGGGAGTTCAGTTTGGGGGACTTACAGCAGGACAGCATGGAGAAGAGTGTCCTAAACAAGGGGAACAGAGGTTGAAAAACCTGACGTATAGCTGTTTCAAAAACAGAAGTCAATTGTACTTTTGTACAAGAATCTTTTCTAATATTCATAAAAGAGAGCAGAGTTTAAGAAAAGCAGTAAGGGTGGTTATTCCCCTAGAGTTAGTAACTGTGGTCAGCAATCATCCCCAACCTTAAGACTAAAGGGGGAAAAAGGGAGGGAAAAGTCACGTATCATGGAAACAAAACTGTATACAGCAAGCTGGTAAAGAGGCGCTATGTCCTTTCAGGAGCTATGTCTCCTCAGGGGTGGAGCTAGGGACTACAGGCCCCAATATCACCCTCTCCTAATCTCCTGTCTCATTCTACTGGGTCTCATTGGACAAACTCTACTGGAAGCTATATGGCTAAGGACCTGACTTCAGCAATCGCAGAGCCCAGCCTTCTGGCAGAAAGAACAGCTTGTTAATTGTTGAAAGTACCTCTGGAAGGGTTAAAATTGTATTATACAGATGAAAGTAACATGTATCAAGCTGCTTACCTTTGACTCTATTGTGGCAATATTTCCCATCAGGAATCAAAGAGGGGCTTATCCGTACACCCTGACCAGTACTGTGGCTCTTACACCTGGAAAACATTAAAGTGCAATTCAACTTCAATTTTTAGGGAAAGAAGAGGTTGTAAAATAGAGTTAACATTGAGCTGATCTGTGGTGGCTATATGTTACCATAGCTCCATCTGACTAACTCTTGGCCAAGATAGGGATAAAATAATATATTAGTAATATATTTTGTGCAACTTAAAGTCCTGAAACTCTCCCAGAGGCAAGACAACATTGTTTATGGAAAACATATAGATAGATGATTTGCACTTGGTTTAAGCGTTTACTCAACCTGGTTTTGGCTGTCTGACTAATGGAGTATTACAAACAAACAGAGGTGGAAGCAGCAGCTCATGCCTATAATCTTAGCACTTTGGGAGGCGCAGGTTGGGGGATTGTTTGAAGCCAGGAATTCAGGACCAGCCTGAGCAAGAGCAAGAAACTACCTCTACAAAAAAGGAGAAAAAAAATCTCTGGGTGTGATGGTGCATACCTATAGTCCCAGCTGCTCTGGAAGCTGAGGCAGGAGGATCAGTTGAGCCCAGGAGTTTGAGGTTGCAATGAGCTATTATAAGGCCACCACACTCCAACCTTGTTGATAAAGCAAGACCCTGTCTCAAAAAACAAACAAACAAAAAAAAGACTCTGATTATTAAATGTCAGGTAACTTCATGCTCAAAGTCATTGTTGAACCAGTTACAAGGCTGACATATAATCTGTCTAGCCCAGGTAATCATCGGTAGGTAAATTCATTAAACGATTTCTGTGCCACTCCTCCACCATCAATTCTTAGTCTTTAGAACCCACCACATACCAGCCATGAACTATGTGCTGGTTCATGAAAATGAAAACCACCATATGTTTTGAAAATCAAAATAAGGGACTATAGAATTTTTTCATAAGCCAAAGTATCCCTCTTTCAACTTTTTCTCAGCATGGACTGGCTCCTTATATTTTTAAAATATTTCAATGTGTTGATCTTCATGAGGTTGGATAGAGTTCACCTCCTGGGTGGGCATCAGTGCCTCTGCCTTGCTAAGCTTGTCTTCCTGCACAGGCACCCTGAGTTGTTGAACTCTCATAGATCATGCTATCCTTCTCCTTTTCATGATTCAAATTTCCTTTTTTAAAGGAGAGGAAATTTAAAGGTATCCTCTCATGTTAATAAAGTTTATTTCTTTATTTATAGTTTCAGAAAAATGTGATCTGAGAAAGAATTCTTTTACTTTCTGATTTGTAAGTAAAATATTTATTTCTAAATTTGATGCAAAAAATGGTATAAAAATACAGGTTAAGTGTAATACCAGGGAATTTAACCAAAATAGGGGAAAATAATAGTATTTTATTGGGAAAAATGATGATGGGGAAAATAATAGTATTCTTTTTATTTGGGGAGATAAATGAAGGGATGGGACTAACTTTTGTGATGGATGAAAGAAGGAGAAGTAGAGGAAAAAATCATGAATGACTTCCAGCATTTACACTTGTGTAAGTAGGGGATGGTTGTGGAGCTAACAGACGTGCATACAACCTGAGAAATCTTATGGTTAAGGAAGAAAATGCTACATTAAATTCTGATGACATGTATTTTTAGGTACTTGGGAAACTTGTAAGTGACAATGTCAGATATGTAGATTTAGATAGAAATTTGGGGAGTCTGTAGCATATAGACAGCAGTGGAAATCATGAACATGATCACAGAACCTACAACATAGAGAGAAAAGTAGGAAGGTTGAGACTGAACCCTCCTGAATATGAATATTTACTTATAGCCCAAGGAAGCTGAACCCCCCTCAATACACACACACACACACACACACACACACACACACACACACACACACACACAATGACTGAGAGGAAATAATAAAAAAAACAGGAGGACAGAACCCTTCTTGAACAGAAATATAAAAGAGCATTCTGAGGAAAATGAGGGTGATGTTTTCAAATATTGCAAGACAAAGTATTTTGGAAAGTGGTCTCTGGATATAGTAAAGAAGGCTATATCATGCAGAGTGTTCATTTTCTTGTAAGAATGGGGCTGAACAATGACTTAAGGACTAAATCATGTGTGAAGAAATTGGGAGAGAAAATGTAGCCTGGTCTATGGAAGAGATTAGCAAAACCAGATGGTTATACCTTAACTAAGGCCAACATCTCTGAAGTCTTAAGACATGAATGAAGCAAGGAGGCTATTGGATTTCCAGATTGAGGTGTCATTTATGATCTAAAATTAATAGGAAATAGTGAATAACTGCATTCTACCTTAGCCGATGGGGTATAAGTAATCGTGATTAAAGCACAAAAGCAAATATAGAAGACATACATTTTTGGTGAAAAGTGATAAATTTGTTTTTTGACATGTCTGCCACATGTTCTGGTATAAATGTCTGGTTGGAAGATAGTTGTGGAGTCTCTGTATTGGAATAGTGGTTAGGTATGCGTATTTGTGAATTCCTATCATAAAACACTGTTTTTTTGGGGGGGGGGGTTTAAATGGTTTTCAGTACATCGCTTTGCTAAAGGGATGAGAAATAAGGCTAAAAACATTTATTGGTTTGATTAAGAGGTTACTAACCCTAATAGAGGTTACATCAGCCTAAATAAAAGGAAGCCTTTTTAAGTGAAAACAGGGGTAGCTACCTGAAATCCATCTGCAGAAAGGCAGTGTAACTTTCTAATTGGCATTAAGGCTGCCTCATATGCTAGTGGATGCTTTCTCAGCATATTGGTGGTAATTATTACTGTGGCAGTGGAAGAGAGGATAGAGGTTAAAATTTAAAAAATGGCAAATATGGAAAGCAAGAATAAAGTAGATGAAGGCCAGAACCCTGCAAACAAATATACAAAAGTTATGTAGAGAGAAAAGATCCTGGCAAGAAAACTGAGAAGAAACATTCAGAGACAAATAACTCCTACGTGGTCAGAGGTGATCTGGGTCTATGACTTTGATGTGGAAAGACACGTTGCATTTTCCATATAATGTAATGCATGGTAATCCTCTTCTTTGGCCACTTTTCAAATTGGATGGCTTCTCTGACCCAGATAGCTCACTTCTGCCCCCTTCTGATTTTTGCTTGGTACAACTTGCAAGTTAGAATTAATTGTGAATTTAGGTCACTTGTGAAAATTCAGAGCCCGACAGCTCATATAGATCTCACCACTAGAGGCTTGATTTCTACATTTTATTCTTGTAAAACACAGAATTCTGTTGATGCATCCCAGTCACCTGTGGTTGTGCTAATCCCTTCTTTTACTAGTTCTATACAATCTTAATTACTAATGGCTATCTTTTAAAGGTTAACATCAGTGAAGTCTTGAGTGATATGTACTTAGACCTGGGTTATTAGTTTTCCAGTGGAATTTGAAATTAGTCTACAGGCCTGATATCTATGCAGTTGGAGAGAGCTCTGGATATCTGAGTGTCCACTGATAAGAACCTACCCTAAAGTTAACTGTGTTTATCTAAGTATGAGGTTCTGCCTTGAGTTCAGATTCAGCAATTTAAAATCTGAATGATATGTTGTTAGACACCCTGTTATACACTTCCAAATCATGCTGATAATCAAGACTGCACTGTAATTACTTTATTAATCATTGATCTTTGGTGATAAGCATTAAGTTATATATGATCTCAATTCGAGGCAGTCTTGTCCACAGCTATATTCCGGATACAAAGGAGAAGTGTATTAAATGCCAGGTTTCAGCAGTATTTCTTAAGTGAATTAATAGGTAAATAAGTTAGGTTAAATATATGCACTAAATTCTAGACCTTTTGTTTGATGCTCCATCACTGCTGATCTCAGATCTGCTCTGAAAGAACTAATTGTATAGATTATGATGCTACACATCAGACTCTAGCTGTCATCCAATATCAGCACATCCTCTGTCTAAACTGAAATCTAAGGTAAAACACTCAAATTTTCAATGACTTTCCTCATATAGAAATTTGGACTTCAGCGCATCTTCAAAGAGTTGGCACTCAGGAGCTGGGTCAGTTCTTTCTCCATATCCACTCAAATTCTAACTTCTCCCATTCTACCATTAATCATAGTGGCATGATCCTAGCATTCTCTGTACCTGAAAACATGAGAATTTTTTTTCATTAATTTCGCTTTCATATCAATGTGACAACATGCTCGACACATTTATCAGGATGTTTATTTTTAAACTATTTTTGACCCTTCCTATTGCCAACCTTGCCCTTTCTGGCCCTTCTGTTATGCTCATGCTACTGTTCCTGTCTAGCCTGAGTCATGGCTATGCTTGTCTCCTACTAAACTCTGCTGTCAAATGTTCACTGTTCACCTTCTCAAAAAAAAAAAAAAAAAAAAAAAAGAAGAAATTCACCTTCTCATAATAGTTATCTTATTTTCTGTGTGTTTGTGTGTGTGCATTTGGATTCTATCAGCGGGAATCATTAATAAGAATCAGTAATTTGAATTTCTTTCTTAATATTCTATTAATAAACAATGTGACCTAACACTCAAGATTTGTGATGGCAATGGAGCTCTTATGGAAACCATTGATAATGTGACCCCAAACAAAAGAAAGGCAGAGAAAATTAGAGACTTGAAACACTGAATCAATAAATCAAGAATTATTTCTGAATACCTTAGGGAAGGAAAATATGTGACTAATTCTATTTTTTCTCTTCTTGGTATAATTCTAATACCATTACTAACACTGTCATTATTACTAGCTAGCACGTATGGAGCAAGTAGCATGTAATTGGCTCTATAATAATTATAATTGAGATATTATTTAATGTCTTTCTCACAAAAATCTTATTATAATATGAGATAGATAAAGAAAAAGGCTCTGGCTGAAGATCTTTTTTCCAAGATCTTGTTTGAAGATCTTGTTTCCCAGAAATAAGACCCTAGGGAGCAGCAATGACCCCTTCAACACCTTCTTCCATGAAACTGGACTGGCAAGCACATGTACTGGACCGTCTCTGTGAACCTGGATCCTGCTGTCATAGATGGGGAAAGAACTGCCATTTATGAGCAGCTCTTCCACCCTGAGCAGCTGATATTTGGCAAGAAAGATGCTGCTAACCACTATGCCTGTGACCACTACACTGTTGGAAAGGAGATTATCCATCTGGTGCTGGAGCGAATCTGAAAACTGAGAGACCATTGCACCAGACTTCAGGGCTTCCTGATCTTAGTTTTGGGAGTGGCACTGGCTCGGGCTTTACCGCCCTACTGATGGTGTGGCTCTCTGTTGACTATGGCAAGAAGTTTAAGTTGGAGTTTGCTATCCACCCAGCCCTCCAAGTGCCCACAGTGGTTGTAGAATCCCATAACTCCCTCTTGACCACCCACACCACCCCAGAGCACTTAGATTGTACCTTTATAGTAGACAACAATGCCATCTATGATGTCTGCTGCTGCAACCTGGTCATTAAGCACCCTACCTACCCGGACCTCAACAGGCTCATCAGTCAGATGTCCTCCCTCATTGCCTCACTGCATCTTCATGGTACCTTGATGTGGACCTCACGGAGTTCCAGACAAATCCAGTGCCCTGCCCCTATATCCACTTTCCCCTGGTAACCTATTCACCTGTCTCAGCTGAGAAGGCCTACCTCAAGCAGCTCTCAGTGGCAGAGATCACCATTGCCTGCTTTGAACGCTCCAATCAGATGGTCAAATGTGACCTTCACCATGGTAAGTACATGGACTGCTTCATGCTGTATTGTGGAGAAGTGGTGCCCAAGGGTGTGAATGCAGCCATTGACGCTATCAAGATCAAATGTAGCATCCAATTTGTGGACTGATATTACACAGGTTTCAAGGGTAGTGTTGACTACCAGCCCCCAACAGTGGTGCCTGGTGGCAACCTAGCCAAAATGCAGCAGATAGTCTGCATGATAAGCCACAGCCTGGTAGTAAGCAATACCACAGGTGGGCCTGGGCCCACCTCAGCCACAAGTTTGACCTGATGTATGCCAAGTGTGCATTTGACACTGGTTTATGGGCAAGGGATTGGGGACGGGAACTTCTCTGAGTATTGGGAGGACCTAGCCACCTTTAAGAAGGATTATGAAGAAGCAGGCACAGAGTCTTGTGGACAGCAAGGATGAGAATGGAGTTCTAGGAGGTCCTGGCAACTGCAACACCTGGTCTCTGGCTCCCCAGTTCTGTATCTCTCATTCCACTGTTTCCCCAACCCCTACAAACACAGTTGATGTCTCAAGTGAAAACAAAATGATCTAGGAAGTGGTAAGCTGGGATTTTTATCTACAAGTGAAGAATGAATCTAAAGTTCTGCAGAGTAGTTGTCTAAGGTTTGTGGGAGAGGGATGGGATTGGTAAAGGGGCACAAATGGAGCTTTAAATGTTACATTTTACTTTGTAAGGTGGCTGACCGGTGAGTGCTCATTGTATTTTTAGTTCTTACATCTTAGGCATAGTCTACAAATAATTTGCTGTATTATTTGTATTATATAATGCTTTGTATTCAATTTATAATAAAATTATTTTTAGAAGGAAAAATTAGTATTCCTCTAAGCAGCAAGAGAGGCCCTACTTGGCAGCTTTAATTGACATAATGTAAATTTGTAAACACAACATAAGGGTGCTGTTTTAATGATAGGTTTGCCAATCTAAATTTTAGCTTATGCCATGGGAGACTTAGTAAAATGTGAGATGGTATTTTAAGTGCATATTCACAGGTGTTATAGCCTAAAATTCACTTTTCTAAAAATGATATATTAAGCAAATGTCACATAGATTTAGGTGAGATTTTTAAATCATATGTTGGGAAAAATATGATGAAAATAATATCAAAGAAATCATTTATGATCTAAAGATCTTATGCTAAATTAACCAATGAAAATATAAAAATTACCAAATGCTACATGAAGACAGAAATTTAGAAGTTATTCAGTTCAACAAAAGCGTACGATTACAGTCAATACAATGGTTTAAATTAGAGTACACACCATTAAAACCATTTTATAATAGCAAATGAACTTGAGCATCATTTCATAGGTTAATTGAATTGGTTATCAGTAATTCTTCATCTGTCATGTGCCAGTTTATATTTTTCCCATTTTTAAGATAATTCTTGATTTATCTTACAGAGATGTTTTACATATCTAAGTATCGTTATCCAAAATCTACCTCATGATCTTCTGGGCCTTATAACATCTTTCTGTTCCACTGGATCATCTGCTTCCTAGATCCCACATATTCTCTTTCTTGAGTTACTTTCTCATCTGGGAAGTGCACATTCTCCAGAAGTTTTTAAGGAACATGGCGAGGGTTGGGGGGGAATGATAGGTAAATATTTGAGAATATGAATGTATGAAAATGTCTTTAACTCTCACATCTTTTTACTTAATTTTGACATTGGAGTTATAATTTCTAATTTGGAAATTCAAATGTTGTTTCCCCTACCACCTGCATGATTTGGGAAACCAAAGCTAATTAACAATTATGGTATATCACTTTGTCCAATTAGAATTATTCAAGAAAGGGCATGTTTCCTCTAAATAGATATAATTAAGGAAAAAAACAGCAGTGCATTAGAAATTTCTAAAAAAGATTGTTCCTCTTTCTTTTCCAATAGTTGTTGGAAGTCAGCCTTTTCTGTCCCTCTGAATAGCATGCTGTGCAGAAGGAATTTTTCTGGTTTAGTCATTTTCCCTTGAGGAAGTTGGTAACATGAAAGGCAGAGCTGACAGAAAAGAAAGTACTGGCTCATCCATAATCCACTGAATAAACATAACCCTGAAATCTACCTCATGTCCTGACCATCTAATAATGCAAACCAGTAAATGCCCCTTATTACATAACGTGGTATTTGTTGTGCTGCCTGGTCATTTATACAATGAATCCTAAGTGATACATTGGGTTTTTTTGGGTTTTACTGTTGATTCTGGGAAGAAGCTGATATGGATACTCAGCTCTCTGTCTACCACTTGCAAGGGTTATTTTTAAGATCATAATGTATTTATAGTAATAGTTTTTCATAGTATGAAATGGAGAAAAGAGAGAAATTAGTAACTATGGTCTCCAGCTAGGCAGTAGACCAGAGAGTCCTATACTTTGAGTCGGATTGAAGATTCTGATGATTTAAGCTATTTAAGGCTGTCACAATGTCATGCAAAAATGGAATGAAATGCTTGTCTGAAATAGAGTATTTGTCATCATTGGAGATGTTCAGATAAAAGTGGGTTGGCCAATAATTAAAATGTAACATTTCTGTCACAATTTTATCATTCACAGCAGTTTTGTCGAAGACAGTTTTACAGTGACCACTGTTCTTTGAAAAGTTCTCTTGGATCTGTGGTGTGTTTTTAAAGAATTTGGCAAAGAATATGACATCAACCAAGCTCTTAGAATTAGGTAAAATCTTGGACAAAGACTGATTTAAAAGAAAGAACAGAAGAACAGGTTGTATAAGTGATACATATCAACATTTTTTAAATCACCCTAATAACCACCTCCGTTAGCAATACACAGACCAAAATATGAGAGACTGTTTCTCATATTATTTTATCCATAGATCTAGTTTATTCATGATGTTCTAATATTTTTAACATCAATAATAGATTTGGCATTTTACTTTCAACAAAAACAAGCGTGCAATTGTGAATTGTGGGCCGGGCGCTGTGGCTCACGCCTGTAATCCTAGCTCTTGGGAGGCCGAGGCGGGTGGATTGCTCAAGGTCAGGAGTTCAAAACCAGCCTGAGCAAGAGCGAGACCCCGTCTCTACTATAAAATAGAAAGAAATTAATTGGCCAACTGATATATATATAAAAAATTAGCCGGGCATGGTGGCACATGCCTGTAGTCCCAGCTACTCGGGAGGCTGAGGCAGAAGGATCACTCGAGCCCAGGAGTTTGAGGTTGCTGTGAGCTAGGCTGACGCCACGGCACTCACTCTAGCCTGGACAACAAAGCGAGACTCTGTCTCAAAAAAAAAAAAAAAAAAAAATTGTGAATTGTGTGGTGATAAACATATGGGTGCAGATGTCTTTTTGATATGATGACTTCTTTTTTTTTTGGGTAGATACCCAGTAATGAGTTGGTTGGATCGAATGATAGATTTACATTTAGTTCTTTGAGAATCTCCATACTGTTTTCCCTAGATGTTGTACTAATTTACATTGCCGCCAACAGTGTATAAGCATTCCCTTTTCACTGCATCTCAACCAATACTGATGATTTTTTTACTTTTTAGTAATGGCCATTCTGACTAAGGTAAGGTGGTATCCCCTTGTGGTTTTAATTTACAATTCCCTGACATTTAGTGATGTTGAACATTTTTCACGTGTTTTCTAAGCCTTGTGAGTTTCATCCTTTTGTGTGCTTTTATAAGAGCAAATATCGAACTATAGTTTTGATGGTTGGTTAGAACTCCTTTGAATATTTCTTGTAGGGCCAGACTAGTGGTGAAAATTCCATTAGAGTTTGCTTGTCTGGGAAATACGTTATTTATTCTTCATTTATGAAACTCAATTTTGTAGTATACAAAATTCTTGACTCAATTACAGAGCAAACATGGGGCCCTAATCCTTTCTGACTTGTAAGGTTTCTGCTGAGAACTCTGCTGTTATTCTCATGGAATTTCCTTGATAAGTAATTTGACGCTTCTGTCTTGATGCTCTTACAATTCTATCCTTGATGTTGGCCTTAGATAGGCAGATGACTGACTATACAACTTCATAGAGTTCTTCTTGCTATGATTGTCTCAGGAATTTGTTTAGCTTATATCTGATTTCTAAATCTCTAGTAAGATCAGGAAATTTCCCTCAATTATTTGGTCAAATAAGTTTCCTAAAGTTTTTGCTTTGTCTTCTTCTACCCTTTCTTTTATTTCTTTCCTTCTTTTCTTTTCTGTTCTTTCTTTCTTTCTTTTTTTTTTTTTTTCAACTGGGTTAATTTGAAGTACTTGTTTATTTTCAGGGGGCCAAAGTTCTGAATAAATTTCTTGGTTAATATGATTTTTTTTAAATGTTATTTATTCCTCAGTTGTAGTGGTGGTGTACTAGGCATGTAGGTGGCTTGCCCGTCTACTGCCAAGAAAGGGACAGGTAGGTCTCAGAAGCTAATCTTATTTCCCAGTGCTGTGCACTTCTCACAGCATGAATTATTTGGGGATTTTTAGTTCAGCCTCCAGGACAGTAAGTGGCTCTTGCAGGTAAAAGTCAGCTAAATATGATATAATTGTTTCAGCAAATGTTTTAATGGGCTGTACTAGTTGATCTCCCTGCCAATAGGAGATGACTGATTGTAGTGGTATTTATGGGATGTATGCTTAACCTTATTTAATCAGAAGTACTCAGACATCCTGGGCAATGGGTGGTACCTTAGAACTCCCAGGGGGGCCTATCCTGTGTCCTGCCACCAGTGAGTCATTGGGGAGAGCAAAGCTGGGCATGGCTATATTGGGCAAACCTGCATGCATGCTCTCAAAGGTGGGTGCAATTGCTGCCCTAATGGCTGAGTTGGGGGCAGTTTTTAGGCTGCTGGGAGAAGCTGCCAGGGAGAGGCTGAGGTGCCTCTATCACATCAACAAACTTACATGGGGAGTCCAGAATCCATAACCTAGCAGGTGGTAGTGGAACCCTCTCTGCTCCCACTTTCTTGAACTGATGGATGTCCCTCCAGTGTCTAGCTTCCAGGAGCAGACCAAACCAGCTAGGCCAGTCTCAAGCAATCTGCTTTCAGGTCATGGAGCCACTCCAGTCTATGAGTGTCTCACACAAAACAGAAACTGCCACGTCAGATCACACTATTCCCTGTGAAGGGAGGGGCTTGCTGCTTGCAAACCACATGAGCTCATGCCACACTCTTTTCTCAGTTCTGCCCATGAGGGCTCCTTACCTACTTGCGTTCTGTTCACAAATATCCCTTCCATGACCCTGATCAATATAATCAAGTCCTGGGGGTAACAGACACAGGTCAGCAGACCTGTCCTCAGGCCCTCAGAGTTCAAGGGCTTACTGTGATAGGGAGGGTTGGGCTGGTTCTAGGCTTCCCAAAAGATACTTAGGTGGGTCAATGATAATTATGCTGTAGGACAGCCACCTGGAAGGGTATACCCCTCTCCGAGAATGCAGCCATGTGGGCAGCTTTAGGGAAGGCTGCCAGGCATAGGGAGTGTGGTCTGAACACCTCTTGGTCCCACAGTAGTTCACAGATGTTGTGGCAGAACGTGACTTTGGGGCATGTTGGACAGTCTAGGTCTCCATCTCCCTTCCTGGTCCAGCAGCAGCAGCCTCAGTGCAGGGCTCAGAGCCTTGGGGGAAGGGCTCTCAGAATGGCTCTGTGCTGCATTTGCCCAGAGTTTGGAAGCCTGTAGAACTCCATGTGAATTTGAGCAGTGTCTCTGCATGGTCTCTAGATAGCTATCTATGCCAGTCTGGAGGCCTGTGGGAATCAAGAAGCTCTTCTGTAGCTAAAATTGTAAAGGTTCAAGGCAGGAGTGTGGAACAGAAAGGCCTCTTACTGAAGCTCACTCAAGGCTCTTGGCAATCCTGAGCAGACAGCCCTGCATCCTCTTACTTCACCATTGGTGTATCCTGTCACTTCTCTGTTATATTCAAGTGTTCTTTCCCCCATGATCTATTCAAAGTATGGGTATCTAATGGATGTCTTAATTCTTCTCTGATGAAGTGGTGCCTGCCAGTTGCCTCTTAGTCAACCATCTTGCCAGTCCCTATCGAAGTATAAAATTATTATTCATCAGTGTATATATGGAGTCATAGTATATAGGTATTCTTATATCACAATAGATTAAAATCTATGGGAATGTTCTCCAGTCACACAAACATCAAGAATGATCCTGGGAACTTTTATACTAAGGACTTAGATTCAGAGTTCATTGCCCTGTTAAATTTACCACACTCCAATGCTGCAAAGGGGAGTTTATATACATTACTTCATGACCTGGAGGACCATACAAGGTGCTACTCTAGGACCCCAAGAGTTCTAAGACATTCAAGGGCAATGAGGCATGACACTTGTAAAAGGCCATACCATCTTGGCAAAGTTCCCTGGTACTATAACTTTTAGTAATATTGATCATATTTGCATAGAATTAATGGAAATAAATGCACCCAACATTTTGAGGAAATGGAATTATTAAAAATGTAGAAAACTCAAGATTTTCAAGTTGAACCATTATATAATAATCATTTATAAGAATATCTATAATAAAATTATAGTTACTTAATTATGAATAAGTCATATTATGTCAGAAATGGTGTTTTAGTTCATCAGGGTAAATGTTTAGGAAGTGAGCTTTTAAAATTCTAAAGCTAACATTTTAATATTGCTATAGTTTGGATGTTTGTCTGCTCCAAACCGCATGTTGAAATTTTATCCCAAATATTGTAAGTTGGACCTAATGGGAAGTACTGGGTCATGGGGGTGGTTTCCTGATGAATAGATTAGTGCCTTCCTGTGAGGGTGATTTAGTTGTCACTCGGTTATTTCCCACAAGAGCTGATTGCTAAAAAGACACCAGTACCTCCCCCCTTTCTCTCTTGCTTCCTCTTTCCCCTTATGATCTCTGCACAAACTGGCTCTCCACTTTCTGCCATGAGTAGAAGCAACCTGAGGCCCTTACTGAATGCAGATGGCCAATTAAACTTTCCAGCCATCAGAATCATGAGCCAAGTCAACCTCTTTTCTTTCTTTTTTAATTAATTGCCCAGCTGTGGGTATTCCTTTATATCAACACAAAATGGACTAAGACAAATGCTAAACAAACACTATAAACGAAGTCATTAGTTCTATGATATCTTGCTCAATAGTTCACCCTTTGTCACTGCTAAATATAAAACTTTCAAATTGTTTATTTTAGAGGGGAGGTAAAGTATTCTACTATATATATATATATATATATATATATATATGATATATATATATATTCATTCACATCATTTGTAGTTTTTTGCTTCTAATTTGAATTTTCAGTTTTGTACTTAGAGCAACCAAAATGCGATATAGTGTGCATGTGTGTATTATAACATTTTCTATCAATATGCTTTTGGCTTTCTCAGTACTTCACAGCAAATATGGTAATATAACAGACACATACAAAAAATGGAACACTTTATAGATAGAGATTTATTCGTACCATTGAAGATAACATTTAAAAGCAGAATGTCTGGTAATATTACACAAAGTTTATTTAAATGAACTAATAATAAAATAACATTGAAATTACCCAATCCTTATTTTATGAACAAAAGCTTTATATTTATTTCATATTCACCCATAGATTACAAGGCTTCAAAACAATGTTACTTCATGTCAGTGTTATATCAGTGACCATCGCTGTGTACTTTATTTCTTGTTGTTTTGATTTCCTATTTAAGTATTGTTTTAGAAACTAAAATGGAACCGAATTTTCAAATACTTATACTTGAAACAGTAATTTCTTGTGCTAAAAAGAGCAATACCAATAATACTCATACTAACAACCATAATAATCGTAAAGATAGTAATAATAGCAATATTATTATCTCTCAAAGGATGTTTAATATGTAATAGACACTGCATTAAGATTTTTATGTATAATATCACTTAATTATAAAATTATAATTCATGATAACTTTTAAATTAAGAACTCTTGACCTATATGATAAGATTCAAAACCCCATATAATATATCAGAGTATTACCAACCTTATAAACCTTTATTATGTAATGGAACCCCTATAGTATAGTCACCATATACCATCTTTCCAAGTTGTACTTTAAAGGTTGTTCTTCCTCAGTGTCACTCAATCTGAGTACCTAATAAAACAAATACTTTTAATACATGTGAAAACAAAATATAAGTCTTTTTCCCCAAGATTTCCAGAAACTTTTAAAATTTTTCCAAAATTAAATTTAATTTTTCACTAAAAGCATAGGTTTTTAAGAACAAATTTTTGATGTTTTCTGCGACCTTCTTTCTCCATTAATTACTAGATTAATAGAGAGATTCCTATATTTTCATAATAACAGTACCTAATCTTTATTAATGTTACTAAGCATGAACTTGTGCTTAGTCATTACTTGTTTTGCACAAACTCTTTCATTTAATTCTCCACAAGTACTCTGTGAATTAGGTATAGTCACTGCCTCTACTTTATGGAAAAAGAATATGAAGCTTATAAAAATTAAAAACTTTGCTTCAATTGTCATTGCAGAGCTAGTAGGTGGATAATCTGGTACTTTGCCTCTAGGTTTTATGCAATTTATTGAGATATCGAAATGTAATAGGAGGTATGAGAATGTATTTGAACATGAAATAATAACTTTCAGATGAGCTTATGCCTCCTATCATAGAAAGAAAGAAAGAAAGAAAGAAAGAAAGAAAGAAAGAAAGAAAGAAAGAAAGAAAGAAAGAAAGAAAGAAAGAAAGAAAGAAAGAAAGATCAAATACAAATTTAGGAGAAGTTTCAATAGTCTATTCATATATGAGGGCATACAGGCATTCTATTAATATAATTTGTTAAATAGAATTCATTACCACTTTAATATCCACAGTTTATTATAGTAAGTGCTAAGTTCCCAACAGAGACTTAAACAAGGAGTGCCTTATGCTTACGGTCTTATATAATGTGGAGGATGTAAGGGATAGTAAAATTTACAAATCGTTAAAAGACAATTTGCAATTTTCAACCTACAAAGAAATTATCGGTTCAAGTGTATTAAATAGGAGAGACTTTAGGTAGTATTTAGTCAAATTAGCTCTGTGACTAAATGGGAGCTATTGTCTATTTTATGATCATTGACTCTTGTTTATTGAAGTTATAAGAATAGTCTAGAAATAGCTGTTATTTGTGAATCTCTACTAGCAGACATCATTAATTGCCCATTTCACCAATAAACAGAAACTAGAAACACACAACCATATCAGCTGTGTCCTTTTTTATACTAAAATATTATCTGAGTTCCATCCAAACCCCAAAACTATTTTGGCATTTCTATTATAGCAGACATTCAATTAAGGCATTTCCTTTTCAAATTCTGCTCTTGAAATATTATTATTATTTTTAATTTCTTTTAGTTCACAGCAATATGTTTCTTAAGGAAGAACATGACCTCTTCAACTAACTAGAAGGGCAAAGACCAAAGGAAAGAAGTCACCAGACTGTGTGCCTTATTTCACCCTCTCTGAGCTCTACCCAGACATTTTTATCCTTCTTTTAAGTCATCAGAACCGGCAGACAGATTTTTAAATAGTCTATCTCCAGCTGTCTCCTTGTTTGGTCCCTGGATGATTTCTCTATGTGAAATTGTCTTTCATCTTTTTTTCAGGTGAAAGGTTTACTTGTAGGTTTTCCACAAATGAAGCCAACTAAAATCTCCTAAACTCAGAAATGAAGCTTAGAACCTTTTTGAAGGAGGCTGGCTCATCATAGCTGCTCTGCTGCAGAGCACACACGAGGCTTTGCCACCTACCAATTGAACAAGGGGCAGGTGCCAATTAAAAAGAGGCCAAGCAGGTATCACACACATAGGCAACGAGGTACCTATCCTCGTTTCTTTGCCAAATAGACATAGCCTGGCCAACGAAACGTGTCAGATGGAACTACAACACTTGTTTTCATAGGTTATCAGGGGATTTCAGGCCAGAACTAAACACATGTGACTTACTTTGCCTTTGGTTCCCTGGGTCCTTTTTACTCCACCCCTATCAAAACCGGCATGTACCTCTTTTTCCCCTCCAGACTTCTTCCAGCTTACCAATGCACTCATCATTTTTTCTTTCATTTCTCATGACAACCTGTTATCTGTTTTAAAAAGATGACATATTTATTCATTGACTTTAGGATGAAAATGATGGATAAGGATGAATGTCTTTCATGATTATTTGCCATTTTATATGGGATAAAATATAAAGCCAATTTAAGTATATTTAAATGATAAACTATCTGGCAACATCGCAAAGATGAGAAGAATATCTTGGAAACTTTTTGAATTGTGAATGTCCTCAATTTATTTCTACTATATATAAATCACACATACACACATACATAGTACAAAGTGTGTGTGTGTGTGTGTGTGTGTGTGTGTGTGTGTGTGTATGTGTAACAATGGTAGTGGCAGTATGCATGATGAGCATTTAGCGTTTTTTTTTCCAATAAAATTAATTCACAATACTCTCTGATGAGATACTGAAACATGGTGTTTTCTTCAGATATAGTGTCCTTTTCTCTACATTAATTTTCACTGACTTTCATCCCAGGCAGTATTAGACATCTTAAATGACCTTCCCACTGAAAGTACGTAAAACTGCTCAATAAAATACTTAAAAAATATATTTTTAAGTGGAAAGCTGATCTGGCAAGAAAATAATAAATTCTAAAAAGGTTAAAAACAAAGAAAGTAGGAAACTTGGAAGATGAGTAGGAGGCAAGCATGTTCTGAAGGTAGCTGTTGCCCTGAGGGTATCTGCTAAATGCTTGTGTAGCAATTACTTAAGGTGAGATAATTGAAAGGGCTTGAAATACTCCAGTGGGTATACTCACATACGGCTTTAATAAAGGTAAAATATACAGTACAGCAAGAGGAAAAAGGCACAGGCAAATGTCACAGAAGTCCAAGACTTATAGACACAGCTCCCAGGGTCCTTCCTTAGTTGTCCAACCCACACTTGGTCTTTAAATTGTTAATCACCACAAAGGGTGGGTACCTCATAAAAGGAAGAGAGTCTTTTATATCCTTTTATTAATGTAGCCAAAACCAATACACATTACTGTTTTCAATAGAAGACACCAAGGGAACAAAACAGCAAATGTGTAAACCGTCAGTCTGTTCATGTTCTATAAACAATATTGATAACCTGGTACAAGTTGACTCCTGGTCCGTCTGAAATTCTAGCACGGGACTACCCTAGTCATTCTAGGCATTAGTTAGTAAAATTTGTTGAGGTTTGCTCAAGGGCCCCACAAAACTACAGATACCTTGGAAAATAAGCAGACAGTCGCAACATATTAGCTGAGATTAATCCTATACTTACATAAATTATAACTTTTTGAAGGCCTTATGAAATTGAAGAGACAGAAGATAAAGTCTTGGGCTAAGTAAATTTGGAGAGGAATCTAATGGGAAAGATGCTGCTTTTGGATGGAATCCCAAATGCTACATTCGCATTATAAGGATGAGACAGAATTATAATTGACATATACAAGAAAAAAAAAAAAGAAACAAAGGATTCTGTCTCAACCTGGATGCTTGGCAGGAAGAGAAATATCTTTGTTGAGGACTAATAATTTTAAGAATCTCATGTGAATTTGTAATCACAAATTACAAAGTTGTGAAACAAACACTTATTTCTGGAGAAACAGAAATAATTCTATATACAAAACTTATTCTTTAATATAAGAATCTAAATAATAGTGCCACAGTTCATGAGTTCTAAAATCACAAAACACATACACACACACACAAATAAAAACAACCAAAAAACAATTAATGTTAGCCAGCAGAAAAATAGGCAACAGATGCAAAAATACTTAAGATGCTGCAGTTTATCAGACATAGAACATGATGTAGATATGCCTCTCTCAAATTTTGATTAGCGAAATAAAATATAATAATCTTAAAGATAAAATAAAATACGAAAAAGAAACAAAATGGCAAAAAGTATTGTCCAAGATGACTTAAAAATCAGCAAAATACAAATGAAAGTGTCTAGAGGCAAAAATAAGGAGATAGAAAAAATGAAGAAAAGAATTAAGGAAGATGTAAAAGTGAAAATATACAACATATTTATGTGGGGGGAGAATATTTATTTTAATAGAAAAAGAATAGTCCAGGACTGGTGAGAAAATGCCTAATATTTGGGCATCCCAGTGAATTACAAGCATATTAAATAAAAGAAAATATTTCTTATGAAAATGTAGATTGCCAAAGACAAAATATTTTGTATAAAGCCACAGAGACAATGTAGATGATCTATGACAGGAAGAAAAGACACACACAGCCTAAAAATTTTCAGTGATGATAATGAAGGCCAAAATGAAATTATAAAAAAAGATTTTGGATAGGCTGTGAGAAAATGCCATCTGACCTAGACTTGTATAATAGCAAAGCTGTCTTTCAGGAAAGATGTTAAAATTTTAACATTTTAGATAAAAACTGAAAATATTTTCTAACACCTATACTCTGTACAAGAAATTCTGAAGAATGGACTTCAGACCAAAAAGTAAAAAGAATCAGATAGAAGACCTGAGATGCACAAAAGAGAAGTTAGCAAAGATGATAATGAATACATTTTATTCTTTTATTTCAGTAATCTGGGGGATACATGGGGTTTTATTGTTACATGGATGAATTACATAGTGGTAATGTCTGGGCTTTTAGTGTATCAATCATACCCTCACCCAAATAGTGTACCCAATATGTAATTTTTCATCCCTTACCCTCCTCCGGCCCTCCCTCTTCTGAGTTTCCAGTGTTTATTATGTCACTTGGTATGGCCATGCATGCTCACAGCTTAACTCCCACTTGTAAGTGATAACGTGCAGTATTTGCTTTTCCATTCATGAGTTACTTCACTTAGGATTATGGCCTTCAGCCCCAACAAAGTCACTGCAAAAGACATTATTTCATTCTCTTTTATAGCCTACTAGTATTTCATATCGTGTGTGTGTGTGTTGGGGGGGGAGTGACAGACATTTTTTTTACTCATCAGTTGATGGACACTTTCAAAATATTGATTTATCAAATTTACCAAATTTAGAGCTAAAAAGATAGGATTGAACTAAGATACACAATATATTAAATACACAGTAGATTTAAGTTGAGGAAAATTGCATTTTAGAAAGATTGCAGGAAATTTCACATATTTCATCATTGTTCTATCACTGAAGTCTAGATGGTGAGTATATAGTGTTTGCTAGTTTATCAAAACACTTCATAATAAACGTATAAGTTATGTACATGCTAAAATTGTGCAGCTGAGTAAAAATGTAAAATAATGTATTTTGCTAGTCGTAGCCAACTACTGGTCCTGCTTCCTATTCTTAGAACCTTTACTTTCTATGGTTGTTCTTAACAACAATCAATTGTAAACAAAGCCAATATAAGAGATTTTGCTGAAGTGAAAATATTTCCACAGCTTTCTTATCGATATTTCACTTCTCTGTTGCAAGGTCAAAGGCTTTTACTCTCCTAAAGCTGTGAACAGACAATATATTTCTTTAAATTCACAGCAAAGTGGAAATTACTTGTCATTTATCTTTTCCTCAAGGCAGGTTTGATTTGGAGAGGAAAAGCAAGATTTTCCTAAATGCTTTAAAGGAAGTTAGATGGAAACCAAAGGCAGCTAAGGGATGGGGGTAGGGCTTGGCTAGAAGAGGAAGGAAGGGATATAAAATGATAACAATTTTGCCCATGAGACAAACTCCTTTCAAATGTTGGCCTGGAGATTACTAGATCTGCAATCTTTAAAACATGACAGACACTGAACCCTAAAGCTGTGCATGTTGGGTTCTGAGAAATGAAGCCTGCTATATTATCCTTATATAATCTTTGTATGGTCAAATGATAAAGAAAGCCTAGCTTTAATGCCTGGACTCAATAAGAAATAATCTTTCCAGTCAGTGTTTCTTTTTCCTTTTCTTTCTTGGCAGGTAATATCAACATATCACATAAGTACCAGGAATATAAATGATTAGTTTTGCATATTATAAGCTGTTAAAACATTATTTGCTTATCAAATCTACAATACTGCCCATAGTATTGTCACCACTTATTATGAATTTACCTTTCAAAAAGACAAAGGTACCACATGTACTAAACACAAAGCTAAACTGGCAGAGTCCTTTTTGTAACCCAAATAAATATATCACTGTCATTTAGTAATCCTCTGTGTTTAGTTGAATTTTTTTCAGCACTACTGGGAAGCTGAAGGAGGGTGAAAATAGAGAGATAGCTCATTGACTTCCCACACATATATCTATACCACTTTAATCTTGCGCATAAAAGGTCAAGCATAAAATTATTTGCTTGGAGCAACTGTCCTCAGAGCTTTGCATTAACATATAATAGATGGAGAGTACTGCCAGGGGAAAAAAAAGTTAATTTTATCTTAATTGGATTAAGCCAGGTCCCATCCATACTGAAGGCAATGAGGTTCCAAAGACTAGAAACTGCTAGCTTGACAGAAAGGGATTAATTCATGAGCTGGCATCAGGTTGTTGACTAATAACATATTGATCGTATCTATAGGATATGCAGAATGTCTGTCACGGGGAGAGACACTTTGGAATTGAAGATCGCTAGCATATCTGACATGATCAAAGTTAGATTAATATTATTAAAGAGCTGCCAGTGAGCTGCATATTATCTTAGCGACCACAGATACTTTCTACATGTGTCTGGCATTGACCATCATAAACAGTAGCAGTACTTACTGGTTAGAGGGAAGTGACTGATTTGTGTAGCTGCTTCTCCCTCTGCCTCTTCTTTTCTTTAATGTGTTCCAGCAGACATATTGAACTACCAGAGTTTAATCCCTGCGGAGCCTGCAGGTGGTATTATCCTTGCATTGAGGAGTTATTAAATTCTTAAGGTCATCATAAAAAAGGTTCCATTAAATTGAGTTAATAAAAACATTGGGCAAAGGTTTGCAAAGAGCACAGGTGTCAAAGCTTTGGGAATTAGAATGTCTCTTATGATATCAGACTAAAAGAATAATTAAATCACACTGTAATATAAAGAAGATAATTCTGCATTCTTTACTAAAATGGGAAAGTTTTGAACTAATACATGTGTATGTGTATCTGTGAATACTTGTATAAGACATTCATTTCTTAGATGTTTTGTTTTCTTCTTTTTAAATTTTTTTTTTTAAGTTGAGACTGACTTTGTTTAGAAACTGACACACCTAGAAAATAATATTCTGACAGTAAACACTCAGTAAATTTTGGGGAATTTTTATAGAACTGATTTTTTAAAAGAAAAACAAATATAAAGAAGGAAAACATGACACTTGATTTAGGATGAATTTGGTGAATGGAGTATGTAGATGTGGATTGAAAAATAGTCTTTATTATTCCCCATGCACCTCCCTTGCCTGTGAATTTGCAACAGCCTGTTTCCTTTTTCATTTCCTATGGAATAGAAAGCAAGATACATGAATTCGATAGCATAGTAATAAACATTCTAGAAAGAGTTACCCAATCTTTCCAATTATTAAAATTTAATATTCTAAATTTTAAGAGAAAATCAAAGAGGATTCCTGTGGAGATTTGGAACTTGTGACTTTTTAGAATGAATGTACCAAACTTGTCTTAGTGGTTCACTAAAGAAGTGGCCACTATTTCTCAGCCTGGATGAGGTGGCCCATGTCTGTAATCCTAGTGCTTTGGGAGGCTGAGGCAGGAGGATTGCTTGAGCTCAGGAGTTCGAGACCAGCCTGAGCAAGAGCTAGAACCCTCTCTACAAGAAGAAAAATAAAAATATAAAAAAGTTAGCTGGCCATCATGGCATGCACCTGTAGTCTCACCTACTCTGGAAGTTGAGGCAGGAGGAGCACTTGAGCCTAGGAGTTGGAGGTTGCAGTGAGCAATGATGATAGCACTACACTCTAGACTGGGTGACAGAGCAAGATCCTGTATCAATAAACAAAACAGAACAAAACAAAAACAAACAACAAAAAAGTGACCACTATTTCTTAACTAATATCTGACCTGCTTTTCTGATCCAGCAATCCCATTATTGGACATCTACTCAAAGGGAAAAAAGACATTCTATAAAAAAGACATCTGCACTAGAATGTTTATAGCAGCACAATTCACAATTGCAAAGATGTGGAAACAACCCAAGTGCCCATCAATATCTGAGCAGATTAATAAAATGTGATATGTGTATACCATGGAGTTCTACTCAGCTATAAAAAACAAGGGCAAGAATGGAAAAACAAGCGCTGTATTCACCATCATTGGTATTAACTGACTTAACTGACCAATACTTAAGTGCACATATGGTAGTCACATTGATTGGGTGTCAGGCAGGTGGCAGTGGGGAGGAGCGCATGGGTATATTCACACCTAATGGGTACAGTGGGCCACCGTCTGGGGAATGGACAGGCTTGAAGTTCTGACTTGGGTGGGGCAAAGGCAATATGAGTAAGCTAAACATTTGTACTCCCGTAATATGCTGAAATAGTAAGTAAGTAAATAAATAAATAAAATCTGATCTGCGCTTCTGGGGCACAAGCACTTTCAAATAATACATATTTCCTAGACTTCATCGTGTTCTCTAGTGATGGACTATGTCCTCCTTCAGGGCCAGATACATCCTTTGTGAAGCTCAGTGCAACATGAAAATATGAGTGAGCACAAATGGAGGAAAGGGGATGTTTTAAAAAGTGGGCAATGTTTGTAACCCTAGCAATATTTGTACCTCCATAATATGAGGAAATAAAAGGAAAAAAATAAATAATTTTTTTAAAAAGTGGGAATAAAGTTCTATTAAAAGTACTAATATATAAAGAATTTCTCTCTTTCTCTCTCTCTCAATTTATCATGGTATTTTTGTATTTACTTGTTATTATCATTCTAAATAAAGAAAAATATCAATTATTAATATAAATTTTACTGTTCACATTTATTTGCTCAATTCTGACTTTTATCGCAAATATAAGGGCATTTAATGTCCATGGGGAAAACCAGAAATTACACAATCAGTGTTTCATAACCTGTACATAAATGTATTTCATTGCTACTAGAATGGTGAAAACACTTCTCAAAATTAACCCAGCTGCTTTTTATTTTACTTCTTCATATGCACACTTTCTATCAATATTCTCTCACTTCGGCTTGTTGGTGAGTGATGGAGGACTGAAATAAAAAGAAACTATAGGTTGTTCTTTCTTTCCCTTTCCTTCTTTGTCATCATTTTTAGCTTAAGTGAACATGAAAAAGTAACACCAATAAGAAAGGATAAAATAGTGTACCTTGGTTGTTACTGTTTCTTGAAACACCATTACCTTCATTCTGCATTCAAAGATAGTCCTGGCTCAAATGAGGTTGCAGTCAAGATGTTGGCTTGAGCTGTGATCATGTGAAGGTTTAAGTGGGACTTGAGGATTCACCTCCGGCAAGTTGGGGCTGGTTGGCCGCAAGACTCAGTTGTTCCCCACATAGACACTCCATAGGGTTGCCTGAGTGTCCTCACAGTATGTCATTGAGATACTCTGAGAATTAATGATCCCAGAGAGAGAGAGAGTGTAAGGTGGAAGCTGCCTTGTATTCTATGACTTATTCTGTGAAGATGTATCATCATTTCCCCGATATCCTACTGGTTACGAAGATTAGCTTTATTTAGTGTGAGAGGGAAGTCCAGGCCATTGTGGATAATCTTGGAGACTGAATCCTACACACAGCAACAGAGAATTTAGGAAATGATTAAAAAAACAAAAAGCAGATAAAAAACTGAAACCTTATGACTCAGATGGACTGGGTTGGTCATTTTTATGTTTGTAATATTAACAACCCCCTAATGCTTTTAGGAGACAGAAACTCATCCTTATTGCAGACATTTAGTAAACTTAATTGGCTATGGTTTTATTTACTTCTCTCTTCATATACACTAAATTTTAAGGCTCTTCCATTGACAAACAAAATATGATCTTTGTATGTATAGGATTTATAATAGAGCCTGCATTATAAAACATGCCTAACAGATGTTCTTCAATGATCCTAAGAATTAGGGAGAAAAATTTACTTCCAAGACTCTCCAGTTGTTAGGATAATGCTGATGATATCATGCTCTTTAATTGTTTAATATCATCTGAATATATTTTCTTACGGGGAACTTTTATGCACAAAAATAAGAAAAATTTTAAAGATATAAACTTTTTTCTCTGTAAAGACTATTCTATGTAAGTATGCACAAGTGTCCATTTCCACATACCTTCACCAGCATTAGTCATTGGTATTACTTTTTATTACAAAAATCTGCAAAGTGAAATATTGTTTGCTTTTGTTGTTTTGATTTGCAATTATTTTATTGCTGGTGAAGCTGAGTATTTTCCTAACATAATAAAGACACTGTATGCTTTTAATTTTGTGACTTGTCAAAAAATATTATATTATTCTATTGGATCAATAACATTTTATGTTCTAATTTATACCATTATCTTTAATTATTAAAAAGGTTTATAATTTATAAATTTAAAATTTTTTAAAAATTATTAAAAAACTTTGTAACTTACAAATGATGAATGTGTTTTCCTTGATAGTTTGATTTTAACTTATTGAATGATTTTAATCTTGCAAAAGATGATTTTAAAAATTTTTCTTAAATTATTGTCTAATAACATTAATCTTTTAAATATTTTTACTTTTTATATCATTCTTACACAGTTACTTTCCAAGATTAATTAATATACCTGAATATTCCCATCAAATTCTTTTTTATATTAAAAGCTTTAATTCTGATAGAATGAATATTGGTATATAATTTTCACCTGGCTCATAAATTAATTTATTTTTCTAAAACGTCAGCCAGTTTAATCACAGATTAAATGATCAGTCTTTAAATATTTAGAAATATAGGCATGTGTCTGTATCTGAACAATAGGTTCTATTTCAGTTTCATAATTTTATAATTATTGTTAACTGTGTCTTTTTTTACTCATTGGTTTCCTAATTAACTTTGGGTTTAATATATTTTATGAGTATAATTGGAAACTAGCTATTGCCACATTTGACTAGTGCTGACAGTGAAAATCAATGACACTTCTCCCTTACAAATGTGTCACTGATCTTGAAATATTCACTGTTAAATTTTTTTCTTCAAGGATCACATCTTCTTAAGATAAGCCCTTTTAATTAAAATTATATTATCTAGAAGACTGTGAAGACTTGTTTTTGTTTTCAACTATATTAAATATTTAAAATTATGTTTCTAAATATACATTCTGATGACTGTGAGTGTAATTTTTGAAGGCCTTTTTGGGGGTGGGCAAGAGCAGTACCATAGGTAAAACAGTTTCTTAGAGAAGTCTAGCATTTAACGAGAATATTTAACTAGTCCTGTAAAGATGTACTGCCTGCATAAAAATTATCATAGGAAAATGGACAGTTTGATTTTCTTATCAAAAACAACAAAAAAATAACTGTTAAAATTGAGACATATTTTCTAGGAAATTACTAATTAAAAATGTATAATATTAATATATGGTGATTCATTGCTAATCTTGGGCATATAAAACATTTATATTATTTCTCTCTCTGTCTTTCTTTCTCCCACCCCACTGGAAAATTATGGGGAGAATAAGAAATTAATGTAAATAGCTATTCAGAATTTTGGAAATCAGGACAGAGACACCTCACATGGGATTTTATTCTGCTTTCTCTCACTAGATGAACATGTGATCTTGCGAACTCCGTGTTATGTTCAAAACCAGGAAAATACCATATTTATAAATAGTGCATTAATCATATAATATAGATAGAAAAATATAAATCAATATACTGTATATGACATATATACTATATATACATCTAATATATCTAATATGTATATATTAGATGACTTATTTCATTGTTGTAGAATGATGATGCAAGTTTCAAGTATAAAACGGTAGTGGAATTTACAAATGGACCTTCACAGATCTAGAAAGACACAATTTTATTTTAATAATGTCACTGGGAAATTAGAATCCCCTACTACTATCCACTCCCACTGCTATTTCAGACCATCAAAACCAAGATAGTTATGCTAAAAACTATCATTTTCTGCATTTCTGCATTTTCTCCTGCTTTATATGCTCATATTATTTCCAACCATATTTTGCATCCTTGGCTAATTACATTATACTTAATCTAAATTTACACTTACACCTATATATTGAATTCTCATCCAAACATGTGACATACAAGAAATATTGTAGCTGGTATCAGAAGTAGATGCTAAATGCTAGAGCTAGAGCTGTCATTAGAAGTTAGATTTATAGTCTGTCTACATAATTAAATATCAGAAGTGCTACCATTTACAGGAAGAACTAAAAATTGAAGCCTTACAAATTTAGGGTAGTTTCTGTTGGTGATTATATAAAATAGTCACCTACCTTCCTCTACTCATAAAGAAGGAGTCAAGATTAGAGGTCCCCTAGGTCTATTTCTTTGGTCTCTCATATTTACAAAGGTAGAAGAAAATTCCAGAAGATTGCAGATGTCTAGATGGACACACTGGATAATATTAATAGAAGCTCCTTTCTGGCATAAATTAGATAACAATCAAAGTTTTAAATGTGGGACAGGAAACTAGAATTGAGAAATAGTTTAACTCCTTACAATCTCATTCATTTATTGGCTAAGAGGAATATACAGGGAAATATAAAAAGGTGTCAATATTTTCTCTTTTTGATAAGGTCATGCTGGAGACTCAGACTTGTGGGGAGAGGGGGGAAGGGAATTTGTTGAAACCTTAAAATCCGTACCCCCATAATATGCCAAAATAAAAAAAAAATATTTTCCTTTTGTAAATTTGGGAAGATTTAATCATTCCACAAAAAAATAATAATTTTTCACTCACTCTCCTTCCCTTGAAAAAAGCTACCCCAACGTGAGACCAATTTCAATTTAAAGCTTTTGGCTGTGAATAACTATCTTGAAACGTGCATGTGCTAATTTTTTTCCCTTTCCAAACAACCCCTGTCTTGAATTTTAGCAATTAGGGCAAATATCCTGGTAACAAACAGGCATAAAATAAATGAAGTGAGCTTACAAAATTTACTTAAATGGGCATATGATAGCTCTGCTGTTACAATGGTGACTTAGTCCATTTGGGCTGCTAACAAATACCTCAGACTGCATAGTTTATAAATAATAGAAATTTACTGGACACAGTTCTGGATATTGAGGTGTCCAAGATCAAAGCATGAGCAGATTCAGATTCAGTGTCTGGAAAGGGATCATCCTCTGCTTCAAAGATGGCCACAGCATCCTCACATGGCTGAAGGCCCAAGGCAGTTCCCTTCAACCACTTTTATAAGATCATTAATTTCACTCATGCGCCCTCATGACTTAATCACTTCCCCAAGGTGCCTCCTCTTAATACCAACATAAAGATGATTAGATTTAAAGTATGAATTTTAGAGGGACACATTCAGACCATTCTGGTAAGACACTTGTTTATGACATTTCTGCTTGAAATAGCTAAGTGACTGGGCTGGAGATAGGAGAAATAGGAGAATTGCATTTCTTCATTGTCAGGGCATTTGGTTTTTAACTGATATATATAGTGATTCCATTAAAAAGTTAACTAACTAATTTATGAGTTTTAAAAATAATATAATTTTAAGAGAGGTAATAAACTTGAGATTGATCAGAAAGTTGCCATGCTACTGGCTTTGTCAAATGTTACAAAGAATTGCCACTTGCCTCTCTCCCCTGCTAATTTGTGAGTAGCTTTCAAATCTCATTTTGAGATTATGCATTATATTACTGCAGAGTTATCGGATTATTTCTTCTTTGGCATAATCAAAGGGGGGGATGATTTGTAGAATATTAAAATCATAATGACAGCAAAGGAAAATCTGGAAGTGGACAGAAAAGCAATACGTGATCCTGTGGGAGAAAAATATATCATTATAAGATCACAAAAAAATGGTCCCTAGAATAGCAAAAAGGGGACTCTCAGAGAGAATGAGAAGATGTCAAAAAATACCCAGACAAAATTTAATTTGCCTTCTTCACCTCCAAGAGAAGTGAAGATCCAAAGAATATGGAGGGAGACCTAGGCTTAGATAAGAACTGGCAAGGAAACCATGCCCTTAAAAGTGAAAGCAGTGATACATCCATATTAGGTGGCTGAAAGCCAGAAACCATCTCCATTTACTCTTATCAGTAAAAACTGTTGACAGTCTCTACCTTGTCAGTGGTAGATTCTGCACATTACAAACTAACATCCAGATAATCAGCTAGTGACAAGAAGCCAGGAATCTTCCACAAGGACCAGATGGAGACACCACTTCTGTACTTTGGAAGTCTAAAACAAAAACAAAACAAAAAACCCTTTAGAATTAGCATCCCCCTAAGTAGATAGTCTGAGGCAGTTAAATTACTGGATGGGGTATGGGTTGCTGGGGAGTGATGGGTGATTTTTTTCTGTCAGTGAAGATTAAATTCTTACCTATAAACCCAACTATGTAAAAATAGAAAACCCAAAAACTACTAGTCTTGCTTAGATTTTTCTGAAACTATCTACTGGATTTGGGGATTTTTTTCTGAATCCTATGAACTGAGCTACCAAAACACAGGGTGATTCTGTAGTTTCTTTTCTGGAATAAGTATAGTTACCATAGAAAGGAAAATTGGAAGGTTATACAAGGTACCTTTAATTGATTCAAGATTTGAATTTTTGCAGAAAATTTTGAAATTATTACAAAGGCAGATCTGTGTGCAGCCTTTTTGAAAATAAATAGATAAAAGAGGGGCTTCTAAAGTAAACTACTTGAAATGCCATTAATGTGGGGGAGTGAAGCTGAGAGTATGTTATAAAATATCATCATAAAATTTAAAATGAAATGTATTATTATGCAAATATTTAATTATATTATTATTTAGATTTGCAGATTTAGGAAAGGCATGTAAATTATTTTGACTTTTCCCTTAAACTTTATGTAAAGATTAAAGAATCTCATACATATTGACATTCATTTTGTGTATTTTCTGACACAAGGGCAGTGACATAGCTAGAAAAGCATTCCTGATATATGCTGCACCCTTATCTCTGGTGTTCAGTGTCACTGATAGATGTGTGGCCTCTGTAACAGACTAGGGGGAACAAAGGTGTCTATAATAAATGATGAAGGATGCTGCATCTGTATTTCTTTTTTTATTATTTTACCCAATACTTAATTGATAATCAAACTGGAAATGTAATTCAACTTTAGACTGCATGTTAATCTAGTTAATCCTTAATGCATTGGAGATGTAATAATTAACTAGGCAATCAAAATATAATCTGAAAGACAGCTATTTTTACCATGTAAGAGCCTTAAGGAAAAGAAAAGGGAAATCTATCAAGATAGAGCTCATCCTCACAGGTTTTAAAACCAGAAAGGCTCTACAAAGCTGTACAAAATTTTCAGAAGAAAATTCTGTTTTACTCCTGCTTGGTCATGGTAGGAGTAAGGAGAGAGTTGGATAGAAGACAAGATTCAAATTATTTAAATGTAATCCCACATTATTATTCCTTCTAAATTTTAGTCCTATCCACATTGTACTAGAAGGGGCTTCTGCTTCCAGCAAATTCAGAGAATCTTAGAAAATAGAATCTTGAGAAAAGCCAGCCCACATATTCAATGGGGCTAATAATAATGCTAATACAGAAAATTAAAGGTTACACTGTGCTCATTTTGATCAAGAGTGGAACCAAATTCACCGCGTACCTCTTCCAGTTGTTTTGTTAGGATCTAGGGCCTGGAGTGAGTGAGGGAGCAAGGAGAGAGGATAGATGTCCTCCAGGCAGAAGAATTTGAAGCAGGGTGAGGATAGAATGTGTCATCTTTTTTCTCAAATGCTTCTGGAACTCTGCTACAAAAGAATTTCTTGGGCTTTCTCCTGACCATCAGAGGCAATCATGAAATTTGTTAATGTGCCTTTGCTTCCAAAACTGTCTTGAAAGAAGAGCAACAAAATGCTTTAAACTTGTAACGTTTATACTTTACAAGATAATTTTATATGTGTAGTGTTATTTTGTCTTCACTTTCTTGCTACAATATGTACTTGTGATGTACATGAGAAGAATTCATCTCTATTAATCTACTTGAGCTAAAGGATGAAACAGCAAGAGGCAAGTTAAATGCTATTTCTCAAATCACAAACCACAGAGGTAAAGGCTTCTTAATATCCAAGTTTTCTGATCCCTACTTTAGTGTGGTTGTTTTTATTTGCTCACATTATTTCCCATATGATTTTTTTTACTGTCTTTTTAATCTTTTTCTTTGGGGGGGGGTGTTTGGGGGGCAGGGATATGTTCAAATGAAATGAGAAAAATAAAACCCTGAGGCATTTATTTCAAAAAGATATTAGCTACAATTGAACGTATTGTGTACATCACTATAACTTAATAAGTACTTCTGTTACACAGAGAAAGCAACTTGTAGCAATTACTGAAGACAACATATGGCAGGTGCCTTAAAGCTCCAGGGTGACAACAAAAACATATGACTTCAGCTCATTATAAGTATTTTCTAAGATCCTCTTAATTGCCATAGTAATTAAAATTTACCAATATTTGTGAAAATGCCAACTGATGAGTATATAGAGTGAATATGCTTTGTATAATAGTATTAAGTTTACATAAAATATACATTGTAAAAATACTGAAATATCTCTCTCCATATATATACACACATATATATACATGTACACACATGCACATATATACCTGACCATATACAAACATAATCATATAAAGAAATCTTAGAACTTAAACCCACCTCTTAAAAAGTTGGCATGTCTCATTTTTATTTTCTGCACATGGTAACATTGTCTGTCAGTATTTTATGATTAGTAATATATACTGCCTGATGCTTGCAATCTGCTGGAATAGGGTCATAATTAGCATTAAGAATAGTTATTATTTCAGATCAACAAGGCAGCTCAGCTTTTCAGATCACATAGTACTACTGGTAACACCACTGTGATTAAAAGAAATGTTTGCTGGATTAAAATACAAATCAAAATATAATGATATGTATTAACATTTTAATTCTGGAATCCCACACAACAGAGAAAAAAGAAAACTTTCCAAGGGAAATTGGATTTTTTTTCTTTAAACCTTTCATGTTAGATATTAGAGGTTATTGGATACCCTTGAGAAAAGTTATTTAAAAAAAAAAACATAATTTTAAATTCATGACAACATAACCACTTGAAATTGCCTTTCAAGTAAGGATTTAGTTTTTATTTGTTTAATCAATCCAAGCTTTGTGAAACTCTTGAAGGGATATAAATAGCTAGAAACTTTTTTTAAGAAAATAAAAGAATATTTAATATCCTAAGAAAAATGTTTCCATAAATGTGATTGAATTTAAAAAAATGGTTCTCTTATAAGTTATAAGTCAATATGGATCAAAATGTGAAATGTTTTAAAACGTAATGTAAAATATAATACTTTAACCTAAGTTTAATTTTGTATTTTTTAACATCCAGGTTATAACAATTAGGGTTCAGTACAGGAAGAGAGTCTACTTTAGGGTTTTGGGATTGGTTAATTTTTAGCCATATGGAGAAGTACTTACAGAATCAAAGATCACTAATAGAAATATTAAACTTGAGAGGCGATTGCCTTAGATGCCATCTGTATCTGAAAACTGGGATCAGGAAGCCACTGCCACAACTGTAGCTCAACATCAAGAAATAGTGGTGACTAGACCTGGAATGCTGAGTGTAGCTAGTTCCCCTGACTTTTGGTATATATGAAACTTTGACTAGACACTGAACACTGAATCTAGTTGCAGTAACTTCTATCCACAATTCAAAGACCATGTTTGATGGCAGAAATGTCAAACAAACTACAGAAATGTTTCATTCAAAGTAACCAGGAACACAAAACCCAATGAGAGACTTTAAAACAGCGGGAATTCAATTGAGAGAATTTGTTTTTTTTGAGAAGCCAAAGGTGAATAGTGATACCCCTCTTCAACTCTTGAGATTATCAGACAGGAAGCAGCTGCTATTCCTATTAAGGAGAGACAAATGAGAGCAGAAATGTCAACAGAGTTTACAGGCTGTGTTATCTATTAGAAACAGAAACCATGGTAGACATGCCAGATTGGAGCAGGAGCTATGGAGAAGTTGTTTTAGGTACTAAAGATATAGTCTGACGCAGAGAGAGAAAGGGAGAAATACTCAGGTTCTTCTTTCTTCCCATAATTAAACTATCTTGACTTTGGCTACGATTGACCCAAAACATGGGGAAACCGACTGACTTCTAGCTTGGAAATGCGTGCCACTGTAAATGGCAGAACACAGTTCTCATCATGAACCAAATGACAAGGGAGGTGGGAAGTAGTTTTCAGCTTTCCAGTCTATTCTATAGAGGAAGGACTATTGGACACTGGAAAGGGGGTATAATAGAGGGTTAATGCCAGTTCATCTTACCCAATATATTTCATTTGTTTAGCTACTCAATATCTATCCATCCAACAGTGTATGAGTGTTCCTATCTCTCCACATCCTTCTTTGCTTCCCTTTTTGTGGTCCTCCTTTCTGAGGTTTCTCATTCTAGTTACTTCAGTGTCAAGAGATACCAGTGTCTTCTGCACAGTAGGCTGCTGAGTAATGCAGTGGTTTCTGCCACATGGCTGATACCAACATCCTCTGCCTTTCTTCTCTGCTACTAGCCATCACTGAAAATCTCAAATATATTGATCTCATCAGTGAAACTTTCTATATTCTCTTTTGTTGTTGTTGTTCTACTCCATTGTCCCAGATTCTTTAATGGGACCTTAAACTCTCTCTGGGCTATTTTGAATTGTGAATAGTTGTCTATATTTATATGTGTGTGTTTGGGGGTGGTTCTTTGAAACTGAGTCTTCAATTGGTATCAGTAGGGCAAAAAGAAAGTACATATTATTTAAGAATGGAAATGGACTATGATGCTGCTGCTTTTAAGAGGACAGTAGAATTGGAGAAATGGGATGAAAGAAAAAATGAAACTTCTATTTCATTAGATTTATGGGAATATGAGAAAATTGTAAATTCATTCTAATTGCTATATATAAATGCAATAATAAAGTATATAGCTCAATGAAAAAACTTTTCTTGCTTCTTTCATTGGTAGAATATTGGTTCAGTTCACAGAAAAGACCCATGCTAAAACCTCAGCTGAGATTGATTCATGACAAGGAAAAACAATAGAAATTAACAGGATATGGAAGATAAAGCCACATATGTGAAGTGTCAAGTGTTTAGTGTCAAAACATCTCCGAAATAAACAAAAGTTGAATTGTTGAAAGTACATACTCAACAAGCTGACTAGATTTAAATCACAGTCACCAATGTGATATTGGTAAGGTTGGTTTACATTGCTATGCTTAGTTTTCTCAACTAGAAATTGGGAATTCTCGTCATACCTATCATATAGAGGTCATATCATGACTTAATGAGGTAACACATATAAAATGCTTTTCAAGCTTCCTATAAAAAGTGTTTAGTACATATTTTCTGTAATTAACACTTTATTATCATTAAATCTACCTTAAAACTTTAAAGGTAATATTTTAATTTTATAGCTTTACTAGGATGTAATTCACAAATCATAAAAAAATCTTTAAATTTAATATTTTAATTTTATAGCTTTATTGGGATGTAATTCACAAATCATAAAATTCATCAATTGACAGTTTCTAGTTCAGTGATTTCTAACATATTCACAGATCTGTGCAACTATAACTGCAATCTAATTTTAGAACATTTTCAACTCCCTCCAAATTAATCTTGTATATGTTAGGAGACATTCCCAATTCCCACTCCCCACCCCTACCCTCAGCCCTGGCAACCACTAAATAACAAAACACTTCCTGGCTCTATGGATTTGTCCGTCTGGAAATTTCACATATGGACTTAAATGATGTATGGTCTTTTGTTAAAGCCTTCTTTTACTTAGCATAATGTCTGTATGTATTACTCCCATTGTATCAAGTAGAAGAACTTCATTCATTTTTTTTGGCCATATAATAATCCACTGTATGTATATACCATTTTGTTTATTCATCACATGATGGCATTTGGTTTGCTTCCGCTCTTGTGCTATTATAATAGTTCTTCTATGAGCATTGCATGAATATATGTTTTCATTTGTCTTGAATATATACCTAGAAATGGAATTGCTGGGTCATATGGTATCTCTATGTTTATTTTTTAAGAAATTGTCAAATTGTTTTCCTAAGTTACTGTATAATTTTACATTTCCACTGACAGTGGAAGGAGGCTTTCATTTTCTCCACATCTTTGCCAATCCTTGTTATTAGAGGTAGGAAGAAATATTTCATGGTTTTGCTTTAATTTACATTTTCCTAAAGACAAATGAGGATGAGTATGTTTTCATGTGCTTTTTGGCCATTTATAGACTTTGTTTGGAGAAATCTAGATTCAAATTCTTTATCCATTTTTAACTGGGTCAGTTGTCTGTTAACTATTGAGTGGTAAGAATTTTTTATATATTCTAAGTCTTTTGTTGTTTATGTGACTTTGAAATATTTTCTCCCATTTGTATTGTTTTCCACTTTCTTAATGTTCTTTGAAGCTATATTTTTTAATGTTCATAAACTACAATTTGTCTATTTTTTTTTGTCAATTTTGAAGTTGGTGACATATATAAGAAACTTGCCAAACTAAAAACCACAAATATTTATTCCTATGTATTCTTGTATTTTATACATTTAACTCTTACATTTAAGTTTATGATCCATTCTGAGTTTATTTTAATGCATAGTATGAGGCATGAGTCCAAGTTCATTAGTTTGCATGTGAAGTTGTAGTTGTACAGCACCATTTCTTGAAAAATGACTTTCCTCATTGAATTGTCCTGGTACCTATGTAAAAAAAAATCAATTGATCATAAATGTAAGAGTATATTTTTGACTACTAATTCTACTCCTTGATCTCTATGTCTATTCTTTTGTCATTACAACACTATTTTGGTTGCAACAGCTTTGTAGTTTCAACCAAGAAAGAGTGAGTCCTCGAACTTTGTTCTTTTTATTTCAAGATTATTTTGGCTCCTCCAGGTCCCTTGAATTTTCATAAAATATTTAGGATAAGTTTGCCAATTTCTGAAAAACACTAGCTGGATTTATATAGAGATTGTATTGAATCTATACATCAGTATGGGAACTATTGCTATCTTAGCAATATTAGCTCCTCAATTCATGAAATCTGGGATGTTTTTCCATTTCTTTATATCTTCTTTACTTTTTCTTGATATGTTTTGAAATTTTGGATGCACAGATCTCACATGTCGTTTGTTAAATTTGTTCTTATATATTTTATTTTTGTTTCTATTAAAAATAAAATTGTGACTTCAATTTCATTTTCAAATTGTTGATTTCTAGTATATAGAAACACAATTTTTATAAATTGATCTTGTATTACGCCACATTGCTGAACTCCTTTATTATTTCAAAGTGTGTGTGTGTGTGTGTGTGTGTTTATGTGTGTTCCTCTGGATTTTTTTTTTTTTTTTTTTTTAGAGACAGGGTCTTATTCTGCTGCTTGGGCTAGAGTGGTGCAGTGGTATGACCCTAGTTCACAATTTCAAACTTCTGGGCTCCAGCAATCCTTCAGGCTCAGTTTCTTGAGTAGCTGGAACTGCAGACATATGCTACCATTTTTAAGATTTTGTAGAGATGGGGTCTCCTTATAAAGGCTAGTCTTGAACTCCTGGCCTCAAGCAATCCTCCCACCTTGGCCTCCCAAAGTGTTACGATTACCGGCATCAGCCACCACACCTGGCCTGAATTTTCTATATTTAAGATTATATCATTTGCAAATAGAAATAGTTTTTCTTCTTCCTTTATAGTTTTGATGAACTTTATTTATCTTTCGTATACAATTGCCATAGTTAAAACCTTCAGTATAATGTTAAATGGAAGTGGCAAGAGTGAACATTCTTTGCTATTTTTTTTATTTTAGGAGGTTGAATTCAATTTTTCCCCATTAATTATCATGTTATATGTAGTTTTTATGTGGATACACTCTCTCTCAGGCTAAGGGAGTTACCTTAGCCTATATCTAGTTGTTGAGTAATTTTGTCATAGGACATTTCAAATGATTTTTCCATATATGTTGTAATAACCATGTGGTTTTTATCATGTATTCTATTAATATGCTGCATTACATTGTTTTTGTTGTGTGTATTAAATCAATATTTCATTCCTGAGGTATATTCCACTTGATCATGGTATACAATCCTTTTTAGAAAAATTACATTTTTTAATTGTTTTATTTTTATTTTTAATAATTAAGAGTATATAATAGCTGTATATCTTTATAGGGTACATATGTTATTTTGATACAGGCATATAATGTGAGTTAATCAAATAGGGGTAATTGGGGTATGCATCAACTCAGGCATTTATCATTTCTTTTTATTCGGAACATTCCAATTCCACTCTTTTCAAGTATACCCTAACTTATTGTTGATTTTGTTGTGCTATCAAATATTGTTCATTCTATCTATCTAACTATATTTTAGCAGACACTAACCATCCCCATTTTCTTCTCTTCTCCCAGCTACCCTTCACAGCCTCTGATAACCAACATTTTACTCTCCATCTCCATGAGATCAACTGGATATTTAGCTCCCACAAATGAGTGAAACATGTGAGATTTGTCTTTCTGTGCTTGGCTTATTTCACTTAATGTAATGTTATCCAATTCTATTCATGTTTTTGCAAATGGTAGGATTTTATTCTTTTTTATAGTTATGTAATATTCCATTGTATATATGTACCACAACTTCTTTAACCATTCATCCATTGATCCTGCTTTATATGTTGCTAGATTCAGTTTGCTAGTATTTTACTGAAGATAGTGTGCATTTATACCCATAAGTCATATTGGTCTATAGTTTTATTTTCTTGTCATGCCATCTAGTATTGGCCTCAAAGAATCAGTTGTGACATGGTTTCTCTTCTATTTTGTGAAGAGTTTGTGAATTATTGGTAGTAAATATTTAAATGTGGCTAAGTATATTCAACAGTTAAGTCATCTGGGCCTGGAATTCTCTGTCTCTCTCCCCCTTTTATTTGCTAATTGAATCACTTGCTTGCTGTAAGTCTATTCAGATTAGTTAATTCTTTGTCACTATTGATAGTTTGTGTTTTTCGGGGATCTTTTCATTTCACCTAAATTATCTAATTTGTTAGTATTTCCCCATATTATCCCCTTCTGGTGTACTCCCATGTTATTCTTTTTACTCTGTAAGGTCAATAGTGACATCCCTACTTTCATTCCTTATTTTTGTAATTTTGTCCCTGGATGCAGGGTACCCACCTGTAAACTAACCTGTCTCCTAACTGAGCTTGGTTCTGGGTCAAGTAAAATAGCTACAACCCTCTGAAGATGTAAATTTTCTAGGGAGGAAACTGTAAGTTGGACCAAATATTGACTAAGCTCTGGTCAATAGCTCCTTTAGATGACTGATTATGCTCCTTTAGATGTTTCTAAAGAGAGCTCTGTAGACAGAACTTGCCATTGGCTCCAACGTTGCTTGTTTTGGCTATTCTACAACTGATTATTTGATAACGAGGGGATTTATATAACTCCAAGTTAAAGAACCATAGAATTTGTGGTTTTAGTGAGGCTCAGTAGTTTCTCTTGGATAGATTTTTTTTATTTTGTTCTGTGGCTTTGGATAATAGCTAGATTTTTAAGTGGTAATTTTAGTTGTTTACTATATTTTTTTATTTTGGAGGGAGTTCACTTATGTTCTTACTCTGCTATTCTGTAAGTCAATCCATTCCGGAGGTCTTTGGCTCTGCCTTATCACTGTTGTGAAGTTGGAAACTTCTGAGTCAATAATAAGTAATCAAAGAATTTTTTAAGATGAGACTGTAAGATTTTACTATATCTAATAAAAAGGGCAATCAGAATAATCATCAATGCACAGATAAAAATATAATGCCTTTAATTTTGTCACAGTTTAATTATTGCAAGGGGAGAGTATAATTAGATGAATACTGGTGAAAAATGATGAATTTATCCTCTAAAAATATTAAGATGGTCACACATATTTAACTATCTCAATTTTCCATTAAATATCTAAATTTATCATGTGACTTTTTACAGGTAAACACAAACTTATCCTAAAGCTGAGGGCATCAGCTTTCTAAGGCAGATGATTAATTAATGCAGCTTTGATTACAGGTTTAATAATTTATTTGCCTATCAATGCCACTATAAAGTCCCAGAAGCTCTTTACAAAATTTGCAATGAAATAGAGGTAGCAGGTGCTATTAAAAGAATATGCAAGTTGGCTTTATAAAATGCCAGAAGTTGATTATCGACCAACTGGGGAAGACCTATGAGATCCTTCCAGTGTACACAAAAGGAATGAATCCATAATTAAATTACAGCTAATCACAGATGGTTATTTTACAGCAGGTGCTCAGCTTTGAAAGTGTAACTCTAGACTATTTTTGTTTCAACATGGTGCTTAATCTCTGTTGGTTATCTAGAAATATTTTATGGTTAGAAAAATGTTTATTTTGTGGTTGAAAATATTATTTTACATATTTCATACAAATTTTTGAGCATATGCACCATTTTTGGCATTTGAAAAACTAAAAAAAGTAGTTTAAATATTATTTGGTCATAGTCATAAACTCCTTTGATTCAGAAATATTTTTCAAAGGTATTAGCAAAATAATAGGAAGAATCAGTCAATTTCAATAATACTGAATTGCTCTAATTTAGAAAAAAAATAATAGCTCATTTAAACAATAGCCTCTTCAATGACAAAATACAGGCTTATTCTTACCACATTTTACTTCCAAACCAGTTAATAATGTAAGTAAAAGATAATATTGAAGATGTATAGTAGAAATTACAATATCTGAAGGGAAGAAACAGAATAGATTTTATGTATACATTATTTGTACAAATGTAGGAGGGTCATGAGAAATTTTGTTACATACATATAATGCATAGTGATCAAGTCAGAAAATTTAGTGTGCCCATCGCCAAAGTATACTACATTTTTGTTAAGTATAGTCTCCTTGCTCTGCTATCGCTGAATTTATTCCATCTTATTTATCTTACTGTGTGTTTGTACCCTTTAAACCATTTCTTTTCCTTCTCCTCTCCCTCCAATTCATCCTTCCCAATATCTGTTATCTATTTTTCTACTTTCTACCTCTGTGTGATCAAATTTTTTAGCCCCCTATATACTTGAGAATGTGTATTATTTTTCTTTTTGTATCTGGCTTATTTCACTTAAGATAGTGACCTCCAGTTCTATCCATTTTGCTGCAAATGACTTGATTTCATTCTTTTTAATGGCTCTATGGTATTCCATTGTATACATACACATTTTCTTTATTTATTAATAAAATTAGCACTCACATTCTGTAAACATAACTTCGTTCGCCAATGTAATTCCCAAGATTAAAAGAAGTAAACTGCACATATCCTTACCATTGCTGGCTGTGCCTTCCCTTAGGTGTTGCTGAAAATGTCAGACTCAAATCATGAAAGTAGCAAGAAGAATTTCTCTGAGGAGGAAGTAGATGAGGAGGAATGTGTGATTTTGACGTTGGTTCCAGTTAAGGACATGTCAGATATAGAACAACAAATGGAATCAACTGTTTCTTCAACTTCTGATGTCAAACAGAGCAAGCCTAGGAAACACAATGAAGTTCATCTACCTCCCACAAATGAACAATTCAAAGCTCCCCCAAAAGCTAGATGTAAAACACCAATTCTGTCCTTGCCAATCATTTTGTCTTCCACTGATAATGTATGTCAAGACACTTGCAGAACTGGTGCCAACAACTCAATTTGAGTACTAATGGCAAGAAAATAAAAGTTTTTCTGAGGCCTCAGCAGCATGCTTATCCTGAACAGAAACATGATATTCCTGAAACATTAAATGAGAACAGGTTATAGTCATATTCAAGGAAACACAAGACAGGGACCAAGAGAGCAAGGCTTCAGGAAAGTTGCAAGATAAATAAGAAAGCAGAAGAGACTAATATAGTTGAGGTGATATTGTCACCTCAGGAATCTTCATTGGCATTGTGGGGAAGGATTTCTGCAAGAGCTGTTCAGCCTAAGGCTGTGAATTCATGTTCCATTCCTGCTTCTGCTTCTGGTATCGGGTGGTGTGTGGTCCATGGTGAAGCTCTCTCAGCAGACACAAAGGGTTGGGTTTGCCTGCAGTTTCATGCAGGTCAGGCCTGGGTTGCCTGCCACTCCCAGGACAATGATTTCTCTCTTCCTGTTACCAGCCTGCTATTTCCCATCCCTGGGCCTAGAAGATAGTATGTTATGCCCTGACTGTGCTAAGAGGAATAAGAAGATAATGAAAACATTAATTACAATGGAGAAGCAGCAGCAAATTGGTTTGAACACAATGTAGAAGACCTGAATATGCCACCTCAAAGTATTAGATGAATGTACTTTAAGAACATGTAATCTAATATGAAGGAATGGAAGAAGAGATCATTTGAAAGAATTGTTGTGATCTACAAAAACAGAATCAAGTGACTAGGACTCCATGCTGAAGATGGTTGACTGGGTGACAGCTCCATCAAAAGAGACTTTTTTGGGGTCCTGAAAAGCTACTAAATAAAGTCACAGCAATTTAAAAAAACAAAAGGAAAATAACAACAACAACAAAAACAATGCAATTCCATTTTCAGAATACCATAAATATAAAGCAAGACTGTAGGCTAAATGCAAGTTATAGAACATTTTTAGTTCTGGAAATTCATTTTGGACATATTAATGTTCCACATTCTTATATGTAGACACTTATTTCTTTTAACTCTTTCTATATGCCTCTCCTAACTTTCAGTTTGCAGTGAGGAATTGGATATTCCTGTTTCCAATTGCTTTGGCATTGCTTTCTGGCAACACTGTTTTCAATGTTATTTTCTACAATGATCCAAATAGGTAACTCTTCAGGAATAGAGGAAGAAAACACATGCACATGCACATGCACACACACACACACACACACACATAAAAATAAGCAACAAAATAAGGAATTTCATTCCCAGTATCCCATTGTATGAGAAAAGCTTTCTTCAGATTCTTGGAAGAAAATTATAAAACCTATTTCTAGGGAAGAAAATAAATGGAATAATGAGTGAAGTGTTGTGTCAGATCTAAGAACACCATCACTGTATGTGACATTTCAGTTGGACTTAAGTTGAATTAACAGAAACAAAGGACTCATGTCTATGTTCAGAACAAGTAATTCAGAAACTCCAGGTATAAATCAAGGGATTCAGGAAACTGATAAAGAAGTTTCAAATCAAGACTTTGGTAAGAAAAGAAAAGTTCAATACCCAGGGTTTGATCTCTGGCTGCCTTTCCCAAAGGGAACATTCTTGTACTAGCTAAACTGATTCATGAACAGTGCATTATATATGCTATTTTTTCTACTTCCCTTACCACCTAGCCTTTGTATATGTTTTTCCTTCTTTCTGAAAGAATTTCTTTCTTCTTCAGCCTACAACCTGTATACTTGTCCCTGCATTCACTACTCCCAGCTCAGCCAAGTAATACCTCTAATCTTTCAGTTATGTCAGTTATAAGTTATATCTAGCACTCCCAGACAATATCTTTATCTAAGATTACCCATGTGATTTTCCTATGTTATTTAAAAATACTCAATATTTATACCAAATGTATACTTTTTTCCTGTCAGAAATTCCTTTTTATCCAATAAATGAGTGCTCCTGATCAATGCTGTGATTACATCATATCCCATGGTGCCTGTCACATAGGTACTAAATGATATTTATATATTTTGAAAGAGTAAATATGTTCTAAGAGGAAACAATCTTGTGGCTTTGAAAATTTTTGAATAAGAATATCTAATTTGTTTGTTATCCTTAGCAAAATAAAAGAAATACAAAATAAAGACACTATAATATTAGTTGTAAAAAACTACCACTTGAAAAACTCAAGGCTTTTAATGCATTTTTAATGTTTAATCCCTACCAGCTATGTTGTTAATACAAAAGATACGAAGTGTTTTTGATTAGAGAAAACCATGACTATTACCCTGTTGAATCCCTGACAGGTATATGGATATTAAAATATTATACACATAAACATTCAAATTAGATCCTAAGATTGAGAAAAGTATAGCTTATCTAATGATTAGTTTATTGCCTATACCATTCTAAAAGCTATTTAGAATGGTAATAACCTTTATTACAAATCTATCTAGATTTATGAATTTGATGTGTGCATTTCATGGTGCAGGTTTTAACAGTAAAAGACACTTATGGAGTATTTAAGAGATCCAATGCACAGAAGTACTCACCATAACAGGGTATTCACCATACCTCAAAGAAGCATTACATAAAAGCAAGTAGATATAATTAGATCTGATATCACCAATTTCACATGACCTACATTTTAAGAGCACCTCAGTGGGTAACATGCTTTGAAGACAAAGATTATATTTCCTAAAAAGCTACCATGGCAACTGATTTTCTACTAGACAGAATAGATTTTATATATTTACAGAGTGTGTCTTCTAAGGAATGTCCAATTTTTAAAAATCACAACCCAGTTTATCATCATCATATCTGAGATGTAAACAGATCTATTCATACAGATGTACTGACAAAACTACTGGGGTATAAAATAGTAAAATGCTTTGCCTACATTTTGTGAAATTTGGTGAAAAGAGTCAACTCTATATTGCAAATTTACTCACTAAAAAGAATTCTTTGTGCGTGCATGTGAAAAGTGTCAAGCTTCATGTAACAGAAGCACAAAGCATGGTTATATAGAGCTTCTGTCTTCAGGTGTTTTCATGTGATCAAGCAGGCAAATATTCCACTCTATAGAGCAAGGATTGTTACTAAATTCATCCAAGTGACTTATTTTTAATGCAGTTTTAAATGCAAATATTTTGGACATAATTGATAACATATACAACTGAATAGAAGTTTCAAATACCTCTTGAATAATTCAACAATTAAAAGGTGCATGTGCTTTTAAAATTAATATACTTACTTTCATACATGAGAAAAATGAAGACCTTGAGTTCTAATCTCTTAAATACAGTGCCTGCAGATTCTCATTTACAGAAACCCTTAAGTTCATAGAAAAATTTCTTGACACATTTCTTAATAGAAAGCTCACAAATTGATGACCCAATGGACAAATGGTAAGGTGAGATTTTTTGTTTTTTTTATTTTTAACTCAAGAAATTGAGCCACAAAAAAAGAATTATAAAGCTAACATAAACATGCAAATTTCTTTTCTTGAGAAGAAAGATCAGGTTTGGGTCCCTTTTATTGAGAATACATTCTCTAGTTTATAAACTACTGTCTCTTTTGCATGGAAAGTGATTGTTATTGCTCATTTACTACAGCTCCTTCATTATTTTATTCCTTATAGAAGAAAAATATATTTTTATCTTATATCTCTACTAATAACTGGAAAACAGGAGATAGTCAAAGAAGACTATAGTTTTAAGTAATTAATGCAAAAGTATTTCTTAAGGAAAGTAAAAAAATCTGCTATGTGTTTATTTGGGGAAATGTTGAGTGGGTAACCTGAGGTATGGTGAGGAGGTGGAAAATGAAAAGATAAAGTAATTTTCTGTGTATATTATTACAAAATAAGATGACAAAGAGTTTTTCTAAACAGTTTAACAAAACAAATGTGTCATAAGTAAAATTAAATTAAGCAAAGAAAAAAAGCAATCCTGTCAAACATTAGATCAGTGTTGTAAAATGTGATCTCAAAAACATTTTATAGGCTACCGAAAAATATTCTTAGAAATGAAGAAAATCACAGATAACTATAATAAAATCTCATAATATAGATCATTGTTATAGGTATGGTATTTATATAGATAATTAATATATCCAAAGAAGAGAATAAAACACATTGAACCGAAAGATTTAAAATGATATTACAAAAAATAAAATTTCTGCATAGAAGATTTGTTTATGAAAACCATAATCACAAAATTAAATAAAAGTAGTCTTTAACAAGTGTATATCTAAGAATACACCTGATGGATGGGAATTAAAACAGTTTTGATACAAAAGTAAATCTAAGAAACAATTATGAGTCTCCGTATATGGCTTCATTTAAACATGTTAAAAACTTGAAAAATACACAGAAATTATGCTCATTAAAAATGATTAACAATAACAAACTGTTGGCTCAAATTAGAAAACTAGATATATGAGAGTTGGAAAAAAGGTGACACTTGGCTGCCTTCTTTATTAACAGAGCTGAGATGCAGAAAGTGATTCTGACCAGGAAGAGTAAAGCATAATATTTAGGAAAAAATCTAAGTATTTTCAGCATTTTACAAGAACCAGGAACCATAATTTTCAATTTATATTGATAATGATCCACAAAAATAGTTTAAGCCCCTTCTGTATACCAGAAACTCCTCTAAATTCTTGTGCTATAATGATAAAGACTCTCTCTCTCTCTCTCTCTCTCTCTCTCTCTCTCTCTCCGTCTATACACACACATACATACATATATACACAGACTGGGTAAGGGGTAAGTTTTGAGAGATGAGGTTCAAATCAAGGGTCATGCTCATGGCTCTAACAATTGGAAACATAAAAAAAATCAAAACAAATCCAGCTCAAGGTGATTGAAAAGAGAAGCATATTACATTGAGTCACGGGGTGGCAGGAGAGGGAGAGAGAGAGAGAGAGAGAGAGAGAGAGAGAGAGAGAGAGAGAGAGAGAGAGAGAGAGAGAGAGAGAGAGAGGCTGGGGATGTATAGTTGTATCGTTTATGGGAATACAGAGGACAGACATATGTCTTATTCAAGTAAGCTCAAGAGAAAAAGAAAAGAGGTAGAGATAGTAGATACAGGCATCTCATATGGAGATTTAATTTTCCTATAAAATAAGCAGAAAATGCAATATTTGGAAGGGACTGTTATGATAAGATGTTTTGTTGCCTATTTGATTCAATTTTCAATAGGAGCAATATTGAGGCATACTATTATGTCAATAAAATAAGCCAGTCATAAAAGTAAAAATGGTGATCCAGGACACAGTAGGGATTAACACAGCAATGAAATCCTTCTGTGAAGTGAAGTTCATGGATCTATTGCACAAGTGGAGAACATGACCTCAAATAATAGGATTAGGAACAATGTATACTAAGAAAAACAAAGGCAAAGCATATCTTACACATAAAGATTCACATAAATCAATTATAAAGCCCTACCTCCATTAACATGGCCCATCACTAGTGACATTTGAAATTTCTGAGAAAATCTTGACTCTCTTCTAGAGCCAGTTGAAAAGGTCATATAATTCTAACATAGCTTAGTAAACTGCTATTACTGTAGTTCATAATGAAGGGAAGATTTTTATAGTTGGGCTATCAACCCACAACTTAATTTTTATACATAGGGTTGATATTCTAATTAATAGTTGTGCATGTTATATAAATACTTAAAAGTAATTTCTATTTCAACCGAAATGATGAAGAAAAATGTTGACAGCATATAAATGACAAAAGCGAAAACAAAGAGAAGGAAAGATTAAAAAAGAAAATGTTAAGATTAAAAATGTGAAAAAATAAATCAATTAAAAATACAAATGAGACAACCATGTCTATTTTTTTTAAAAAGTCATAGTGCGTTAAGAATCAGTCATTCTAGAATTCAAATATGCTATAAAGTTATTGAAAAATAAAATAACTTAAAAATTTAAATTAAAGGGTGGTCAAATATATATAAAACAATTCACAAGAAAGAGAGCATTTTGTCTTAGAAATAGTTTATTTGCAAGAAACAGAATATACATCCACTCAAATAGCTTTAAAAAGAGATGTGGAATAATGGCATTAATACAATGACATGCTATTAATGTTTTAAAAATATATAATGTTTTAAAAATAGATTTTGGGAAAAATAAAATTGCTAAAAAGTAACAAACAAAAAAGAGTCACATCACAAATTGTGCAAGAAATATATATATATAAGACAACGAGAAGAAAATTAAAATATTAGAAAATAACTATTTCTGCAAACAAATATGTGATAACAAATTTGAAAATCAGTATGCATTTTGTAAGGGAATCCTAAATCACAAGAAGTAATATAAAACTTAAATTAATGAATAATTATATGATAACATGAAGTCAAATATTTGTCAAATATTGACCCCACTAAAGCACACTGGGTCATCATCTACAGGAGTATGTTTATTTAAACATTCAAAAATTAATAGTATCTATATTTTTCTAATCATTTCAATGTGCAAGGAAGGAAGAAAAATCCCCCAATTAATATGGAATATTAGCAAAAATTTTACATCAAAACTCAGCTATGAGAACAATTTCAAAACTCATTCTGTGTATATGTTTAATTTTTATGATGATGTGGATAAATTTACCTTTTGTTTTGCTTTGCTTTATATCAGCCAACTCCCCAGATCTTGTTTTATTTGTTTTTAATGCTACTAAACTAAAAGGCTTATGGATCAGGGTTGGTCCAAACTACCCTACTGCTTCCACCAAGGGGCAGGAACTGAGCTGCTTTCCCCCTGGTGGAGGTAGAGACGGCACTACCTCCCCATTTGCAGGGCTCCCTTCAGGCCTCTCTGAGTAGAGGGCAGCTCGGAACAGGCAGGAACCAGAGGAAGATCTCTTAACACCACAATTTTACCTGGCTCTGAATACTCCTTGCACCATAGAGGATTTTCCTGTAAAAAAGAAAAAAAAAAAGCCTGTACATATGGTGTTTCAGCTCATTTTCCTTCACCTTTTGCAAAAGAGGTTCAATTGTAACATGGTGGGGTGATTTAGAGTCCCATGTGGCAGCCACTGTTCTCCGCTGTCCATCTTGTGCTGTGGTCAGGCAGCTGTGCAAAAAAAGATTAAATGTTTCTTCTTCAGAATGTCTGGATCAAACTTGTCCCAGTTTGAGAGGATGTGCCCCAAAGAGGTGTTAGGAAGAATTTTCGATATCTGCGCACCCATCTAGAAAGTAAGGAGGGCAAAAAGTGGGGAGGGGGGGAGACTTTGGCAGCTGAGTTCTGTTAGAGCTGGGTGTCCCCAGGTAATGTCCCAGACCATTTGGCTAAGCTAATCAGACATCTCCTTTCTGAGTTGTAGGAAGAGGAGTTGTGCACAACTGCTCAAAACTAAGAGCTTCTCATTTTTTTTAAGTGCAAGGACAACAATATCTGTTGGTGTAATGACCTGGTCATTTGTAAAAGTACTAGGACCAGTGATTGGGTGGCCAGCTATGATAAGGAAGGTACTTCTTGGGATGGAGAGAAAGAAGCAACTTGAAGGTGAAGAAGAAAGGCCTGATAAAACCTGGGGTGTAAGTATATAGCTGTGCCCCATGTGAGAGAGACATGGAGAGGACAGATGCAGAAGTGATGATGCCTTAAGATAACTCGGGTCTGTTCATGTACAGGCATGCCCATAGGCTGTATAAACTCTACGGTCCATAAAGGACACTAACAAAGTAGGCACTGACCAAGTCCCACTTTCCTTATTACCACATATGTAAGTTCACTCCAAGCCAATGAGCCAGGCACTAGATGGCTTAATGCCAACAAGACCAGGGGAAAGAAACATTGTTTAGCCTTAACACAGGAAGGGGCCATAAGCACCCGTCAGATCAGAAAGAAAAGTACATTGTCAAAACCAGTGTAAAGCATGGAAACACAAGAGTTATAGCGCAGAGCCCTCTTCCCTAAGGTGAAATTAAATGAAAGACTTCTGCCCTACCACGAGGGAGGCATTCCCAAACTCCTTACCACACCTGGGTTTAGCTGAGAACTCAACTGTGCAGCCTGAGAAATGAGAAGGGGGGAAAAGCAAAAGCAAGCACCAGCACCCCCTCGAGCACTGGCTGCAATGCCCCAAAGATCTGAAGCAAGAGTGTTCTCATGGGAAAAGTTGAGCTGGCTTACCTAGACAGAGTGATCTGAGTCATGGCACCAAGATGTCATGCCTGCAATCTGCTATTGGTTCTTGGTGTGCTCTTAGTCCAAGAATGACCAGACATACCAAAAGCAAAGTAAGAACAAAATAAAGTTTATTGAGGACAAGCAAGATAGATTCATTGAGCAAGAGCAAGATGTGCTTGCCACCGATGAGGAACAGGCCCCTGTTATAAGAAGCTCTGGTTATGGTCTGGAGTCCTGTTTATATTGTCTGGATTGTCTGTTTTATATTGTCTCCTGCCAGTTCAAACATCACCATTGAACCACTTTGATGGACATTAATGACATGATAATTAGCCTTAGGTTACTCTGGGTCATTTTTAGGCCCTATTGTGCCTAGGCTCCCTGGCTCAGCTGTGAATTCTCTGTATTCTTTTGCATATTAGCAAGACATTCCTCCTTCCCACAGGGGTGGCAATTGCTGGAGGCAGCACCAATACTGGGCACTCGCCTTTGTCCCTAGGAGACCCTATCTACCTAACACATGTATAGATTCACATATATTTGAGAGAGATGTTTCTACTTTCACACCATATTAATATTGTCCATACATTAACAGTATAGAGAAGTTATATATAGAAGCCTTGCAGATGTAGACCTCTTTCAAAATACAAATTGACTTAATAGATTGTATGTCCTCACGTTCATCAAATGAAACGGGAGCAAGTAATCACATATTGGTTTTGAATATTTATATTTCCAAAGCCTTGGGTAGTGAGATTCAATAAATGCTGTTGTGTGACAGTCATATAACATGATATGGAATCTGGGACAAGCATAGTATATGGGAAAATGGAAGATACAATTCTGTAAGCCTAGGAAAAGGAGACTCGAAAATGACAAAAGCAAAAATTCTATAACATGAGAGAACAATTTTGTCTATACATTCCTCTACTTAAACTATTTACTACATATTTATTCTGTCCCAGTCTCAGGGCACTGATTATGTTATTCCCAGGTGGAGCCCCGTCATATGGGCTATGAACACACTCTTGAGAAGAAACACTACATTAGTAACAATCCTTATAAAATTGTAGTAAATCAAAGATATTAGCTCACACAATTACATTTTCCATCAAATGTGATTTTAAAAGTGTTTGAAATAGAAGATATAAATATTAAAAATAAAAAATGAATTACTAAGATGTGCATATTATCTGACAATTATAGAGTAATAAGTAAATAAAATAAGTAAATTGCAATTAATTAGAATCTTATAAAACCCCTTGAGAAAAACAATATAAAATATTATATTCAAATAGTCATAAGAAATACTAAACTACACTCAAAATTAAACTTCCTAAGAACTCTCCAGAAACAGAATAATAAAAATGTTAAAGCTAACTAGGAATATTTTTTAAAAAATGAATAAATGGTATGATATGGCAAGTGCCAGAATAGGAATTGTAAAAATGACCGTCCTTTATATTAATAATTTAGAGACCTAATTCAATTAGGCATAAAGCCTGTGGGATTTTCTTATAAAATGATAAAATGGCCTCAAAGAATATCTGGAGTGATAAAGATGTAAAATCAGCCAGAAAAAGATAATTTTAAAAATGTTTTACTTCAATATAGTATACTAAGTGAAAAGTGCAGGTATCATGTGTACCCCACATTTCTCTCACACAAATTTTTTAATTAATTAATTTTTTTTCATTTCAACATATTACAGGGGCTCAAATGTTTAGGTTACGTACATTGTCCCTGCCACTCCTGAGTCAGAGCTTCAAGCATGTCTATCCCCCAGATGGTGTACACCAAACCTATTAGGTGTGAATATACCTATACTTTCCTCCTCTTTCCCACACATCTGATAAAAGGCTGACAACTAGAATCTATATAGAACTCAGGAAAATCAGCAAGAAAAAAAATCACACAACCCCATTAAAAAGTGGGCAAAGGCCATGAACAGAAACTTTTCAAAATTAGACAGACTAATGGCCAACAAAAATGAAAAAATGTTCAACATCTCTAATCATAGAGGAAATGCAAATCAAAACCACAATGAGACATCACTTATCCCCTGTGAGAATGGCTTTTATCAAAAAGTCCCCAAATAGTAAAAATTGGTGTGGATGTGGAGAGATAGGAACACTCATATGCTGCTGGTGGGACTGCAAACTAGTACAACCTCTGTGGAAAGTAATATGGAGATACCTCAAAGAGCTACAAGTAGAACTACATACATGTATTTTTAACATATTTTTTTCTCTGTTGTTTCCATTGGAAAATTTTTTATTGCTCTGTCCTCCATTTAATCAATCTTAGCTTCTTCTGTGGCCCCTATGCTGTTAAACAAATCCATTGGCTGCTTCGTTTCAAATGCAATGTTTATTTTTTAAGGTTTTCTTCAATTTCTTGAATAAAATCATTGCTTTTTTAATAGATTATAGTTCAATGAAAAATTTTCTAATCCTATTCTTTATTTTGCCATTCTTATTTTCTTGAAAGTATGTATCACAATAATTTTAAGGTCCTTATGTGTTAAGTCCAGACAAGGACCCAAAAGTTGCTAAAAGTGCTTCTTTTGTCCTTATTTTTTTTCTTGGTTATTGGTCAAATAGTCTGCCATCTTTGTATATATAATAATTTTTAATTGTATGCTAACATGTATAAAATATGTTTTATTGTATGTTAACATTGTGCTAACATATATTCTATCCCACCAGAAACAGTCTCCACCCTCTCTCTCCTTTTCTCTAAGGTACTATGGAGCCAAATTCTTCATCCTGGCAAGGATTGAGCTGCATCAGGTCTGGGTTGCAGTTTTAGCAAGTTTTTGTCTTTGTCATTTAACCCTTGTTTCTAGGGTTTGCTCAAGGTCTTTGCTTAAAACATGGGAGATTGAATTATTCCCTTAACCAGGCTTCTGTGTTTTTTCAAAATTTGACAAATACCTTAAGATGGAGACTTGCCATGTTTTTGAGGTGGCATCTACCCTGACAGGTCTGTTTTTCCAATTATCACTAGATAATAGGTGATTTTACTGGATATGCCTTGTTGAAGCTTTTGGCCTAACTCCCCTGCTTTCCAAATAGGCCCTGAACTCAGTAAATGTTCTTTGGGAAAAACTGTCATATGCTTGCAGGGAAGAAAACAAACAGCTAGATATTATTAGCTTACATCAAAACAGTTCTTTCCTCTCCAGAATTTTGATCATCTTCTCCTCATTGTTTATACAATGCTCCCTGATGCCTTTCATAAAATAATATTTGTAATTGATCTAGATACTTTCTCCTACTTGTGACATCAGGAGTTTCAGCCTGCTATAATGTACTGTATTTTACTGAGAAAGGGTACTCACTCCCCGTAAAGACCAAATGCAGTAATAACAAACTCCATGCTAATTAATGAGTAGCTAATTAGTTCTTTCTCATAAAGAAAATATTATAGATTTTATAAGTTAGTGTTGTCTTGGTTTGTTTATTATTTAGTTCTTTCCTCAACATTAAACCTTTCTGCAGGATACTGCTGTGCCCGTCAGAAAAACCACTGCTCATAAGTTGTATTTCTATCAGACCCTAGGCTACTGTCACCTACTTCTACAAACTTTTGTCCAATTTGAGATATAGGCCCCTTTTAAACCTCAAATATAATTAAGCTAAAGTTCTAGAGATTAGAATTAGAATTCAATGATGTTTTGAGATTTGAGTTTAACATAAACTATGACAAAGCAAAAATAAAATTTGAACATGCCTAGATATAACTATTTCCAGGATCCATACATTAACCTTTTGCATGTTATTTCTCAAAATACATCTTCTGTCTTTCCTGTCTTTGCTTTTTTTCTAACATGTTCATTTTCATCATATCTCAGCTTCTTAGAATCTAATACCTACTCCAATGTGTTAGACTTAGTGAGAGTTTATTTTCCTTCCCATTAATTATTTAAACCCATTTTCCTGACAAACATGTTTTCCTTGAGGTGCTTCTTTAGCCATAATAATTTTCATCATTAGGCATAAAAGATAAATTTTCTCTGTCTTGAAACTCCCCATTCTAGCACAAGTTTTCATTTTTACTGTGACATAATAAAACTTATAATTCAAATGTTCCACAGAGATGAATCATTTTATAATAAAAATAAAATTCATAAATTCATAATTAGAAAGTGAAAGACTGATGCAGATTCCCAATATATTCAGATCTAACTACTCCTTGTAGTAATATATAAATATTTGTTCTAACCACCCTATTAGTTCATGTTTCTTAGGGTGGAATGAGGTTTGAAGGATAAAATTGTTTTGTCAATAAAAATTAATACTATATAATATTTACCAAAAGCTTTTGTTAATAGTTACATTTTCATGGAAGATCGTGAGATAACCCATCCAACAGACAAGCAACAATATTGAGTATTATAATACTTTTTAACTTAATTTGGAAAATTATGTGTGCTGTTTTTTATTATAATTTTATTTTCTTTGACTACAATTGGGTTAAATGCATTAATATATTTGTTAGACATTTGCATTCCTCTATGATTTTGTATGCTTTTTGGCGTATTCAGCATAGGAGCCATGCTAAGGAACTGCCTGTAGCTGCTTTCCTTGACAGCAGCCAATGGCCAATGGAATGGGCAGGCAGTTGGAGGCCATTTCCATTACTGGGAAGCATGTCACTAACTAAATGCTCTTTCTCAGAATCTAGCCTTATAACCATTTTATATTTCTGAATGACTCCATACATCTAAAGTTTTTAAAAACATCTCTTACATATGACATATTTGCCTATATTTCCAATGAAGCAATAACTTATTAAGGCTTACTGAGTTAAAGATATTGATGAATATCAGACTTTGAATTATCCGATGCCTTTACTCAACTCACTCTACTTGTTCTTTACTTTGGAAAAAGCAAAAATAATATAATTGTCTCATTTCATGATAATAAAAAATACAATTGTCTCATTTCATCTTCACAGAAAATTTAGTGAAAGACATTATAGTTGAGAAACCAAACACACAAATTTAATAATGTGCCCACAGTAAAACTGCCAGTAAATATCAAAACTAGAATTCAAATACAGCTTTGCATGATTCTGGATTTAACATTCATGCCCCTAATAATGCTAATGTACTACCCATTAATAGCAAAAAATTATGTCCTTTTATCATAGTAAAAATCTAGAGATGAATCCTTTGTGGTACTTACTACAATGTGCCTTATGCGGTATGCTATAATCTATGTTTCTCCCATACATTGTATAGAAAGCACTGGAAGACAAGACTACTTGTTATTTATTTTGTGCATCTAAAGTATTAACTCTATATAATATATTAGTTGATGGTTTAATGGGTGAATGGAGTAACATCTCAGGAACACCTTTGATATTTCAATTGCTGTTCAATGTGAATAAACAGAGAGATTTTAAAGTAGCTATAATACTGGGGACTGGAGTGGGTATAGATGGTTTTGACAGTACCAATAGAGGTAAAAACTGCTCTGAGGGAAAGTCAAAGGAAAGATTAAAAATTTAACTGAGACACTTATTATAAAAAATGAACTTTTACTCAGCTCTGCAAGTGCACATGAGAAACCATGTATCCCAAAGTAAAGGTGAGTAAAACTTCAGCCTTCTAAAAAATGGGTCAGAACATATTATATGTAAGAAGTAGAAGAAATTGCCATGAAAATAATTAATAATGATTAGTTTTACAATTCTCCATCACTTCTATCTCATTGGATGAACAGATCAAACAAAGAGATGGCAGACATAGGTAAATGGTGAGCTGGTTCAGGATAGATCTGTTATTTTTAAAGTAAAAGTTTTTGTTTTTTTAAATATGCATAACTTTCACTATTAATGGTGTTACCTTAACAACACTTTTTGTGATCATGAATAATTACAATCCTTGGAGAATTATTACCATTACTATTTTTTGCTACTATTATCTGTTACTACTAAGGGTTGTCTGTCTAGTTAGAGCTAGTCTAACTCACTAGCTGAGATTTACATGTTGCTTTGTACTCCTTTTTGTTCAAACGGAGAAAAGAGGCATCATGGTTTGCCTGAGGCAACTGGATAATAAATGTGCATGCTCAAAAATTTTTAATTTTATTAATGCAATTGGAAAATAATTAGTATTAGTTGGTACAGACAGCGTCATTCTTTCCATGTTTTACATTGCAACCTTATTTTGTAAATAACATTTGTTAGACTATAAAATCATGGGCTGAAATGAAAACAGCTTTATAGTCTAAGTAATGCAAGAGAATGAGGGATCAGAACTGATTGAGAGTGTTTTTTTCAGGTGATATCAATAAATACTTTTAAAGAAAGTAAAATTTGTTTCCATTTGCATTTCCCTATGACCTTTTAAAATGAATTATCTAAGAAGAGTAATATTAAATTAATATAAATAAGATACTTGAAAAACTAAAAAAAAACCAGGTTAAAATTGCTTTTATCTTATTTGCCATCATTAGTTTAAGACCTAATTGTTGTATGCACCTTCTTTCTGATTTACTGCACTATATGTGACCTTACATAAAAATCTTATAAAAGTTCAGTACCATTCTGTTAAAATCAAGTGGCACTTTCTATTTTTCCTTTTACAGTGGAAAAGAGTCAAGTACTCTTGTGGTTTTAAATGAGTGTAACAGCAATTTCCATGGTTTAATGGACTATTGTAGCTAAGAATAAAAGGGGGGGAAGATTGTTTCTAAATAAAATAAAAAATAAAATTAAAATCTGTAGCTATTTTTCAAGTTGTAGTTTGAAAAATGTCCTCAGAAAACAATTTTTCAAATATTGTCACATAGTCAACATATTTCATGCCTTATAATGCAGTGCTAAAATATTTTTATAGAATGAAAAACCTTTGTCCAATTTTCTTTCTCACTAAGAAATAGAATTTAAGTTATCCAAGTAGGCATTTCTGAATAAATGAGGCAAGCAAAAATTTCTACCATTATCTCACACCCTCACCTCCACCACCATTTGAGCAAGGTGGGATAAAAAAATGGAGAGGGAATTGATCCTGGACTGATTTTTAAGTTTGTAACTAATAGACATGTGAAATTAGGTTAGTAATTTACACTCATTGACTTTGTCCTACTTTGTCTTTTATTAGGTGAGCATAAAATAATGCCTGTTCTATCATTATCACAAAGAAGCTGATGTCTGTGACCAAAGAAGCTGGTCTGTGACCAGATTGGCCAAAAATTTTTTGAAGACTGAATAAATACGTCAATCTTAGGGTTAAATATATAATACTATTTTGGGACAGCTATGATGAGCCATATATAAGCAAAGCAGAGTAAAACTGTATATATTAAGAAAAATAAGATACCATGTTGAGCCAAAGTGATATAAATTCTGACCCAGTCAAAATGAGCTACACTTAATTGAACCTCAGTTTGTTTAATTGAGAATACTTAAAAAGATTTCTTTTTATTTCAACCAAAAATACTCTGAATAAGCAAGTCCTAATAAAAATTTATAGATAACTGGGATTTATTTCAATACTTGAATTTAGGAGAAAATGATACATGATAAACTAAGGCATTAAAAGGATTTCATCTGATAAAATTAATTCTATTGTATATCTTGAACAGAAATTGGTTTTATGCTGAAATTGTCTTCAAGTAAAAAGATTACTAGTCATTATAAAACTATTATTTATTAAATATCAATTTGTCAAAAAAATCTTCTTTTATTACCTCTGTTAGTCAGAGGTTAATTATTTCATTATTTTTTCTTTTTTAAAAATGAGGAAATGTATACTCAAGAAGGTGAAGGAACTGATCTAAGATCACACAGCTACTGATGGAGAGATGGCCCAGATCTGTCAGAGTCTCAAATGCATGTACTCTTTCAAATACAATTAGTTCTCACTTTGGGACTTTGGGCATTCAAAATAACAGCCTAAACTACCCTGAACCACCTAGGAAAATAATCAATTTCATTCAATAAGCTGTATTTACCAAGATTTCAGACATTTCATTGATGTTTTAAAGACTTGTAGCAGCAAGATGTGTTTAAAATAGCTTTCTAGAGACACATTTTTATGTATAGAAAATCCAAACAAATCTACCCCTTCTGTGAACATGTTAGTTAGTTAATTAATTGGGTGCTTTTAAATATTGGTTATATTTTCATGTTGAATATATCTTAATAAAAATGCACATGTATATGTTTGTGTTGCCTAACTCTAGAATTTATGACTCAGAAAATTGAAAGTTGGATAGTGACACTTGATTTTTTTTTAAAGGTCACAGATGATTTTGAGAAGCATCAAAGATTCAGGATCATTGTACTCTGTTGTTGAGGGAAAAGGGAAAGTTTATAACAAAATTACATATACTTGAGTTGAATTATGTGTGTTCCTATATCCATTATTTATGTTCATTTAGCCTTCCAAGTTTATCTTATTGTTTAATTCAACTATTAAAAAGAATCCTGGGAGATATTTCCTTAGTCTGGGCTGCTCTAATAGAATATTATAGACTGGGTAGCTTTTAAACAACAGAAATTTATTTCTTATAATTCTAAAGGCTGGGTGGGGGGGGGGTCCAAGATCACATTGCCACCCAATTTAATGCCTACTGAGGTCCCACTTGCTCATAGTTGGTAACTTCTCATTGTACCCTCATGTGATAAAAGGGCCAAAAAAGCTCTTATAGGAACTAATCGCTTTCCAATAGGATCCTTCTCCTAATACTATCCCATTAGGTTTAAATATATGAATTTGGAGGGAAAGACACAAATGTTCAGAACATAGCAGATAATAGCATATATGTACTAGTATTATTTTAGTCCCACTTTGTAGGAAATAATTAGTTTAAAGAGGTCATTACTTTGCCCAAGACTATATAACTATAAAGCTAAAGTGTATCTTTGACCAGGTGGTTTTATTTCAGGTTGCACATTTGTAACTAATATAATAAATGACATCCCCGGTTTCCTTGTACCCATCCATATGCACTGTAAGAAAGAGATTCATAAATGAAAACCCCCTAAGTTTCTGACAATTATCCCAAGTTGATTCTTGAAATATGTTTCTCCAGCATATCTTCTGGGAGAAAATTGTTTGATTTCTAGATAACTAGAAATTGATATTTTGACATAATAGCTCTATAGTGGGCATTTCTCTATCAAAAAATTGATAATTTCCATAATTATAAGGAACTTTTCATACAAAGGTGTTATTCTGCTTTTCTCTTTTCAAATCCATTGCCACCAATATTATTCTCTTTTTTTCCTGATTCAAAATTTAATCCTCTAAATGAATTCTAAGTCATAGTTCTCATGGGTGTAAAATAATGAAGTTGACAATGACTGTGGTAGTGCTGGTTAAAGCAATAAAAAATCATTTATTGAACAATTAGAATTTTCCAGCTCTGAGGTAAAACCTTAATGTGTTTGTTCTATTTTATCTTCATGACACAACTCTAATAGTTAAGGGATTTTTCTCAAGACACCTCTATGACTAAGAAGTAATGGAGTTAGATTTGAACCTCAGTTTGTTTGATGCCAGAGCTGGAGCTACTAGATTGTGACATCTTTCCCATAGTTTCTGATGAACATAACCCCAGGCCACTGTCTTTCTTGATTTGCTTAGTGAGTGCAGGTCCTCTGCATCTAGTCACCTTTCCATGAATTTCTAGAATTCTTGTAAATCAAAAGCCAAATCCCAGAATTCTACGAAATGTACCTACGAATTGACATTCTAGGTATTCTTCACAACCCACCTGTCAGGGAACCATCAGTCTCAACTAGTAGACATTTATCAGCTTTAGTCAGTTCTGCCTAAAGAGTAGATCTGGTGGTGGCGTGGTGACTGTTCTCTTTGCCTGCACTGCCATGTTTATGAAGATTCTCAACAAACAAATGTCTTTCCTACTTCCTGCTCTGTGGCCCTCTGGAACTCGCATTGTTCCTGCTATGACTAGGTCCAGCCATTTGCAAGATTCACAATCTTTCCAATATTTTCACTTTTTAAGTTCGTTCGAGTTCCTTTCTGTGCCTTGTAATCAATACTCTTAAACTGATAGACTGTGCTTACCCCTAACAGCAACTTTGTTACTACAAAGTGTGTCTCACTGCAAGGGACTGATTTACAGTGTCAGTGTCATAAAAAGGATAAACACAATCTGTAACAGATATCTTACAGGCTTCTGGCTAGGTGCCCAAGCTCAAAATGCAGGCTTGATGAAAGAGAAGAGAGAAAAGATAAAGGGTCTAGATTGCTTGCTGAATGCTTATTTATCTACCTATTGGGCAGAGTTTATGGTAAGAGTGATAAGATATTTTTAAAAACATTAGAGCAATCTATGGGGATTACATACATTGCACCCCAGGGTGCTTAAGGATGCTTTCTTTATTACTTTAGCTAAATGGGAAATATTAGCAATTATTTCAGAGTAGACTGTTGCTGAGAATAGGCACCCTAACAACTAGGCTATTAAATTCAATACACATGGGTTTGTTTATCATTAGTCTTTATACATATCTACATTTCTAGATAGTATCAGAATTAATTGCTAAGTTGTAATTATCTAAGACTATTTAAGAGAAAATCTGATCAAAGTGCATTTAAAAATAAACTTGCCATTTCTGTCAAGTCTTCTAGATTGTTAGATCTGTGAAAACAAAGTAGTTACCTCATTCACCACGGCAGTTCAGCTCTGATACATAGTAGATATTCAACACTATGTTACTAAATGGATTTTGGACAAGCTTGGATCATAAAGTCTTGTTTAATCTATCACTGTGGTATATTTTATTTGGCTCCTAAATATACCTCAAATCCATGCACCGTTCCAGGCTTTACAAAATCACCTTTATCTTGAATGAACTTCTGTAATCATTTAAAAATTTATCTACTTTAACCATGTTTGCTTTCCTGCAGTCTATTAGAATTATTACAGCCACAATAATAATTTAAAAATATAAATGTAATCATGATACCTGCTTAATTAAAATACTTTCATACTTTATCATTTTCTAAAATAAAGAAGTTCATTGCATGGCTAAGAAAACCATGCATCTGACTGCATGTCCTCTCGAAACCTCACCTCATTCCACTTTTGACATTATGCTACACAGAAGTCCCACCTGCCTTATGTGGGATCTTGGTGTGCTCCTTTCTGCTCTGTCCCTTCACACCTGCTGTTCTGCACTTCTCATGCTCTTTAGAAAGCAAACTCCTTTTGTTCTTCCAGATTTTAGTGCAAACATCATTTCCTCTTCATTATCTGCATATAAGATTATGACATCTATTTGATTTCTGTTGTCACAATACTTCTTATAATTGGGAAGTATATAATAATTTGTGTTATTATTTGTTGATTTGTTTTTTACTAGAATTTAGGTGCGCTAAGGTCACGGATCATGTCCACTTTTGCTCATCATTGTATATCTAGATTCTGGTGTGGTACTTTGTATATAAAAGTAACAGTTGACTGAAAAAATCATTGAATGAACAACTACCTCACATGTTTCAACTGAATTAAGCATTCCAAATAGACATCTTGAAAGGTAAAGTTGTCTGCTTATTTGAACAAAGAATGAAACAGCATCAACTTTCTGACTCCACTATTCTCCAATGCCCGGCTCCAGGGTATACATTTATGAACATTTTTTTCTTTATTTAGGACAAATTAAGTCTTAAAGTATTAATAGATGCACTGTTAATATATCCTTAAAGAGAACAAGTTACCTAGTCTTGCGTCTTTTTCTCCCCATCAGTACCAGAGGAGTAGCAATGAGTTTTAGGAATTATTCCAGACAATACAAATTCAGTATCAATTAAATGAGCCTAGGTATGTGATTAGGGTCCAAACATTTTATAGTACTCTTTTCAATATTCTTTAAAATCAAATAAAAAGAACAATGAATATTGGATTTGGTCATGAAAATAAGCCAAATTCAAATGGGCAATATTGCAATTGTATGGTGGACTGTATAAACAGCTCTGTGATAAAAATGAATTCCACTCAAACATGTTTGGGAGGAAAATTATATTTAACAAACATCCATGTGCTATGGAGTAGAATGAAAAAGTGGCATAAATATTTAATGTATTGTCCTTAACAGTCTTTTCACCTTTGTCTGCAACATTTGTCTCTAGCTAAGTTTGAGAAGGGGAAGATGTTCTACAATATATCTGGTTTGTACTCTTCTAAAGATCAAAGTTAAGAAAGAGAAAGCTAAGCAAACATTTAGGAATAAAGGAGCCTAAAGAGGCATAACAACTCAATGTGTGATTTTAGATTAGATTCTGGACCAAAGAAAAAAGTGGAAAGGATATTACTGAACAGTGGATAAAATGTGGATATGGAGTATGAATCAGAATACAGTATTAGATTAATGGTAAATTTCCTGATTTAAATCAGCACAGTGTGTCAGGCAAGAAAATATCCTTTTTAAGTAGTAATATCCTTTTTAAGAAAATAGCATTTTTAAGAGTAAAGGGATATGATATTTCCAAATTTTAATATCTATCTCTATCATGCAGAGATAAAGATAGAAGAGGACAGAAGAGAAGATGGGAAGGGAAGAAGAGAGGGTAGAGGAAAGAAGGAGAAAAAAAAAGACAAAACATAAACAGTTGGTAAATCTGGGTAAATGATATGATTGTCTAATTCTTGCAAACTTTCTATAAATTTAAAATTATATATAATCAACAATCCCAAAGCACTATTAAATATTAACCTACAAATTTAAGACCACAATTACTTCTGCTTCTACTTTTTGTGTTTGAGCATTTATTTTAAGACATTGTTGTATTAATACACACACAATGATTATATAAAATTGCATAAAGTAAAATATTTCTATTAAAATAGGATTTCTATACAATCAATAAGTAACAAGTATTTTGTTATACTATACAAATATATAATTATTTAAAATTTATTATTTAATTATAAATAAAATCATTTAATTTTATTGTGAGCAGTTTCCAAAACATAAAAATGAATATTAGGCAATGATTTTTTTCCCCTAACTTCAAGACTTGATGGGAAATTTCCCAGAGACTACCCATGATATTCAATCAAACTTAGTCTGTAATAGGTTTATTAACATATATAAGCACAAACAAAACATAATAATTTTTACCCTAATAAACAAACGAAAATATTGATATTAAGTAAGTCATTACCTATTCTTAACTACTGGTATCAAAGTAATAATTTTTATGATTTGGGGGAATATGTCTTCATGAAGGATTTATGAATATATATATATGACACATTCTGTCCATGACTTGACTATGTCTGTTTATACCACTGTTTTCTGCTTTGCTCATCATAATGTATTTGAAATTTGAGGTGGCTTTGAAATATATGTTCTTGAGTACTTCAATCCTACTACCTTCTTCTATTGCTCTTTGTGTAAAGCATAATGATCTTCTATTCCTCAGCCCCAAGGTTATTTCATCCAAAGTTATCTTTCAACTTTTCTTTCTTAGAGTAGCATGAATCTAAATGCCTGAAATATTTCTTGGGAAGATTGTGAATTACTGATATATATATCTCATATATTGTATATTTTAAATAAAATTTAATTATTCCTTTAACCTTGAACTTTAGTGCCTTCTCTTTCCAAAGCAGTTGACAGAATGAGTCATGGTAATATTATTTAGGACAAAGCATTTTATAAAATGAGTGACAATTACTGTCCTTTTAAACATTATCTTTCAAGCTAGAAAATAGACTATATGAGGTATAGGAACTATATCCAGGTAAAGTAAATATATAACTATAACTCATATTTTGAACATTCTTTATGATTCAAGTAATGTTATAATAATAATTTTATTATATATTTTTCTATGAATATCTGAGGCTAAACATATGTAAGTATAAATGATTTGAATGTAAGTGAACATAGTAGATGCTAAAGTGTCAGTTTTATTCCAAATACATGAAATAAATTAGTGCATATACATATTTGTACATTTTCATATATATGCATGTTATAGATATATATCAAAAAACACAAATCAAGAAGCAATTGATTATATAACATTTTAGAGATGAACAGGAAATTTGTAACATAATTCTACTAACTAAAACTTCTTATAAAGCTAAGTTGAAATTGTGAAGGTAATTAGAGTAAAATTATTATGCCTTTTGTAAAAAAACCACTGTCCTTAAACCAATTTTTAAGAGGAAGCTGTTTTTCTGAGCATTCCTTCCCTTAGATATGGGACTTCTATTGAAATAGTGCTTAATATAAAAAAATTACACTTTGGATAGTTTGTTTGGTCATTATTAGTTATTTCTTACTCATTATTAGATGTCCACTAACACAATATTCTTTGGCCACTTAGCCTGCAGAATTATGGCCCACCTATGGGACAGATTTTATCAGATCCTGTCAATCTCATGCGCAGTTGTAGAGATTTTACCAGTAATATCTTTGGTTTTCTGAGGTCAATCACTATCAACTAGATTAGAGAAATGACCCCAAGGTAGATTTAGGCATACTACAATTCACTTCTGATTATAAATTAGGAAGAAGAGAAGTCCATTTGTGTCCACACTCAAAGTTGATACACTAACCTAGAACACTAGACCATGACATGGATGCACATGAAGAGCAACATGAAAAATGTAACATGTAAAACTGATTCCTAAAAGATTTATAGGATAGATTCCTTTAGTAGAACTATGAACTCCTAAGTGTAGGTAAATTAGAGTGGACTCCAGCAGAAATTAGATTGGAATTGTAAAAGTATATTATATATTGGTGCAAATACAAGAAAATGTAGAGTTATACATAAGGGAGACAACCAATGAATTTTTTCCTTTCAATTCATAGGCTACTTCTTTTTCTACTGTGTAATATAGGCTCTTATAAGTTTTTCTCAGCATGACTTTCAACATTCCAAAACTTAATGAAATGCAAGATAAAGAGATTTTGCCCTTTAAGAATCAGGTAGTTGATCAGTACAAAAGTTAAAAGTTAGAGGAAATAAAACAAGTCATACTATTTTTGAAGGCTATTTTTGTTTCTACACATAAAAAACTAATTGCTACAAAACATATTCTACTCAGAAATCAGTAAAAAATATATGGAGCCACTCATCAGTCATTGCAAAATAGACATTTTAAGACTGAGAAACCTCAGAGAGTGAGTCCTAGAGTAAGTCATAGAATCCTCAGATTTCTTCTTGGAGAAAATTTCCAAACCATATTTGAAAAAGGAAAAACATAAAAGTGCCAAATGGTCCTTGTATATTAAAGAGAATGTTCTAGGATTTCAGGGATATCAACACAGGTAGAACTTTGGGGACAGTATAACAGAGAGAAAGAAATGTCTCAAAAAAAGAGCTATAGAAGTCTGCAAAAGAATACTCTGGAGTCTTTGTCTGGACACCAATATGAGGATGAATAGCATAAAATTTCATAAGAACAGACATAGTAGAGTTACTAGGGAAATAACTATTTTTACTGACCAGTTATAAATTGCAAATTTTTAGTGTTTACACAGGACTGGGGATCATTGGAGTGTCCATGAGCCAGAGTGAAGAGAACTCATTGAATATACAGAGTATTAAGTGATTTCTGCAAAGGTTTATGACTTTTTAGCTGTGCTAAATAAGCACCAGAGTCAAGGCTACTTTAAACTCACCCTAATAAAGCTTAAGACAGAAAATGATCAGTGTTTTTTAAGTGATTGTTTGATGAATGATGCTTAATACTTTATAAAGGAATAAAGTAAAAAACTAGCACTCAACAATAGAAAATTCACAATATCAAAGATCCAATAAAAATACTAGTCATGAAAAGAAGTAGAAAAATGTGACCGATAATTAAGAGAAAGACAAGTAGGTAAAATAGACTCAGAAAGAAAAAAAAATGAAATTAAAAGACAAGGGTATTAAAACAACTATTATAAATATAATCAATATTCCCAGTATTCTAAAAAAGGTTGAATATAATGAGGAAATAAGTGGAAGGTATAAAAACATACCTAAGGACACTACTAGAGATGAAAATGATATTATCTACAGTAAAAATTTTCTGCAAGTAAGCAACAGCAAACTGCAAATTGTGTAGTATGGAAGAAAAACTTAGTAAAACTAAAGACAAGGAAATAAAAACTGTGGAAATATGAAACAAAAAGAAAAAAGGTAAAAAGAAAAAACCTCAGTGATTTCTATTCATTCTAACACATGTGTAATTGTAATCTCAGGGGAAAGAGCAAAAATTTGAGAAAATAATAGGTGAAAAATTTCCCAATTGTTATAAAGTTAAAAACTTATAAATACGGTGTGCTCTACACAAGAAGAAGTTTAAATAAAGCTACACTAAGTCGTGTAATAAGTATGTTAAATAAAACAATAATAAAAGAAAAATACTGACTCCAGATGGATTAAAAGATATATTATCTGCAACAGAAAAATGGTAAATGTCTGCAGAATTCTTAATGTAAACTACTAATGCTAGAAGACAATGAAATAGCATCCTTAAAACATTTGGAAGAAAGCCAACCTAAAATTCTGTTTCACTAATTCTAAGTAAAAATATATTTCATTATGAAGAAAATGGCCTATTTTTCATACAAAAGCCGAGAAAATCTGTTTCCTGCAAACATGCAATACAAGAAAACTTAAGGGAAAATCTTCAGGTGGAAGAAAATACTACAAGATGAAAATTGAATATATACACAAAACAAAAACAAGTGAATATCATCATCATAATCATTATCATGATCAAAGGAAAGCAAGATTGATTTAAAACTCAAACTAGTTAATGAAACTCACTATACTAACAGAATAAAAGCAAAATATCTTTTTTACATAATTTGACAAAATTTAATAATATTAAAGATTAAAACATACTTTAAGATAAGTAGGAATAAAAAAAAAAAAAAAACTGTGCCCAATAAAGGGCCCCTGTGAAAAACCTGAAACCAACTTCACATGTAATGCTGAATAACAAAATGCTTCCTCCCTGAAATCATACCCATTTTTATTCAACACTGTACTAGACTTTCTAGCTAGTGCAACTGGCAAGAAAAAGAAATAGAAAGGCTTACAAATTGAAAGTAAAGAAGCAAAATGGCCTTTTTTCACCAGAAAATAATAAGATTTCTGGTGAAATTTATCAACAAAGATAAATAAAATTGAAACAAAAAATATGAAGGATCAGCAAAACAAAAAGGTGACTTTTTGAAAAGATAAACGAAATGGACACACTTCTAGGAAAACTGAGGAAAAAAGAAAGAATATCCAAATAAATAACATCAGATATGAAAAAGGAGACACTACAAGTGATTTTGTATTATAGAAGTGCAAAGGATCGTTATAGATTACTATGAGCACCTATATGCAAATAAATTGGAAAATCTAGAAGAAATGGCTAAAATCTAGACATACAACCTGCTAAGATTGAACAAGAAAGAAATCCAAAACCTGAATGAAATAAATCAATAACAAGTAAGGAAAGAGAAGCAGTAATGAAAGGTCTTCTATCAAGGATGCTTCACTGCTGAATTCTACTAAGCATCCAATGAAGAACTATTAAAGATACCAATCCTACTTAAATTATTCCAAAAAATCAAGGAGAGGACAATACTCTTAAAGTCAATTTACAAGGCCTGTATCAACCTGATACAAAAACCAGACAGACACACAACAAAATAAGAATAAGCCAATATCTTGGATGAACATATCTGTAAAAATACTCAACAAAATACTAACAAACTGTACTCTACAACACATAAAAATATTCTTCATTATGATGAAGTAGGATTCATCCCAGAGATGCAAGTATGGTTCAACATATGCCAATCAATGTGAAATATCATATCAACAGAACAAAGGGAAAAAATGGTATAACCTTTTCAATTGATGCTGAAAAACATTTTTAAGTTTAATTTCCTTACATTATAAAAATCAAAAACAACTGGTTTATAGAAGTAATTTACCTCAACATAATAAAATCCATATATGGCAGACATACAGCTAGTATCATACTGAATGGGGGAAAACTGAGATCGTTTCCTCTAAGATCTGGAACAAAATAAGCATGCCCACTTTCACCACTGTTATTCAACATAATGCTGAAAGTTTCAGGTAGAGTAATCAGATGAGAGAGAAGAAAAGGACATCCAAATTGGAAAGGAAGAAGCCTGATTATCTTTGTTTGCAGATGATATGATCTTATATCTAGAGAAACCTAAAGACTTCACAAAAAATCTATTAGAATTGATTTAAAAACTGAAATGCAGTGAAGTTGCAGGATAAAAAAACAACATACAAAAATCAGTAGCATTTCTATATGCCAACAGTAAACAATCTGGGAATATAGCCATGGAAGTAATACCATTTACAATGGCTACAAATAAAATAAAACACCTTGGAATTAACTTAACTAAAGAAATGAAAGAGATCTATAATAAAACTGTAAAACATCAATGAAAGAAATTGGAGAGGACACACAAAAAATGGAAAGATATGTCATATTCATAGATTGGAAGAATCAATATCGTTAAAGTGTCTGTGCTACCCCCAACAATGTACAGATTCAATGCAATCCCCACCAAAATATCAATCATATTCTTCACAGAAAGAGAAAAAATAATCCTAAAATTTATATGAAACCAGAAAGACCAGAATAGCAAAAGCCATCCCAAACTAAATGAAACAAAACTGGAGGAATGGCATTATCTTACTTCAAATTATACTACAGAGCTGTAGAAACCAAGGCAGCATGATACAGGCATAAAAACAGACATGTAGATCAATGGAAAAAATAGAGAACCCAAAAATAAATCCACACATCCATACTGAACTGATATTTGACAAAGATACCAAGAACATACCATGGAGAAAGGATAGTTTCTTCAATAAATGGTACTGGGAAAACTGGATAGTCATATCACAAGAATGAAAGTAGACTCTTCTATCTCACCATATACAAAAAATCAAATCAAAATAGATTAAAGGCTAAAATATAAGTCACAAAATTATAAAATTATTAAAAGAAAACTTTGGGGAAACACTTTAGGACATTGGTTTGGATGTGAACGTCTTGAGTAATACACCCAAAGCACAGGAAACCAAAGCAAAATTGAACACATGGGATCACATTTGCTAAAAAGCTTCTGAATGGCAAGCAAAGGAAAAACATTAACAAAGGAAGAAAATATTCACAGAATGGGAGAAAATGTTTGCAAACTACCCATCTGACAAGGAATTAATAACCAAAATGTATAAGGAGATCCAACAACCTGATAGGAAAAAATCAAATAATCCAATTAAAAAATGAGCAAAGAATCTGAATAGCTATTTCTCAAAAGAAGACATCGAAATGGCCAACAAGTATTTGAAAAAAATGCTCAATAACATTGGTCATCAGAGAAAGAAAATCAAAACTATGGCAAGGATGTGGAGAAAGGGAAATGCTTTTGGACTGTTGGTGGGAATTTAAATTAGTGAAACCACTATAAAAAAAGGTAGGGAGGTTCCTTAACAAACTAAAAACAGAACTACCACATGACCCATCAATCCCACTAAGTATATATGCACAAAAAGGGAATTCAGTATATTAGAATGATATCTGCACTCTCATGTTTATTGCAGCACTATAAACAGTAGCCATGATTTGCAATTAACCTAAGTGTCTATCAAAAGATGAATAAGGAAACTGTGGTGCATATACACACTGGAATATTATATAGATAGAAGAATGAAAGTCTGCCATTTGCAACCACATGATGGAACTGGAAACCATTATGCTAGATGAAATAAGCCAAACACAGCAAGACAAATCTCACATGTTCTCACTAATATGTGGGGCCTAAATATTAAAAACAATTGATCTTATGGAGACGGAAAATAAAATGATGGCTACCAGAGGCTGGGAAGGATAGCATGGACAAGGGGATAATGTGGGGATAGTTAATGGGTACAAAAATAGAGTTATATAAATAGAATGAACAATATTTGATAGCACAACAAAGTGACCGTAATCAACAGTAAGTTAAGGTATACTTTAAAATAGCTAAGAGAGTGGAATTTTACTGTTCTTAATGCAAAGAAATGATAAATGCCTGTGGTGGTGGGTACCTCAATAACCCTGATTTGATTAATTTCCATTGTATCCCTGTATCAAAACATCACATTTACCCTATAATGTATAATTATATGTGCCAATGATTACAAATGAAAATTTTTAAAAAATAAAAAATTATACTCATTTCACAGGCTCTTGAAAGTATTGAGTAAAATAGCTAATGCAAAAAATAAATTATATATGCCACCATTCCACAATTATGAAATGAAAAAAAATATAGACTATCATATAATAGCCTTAATACTTAGAAAAATATTTAAAATGTTTCTAAGAGCTTTATATTGAAAAGTACAAATTATTGTTCTGGAAATTGAATAAATAATAAGTAGGCATATGATGTTCTTGGATCAGAATACTCAATATTAAAATATCAGTTCTTTACCAATTAATTTTTGGTTCCTAGCTATCTCAATCAAAATGCTAGTATGTTTTTTGTGGGTTTTTTTTTACAAATTGATAAGATTATTCTAATGGTTATATATAAATGTAAGGAACCTGGAATAGCCAAAACATTTTGGGAAAAAATATTCTCAAACTATAAACTGATAAAGGGCTAATATCCAGAATCCACAAAAACCTCAAACAAATTATCAAGAAAAGAATAAACATCCCCATTAAAAAGTGGGCAAAAGACATGAACAAAAGCTTTTCAAAAGAAGACAGATAAATGACCAACAAACATATTAAACAATGTTCAACATCACTAATCATCAGGCAAATGCAAGCTACAATGAGATATTACCTTACTCCTGTTAGAATGGCTATTACTAAAATGTCCAAAAATTATAGATGCTATCATGGATGCAGAGAGAGAGGAATACTTACTTACATGTTGTCGGTGGGCTGTAAATTACTACAGCCTCTATGGAAAAATGGAAAGCAGCATGGAGATTCCTCACAGAGCTAAAAGTAGACCTACCATTTGATCCACCAATCCCACTATTGGGCATCTACCCAAGGAAAAGATGTCATTTTATCAAAAAAACGCATGCACTTGAATGTTTATTGCAGCACAATTTACAATCACAAAGATGTGGAATCAACCAAGTGACCATCAATTCATGCGTGGATTAACAAAATGTGGGGTGTGTGTATGTGTGTATGTATGGGTGTGTGTATGACTGAGTACTACTCAGTCATAAAAATAAGTTAATATTCTTTGCAGTAATTTGGATGGAGCTGGAATTCATTAGTATAAGTGAAGTATCTCAAAATTTGATAAAAGCACACTACATGTACTCTCTAATAATTTGGAACTAATAGATGAGTACACATGGGCACAGAGAGAAGTAAAAATCATCGGAAATAAAGAGCAGGGGAGCAAGGCAGGAGAGGACAGGTAAAAACCTGTCTAACAAAGACAACAAACACTACTCAGGTGATGGGCGCACTAATAGCCCTAACATAAGCATTATAAAAGGTATCCACGTCACAAAAACATTTGTACCCCCTTAATATTTTGAAATTAAAATATAACCTAATATGTGATTCAATTTGAATGAAACTCTAGGAAAGATAAATGTAGTCTATCATGACAGGGAGAAGATCATTGTTTTCTTGGGAGCAGTTGTTTTTGTTTTATACAAAATATATCAATGTAAGGTCAGTGAAAAAAGAAAATATTTTGTAAAGTGTCAAGTAGAATATGGCAACACTTTGAGCAATGGGATTAAAAAACAGGTCATATACATTGATTATGGTCAATATTGTTTCTACATGCAGCATATTGAGGCTTGGTAAGAGGGCGTGACAAATTAGAGGGAAAGATTGATGCAAAGGATGTTTTGCTTCTTTTTATATGCAAACTTATAAGAAGGGAAGGTTTTTTGGTTAATGCTACATTATAGAAAAAATTCAAGGGGCAAAGAAATGATAAAATAAGTGCAGATACAAAAAATTTACTAATGTGGTTCTTTTTATGGGAAGTTCAAATTACTAAATAGTACAATGAAAATGGAGAGGAGTTTTAGAGAAATGTATGTAAAATAGAAACACAGAAATGTAATCTGTAATATAGAAGGTGGAAAATGCTTTAATTTTAGCCACAGAAATAAAAGAATTTTGCATGTTTAGGAGAAAAAATTTTAGGACCATTAGTCCTTTCCTAGAGAAAGAGACTAAACAAAATTATAAAGCAAGATAGAGTTGAGAAATTTTATATAAGTGTAAAATAGGCCAAAATCAAACAGGAAACACAATCAAGGATAAGTAAAATGCTGCTGCTTCAAATGAAACTATAAGTCAGGACAATGCTACAGATATGCGGACACAAATTGTCTTTCTGACACATTTAAGGGTTCAGATGAATGGATTAATGTCAATGAGTTGTTATTACTATATCATTTGAGAAATTGAGCTCACGCCCCGTGGAATTGCAATGCAGGCTTTGAAAGAACAGATAGGCCAATAGAAGACTATGTTCCTGGTTGGAGAAGGGTCAGTAGAGGGAAAGGTTATCTTGGAACCATAGAGGAGACTCAACCTCTGTTAGAAATGTTGCCAAAAGCAAGGTGACAAAGGATGGCATTCACTTAATGGTATAAAGTGATGAAGGCTGTGTCTGAGCTCAGCTGCATGAACTTTATCTCAACAAGACTGACCTGATGCCCACTATTGCTAAGTTCCCAGCCTGTCAACAGCAGAGATCAATTTTTAGTCAAAACATGAAAATATTTTCTGGGAAGATCAGATGTACACTTCATGGCAAGTTGATTACAAGGGACCCATTCCATCAAAAATACGTCTATGACTTGTGATTGAAATAGCCACACTTTATCTGAATAGGGATTTGCTTTCCCTGTACCATCATCTATAGATACCAGCTGGATGTCCTAAAATATATTGCATTTGATGAGAGACTCAAATCATGAAAAAGTAAGTGCAGCTTAGTGTTGACTTTCATGGGAATCATTGGTTTGTCGTGTACTTTATCATAACTATGTAGGCAGCCTCTATGGTGGATTGGTGTGGTGGCTTAGTGAAGACTCATTTACATTACTAACTAGAAATTAATGTTCTGAGATTTGGAGTTGTTCTCACATTTCTTGAACCAGAGTTATACAGGTGTTTTTTTCTTCCATAGTCATAGTACACCTTAACAAACTCCTCCTTATTGCCATACCAAGCAACCCATTGAAAGAATTTTTTTTTTTTTTTTATGTTTTTGGTCATCTTCCTGGGAGGGTTAGAAGATAAGGGGGGCTTAAGAAGAAGTTAAGAAGATAAAGTTAGAAGATGAAGTCAAGAACTTCTCCCAGAGAGTAGATCAAATGATACACAAAGCAGAAAAAAAAATAAGACAATTAGAGGACCACTTCAGGAGGATTAACATTTGAATAATAGAGAAAAATCAAAGCAAAGCAATAACAAAAAGAACATATTTTTCTTTCAAGATTTTTTTTATAACTGAAGGATTGGATTTTCAAAGTTGAAAGGGCAGGCCGGGCGCTGTGGCTCACGCCTGTAATCCTAGCTCTTGGGAGGCCGAGGCGGGCGGATTGCTCGAGGTCAGGAGTTCAAAACCAGCCTGAGCAAGAGCGAGACCCCGTCTCTACTATAAACAGAAAGAAATTAATTGGCCAACTGATATATATATATATAAAAAAAAAATTAGCCGGGCATAGTGGCGCATGCCTGTAGTCCCAGCTACTCGGGAGGCTGAGGCAGAAGGATCACTCGAGCCCAGGAGTTTGAGGTTGCTGTGAGCTAGGCTGACGCCACGGCACTCACTCTAGCCTGGACAACAAAGTGAGACTCTGTCTCAAAAAAAAAAAAAAAAAAAATAAATAAATAAATAATAAAAAAAAAAGTTGAAAGGGCCTACTCAGTCAAATCACAATTTATGAAAATAGGTAAATAAATTTCCATAAAATTAAAAATTAAAATATGACCAGAGACAAAGATAAGTCATTAATAAGCTCCAGAATATAGAAAAGATTAGTTTATCTAAAAGATCACTAATCAAAATGGCTTTGGAAATCTCAACAGTATCTTAAGGTATAAAATAATACAGATAATTTCTCTGTCTCTCTCTGTCTCTCTGTCTCTCTCACACATATACACACACACACACACACACATTTTGATTGTTTAGTTTGTTTTCATTATAAAATAGATTATTACCACAAAAATGAAAAGAGAGAAATATCTCATATAATTAAGTCATGTAGATGAACCAGAATGAGAGAGAGAGAGAGAGAGAGAGAGAGAGAGAGAGATTAGGTCTTAATAATATCATAACTACCTCGGTAACATGTCTTGGTAATATCATTTGTACTTCTGAATCATTCAAAGTCAGATTCAAGACAGTATTTTTTTAAATTTTAGTTATATGAGTCAATTGAACTGGCATTCTTTAAGCCATTTTGGTTTTCTTCAATTCAAAGCAAAATAGGACTTTTTTAGGACAACTTAACCTGAGTTAATGTTATGATAAATCTCCTAAAATAATAATGAAATGTAAAATTAATTACTAGATCATGAAGAATAATAATTCTACATCTGAACCACTACAACCAGGTTTAATCATAATATTGTAAGACATAGGATGATGATGTGTTGTATCTTTAGGATCTATCACATAAAATAATGAGTATGGCAAAAATAATGTAAATTTATGGCATATTTACTATATTTGAGACACTGAGATAAATATTTTAATAAGCAACATCTTATTAAACCCTCAAACAAGATTATAAGGTAGGTTATAATAAACATTTTCATATTAATATAGATAAATATTGAAAGAACTAGAAATATATTTCTATAAAATGATTGCTATTATAAACTGTTAAAGTGTTTTGATGTCTAAATGTATTTTGTGTATCTGCAGAGTCCAGGTCTAGGGCTAGATTGAAGTAGCAATTGGAAAGCAGATTTTAAGTCAATGTTATTAGGACAAATATAACTAGTTAAAATTGAAATGAGCTATTTTGTGAGGCAGTGAGCTGGAAATGTTAAGGGAGTGTCTGAATCTCATTTTCAAAAAATATTAAAGTATGTAAACCAGCAATTAGTGCTACATCAGGTGGGGCAATAGAATAAATAACCTTTAGGACAGCCTTCAAATGGACAAATTTATGTTAGTATTTCCTTTTAATGACTAGGCTATGACATATTTGATCCTATCAGTGGTTTCACTGGGAAGTTTAAGTTACTTAGAATGAGAATGAACAGGTCCTTTGAGACTATAAATGGACCAAGTACTGTAGAAGTTATTTTATTCATATTATCTTATTTAACAAACATGATTGTTCTAAGATATTGGCATTATCTTATTTTTAGATGAAAAAAAAATTCAGATAACACAAGATAGATAATTTCTCCAAGCCCACAAACTTAATGATTGGTAGAACTGGTATCTGAATCTAGGATATCTCAAGTTATTATAGTTTTATTCATAGTGTTGGCCAAATAAGCTACGACCTACCACATTAATATAAGAAATCATTTATCATAATGAATTCATATGAGGAATATTAATGATATAATCGCACATAGTCATTTATGACAACTATTGTATGGTTCCATACCTAAAGCAATAACAAGAATTTGATATTTGCTTTTAACACGCATACATGCTCCACATCTAATTTATTTTATTTTTGGGGAAACACTAAGTGCATGTGTGTGCATATATATGTATATATGTGTGTGTATATATATATGTGTATATATATATATGTATGTATATGTGTGCATATTTCAGATATTTTGCCCTAATTCTGGAAATTTGTTGTTAATTTTTTTTACCTCTTATAAATATCTCACATCTTTTGGAAAGGTCACACTCAGATATTACGAGTGCTTCTTTAATTAAGGGTAGTGAATTAACAGACCTGTCCATTCTTCACTGATCAAATCCTAGCTTAATAAAAGAAAAAAAAATCCCTACTTCAAAAATGGAAGCTTAATTTTCTGGCTACTGCAGATATTTTCTAAGAGGGAAAAATGGCATGAATCATCAGCCTAATTATAGTAATGTCATGGCTTGGTTTAGCTTACAGCAACATTTATTTTCTGTGCCTGGTTACATCTCTGTAATAATTACAGAGATTTGGTGATGCTGCTTATATAACCATTGACCATAAATTACAGTTAGACCAAACAGCTTTGGAAACTGATGGCAGAGCAGCTGACACTTTTAATTTACTGATCCTGTTGTCATTAGTGTAAAGTAGGTGGTGAGGTGAAAAGAGGGTCAGGACTAAATCCTTCACATGTTGAAATTCTGCCCACAACCACAGGGGACAATTACCCTTCATAAAAGATTACTCAGACAGTCTTTTAACAAGAGTGACATCTGCTGGCCCACACATACAATTCAAACTACTCCATATTTATACTCTTAAGCAATAGCCTCTATCTTTGTTTCTGTAGGTGCCAAATCAGCTGAGTTTATAATGACGAAAGACAATATTTAATACCATAGAGTCCTTATTCAGCTATTTTGAATTTCTGGGTTTAAACAAGATGACTCTCTGAATTTCTTTGCTCTCCATTGTGATATTTTATTTGCAATACTTTTTCTTGTGTGTTTTCTTCTTAGAAATGCTAGTTTTTTTAAGTTTGAATATAGGAGTCTCATGTTCAATTTGTTAAGTTGAATCAAATCGTTAAAATGCAAAAATACCACGTGTTTATTTTTTTGTTTGTCTTGTCTTACATTTTCATTACCATACTTGAAGAACATTTGTGCATTGTTCCGTTGTTCTCTTGCTTACCTGCCCTCTCTTCTTGGATGACTGTGTGTGTGTGCATGAAATGAGATTTCATCTCAGATTCAGTATGCAAATATAGTGCCATCTATTGTGAATTCGTGTATACCTTGTATTTTTATAAATTGGTTGCTTTTATTTCTAGTAATCATGACCAAAGGACCTTTTTGGTTTTTTTTAAAGAATGAATATTTGTGTGCATGCATTTTTTACTTATAATTACCATGGGATTATATTTTTAATTAACACAAATATCTTTTAATTTCTAAGTATAAAATTCTTATATAAGGAGAGAATATACAAGCAAACACTTAAAACAGTAAAACATTCATTATTTTAAACATAAGAAATAACCACTCTTTATACTTTGGGATATGTAACTCAAGAATTTATTCCTACATAAAATTATGGAAGTAAATGTGTATTATATTTTTGAATACTTGTATGACAATCATAAAATCAGTTTTGCATAATTTCTCTTTAACCAAAATTAGATTATATCAGATTTATAAGCATTAATATTATTTTTGTGTGATACATATCTTAAGATACTCTATAAAACAATGCATCTAGTGTTTAGGTAGAGCAGATACAAAGGTACATACACTGAGAGCGTCGAGGTATTTATGATAATGTCCTTATCCTCCTTTTCTTAAAACCAAATATAGCATCTCAAAAAGTCTTACTCCCATATTTTGCATTTTGCATTTTTATTTATGTGCTACCTTGTTTCTATTGATTTAAACAATCATGTTGGAAACATGATTGAACAGAGAAATGAAATATTTGTATTATATTCTTATATCTATTAATTATCTGGATCATTTAACCTTTTTTAGTTTCCATATTCTTATCTGTAAAACTCATAATGTTTACTGTAGAAGATGCATGCAAGACTAACTTTTAATATACTATATGTAAAATGTTCTGTAAACCACAAAGCACTTTAAGAAGTTGGTAGTAATTATTAACTTATCTCATATGGACCTTCTTGTCTCACTTATTCTTCAAAATAACATTGTGGGGAAAGTAAATCTATTTTAAAAGCATACAAAAATAAAAAAAAAAGGCTAAATAACATACTCAGATTAAAAATCCAAGTGATAGAACTAAAAGTCAAACTCACGTAATTCTGTCTCTAAAACCAAAAAGATACTTTTTAAAATATAAAACTTATATTTTTAAAATATAAAACTTATATTAGACAGAAATTTGTAAATAATAATACAAATCAATCAAATGCTGCCTTCTATACCAAAGTTACTATACCATAAAGCAGCCACATTTTAAAATATGCTTTCAGCAGAGTATCTAAACACTTCAGTTTTTTTCTATTTAAAATAAAATTTTAAAAAACCCTCAAAGAATTGCACAGTATTTAAATATAGGATTACCTCAAAGATCTTGTGGATTCAGTTCCAGACCAGTGCAATAAATCAAATATCCCAATAAAGTGAGTTACATGAATTGTTTTTGATTTCCCAGTGCATGTAAAACTTTTGTATATACTATTAATTAAATAGACTGTAGTCTATTAATTTTGAAATGACATTTATCTAATAAAATAATATGTATGACTTAATTAAAAATGTTTTATTACTAAAACATGCTAATATTATCTGACCCTTCAGTGAGTTGTAATCTTTTTGCTGGTGGAGGGTCTTATCTTGATATTGATGGCTGCTGACCTGACTAGGGTGGTGGCTGCTGAAGGTTGTGGCAGCTACAGCTATTTCTTAAAATAAGATAACAATGAAATTTGACATATCAATCAACTCTTCTTTTCACACACACAAAAAATTTCCCTGTAGCATGCAGTGCTGTTTGATAGCATTTTACCCACAGTTGAATTTCTTTCAAAATTAGAGTTATCCTTTCAAATCTTGCCACTGGTTTATCAACTACGGTTATAAAATATTCTAAATTCGTTCTTGTCATTTCAACAATGTTCATGCCATCTTCACCAGGAGTTGATTCCTTCTCAGGAAACTACTTTGTTCAGTCATCCTTAAAAGCAAGTCCTCAACCATTCAAGTTTTTTCGTGAGATTGCAGCAATTCAGTCACATCTTCACACTCCAATTTTCTAGTTCTTTTTCTATTTCCACCACAACCACGGTCATTTCCTCCACTGAAGTCTTGAACCCCTCAAAGTCATCCACAAGGGCTGAAATCAACTTCTTCCAAACACCTGTTAATGTTGATATCTTGACCTCCTTTCATGAATCATAAATGTTCTTAATGGCATTTAAAATGGTGAATTTTTCCAGAGATTTTCAACTTACTTTGTCCAGATTCATCAGAGGAATCACTATGATAGCTATAGCCTTATGAAACATATTTCTGAAATAATAAAACTTGACTAAAACAAATAAGCAGCCTGCTGAGATGGAGCTTGCATTCTGGTGCAGAGCTAACCAACAGGACTTTCCAAGATGATGACAGTTGTACTGCACTGTCCAATGCAGTAGCCACCATTCACATGTGGCTACTGAACACCCTCCTGAAATGTGGATAGTGGCCTTTGTATTAAGGAGATAAGTTCTAGTGGGTAAGACAGACTGCTAAACGAATACATTAGAGCATTTAGGAAACTGCTAGATAAATACATTATAGAATTTTGGAAAATAACTGGTACAAAAAATTAAACTCCATAATGTGCTAGTAACACGGGAGGGAAGGCAATGTTAGTTCCGGTGGCCAATGAAGGACTTTATACAGACAACAACTGAGGCGAGACCAAATGACAGAAGCCAGGTGTGGGATGAAATGGAGAGGCAGAGCATTCCAGGCAGAGAGAGCAGCTGGTGCAGGAATAAGCTTGTTTTGGAGAAACAGAAAGAAATGCAGTACAGTTGAAGTGAGGTGAGGAGACTTAGGAGTCAGGGCCTCAGAGGCCACAACAGAGAATTAGAATAACATTTGAAGCATTATAGGAAGCCATTTGAGTCTTTAAACAAAAATTGAGATAAAATTCACTTACCATAAAATTACTCTTTTAAAGTATACAATTCAGTGTTCTTTGGTAAGTGGTTGTATAACCATCACCACTATCAAATATCGGAATATTTTCATCACCCCAATAAGAAACCTCATACTTGTTGGCAGTCATTCTCCATTGCTCATCTCCCACCAGTCATTGGCAACCACTGTGTTGGTTGTCTCTATGGATTTGCTTATTCTGGCCATTCCATATAAATGGAATCATACAATATGTGAGCTTTGTGACCAGCTTCTTGCACTTAGCATAAAGTTTTCAAGGATCATTTATACTGCAGCATTTATTAGTACTTCATTCTCTTTTCTTAGCAAATAATATTCTACTGTATGGATATACCACATTTTATTTATCTATTTATAAGTTGATGAGATTTTGATTTGTCTCTACTTCTTGGCTGTTATGAATAATGCTGCCATAGACATTTGTGCATTAGTGTTTTTTTGTACATGTATTTTAAGTTCTTTTGAGTATATACTCAAGTCATGACTTATTAGGAGGGACACCAAATGGCATACCATTGTTAAAATTTATAGAACACTGTACATTTTTTAGTTTATCTTTAATTTTATTTGCATTTCGTATCTATAATAGAGAGTACTATCGACAGTGTAGAAATTTAGTTTGATAAAGAGTCTTTGACTCTTGAAGAATTTTTTAATATTCATTTTATAAACTTAAGAGGTATGAATTATATTTACTTTATGGAATTTTTGTTTAAATAAAACTGAGCTCTATAAACATGACTTAGAAAATAAAATCATATGTTAAATAAACAGGTAACATTTCAAAATATAATATAATAAGACTTGAAAGTAAAAATGACTCCTTGGTCTATGGGCTACAGAATGGATGTTGTGTAAACAGGCATGAAAACAACATTAATCTCCATGTGCATCTCCATCACTGCTCTTGGGTGGCTAGGTGCATCATCAATTAGTATGAATATTGTGAAAGGAATCTTTTTCTGGAGCATCAGGTATCAAGAGTGGGCTTAAAATATTCAGAACATCATGCTGTAAACAGAAGTGCTATCATCCAGGCCATGTTTTTCCATTTTTAGAGCACAAGCAGAATATATTTACCATTACTCTTAAGGGCCCTAGGATTTTCAGAATGGTGAGAATTGGCTTCTACTTAAAGTCACCAGCTGCTTTAACTCCTAACAAGAAAGTCACCCTGTCCTTTTAAGTTTTGAAGCCAGACATTGATTTCTCCTCTCTAGCTATGAAAGTCCTAGATGCCATATTCTTCTGATAGAAGTTTTACTTACATTGAAAATCTATCATTTATTGTAGCCACTTTCATCGACTATCTTATCTAGATCTTCTAGATAACTTGCTACACTTCCTACCTCAGCACTTGCTGCTCCATCTCTTTTTTTTTTTTTTTTTTTTTTTTTTTTAATTATTTTTTTTATTTTGGCATATTATGGGGGTACAGATTTTAAGGTTTCAATAAATGCCCATTTCCCCCCCTCCCCCCAAAAGTCTGAGTCTCCATCATGACCATCCCCCACATGGTGCACATCTCACTCACTATGTATGTATATACCCGCCCCCCTCCCCCCTCCCACCTGCCCAATACCCTATTACTGTAGCACCTATGTGTCCACTTAGGTGCTACTCAGTTAATACCAGTTTGCTGGAGAATATATCTGGTGCTTGTTTTTCCATTCTTGGGATACTTCACTTAGTAGTATGGGTTCCAGCTCTAACCAGGAAAATATAAGGTGTGCTATATCACCATTGTTTCTTAGAGCTGAATAGTACTCCATGGTGTACATATACCACATTTTATTAATCCATTCTTTGATTGATGGGCACTTGGGCTGTTTCCACAGCCTTGCAATTATGAATTGTGCTGCTATAAACATTCGAGTGCAGGTGTCTTTTTTGTAGAGTGTCACTGGATCATTTGGGTAGATGCCCAGCAATGGGATTGCTCCTGGAACTGATCAATGAATTTAGTAAAGTCTCAGGATACAAAATTAATACACAGAAATCAGAGGCATTCATATACGCCAACAACAATCTAATTGAGAACCAAATCAAAGACTCAATTCCCTTCACAATAGCAACAAAGAAATTAAAGTACCTAGGAATATATTTAACCAAAGAGGTAAAAGACCTCTACAGGGAGAACTATGAAACACTGAGGAAGGAAATAGCAGAGGATGTAAACAGATGGAAATCCATACCATGCTCGTGGATCGGCAGACTCAATATCATCAAAATGTCTATACTACCCAAACTGATCTACAGATTCAATGCAATACCTATTAAAATCCCATCAGCATTCTTCACAGATATAGAAAAAATAATTTTACGCTTCGTATGGAACCAAAGAAGACCCCGAATATCAAGAGCAATTCTAGGCAACAAAAACAAAATGGGAGGCATTAATATGCCAGATATCAAACTATACTACAAAGCTGTAGTAATTAAAACAATATGGTATTGGCACAAAAACAGGAATATTGACCAGTGGAACAGATGTGAGAATCCTGATATAAAACCATCCTCATATAGCCATCTCATCTTTGACAAAGCAGACAAAAACATACGCTGGGGAAAAGAATCCCTCTTCAATAAATGGTGCTGGGAAAACTGGATAGCCACCTGTAGAAGGCTAAAACAGGACCCACACCTTTCACCTCTCACAAAAACCAACTCACGCTGGATAACAGACTTAAACCTAAGATATGAAACTATTAGAACTCTAGAGGAAAAAGTTGGAAACACTCTCCTAGACATCGGCCTGGGCAAAGAGTTTATGAAGAAGTCCCCAAAGGCAATCACAGCAGCAACAAAAATAAATAAATGGGACATGATCAAACTACAAAGCTTCTGCACAGCCAAAGAAATAGTCATGAAAGTAAACAGACAACCTACAGAATGGGAGAAAATTTTTGCATCCTATGCATCCGATAAGGGACTGATAACTAGAATATACTTAGAACTCACGAAAATTAGGAAGAAAAAATCAAATAACCCCATTAAAAAGTGGGCAAAGGACTTGAACAGAAATTTTTCTAAAGAAGACAGAAGAATGGCCAACAAACATATGAAGAAATGCTCAACATCTCTAATCATCAGGGAAATGCAAATCAAAACCACAATGAGATATCACTTAACCCCAGTGAGAATGGCCTTTATCAAAAAATCTCCAAACAATAAATGCTGGCGTGGTTGCGGAGAGAGAGGAACACTCCTACACTGCTGGTGGGACTGCAAACTAGTTCAACCTCTGTGGAAAGCAATATGGAGATACCTTAATGCTCCATCTCTTTTATGTCTTGGAAATGGCTTCTTTTCTTTAATGTCATGAATAAACTTCCTCTAGCTTCAAACTTTTCCTCTGAAGCTTCCCTACCTCTCCTAGCTTTCACAGAATTAAAGAGAGTTAGGGTCATGCTGTGAACTAGGCTTTGGCTAAGGGAATGTTGTGGTTGGTTTGATCTATTTATACCACTCAAACTTTCTCCTTATCAGTAAGTAATAAAGGTGTTTCACTTTCTTATCATTCATGTGCTCGATGTAGTAGCACTTTTAAGTTCCTTCAAGAATGTTTCCTCAGCATTGACTAATTGACTGTTTGGCATAAAGGGCCTTGTTTTTGCCCTATCTCAGATTTTGACATTCCTTTCTCACTAAGCCTTATTATTTCTAGCTTTTGATTGAAAGTGAGAAATGTGCAATTCTTCCTTTCATTAGCATACTTTGAGGCTATTGTAGGATTATTAATTATATTAATTTCAATATTGTCATGTCTCAGGGAATAGGAAGGCCTGGGGGTAAGAAGGAGAAAGAAAGAGAGAAAGAGAGAGGGAGAGAGAGAGAGAGAGAGAGAGAGAGAGAGAGAGAGAGAGAGAGAGGAGAGAGAGAGAGAGGAGAGAGAGAGAAGGAGAGAGAAAGAAAGGGTTTGGCTGGCCAGTGGAAGAGCCAGAACATATACATTTATCCATTACGGTCACTATCCTATATGAGAGCAATTCATGGCACCCGAAAACAATTACAATAGTAACACCAAAGATAACTGATCAAAGATCACTGTAACATATATAATAATAATGAAAAAGTTTGAGATATTGTGAGAATTACCAAAATGTGACATAGAAAATGTAAGTGAGCATATACTGATGGAAAAATGGCTCCAATAGATTTGCTTGCTGCAGGGTTGACACAAATCTTCACTTTGTGAAAAAAAAATTTCATTATCTGCAAAATGCAACAAAATTAAGTTCAATAAAATAAGATATGCCTATATATGCACAGATTAGCTTGAATTAAAAATGTCAAAATAAGACCTTTTATATCAAAAACAAATATCATACTAGAAGCAAGTATTATATGATTCAGATTTTCCATGCTGGCTGCAGTCAAATTTGTTTTCTCTCTAGGTAATTAATTGGAGAAATATCTGTTAACTAAAAAGCTATAATTAATAATTGGATTTAGTTTCTTATATATTGAAAACAATCCAAATAAATCTTGAGTTTGTACATTGTGAAAAATACTTATTGTTTTCCAGGTTATGTTGTCAGAGATGATTTAGAAAAACTATGTACTATATATAATATTGTATGGCTGGACAAAAAAGCATATACACGTGTTATGATTTGTAACAATATTAAAATGTGGGTCCTGTCCTTTAATTTTTGTGTAACCCTAGCTACAGGTGGTTTCTTCGAGGAAAGAAAGACAATACCTTATTGAATCTCTCTGGTAACTTGTCTTTGGGTACTTCTAAGAAGTAATTTCAGAAATAAAGTTTTATTTTTTTCTAATGATTTTTTTCTATATAAGCAATATATAATTTGCTTTTCTGACAGTTTAATATAACTGGTATAATAATTTATATGCATTTCATAATCTAAATTTTTAAACCTAATATCATAGATCAATGCTAACTTTATGACACATATTATGAAAATTCAAAACACATGAATTGGTATATTGACTTTAAATTGTTGAGATGTTTTGTAAATATTCAGAAAACTTGTTACATTATAATCATTCTGTTTTCTTACTGCTGCCACAGATGATAGGCTTGGACATTTTCAGTTTGTGCAACCTATTTTGAGTGAGCACATACAGCAAGTAGACATACAGCCTTCTTCAAATACTTTTTAAATCTATTTTTTAGACCATTCTTTTTGGAGTTTTTGAACTACTTTGCTAAAAATGTTTTCTTATTTATTTATTTATTATTGATTGATTGATTGATTGATTGACTGACTGATGTTAAGAGACAGGGTTTCATTCCGTTGCCCAGGCTAGAGTGCAGTGGTGCTCACTGCAATTTTAAGCTCCTGGGCTCAAGAGATCTTCCTCGTTGAACCTCTTGAGTGCAGGAACTCCAGCCCTTTGCTACCATGCTCAGCTAATTTGCTATGTTGCTCAAGCTGGTCTTGAGCTCCTGGCTTTAAGCTATCCTCCCACCTTAGCCTCCCAAAGTGCTAAGATTACTGGTGAAAGCCACTGTGCTCAACCTACCAAAATATTTTCTTACCCTCTGTTCCTGGATTTTTTTTTATGACATCCTGTTAGTGACCTATGTTTTCTCTGTTCAAAATATTTAAAAAAATTTACTTTAAACATACTTTCGGTTAGATAGAAGTGTTATATATGGACCCAGAAGCTTGAGCATTTCTTTGTATAATATTTTTCTTGAGATAAATTCATAACTATTTTCTATCATTAGAACTCAAACTCTAGGTCACACATTCAATCTCCTAGAAACTTTGATGTTATACTTTTCTAATTAAATGCATTGATTATGTGGTCAATAATATATTTATTTCTACATGGAAAAACAAAACGTGACAATACTATATTCCATGATGGTCTTAGGCTTGATTGATTTACTAATATAAGCTAAAACTTCTGATTTCATTCTTAATTTTCATGGGACTCATTAAATTACAGATTCATGAGCTCTAAGCTCTTAAATAGCCGGCCATTTACAGAAGGATCGAGGTCAAAGAGGACGCTTGATTTATAGCCTTTCCTTTGACTAAAACCGTCAGCTCCCTTGCTTGGTCTTAAAGTCAGGGAACATTTTGTACATGCTTTGGGAATATTTCCATAAGAGAATGCTTTATTATTAAATGTCACTGTAATAACCCATTATTCCCATCAACACACAGTTTAACCACATAACTTTACATGGGTGTTTTATGTTTTGATGTTCACTTATTCACATTCAAGATAAGAAATCATTTAAAGTAATTGAGTTCCTTTGAAGGCTATAAAATAGTCAGAGTTTAGTTAAAGCAAAAGAAAAAAGTATCTCAGTGATTTTGGTAGAAAATGAATTAATTAAAAGAATATTGAGTCATCTAAAGGATTATAGAACAGGTGTAGCAACATGGAAAGATGCCTGGATTCACTGTCACAACTGTTCCAGATGGTAATTTGCTGTGGCCCTTCTAAGTACTAACCACTACTGTTGAACCACTTGACACTGTTAGTAGGGGAGCTTGAATGTTGCAACTAGTACACCTGCCATTATTGCCTTTGGACTCTATCTTATTGCAACCACCACCATCCCCAGTGATTTTATTTGCATCCCTGATTTCGTAATTCAGTAGGCATGCCTAGGTGAGCCTGATTATTGTTGCCGGATCCTAGGTCAAATGCTTTGCTTCAAGGAGGACTTAAGAAATGAGTATTCATTTTTTAAAAACAATTTTAGTGCAAAACAACTCTGTCTCCTACCAATACTCAAAATGAGGGAAAGTTCTCAGTCAAGCAGTAGCTTTAGATATGGACAGCTAAATAGAATGACATGTATTTGCTACAGGGCATAGAATATAGAATAAGATCGTAGACCACTCCAGATAAGAATAATCCAAATTATCCCTCAGATAAAAGCTGCCAAGGAGAATGACCTCATTCAAGTAGGACTTTGATGTAAGTGGGAAATTAACTTCTATTTTGTTAGTTCGCTGTGATTTTGATCATTGTTACTGCAGCATTTATTACTGTAGCATAGGTACATACTGACTAATAAAGCACTTAATACATTATAACAAAACTATAAAATATGTGAGAATAGTTCAGTGGTTATGAAATGGGTAACAAGAATAGATATATAACAGTCTGAATAGCCTGTATCCCATATTACACAGTGGCAAAATATTTGGCAAAAATGTCACCTGCAATATTTTGGGTGGCAGATCACATGCCTCTTTAGCCTACAGGCTAAATATTGGAGTGAGAGAGTTCCTCAAAGCAAGTTTCATGAAACTCTAGTCTTACAGAATATTCGAATAGGAAAGTATAAATATTGTATTAATGAATTAATTACTGATCAAGTTCTGTTTGCTACATGTCCCTCTTATAGATTCACAATATATACTTACTAATTAAAAGCTCTGAAAACTTCACTATTACAAAATGAAAAACAAGTGGTTAACCAAGTATATGCCAACATTAAAAATATAATCTAAACTAATACTTCAACTAAATCATCCTCTGAAGTATATGCTTTAGAAAACCCTGTACTGATGAGAAAATTTTAAGGAATAAGGGAAAGAACAGGATTAATGCTCTTTCCAATATACTGTTGCATCACTAAGATTTCTGGCCCTTGAAATCTGGATCCATCCCCTGGAAAACTTTAGGAAAAAAATAAAAACAATGTTAAATGGAGAATGTGGTTGAAGGGCATGAACTAAGCGATATGAAAACTCTACTTTGTCTCCCCTTTTAAAATGAATATAATCTACTTTTCTCTAACATTTTTGGTGGAGTCTTTCTGGGGACTTCAAAGAAGAGTCCCATAAACCCATTGGAGGAATAGCTGAATAACCGCTCAGAAGCAGCAAAGTTCTGAATTAAACACAGAAAAGAAATGGCATAAAATACATCAGGATATGAATCACCCTCATCTCTGTAGGGTGAAACTTTGGCCATTTTAATTTTCAACTTTATGCTTTTCCCAACATTCAATGATAAAACTGAATTTCCCTGAGAACTTGAAGTAAACAATATATTTTATGGAGAGAAAGAAAAGATATTGAATGGAGGCATGCATATAGGCTGGGTTTGGAAGGAATTATATAGCTACTATCTGCAGAAAAAAATAAAAAATGTGTCATGTAATTCTGGTTTAAAATAAGTTTATTATTTTTATACTATGTAAATACTCAAATATGGTAGTCATTCTGTTAACCACTACTTCCTAAATTTAGAATCAAATTATACAGGATTATCTAGCTCATGATTAAGAACATAGGCATAAACTCAATAGTTACCATTTTTAAAATTTACCTGCAATGTAGGTTTGCTTTACTGGTCGGTTTGATCAGAAATGATTATCATAAGAATTTTTGTTACCATTCTACCACCTGGTGACCAAACAAAGTATTTTTGGTTCATGTGAAAAGTTTCTCAGTTAAAGACCTGAGCTCATGCATTAAAGCGTCTAATGGAAATATAATTTTATTCCTCATCATGATTAGTAGAAAATAATCACTAGAGCTGAGAAAAAGTTTTAGAAGAAGTCAAACTTGAAATTTCTAATGGAAATTAAATCACAGAATTAATTTAAAATAGGACTGGGCTCTTTTTTCCTGGGGGCAGGACAAAGTAGAAATGCTGGCTTAAAAGCTATTTTCCATTTCCAACTTCAAAGTTTCAAGTTTTACCCCACAAAAAGTAACTTTTTGGTTAACTATAGTTTTTATTTTACCTCTGTAAAATATTAAAATGTTATTCGTGTAATCTCCTAAAATTGCCATGATACTTGCCACATTTTTACCCCAGTGATTTCTAATAGGAAATTTAACTACCTATTGAGGCAAGAAAAAGAAACATTTAGAGAATTGTGCATGGCAGTTGATTGATTACAGTGGCCTAAGCTAAGAGTTCTAAATTAAGTGATACACATGTCTTCTTCAGCCATTCATCTGACCAATGAAAAAAATCTATATAAAAAAAAATCTATAGAGAAGAAAACATAATTCAACAAAATGGCCATGAGTAGTTAAACCAGTAATTTGAAAGTACAATATTGGATCATGTAGTTGCTTTCTCTTAAGATTAAAGGAACTCAAAACATGTAGAACTTATTTTTAAAATCTGAAGATTTTAAACTTAAAAAAAAAAGCTTACTTTTATTGAGCAGGTTGAATCAACAGAATTTTGTGATCATATATGTATAAATATTATTAGAGAGGGAGGAGGTAAATATGGAGATGAAGTGTAGTTTTAGGTGATTTGAAATAATTCATTCCTTCATTCAAAAATATTTATTGATTGCCTCTATGTACCAGGCACTGTTTAATGAATGAGAGATACAATAGTGAATTAGACTAGCAAATGAAGAAAGAAACATCAGACCCTGGTAGCAATTCTATGCTACCATGGAATTGTGATAAGGGAAAGCCTTTTTGAGAAAATAGCATTTCAGGTGAGATCTGAGTGACACAGAAATGGGGAAAAAACATGACCAGCAGAAACAACACCAAAGACTTTGGTGGAACAGCTTTGGTTTTTCAAGAGACAGGAAGAAGACTGAGGTGGATAGCATGTGATGGGCAAAGAAAGAAAGCAGTATGAGGCTAGGAAGTTAGGACAAGGTTAGACATCATTGACTTTTACAATTTAGGCCAAGATGTATGATTTGACTCTAATGAAAGCCATTGCAACAGTCCCGGATCTTTTTGGCACCAAGGACTGGTTTCATGGAAGACGATTTTTCCACTGGTGAGGTGAGGGGAGGAGGTGACGCTGAGCTTAGGCAGTGATGCCAGCGATGGGGAGCAGCTGTAAATACAGATGAAGCCTCTTGCTGTGGGACTGGACAATTTTTCCATAGATGGGGGATGCCAGGGGTGGGAAGTGGAGCTCAGGCAGTGATGCACGGCCAAGGGGTAGGGGAACACAGCATTATAGGGAAGCAGAGGTGTGGTAAGATCTGACATAGGTGTTCAAAAGATTGAAGTATTTTGCATAAGAAAGAAAGAATTCTGCTGCGGTTGTGCTTTGGAAAATGGCTTGTCAAGAGACATGGATATAATCAGAAAACCAGTAAGGAAATTCTCTTTGTGGTTCTCAAGGGACTTGCACTGTGTTATGCATTGTGTCAAGTATTTCAAAACCCCCTATGGCATACTTGCAAGATAAGAAATATTGAAGAAGTCTATAGATGAGTCAGAGAAGTTATATAATGTGCACTAAGTCACAGAGATCATATTTGGGGGCACTATGGAATCCTGATTGGATCTGCCCCCAAATTCCAGGTTTTTACCACTTTACTGTATTGCCCGAGTACAACCCCTTCAGATTAGTTGTGACTTATTCACCAAACATTCATCAGCTATATTTGGCTGGTGAAATACAAAGTGTGAAGAATATAGACATGTATGTCTGCAATTTGTTGAACTGTTTATACTATCTAATCGAGAATGAGATTTTCCTTTCGTTTACCTTCTTTGGTCTCTGTGATGATGAATTTTATATGTCACTTTTACTGAGACATGAGGTGCTCAGATATTTGAATCAAAAAAATATTCTGAGTGTTTCTGTGATGGTTATTTCGGATGAAGTTAACATTTAAATTGGTAGACTGAGTAAAGTAGATTTCCCTCCCTAATGTGGGTGGGCCTCATCCATTCAGTTAAAGGCTTGGATAGAAAAAAAGGCTAACCTTCCTCCTAGTAAGAGAGAATTCTTCCTGTCAGACAGTTTTCTGGGACATCAATTATGCCTGGATCTATAGCAGCTCCTGGCCTTTCAACTTGAAGTGGAACATTGAATCCATAGATTTTGAACTTGGCAGTTTCCATAATCCTGTGGGGCAGTTCCCAATAATAAACCTCTTTATTCATATACATCTATATACCCTATCAGTTTTGTTTCTCTGGAGAATCCTAACTAATATAGCTTCCACAAGTGTAAGTATATGTTTGTGTCTGATCAATGAAGCTTATTAGATGGGGGAAGCACTGAAGAACAGAGTTTTACAGATACACACAGGAAATCTAAAAAGTCTGATGAGCTACCATATAGGATTGTTCCATAGTCCATGTAGTCACACAGCACAACCTAGAGATGATCTAACAAGACATACTTTTTTTGTCATTTGGGTACACAGTGTAGTGATGGCACATATTTTTTGGCCTTCTGAGCAATTCTTAAAGATATTAGAAATTTATGTCTCTGGAAACAGGAAAATTCTTTGATTCTTCAAAACCATTTATGTTTCTATGTAAACAGGAAAATATGTGTTCATCTGACAGAATACAGAATAGACTAAAATAAAATCAATGGGACCAAAAATGGCTTTTTATGAAAGATTGATAAAACTGACAAAAGTCTACTTTTACCAGTCGTTAAGAAGTAAAACCCAAATTACCACCATTAGAAATGAAAATGGAGACATCAACATGTTTACTAAAAATCTCAAAAGGATAAGATGATATTATAAAAAAATTATAGAAATACATTCTAAAACTTAGAGGTAATGGACAAATTCTATGAAATATACAAGTTACCAAAATTGAAATGAGAAGAAATAAAAAATCTAAATAAATCTTAACCAATTTAATCCAACAATAAACAAAAACATAATATATCACTAAAATTGAAATGAGTTTATTTGCATAATTAGTCTAACATTCAAAAACTATAATTCAACTTATTAACAACCTAAAAAATAATGTGTTCATCTCAATTGATGTAGGGAAGAAGCATTTTTTAAGCAGAATTCAATATTCATTCTTGAAGAAAGCTCTAGGGAAAGTAATAAAAGAAATCTCCTCCACCATCTAAGGGTATCTTTGAAGAACTTATAGTTAATATCACTTAATGGTGAAAGACTGAAAGCTTTATGTCTCCCCATCCTAAAAAAACAAGGATATCTACTCATCACTTCCATTCAGTATTCTCAGAGATCCTAAACAGTGCAATAAGGCAAGAAAGAGAAATGAAAGGTTGGAGCTGAATCAGAATAATTTTTTTCCTTATTTGTAGATAACATGCTCATGTATATGAAATATGTTAAATATTTCACATAAAAAACTGGAATTAATAAATTAATTTAGCAAGTTTATAAAATATACGGTCAAGATAAAATAATCAGTAGTATTTCTAGGCACAGGCAATGAACCATTATAAAATAAAATCATAATAAGCATTAATATTTAGAATAACAGAAAAATATAAATAAGAATAATTTTTAAATTTAACAAAATATTTTGAGATATATACTAGATAGCACAAGATATTGCTGAAAGATATATTAAAAGTCCAACAAATAGATACATTCATGAATTGAAAGTGTCAATACTGTCAATACTGTTAATTTTCAAAGGTGATCTATAGATCAATGAAATAGCAATTCAAATCCCAGCTCATATTTTATAAAACTTATTATACTGGTTCTAAATGGTGTATTGCAATGCAAAGGGCCTAGAATAGTCATAGCAATTTTTAAAAGGTAAAAAGAAAGTTAAACACCTCCACCATCTGATTTCAAGTTTAGAATTCAAGATAATGTATATTAGAATAAGAATTATCACATAAATTAGTCGAACAGAATAGAGTGTCCATAAACTTAACCACACATATAGGTTCAAATAATTTTAAACAAAGATGCCAAAGTAATTCAGTATAGAAAAACTAGACTGTACAAACATTTTTGCTAAAACAATTTAATATATATATATATTTCAAAAAAGAGTTTAAAGCTTTCTTCAAACTATACAGAAAACCAAATAAAAATGGATAACAGATAAATAAATATTGAAACATAGTTACAAAATTTCTAGAGGTGAACATAAAATAAAATATTAATGATTTTGGGGTGGTAATATTTCACAGAACATAGAAAGAAGTAATCAAAATATACCAAGTTCATAAAGCATATTTCATCAAAATTAAAATTAAATATTGTTAAAAATGAGAAGAAAAAAACAGATTAGTTAAGCACATCATACCAATATAGATGTAGATATATCATATATCTATATGCATATATGGATATATCTGCATACATGCATATATGTATACAGATATATAAATGTTATATATGTATAAATACAACTCTTTCAAAGTAATACTAATAATACAGAAAATCCAATAGAAATGAGCAAACTATTTGAACATGAAAATCACTTAAAAATGTATAATTGCCCAATAAATATACAAATAAATGTTCAATTAATAATTAAATGTTCTTTAATCCTCAGGGAAATTCAAACTAGAATCACAAGGAGACACCATTTTTTACACTATACAATTACTAAAGTAAAATGCATCATAATACCAAGTGTTAATGAAGATGTGCAGCAAAAGAGCCTATCACATTTTACTAGTGAGACTGTAAAACTTTGTAATCAGTTTGAAAACATTTGACAGTCTCTTCCGAAGTAAGCATTAACTTACCATATATCCCAAGAATTAAATTCTTAAATAAGGGTCCAAGAATAATGCAAACATATATCCATTACAATACTTGTAAATAATGAGGAAAAAAACCTATGTTTATCAACAGGTGAATAAAAATTTGTGGAATATTGAGAAAATAGAATAATTCTCAGCAAAGTAAATGAGAACTTAGTGATACACACAACATGAATGCATTACAAAAACATTAAGATAATAGACCCATTAAGAGATAGACACAAATAATAGTTCATTCTCTATGATTTTATTTATATGAAATATTAGAATAGTGAAATCTAATCTGTTGATAGAAATCAGAACAGGAGTTGCTGAGATTAGAGGAGTTGGGAAGATTTTCCACAAAATAATATGAAGAAGATGGATAGTTTAGATGATGTTTATAGAATTTTTATATATTTGTCAATATTCAATAAACTTTATACTTTTAGTAGGTGCATTTTGTTTACTGTAATTTTTACTCAACACAGTTACTTTTTAAAAGATTGACCATAGGCATCAATCCATCACTTGCCATATATAAGTAAAATAATTTCCAAGTTTATTATCATTCTTTGACCAAAATTTGCTTTTCTCTGTGCCATTTTGCTTTTGTTTATTCAAAAACAACTCTGTATAAATCTAACTCTATTATAGAAAAGGAAAAAAAGAAACAATTGCAAAATGTTCCAGAATTATGAGTAAATAGGCTCATCTTTGTAGATAAGAGATAGCCTAAGTGTTGTATGACCTTGAAAAGAAATATAATTTTAGACATTTGAATATATTTGTTGAATGTATAATGAGACACAGAGCCATGAAACCCTATCATTTTTTTCCTTTTTTACCACATCCAACTCAGGGATGTAAATGATTACACATAGTTTTTGTGGCTTCCTCTGTAGATATAATTATTGTCTTTTCCACATGTATCAACTATTTTATAATTCCATGACTTTTTCATAGCCATAAATTTATATATTCCTTAGTGTATACTTATTGCTTCAAGAAAAGCAATTTAATAAGTGCATTTTATTTCTCTGATTGTTATGTAAGTTCTTTACTAAAATGAGTTCCAACAGAAAGAAAGCACAGGCATACATTTCTAGATTGTTCTGTATAAAGGACCTGAGAAATATTTGAAGTTGCATGATTATATCAATATTTTTGTATGCAAGTGGAGAAAAACCTTAGGTGCAAAATAGATTATAATGCCAATCATTTACCTGAGTCTGGAACAGTTATGGCCATTATGTTCACTGAACTGTATCCAGTTGGCAGAAGTTAATCTAGAGGGAGAAAGTCTAAATATCAACAAAATGTGTTTCTGGTTAGATAATAAAACCTTGGTGGCTCTGATCACTTGGCAGTCTTCCAATTCTAAGTCTGTCTCACACCTGCTTCATCTATTTATTTTATGTGTTCTCTGGTTTACACGCTGCCACATTTAGAAAAACCCACACTCTTCCATTAATCTAATTACCAATGCTGATTTCTTGATTTAGTTTAAGAAATTCCAGTGGCTAAAGCCAAAGTTTCTCATACAAAGTAAGATTTTTTGCCAGAACATGGAGGGTAATTAATAATGTGGCAATATTTTAAACAAAAATGTCTTCTCTAAAGAAGCTTAAAGGCATTTATTATGCTATCGTCTAAACCTGGTTTAATGGGTCTCAATGTTAAAACTCAGCAGGTTTGAGATATAAAAGGAAACTAGAACTATAGGGCATCGATTTGACCTTTTGTTGTGATTTACCTGTGTTTTAAAGGATGTAAAATAGTACTAGAAAATCGAAGAAGTAGACTATTAATGTTTTCTTATCTCACATAATTTATTTATAATTAATAGTAGTAAAATACAATAAAATATGCCTGACAAATTGTATATATAGCTACAAACCTTAAAACACCATACTTCATCATTAAATGCCATAATTTTATGGGTTTATGCAAGTTGTATCTATGTTATGTTATAACAGCAATAATTCATAACAACTTGTTTTATCTTTTTCCATAAATTGAATGGCTGTTCATTAGTTCCATAGTGCACTCAGAGCAAAAAAAAAAAAAAAAAAAGTGGAACATGAAGACGATATTCGATGTCTTCCTGAAAATAGACTTGGTCTTTGTCTTAGAATTAATGTGAATAATTCTCTTATAATAGCAATAAAATTAAAGTGAAATCATTAAAAAATAATTCTAGGAAGGAAAAAGAATAAAATTAGAAATATGATTCAACAATTGCTTATTTCTTTCACTGTGGCCCTACTCCCAATTGTAGAATATTGATTTATCAACTTTAAAAGAGTACCTACAGTATGCTATATTTTAGTGTTGAAGTCTAGAGATAAAAATGTGAGTGGGACATGACCTTTTAAAGTGTGACTTTAAGATGTTTCAGATGCAGTTCCGGAGTGATACAAATGATCTCAGTATGACATGATAAGTGCAGTATTAATAGATTCCAGTGGGGCATTACAGTACCACGGGGGAGGTGAGTATTTTCCAGAGGATAATTCAGTGCTACAAAATGAAATGTTCTCCAAGGGAAATTTTAAAGAATGAGAGGAAAAGATATACCATTAAGATGATAAAAACAGCATGAGCAAACATATAAATTTGAAATGGCAACGAAAAGTATGAGTAACTATTAGCAGAGTAGTATGGTTAGGTTTTTATCTTCAAACTATACAGTGTCCTTTATGTGTGATTGACACAACTGGCAAGTGGAGAGGATCTATGCCTATGTTAAACTCGAGTTTAAAATATTTACAGGAATTAACCAACATTGTTCACTGAATAAATTGGAGGTCTGGGATGCAAAACCATTCTTTATTAGCAAACATATTAAGCCAGAACTTCTACTTTTATAGGTCACCAAATTTAACACCAATTTCTTTCTTTCTTTTTTTTTTTTTTTTTTGAGGCAGAGTCTCACTTTGTTGCCCAGGCTAGAGTGAGTGCTGTGGCGTCAGCCTAGCTCACAGCAACCTCAAACTCCTGGGCTCAAGCAATCCTTCTGCTTCAGTCTCCCGTGTAGCTGGGACTACGGGCATGTGCCACCGTGCCTGGCTAATTTTTTTTCTATATATTTTTAGTTGTCCAATTAATTTCTTTCTATTTTTAGTAGAGACGGGGTCTCGCTCTTGCTCAGGCTGGTTTCGAACTCCTGAACTTGAGCAATCCACTCGCCTCGGGCTCCCAGAGTGCTAGGATTACAGGTGTGAGCCACCACGCCTGGCCCTTAACACCAATTTCTTTACACAAATTTTAAAGATAGCATATACATCCATCAAAGTCATAAGTGTGTATTGTGTTTGTTTTGTTGAAATCACAGATACACTGTACACATTTACTTCATTAAGGTGGCTATGCTGTACATTTGCACTTTGCTAGAGTTCTTTGAAAAACAGTATCGAGGAGTAGTTCTCTCAATATTAATAATCACATGTCACATCCATTCTCGGAATAAGCCCTTACCTAAGTTGAGAGATTTGTCTTCATTTTGTTTTTGATTGTGTAAGTTCAATCCACTCTCCTATCACAGAAGAAATTGCTTCTCCTCCACTATCAAACAATAATGTCTGGAAAAATTTAGAAGTCAAGGCGATTTTTATGTTAAAAATGAAACTGATTCACTGTTTTCTACTGCATTTCTAATTAATTGTTTGGCTGATTATTTATCTATTTTGGAAGCTTTAGCATTTATGACCCAACATTTGGTCTTCCAGGTGACTACATTTACATTTTGAGAATGGGAGAGAAATTGGGAATGACCTTTTTGTGTGATACTATTTGAACTGCAACTGACTGACCACTGAAAGGTAAGGGAAGTAGTTGTCAAGAAGATTTAAAGTCACTGTCAAGTTTACACAGCTGGCTGTCAGAGGAATGTGATTTTGTTGAAATTAAGTACCAACAACTACTGGACCATAGAGATGCACATTGGTTATTATTATTGCTTGACATCCGGCATCTTCTTTGAGATGTTTACATTGTTTCCCTTGTCAGAAACAAAGTGCCCTATGGTGCGATCTTCATCAATTTTCTTTAAAATTTAGGGTATGTGTTTGTGTCCATGAATCTAATATTCAAGATTACAGAAGTCAAAAACAGCTTTCTTTTTAAACTATGTAGCTTATTGACAATCACAAGAGATAGGCTGCTAAATAATAAAATACTTGTGCTTTCTTGCACTATGAAATAATTTGACTTAAAATGACAATATAAATTAAAAATACATATATATATAGCTATATACCTTTGACATACTGAAGAGGTATTAATAAATGATCTTCATATGTTGAATATTTTGTTTTTTCTTTGGTATTAAAATTATGTATATGAAAGTTGCTGGGAGGCTTGTCAAATTATAAAGATTAAATAGAAGCTTAAAATTTCTATAAATGAATAAATGTTTACTAAACCTTTAAAATATATCAACAAATTCTAGATTTGGAGGCAAAAAAGACAAATATTTTATACCGTCTAACTTAAAGTTTATGGCCTAGCAATTGTAAGATGATCATTTTTCTCTTCTTGATAACAGTTGGCATGTTTACTTTCATATATAAAGCAAAATGTTCAAGTTCTTTGTTTTCTTTTTTGAGGCAGAATCTCACTCTGTTGTCCCGGCTCGAGTGCCGTGGTGTCAGCCTAGCTCACAGCAACCTCAAACTCCTGGGCTCAAGTGGTCCTTCTTCCGGCATGTGCCACCAAGCCCAGCTATTTTTTTTCTATTTTTGGTAAAGACTGTATCTAGCTCTTGCTCAGGCTGGTCTCGAACTCCTGAGCAAAAAGGATCTACCTGCCTCAGCCTCCCAGAATGCTAAGATTACAGACACCATGCCTGGCCTAAAATGTTCAAGTTCTGACATAAGTACATCATGAACTAATTGCTAAGATAATCAAAGAGTCAGATTTTCATTATGGTGTTTTATATTACAAATATAGTCCATAATTTACAAAATCACATACACCCATCTCTGATACCTAGAAATTTTCCAGAATTTTTTCAATTTTCCAAAAATACTTTATTTACAGGAAACCATAGATCTATTTCTAAATTGTAACTTATTTTAACATCAATTTTTTAATCTTGTCCTCCTTGGTATCACACAGTACATCTCCCTAGTCTAACTAGAACATAACTACCTTTATATCTCCACTATATAAATTATAAGTATGTGTGTTTCTTTTTATATGTATGGCTTGCCTTTTCTCAAATGCCAGCTTCAGTAACTATAGGACATTTGATTTGTACGAATATATTTGCAATCTGAACAATGTTAACAAAACTCCATTTTTACCACCTGAATACCAGTCACACTATCTCATGCCTGAAGTATTATAAAAAGCTTCATAAAAACAACATTGTTATATAAGAAATGTGAACACACTACTTTTGCACAAGTATCTAGGACTGTATCTAGCATACAGAAAGTACTCAACTAATTGACAATATGAAATTATAAGAAAATATTACTCTGTAACTCTACTTATGCAACACCTTTCAGAGCAACAGAATTTGGAATTGAAAAAGAATTCAAACTCCTCTTGGATCATTTAAGAAAATAATAGGAGAGCACTGATAAAGCTGGAGTAGTCTAATTATGTCAACCAACTGCCTTGCATCCCTGTTTTTATATATACAGTAATCTTGAAGGTGTGAGAATTCAAAGACAGATACAAGGTAAATGATAAAGATTTTCTCATCAACTATCTCTAAAGTGCTTAAGTGATACTAATAAGTAACTTTATATACAAGGTGCATGTATACCCTATAAAAAAATGTCAATGCCAGCAGTTAATGAGTATGGAAATTGCTCAATATCTCTTGTAAAACCAACTTTTATATAGCTGCTGGAAGACTTTTAAAGGTTAAGGTTTTGGTATGTGAAATTTGGAGCTTCAAGTGTGTAAAAACATAGCAGAGGCTCAACTCCAGCTGTTTAAAAGATTTAACTAAAAACATAATTACCTGAATTTCTTTATGAACAGCATATGTCCCCTTGAGCGCTACCCATCTGGCCTTAATATACTGTCAGTCCTGCAAATTGATCATAATACAACCCGTGTGTTTTTATAGCAACATAAGAGAGATTAGTGGCTTAGTGGCCTTATGCGTAGTTGTGAAATAGTCAAAGTATTGTGAGCAAAGCATACTGTGTGACATTTATCTCTTAAAATTCTCCTCTATAGTGCATATAGTTAAGAGTGAAAGCAGCACAATCAGCTAAAAACTATTTTCCTTTCTTTTACATGTTAAAAGGCAAATGAAAGTTATCAAATTGAGACAAGTGATTAATAATATGATTTGATACTATATAGCCCAGTAGTGCTTAGCTTTCTCTACACTGCCTACGTTTTTAGAATTAATTCATATCTGCCAGAATAGCTATAATAAAAAAGAAATACAATAACAAGTGTTGGTGAGAATGGGAAAACTCCTGAACAATCTTAGATTATTGGTGAGAGTATAAGATGGTGGAGACACTTTGGAAAACAGTTTGGCAATTGTTTACCATGTTAAAGTCTTATCATAGGACTTAGCAATTGCATTTCTAGATATTTACCCAAGTGGGAAAAAAAGTATATATGTCACAAAGACTGTGATGTGACTCTTCATAACATGATTATTTGTAATAGCCCAAAGTGTGAACCATTCAAATATCCATCAACTGATGACTCAATAAAAAAATCATATGATATGTCCATCTCCTTGATTAATATTTGAAAATAAAATGGGAGAAATTACTGGAATGTATTTAACTAAGAAGGTGAAAGAATTCTACAGGGAGAACTGTTAATTTTTATCAAACCTTTTTAACAATAGACTGTATTCTAGCTTGGCTTTGATATGAAGGTGCATTTTATAATCTGCAAATACCGTGACACTTCCCATTGAATTTTGATTTATATTTTCATAATTATGTTACTTCTTGCTAGAGGTTTTCTCCATTTCTTTTTAATTCAGCTTCTCTATCTATTTCTCTATCCCTCTCTTCTGACTCCTTTGAAAAACCACTCAAACATTTACATAGTTGCTTCCACTTGGCTCCTAGACCCCCAGTACAGAAGTAGGATGTTTAAAAGATGTTTTGGAATTATTGTGATATGATGATATTGGACATCTTAATCGCAGAACATGTAGAGCACTTTTTTTAGTGTCAAATTGTATTTCCTCAAATAGTGTCTGCATAATATTTTATTTTCCTAAAAAAATTATCTTATAAAATCCAGCAGCTAGGCTTTTATCAAGTTCCTTTCATCAATGGGATTATGGAAAAGATTCATAGCTTCTGCTGTCTGTTGTAATCTTCTCTTGTCTTAAATGGAAGAATTTCAATTCCCAGCACTGTCTCATGCAGGACTTGAACACATAAAAATCTATGATTCTGTTTTTCATTGTTTTTATATTTCTGTTTCACATAAATAGGATTTGTTATAAGTAAGGCTACCTTTGTCTGCATTTTTTCAATTATTAATCTGTGTTTTAGTAAGTGGATATAGCAAAAAGTGAACTGACACAACTCTCTTGATTGAGGTTCATAGTTCATTACATATTTTGTTTCTGAAGAGCACACTGAGATGTGTGGATGTGTGTCAAGTCTATAAAGCAGAAGGCAAATCTTTATAGCACACAAGTGTGATGAGGACTTGGAATGACACTGAATTCATATCTGCTTACATGTAAAATTTCATCATCAGTCATTTTTCTAGTTCTACTCTTTCTATGCTATTCGATTCAGTTTTAGAGTATAGAGTATAACATATACACTTTGCAATTAATAGAATTTTGAAGAAATTTTTGCAAAAGTGATTGATTACTTGTGGAGTAGTATACTTAATTTTCAATGCCCCACTTATCCTGCTAGAATGTTTTCTTTAAAAATAGGTAATGACCCATGTAAAGATTCATAACACATCTAAAACTCACTCTGGACATTTTTATTACTACTCGCAGACTGCACAGTCTCCAGTACCTCCTTACTGGCTCTTACATTGCAAAAGCCTCTATTACCGTTACCCAGTGAAAATGTTATAGTTACTTCACAGCCTGGGATTTTACATCACATTTTAAGCACATTAAAGTGACAGCTATAAATTAATTCAAAGGACCATAAATATGTGTTTACTGGGTAAGTTAGTCTTAAAGAAACCAAAAAGTTTGTATTTGCAGTTCCTATCTCAAAGAAACTCATTTTACAAAAGTAAATGTATTTTTATGTATACTTTCCCCATAGATTATTGTTTCCTATTAGGTAACTCAAAGGAACTCTTCCCATTTATTAGGGTTATGTGACCATTAATGTGGAACATTTGACATGTGCTGAACATGTTAATGAAAATTATCACTGAAACAGCATTTTCCCCAAGCTGTAAAATACAGGACACAGAAAACCTGATTAGTCACTATGACAGAGTGAACACTTGAGAATTACTTTTCTTTGCATATCATTTTAAAAATCAATTAGATGGATGCATAGAGATCAATATTATTTAGTGTAGGAAAACAAAAGAGAGTACAGCTCTTCCAGCTACTGACTCCTAATTTTTTTCTCTTTGGGCTGGCAATCTTAGGAAAAGGTTCTTGGAAAAACATGTAATAAAGGTCACCTTCAGTGGCAAGAATTGCCCTTTTGCTTCTTTTCAGAAGCATGATGCTATCAAATTCAATACACAGTGAAAAGATACATCATTGGACTATTGTGATATTTTATAAATAAAATTTGAAAATTGGTCTTTGACAATAAAGAGAAAAAAGTATTTTATTGTGTCCTTCCTTTTTCTCTTGCCTACAATTTATTATTGAGTATTTTTCTAGTTTTGCGGTTGTTTATAAAATGTCAAACCTGACATTTGGTGTTATTTTTAAGACCTATGAATGCCACATGGTAAGACATCGCATCTATATTTAAAAGCTCCTTATACAAATTAATTCCGTAATTTTATATGTTTTTTGAGGCATGTTTTTGAGAACATGTTTCAACTTTATTATGAGGAATAGTTTTATGAAACATTATACAGGAAGTAAATTTATTCCTTTCCAGAAAGAAGTGGTATTATAAGAAATTATACAGAAAGGATCTCCTTGCTTTTGAGCAAAGCTTAGTATTTAAATTTTAAATCATTCTTTGACAATTGGCCTTGGAGTTGATTTTAGAGTGATATGTTCTTTTGATTAAAGGTACTATAAATTATTTTTAAAAACTAAGCCCTGAAAACGAAGAAAGAAAGAAAGAAAGAAAAACACCTTTTCCTTCAATAACATTATACTAAAAAGCTGCGAAGATCAGTTATCTTTTGTTGACATTATCTCACTTGTCTATAGTCCTATCTGTTTATTTTCTAAGAATGTTTTCATTTTATTGTTGTTGCTGTTGTTGTTTTCAAAAGATCTCAACACAATGTAACTCTCTAGGAAACTTCTCTATCTTAATGGATCATGTGGTGCTATCTTGTTACACAGTCTTACAACACTATGTATACTATCTTCATAACACTTATAGGTTGTATTTCAATTTATTTTTGTGATTATTAGATTGATGTCTGGTTCTTCACTAAGATAAAAATATCATGAAAGAAGGACTGAGTCTAGTTGTGTGTAACATAATCTTCTCCATTACCAAGCACACTGTCAATGATGCATGAATAAACAAAATATCAAACTCTTACATCTAATGTGAAAAGTCTCTGTGTTCAGAAAGCAGACTCACCTTCCCACATAAATATTAACATTACATGTTTCGGTGGACTAACCATAAAATAAACATTTATATTTCACAGGCTATCATAATAGTTAACACTAATTTTTTTTTTATGGTTTTCATTTTTTTTTTCATCTTTCTTTTTTTTTTCGGCATATTATGGGGGTACAGATTTTAAAGTTTCAATAAATGCCCATTGCCCCCCCGCCCCCCAAAAGTCTGAGTCTCCATCATGACCATCCCCCAGATGGTACACATCTCACTCATTATGTATGTATATACCCGCCCCCCTCCCTCCTCCCACCTGCCCAATACCCTATTACTGTAGCACCTATGTGTCCACTTAGGTGCTACTCAGTTAATACCAGTTTGCTGGAGAATATATCTGGTGCTTGTTTTTCCATTCTTGGGATACTTCATTTAGTAGTATGGGTTCCAGCTCTAACCAGGAAAATATATGATGTGCTATATCACCATTGTTTCTTAGAGCTGAATAGTACTCCATGGTATACATATACCACATTTTATTAATCCATTCTTGGATTGATGGGCACTTGGGCTGTTTCCACAGCCTTGCAATTATGAATTGTGCTGCTATAAACATTCGAGTGCAGGTGTCTTTTTTGTAGAGTGTCATTGGATCATTTGGGTAGATGCCCAGCAATGGGATTGCTGGATCAAATGGTAGATTCACTTGTATCGCTTTAAGGTATCTCCATATTGCTTTCCACAGAGGTTGAACTAGTTTGCAGTCCCACCAGCAGTGTAGGAGTGTTCCTCTCTCTCCGCAACCACGCCAGCATTTATTGTTTGGAGAGTTTTTGATAAAGGCCATTCTCACTGGGGTTAAGTGATATCTCATTGTGGTTTTGATTTGCATTTCCCTGATGATTAGAGATGTTGAGCATTTCTTCATATGTTTGTTGGCCATTCTTCTGTCTTCTTTAGAAAAGTTTCTGTTCAAGTCCTTTGCCCACTTTTTAATGGGGTTATTTGATTTTTTCTTGCTGATTTTCGTGAGTTCTAAGTATATTCTAGTTATCAGTCCCTTATCGGATGCATAGGATGCAAAAATTTTCTCCCATTCTGTAGGTTGTCTGTTTACTTTCATGACTATTTCTTTGGCTGTGCAGAAGCTTTTTAGTTTGATCATGTCCCATTTATTTATTTTTGTTGCTGCTGTGATTGCCTTTGGGGACTTCTTCATAAACTCTTTGCCCAGGCCAATGTCTAGGAGAGTGTTTCCAACTTTTTCCTCTAGAGTTCTAATAGTTTCATACCTTAGGTTTAAGTCTGTTATCCAGCGTGAGTTGGTTTTTGTGAGAGGTGAAAGGTGTGGGTCCTGTTTTAGCCTTCTACAGGTGGCTATCCAGTTTTCCCAACACCATTTATTGAAGAGGGATTCTTTTCCCCAGCGTATGTTTTTGTCTGCTTTGTCAAAGATGAGATGGCTATATGAGGATGGTTTTATATCAGGATTCCCACATCTGTTCCACTGGTCAATATTCCTATTTTTGTGCCAATACCATATTGTTTTAATTAATACAGCTTTGTAGTATAGTTTGATATCTGGCTTGTTAATGCCTCTCATTTTGTTTTTGTTGCCTAGAATTGCTCTTGATATTCGGGGTCTTCTTTGGTTCCATACGAAGCGTAAAATTATTTTTTCTATATCTGTGAAGAATGCTGATGGGATTTTAATAGGTATTGCATTGAATCTGTAGATCAGTTTGGGTAGTATAGACATTTTGATGATATTGAGTCTGCCGATCCACGAGCATGGTATGGATTTCCATCTGTTTACATCCTCTGCTATTTCCTTCCTCAGTGTTTCATAGTTCTCCCTGTAGAGGTCTTTTACGTCCTTGGTTAAGTATATTCCTAGGTACTTTAATTTCTTTGTTGCTATTGTGAAGGGAATTGAGTCTTTGATTTGGTTCTCAATTAGATTGTTGTTGGCGTATATGAATGCCTCTGATTTCTGTGTATTGATCTTGTATCCTGAGACTTTACTAAATTCATTGATCAGTTCCAGGAGTCTCTTGGTTGAATCCTTGGGGTTTTCTAGATACAATATCATGTCATCAGCAAACAGTGAAAGTTTGATCTCTTCTGCCCCTATTTGGATACCTTTGATTCCATTTTCCTGTCTGATTGCTGTAGCCAAGACTTTCAGTACTATGTTGAACAGAAGTGGAAATAGTGGGCAGCCTTGTCTGGTTCCAGTTCTAAGTGGGAATGATTTCAATTTTTCCCCATTCAGTATGATGTTGGCTATGAGTCTGTCATATATGGCTTGTATCATTTTTAGGTATGTCCCTTCTATGCCTATTTTCTATAATGTTCGTATCATGAAAGGGTGTTGAATTTTGTCAAAAGCTTTTTCTGCATCTATTGAAAGAATCATGTGGTCTTTGTTTTTGCTTCTGTTTATGTGGTGAATTGCATTTATAGATTTACGTATGTTGAACCATCCCTGCATCCCTGGGATGAAGCCCACTTGGTCGTGGTGGATTATTTTTTTGATAAGTGTCTGGATTCGGTTAGCTAAGATTTTGTTGAAAATTTTTGCATCTATATTCATTAGGATTATTGGTCTGTAGTTTTCTTTTTTTGTTGCATCCTTTCCTGGTTTTGTTATCAGAGTAATATTCGCTTCATAAAAGGTGTCAGGGAGGTTTCCGTTCTTCTCGATGTTGTGGAATAGTTTCTGCAAGATAGGTACTAGTTCTTCTTTGTAAGTGTGGTAAAATTCAGGTGTGAAGCCATCTGGACCGGGACTTTTCTTTTTAGGGAGATTTTTAATTGCTGTTTCTATTTCAGCTGTTGAGATTGGTCTGTTCAGGGAATCTATTTCTTCCTGGTTGAGCCTAGGGAGGCTGTGTGTTTCTAGAAATTTGTCCATTTCCTCCACATTTTCCACTTTGTGTGCATAAAGATTTTTGTAGTATTCATAAATTGTATCTTGTGTCTCTTTGGGATCAGTTGTGATATCTCCTTTTTTATTCCTGATGGAGCTTATTAGAGATTTCTCTTTTCTGCTTTTCATTAGCTTAGCCAATGGCGTGTCAATCTTGTTTATTTTTTCAAAGAACCAACTTTTTGTTTTATTAATCTCCTGAATAGCTTTCCTGTTTTCAATTTCGTTTAGTTCTGATTTGATCTTGTTGATTTCACTTCTTCTGCTGGGTTTGGGGTTGGTCTGTTCTTCTTTTTCCAGCTCTTTGAGTCGTTTCATTAGATTGTCTATTTGTGATCTTCTTGCCTTTTGGTTATAGGCATTTATGGAGATAAACTTTCCTCTTAGAACTGCTTTAGCTGTGTCCCAGAGGAGTTGATAACTTGTCTCTCCATTGTCGTTTTCTTCATAGAAGTTTTTTATTTCCGTCTTGATTTCTTCATTTACGAAGTAATCATTTAGTAGGAGGTTGTTTAATTTCCACGTTTTTGTGTAGAAATGTGAGTTTCTGTTAGGGTTGATTTCTAGTTTTATTCCACTGTGATCTGAGAAGGTACATGGTATGATTTCTATTTTTTTAAATTTCTTGAGATTTTCTTTGTGTCCTAGGATATGGTCAATCTTAGAGAATGTCCCGTGAGCTGATGAGAAGAACGTATATTCAGTGGATTTTGGGTAGAATGTTCTGTAGATGTCTGTCAGACCCAATTGTTCTAGAGTTTTGTTTAAGTCCATTATTTCTTTATTAATTTTCTGTTTGGAGGATCTGTCTCGTGCCGTCAGTGGGGTGTTGAAATCTCCGGCGATTATGGAGTTGCTATTAATCTATTTGCTTAGCTCCAGTAAGGTTTGCTTTATGAATCTGGGTGCACCTAAGTTGGGTGCATATATATTTAAAATTGTTATCTCTTCTTGTTGGACTGTGCCCTTCACCATTATATAATGACCCTCTTTGTCTTTTACTACTTTTGCTGGTTTAAAAACTAAATCGTCTGAAATTAGAACTGCCACACCAGCCTTCTTTTGGCTTCTATTTGCTTGGAATATTGATCTCCACCCTTTTATTTTTAGTCTATGTGCATCCTTGCAGGTTAAATGTGTTTCCTGAAGACAGCATATACTTGGCCTGTATTTTCTTATCCATTCAGCCAGCCTATGTCTCTTGAGTGGAGAGTTTAAGCCATTCACATTTATTGAGAGAACTGATAGGTAAGGTAGATTACTGATCATTCTGGTGGGTTGGATGTTGTTGCTATGATTTCTGTCTTGAGCCATTGTAATATCTGGCCTTTAATATCTTTGGGTTTTGGTTGTTTTTATATCCGTGGATTATTATTATGATGTTCCGTGCATAACGCTGTTTTAAGTACTTCTTGTAGGGCTGGTCTTGTCTTGGTGAATTCTCTGAGCCTTTGCTTGTCTGAGAATGTTTTTATTTCTCCTTCATATATGAAGCTTAGTTTTGCAGGGAATAATATTCTAGGCTGGGCATTGTTTTGTTTCAAAAGAGTGAGAATGGGGCCCCAGTCTCTCCTTGCTTGTAAAGTCTCATTAGAGAAGTCTGATGTTATTCGAATTGGCTTTCCCTTGTATGTTACTTGCTTCTTTTGTCTTACAGCTCTTAGAGGGGCCTCTTTAGTTGATACTTTGGTCAGTCTGATGACTGCATGTCGTGATGTCTTCCTGTTTGCGTTGAATCTCCCAGGGGTCCTCTGGGCTTCTTGAACTTGTATATCAAGATTTTGAGCAAGGCCTGGGAAATTTTCCTCTATTATATCTTCAAAAAGCTTGTCCAGCCCTTTAGTGTTGTCTTCCTCCCCTTCGGCTAAACCTATGACCCTCACGTTAGGTTTTTTCACATAATCCCACAGCTCTTGTAGGCTTTGGTCTTTTCTCTTGTTTCTCTGCTGTATTTCTGTGACTGATTTATTTAATTGGAAGGTGTTATCTTCAAGCTCTGAGATTCTTTCTTCTGCTTGATCTACCCTGTTCTTGAGACTTTCCACAGTATTTTGTAGTTCTCTGAGTTGATTCTTCATCTCCAGGACTTCGGTTAAAGTTTTCTTCACTGTGTCAATCTCTTTGTTGAACCTTTGTTCCATTTCTTGGAGGTTTTTTGTGTTTTCTTGGTGTTGGTTATTGAGTTGTTGTTGCAGCTGGGTGAATGTTCTTATGATCCACATACGAAATTCCTCTTCTGTCATATTGGTTGCCTGATTTGGGTTGGTGTCCGTTTCTAGGGGGCTGGTGCTCCTCTTTGGGGGTGTGTTTTCCGTTTGGTTCTTCATATTTCCTGAGTTCTTTCGCTGATTTCTTCCCATGTTGATCAGTTGTTGTTTCTTTCCTTAGATTATTGTTTGAGTATTCACACACCTTGTTTAGTTTCTGAGGCGTTAGGTGGTGCCTGTGGGTGAAATTGGACCACTCCCTGTATATTGAGTCAGTGGGTGCCGTGGAAAGGCTGTGCAAGATGCCGTCCCTGTCAGTAGGTGGCGTTTGCTTGGAGGAACAGGCTATACTGTTGATTTTGTGTGCTGTTAACAGCTCTTGTTCTGGGCGGAGCTGGGTTGGGTAAGCCTGCCCTCAGGCCGTTAGCAGGGGTCAAAGTTCTGTTGTCTGCTTCCAGGGAAAGCTGTCAGGGCGGGGCTGGAATGGTCCCCCTCAGCCAGAAAGTCTGCTTGTGGGGGTGGGGCTGTCTGAGACCCGCAGTATGGAGCGGGCCTCGCTTCTTTCCACCCTCCCCAACTCCGCAGCTACTCCTGGGCCTCTGCCAGCAGGCCAGACCACAAGCCACCAGGCCTCCCCGGACTGTGATGGCCGCGGGGAGGTTCCCTGCACAGGAATGCCACCTGGGCTGGGTGCACGGCCTCCTCCTGGGGGGAGGGTTGCCCTCTAGGACGCCAATCCGCCCCTGGAGGCACACACACCTCAGTAGGCCGTTCACGTATAACCCTTCTGTGCCCCGGGCAATGCTAGCCCTCGGTGCAGGGGATTTGGTCTGCAGGTCCGACCTCTGAGTCCCAGAGTTCAAACTGTATCCCCACCAGGGAGAGGATTTCCGGTCCAAATTCACCCACAGGGAGCCCAAGCTGGGTCTATGTCTCTCAGCCTCTGAGTCGGCACCTTTCTCCTGGGAACACGGTGCCAGCAGCACCTGGGAGGGCGGGCGGGTAGGGAGCTCACAGTCTGAGTTCCCCTGAGTCAGGTGTAGGGTCCCAAACCGGAAGGTCCCGTTCCCAGGAGGTGCCTCCAGCTGGTGGCTGTATTGTCTCTCTGGGAAGCCGCTGGTAGGGTCCACGGAGGGGAGGAGGAGGTAATATGGCGCCTGCCGCGCGGCTCGGGTCTGTACACACGGAGGTGCCTGGAGGAAGTTGGGAACCTGGTGCCATGTCTGCTACAGGCTCACCATTGGCAGGAGGCAGTGGTCTCTGGGCTGGTGTCCACAGGTCTCCCCACCCGCTGGGGAGCCCACCAGCAGTCCCGAATGCAGGGGAGGGGAAACAGCAAATCCACCTACCCTTGCCACTGGTCTCTGGGCTGCTCCGGTGGTCTCAGCCTCCAGTTCTCCTCCGCAGCCTCCTCCCGTGGAGTCTCCCGGGGTCTCAGGTACCCCTCCTTCTGGCCCTTGTCCACTGTATGCTAGTCTTCTTGCTTCTTTCCTCTAATTTCTGCTAGAATCTGTCTTTTCTGCAGAGACACTCTGTCTAGCGGTGTTGCTCGTCCGCCATCTTGCTCTGCCCCCCAACACTAATTTTTATTGATTCTTTCATTGGTTGCTTAGCAACATTTCAATTTTTATCTAACCATTAGTGTTTATAAATATATTATATCTCATCCCATGTTTTTATTCTCAAATATCCTCTTTGCACTGTTTCTAGACTATTGAATCATTTAATAATTTTTATTATATATCTACTATCTACCAAATATTGGGATATTTATTGGCAAAATTAATTTATAAAGAAAAGATAACTATTTTTCCCAATGATAGAAGAGAAACATGTTGGGGATTGTATTAATAATACAATAAATACTATTGGAGTGTTTCTCAAAGGGCATTATAAAGCAGAGCAATAACATTTATATGAGAATGAAATTCAGGAAAATCTTTCAATATGATAATATATTATGACTGTAGTGAAGGATATAAATAGTCAAGAGTTGGACAAAGAAATAATAGAACTGGGAATGGGCAGCATTATGAAAGACTCATTGGGAAGGCCATTAGGCAACAGATAATTTTTCTCCACACAAAGAAAATAACTAACTTTCAAAATCATCTTTACCTTCCTCATTTTCACTCCTTAGGACTTAATCTGTTATCAGGTCTTACACTTCTTTGGTAGAATACATATATTCTCTTTCTCTTTATTACCTCAGTCAATTGATTGGTTTATGTCTCCTTCACTCCAAAAACTAATAACCACTTGCTTATTATTTCTGCCTTGTATCTTGAGCACCCAAGCATCCTACAATTTCCATATTGCCTCCTCAGAATTATGTTCTCAATCATTATCCTTCCATATTGTATTCTAAGGCACTTTGACTGCCCTTTTAGACAGAAAGACAATAGTCTTTTCCACTAAGAAAGGGTAGCATGACTGTATTCCACTCAAGAATGTTAAAAATGGTAGATGGAAATGTTGATGTGGTTTGTTTCTATTGAGCAGGAAAGTATGGAATTGAGAGAGTTTGATCAAAAAGGTGAATGTTTGAAGAATTTACTAGTAAAATAGAACTATAGAACTACTATTGGTCAACACTGAAGGCATAAATATGATATCACATTAAGAATTTACAGTGACCAGATTCACATTATGTTTGTTTCTCTAGGAATTTTTGGCAATTGCCATTAAGAATCAAATAACAAAAGAAGCTTTTATTACTTTCTAACAAGATGTCTTCTGTAATTACACTGAGCTAGTTGGCTTTTCTCTTAGGCATTATGTATTTGTTCATCTCTGTGTCTTAGCTTATGCTGTCCTTTATCACCTTCACCCTTCCTCATCACTTATATCTGCCAGGGACCTAAGGCCTGGCTCACATATCAACTTTAATCGTGACTCACTTACAGAAAACATATTGTTATCACCCCACTTCCATCTTATGCACTCATGGCATTTTATAGCATCAGAGAAGCAGGGTGTTTTTGTGTGTGTGTGTGTGTGTGTGTGTGTGTGTAGTATGTAGCTCAGTGTGTAACTCTCTGATGAGTCTTTCAATTCTACCATAAATCATGGCATCTAAAAGAACTAGGACAATTTTCCTTCATCAATAAATAAAATCAGTGGGCTATTCATATGTGTCTTTTATGTATGTAGCTCTCTGTTATTCACTTAAATATGTTATTACTAATGCAATTTATGTTATATAATTCCTACTTCAAAAATAAGGATATTGAGGTTGGGAGAGGTATGATTTATTGCCCAAGTCGGAATTGATAAATAGTAAAACAGATTTAATTTTTTTCTGGATTTTAAAGCCTGAGCTATTTCAACTAGAATAATTTAAGAAAAATATTAATATTTAAACCACTGTTGATTTAAATAGAATAAATTAACTTCATTGAACAAATATTATCAGTCAATATTGTAGTCATTGCACATAATGGATTTGTGACAAGCTGTAATAGAAAGGAGTTAAAATGTAAAAAAATAATTTTGGAAAATCAGAATTTTAAAAAATGTGTATGTATAGATTTGTGTTTAATCAAAATTTAAGATTATTTTATATTCTGTTATCTCTACTTACTGTTTATAAACTAATGTGTATTGAATATTTAAATCAGATCCCAAATGTTATATTCATATAATAATTATGAGATATGACCTAAGTTTTGAGAATAGATCTGCCATATAAATGTACTGTGTTTTCATCTAATATTGAACATAACTTATGTTATCAAACTAGTAATGAACTTTAAAACTATAAATCTATCATTTTATCCATCATTGATAACATACAAGTATATACTACAAAACACAAGTTAAGTTTATTTCTTCATTACATTAATGGCTCAGTATAGATCTAAAACAAAATTTTGCTTATAAGTCAATGTGTTTTAAAAGTAGTTTAATGTTTAAAATATTTTTTTGTGTGTAGGATCCTTATGACAAATTTTAGTAATTATTCAATTAAAACTATATCTCCTAGAAGATGAAATACATGATAGATGTTCTCTTAAGAGGAGATGATATCCAGTAATGATGTGGGATTTGGGGTTCAGTTGTTGTTTTTATTATAGTTTTTAATGTCTTTGATTGTCTTTTTAATTTTTGTTTTTTTGGAATATTACAGGGGTACAAACAATTTGGTTATATGAATTGCTTTTGTACAGTTTGAGTCAAAGTTATGTGTGTCTTTGATAGTGTGTGTATTCTACCTCTTAGGTGTTAATTTATCCATCCCAACCTCCCCTCTTCCACCTGCTTGATTTCTGTTGAATTTTACTACCATATGTGCACATGAGTGTTGACCTATTAGTTCCAATTTAGTAGTGAGTATACATGGTGTTTTTTTTTTCCATTCTTGGGATACTTCATTTAAGAGGATGGTTTCTAGTTCCATCCAAGTCGTTACAAAAGATACTAGTTCACCATTATTTTTTATGGCCGAGTAATACTCCACAGTATACATATACCACATTTTATTAATCCACTCATGTATTGATGGGCACTTGGGTTGTTTCCACATATTTGCTATTGTGAATTGTGCTGCTATAAACATTCAAGTGCAAGTGTCTTTTTTGTAAAATTTCTTTTGTTCCTTTGGGTAAATACCTAGTAGTGGGATTGCTGAAGCAAATGGTAGATTTACTTTTAGTTCTTTGAGATATCTCCACGCTACTTTCCATAGAGGTTGTACTAGTTTGCAGTTCCACCAATAGTGTGTAAGTGTTCCCTTCTCTCCACATCCATGCCAGCATCTGTTGTTTTGGGACTTTTTGATAAAAGCCATTCTCGCTGGAGTTATATGTTATCTCTTTGTAGTTTTGACTTGCATTTCCCTGATGATTAGAGACATTTAAGATTATTTTAATGTCTTTGTCTTATGTTTGTCTGTATAAAGGCTTTAATAATAGACTCATTCCATTCTTAGTGAAGCAATTAATAAGTTAGCAATTAAGAGAAACAGCTACTAGTTACCTGATTAATAGAAGCTAGCACTGGGGAGCAAATAACCTAAAATGAAATACAAGTAGAAAGGGAAAAGGGGGGAAAAGACTAAAAAGAAGAAAAAGGGTAGGAATGAATATATCTGTGTTTTCAAGAGAAAGCAAACAACAGAGAAGAGGGGAAAAAAAAAAGAGTGACACAAAAGGAGCCCATTTGATGAGAAATATTGACAGAAGTAAGAACCTACAAATCTGACCAAAACAGCCTTAACATTCCTCTCAGCTTGACTAAGCTTTAGGCAGGTAGCTCCCTGACCATAAGCTCCTAACTTCCCTCTTCTTAGAGCCTACAAATTTGAAATTATAGATTTTGTTCTGTCCTTTGAGAGGTAAATCTCTCCTCAGCCTCTTGCCAGTTTTATTTGTTTTTCTCAAGGAACTGGGAGAACCATGCCTTTTTTTTTTTTTTTTTTTTTTTAAAACCATGCCTTTTAAACGTAATCATCATGACAAATATTGCCCCTATCTAATGGTCTTTATAGAAGGATAGGAACCAAACTTCCATAAGTACCAATCGACAGACACAGATGGCTTAATCACACTGAGCAATCTCTCTCCTAATGTCCCCAGTATTTTTCCAGTAGCTCCTGCCTTTCCTTTCAAGGAAATTGAGTTAAATCTCTCTTTCCTAAGGCAGGACTTTTGATCCCTATTGTAATAATTGTAATAGTCTTGAGTAAGGCCTTCCTTGTGTTTTTAACTTGTCTAGAGCAAATTTTCTTTGACAAATCTTACCAGTACTATACATTGTAGATACTTCATTTATAAAAAATAAAGTGCAAGGAGAGTTTCTTCCTTTTCTTTCTTATTTTATTTTATTTATTTATTTTGTTTCTCCTGTAGATCTTCCCTCCTTTTCCTCCCTTCTTTTTGTATTTATATTTAATATGCATGTTTTTAAAAATTCACTGTCTGATAAAAAAGATAATTGCCTCAGTTATGTTAAGCAACGCTGCTGGAAATGAAAACTGGGCCTTTACAATTATCCTTTTGAAATGTTAAGTTCTACCATAGCTAAAAAATGCTTTTCCTAGCAAACATTCTAGACTAAGTTAACGTGGAATTAACAGAAATATTGAATAAAGTTTCTACAGTTTTACTCTGTATCTTTAAAGTCATTAAAGGAGTGAGAGGAAAATATATGTATACATAAAAAAATATCTAAATAATACTTTCTTTTTCCACTATTCAGTACTGTACTTTGAAGTGACATTTAAAGGAATTTACTCCTTATTAATTCTATATTCAAAATAACCTCACTGTGCCTAATTGGAGTTTCTTTAGATTATTTTGAAACACACTATTCTTTTTAACTCTCTGTTTATAGTTTTCTCTTTCTAATCTATTTCATTCAACCCTGATTTTCTGTATTTTTCAGTGTTTCCCTGGCATCAATGTTTTCTTTAGAACAAGCCCTATAATCCCCAGGAAATTGGTGCTCCCTGAAGTTTGATTTTCATTCTGATTAGCTGTACCAAGATTCAAACTGTGATCTTTGTGGAACAGTGAGCCTACACAGTACTCCTTGGTGAGTTTAGCTCAGAAGCTATTTGTTAGCTTAGTTAAAATGCAGTAATAGATTTTCTGTATAAAATTTCTATTAAATATATGTGGCTCCTTGAAAAATAAGTATGAAAAGTAAAACTAATATGCATTAATATATTCTAAGTCATTATAATAGGCAGTTGCTTCCTTCTCTTTAGAAGCCATATGTGGTTAATGTAAGTATGCTAAAGTTTTTTGAGGTTTTCAAATAAAAATATATGTTAGAAAACATTAAAATGTGTCAAAATCATATCTGTTAGTCATATAGAAAATAAATAAAAACTCTTCAAATCTAGCTTAATTTTCAGTCCCTTCAAAAAAAATCGGATCATTAAAAATCAACACTTTCTTATTACGCTCAACTTATTTTTAAATTATATGTTTTTTTGTCAAAAAAAAGCTTTACACAAATTAAATTTAACAGAGTTTAGTTGCACAAAGAATGAATTGCCAATCAGGAAGCCCCTAAAAGTAGAATAGATTCAGAGCAACTTTGGGGCTGCCACATGGTTGAACTTTTATGGACAGAAAGGGGGAAATGATGCACAGAAAACAAAAGGGAGGGAAAACAAAAGACAGCTAATTGGCCACTTTGCTGCTGTGATTAGCAGAGAGACTCAGTTATTTGTTACAAAAGCAATTTCTGACATTACATTTTCAGTTTGTTTACATACTTATTTAGGTTGCAATTCATTACATAGGACCCATGTGGAGGCTTCTAATGCCCAAATTTAGTCTGATTTAACACTTCTCTTACCAACTTCCACTGATTTCTCAATCAACCACATAGTAAATCTATTGTATGCAATCTACCCTTTATATAGCTTGAACTTTGTTCTAATGATGTTTTCATTTTTGAACATGTATTCAACAAATTTTTTCCTCTTTCTTTAATAATGTTTATATGCTATAAAATGCTTTAGTCTAACATAGACAAATAGTGTTGACCATTCTACACAGTTTACTTCAAGTGATCTATTTTGTGCATTAATCTCATTGTCAATAACTTTATGATTATGGTTAATTTTATGGAATTACATTGACTTCATCATCAAAATATTATTATTTATGATTTGCACACTTTGTGAGCAATAGCTGAAAGAAAAATAATTATCATTCATAAATTTGACATATACAAGCTAAAGTGTCTGTGAAGAAAATAGAGAAAACCTTAGATACTCTGGAAACTTTATAGAGATATTCATATGAAATTATAAAAAGTCAATTATTATCATAACATATGATTATAATTATATCATGATGATAATAGTTATTAACACACTGATTAATCACAATAAAAGGTTGACTATGTGCCAAGAACTTTTTTAAGTGCTTGACATATTTCAACTCATTGAATCCTTAAATAATAAATATCACTATAGATTACTCTTCCCATTATAACAATATAAACACTGAGGTACTGCTATGGTTTGAATGCTTGTGCCCACTAAAACTCATGTTGAAACTTAATCTCCCCAATGTGCCAGTATAGAGAGGTGGGATCTTTAAGAGGTGATTGGATCATGAGGCCTCTACCTTCATAAATGGATTAATCTACTTAATGAATAATGAATGCATTATTATGGGAGTGGGACAAGAGACTTCACAAGAAGAGGAAGAGAAACCTGAGCTAGGATGCTCAGCCCCATCTCATCATGCGGTACCCTGTCCCACTTGGGGACTTTACAGAAAGTCCCAATCAGCAAGAAGACTCTCATCAGATGTAGCCACTTGACCTTGGACTTCTCAGTTTTCATAACTGTAAGAAATAAATTTCTTTTCTTTATGGATTGCCCATTTTAGGTGTTCTGTTATAAGCATCAGAAAATTGACTAAGACAGGTACTGTGGAATAACTTTATGTTTAGATAGTAATAACATGAGAAATAACTCTATTATAAAAAATTTCCGGCCCTTAAGTGTAAATGTATGTGTGTGTATATATGCAATATATATATAGTTAGTTGATTATGATTAAGTTAAAGGCTTCTATTAATATTTTTTATTTTTACAATATTGAAATAAAAGTTCCAAATAAAGTCATAAACTGGTCAATAGTTGTCTCTTAAAAAACAAGGCAGCATAGTAATATATCAGGATTTATCCTCCGGTAAGAACACTGTTCACATACAAGCATACCTTATTTTATTGTGGTTGGCTTTATTGTACTTCAAAGATATTGTGTTTTATAAATTGAAAGTTTGTGACAACCTTGGATTGAACAAATCTACTGGCACCATGTTTCCAGTAGCCTGTGCCACTTCATGTCTCTATGTCACATTTTGGAAATTCTCAAAATATTTCAAATTTTTTCATTAATATCATATCTGTTATGGTGATCTATGATCACTGATCTTTGATGTTCCTATTGTTTTGACTTGCCACAAACAATGTCCATATAAAACTTCAATTTAATTGACAAATGAACATGTGTGTTCTGATTGCTCTACTAGCTGATAGGAGGTGACTCCTTCATCTCTTTCCCTGTTCTCAGGCCGCCTTATCTTCTGAGACATAACAATACTGAAATTAAGCCAATTAATAACCCTACAATAGCTTCTCAGTGTTCAAGTGAAAGGCAGAGTCAAATGTCACTCCTTTTAAATCAAAAGCTAGACATGATTAAGTTTAGTGAGGAAGGCATGACAAAGGCCAAGATAGGCCAAAGGCTTCTTCTGTCAAACAGATAAGTTGCAAATGCAAAGAAAAAGTTCATGAAAAATTAAAAGTGATACTCCAGTAAGTACATGAATAATTAGAAAGTGGAACTGCATTATTTCTAATATGGAAAAAGTTTTAGCGATGTAGATAGAAGACCAGACCAGCAAAATCATTCCCTTAAGCCAAATCCTAATTAAAGCAAGGCCTAGGCCAGGAGCAGCAGCTCATACCTGTAATCCTAGCACTCTGGGAGGATGAGGCAAGAGGTTTGCTTGAGATCAGGAATTCGAGACCAGCTTGAGCAAGAGCAAGACTCTATCTCTACTAAGAAAAAGAAAAAATAGCTGGGCAAATAAAAATAGAAAAAAAAAAAAATTAGCCAGAGTGGTAGTGCATGCCTGTAGTACCAACTACTTGTCTCCAATTCTATTAGGACTGAGATAGGTAAGAAAGCTGCAAATGTTCGAAGCTAGCAGAGGTTGGTTCATAAGATTTAAGAAAAAGCTATTTCCATGACATAAAATTGCAAGGTGAAGCATTAAGTGTTGATAAAGGAACTCGAACAAGTTGTCCAGGAGATATAGCTAAGATAATTGATGAAAGTGGCCACACTAAACAACAGATTTTCAACTTAGATAAGATAGCCTCCTATTGGAAGGATATGCTGTCTAAGACTTTCAAGCTATAAAGAATGCCTGGCTTCAAACTTTAAGGGGGCAGTCTGACTCTCTTGTTAGGGACTAATACAACTATTGTCTTTAAGTTGAAGCTAGTGCTCAATTACTATTTCTAAAATTAAAATTTTAAGGCCCATTAAAATTCTGCTAAATCTACTCTGTCTCTGCTCTATAAATAGAACAACAAAGCCTGGATGACATTACATCTGTTTGCAGCATTGTTTCCTGAATATTTTAAGCCCACTGTTCGATCTACTCAGAAAAAAAATGGTTTCAAAATAAAACCGCTCATTTACAATGTAACTAATCATTCAGAGCTCTGATGAAGATGTACAAGATTAATGTTGTTTTTCTGCCTGCTAACATGACATTCATTCTGCAGTCTATGGCTCAAGGAGTAATTTCAACTTTCAAGTCTTGGTATTTAAAAAACGCATTTCATAAGTCTAGAGGTGCCTTAGACAGTGATTCTTCTGTTTGACCTGGGCAAAAATATATTTCAAATCTTCTGGAAAGCATTCACCATTCTAGATGACATTAAGAACATTTGTGATTCATGGGAGGAAGTCAGAATGTCAACATTAACAAGGTTAATGTTAGAAAAGGTGATTTCAACCCTCATGGATGACTTTGGGCTCCAGAATTTAGGGGAGGGAGTAACTGCAGAGGGAGGGAAATAGAAAGAGAACTAGAATTTTAGAAATGGTGCCTAAAGATGTGACTAAACTGCTGCAATCTCATGATGAAGCAAATGAACTAAAACTTGCTTCTGATAGATCAGCAAAGAAGCAGTTTCTTGAGATGGAATCTATTCTCAGTGAAAATACTGTAGGCGTTGTTGAAATGACAACAAAGGATTTAGAATATTTCATAAACTTAGTGGATAGCAGCAGATAATTGAGAGGACTGACTCCAATTTTGAAAGAAGTTCTACTCTGAGTAAAACATTATCAAATAGCATTGCATGCTACAGTAAAAAATTTGTCATTAATAGAAGAATCACTTGATGTAGCAAACTTCATTTTTGTCTTGTTTTAAGAACTTTCCACAGCCACACCATCTTTCGGCAACCACTGTCCTGCCATCAACATCAAGGCAAAAACCCTCTACCAGTAAAAAGATTATAGTTTTCTGAAGTCTCAGATGATTATTAGTATTTTATAACAATAAAATATTTTTATATTAAGGTATGGACATTGATTTTTAGACATAATACCTTTGCACACTAAATAGACTATAGTGTAGTGTAGATATAATTTTTATATGCAATGGGAAACCAAAAATTCGTATGATTTACCTATTGTAATATTCACTTTGTTGTGGTGGTCTGGAACAGTATGTGCAATATCTACTAAGTATTCCTATATGCAACCATTGCTTACTAATTCATGTAAGGGATTATGCAAGCCATTAAGGTCCTGTATAGTATCAAGTTTTCCTGCTAAATAAAGATCTCTGTAAGTGTTCTGAGTTTTATGTAATTTTATGAGAAATTTATATCATACAGAAGATTCTTTATCAAAGATACTTACCTTTCTTCCTCCCTCCTTTGTTAAAAGCTTTCTAATAATCAGATGTTTTTGATTCCTTCATTATATTCCATGTCCTGAACTTTTCTTAACACCATAATATTTTTTCCTGTTAGAATTTTGAGAGGCATGTCATATAATTGAATTGTGAGAGCTGTCGTTATAGAAACCAAAATTATTTTTGCCAAAATTAATGTAAAATGTGTTGGTGAACATGGTGCTTTAGTATGACACATGTAACACCTAGCTTCAGGGGTGTGTATATATATATATATATATATATATATATATATATATATATATATATTTGTGTGTGTATATATATATTTAAGGTATTTGGATAGATTTTATATTAGTCACCTTCATTTAAAAATTTTTTAGTCAATACCTTTTCTTTATTTTTATTTTCTTTATTGCAGCATATTATAGGGGTACAAATGTTTAGGTAATATATATTGCCTTTGCCCCACCTGGATCAGAGCTCCAAGCATGTCCATCCCCCAGATGGTGTGCACCACACCCATTAGGTGTGAATATACCCATTCTCTCCACCACCCATATGCCGGACACCCAATGAATGTTACGTGCACGTAAGTGTTGATCAGTTAATACCAATTTGATGGTGAGTACATGCGGTGCTTATTTTTCTATTCTTGTAATATTTCACTTAGTAGAATGGAGTTCAGCTCTATCCAGGATAATACAAGAGATTCCAGATCACCATTGTTTCTTATAGCTGAATAGTACTCCACGGTATACATATACTACATTTTATTAATCCACTCATATACTGATGGGCACTTGGGTTGTTTCCACATCTTTGCAATTGTGAATTGTGCTACTATACATTCTAGTGCAGATGTCTCTGATATATAATGCCTTTTTTTTCCTTTGGGTAGATGCCCAGTAATGGGATTGCTGGAGCAAATGATAGTTCTACCTGTAACTCTTTGAGGTATCTCCATATTACTTTCCACAGAGGTTGTACTAGTTTGCAGTCCCAGCAGCAATGTGTGAGTGTTCCTATCTCTTCACATCCATGCCAACATTTATTGTTTTGGGATTTTTTGATAAAGGCCATTTTCACGAGAGATAAGTGATATCTCACTGTGGTTTTGATTTGCATTTCCACGATGATTAGAGATGTTGAGCATTTTTTTATATGTTTGTTGGCAATGAAAAGTTTCTGTTCATGTCCTTTGCTCACATTTTTATAGGGTTGTTTGATTTTTTTCTTGCTGATTTTCCTGAGTTCTAAATAGATTCTAGTTATCAGCCCTCTATGGGATGCGTAGCATGTGATTATTGGGAGGCATCAATTTACCAGACTTCAAGGTATACTACAAGGCTATAGTAACTAAAACAACATGGACTGGTACAAGAACAGTGACATAGACCAATGGAACAGAACTGAGAATATAGATATAAAACCATCCTCATATAGTCATCTAATCTTTGACAAAGTAGACAAAAACATTTGCAGGGGAAAGAATCCTTATTCAATAAATGGTGATGAGAAAATTGGATAGCCACATGTAGAAGACTGAAATAGGATTTGTACCTTTCACCTCTCACAAAAATCAACTCATGGTGAATAACAGACTTAAACATAAGGCATAAAACTATACAAATTCTAAAAGACAATGTTGGAAAAAGTCTGATAGACATTGGCCTAGGCAAATAATTTATGAAGAAGACCCAAAAGGCAATCACAGAAGCAACAAAAATAAATAAATGGGACCTGATCAAATTAAAAAGCTTCTGCATAGCCAAAGACCCTATCACGAGAACAAACAGACAACCTACAGAATGGGAAATGTGCATATATGCCTATAAAAAGAAATTGATGACATTGCTTATTTAAAGGAAAGGTTGAAATAAAGTATAGAAACAAATTTTGATTTCAGGTTCTTTTGTTTGTTTGTTTGTTTTGGAGACAGGGTCTTACTTTGTAGCCCAGGCTGGGGTGCAGTGGCTAGAGCATAGCTCTGTGCAATCTTGAACACTGGGCTCAAGAGATCCTTCTACCTAGGCCTCCCAAAGTGCTGAGGTTATAGTAGTGTGACACCATATGTGGCCAGTAATATTTTTAAACAAGGCTCAAAGGTTGGCATTAATCTCTCTTCTCCAATATGACACCTATGCCTATATGTGTGTAGCAAGGAATTTAACCTTGTCCAAAAAGAGGTCTGGCCTTTACCATTGGGTTCTGGGAAGTAACCTCTAAATTTTTGAAATGTCATGATTGTTGTAGTGTTTTTATTTACCTGAGGGTTTGGATCACCTGCATAATCTCACAATGTGATTCCAGGAAGGGCTGGCCATACACAATAGTTTAACAACATCATTTAAGATTTATGATGGAGGCTTTGGGTCATATGGTATCAGCTTGACCTTTAAAGGGAAAAGAGGCTGAGATCAGTCACTTCAAGAATCTACCATGGCTATGAGATGGAGCTCCAACAAAGACTCTAAATACCAAGTTTCAGATAAGCTGTACTCTTTGAGAATACTCCATGCAAGTGCACATTATCACATTATCACATATCACATTATCACATATCACATTATCCCATATGCTTATCACATATCAATCCCAGGAACATAATGTCTGTTGTCCATCATTCTACATAGAAAACAAAACAAAACACTAGAAGATTCACGTTTGAAAATTTCTCAGACTCTGCCCTATATGCCCCTTCCCTTGACTAACTTTAACTTTTATCTTTTAATACTAATATAAATCTTAACCATGAGTATACCAGCTTTCAGTGCATCTTGTGAATCCTAGTGAATTATCAAAGTTAAAGCTAGTCTAGGGTATGCCCAACTTGTAATTGGTGTCAGAAGTAAAAGCAATCTTTGAACTAGTCCTTAACTTTGCATTATGTCAGTTGTATTTTTTTAAACACCTGATTGTAACTATAACCACCAAGACCATTCAAGTTTTCTACTCTGTGGTATAAATGGGTAAGATATTCAACAAACCTATTTTTTTCCCTGTCTCTCTGTTAATCATTTCCCAGCCTGCTTGGAAAATGGAGACTAATTATGTGGTTGGTTTTTACCACCGGACTACGAGCAGAAATTAAGTATAATATCAAGGCTCAGATAGTTAAAAATGGAAGTGCCCTCTTCAAAGTCCTTTTGATTTTATACCCAGCTATCAGCTGGATGTAACCAAGGCAGCCTTAAAAATACATATGGAAGATCCTGTATGTTACAAGTGGCAGTATGAAAATTACATGCTTTCTGGGCCACAACTATCTAATAGGCAATGACTGGTGTGAGTGAAAAACACGTCTTTATTTTGTTAAATAAGTATTGTGGGTCTGTTTGCTACCAAGCATAATGTAGCCTAGCCTGACTAATTGATCAACATCCATTCTTAATCAACATAGAGAGGATGACTGAACTCTCTGTTTCCTATTTAAAAGTCAAGGGAAACGTATACTCAGTGGCTTAGCTTGCATAAGGGAATGCCTCTCTCACTTCCCACTCTCTGGAAAAGAGTGCCAGATCAAGTTGTACTAACACAGAGGACTACACAGCTACTGTCCAGATGAGAGCAAGAGGAATGCTTTAAAAACTGGCTGCTGGACATCTAATCCTCTTTGTGTCCATTATAGTGAATTTTGGGACTTCAAGCTTGTTTCTAAGATTTGCTGCTACTAAAATTTGGGGTAAATGTTCTTTTTATTAGTATACAAAATACACAAGATATAAATTCAAGCTATAGGCTTAAATGTATTGTGATGGTGAATATTACATATGTGTGTGTGTTTGTGTCTGTGTCTGTATGTGTGTGTATAAACATGAAACTTTGATCACCTATGTGTTAATTGTCCCCCGTTTTACCTGCATTGATTGTTTTCAATTACATGTAGGAGAAGTTAAATGAAATCAACAGCAAAAGCCATGATTGATTCAATCAGCCTGCTCAGTCTGTATGAGGCACTTTAAAGCTAAGTAGGATTTTCAAATTTAATTAAATCCAGCAGTTTTGTATGCTTTAAGTTTTGTATTTACACAGCGCCCTACCTATGCTCTTAATTTTCATCCCCTCGATATTGAACTTATTTGCTATTTTTAGATGGTTTAGCAACAACATTTAATCCCAGATAGAAGTCAGACATTGCAGCATTTGTTCATGAGGTACAAAGCTTTGTTAAAATAATTAGTTATATAATAACCCTGAAAATTCTACAAAATGGTCAGAAATATATTTCATATCTTTCAAGGAGAAAACTACATATGACTGCCTCAAGTATATTGATAGATTTAAACAACATATAGAACTGATATAAATAATTACAAAGGCTTTTAAACTGAAAACTGGAATTCTTAAAGAAATCTAATTCTGTGTTGATTGCTCTCACAAGTGCTGTCTCATTAGATTTTCCCAATTCTGTAAAGTAAGTATTATTAGCTTGACTTTACCAATGGGAAAAATGAAGCTCAAAGAGATTATATAACTTGGCTATATTTATACATTTAGTGAAAATGTCATTTGAATTTAAAATGAGTATTTAATATATTGTTATTTTAAGTGAATGTAGATGAACCTACAACTATTGGGTTTATGAGAAATTATTAAAATGAGTGATATGTCATTATATGTATAAACATTGCTTTCCTCAAAAAAACTTAATTTCACTGTTTCTTAGGTGGGGAGATTATTGAATTACTGAGATAAGTGAACATAAATTTGTCAGAGGGTAGTTTTTCTATTTTAATAAAGAAAAATTTCTATTTTAATGTTTTAAAATAAAATTTTTACTTTGATTTTTAATAATTACTGAATAATATTGAAACACTGTATTCAACTCTTTATATTTTGATAACATATTTAGTAAATGCATTATAAAATGACATTTTTATTTTGGTGAGTTTGGTAAAAGAAAATAAAAACTTTGAAAAAAATTACTAAAATCCTCAGTGAGTAACTACTGTTTGAAGATTTTATTTATCTTTGTGTTTGAATTCTCTACAAAAAATAAGAATAACTATCATGTCCTAATGTATTATTTTCATAATCTATTCATTTATCCACTGTCTTTTCTCAGGCTTCCATACATAATATCACAGATTGTGTGGCTTAAACAATAGATGTTTATTTTCTCACAGTTCTGGAGGCTAGAAGTTCCAGATCAAGATGCACAAAAATTAAATTTCTGGCAAAGGCTCACTTCCTATCTTGTAGACAGCTTCCTCTCACTGTATGTTTATGCCCTTTCCTCTGTGCCCTTGAGTGGAGAGACAGAGAGCTCTGCTGCCTCTTCCTCTTCTCATAAGCACACATGTCCTATGGGGTCATGACCCCACTGTGATGACTTTATTTAACATTAATTTTTTAAATGATCCATTTCCAAATATAGTCACATTTGGGGTTAGAGCTTCAACATATGGATTGTGGAGAAAATGATTCAGTCCATAACATCCATTTAATATTTATGAACAGCTAATATATGCTAAGCTATGTGTTAGATGTTAGAAATATAGATGTAAAAATTCTGTTTTCATGCAGTTTATACTTTTCTAAAGAAGCAGATTAACAAATGATAACTAATACATGAGAATATAGAGGATTCTGACTGAATTGAATGTCAAGGAAGATTTCTACAAGCATAAGATCTGGAAAAAAGAGATTGGAAAATTGTAAATCTTCAAAACTATGATGAAGCAGACAATGCGAGTGAGGCAAAGCAGTGTTCAATTTGAGGTTGGAAAAGTAGGCAAGACCCAGATGGTACAGAGTCCCTTAGGCTGTGGCAAAGAATATATATTTTGTCCTAAATCTAGTGAGGGGTCTTTAGAGGGTGTGCATAGTAAAGGTGTATACTCTAGTTCATATTTTAAACAGATTATTCTGGCTAGAATGTGAGAATAAATTGAAAAGTGCTAAGAGAGGAATCTGAGAAACCAGTTAGGCAGATATATAAGTACTAAAGGTAGGGGGAAACTGAGGCAGGGATAGTTCAGTGAGTTAATTTAAGTACCTTTAGAAGCAAAATCAATTAAAACATATTGAATGCAGGGATTGAGAAAGACGGATGTGGCAAAGATGACACCTAGATTTCTAGCATGATCTACAGGGTGGATGGAGGTGTCTTTTGGCAATACTGAACACACTGGCAGGAAAACAATTTGGCGGAAAAGAAAAGAACTCACTTTGTACATGTAAAGTTGAAGATGCCTCTGAAACATATCAGTAAATATGCTATGTAAGCAATTAAATATACTTGTAAGACTCAGAAGAATTGTGGGCTAGAGATATAAATTTGAAGATCATATTCAAGATGCATTTAAATCCAAGCAAGTTATAAGAGAATACCTAAGGGGAGAGAACAAACTAACAAGAATAATAGGCCTAGAACTCAACTTTTAATAGCTCAAACGTTTAGAAAACAGGAGGAAGAGGAGTAGCTGCAATAAGAAACTAAAAAGGAGGAGTCAGAAAGATAGGAATAAAAACATCATAATGTGTTGTCATAGAAGCCAAGAGAGGGGAATTTTAAATTTTATTGTTTTCCTCTGAGAATCAAGTCAAATAAATTATTATCTTGATTTATCAACAGGTAGCAATACAAAACTACGGATACTACATAATTTGTCTCATTTATTTTCTTGATAGCTCTCTTAAGCATAACTAATATTACTTACTTGTCCCAGAGAGTAAACGGCAGATCAAAAATTCAAAATTCGCTCTTCATTGTCTTCTTCTAAAGCTCTTACTCCTGATCAATACTATATCCTGATAAAATGATGGAAGTTTAAATCATATTATATCCAAATATCTTCTACATTTTAAGGATTGCAGGATTGAAAAAAACTATGGCAAATAATTTTTAAAAAGCTGAAAAACAATCTACAAAGAAAAATAATATATTGTCCTATTCATTGTCTGTGCCAGCTTTTTAGTTTTGTCTTCTTCTTGCAGGTTGCTTTGGGGAATAGCTTTGCCATCTTATGCATGTCTTTGATTTTAGAGTTTTGACAGCTCAAGCACACATGAAGTGATAAAAAATCTCTAAAAATGTCATTTTGAATGTGAAGTGAAATTTCTATTGCTAAATTATCACTTTAATGCCATAGAGGTGTTCTAACAATTAGGTCTATAAATTTTTCTATTAAGAATGGGAAAGTGTTATTTCTCAATTATTTTCAATTTCCAACCAATGTTCTGAATCAATCTGCTTTATTGGTGTTTATAAAAAAAAAGGAATGAATTTTATTTTCTCAAAATTGTTGTCAGTTTTCTTCAAAGGTCCTATCTTATTTTAAACTAGATTTGTGAGAATGTCAGAACTTGTCAAGGACATTTTGTAGTTAGCATATTTTTTATAACAAATAAAAATTATGTCTCTGCAATATACCAACTGCCTTTAAAATTTTTCATTCTATTATACAACCAGATAGTAGTATAAGTTGTACATTTTATTATTGCTAGACATACAAACTTTAGGAAACTGAAGTTCATTCATTGTATTTTCAGGGAATAATTGTTTCAGCATACTAATACTATAATGTTACAAAGACGACACTAAGTTTAAATCTTATCTCTCATACTATAGCTCCCTTTCTTCATCTGGAAAATGGGGATAATAAGTCCAAGATCATATGGCTATTCTGAGGCTTGAAAGACATCAACCTGCTCCCCCCCCCCATTAAACACACAGCACAGAGCATGCCAAAGAAATAACAAAAAGGCAGGCAATTACAGTTAAGCAAATAGGTAAATCAGATAACTGCACATTATCCATTTCTGGGTCTAAAATATAAATTAATTATGACTAGGCAGCTAGGAAATTAATTGATGGAAGAAGGGTTCTCACTAGAGGCGACATTTTTGCTGAGGAGAGTGTAGAGAGGGGAATGTAGAGAGCTATTGAGTAGTGAGAAAAAGAAGAATATAATTACAAAGCTCTTGGTGAGTGGGAGGGCCAACAAACTCAGAATGTGTAATCACGTTTCAATTACTTTTATACTTTAGAAGCTGTGTCCATATGCTAAAGTATTAATATATCAAATCCACAAAACTATAAGCTTTGTCCAAATAAATTCTGTCCCATGGATGTGGATTGTGTAAAGTAAGTGGATAGTTGAGTTTATTATTGTTGTTTCTTCCTTAAGTGAACATAAAGCAGAAAGATAAAAGTGAAGGCCATTTAAGAGTGTTTGCAAAGGAATGGTTATAACTGATGAATGAAGGACATGATGGACTTGAGGGATCATGAAGAGTAGATGTCAAAGGATAAACAGTTTTCTTGATGTCAAAGAGTTATTTTGCAAAGCATATTTGAGTAAATGAATTATATTCTAAGAATAAAAATGTGTCCAATACACAGAGACCATCTAATTCAAGTTCTGTTTTTGGTGAACTGAACTATAAATCTTGTATCTACAAAAAACAAAAGGCATAAATACCTTTTCAATATTGCATCTTACCGTGTTAGGAAGAAAGACACACACGCTCACATATGTGCATGCACACATGCATGCACACACACACACACACACACACACACTCACACACACATAGTCTCAAATTGGTAACCAATTGCCAAATAGCATTTGACAAATTAAAAGGATACAAGATCACTCTGGTCTTAAAAGGCAGGGAAGTGAAGATGCTTGGAAAAGGGAAAAGATTTGTTGTTTGACTACTGTATTACTCAGTTTTCGCCAGAGAAACAGAACAAGTAAGACAGACAATCAATACCTAGCTAGCTAGATACATAGATATGAGGAGATTTATAATGGGATTGGCTCACTCAACTATGGGGCCTGAGAAATCCTCAGATCTGCTCATGAGCATGCTGGAGAATCAGGAAAGCTGGTTGTGTAATTAATTCAGTGTGAGTCTGAAATTCCAAGAATCAGGAACTCAGATGCCTGAAGAGCAGGACAAAACAGATATCTCAGCTCAAGAAGAGAAAATGACTCTGCCTTTCTTTTATCTTTTTGTTCTATCCTGACCCTCAGTGATTGGATGCTGGCTGCCCACATTGGTGAGGGTGATCTTTACTCAGAGTACTGATTCAAATGCTAACATCCTGCCTGTGGTAACACCCTCACAGACACATAGAGAAATAATATTTTACCAGTTATCCAGGCGTCTCTTACCCCACTCAAGTTGACACGTAGATTAGACATCATACCTACATGTAATTTTGCATCCCTCATAGGTTTACTACTGAATTCAACCACTTCCTTATTCAGCAGTCTGCTTCTCCTCTAGAGAATGCACAAAATATTTCTGCTTCTAATCATATGGAACCTCTGAGAGTCTTAGAAAGGTGAGAGATGCAAATAATACAATAAAAATTTTTTAAAATGTATATGATAAAAGCTGGGAAATAGCTGATAATGTTTAAAAGGAGGGAAAGAAAAATTAACATAAAAAAGTGAGGAAAGGGAAAAGGAAATAATATGGTAAAGACATGATTAGGAGTGAGAAATTTATAAAATTTAAGAGAAGAAGAGTGAAAAAAAGGTAATATACGTCAGATGAACATAAGTGAAAATAAGAAAGTCTGCTACTGCAAAAGTGGAAGATTTAGTTAAGTGGGCATTTTTCTTTCTTCCTGAAAGATCAAAGGTTGTTTTTATGGTTTAGAAAATAGATCAGTATGAGTAATAGGGTTAATTGTCTTAGAAACAAGGACATTATTCTGTGGTATTAGATGGATTGGAATTTTGTGCAAGAGATATTAAACACACATACTCACATGCATATACATAAAAACATTTTTTTAGTCTTAGTTTAAATTGCTAATGCAAGCTCAGCTGCTATGACCTCATCTAATCTAGTAGTACTTGCAACATCAGAAAAATCTTCTGTCTGTTGTTATTTTAAAGTCCACTCTGACCTTACCTGCTTAGATTTTATTTTAGTGTAAAGAGACCTTGTCAACGGGGGGAAGACTAGATTTGTTTCATGTTAAAAGCCAGAGTCACCTCAAAATGACATTTCTTCTTTCCTTTGACCCATTCTCCTTTTTCATTCTCAAAACCATAAAAATCAAAAGAAACACTGAAATCGCCCTCCTTTGTGTTGTCCCAGTTGCTGTCTTAGTACTGTTCAAAACAGTGACCTTGGAATTCTAAAATGTCTAAAATAATTTGGAGAAACTTTCCATCTGCTGTTGCTCTATATGTTTTCAGACCAACATGTTGCAGATGGAATCTTGAGCTAATTGAAAAACTCTGCAGGTTCAATATTTTGTGTAATGAACTAAACTAAATAGCCCATTACAATAATCAAAATGAATACAGTTTGGTACCAGAAATTTCCCAGTGTACCTTACTGGTTCTCTAAAACTAAGTACACACAAGCCAAATATTGTATGTGTTGAAGTTGATTTTAATGACAATTGTAATCCCTCCCTCGTTACATGATATTTCACCCGTGGAGAAGGTGAATTAGTAATCCTTTTATGTAATTTGAAGTATAAGATACAAATCTCTTCCCCTAAAATATTACTGGAAGTTTGTCATAAGGAATTCATTTTCAGTTTACATGTACATCAATTATTCATTCCTTTATTGTTTTATTCAACAACTACTACTTAAGTTTCTACTATAAAACCTAGTATCCCTTAGGTCCTGGAAATGTGGCACTGTGAATGAATATCGTAGAGCTTACATTTACACATACAAGTTGATTTGAACAGGAGAACATCCTTACTTAGCACTGGTAAGAAAATTTCCACAAGTTACTTCTTAATGACAATAAAGAAAATAAGAGTAACGACCATGGGAACCAGCACAGATAGGGTGATCAGTGATGAGATGGCACTTGTGAGATTTTTATTGGTCTGCAAGTTTTTCTCAAAACTGCATATATATGACTTTATTACTCTTTTAAATATCTATCTATCTATATCTATCTGTCTCTCCTAAAGTCATTGTTGTACCTCTCCAGAGTGACAACAAAGTGTAGAAGGGAAATGTCACTGAGAGTGAAGGCAAGAAAATCAGCTTCACAAGTTCAACAATGAAGATAGCTGTGGCAAAAGCACATACTGGTAGCAAAATGGAAATGATTCAAATTTGAGAACAGAGAAAATGCAATGGTATTGAATGGCCTCTACTTCACTTTTTGAATGATTTTTCCTTGTGACAATTACATATGAATGTGTGAACTATATGAAGGACAGCTAAATTAAAAAATTAATTCAATTTAAAATACTTGATGCTCCTGGACTTATGATGGGGTTACACCTCTATAAACACATCATAAGTAAAAAATGTAATCAAGTCAAAAAAACATTTAATTCTGGCAACACAGCAGATAATCTCCAACTTACCATGGCTCAACTTAAATGATATTTGACTCTTGTGTGCTCCAGTGGCACAATTGGTTAGCATGTAGTACTTATACGATATTTTGACTTTAAAAAGTGCAGAAGCCATACATATTTAGTAGAAGCATAACTCCATGGTAAGTTGTAAGGAGCTCCTCGACTTATGATGGAGTTATGTTTTGGTAAATGCATTATAAAATTGAAAAATTTCAATTGTAAGTTGAACAATTGTAAGTCTGATCTGTCTGCATTTAAATGGATGTACTGAAGCATACTCTCAAGATTTTTAAAAATGGTAATCATTTACCATTCAAATTAACTAAATTATAATACATCTTAAATCATCATGAATATCATGTTCTAATATTAAACAATGTTAAATATTAAACTTTCAATACCCATAGGTATTCAATGAAATCATTAAATTCTCAATGAATTGTTTTCTCTAATTGACTGAATACTTAAATAATTGCATTGTCTTTGTCAGCACTATGAATGAGCAACTAACTGATTTAATAATGTTTATTCAGAATAGAAATGATTTGGAGTATGCTACATCTCTATCCAAAATTTAAAGACAAGCAAAAACAACTCTCTCATATTTTTCTTTTGTCCGCTATTTATCAATGTTTGTATGTGTCAGGTGAGGGCTGACATTATAATATACCCAGAAATAGATCACATCATGACTTACCCAAGGATGCTTTCATATAATTAATTTAGCTAAAGTAGAAGACAGATGCATGCAGAAGTGTGTGTTAAAGTATTTTTTCACAGTATGGTATTATAATATAATTAGTATTCACTACTTCCCGAAATAATATAAGAGTAAAGCATGGCTATTATATTTTCAGTGAAAAATGAATACTGTTTCAACAGGATGCTAATATGATGAGATCTTTTTCAGAAAACTTGCAGAATGGAATTGGACTGGTATACTTAATTTATGTCTTTTTACACTTATTTTTTTATTTTTCATTTGGAAAATAGCAGCATTGTATTGGAAAAAAAATTCTACATCAGCAACTTTGTTTCAAATATTTGAAATTTGCAGTTACTTGGCGTATAAAGGGTTTTTTTTTTAAGAAAATATTTGTGCTTTTATTTTTATAAATTGGGCATAGAATGAATTGTTTTGCCCATTTTCCTTATCTGAAAATTGTTTCCTTTTTTAAACCCTACATTTTGAACTGAAATTTATATGTTGTAAGGTAACACACATTTTATTCAATATTTGGAAACTAAAGAAAATTTGTCATTTATTTAATTTTTTTCTCTTTTACTGATCCACATGCTAAGAATTTTTAACATATATGAATGAAATAATTTTAATTTTTAATTACATTTATACATTATAAGCAAAGGATTGTGATCTATTAAAAAAAGAATAAGTTGCTTCCCTAGTAAAGCATGTAATGGAATATGAAACCATATCTGTCTGACTCCAAAGCCAAAGATATTTCAGACTTCATATTCCATCTCTGAAGGGGTAGATAAAATCAGCCTGATGCACCCTATGAAGAACTTCTAAAATTAAAAAATTTAAAAAAAGAAATGAAAGGAGAAAAGAAAAAGCAACCTCAATGGCACTGGAGAAATGATGAGAAAGACAGGTCCTGAGGTGAAACATCACAGACAAGAAAGGGAAATCATTCAAAGAAGTCAACCACAATTTGCAGTTACTTTTTTCTTCAGGACATTTTCAGATTCTTCACCCATGGCAAGAAATTGATTATTCATGCAAGATACATAATAAGCTAAAACTGCAGTGAAAAAGGAGAAGCAATGAACTTAATCTCATATTCTGCCGTTTTTCCTTTAAACAGTGTTTTAATTTCTAATGTGTAGGGGACAGAAGGCAAAAAGCAGCAGAAAATCTCAGAAATGCAAATGCAGAGATGTTGGGACATTCTTGAATTGCTGGTGATGGGAATTGTGCTGCAAGTCATAAACTAATACAAGTTTTGATTCATCCGACAAACATGTTTTAAGCACTGTGAAATGCACTGAATATGAAATTATTTCAGCTGGGAAAGGAGAGTTTGTTGAGTACTAGATAATTTAGGGGGTTTCTGGTACATGAGTAGGGATATGGACTGCTTTCAAATGTCTTCTCCTAGATATTAAGTCCCACATATTTGTCCATATGCAATTACATACTCTCTCTTAAGTAATCCTAAAGTATTTTTTTCATGCTTCCATTATATCACCTGTATTAATACATTTTAATTATGTCTTACAGGCCTGACTGCCCCTCCCACCCATTTCTAATCTGTGCCTATGTAAAGGTAAACATCTCATTTTATTTATTTTATTTCATTCATACAAAACAACATATGTAACCAAAACGCTTATTAAGTTAATGAAGACAATATCTCCGAATCCTAGAGTAGGCAAAAAACTTCACAAATTTATGGGATCTAGACTCATTCTCATATTATGTTCAAGTAGAAGATAATAAAAAAGATGGAAAAACTTCCAATGGAGAAAAAAAAAAAAGAGAGAGCAAAAGATGGAGAGGTGTGAAGTTTGGTTGTATTACAGTAAATCTTAAAAAGAATTTTCACACAAAATGAGCAAAGCTTGAGTTTCCAATAAGAATGTAACACAGTATATTTGGGGGAAAAATGCAGCTGGGAGATGATGGCCAGGAAGTTTTGAGATTTTCATGATGTCTTTTTTAGATATTTCTATTGTCATTTTGAGGAAAGCAGGAACGGGATATACTAATTTTTAATAAACTGATCTAGTTGTGCTATAAATTGGCCTTGCCTATAATCCTGGTGATCAGAGAATCTTTAAATTTCCTTGGTCTAAGATGTACTCCACTAGTAAATAATGGACTCAGCACTAAGCTTAAGCAAACTGTTCTATTAACTATGTTTATGTGTTGATAATGCTGTGACTGATATATATATATATATATATATATATATATATATATATGTGTGTGTGTGTGTGTGTGTATGTTATAGATATATAATATATATTGCTTAAAAAGAATCATCTGTTTAATAATATATGACTTTTACAGGCAAATTCAGAAATTTTCTTCATGCCACAAAATTATGCAACCCAGACAATAGTGTAATTGTTATCTTATAACTGGCACTGATATAGGTGTATTCATTGTTATATTTTTAATATTTTGTCCTAAATATATGTATTAGTTGGGTGGGTTGTGTAGTGTTAGTAAGGATCTTTCAGTTATAAAAAAAACTATTACCGACATTTCAAAAAATTAGGACAATCAAACATGCCCTGTCTCTTTAATTTGAAAAATATATTGTTCACTATTAAGTTTCTATTTTAAACAGAATACTTATGATTAAGAAGAACTTAAAAATATTTGAAAAGAACTATGGGGTGTTCCTAATTAATGCCTTTGGAAAATCTATACCTATATTTAGGCAGTTGGTATAAATATACACACACACACACACACACACACACACTCCTACTTTTTAAAATCAAAGTGTTATTTTTTTAACCATCTGACAACCCACATAAATTCTGAACTGTTTTTATGGTGCTTTTTCATTATTTTTTGTTGCTTGCTAATTACTTTTCTTGCCCAATTTCATTTGCAGTTTGAATAAATAAACTGTTATTTTCTGCCTGTGGGTTACTAGAATAGTCAATATGCAGCTGTAATAAAATCATAAATTTCTTTGAACAGGCAATTTTTAACTTATCCTTCCACAGAGGGTTTTTAAATCTCTACTGTTAGAGAAACAACTTTATGAAACCTGCAAAGTTTTATACTAATTTATAAAGCTTGGATTCATGAAGATGAAATCAAATGATTGGTTGGTATATTTTGACATTGCAAAAAACAATTTCAGTGACAATAAAAGTGGACCCTGTGTTCAAATTTGATATATACTTTTATTTGATATATACTTCTCAAATTCAGTGAATGAGAGAATTGGTTTTGGTAGTAATCACTTAACTGTGTTACTGGTGTGTAACCCAACTCAAAAGTTTGATAAACTTGGCTAATTTTGATAACTGATGCTGAGTCCAACATCATTTTTGGTTTTGTTTTATATTTTCATTTCAATTTAAAAGTAAACCAGTGAAGCTTATTCTTTAGAGTGAACAATTTCGGCCTTTGGGTTTTCTTTAATAAAATGCTGAGTAAACTTTAAAACTCATGTCTACACTTCTAATTGAATTTGCTTAGTGCTGAGATAAAAATAATAAATACCTAAGATCTTATTTAAAATATATGTAATGTTAATTTAATATTAAAATTTAAAGTCCCTTTGGGAAAATGCATTCTTATTTGCACTTGTAAGCTTTTAGTGATATTTCCCTTTTAAGTCTTCAACTTCACAAAGGGTAGATCACAAGGATACTTTTGCATAAATAATTGTGGAATATTCATTAACATAGTAAAATATATTTATAATTAATTTGTTTGAAAAACATAAAAGGCATGAAACATCTCAAATGAAATTTTATTTCTGAACTATAGGCACATATATTCTAATTATGTTCATACTTATTTCTAACATGTTTTAGAAATAACCAGTTTAGAAATAACCATGTTTTAGAAATAACCAAATTCCAGACAACCAACTTCTCTGAAATGATGCTAAAATCTGTTGCTTACTCTGTGAATCTCTTCAGAGATAGAAAAATTACACCCACTACCTCCTAAAACAAATGGGGAGTAATCTCCCCTCTTTAGTAAATTTTCTATTAAGTGCAACATGGAGGTGATAATGTCCTAGATATTCTCCTTCTTCAATAGTTTGGAAATATTTCATCAGCCTCTGCTAGACTCCCCACTGGTTCTGATTTTTAATAACATTAAAGTGCACATAAGTTCAGCAGTTTCCATTTACATGGGAGGAAAGAAGAAAGAGGGCTTCCAGAGCCTATTAGTACTGAAGATGTTTATGGAAAAGGGTCACACTCCTGGGGTCATTGTTCTAAAAACTTTTGGATAATTAGACTAAAATTTGCATAAACATCAGAAATTTAGGATGCTCATCTGAAATAAGCCATTTGAGGTCATTTGCACAATTTTACTGAGGTGAGCACCAAGAGCCTCTAGGATTGAGGGAGACAAAAACATTAAAAGACAAAGAAGAAAGGGTAGGATTGTATAGAAGCATATTCTGAAAGATAAATATGTCCACAACAGGAAAATAAAACACAATATATAAAATTTAACTCTGGAGTGATTCTGTATGAGTTAGTAAAGATTATGAACTATAGGATAATTTGTAAATGTTTCATAATAAATGTTTCATATAAATTTTAAATAACTGAAATAACTAACAGGCATCTTGAATATTCAGATATAATAGAATCTAAACAACTGCCTATCAATATTATGATGTTCACTTGTATTTAGAAATATTACTTGAATATAAGCAATTAATTTTTAACAGTATTGCTTGTCCAAATAAATTAAAAATGAAACAAAAAGATTGAAAAAGTTTTTATTAGGAAATAAATTAAAAATTTTAGAAAACCTTTTAGAGTACTGTTCCTCCAAAGAAGTAAAAAATAATCCCTAGAAACCTAAATTAGTAAGATCAATTAAGTAAAAATTCCAATTTATTAGTCCTCATAGAAGTGGTTATATATGTTGTAAAAACATTTATTTATAAAAATATATTTTAGAAAACTTTTTAATCATATATATATAGAAAATAAATGAACTTGGGCCAGGTCTGATGGATCACATCTACAATCCTAGAACTTTGGGAGTCCAAGGCAGGAGTATCATTTGAGGCCAGGAGTTTGAGACCAGTCTGAGCAACACAGTAAGACTTTCTATCTACAAAAATAAATTAATAAATAAAATTAGCCAGAAATGGTGACTCAGACCTGTAGTGCCAGCTGCTCTGGAGCCTGAGGCAGGAAGATTGCTTGAGCCCAGGCGTTCGAGAGCAGCCTAAGCAACAGCGAGACTCCACCTCTATAAAACATGGAAAAATGAGCCAGGCATGGTGGCTCATGCCTGTAGTCTCAGCTACTCAGGAGGCTGAGCCAGGAGGACTGGTTGAGCCCAGGAGGTTGAGGTTGCAGTGAGCTATGATGATGGCACTGCAGTCTAGCCTGGGCTACAGAGTGAGATCCTGCCTCAAAACAAATAAATACATAAACAAACTAACAAACAAACTCCATGAAGAAAGTAGCATATCTTGAAAAGAGTTTTGGAGCTATGTAGAGCAAATACTATCATTTATTAAAACTAAGTTTTAAATTTTATTTTTCCTAAAAAACTAAAATTGATAAAACTTATTAGTTTTTACAGAGTTAAATGGTACCAAGAGGAGAGTTGGGAAACTTAACTGACCTCATTCTGCTATATAACAAATTATTTTATAAGCATCACACTTTGTCAGACCTGAAAAAAAAATTCAGAAGGCTTACTTGCTGACCATGGGCTTTGAAAGCATTGTCACATGCCTGTGATAACATTTACTGTTCATGTGCTGTGAGAAAGTGGAGTTGTTTTAGGCAGAATAATGGCTCCCCCCAAAATGTCCACATTCTAATTCCCAGTAACTGTGAATATCTTAGGTTCTATGACAAAAAGGAATTAACATTGCCTATGGAATTAAGTTTATTGATCAGTTGGTCCTAAAATAAGGAGCCTTTCCTGGATTATCCAGGTGAGACCAATGTAGTCACAAGTAACTTAAAAGTGCAAGAGGTTGGCCAAAGAGGGCAAAGGGAGATGTAATATGGAAGAATGGTCAAAGAGATTCAACATTGCTGACTTTCAAGATGAAGAGAGGCCATGTGGCCTATAGAAGCCTGAAAAGGCAAGGACATTGATTTGGGGTGTGTGTGTGTGTGTGTGTGTGTGTGTGTATGTGCGTGTGCATGTGTGTATGTGTGTGTGAGAGGGATGGGGGATGGGGGAGAAAGAAAGAGCCTCCAGAAAGAAACACAGTCCTGCTGATACCGGGATTTTAGCCCAGTAAGATTTATCAAACTTTTAACAAAGAGAAGTGTAAGATGATAAATTTGTTGGTTTTTAAACTTTTATTTTTAAATTTTATGGATACATTTAGTTGGACACTTTTTGGGGGCGCATGTGATATTTTGATACAATTATACAATGTATAATGATCAAATTATGGTAATTGGGAGGTCTAGCCCCTCAAACACTGATGGTTTCATTGTACTGGGAATAGTCCTAATCCACTTTTCCATTTATTTTGAAATATATGATAGAATATTGCTAACTATAACTGTCCTATTGTGCCAACAAACACTATATCTTATTTCTATCTAACTGTGTTTTTGTACCTATTAATCAGCTCTATTTATAAGTCCCCACTACCCCTCCCCCCTCTGGGAACCATTATTTTATTCTCTACCTCCATGAGATAATTTTTTTTTAGTTCGCCTATAGGAATGAGAATAATAATGATAATTTGTTGTAGTGGCAATATAAAACTAATGGAAGAATTGATATATTTTTAAGAAATTATTTTCATTTTGAACTTCAACACATGCACACATGTACACACAGAGTCCTTGAAACATATATGTACAATTTAACAATTAATTATAAAGACATTGTTTCCAGTACACAGATCAAGAAATACAACATTGCTAATGTTTCCAAAAGCTCATCTTTTGTCCCTTTCTAGTTCCATCTCCCTCTTTGTTTCCTGTAGAATGTGACAATCATTCCTAGGCTTTTTATAGATTTTTTTATTTTAAAATATTAATGGAGCACAAATGTTTATATTACATGGGAGTCAGCCTTTGGTGTGTCTGTCACTAGAATAGTGTTCATTGTAACCAACAGGTACATTTTTATCTCACAGCTCCTCTCCCACCCTCTCTCATTTTTGGTTTCCTTTGTTCTTTATATCTCTTTATGCTCCTGTATACCATTATTTAGCTCTAATTTGTGATAACATATGGTGTTTAGTTTTCCATTCCTGAGATACTTCCCTTAGGACAGTGGTCCCCAGTTCCATCTGAGTTGATTCAAATGACATTATTTTATTCATTTTTATGGCTGAGGAGTACAACTCAGCCATAAAAATAAATGAAATAATGTTTATATAATATAATATATATATATATATATGTCACATTTTCTTTTTCCACTCATGAATTGATGGGCACTTATGTGGGTTCCATATCTTAGCAAGTGTGAGTTGTGCTGCAGTAAATATTTATGTGCGGATGTCTTTGTTATGAAATGACTTCTTTTCCTTTGGGTAGATACCCAGAAGTGGGATTCCTGGGTTGAATTGTAGTTCTACATTTATTCTTCGAAGAAACTCCATCCTATTTTCTATAGAGGTTGTAGTAAGTTACAGTCCCACCAACTGTACATAAGAATTCTTTTCTCTCTGCGTCCATGTCAGCATCTATTGTTTTTTGACTTTTTAATCATAACCATTGTGATAGGGATAAGGTGATATCTCACTGTAGTTTTAATTTACCTGAGAATTAGTGATATCAAGCATATTTTTCATATATTTGTAGGCCATTCCTTTGTATTCTTTTGGAAAACATCTGTTCAAGTTTTTGCTCACTTTTTGATGCAGTTGTTTGTTTTTTTTCTTGCTGATTTGTTCAAGTTCTTTGTATATTCTGGCTATTAGTCCTTTGTTGGATGTATAGTTTGCAAATATTTTCCTCCATTCTGTAGGTTGTCCATTCACTCTGTTGATTATTTCTTTTATTGTGCAGAAGATTTTTAATCTATTTAAGTCCCATTTATGTTTTTCTGTTGATTTATTTGTTTTGAATGTCTTAGTCATAAATTATTTGCCTAAGCCAATGCTGAGAAGAGTTTTTGCTACGTTTTCTTCTAGATTTTTTTATGTTTTCATGCCTTACATTTGTCTTTTATCCATCTTGAATTAATTTTTTATGGTGAGACATACAGATACTGTTTTATTCTTCTGCATGTGGCTATCCAGTTTTCCCAGCACCATTTATTGAACAGGGCTTCCTTTTCCCAGTATAGGTTATTGTCTGTTTTGTCAAAGATCAGTTGTATGTAGATGGTTTTATTTTTGGATTCCCTATTCTGTTCCATTCATCTATGTCTCCACTTTTATATCAGTCATATGCTGTTTTGGTTACTATAGCCTTGTAGTATAATTTGAAGTTAAGTAATGTTATGCCTCCAGGTTTATTCTTTTTGCTTAGGATTCCTTTGGCTATTTGGGGTCTTTTTTGGTTCTAGATGAAGATTACAGTTATTTTTTCTAGGTCTGTGAAATAAGATGTTGCTATTTTGATGGGAATTAAGTTGAATCTGTAAATCACTTTGAGCAGTTTGGACATTTAAAAGATGTTGATTCTGCCAATCCATGAGCAAGGGATTTTTTTTAAACTTGTTTCTGTCATCTGTGATTTCTGTCATCAGTGTTTTGTAATTCTCATTGCAGAGATCTTTTATCACCTTGGTTAAATATATTCCTAGGTATTTTATTTTCTGCTATTGTAAATAGTATAGAATCCTTGATCTGATTTTCAGCTTGACAGTTATTAGCATATAGAAATGCTACTGATTTGTGTACAATGATTTTGTAACCTGAGAATTTTTATATATCAATTCTAGAAATCTTTTGGTGAAGCCTTTAAGATTTTCTAAATACAAGATCATATTGTCAGCAAACAGGGATAGTTTAACCTCCTCTTTCCCAATTTGGATGTTCTTTATTTCTCTCTTTTGACTGATTGCTCTGGCTGGGGCTTCCAATATTATTAAATAGAAGTGATTACAGTGGGTACCCTTGTTTTTTTCCAGTTCGTAGGGGGAATGCTTTCAACTTTTCCCCATTCAGCATTATGTTTGGTGTGGATTTGTCATATATGGATCTTACAATTTTGAGATATTTTTCTTTTATGCCTAGTGTGCTGAGGATTTTTATCATGAAAGGTTGCTGGATTTTATTCTATGCTTTTTCTGCAGCTATTGAGATGATCATATGGTCTTTGTTTTTGCTTTTGCAAAATGTCGTGAATCCTGTTTATTGATTTGCATATTTAAACCATTCTTATATCACTGGTATGAAACCAAGTTGATCAATAAATTATCTTTTTGATGTGTTGCTGAATTCAGTTGCCTAGTATTTTGTTAAGGATTTTTGCATATATGTTCACAAATTATATTGGTCTGTAGTTTTTCATTTTTGTTGTATCCTTTTCTGGCTTTGATTTCAGGTGATATTGGCTTCATATAATGATTTAGAGGGATATCCCTCTTCTTGATGTTATGGAATAATTTCTGTAGGATAAATAGCAGTTCTTCTTTGTAGGTTTCATAGAATTCAAGTGTGAATATTTCTGGTTCTGGGCTTTTTGTTGATGTTCTTGGGAGTTTTTTTTATTACTGCTTCAAGCTCGCTCCTCATTATTGGTCTTTTCAGGGTTTCTATTTTGTACTGATTCAAGCTTGGAAGGTTGTGTGTTTCCAGGAATTTATCCATTTCCTCTACGTTTACTAATTTGTTTGCATAGAAGTATTTGGAGTATTCACAGGTGATGTTTTGTATTTCTGTGGCATCAGTTGTAATGTCTCCTTTTTCATTTCTGATGGAGTTTGAGTCCTTTCTCTTCTATTTCTTGTTAACCTTGCCAATGGTCTATCAATTTTGTTTATGCTTTCAAAGAACCAACTTTTTTGTTTCATTGATCCTTTGTATTGTGTTTCTGGATTACCTGTTATACTTTTAAAAAATAATTTAGTTTGCTTTTAAATTTTGTGTAAGTAGAATTCACATAAAAGGATTTTTTTAAAGCCCCCATATGGCATAGGTTTTCATATTATTGTCAAATTTTTGACTCAACATTATTTTTTTTAGCAGTTTTGAAAAACTTTCAACCAATATCTGTTTTCAGTTATCATATCTGATTTATATAGTTTTTCTCTTGCTATGGGAGTACAACATACATTAAATTTATGCTGCCTATCCCCTTTGAACTCCTATAGGTTTTTGTTTTCTCCCACCTTCAGTTTGTATATTTTCTATTAACCTATCATCTATTACAGCAGTCCTCTCCTCTGCTGTGTCTAAACTGCTGTCATAAACATGTATTGACTTGGTATTTCATTGTCTTATTCTAGAGTTTTTATTTCATCCTTTTTATATTTTTCATAGATAATTCTTGTGTGAAATATTCTCTAGTCTTCTTTGTGGGGGGTATATTATAATTTTTTATAGACTATGTCTATAATTTCAACATCTAGATGACATTTGGCTTGGTTTCTATTCTGCAATGTCTCTTAATTTTTGTTCCTGTGATTTGGCATTCCTTATACTGTTATATTGCCTGCAAGGTGTTGCGTACTATTGTAATGATGCTGGGCAATATTAACAGCCTCCAAAAATGATTTAATTTTCCATCGGCAACAAAGTATGAGCAGATCACCTTGATCTCATCAGAAATTTAGATAAATCAAGTCTAGACTTTTATGGTGTTCATTTTTTTTCCCAGATAGCTGAAATGTTTTCCTTAAATTATCATGTGCAGTTGTCTTTTTGAAGTTACACTTTAGCCTATTAATGCATCACCATATTTTCAGATTTTTTCAATGTATTTAAGGATGTTAAGTAATATTTTACATTTTTATTTGTTTACAGTGGTAGTCTGATTCCTAATAATTTAGCTCTCTTATGCATTCTTAAAATAAGTTATTTCTGCACTTTCTTTCTAATACACACATATTTTCAAATACACATGTGTTTTTTTTATATTTCCCATCTTTATAATGACCTTCAAAGTATACATTTAAAGTGTGTCTAGCAATGCAGCTGTTAATGTAAATCCTTTTAAGCAAACATAATCCATGTAGTAGAATTGCTTAATTTACTTAAATGTGCACTAATATTTATATAACATAGCACAAACTTAAAATTTATGGTTTGTAAGTTATGCAAATGGTAGTTCTACTTAAAAGGATTATCTAATAATTTCTTTAATAAAAGTCTTAAGTTCTATTATGTAATATATTTAAAATAATTTATAAAAATAATTTTACTGAGTAGGGAAGTTTCCCTACTTGGGGTAAAATACAAAAGATCCTGAAATGTAGACATCCTAGTTGAATAGAACTTGTAGAGTTTTCAGTTTATAATTGATTGGCTTGGTGAAATGCATTCACTTTGGAGACTACTATTCTAATTTTTTACATTTTTTAAAATGCTCAGAGCATCAAAGTCTTATAACTAAATCGTAGAGAAAAGATGACTACTTCAGGTGACTTTGCATGCTTAAATTGAAAATTAATAAGAAATTAATTTAATTTTATTTACTATTCATGTCAATTAAAGTTAATTTGCCTAGTAATATAAAACAGTAGGCATAGACTATGTTTTTAATCTCAAGATACGGAAAAGCACCTTACTAAAGATTGTAAATGTTAAATACTTAAGTATATATAAATAATCACACAGATAATTTCTTTTAATCTGCTACCCAATTGCTTAATATTCCTTAGAGGTTAGTTTCCTAAACCATATGTATTATAAAGTTCACAGAGGTAGTATGTAGAAGCTGTGAATAACTGTAATATATGAAATGCCTTATAATCTATAGTTGATAATAGGCCACCAGTGACTTCTAACTCAAGATTTAAGAATCGGATGTCTCATCAAGAATAATTCACAACTGGTCAATGTGCTGCTGATGTAATAATATGACCTTGATCCCTGATCCCGATCATGATTGCAAAACAAGTAATTTCATTCAATTAATCCACATTAGTTAGTGGTGATGGATGACATCATTTGTCAAAACATTGGGAAGTAATTTAGGACAATTTCTTATTACATCCTTAAGCCCTCTGCTACCTAAAGTAAAGGCAAATTTGTAGAGTCAGTTTTTGCTATGTCGAGAAAGAGATTTATAATCATTGTTCTGTGCTGCCTGCATAATATATAAGCCTTGGGAATATTCTAGCTATGTGCTTTCATTTCTGCTATAACTGTATTAGAAAACATTGAATTAATGCGGACTTGGTCTGCGTGAAAATTTCAGGTCAGGGTCACTCATGACCTTACAATTCTGCCACAGTGGGCTTTGATTCATGGTAGAAGTTATCATTTTTACTATTTAAAATTCTTTTTTCTAAAATAATTTACCTATTACAATTCAATAGGCAGTCCTTTGTGAAGCAGACATCTTGAATCTATTTCCACTCCTTTGGATTGGCTCCATCTCAAATTTTGCTACAGTATTTTGTCCCCTTGAATACTGACATGTTTTCAAAAAGAGTTAATACCTATTCCCATTTTCTGTATAATAGAAAATCTAGAAATATGAGACTGAAAATAACAGGTCACTAAGTAATTGTGGTCTCTTGAAATCATTGCGGCAGACTAATTGTTCAATGTATCAGGGTCGGGGAATGACTGGCCTGAAGCTGATTCATTTTCATTGTTGTTACATGTGACTGTATAATTGTTATCTCTCTGTTGACTGCTTAATATTTAGTTTAGCTTTTTTTTTTTTTATTTCAATTTTTAGAGCTGGGGTGGCTCACGCCTGTAATCCTAGCACTCTGGGAGTCCAAGACAGGAGGATCCCTTGAGCTCAGGAGTTCAAGATCAGCCTGAGCAAGAGCAAGACCCCGTCTCTACTAAAAATAGAAAAAAAAAAGAAAAAATAGCCGAGCAACTAAAAATAGAAAAAAATTAGTCAGATGTGGTAGTTCGTGCCTATAATCCCACCTACTGGAGAGGCTGAGGTAGGAGGATTGCTTGAGCCCAGGATTTTGAGGTTGCTGTGAGCTAGGCTGATGGCGCAGCACTCTAGCCTAGCCTGGGCAACAAAGCGAGCCTCTGTCTCAAAACAAACAAACAAACAAACAAACAAACAAAATTAGAGCACTATGTAACATTATGTATCATTATTCAATGCATTGCAAAAAGGACCCAAATTATACCTGCTAAATAACATCACATCATCCATTTAATTTGTTTCCCTTTCTCTGTAAATCCCCTCAAAGCAGTGGATTGTAGATTGCACCTCCAGCTCAAGGAACGTAAGTACCATTTTGATTTACTCCTTTATTTACTCCCTTTTATTACAAATTCTCACTCCAATTCTTATCCTCCACCAAAGGAAATGATTATAATATCTTTAATGTTACTTTTAATTTATATAAATTTTCTTTGGTTATACTCCATTCTGGCTCTTTTTTCAAACAGTAATATGTTTTTAAGTTATGCTTGCTTTTCTATCTGCACATTTGCTATGTTGCTTTTACTGGTTCACAGTAGTCCATGGTGTTTATCTAATATGCATTACCTATTAACTCTTTAAGCAATATACACCAAATTTCTTCACAAATTCCTGTTTCAAGGAATAATACTGAAATGAGGATCTTCATACATGTCCACTCATGTTTGGGAATTCTTTGAGATAAACACCCAAGAGCAGAATTGTGGGATCATTATTTTGTACTTGAATTGACTAAGTGTACACATTGACAATTTTCTATCCAGAATGCTTTCACCATCCTCACTCACACGAGTAGTGTCTGAGGATTCCTCCACACCTATATCCTTCACAAATACTTACATTATACAGCTTCTAATTTTTTCTTTCTCATTGCTCAAAAGTGATATTGATGTTAGTTCATTTTTCATTTCCCCAATTACAAATGAAATTAAAGATCACTTTATATGTTTGTTAGAATTTCAGTTTCTTTTCCAATACTATCTGTTCTATGTTTTCATTTGCTCTGTTTTTTGGGGGAGAGGGGGGCAGTGCTGATTTTTGTGGCCCTATTACATTCTATGTATCATCTTTGTCCAAAGCATTCTTCACTAAACAAAAATATTTACTTTCAATGTTATAAAACATTGTTTTTCTTTGTCTCTTGCCTCGCATATTTCTGATTTTGTCAAAGAAGACCTTGCTTATGCTGAGGGTCATTCCACTCTCAATTGTCTAAAGGAGGTCAAATTTTAATTATATTAGTCCCCTTATCATTGCACTTGAATATCTATACATTTATTGATATTGCTATTTTTGTAGTTGTTGTTGTATTTTCTTCAGTACAATATATGTATTTAAGAGGGCAAGGACTGTGCCATACTCACATTTGTGTGCCCCATGTATAGCAGAGTGCCTGGCATGTAAGAGGTTCTTAATAAAGATTTATTAAAATAATGAGGAGTTATTGCACTGAATAAAGGAGAGATGTCTGAGAGAGAAAGAACCTGAAGTGAGGAACTTGCCAGTGACATGGGCAAAGAGAGACTGTGTAAAACCTTGTTCTCAGTACAGCCTCCAATGGATCCACAGAGTTAGTTCATCACATTTGCTTTTCTCATGGCTTCCCCCAAGTTGTTTCCACCCATTCATCTACATCTGCACCTTCCCACACCTTCTTATGGAAGAACAACTTCTATCTGAGCAGTGAAATGATGTCTAAGGTAGTCAAATTATCTTGACAATCAGTATATTTCTTTTAGTATATAATTAAAATTAACCTCAAAGAATAAAATTTTGTTCCCTCTTTTAAGCATAATGAAATAATTTTCTCAGTTCCTTTCATTCATAGTTCACTTCATGAGAAACAATTTGAGTGTTCAGATTTTAGAGAGAGAGGTACTTGGGTTCAAATTTCAAATCTACCATGAAGTAGGAATATAAACTTAAGCAGTTTCCTGAAAAAATTTCTATGCCTAGTTAGCAATATAACCAGTATTCAAACCCATTCATTCCATCATTCAACAAATATGCATTCATTAATATTAGATTCCTGATGTAGTCCTAATTTCTGAGCATATGGTCCTTGTCCTCATTGATTATTCAGATTAATTGATTTTTTCGTAGAAACATGCTACCACAATGTGACCAAGTGGGGGAAATGGATAACACAACAAATGTAATCACCACTAATAATGAAAAAAATATCTAAGAAATGTTTGTATTCCATTCACTGAATAAAACACAGTTTACCTATGGGGAAAGTTCATTAATGAATAGAAATTGCATCATTAAAGCAAACAAACAAACAAAACACAAAAAGCTTGAAGACAGTGGAAAGTTTTCTCATGGTATGCTGTTGAATATTATTTTAAAGATAATGTTGACTTAGTTGAGATTAGAACTTTTAATATTTAAATTCAATAAACACCTTGTTTTCACTAAAAATAAAACCCCACATATTATAGTAGTATTTTAAATATTTAATCCAATCAAATTTCACAAATTATTTAATACATTTCCAAAATGATAGAGTCACAAAAAATAAATGGATTTGGCCAAATAATTATTTGTGTGATAAAATATTGGTGAAGTAGCTATCACTATGACGTGATGATAATTTTCAAAGTATTTTCTAAATAAATTGATCAGATAGGCTTCAATGAAAAAATCAAAGAGTTATAAAATATTTGAGCGCCTATAAATCCCTTTGAATGTTAGCCAGATAGATTTTCTTATATTAAGGATAACAGGAAACGACTCAGAAGCAGACGCTCAGTGTATTACTTCCATTTAAAATGTTTGGGGAGTTCATTTGTTTACATTTAACTCATAAATAGGTTTTAGTTGAAACACTTGAGTATGACAGGCATACAAATGAATAATGAAGGATACTTCCTTACTTGGAAATCTTCCTTTCTTTTGTCTTGCCAGTGAACATATAGAATTATATTTTTTCTTCTGCTTATCTCTTTTTGTTTTATTATAGAACTACTGAGCAGGAATTCTGTCAATGTTTGATTTATTACATAACTGAAATATTGTTGGTGCTCAATGAGGCAGTGAAAATCTATTCTGTGAAAAGAAGCTATACACTTTTAGATGTTGTGTTAAATTTTCATCTCTCAAGAAGAGTGGTACTCTAAGTGTGGTCCAGGGACTGGTTACAGGCAGCAAAATGTTGTTACTGATTATGTAGTTAGAAGTATGCCAATTGAGAATAAAATTTAAAACCCTTTATAGAAATTAAACATTGCTATGACATCCAAGTATATTATCAGTCAACTTGTCTTTATGATAGGGCATAGATGGCTCAAGGGATTGTTTAACTCTTATTTCTAGTCACATGTGACAACTTGTTATAACATTTTGTCTACTGTCAACTAAATTGAAGAAAACTACAAGAAAATTTGTCACTATTGGCTTTGTTATTATTAAATACTTATGTGTGTGTATATATATATATATATATATGCACACACTCACAGAGACACCAATGAAAGACTAAAGCAAAGATAATTGCTTAGAAATGTTAGTTGAATCATGTCAATGAAGATAGCTATCTGGTCCCATTTTTCAGTGATGCCCACAGTATGGTAGCTTCAAGAATTGGCTATTGATATGAAAACCAATTTCAGTTTTTAGACTGGTTTTAGATTTATAAATAAGTTGGAAATATGCACATAGTTCATGTATATACTATACCTTGTTTCTGTTAGTTATTAATATCATGCATTAGTATATTTGTTATAATAAATGAACTAATAGTGAAACATTATTAATTAAAATTGAAACATTTTCATAGTTCCTTAAGTTTTGTAATATCCTTTTTATGTTTTAAGATCCCATCAAAGATAAGATACTGCATTTGTAGCTGTGACATCTTCTATCCCTACCCTTTATATATTTTATAACCTGAACAGTTTTGAGGAGCACTGCTCGGTGATTTCTTAGAAATTCCTGTATTTTCACGTTCGTATATTGTGATTTCTCTGATGTGTTTTTTATGATTGGCCTAGGGCTCCATGTTTTGGTGAGAAAAATCAAAGAAGTAAAGTGGCATTTTCATCACATCATTTCAAGTGTACATGGTTTCAGCAGGAATCATCACTGTTTTTCCTATAAAATAAGATAATTTAAGATATTTTATTTTTTAATCCCTTCACTTTTTTCTTTCTTCTTTTTATCAATTATAAGGTAATATGTGTACATATATTTTTGGAGTGCATGTGATATTTTGATACATTTATATAATATACAATAATAAAATCAGGGTAATTGTCCTAACCGTCACCTTAAACATTTATCTTTTCTTTATGGGGAACACTCAAATTATTCTACCCTAGTTAAACCGTAGAACAATACACAATAGATTATTTTTTGCTAGAGTTACTCCACTGTGTTTTTAAACATTAGGCCTTATTTCCTTGTTGTACCTGTATTTTTGTACCCATTAACCAACCTCTTTTCATTCCCCATCCTCCAACCCCTTCCAGCCTCTGACAACTGACAGCTACTCTCTATCTTCACAAGAGTCACCTTCTTAGCTCCCACATATGAACAAGAACATGCAATATTTGCTTTTCTGTGCTAAGCTTATTTCACCTAACATAATGACCTCCAGTTTTATCCATATTGTTGCAAATGACAAGATTTTAGTTTTTTATAACTTTATAATATTCTATTGTGTACATATGTCACATATTCTTTATCCATGGGCTTATGGCACACAGGTTGATTCCAAATTTTGGGGAAAATGAATTGCATGTGTATGAAATTTCATGACCTATTCTGGGCATGGAATGGTCCTAAAATTTACTATGTGTAAAGTAATTCATGTCTACATTATTTGAAAAAGCAAAGCAAGTGAAAGTCTACATAGTGTGTTTACAGTAGGTGCACTTGTGTCCAATTTACTTACTGATTTAGTAAGCAAATGAAAAAAAAATATGAAGACAAATGATAATGCAGGTAAAACTTAAACAAATTGAGTAAAGTATATAGGAATCAATATGTTATTAATGCTATAAGTATTTTGTGTCAATTAAGATATCAGGCTCCAGTTTTGGTTAAATCCAAGATGTATGAGCTAGGGACATACCGTTAACTGATCTATCCATTGTTTCACACTTGATAAATTATCTCAAGATTGCCTAATACAACTAAGCAAGTTAAATGATAAATGCTGAATATTGCATTTGACAATGATATGATGTATTAATGTGTGTGTAAAGACAAGTGAAAATACATTGCTAAGAATAAAAAAAATAAACACTAAGCCACTACACTATCTTCATACTTAAAACTCACCTGATTAAAACAATAATTGCTGAGAACACATATTTATTTTCCATAGTAAAAATTTCACTGAAAATATGTTCCAACAAATCAAGCTTCAGGAAACACTCTTGTTACAATTCATTGTAGTACTCTCTTTTTTTCCTATTTACAGACAACAGACTTAATGTACTTAAAAGTATCTTTAATACAGAATTTTCCCTTCAAACCACCACTAAAATTGCTTTATGAATAAATAATAGTAACATATAATAAAAATCTTGATAAAAATTTTAGAAAACTACTATGTTTTTATTCCTATCAGCAGCATGTTCAAATCACAAGTTTTGGTATATGTTATTTAGAAAAACATACAAAATATGTAATTTCAATGACTATCTTCTCCTATTCACTGCTGGTTTGTATTCTGTAGATAATTCTAGACCTTCAAATACAGAGCCTTTGGATATACATTTGCTTCTAATAATACTAGGCAAAAAGGCAATACTTTTGATTAATATATTTCTACAACATATAATCTATCTCTTAGAGGACCTATTGTCATTGTATGTCCTTGGTAGCCACATTAAAATATAAATACACTACATATTGATATTTCAAAAAAATCTTGGTTTGACTTGATCCCTTTGCTCACAAAGATTAAAAGCAATTCAACGAGAAGCCAAGTTTACTGAATGCATTGAAGTAAATACAAGTGGAAAAACTGTGACTACTACTCTAAGCAAACAAGGACTTTAACTCCTCTATGGTATGTTTTCCCCTATGTAAATAACTATTAGATGTATATTGCAGAAATATTTCAAATCCTTTATAGTTGTAGAATGAAAGAAGTACATTGCCATAGTATAGAATTTATACAGTAACTACAATATGTAAACTCAAAATATGAAAAAAACAGATAATTTTAAAATTCAAAACTATAAAATAGATATAAGAAAATTAATTTAGTCACAGAAGATATAATTTTTTGATAATAACAAAAGTACATGGAGTTCAGGAAATAAACAGCAAAACAAGGAATAAGAAAATGATTTATACAAAGTGGTAACTTGTTAGAAAACAAGAATAGATTTTTATAATTAATGTGATAACCTTACTGATACAATTTAATTCAATAGGCCTGATCATAAATAATTTGTTAAAGAGAACTTTTTATAAACCTAATATTAAAAATAGGAACATTGAATTATTATTGTTAGAAAAAAATCAATGGAGAATTTGAATTGAATCTTGTTGAAATTAACCAATATGATACACAAAGATTCAATTTATGCTGTATTCATTTGTGATACTTTTCTCTTTTTGAAATTACTAATCATACATCTCTAAAACAAACCTGATTAGTGAGGTTGCATGTTACCTACTTAAATCACCACAGTATCTCTAACTCAGAATAAATAATAGCTTTGGGCAACAATAAAATGTGACTGATGGCCTTTTTCATTTGAACACTGTAAGCAAGAGGCAGAATCACTCATGGAAAATTGTGATTGGTGGAATGAATAAGTGGTAATTGCTTCACATTAAATAAACAAAAGACACTATCATATATTAATGCATTCACATTTTATTACAGTTTAGACAGATATTCTAATCAACAGTGACAGCAATTGAATAGATTGGTTGCACCCAAAGGTGCTGTTTATTAATTTATCCTAACAAATAATGATGTTGTGTCAAGGTAAATTATGTTTCTTCATATGTTGCAGGTTTTTGTATTGAAATTTGAATCAAGCAGAATGGTTATTCATTTGTTAAATTATTTTAAATTAACATTTTACTGAGTTTTTAAGGGAATATGGTTTGGGTTGTTTTTAAATGGCTTTTCTAAATGGTAATAAAGGATGATCTCTGAGATGTTTGTCAAACTATCAGAGATTTATAGTGCATTTTCTATTGACTTTTTCCTTCCATATATGTAAAGTAGGAGTGATAATCTACCCAATTTAACTTTTAATGTTATTGAATATATAAGATATGATAAGAATAGGAGAATATTTGAAAGTTTTAAAAAGACATTTTAATGATTAACAACAATATAATTATACAAATAGTTTAATTAAAAACAAAGTATTTTTAAAATGTAACAAAAAAATTTTTGTAGCCATTCCATTATACAAAAACTATTACCGACAACTAGAACCCATTCAAATTAAATCTGGTGCTCTCCAAATATATCTGCCTTACTTTGCCTTTTTCTTTTTTCACATGCCGCTCAGAATAATCCCTTTTACATTTTTAATATGACAAGCCTTATTTATCATTCAAGGTTCAGCTACCATTTTGTTAAGCAAGTCTTTCCTGATACTCTTTTCTCTTTTATCTACCACACTCTATTTTAGCATTTCCAATATTAGAACATAAATGTTTTTTTTATTAGTGTGCTTCTCTCACACAGTGCAAAGTGAAAGTAAATATGTTTCAAATGGAATATATATACACCACTCTATACACACATCATTTTATTATATATTTGCACGAAAAATTTTACATTATTAAATTGATGCTATAAATCTAATAAAATTGCACTTTAGAATATACTCTCAAACACTCTCTGTAAATACAGACACATCTGCTCACCTGTAAACCATATTTGAATCTCTTTTCTCTCTCTCCTTCACTTTTTCTACTGGTATCTCTCTCTCCTTCACTTTTTCTACTGTATATATACGTATACATTGGCAATATAAATTTTAATTATATGCATGTAGCTATTGAGGAAAAGGCATAACCTAATTTTCTAGGAACACAAAAAGTGGAGTTTTGTAAAACCATTGAAAAGATTGATTCAGTCTGTTATAATATGTTTGTGAAATCTTTATAGTTATTAAAATCAAATGAGTAAAATAAGATTAATACTAATGCATACATGCATATTTATACATAGTAGAGGATTCAATTATGAAGCCTTATTCATTAATTTATTTATTGCACTCATTCAACAGATATTGATAAAATATCTGGTATGCTTCAGGCATTTGACTTGGCACTTCACATGAACTTGTGAGCGTAGGAAGTATAATATCTGCTCTCATGGAATTTCAAATATAGAGAGACTCAAATATGGTGAACAACTAAATAAAATTAATTTAGTGTTGTTTTAAAGAATCTGGTATCAAGAATAAAAATAGGGTGATGAAAGTTGGCTTCTATGAAGCAGCAATATTTATTTACATATAATTGAAAGTTGAAAAGGAGCTAGATATACAAAAGTAGGAGGAATATTAGTGGTGTTATAATTTTTTTCTGAATAAAAGGAATGGTATATGAAAACAGTCTTACTGTAAATAATTGTTAATTAATGTCAAAACTAAAAGAGAAATAATTTGAAAGGTGGATATTAAATAATGTCAGGAGAAATACCATTTAGGCTTGAAGAGCTAGAAAATGAGAAGACTGTGAGGGTCTTGTAAATCAGAGCAAAATACTGGGATTTGATTCCATTTTTAATGGATAAACAATCAAATACAAATAATGCAATCTGGTTTATATTTTGAATGCTTCATTTTGCTGCTCTATGGAGGATAGGTTGCATGGAGTCAAGAATAGAAATCAGAATACCAGTTAGGTAACAGTGCTGTGCTCCAGATAAAAGATTTAACTATGCATTGCAGATGTTTTGCAATTGCTGTATGGTGATATGAGATGAAACACCAAAGAAAGAACAGATACTATTCTTTTTCAAAAATTACAAAATTATAATTTACTGTTCAAATGAATTAGAGAGCAGTTATTTTGTATATAAAGCTATTCTTAAATTAAAATATGCAGTTATCTATGGACCATTTACATTATGATTAAATATCCTCAGATTTAAATATAACACCTTCCAAAAAACATATCTCTTGTACAATAACATACATAGGAAAACATATATGGACAATTAATTTAAATTTTGAAATTTGACTTAGAAATAAACTTCTGGTTTGATCATGTCCCATTTACACATAATGAGTGAGATGTGCACCATCTGGGGGATGGTCATGCTTTAAGCTCAGACTTGCCGGGGGAGTGGGGGCAAGAGCATTATACGCAACCTTAAAATTTGTACCCTCATAATATGCTGAAATAAAAAAAAATAAACATATATACTAAAATGTAAAGTTAATTATTCTCACACTAGAAAATAGAAAAGTCTTTCAGCAATATAAATAATTCACATTTTTATTTATCTGAATTTATTGGGTTATGACTCAGCATATACTGCTCTGCACTTGACTTGTGTCTGTGCTGCCTATAAATAATTATAGATAAGTATTAGTTCCTAGGGTAGATTAAAAGGACAGTTCTTACTGAGTTCAGAGACATACCACAGCTCCTATATACCCTTCATCCAGCTTTCTCTAATATCAACACATCTTATGTAATGATAATACAATTAAAACTAAATTGACATTGGTACAATATTATTGGCTATACTGTAGATTTTAGATCTCACTTGGTTTTCTATCAATATCTTTTTTCTGTTCTAGGATCCAATTTAGATCCCACATTGCATTCAGTTGTTATTTCTCTTAAGTTTCATACAATCTATAGTTGTTCTTCAGTCTTTCCTTGTCTTTCATGACATTAACACTTTCTAGAGAGCATTGATCAATTACTTTGTAGAATGTTCCTCAATGTGTGGTTGCCTGATGTTTTCTCATAATTAGATTGAGGTTGCACATTTAGGGAAAGAATATCCCAGAGGTGATAAGCCCTTCTCAATCCATTGTTATTAGTGGTATATGACATTGATATTATACTGAGGAGGTAGAAGAAGAAAGAGGCTGACCTAAGTAACTTTGGAAAATAGTGTTTGATTGGCTTCTGATATCCTCCTTTAATTATCAGTTATTTCTGAGCCACAAAACAAATGTGTCTTGAAAAATAGGAATTGATTATCTTGGTTTTAATCAAATGGTGACTTTAATTGTCACTACTATTTCATATAGGTTCTCTTAAAATGAATAAATAAGTAAAAGCTTTGGAACAGTTTATGATTTCAATTTTTAAAAAAAAAATCTTCTGAGAAATTATTAAAACTGAAAGCAGTTATTTTTATTTGGCGAGAGCATCAGTTCTACCTAAAATGTCTTACCTTGGTGTTAAATCAAATTTTGGATTCTGAACAACTATTAGGTCTGGAAGGACTTTGATGATCTTATAATCAAGGAAGGGCCTTGGCCATCTCACTGTTCCAAGAGACATCCCTCAGTGCCATTGATATTCTTACCACAATAGCACCTGAAAAGTAAAGGGTGACAAGTAATTCATTTGGATTCCAGAGGACAGGAGATATTTCTCATGAAAACTAAGGTATTTGCCATGTCAGTTGAGTAACTAGGAATCTAGAAGTCTTGGAAATTTTGAGAAATCCACTCCACAACAGTAAAAAGCAACTTTCTGCATATTAATTTTTAGACCTCTAAAACAAGCAATCATTGCTTGCTAAAACCTATAGAAATTTAGAGACAACATATGTTCTATGTGGCACTTATTGGACTTGGAGTCAGGAAAGGCTAGCTTTGAAGTAGTCTGGAAAACTGATACAGACTACAGTGTATACAGCTTTACTAACTCATAACGCCACGTGCCTGATGTTACTTAAGCATCTATGGTAGAGACAGATTTCATTTAACTCAATGGCAAGCCTCAACAGAAGAGGCACAGTAGTATCCCCCAAATATTGGGAAGGAAATTTGTGCTACCTTAGCAATTAACTATTTTCTTTTTTGAGAAATAGTTTTTTGTTTTCGTGTTCCTGGACAATGATATAATCTAAAATGCTTAACAGTGAGATATGAGATTTTTGTTCCACTTGAGTTAAACATGGTGACTTAGGTTTTATTACATCCTTTTCACAATAAATTTAGACATGCCCAGCAGCACTTTATGGTGAAGTAAAAGTGGTACATATGAAACTGTTTCGAACATGACCCAGGCACACATAATTTGCATGCTGAGTTGATTCACGCAGCTTATCTCTACCCGCTCCACCATGTCTCATCTCAAAACACAAGTATTGCATCATTAGTATTCCCTGTGACCACTGGTCTGATGGAAGAAAAATACCCAAGCCTGATTTATGCATAACACTGTAAAATTAATCTCCTTGCGCTGGTCAAAAGTGTACTACAACAGTACTGAAATCCCACTTTTGCACAATTCTAAATGATGGTGAAGAAAGTAACAACTATTAGCATCAGAACATCAACTAGCATAATCACATTTCAATGTTAACTCAAAGGAGAGAAGACCTGAGATATCTATGAATAATGCTTTGATAGAATTACAAAACATTTAGAAAAAATAAAATAAAAAGATGAATTAATAAGAAGTTTGGGAAGACACAGATTAACGGATCTCCTAATTTATGACCAGATTGTCGCCTAAAAGGCGCCTGCAACCAGCTTCTGCTTTCCTCAATTCTCAGTGATTCAGCTATACAGACACAGACTTTTTTTTTTCCTTCAGTTTTTCAAATATCTTGTCCAATCTTAGGGTCTTTATGTGAGATATTTTTGAACCTGTAAATCTCTCCAATTCTCTTCCATTTCTCATATTGCTTATCTTAAATCGTCGTTTAGAAGACATATTGAAAGACACTATCACAAAAAACCTCCCCTTCTTTCACAGACTACATCAGGGCTCCTTTCTAATGCTGTTACAGCTTTCTGTACTTTTTCATTTTACTGATCACAATGCAATTAATTGTATAATAAGTATTTCCTGTCCCTTGCTTTTTGGAATAACTCCTATAAGTCATGGATCATTTTTAGCTTATGCATTTCTGGCACTGGCGTTTTCATTATCTAGCAGTGTGTTTATACATAATTGGAATTCAAACATACTTGTTGAATGAATGAATAAACAAATGACCGAATTAGTTTTTTATAAGTTAATATTTTTCTAAGGATACCCTAATCAAAATAAAAAAAATAAATAAAAAGAAAAAAAATATATAAGTTAATATTTTGCAGGAAAATGGGAATTTTATGTTAGTGAGTGAGAAGAAGGACATTCTTCCCATCACATCCTCATCCTCATGTTTCCTTCATGACAGCAAGGTGGTGACTCGCAAACCGAGAACCCTCGCTCCGACATTCTCTTCCCAACATGTCATCCTCATTACTAGGCCTCGTGTCACTTAATCTGACACTAATCAATACACTAGCAGCAGTCTTACCCATGGGGAGTGCCCTAATCATGTCAAAAATATTGTATATTCAGTATTGAGACCATATCATCAAATTATTTTGGGATTTCTTGAATATATGAGAGAATTTTTCATTATATACACACAGAACAATTGTAATATTTGCTAAAGAAACAAACATGTTCCTGGCTATTAAGAAAAACAGTTGTACATTCAAACCCGACACACAGATTATGATGATACACTTGTCAAAACACAGTACAATTATGTTATGAATAGGAGGTTGATTTCATATTTTAATTTTAATGAAGATTGGATATTTGAATTCTGTAGACATATGTCTGAGTTTAATAACCATCAAATGCATGTTCAGATTGAATGACCGAGTCAATTATTTCTCCAAAAGTAGTTATTAAGAGAGTTTTAAATATATAAGAATAGTAATGGAATAACTCATGAATATTCTATGTTTCCAAAATTAATCACAAGTCAACTTCTAGTTTATGTTTTGTGGAATAATTATTATGTGATTTGGAGATGCTGATGAGTTCCAAAGTATTGGAATGCTAATAACTTTTGGAAGAGGTGAAACAATGAAAGGACATTGATCAGCCATGTCGTGCTTATCACAGTGATTTCATCTGCTACATATTTTGTGTCTGGACTTCCATTTTTCTGAAGCAGATGATTTTTCAGCCTATATATTTTATACTATGTAACAAAAAACATAAAACACTAAAATAATATAAACAAACATTTATATTTTATGCTTCTAAGTAATAAAGTACTAGTTAAATGTTGCCTTTTTTCTATAACATAAAATATTTTATTGATTCTAGGGTAGTTCCCAATTATTTTCAGCATTTTACACACATTTTAGAGAGTATAAAAAATTAAACTGAAACACATTTGCTGCCCATACTCCCCAATTGTACCATGTCCCTTCGGCATTCAGATATCAATTAATTTAGATGTCATCATTGCTTTCATACAGGGAAGGGTTGGGAGAAATGGAAAGGAGTGGGGGAAAAGAATGGTTATGATAGCAGCATAGTCCAAGGCTAAAGAAACATACAGTAATTGTTTGGGATCTGAGAGCAGGTTGTATGTCAGGAGACATGTACACTAACATTTGCTATTTTCCTGGCTCAATCAGATAAACCTATTCTACTAAGAGAGGCTGATAGCCTATTGTACTAGTCAGAATTCTCCAGAGAAACAAGACAAATAGTAGCTATTTACATATAAATATAAATTATATATAATATATATATCCTATATAAAATATAAGGAATTGGCTCACACAGTTATGAAGGCTGAGAAGCCCCACAATCTGCTATCTGTAAACTGGAGACTTAGGAAAGCCAGTGGTCAGGAAAGCCATAAATTCTAGTCCAAGTCTAAAGGCATAAAACCCAAAAGTCCTAATGGTATAAGTTCCATTCCAAGGTCAGAAGACTGATGTCTCAGCTCAAGTAGTCAAGAAAAGGCAACTTTCTGCTGTCTTTTTGTTCTATACCGGCTCTCAACAAGTTGGATGAGGCCTACCCACATTGGGACAGGTGATCTATATTATTCAGTCCGCTAGTTCAAATGCTAATCTCTTGTAGAAACACCATCATGGAAACACCAAGAAATAATCAGCTATCTAGGCATCTTGTGGCCCAGTCAACATATAAAATTAACTATCACAAGTCCACTCCTTGTCAATTTGTGATTCATATGAATCTCCATAAACCATACCTATTTCCAAATAAATACAATACGATTTTCTAATTCTGTCTACCATAATATAACTATGTTGTGTACAAACAAAAGCACTCAAATTCCTCCCTTAGAAGGAAAAGTAAAATCTTTCAGTGATGTTTACTCTTCTTCTTGATATCTGTCTTACTCTGTTCAGGTTGATATAACAAAAATGCCATAAGTTGGGTAGTTTATAAACTACATACACTTATTTCCCTCAGTTCTGGAATTTGGGGAGTCAAAAATCAAGGCACTGGAAGATTCAGTGTCTAGTTAGGGCCCATTCCTTATTGACTGTGCCTTCTCACTGAGTCCTCACATGGTGAAAAGAGCAAACAAGCTCCCTTAAGACTCTTTTATTGCATGGAGAGAAGGAAAATCCATATCTAGAGTAAAAGTCTATTCTAGTAAGGACATGTTATCCTTCTATGATAAAAGCTGCCCAATGTGATCAACCTCCCACCAGGGAGCTGTCTGCTCACCCTCAGCGTATGGTGCCATAACAGGGACTCAATGTTGGTCTCTACTGCTTGCAGATTGGGCAATCAGCAGTGGTTATAGCTAGATAATCTCCACTTGGAGAGTGGAAATTAATGTTGCTGAGCCCATATATAACCTACATCCCTGATACCATGGCAACTTTGTTCATGAGCCCATTGGGCAATGACAGGGGTAGCATGGAAAAAGACTGACTGATACCCACAGAATATGTTATCCTATCCACTTGTTTATGAAAATTCTCCTCTGCTGAGGTCAACTTTGTGAGCACTCACACGTAGCACACATATCTTCATATTTTTGCCAATTCAGAAAAGCAAATTTCTCCTCCAAATTTTCTTATCACCAATTTTCCAAACATGTTTTTTGGAAGTCCCTTACTATTCAGCTAAACCATTGGCTACAGCCCATGAATTGGTATGTAATCATATGTTTAGCAATTCTCCTAAATGAAGTGCACAACCAGGTACAAAATCCCTGATGTTTTGCTCCCTGGGAGGATTTCCCCTCACTACCATCCTTCAGGGAGTCCCAAAAAGGTGCTATAATGCTGCAACTGTTCACTTTTTGATTTTATATATATATATTTTACATAAATATCTGTAAACCAAGCCTCAATCTTCTCTTCTCTTCTGTCAGCTGATTATAGAAAACTCCACATAAAACCTTGTGTGAAGGCTCTAAACAGCATCCTTATCTACCACTAACAATTTAAGCAACATTTTATCTGCTGGATTATGTGGCCCAATGAACAGAATAGCTTTCACAGCAGATTTACCTGTTCTCTTATTCTGGACCCCATCCAAATCTAGCACTTTTTGAATCATTCAGTAAATGGTCAGGAGTAACACAGCAAAATTAGGAATATGTTGCCTCAAAAGTCCAAAGAGAAGCAGTTGACATTGTACTTCTTTATGGTTGAGAGAGGGGCCCGATGCAACAACTTAGAAGAGATATCTTGACAGGCCACATTCCACTACAACCCTAGAAATTTCACTGAGGTGGAAGGCTGCTGGATGTTAGCCAAATTTATTTCCCAACAACAACAAGCAAATGTCTTACCAATTAGTTTAGAGCAGTTACTAATTATTGCTTGCTAGGTCCAATCAACATAATGCTATCAATATAATGGTTCAATATGATATCTTGTAGAAGGGATGCAAAACAAATTATCACATAGGGCTGAAGAATTTATATACTCCAGTGGTAGGACAGCAAAGGTGTACTGCTACCCTTGCCATCTGAAACAAAACTACTTCTGGTAGTCTTTACTAACAGGTATTGAGAAATAAGTATTTGCTACAGCAATAGCTGCTTATCATGTAGTAGGAGGTATGTTACTTTGCTCAAGCAATAAAACCACATCTGGTATGGCAACTGAAATTGGGGTCACCACTTGGGGAAGATTATTATAATTGATTGTCATTCTTCAAGGTTCATCTGTGTCTGCAAAGGCCAAATAGGAAAGCTGCCTGGGGATGTGATGGGAATCATCACCCCTGCATCCTTTAACCAGCCAAGTAAACTTCCTCTATTTTTTTGTTTTATTTGGGCCTCAACAGATTGTGTGATCCCTATGCATGTTGGGGAGAGAAAAATGATTTGCTCATTCCACCAATTCAAATGCTAATCTCTTCTATAAACACCATCACCAACAGAAATAATGTTTAACAAGATATTTTGGTCCAATTAAGTTGATGCATACAATTAGCCATCATAGGTGTGGAGCTATAGAAAAATTTGATGTTAAGAAGAAATAGACATATATTTCTTCTCAAAATTCATAATGTGTAATAAATGAGTTATTAGTTTATAGAAGTTAGTGGTAAGGGCATTTGCTAGAATAAGTTTTAGCTAAATAAAAAAAGACAGAAAATCCATGATCTAATATGAAATAGCGGTATAACTTCATTACAATTTTGGATGTTGGTTTTCTTTTATTCACTCATAAACTTAATTATTTACACTTCCATTGTGTCATGCAGTCAGCATAATTTTTAAGCACTAGCTATATGCCCAACAAAGCCATAAGAAAGAATATAAGAAAAAGAGTAATGAGACAATTCTTGTCTTCAACAAATTTTCAATTTGCTCCATTAGTTAGGAGAGTAAGCAGTTATGCAGTGGAGAACATTTCAAATAAGAATAAACTTGATGTTAAGGGAATGGTTATAGGAGAATGCAGGACAAATTTGGAATATAGCAAATTGTTCCATATTTCTGAAGTATGATATATGCAGGTAAGGTATGGCAGGGATCAAGATCCAAAAAATGGTTAGAAGAGATTGGTCATGTATGTCCTGATATATAATGCTAGGAAATTTTCATGGATTATTAATTTAATAATAATTTATTTAATAATAATCTATTCTTTAATAATCCATGAGAAAAGATTAGAGGATTTTAGGAAAGTGATAATATAGATGTTATAAATAATAAATAATGATTTGGTAGGAGACAAGACTGCAAAAAAGGAAGTCCAGTTAGAGAGATGTTGTAGCAATCCAGATGATAAATATTCAGAGTATTTTAATAATTTTTATTGGGAAAATATATAAAAAGATCTTAAATATATAAAAAGAAAGATTTGTAGTGTCTAATATAGAGGGTATGGATATTGTTTGACATTGGGGACAGTGAGGAAAAAAAAATAGTTCATAATAAATCCAAGATGAAGATGATTAGGTAAATGGAAATACTTTTACCAAACTGTGGAATAAAAGAAAACAAGAGAGTATTTTGAAATGTTTCATTGGTTAATTTTATTTTGGGAGCTAGAAAAGTAGGATGACAGGGAGGTATAGATGATAACTTTGGAGATAGATACAAATTAAAAGAAACTTTAGGCCGGGCGCTGTGGCTCACGCCTGTAATCCTAGCTCTTGGGAGGCCGAGGCGGGCGGATTGCTCAAGGTCAGGAGTTCGAAACCAGCCTGAGCAAGAGCGAGACCCCGTCTCTACTATAAATAGAAAGAAATTAATTGGCCAACTGATATATATAAAAAAAATTAGCCGGGCATGGTGGCGCATGCCTGTAGTCCCAGCTACCCGGGAGGCTGAGGCAGAAGGATCACTCGAGCCCAGGAGTTTGAGGTTGCTGTGAGCTAGGCTGATGCCACGGCACTCACTCTAGCCTGGGGAACAAAGCGAGACTCTGTCTCAAAAAAAAAAGAAAAGAAAGAAACTTTATGAAGGTAAACATGGTCAAAAAGTATAGTGATTTGATAAAACTTTTAGCATTCTATCAATTTCATTACTTTAAAATTTGGGTTTTTTTCTAATCAAATATTTTTCTCTGTCCTCAGTTTTAAAGTGTCTGCCAGTGGGGAGGGAAAAAGACTTCATGTTTCACATAGAATTTATTTCTAGATGCTGTGAGGAAAAACTGTCATGCAAAGTCAGTATTCCTAAAATTCACAAAAGAACCATAGGTATATGCAGTTTAAACAAGGAGAACTCAGAGAATTCAAGTTCTTATTCTTGCTGAAAAATCTTGCCAGAAAGGGACAGCTGTGGATTTTCTCCTTCAAATCAGTCTTGCTTCAGATAGAACTAAAATATAGGGAAGGTGGAGATTAGATAACTGCAACCAGCTATTTTTGAAAAAGATTAATGTAGCAAAATTTCTGTTAATATTAATTTAGGTATAATTTAGAAAGCATTCTTGTGTTGCACCATCCATCATAGATAGGCATGAAACATAAAAAAAATAAGTAATTAAAAGCACATTTATTATTTTATATAAATTCTTATTCCATTATCTAGGAAAGTTGCTATAAGGAAAATATTTTGTTTTTCAAATTAAAATACAGTTTAATGTGAGTAAAAGTGTGCTTTATAACAAAAATCTTAGCAAGTATTTCCTTTAGCAATCTAAGGTCAGCTCACTGAAAACAACAAGGCAAGCACATTGTTCGGTGTGTCCTAACAGAACCACATTTGCACATCACCTTACCTTTTGCCATATACCATACTTAATATTTTTGCAAAGACTGTCTCGTTTAATTATCACAAGAACTCTTTAAGATAGAAATTGCCCCAATTTTAAAATGAGAGAACCAATCTTCATGGATGTTATTTGCTTTAGGTTCCTCAGCTGATGGGTAGTAGCTACAAATTAAACTTGAGAGATTCTGAATTCCATGTCATGCCCAGTACACACAAAAAATTCATAAATGATTTAAATGGGTAATTTTCTTAGTGGACAATATGTACATTTTTTGCCTCTATACTTACAAATCTACCATCTTTTTTGCTCTAATCTACTTTTAAGGCTCTATTCTTCACCTCAGATCCTGATTTGATCCCTTCCATTTACTCCAGGATTTCGTTCCATTATTTCTGTCTCTTCTCTCCCATGTTTGCAATTCCTCACTCCATTTTCACTGGATTCTTTGTTACCAGCTGAAAAAACTGTTGATATCTGAAATATATTTAAAATCATAAATAAAACAAAAAGTATTACACATTACTTGACCTTGAACTCTTCTAGCTATACTCCAATCTCTGTCGATTCTCATCCAGTTCCCCTGCAGTGCAAATTGCCATCTCTGTGTGCACTTCTTTTACTTCTCATGTACCATTTGGGAATCTCGCTTCTACTTGCAAAATTCCAATAAAACTATGGTCTACTTCTTGGTATAAAATATGCATGTCTATTCCAATATGACCAATAGAAATCATTTGAAACCATTGACTCTTTATTTTTTGTAGTGATTTTCTCTTTGGCTTCTCTGCTACTGATCCTCATTCTTGATCTTTGCTCCTTTCTGAATGTTGTACGTTGAATGATTGCTTTTCAGGTTGCATGTTAGCAGAGAGGTGCCTGCTAGATCTTAGCCTGATTTTAATCATTCATAACCTCAGAAGTATAAATCTATGCTATAAACTGAAAAGAACATATTTTATACTTATTTAGTTTCATACATTTTAAATAATAACATTTTAGTTTTTTAATTTACTATGAATGGAGGTATCAGATATTCACTGAAACAGAACACATTACAAATTTATTATTTGAAATTCACAAAACTAAGTTTCATTCCAATTAAAGATGAAAAATGCTGACTAAATATCTTTATATGAGCTCCATTCCCATGTATCCACTGGACTGCTTATAAACTTCTGTCAGTAGTTTTCCAGGTATATAAAAATTAACATACCCCAAATCTTACTTCCAGGTTTCTTCCTTAAAATAGTTCTCCTCAAACCCGTTTTCCTTAATTCAAGCGATAGAATCTGATGCTTCTAATCAGAACCTTTCTTCTCCTCTAATTTCAACATCCAATAAGACACAAATTTTGACTATACTTTGCTTTACACTGTTATGTATATGTCATCTGTTTTCTGTCAAGAACACCGATGCTTTCATTCAAATACTTATAACAGATTGCAAATTATTCAATAGGCCCCAAAATGGCCCGTCCATATCTTGTCTTGTATTTCCAAAAACCATTTTATAAAATGTACAAAGAATAATGATAACATACACATACAATATATAGACTTTCAATTTCAGATAAGGCCTAGCAGATCAGAGCAGACGAGTGCATCAGCTGAAAACTACTAGAAGAGAACAGGCATTAAAAATCACATTTTTGTAAGGATTAGTTACACTGACCAAACATTCATCAGTGGTTCCAATGTGCTTTGGAAGGCTTCTATGACAGTAGCTGTAAGGACACTTTATTATAGTTGGAAAGTTTATCTTACTCAATTCGCCAGGGTCTACATTTCTTCAGAGGATAACCTATTTTTTTATTTATTTTCTTATTCGCTTTACAATACTTATTGTTCTATAGTTCTTTAACATATAATCATTCAAAAAATGAAGGATCAGACAAATAAATAAACATTAATGAGAGAACAAACAAAGGAGTACCAAAATAAAATAAGAAAATATTTTCCAATGCAATTTCAGCCATTGTGAGAAAAGATGGTTTATATGGTGCTTTTTTTTTTTATTTTTTCTGATTTCCATATGTCACATTCTGTCTATACTGTCCATAGTCATAATGTCTTTTGGTACTTTCTTTTTTTTTTTTTTTTTTTTTTAAGACAGAGTCTTGCTAGAGTGAGTGCCGTGGTGTCAGCCTAGCTCACAGCAACCTCAAACTCCTGGGCTCAAGCAATCCTGCTGCCTCAGCCTCCCAAGTATCTGGGACTACAAGCATGTGCCACTATGTCTGGCTAATTTTATCTATATATATATTAGTTGGCCAATTAATTTATTTCTATTTATAGTAGAGACAGGGCCTTGCTCTTGCTCAGGCTGGTTTCGAACTCCTGACCTCGAGCAATCCGCCCGCCTTGGCCTCCTAGAGTGCTAGGATTACAGGCGTGAGCCACAGCACCCGGCCTTTTTGGTACTTTCTCTACTTATGAAAATAAAATATTTTATTCCCAGTGGATTTTAATAAGAGTATATAAATGTGTTAGCTAAAATAAAAGGTGTTTATTTCTTTTCTCTTCTTAAGAAACAGGACATGTCAACATGTAAGTTATTGAACAAAATCAGAGTTAAATTATTAAGGAAAAAAGTGGAGCTTACAATAGTACACATGGTCCACAGTATGCACTCTGACACTCTTTTTATTAGAGTGCCTTGCTGCAGCCCTATTGCTGGGTGGCAGTCTGATTGATGGCTATGTGATAGACCTCCCAATACTCAGCTCAGTCAGTCATATAACCAGAGATAAAGATAAATTTGGGAATCTAGTTAGTTCTGTGACCTTCACTGGTAATGAATCCTGTAGGCTCATTAGTTGCAATTTGAAGCATTTTATAATTAATTGCCTGTAGTTTAATGAAGTTTTTGCTTGCTTGGAAATCAGAACAATGGTAAACACCTCAACAAACTCGTTAACAATGTTTATTACAGGGCAGTTGTGACCTTGAAGAGTGTTGCTTGTTTGCTTTTTTGTTTTTTCTGATTTTAATGGTGATGTATCATATAAAATGCATAGGGAGGGTTTTATCTTAATATTTTCAAACCATACTTTATGAATTAGGAATCTTGTTATACTTGGAACCATTTGTAACTCACTAAAATATATAAAAATTTCTTCTGAAATTCTTTTTGCTCAGATTCATGATTTTAATTTCTTATCTGCTTAGCTTATTTGGCCATATGCTTGTCGTATTGCTCTGGGTACAAAAGCAACCACCCTGACACATTTTTTTAAGAAGAACATTACATTATAATTTGTACAGCTTAACAGGAATATGGCTCTATGCCAGCATGATAGAAGAAAAATATCTATGAGATGTTAGCTAGAGAAAGAATTTTCTCAGGAGGAAAGGTATAGTTGTAATTTCGAAAATTTGAACTTCTATTTTTGCCTGTACACAAAAATCAAATTGAGATCGGTCTTAATCAGATTGATTGCATAGTGTGTATTAAAAAATAGTCACATAATTTTTTTTGAGTCAAAGTCATGTCTTTGAGTACTGGCTATTAAATGACTGCTAGATTATGCTGTTTCATAATGATGTTGGGGCATATTTCTTCAAGCTTTTTAATTACAGAAGCCATTCACTTTTAGTATTAGGATTATAAGCACTTTGAGTTGTTTTAATAAAGTATGATATATTTTCAATGCAACATTCATACATTTGAGTGACCAACCATAAGCATAAAGAGCCCTAAAGTAAAATAGCTAAATTCTGGGATTAAATTGGCTTTTAACTATGTTACCAAGGGAAAGTCATTCATGTTGTATAGGTTTGGGTTTACCAATTGGTAAAAATGTAGTTAACGAGTAGATTATTAAAGAGTTGCATATATATTCAGTCATATAATTTAAATTAAACCAAAGATATCTTCAATAAGATATTTGAACCAGAAACCCTATAGCAAGGGTAAATGCTATAACAAAACATCTACTTTACCAACTGGTCTTCTTTGGTTAAAGCAATGGAAAAAAAATCATCTCTTACACTTAAAATGATAAGAGAGAGGAAAACATGGAATTTTTACATTAAAAGGTAGCCATCAATTTAAATATTAATATAAAATTTGGTTAGTTACCATTAGAAGCTAAAGTAGCATTTAACATGTCTCAGTCATGCATCTGAAATGACTTAGATTGCAGATATTTGAAGATTGTAGGCTCTTGCTTTCCTTTAGCTACATGAATACATCATTAGGTCTGTTTCATCATTAGATTCTTTTTTTCTCATTTCTTTTGCCAGAAATACATTTCTAGTTATCTTCACATAATGTCTCCTTTGGATTTTTCTGAATCAACTTAAACATAATCTCTGGCCATTTTAGCTACTGTGACCCCTCCCTTTAGTAATTTTCTATGATATATTTTATGCTTTATGTTTATTGGAACTGAAATTAACTTATTTATTTAGTAGTTCATAAAATTATGTTGTTTTTCTTCCTACTAAAATGTTGGCTTCTGGAATTCAAGAAGTTTGTCCATTTTATATTTTGTTCACAGCTAATTCTCCAATAACTAAAACAGTATTAGTCATACAGTAACTAAAAATGAAGTGTGTGGATTCAGGGAATTTACCAATTTGCTAGAATTCCACATATTATGCATATTCTGTATTTTAAGGTGCTTTTGATATGATGATATAATCACACACACATTTGTTTAGCAAAGTAGTGTTACTGAGATGAAATTAATACTCTATCTAATGGGAGGAAGTTGTAGGGGCATCTATAGATCCTAGGGCTTAGTTTTGTAATTGCTGAAGAAAGCGCCTGAAAAAGTATTCAATTGAAGCCCTAAATTTTTCACCTAAAATTTGTAGTCAGACCCATCCTTTTCATTTTACTATTATGCCATTCATACACCATTAAGTACTTGTTCCATTTGCCCGCTGTTGTCATCCTTGGTAGACATTGGAGTTAACTGTGAAAATTTCAGAAAATATGAAACACGGGAACCTACCACAGAGATTTTGATTCAATATGTCTGTGTGGGCTTGCGTGTTTATATTTTAAAATTTCACAAATCATTTTCAAATTCTGTCTCATAGTTGGATGCTACTACACTGGGCATCTTGAGCACCTTGACCAAAGATATCTCATCTTATTCATCTTTGTAGAGTAGATAAAAACAGTAGAATTGATTTTTTTTTTAAAGAAATGAATGAATGGTGAGAGATTATTAATTAACCAATCCAGAAACTGATTATTTATCCCTTAAAAAATAGCTAAAAGCTTTGATTTTGCATGACAAATATAACTAAATATTGAATACTAGAAGTCAGTACCATTAAGGAAAAAGAGAGAGGACAGGAGAGGAGAGAAGAGGAGAGGAGAAGAGAAAGGAGAAAAGGAGAGGACAGAAGATGAGAGGAGAGGAAATTAAAGAACAAATTGGAGAACTGACAGGAATCAATGAATGCTTCTCTTTGAGAGTCAAATATATTTCTCACTTTGCCTTCCAGTGAGATCACAGTTTCCAAAATTGTGTTTAAAAAGACATTGAACTAATTTCTTCCTTGATGATAAAACTCTGCTGTGTTCCCAGTTAATTTACTCAGTTCTTTTGTAATAAAGGCCAGGAGGCCCTGTCTTTTAAATGTATTTTTATCAATAAATCCTATAATTTCAGAAATGTACTTAAAACTTAGGGAAAACTTGCTTATTCATTCATTTTTCAACTTAGCCTAAAGGAATAATCTTAATATTCTTATTTATCTAAAGTGTAATTAATGTTAAATATCCAGAAACCTATAATGAGGATTTGGTTCCATTTTTCTCATATTTTCATCCAAAATTCTCACTTGGGTATATTTACTTATGTAAATTCACAAAATAGGTTTGGTTTTTCTCTGCCAACCTGATGATCTATTATGTTCTAGCTATAAGCCAATATTTTATTTCCCTTATAATGGAAACATGGAAAACTCTACAACTGTATCACATTAAATTTTTGTACACTCAAAATCATAGCTTTGCCCAACTCTCTCTCTCTCTCTTTTCTTTTTTTTCTTTTTTTTTTTTTTTGATATACCTAACTCACTAACATTATTGAAAGAGAAAAATGGGAAATTAGAGGGGAAAAAAAGTAACCAAGGTAAAAGGCATTTTGGTTAAATTTACCATCTTGTATCAAATGAATTCTGCCATTTTACCATCTTGAATCAAATGAATTCCTATTCCATGTTTGTACAGAATTAGATTATTCCAATTCTGTTATTTTAAAAACCTAGAAATATTCTAAAATATTCTAAGTTTTTAAAATTTGCTACAGAAATAATTTTATTCTTTTCTTATAGAGAATTTTAAAATCCTGTCTTTTACATCCTGGATTATCCCTACTAATATTTCAGTTCAAGTTACTTCAACAAAAGAAGTTTATTGTCCCCTCTGTGCACCTAACAATATACAAAGCAATTAGGATACAATGATGAATAATATATAGTCCATTTCCTCAAATGTGCCTTCTAGTGAGAAAAGTAGACATGTAACAAATTATTCAGCTCAATATTAGTGTGGAGAAAAGCATTCTCATATTTCTATAGAAATACAGAGGCAAGAAAGTTAGTTACTAAAATGTGAAAGGGAAAGGAGAAAGAGCAACAAGCCAAAAGTGGATAACTGGGGAGTACACATTTTAATGTACAAGAATACAGTCATAGAATAAATAATCATAGAGATTTTGGAAAACAATAATAGAGTGAGTAATCATATAGAAAAAAATGAAACAAGTAGAAAAACATACCATAGGAATGAATGAGGAAAGAGTTTTAAGAAAGGGGGCATAGCTCAATAGCTCCTCGCTAAATTATATACAATTATTTGTGTCAATCACCATTTAAAATAATAGTGTATTAGGATTCTTTAAACAAACAGAACCAATAGGAGATGTATAGATATAGATACAGATATATGTATGTGTGGGTTTATACACACACCCACACATATATGCAGAGAGAGAGAGAGAGAGGAGAGATTGAAGGAATTGGCTCATGGGATTATGAAGGCTGACAAGTTCTGAGGTCTGCAGAGGGAGTTGGCAAGCTCAAGACCCAAGAGGGCTAATGTGCTGTTTCAGTATGAATCCAAGGGCCTGAGAACCAGAACAGCCAAATATTTGTGGCAGTCTAATAAATGGCAGGCTCAAGATCCCTAAAATGCCAGTGGTTAGTGTGAGTCTGAAGGCCTTAAAAGACCAATATTCTACCTCAGTCAGTGAAGCGTTCTTTCTTACTTAGTCTTTTTGTTATATTTAGATCTTCAATTGATTGGAGGAGACCTACCAGCATTAGAGAGAATTATCTGCTTTACTCAGTCTATAATACCTATTCAAATGTTAATGGAATCCAAAAAGACCTTCGCAGACACAACAAGAATAATGTTGGGCCAAATGCCTGGGCATCCTTTGGCCCAGTCAAGTTGACACATAAAATTAAACCATCACAAATATAATAGTAAATATTCATTTATTTAATTTTAGATAAAATATTCATAAGATGTTATTATACTTTCTTCTTAGATACCAGTAAAACGCCTTGCTTTCATCTCACTCAGGAAACCACTACACTAAATTAAACTGCTGTCAGTTTAAATTAAACAATAGTCAAAGTAGAGACCACAACAATGCTTTTGATGAAGTAGGAGAAAATAGCTGAGAAAAATAGTAATTGGAAATTAATAAAAATTGACAATTAGTCGTGAAAAGCACATACTAGAACAAATGTTATTATAAGGTCCCTCACTACATGAGGGAAAACATAATAATGTGTTGAAGTTTTATTATATAATAAAAACAATCATTGCATTAGACAGTGTGCATAGAACACACAACATAAAAAAAAAATGTTTTCTTTAGCCTAAATTAGAAAGTTGGGCAATACCTAATCTAAAGAATAGGGTGGGAGAACCATAATTACTTGATGTAACTGGTACTAGCAATGCTAGCTACCTTAAATGAATCTCATCATTCATGTTTGGGTGAATTCCTTTAAACAAGTAGGGCTCGTTAATTAAGATGCCATTGAACACAAAAGAGCAAAATAAATTAAAGGCATGGGAGGAGTGAATAAAAGGTATTCTAGACTAGCAAAAGAAGCAACCTGAAAAATATATAATAAAAGAGACCTCAAAAAGAGATCATAATTTATATAAGTACAGTTTAGCATAAACATTAAATAATAGCACTTTTCACAAAGCATTGATGCAATTAATCTTAATCTTTAATTGTGATGATTTGATATTTGACCCACCATATATTGATTTGAGCAGAGAACTACATTAAATACTGCAGGAAAATAAAATGAGTTGGACCTGTTATTTTGGCTCTCATTATCTTTTTATTCCAGATGATGAGAATATATATATATATATACATATATATGTATAAAATATTACATGCATAATTAGAAGGCAATACATAATGAGGTGATTGGTAGTAATGGTGAGTACTAAAAGTATCAATTTGAGAGGGCATTAATTTGGGTAAAGGAAATTCTTTAACTGAGATTGAAAGAATTATAGTATAGAGTAAGCTGAGAGGATGGGGCAAAAATTATAGCATAGGATTATAAATATGATTATAAAACTGAGTCAGCTGACTGTACCAGACAAATCATCTATTAGGAAGAAATATACTTTTGGAGCTGCCAGTATAAATTAGACTTAGGGTAAAGTCAACAAGTAAATACTTTCTTATTTCTCACCAGCAGAACCTTAGAATTCTTCTATTGGCTGTGGCCAACATACATAGCTAAAAAACTAATTAAAGAACATTATGGATCCACAATTGGGTTTAATAGTAGTGTGAACAAGTGAAAGAGAGAATTAAAGCATTGTTTTTGGAGCCAAACTCAAATATTTACAGTTAAACTTAGTTCAACTTTTAAAAGTGGAATGTGTAGAAATGGAGGGTATGGATGACAAGTATATGAGCTACAACAGACATTTTCTAATATGTGTAACTGAAGTTCTAGAAAGTAGAAAGTAGTGGGGGAGAGAGAGAAAAAAAAAGAGAAAGAGAGGTGGAGAGATCGAGAAAAACAGTATTTAGAAATGAAACACTTGAAACTGAAAATGTATCAAAGCTTATGGTCAACAAGCACTATAAAACACAAGCAGGAAAAATACAAACAAACAAACAAAACAAACACCTGTGGGTAGTAATGATGGAGTATCAGGGACTGCATCTATCTTCCTGTCTGAAATAATGACAACAAAAACAACAGCAAAAAACAGACATGTTACACAAAACTGCTTTTGGAGACACCAGACAAGTAGCTGTCAAGCAATAAAGGGCAATAATCACTGAAAGATGGAAAACAAATGAGGTGAACCTCACATTTTCCCAAGTTTACTGCGTCCAGAGAGTTTGTAGACCGTGACACAGGGAGAGGAGAACTGAGGTAGAGCCCAGCAGACTTCCTTTGTCAGGAAGAAGGAGAGTTCTCTACCCATTCTCCGTGAGCACACAGTAGAATGCTGATCAACTCATGCATGTGAGGAAACTACCTCAGGACAGGTAAAGAACCACTGAAAAGAATTAGAACATTGCCTGGCACTCACGCAGAGCCGGAAAAGTGCTTGTTCCCAGAAGCAGGCCTAGAAAATCTTACAATTCACAAAATGTTACAATGAATTCGAACCAGTCTTTCCTCAGTGAAAAATAATTATTGCTAAAGCAAACACTGTTCTGGCCCCAACTAAGCAGAGTTAAGCCATATTTATATTTAAAGGATAAAAATGTTTCCAAGAACTTTAACTGTGTCATTGAATAAAGCTTATGAAGATATATAAGAATAAAAAAATAACCGGAAACCAACAAGGTAAAGCCACAATTTCTACCCTCTAATCAAAGACTCCCAGGCATGAAAAAAAGATAGGATAAAAAAAATCCCTTTGAGGAGAAAATTCAATCAATGGAAACCAACTCAAACCTGACACAGATGTTACACAGATGTAGAGAAGAACATTGAAATTATTATAACTGCATTTCATATATATTCCATATGTTCACAAAGTTAAGTAGAGACTTGTGACAGATTTAAAAGACTCAAATCAAACTTCTAGAGACAAAAATATGATACATTAGATGAAGATTTCACTGGGTGGAAGTAACACCAGATTAGGCATTGCAAAAGAAGAGGAACCTTAAAGGCTTAGCAATGAAACTATCCAACATAAATGCAGAGAAAAGCAAAGAACATTAACTAAAAGAACAGCTCCTCAGTGAGTTCTCAGACTCTTCAAGAGGCCCGATACATACGTTAACAGTCTCTGCAGGAGAAGAGAGAGGTGAGAAACAGAAAAAACTATTTAAATTAATAATAACTATTTTCTCAAAATTAATAAAAAATTATGAGAAAGTAGTAAACTGGAACACAAGAAACATGAAAGCTTTAAAAAGGCACTTCATGACTAAGAATCTCGAAACCAGTGATAAAGAAAAAGATCTTGAATACAACCAGAAAAAAAAAAAGGAAAACTTTATGTACAGAGGTACAAAACTATGGATAGAAGTAACTTTTTCACTAGAAACAATGAAAGCTGGAAGATAGCAGAGTAACATCTGTAAAATACAGAAAGGAAATAGAAACAAAAGGCAAATAGGATTCTACAACCAGCAAAAATATCTTTCAAATGCAAAGACAAAATGATGGCATTTTTAGAGATTAAAGAAGCTGAAAATTTATCACCGGATGATTCACACTGCAAGAAAACTTGAAGTTTTTCAGGCAGGAGAAATATGCAATCAGATAGAAATATGGATCCACACAAAAAAATGAAGAACAAATGGCAACTATATTGGTAACTGTATGATATTTTCCTTAATATTTATATCTCTTTAAAGAAAATTTTCTTTTTTTGTGTTTTGGGTTTTTTTTAATATTTATATCTCTTTAAAGAAATTTTTCTTTTTTTGTTTTTTGGGGTTTTTTTTGGAGACAGAGTCTGACTCTGTCACCCCAGGTAGAGTATAGTGGTATCATCACAGCTCACAGCAATCTCAAACTGGACTCAAGTGATCCTCCTGCCTCAGCCTCCCGAGAAGCTGTGACTACAGGTGTGCACCACCACACCTGGCTAATTTTTCTATTTTTAGTAGAGACCACCTCTTGCTTTTGGTCAGGCTGGTCTAGAACTCCTGAGCTCGTGATCCCCACACCTCTGCTTCCTAGAGAGCTAAGAGGAAAATTTACTTTTTAAGCAAACGTAATAATAATGTATTATAGTTTGCAATGCATGTAGGAGTAAATTTCATGGCAACAGTAGCATAAGGGACAAGAAGAAAAATGGAAAGAAACTATTGTAGGGTCTTTATACTATGTGTAGAATGGTATAATATATTTTGTAAATAGATTATGATTAAACATGTATACTTTAAACTGTAATGCAACCAGTAGAATAACAGAGCACGAAACTTGGTGAGCCTCTTTGAATTTTGGAAACAGTACAAAACACACTTTTTAATATTCCTCCAACATTTATTGGGTGATATGGAAGGCTGCAAGATTGAGGGAGCCCAGAATGATATAGAGTTTTTTAGCTGTTTCAAACATGATGTAATCTTTATGATTAGGTTCTATGACCTAGAAAATCCAGTGTTGCTGGAGACATCTATTATTGCCTTTATTTGTTTGTTTATTTATTTATCTTTGTATATGTGAAATCCCAGGCAAACCCTAATGGAAAAGTGACAAATCTGACTCCCAGAGTTTTGAAAACAGAACACACTTTCTGCCCTAAAGACCAACTAACTATTTAAATAGCAATTTTAAAAGTGCTTGCAAGACGCTTTAGAAATGGAGCACCTGGCCAGCACATACCATCTGACTTAGAAATTGAGTTAAATATTATCAAAATCAATAAATTGGAAGATTTAATGTATACAAAAAAAAGCCCCAATTTATAATGCTAAGAATACTTCTGGTATTGGTCCGAACCAGTTTCAAATAACACAAGTAAATTACACAAAGAGCTGGACACACACACCAATTTGACTGACTTCTGTTTTACCAATCAATGCCTGTCACTGAGCTCCATTTTATTTTTGGCCTTGTGGAATATTTCATATGATCAGTTTGCAGGAGAGGAAAAACACAGGCCTAATTTAGAGATATGTTTATTTGAAATGTAAATATGGGATAAAAATTAAATATTGTACACTACAGTCCTACTCATTGGTAAGTGGAAATCATGGATATAAACAGTACACATGGTACTTGTATTTTATACAGGAAAGAAAATTAGTCTGAGAAAAGAAAATAGGCATATCAAGGGTGATAACAAAAGGCATGGCTGGTTGATCGGGGATCTTAAAAGATACATGCCTAGTAGATCATACACAAAGGCTGCTGGATAAATAAACAAGCACATGGACCTATGAAAGTTGATAAAAAGTCTGTGGATATTTTTGCTTCATGATCAAACCCAACCAGAGAGCATCAAGTTACTCAGCAATTAGGTGGACAAGATGATTTTTTTTAGTGGCCCTTGGTTAATCTCTATTCTTGAGTATGACAATGATTTTGCAAGAGGCCATAAATGAAGTAGCATGGTAGCGAGGGTAGAGGCCATGAAAGCCTTTAAATGACTGGTTTCTCAGATTCCAATATTGATTTAACTACAACTACAGCTGAATGTTCATTTTGTAAGAGGCAATGAAGGATGCCAATTACCTCATATGATAGCATCCTTGAGATAAAACCAGTCTGTAATTTAGTAGAAAGTTAATGATATCTGTCCCCTTCAACCTCAAAAGATTCAGTGATTCATCTTTATTGGAATTGGCAAGGGTTTTTGCCTAAAATTTCTCTGCCAAAAGCACTATGTAAGGCTTACAGGATGCCTGACTTACATTCATGGGATTCCTCATGCGATTTCATGTGAGATTCACATTCATGGGATTCCACTCATGGACCAAGGAATACATTTTCTGATGAAGGAGGTGTGAAACTGTGCATGACCACAGGATGCATTGATTCTTTACATCCTCAGTTGCAAGCAGTGATTCTAGTAGAAAATTGTAATAGTCTATTAAAGGCTCAACTAAAATTCCAGGTTAGGTATGATACCTTGTGAGATTATGTTGGTGTCCTCCAGGATGCAATTAATGCATATAACAAACAACAAATATATGATGTTGTGATCCTAATATGTAGAACACAAAAATTTGGGGAAAATGAGCTAAAGTAGAATTGGCCCCTTTCAACATCACTCCCAGTGACCTATTAATTTGTGTATTAATTTGTGTTTTTTTTATCTCATAAACCATATATTTACTGGATTAAAAATTTAGGGAGAGATTGCATTCTTCAAGGGAGTCTGTAAGGGCACAGTAAATTCCGGTGAACTTTAAGCTATAACTTCTATCTGACACTAATGGACCAGTAGACCAAGAAAGGAATTACTCTACTGAAAGGGTTATGAATGCATGGAGCTCAGAGTGCTGCTACAAAATGTGGACTAGTAGGTCTGGAACTCAGTGATTTCATAGTGGTGTCACTGTGTTTCTATGCCCGGTAATGATCATATCCTGGCATGGACAAAAATAGTAAGGGCTTGGATTCTACACCTTAGGCTTGCTGAAATAATGAAAAAGAGAGAAAAAAAGTCAAAGAAAAGAGTGAGTGTTAATTAGGGCTTTGAGAGAAGTTGCAACAACAAGGAACTAGTTTGTGCCATTATACCTATACTACTTAAGTTTGTCTTTGAAAGATTCTTCATCTTGAAGCCTATGTGATAGAGAAGATTTATGGATGGAAGCCTGGATTATGGCAGACGATTTTGCCGTCCACAGCACATCCTTTCAGCTCACCATGCTTTTAGCTGCAGTTACAGCTAATCCTATAATCTCAAGTTCCTCCAAACTAAAACGATCATTGTGAATTTTTCTACTTTTTTCCTCAAAGCCTTCTTTAAAACCATAGAATGCCATTCATTTAGTATCCCAGAGAAGCCCAATTGTTGGAGGAAGACACAAGTCGTGGAGTTAACCCTCAATTGATGGGCAATAAGAGCTGGTGAATGAATGCCCAAGCCTCTTGTCTTTGGAAAGACAATATTGGAAAAGATTCTCTATGCTTCTTTTTTTTTTTTTTTTTTTTTTTTTTTTTTTTTTATTAGTCAATTACTATATTTTTTTTTTTTTATTTTGGCATATTATGGGGGTACAGATTTTAAGGTTTCAATAAATGCCCATTCCCCCCCTCCCCCCAAAAGTCTGAGTCTCCATCATGACCATCCCCCAGATGGTGCACATCTCACTCACTATGTATGTATATACCCGCCCCCCTCCCCCCTCCCACCTGCCCAATACCCTATTACTGTAGCACCTATGTGTCTACTTAGGTGCTACTCAGTTAATACCAGTTTGCTGGAGAATATATCTGGTGCTTGTTTTTCCATTCTTGGGATACTTCACTTAGTAGTATGGGTTCCAGCTCTAACCAGGAAAATATAAGATGTGCTATATCACCATTGTTTCTTAGAGCTGAATAGTACTCCATGGTGTACATATACCACATTTTATTAATCCATTCTTTGATTGATGGGCACTTGGGCTGTTTCCACAGCCTTGCAATTATGAATTGTGCTGCTATAAACATTCGAGTGCAGGTGTCTTTTTTGTAGAGTGTCACTGGATCATTTGGGTAGATGCCCAGCAATGGGATTGCTGGATCAAATGGTAGATTCACTTGTATCGCTTTAAGGTATCTCCATATTGCTTTCCACAGAGGTTGAACTAGTTTGCAGTCCCACCAGCAGTGTAGGAGTGTTCCTCTCTCTCCGCAACCACGCCAGCATTTATTGTTTGGAGATTTTTTGATAAAGGCCATTCTCACTGGGGTTAAGTGATATCTCATTGTGGTTTTGATTTGCATTTCCCTGATGATTAGAGATGTTGAGCATTTCTTCATATGTTTGTTGGCCATTCTTCTGTCTTCTTTAGAAAAATTTCTGTTCAAGTCCTTTGCCCACTTTTTAATGGGGTTATTTGATTTTTTCTTCCTAATTTTCGTGAGTTCTAAGTATATTCTAGTTATCAGTCCCTTATCGGTTGCATAGGATGCAAAAATTTTCTCCCATTCTGTAGGCTGTCTGTTTACTTTCATGACTATTTCTTTGGCTGTGCAGAAGCTTTGTAGTTTGATCATGTCCCATTTATTTATTTTTGTTGCTGCTGTGATTGCCTTTGGGGACTTCTTCATAAACTCTTTGCCCAGGCCGATGTCTAGGAGAGTGTTTCCAACTTTTTCCTCTAGAGTTCTAATAGTTTCATATCTTAGGTTTAAGTCTGTTATCCAGCGTGAGTTGGTTTTTGTGAGAGGTGAAAGGTGTGGGTCCTGTTTTAGCCTTCTACAGGTGGCTATCCAGTTTTCCCAGCACCATTTATTGAAGAGGGATTCTTTTCCCCAGCGTATGTTTTTGTCTGCTTTGTCAAAGATGAGATGGCTATATGAGGATGGTTTTATATCAGGATTCTCACATCTGTTCCACTGGTCAATATTCCTGTTTTTGTGCCAATACCATATTGTTTTAATTACTACAGCTTTGTAGTATAGTTTGATATCTGGCATATTAATGCCTCCCATTTTGTTTTTGTTGCCTAGAATTGCTCTTGATATTCGGGGTCTTCTTTGGTTCCATACGAAGCGTAAAATTATTTTTTCTATATCTGTGAAGAATGCTGATGGGATTTTAATAGGTATTGCATTGAATCTGTAGATCAGTTTGGGTAGTATAGACATTTTGATGATGTTGAGTCTGCCGATCCACGAGCATGGTATGGATTTCCATCTGTTTACATCCTCTGCTATTTCCTTCCTCAGTGTTTCATAGTTCTCCCTGTAGAGGTCTTTTACCTCTTTGGTTAAATATATTCCTAGGTACTTTAATTTCTTTGTTGCTATTGTGAAGGGAATTGAGTCTTTGATTTGGTTCTCAATTAGATTGTTGTTGGCGTATATGAATGCCTCTGATTTCTGTGTATTAATTTTGTATCCTGAGACTTTACTAAATTCATTGATCAGTTCCAGGAGTTTCTTGGTTGAATCCTTGGGGTTTTCTAGATACAATATCATATCATCAGCAAACAGTGAGAGTTTGATCTCTTCTGCCCCTATTTGGATACCTTTGATTCCATTTTCTTGTCTGATTGCTGTAGCCAAGACTTCCAGCACTATGTTGAACAGAAGTGGAGATAGTGGGCAGCCTTGTCTGGTTCCAGTTCTAAGTGGGAATGATTTCAATCTTTCCCCATTCAGTATGATGTTGGCTATGGGTCTGTCATATATGGCTTGTATCATTTTTAGGTATGTCCCTTCTATGCCTATTTTCTTAAGTGTTCGTATCATGAAAGGGTGTTGAATTTTGTCAAAAGCTTTTTCTGCATCTATTGAAAGGATCATGTGGTCTTTGTTTTTGCTTCTGTTTATGTGGTGAATTGCATTTATAGATTTACGTATGTTGAACCATCCCTGCATCCCTGGGATGAAGCCCACTTGGTCGTGGTGGATTATTTTTTTGATAAGTGTCTGTATTCGGTTAGCTAAGATTTTGTTGAAAATTTTTGCATCTATATTCATTAGGGATATTGGTCTGTAGTTTTCTTTTTTTGTTGCATCCTTTCCTGGTTTTGGTATCAGAGTAATATTCGCTTCATAAAAGGTGTCGGGGAGGTTTCCGTTCTTCTCGATGTTGTGGAATAGTTTCTGCAAGATAGGTACTAGTTCTTCTTTGTAAGTATGGTAAAATTCAGGTGTGAAGCCATCTGGACCGGGACTTTTCTTTTTAGGGAGATTTTTAATTGCTGTTTCTATTTCAGCTGTTGAGATTGGTCTGTTCAGGGAATCTATTTCTTCCTGGTTGAGCCTAGGGAGGCTGTGTGTTTCTAGAAATTTGTCCATTTCCTCCACATTTTCCAGTTTGTGTGCATAAAGATTTTTGTAGTATTCATAAATTGTATCTTGTATCTCTTTGGGATCAGTTGTGATATCTCCTTTTTTATTCCTGATGGAGCTTATTAGAGATTTCTCTTTTCTGCTTTTCGTTAGCTTAGCCAACGGCGTGTCAATCTTGTTTATTTTTTCAAAGAACCAACTTTTTGTTTTATTAATCTCCTGAATAGCTTTCCTGTTTTCAATTTCGTTTAGTTCTGATTTGATCTTGTTGATTTCACTTCTTCTGCTGGGTTTGGGGTTGGTCTGTTCTTCTTTTTCCAGCTCTTTGAGTCGTTTCATTAGATTGTCTGTTTGTGATCTTCTTGCCTTTTGGTTATAGGCATTTATGGAGATAAACTTTCCTCTCAGAACTGCTTTAGCTGTGTCCCAGAGGAGTTGATAACTTGTCTCTCCATTGTCGTTTTCTTCATAGAAGTTTTTTATTTCCGTCTTGATTTCTTCATTTACGAAGTAATCATTTAGTAGGAGGTTGTTTAATTTCCACGTTTTTGTGTAGAAATGTGAGTTTCTGTTAGGGTTGATTTCTAGTTTTATTCCACTGTGATCTGAGAAGGTACATGGTATGATTTCTATTTTTTTAAATTTCTTGAGATTTTCTTTGTGTCCTAGGATATGGTCAATCTTAGAGAATGTCCCGTGAGCTGATGAGAAGAACGTATATTCAGTGGATTTTGGGTAGAATGTTCTGTAGATGTCTGTCAGACCCAATTGTTCTAGAGTTTTGTTTAAGTCCATTATTTCTTTATTAATTTTCTGTTTGGAGGATCTGTCTCGTGCCGTCAGTGGGGTGTTGAAATCTCCGGCGATTATGGAGTTGCTATTAATCCATTTGCTTAGCTCCAGTAAGGTTTGTTTTATGAATCTGGGTGCACCTAAGTTGGGTGCATATATATTTAAAATTGTTATCTCTTCTTGTTGGACTGTGCCCTTCACCATTATATAATGACCCTCTTTGTCTTTTACTACTTTTGTTGGCTTAAAAACTAAATCGTCTGAAATTAGAACTGCCACACCAGCCTTCTTTTGGCTTCTGTTTGCTTGGAATATTGATCTCCACCCTTTTATTTTTAGTCTATGTGCATCCTTGCAGGTTAAATGTGTTTCCTGAAGACAGCATATACTTGGCCTGTATTTTCTTATCCATTCAGCCAGCCTATGTCTCTTGAGTGGAGAGTTTAAGCCATTCACATTTATTGAGAGAACTGATAGGTAAGGTAGATTACTGATCATTCTGTTGGGTTGGATGTTGTTGCTATGATTTGTGTCTTGAGCCATTGTAATATCTGGCCTTTAATATCTTTGGGTTTTGGTTGTTTTTATATCCGTGGATTATTATTATGATGTTCCGTGCATAACGCTGTTTTAAGTACTTCTTGTAGGGCTGGTCTTGTCTTGGTGAATTCTCTGAGCCTTTGCTTGTCTGCGAATGTTTTTATTTCTCCTTCATATATGAAGCTTAGTTTTGCAGGGAATAATATTCTAGGCTGGGCATTGTTTTGTTTCAAAAGAGTGAGAATGGGGCCCCAGTCTCTCCTTGCTTGTAAAGTCTCATTAGAGAAGTCTGATGTTATTCGAATTGGCTTTCCCTTGTATGTCACTTGCTTGTTTTGTCTTACAGCTCTTAGAAGGGCCTCTTTAGTTGATACTTTGGTCAGTCTGATGACTGCATGACGTGACGTCTTCCTGTTTGCATTGAATCTCCCAGGGGTCCTCTGGGCTTCTTGAACTTGTATATCGAGATTTTGAGCAAGGCCTGGGAAATTTTCCTCTATTATATCTTCAAAAAGCTTGTCCAGCCCTTGAGTGTTGTCTTCCTCCCCTTCAGCTAAACCTATGACCCTCACGTTAGGTTTTTTCACATAATCCCACCGCTCTTGTAGACTTTGGTCTTTTCTCTTGTTTCTCTGCTGTATTTCTGTGACTGATTTATTTAATTGGAAGGTGTTATCTTCAAGCTCTGAGATTCTTTCTTCTGCTTGATCTACCCTGTTCTTGAGACTTTCCACAGTATTTTGTAGTTCTCTGAGTTGATTCTTCATCTCCTCTCTATGCTTCTTGAAGATCCCAGAAACTTTAGCCTTAACTATTCAGAACAAGTATTTCAATGCAATCCCTTCATTTTTGCTTTTCTTTGTTACCTGTCTCCTTCTCCTTCTGGAATTACCCTGTAAATAAATTATCTGCATCCCAGTCCTTGTTTTAGGCTCTACTATGGGGAAAATACAAATTGAGAAAGGCAGAGAATGTCTTATTTTTCCAATGCCTTTCTAGCTTTTATAACAATTCTCGATATAAAGTAGTACTCAATGGCTGTTTATTTACAAATAGTCAAGGTCATTAACCACAGGGAGAATTAATATTTAAGAGGTCATGTAATCTCAGATGAGTGGAAACAGTAACAAAAACATTGCCTGTTTTTCTGACCAGAGCACAAAGTAGAAGGAAGTAAAAACCACGTAGATAGATAGATGAGAAATAGATAAATAGAGAGAGATACTAAGCAGAAGCCAGAAGAAGTAACAGAAAGCAGTAATAGTTCTAAAGAATGGCAAAAAGTAATTATTAAAATGCTACTCTCATTTTCTCTTTATCTCTCCTCTCAACACAAATTTTGCTAACTTCTATTTGACTCATATACCTGTATTGTTCTTCTATTCCTCTGCTGTTGCTTTGCTGTTATTGTTGTTTTTTATTTTCCTTGCAATAGCCCAATGTGACTTTCATAGCTCAAGTCTTATATCAATTTCAAGTTCAAGCTCACAACTAGAGTGTCTGAGCTACAGATCCTAATTGGCAGAGTGCAAGTCTTCTTGGCCCAAATGTGACTATATCAGTGGGGTGCAGTATCTTGCTGCCGGCTCACCAGTGCTCAGAAGAGCAGAATCCTGGGAGGACACAGCCAGTTCTCTAAAAAGGAAATATGAGTATAGGAAGAAAATGATTGTCAAATATCCCACAGCAAAATAATATTTTACATTTTTAATAGTGGATATTTATTTGTATAACTAAAATGTTAAATAAATAACATAGCATTTCCTTTTATTAAACAGGAGATTCTTAAAGCAGTGAGATGAAAAAAATTAAATTTCACTGTTTAAGAATATTTGCTTTGTGAGCTTATGAGATAGCTATATAACTTTATTAAGTATTTGTTATATTCCATAGATATCATAACTAATATAATGTGAGTCATCTTTGATACTGGTGTCTTAAAAGAAATCCAGAAAATTTGGTATCTGTATGAGTGTTAAGGTGTAATGCTTAATGACATTAATAATTATATTTGATATGTGTATTAAAATATAGATGAGCAGCAAATATATAATTTAAAAAAATCAATCTTATGCTTAAATTATAACAAAAACACTGTTAAGTTCCTTGAGCTATTCCTATGCTAAAATAGATCCTTTCTAAGCAAACTTGTATATGTCTTATGAAGGGTGACTCAGAAGTTCAATATTTCCTTGTTGGAAAATTGGTTTATCATTGTTTCACAGCTACAAATTTGCTTGTTTTATATTATTGTCAGGCCATGAGATTCCATATTTTGTTTTCTTTTTTGCTAAGCAAGGATGACTGATTAAGGGTGCTAGAAAGAAAATGTTTTCCTTCTGGAATTTAATTAGTTTGACTTTAACTCAAGACAAGAGATTCTGCTATCTGTCAGCTACTATTTGGATCTCTAGCTAATTAAAGCTCTGAGGAAGCCTATTAAAATTGTACAAAAGCCAAGCCCCCTGTAAAACATCTCCAGTGTTGCCACACAAGGAGTGATGGTGATATTATTGCTCACATATCTTGTTTATTGCCTTTGTGTTGAAAATGAGACAAAATATGCCATCAACTTAGCTCTGCCTTTTTTTTTTACCAAATACTTTGCAAATGCATCACCTTTTAAAATACAATATTTTATCATGCTGCTATATACATATGTGTAGAGATAAAACAGATGTAAAAATAATTTAGAGCCCCCTTCACTAGAGGAATTTCCAAAATATTCCTCTTTTTTTGTGCTTCAAAGCACCAGTTACTACACTTATAAAAATCCCTTCTAAAATAGAAAATGAAAATTATTTACCTGATTTTGCTTATTTTGGATCCCCTAGGCTCAGAGACATGACAATATATAAAGTTGGATCTTTAAACTTGTGACTTGTTAAGGAAATAAAAGGATTGTTGCTCATCGTTAAACCTTCACTCCATAATAAAATCTATATAAGGGTTACTCAATCTACATTTATACATTTTAGAATATAAAGTTCGTTCTCTAATAGAAATTTCCAGTTTCCCACATTGAAAAATAATGTGACAATCTCCATAGTAGAGATAAAAACATAGCTCTAGGCAAAATGACATAAACATGCAGTATACAAAATACACTCTTTCTACCCTCCTCCAATTCTTCTAGTTTTGCTCTGTGCCATGGTATCTGCTCCCCACCTAAGGGACATCAGTAATGAGTCTCAGTCTTTGTACATACACGTGCTCAAAGTTTAAAGTGTATGCACCAAGGCTGTAAATTGATTTATATGAGCTTTCCTTTCTTCCTTCAGTATTCTCCGCAGGATGATAGCTGTGACTTTGACATATTGAAGCTCTTTTTCTCTCTAAACTTACCACATGGGCAGCACTGTCTATGGAAAGTCAGCTCCAAATTCACAAACTAAAGCACTGAAGAAAGAGACTATAAAACCATTTCTGGCAGGAGGAATTCATTTCTCTTTGGACTGACACTTAGAAACCAGCGCTTAATGTTTCAGCAACAGAGATGCCACAATAATTTCTGGGAAAGACAATCAAACTGTTCCTGAGAATGCTAGCTAAAATTTTACTTATTTATAACTTCATGTACATTACTTCATTATTCCTAGTACAGTAACAAGTACCAAGTTGTCACTTTATAAACACTGTTCAATAAAGTGGCATAGCCTCTATGGAATCACCAAATGAATGCATCAGGCTTCATTTTAGTATTGGTATAAAAAATAGCCTTCTAATTCAAGAAGAATAATTTGGAAGTCAGTGGTTGCAAAATTATATAACAAAGTCTATGTGTATGTATAAAGGATTTTTAAAGAAAAACAGTGTGCATTCTTGAGAATTCAATATTCTCAAAAAAAAAAGAGCTTTATTGTTTAGGGCTTTTTATTTTTTTATATCATTATAAATTATTTGGACAGTCTAAAATCAAGGTGCCAGTAGGTTTGATGCCTGGTGAGGGCTGCTCTCTGATTCCAAGATGGCATCTGTGGTTGCATCCTTTGCAGAGGAAGAATGCTAGGTACTCACATGGCAGAAGGGATGGGAGGGGACAAAGCTATTTTCTCCAGATCTTTTATAAGGCCCTTAACCCCATCCATGAGGACACTTCCCTCAAGACTTAATCATCTCCTAAAGGACCCACTCCTTGATACCATCACATTGGTGATTAACTATCACCTTAAAGATTTTGGAAGAGGATACAGTCAGACCATAGCACAATTATAAATATTTAAATTATAGACTTATTTTTAAGAAGATTTATTTTTGTCATTTTCCTGTTGGTGAAGACTGGGTCAACTAACAATACATAAAGTTCAAAATTCCACTAAGCAACCTACAACATTCTTCATGATCTAGATTCATTGCACTTCTTCTGAACCATTTTTAGTCATATTCAATTTTTCATTCTGCCCTGCAGCCACAGTAGACAATTTGTCCTAAAGATGTTCCCTTATAGGTCTTTGGCTAAGTTATTCTTCCATGAATTGCTTTGCTAACATGTAAGATTTATGCCTACTCCTGCTTTAAATCTTGGGTTGATTTTACCTCTTCCATGAAACCTGCTTTGAAACTCTCAAAATTGTGTTAGGTGTACTCTTGTTTTCCCATAGCAGCATGTACTTACCTACATGTAAATAATTGTCATACTAATTGTGAAAGTCTATCACCCTGTCTTTTTGCACTACTAAACTGTAAGTGGACTGTAAATTGCTTTAGAACTGAGTCTCATTTATCATTAGGTGTTAGGAACTTAACAGTGCCTAACATGTGGTAAACATCAATAAGTGCTCATGAAATGAATGAATGAATGTAAAGCAAAGTTGGAATCAAGAATAGATTTGGTGTTGATCTTTTTACAATAAATTTAGCTGTGTCTCATAAACTAGTTGTTATATCACAGAATCAACTACATCGAGTAAATATGAAAAATTTAAACGTGTATTAGTGGAGATCATTTTCAATAAAAGTGCATGATCATAGCATTTATAAATGAAGTAATGGACTATACAAGCCAATAATTTTGTTGAAAGATCTAGTCACATAGTTTGCTGCCTTGTTGAGAAATGACCTGTATGTTCATAAAAAATCAGTACTAGAGTAGTCTATGATATTTACAAATCTGGCTCTTTCAGTTCTGTAACTAAGGCAGATCTTGGAATTAGGAGATTTTAAGGGAAAGTTCATATGAAATTTTGATATTACATGATAAAATACAATAAAGATAGAGGAAATGCACAATCAATCTGTACATAAAGCAGTAAATATACAAGTGGATAAAAAATAATTACTTTCTAACAAAATGAATTAAATAGAAATTATACATGATCACTAATTGTCCTAGAAATTTATTGATTTAATTACAGGTAATATCTTTAACAATCAATGTAGAATATTATATAGGACACAAAGTAGTAGAAGGAATATGATATGATTATAAAGCTTTTTGCCTATAAATGCTCAACTTTTAGTATTCAGATAGTCTCTAAAAGTTTAACACATTCAATGAAAACTATGCTTTAACATTATTACTAAATATAATATTATTATATTTATGGGCAGCACTGCATGTGAAATGCTAAATATATTAACATTTAGAAGTATTTCAATATCAACTTTATTTCTTCATGTCATCCCAAATGGACAATTGACTACTAAAATACTGGAGGCACAGGAGGAGCAGGCTGGAGTTCTGGCCCTCATGTGGCTCACATCACATTTTTAAGACTCAAGTCCTGAAATTGGTTCCATCTCAAATCATTTTCCCCAATTTAGCATTATCTCTTTGTTGGTATAATCACAATAATATTCTATATTTTTTCTTTTTATCTTTCAAAACAAAATAAATGCCAATCAATCCATATATACCATAATTATATATAACCTCTGATAATTATATCCATATATAGGATAATTATATACAACCAAAGCTATATCTGACAAACTCACAGCTAATATCAAACTGAGTAGGTTAAAGCTGAAAGTATTCCCCCTAAAAACTGGAAAAAGACAAGGATACCTACTGTCATCACTTCTATTCTACATAGTACTGGAATTCTTAGCCAGAGCAATCAGGCAAGATAAAGAAATAAAGGGCATCCAAATTGGAAAAGAGGAGGTCAAACTACGCCTTTTTGCTGACAATATATTTTTGTATCTAGAAAACCTGAAGACTCCACCAAGAGAGTCCTAGAATTGATAAATGAATTCAGCAAAGTCACAGGTTACAAAAGCAATATACGCAAATCAGTAGCATTTGTGTATACTAATTACAATCTAGCCGAAAGTCAAATCAAGAACTTAATACTATTTACATTAGATGCAAAGAAAAAAATACCTTAGAATATACCTAACCAAGGAGGTAAAAGATCTCTACAAAGAGTACTACAAAACACTGATGAAAGAAATTATAGATGACACAAATGCAAAAGCATCCCATGCTAATGGACTTGAATAATCAACATGTTAAAATGTCCATACTGCACAAGGTGATTTACAGATTTAGTGCAATTTCCAATCAAATACCAACATCATTTTTCACAGATGTAGATAATTAATCCTAAACTTTATATTGAACAACAACAACAACAAAATAGCCTGAATAGCCAAAGCAATCTTATGCAAAAAGATCAAATATGGAAGCATCACCTTACCTAACTTCAAATTATATTACAAGCCTACAGTTACCAAACCATCGTGGTACTGGTATGAAGGTAGAGACATAGATGAATGGAACAGAATAAAGACCCAGCAATAAAACCATATATCTATGACCAATTGTTCTTCAACAAAACAGACAAAAACATACACTTGAGAAAGGACGTACTATTCAATAAATGGTGTTGGGAAAATTGGGTAGCCACATGCAGAAGAATGAAACAGTATCCCTATCTTTTGCCATATAAAAAACTAACACAAAATGGATTAAACACTTAATTGCTAGAAACCATAAAAATTCTAGAAGAAAATGTAGAAAAAACTTTTCTACACATCAGACTAGGCAAAGAATTTATGACTAAGACACAAATGACAAGTATAGCAACAACAAAAATAAATAAATGGGAGTTAATTAAATTAAAAAATGTCTTCACATGAAGGAAAATAATCAAGAGTGAATAGACAACTACATAATAGGTGAAAATATTCTCAAACTATACACTTGAGAAAAGACTAATATCCAGAATCTACAAAGAATTCAAACAAATCAGCAAGAAATAAACAAATAGCTCCATTAAAAAATTAGACAAAAGACATGAACAGAGTCCTTTCAAAAGAAAATATACAAATGACAAAATATACAAATGAAAATATGCAAATGGAAAATATACAAAATATACAAAGACACATAAAAAAGCTTAACATCACTAATCATTAGGGAAATGCAAATGATTTAAGATATGTACATTAATTTTTAGACATAGTGCTATTACATATTTTATAGACTACAATTTAATATAAACATAACTTTTATATGTAGTGGAAAACCAAAAAATTCATGTGACTCACTTTATTGTGATATTCTCTTTATTTTGATGGTCTGGAACCAAACTTGCAATATCTCTGATATATGTCTGTATTATGTAATTAATTCTATACCTTTTTTAGTTTGTTTACTGTTTAAGTTCATAAAGAAAATATAAAAGCTCATAACTATGAATTGATTTCATTTGGTTTTACAGAAACTAATTGCATAGGTAATACATGTCTTAGGCATTAATGTTCAAATATAGCAAACATTCCAGCAGAGATCAATGGTAACTCTTACCCATTCCATTTACTCACATCCTAAGTGAAATATCACCGGGTCCCTTATTTGTGCTCATAAATACTTCAAAATGTAGAATGGTTTTGTAATAGATTATGAGAAGTGACTTAATGAACTTGATTACAATAAAATGAGAATTTGCAACACTTACTGATTTTTCATGTCTTTTGAACATTGTAATATATTTATTATTATTAAACTCACATTTTAACTTTCTGATCCAGTAAATTAATTTTGGATAAATGTAATAATGTCAGTTACCCCAAGGTTTATGAATATCACTGTGAGTTAAGCAGTAATTAACTCAAAAGTCATTTTTATGTCATGATTACTTTAGAATACTATTTAAATTTAATAAAAATTGTGGGAATTTCTTATCTCATGTTTTTTTTACTTTGCTTAATGAAGACAATCACCAGATAAAAATACTAGTATATTCTCAAAAAAGTTTAGAAAGCTATGTAATGTAAAACACCTTATTTATAAATTAGATATTAGTAGGTTTTAAGTTTATTGCCTGTAATAGCATCCACCTACATACCAACATTTGTTGATCTCTAAATTGGCCAAAAATAATCTGACACTGCATGAGTTGATTAACAATTAAGGATAACAAAATTATTTATAGACAGGAACTAGGTACTCTAAAGAAATTTCATGCTTAGATCTCTATGTTATTTTTAAAGAAATGAGAGTAAAGTAGAATAGAAAGCATAGAACTCAAGAGAGAAATATCTATAAGAAATAAAAAAAGAAGGCTTTTAGTTACAGAAAAAAACACAGAAAGTGTACGAAAAAAAGAAAACCGGCATAAATTAGAAAGGTAATGCCAAAGTTTCTGTGTTATTTTAAAAAACTGGGTAAAATATTAGAATATTAGAATGAAAAATAATAAAGCTATTGGATATATTAATGTAAAATAGTAAATAACTTCAAGACTAATTTCAAAATACTGTGGATTTCATAGGTACAATTCTAGTTCCACATAGCACTGTAATTTTGAATAGTTTTTAAAATGTGATTTTTAAAACATATTTCAGTTGTTCAAATAATTAAAATAATGTGGCTCATGTACCATAGTCTCATTTATTTATTATTTTGGAATATTAATTCTGTCTAGAACAGAAGATACAATAATAAGTGCGATGAGCACTAACTGGGGGATGGACATGCTTGAAGCTTTGACTCGAGGGGGGAGAAGGGCAATATAGGTAACCTTAACATTTCTACCCCCATAATATGCTGAAATAAATAAATAAATAAGAGAGAGAGAGAGAGAGAGAGAGAGAGAGAGAGAGAGAGAGAGAGAGCTAACAAAGGAAAACAAAGAAAGATTCAAAGGATGGGAAGAAAGCAAGCCAAGTTCCACAGAAAAGTTAAGAAATTTAGAGCCAGCGCTTGAAAGAGATCTGTAAATCACAAGAAGTGCAATGATTAGCCAAGCCCTTTCCGCCTTCCTTCCTTCCTTTCTTCCTTCCTTCCTTCCTTCCTTCTTTCCTTCCTTCCTTCCTTCCTTCCTTCCTTCCTTCCTTCCTTCCTTCCTTCCTTCCTTCCTTCCTTCCTTCCTTCCTTTATTCACTTTAAACAGGTGAATTCTCTAGCATGTGAATTATTGCCCAAGAATGATATTGTTTACACACACACCTTCCTTCCTTCCCTCCTTCCTTCCTTCCTTCCTTCCTTCCTTCCTTCCTTCCTTCCTTCCTTCCTTCCTTCCTTCCTTCCTTCCTTCCTTCCTTCCTTTCTTTCCTTCTTTCCTTCTTTCCTTCTTTCCTTCTTTCCTTCTTCCTCTTCCTCTTCTTCTTTTTTTTTGGTGATCAATCATTCCCTCAACACAAAACTCCTCAAGGAACCATCCTGAGAAGAACAATAGGGACATTTTAAACAAGAAAACAAGACTGGCCTCACCTGTCTCCTTCTCAGCCCTTCTTCAAGGTCCTGCTCTGTCTCTCTGTCAAGGACTGCCCTGCCAAGGATACAGTCCTCTCTGCTGAGCTTCAGGTCTGTGTGTACAGCTGCCAGGTAGCCTGCAGGGCTGCACTGAAACGCAGCACTTTCAACCACTCCTTCCTGCTGAAACTCAGCCTTTGTTCCCCTCACAACCCTGTGTGCCCTGCAATCAATCAGACTCAAGTCCCGCCACTTCTACCCCCATAATCCCAGGGTCCCTTCCATCCTGTCTTTCACCTGGACACTTACAACAGTGCCGGAGTGGCTCCCTGCCTCCGGGCTGGCTTTTCTCCAGACCTGTCTTTACCCACAGCCTTAGAGATCTTTCCAAACTGTGAATAGGATTATACAATCCCTCTGTGAAACCCTTTGTAAACATTTGCATTGTCCTCAGATTTTAATCATTGAAGCTCCTGAACATGTTCAGCAAAGTTTGCCAGATGAGGACCCTCTCCAGCCTCACTTTTCGAACTCCTCTTCCTTGTGTTCCATGATCCAGCCATGTTCAACTTCCTTCCATGTGAGAAAGAAACTATGTGCTCTTTCTCCCCATTATTTAGCTTTTAAAATGTGTGTGTGTGTGTAAACAACATCATTCTTGGGCAATAATTCACATGCTAGAGAATTCACCTGTTTAAAGTGAATACATTGCATAGGTTTGTAGTATATTCATAGAATCGTGCAACCATCGCCACAATCAATTTTAGCATAGTATCATCATCCCAGAAAGAAACTCACCACCATTATCAGTCACTCTCCATTTCTTCCCAACCCCCTCAGCTCTAGGAAACTATTAATGGTAAACTATTTTCTGTCTCTATAGATTTGCCTATTCTTGACACTTATATGAATGGATTCATATAATAATATGCAGCCTTTTTTGATTGATTTTTTGCACTTAGCATAATATTTTCAAGGTTTCTCCATCTTGTACCATCTACCAATAATTGATTCCTTTTTATTTACCAAATAATACATCATTGTATCAACATACCACATTTTATTTATCTATTTATAAGTTGATCAACATATGGATTGTTTTGACTTTTTGGCAGTTATGAATAAAGCTGCTATGAATTAAAAAAAAAGAGAAGCAATATGTGAAAATGTTTTAAATATAAAAGGAATATATGATTCAAAATTTATCAGATATAGTATTTTTTCCATAAAAATTGATGAAATACAAATATATATCTAGAATATTATTAGAACAGTTGCTTGTTTCTTGTGACTTAACATATTCATAAAAATGAGAAATCATTAATTTTTTAGACAATCATTTATTTCATTTTTATTTTATTCATTATCTCTTTGTAGAACCATAATTTGTTTTAATCATTTTGAAAATATCTATATAACCAGCAACAACCTATGTGGTAAAAGCTACAAGAACTCATTAATCCTTTCAGTTACTTTTAAAGCAAGCTCTGGAGCAATTGGAAATCTATGGCAAAAGTCACTTCACATTGTAATTATTCCAATCATTTAAAAAAATACAGGAAATTATCAATTAAACAGATATTGTTGGTAAGACAGAACATGCCATGTTTGTACAAATTTGTATGATAAAATTGTTACAGGTCTCTATTCTATTGACAGTATGCTAGAATGACCCCAATTTCTTGTAAACTATCAACACAATACAACAAATGAGGGGTGGCAGATCTTGTTAGTATATTTGTGAATGTACAAACACCACCATTATGGTAGTTTTGTCCCTATTGTCAACATGTTTTTCAGTACTGATTAAAAAGAATGAACATTATCATTGTTATAAATGACAAAGAATATTGAAATCTATAATATACAAAATGATGAATGCCTACAGTATTTTAAGTATTACACTGATGCCAGTCTCGTATTTTATTTTGAAAAGTATTGGTGTCTAAGAAACATAGGCTTCTAGATTTTGCATGGGATTGTGAGCCATCCCTTAGTCTTCTAGATGTAGATGGCACACTGGAAGTGTAGTCAAAAGCAGCAAGAAGAAAGAGCAGAGAGCAAGAATGATATCCGTCTGGTTTAATGACACTTGTACAGATAATGCACAAATAATGAAGCTACTTAGTATCATATGTGCATAAAGAGATAAAAACTCAAAATCTAACTTCTACAAATTGGAGATATATCTTCACAAATTGCAATCCTTTGAGTTAAATGTATAATATTAAAATTTTCAAATTCTAACTAAAAGTCCTAAATAATAAAATAAAAGCAATTTGTAAGTTCTAGTCTATTTTTAAAATATGACTTAACATAATTTTTAGCTTTTCTATTTTTCAATAATTAATTTTTAAATCCAGATGAATATAACCAAAATGAATGTAATTGGAACCATAGCATATGGTTATATTTCTTTCTTAAAGAAGTTTTTAATGATAATGAACCAGTGTGCATTTTTAAACAATTATCTGATTTGAGGAACATTAATCAGACTGATTTTATCAACTTACATTGAATACCCAGGCAAAGATTTCCATAATTTTATTAATTTCCACAACTTTACATAAGTCCTAAAAAGGAAATATAGAGGAAAGACTTAGTTTAAGCTTTTTACTATTTAACAATAAAAATTAATGATGGACCAAGACAGATAGCAAAAATAACATTGTCCCAAAGATGCTTTCCTTGTGGAGCACTGGGAAGCTGCCGTGTTGTCATAAATGTAACAGGATTATATTTATTAACATAATAACCTAGCTGAAATCAATCTAAAGTAGCGAAGATAATTGACTGTTATTGATATATGAGGAAAAAGACATCAAACAGAAGGTCAAGTGGATCAGGCTTGGATCTAATTACAAATGCCAGAAAATCTACCCACTCCCAGTTGCCACAATCACAGACTTTTAAGCAAGAATCTAAGGTTGAAGCTTTCGAAGACTACAAGTCTCTAACCAACCCTAGATGAGATTTACTTCTCAGCCCAGAAGAAAGTGGTACCAGAATATAACTACAATAAATACCCAGAATTGAAGAAGAAAAATCTAGACCCTTGGCAGGCCAAATCAGAGTTAGAGATGTTTTGGGTATCTCTTGCCAGTGCTTAGATAAATGGTTGCAGGAATTTGAAGAGTGGACTACAAATATCATGCCATTGCTTCAACTTTGACCCATCTGAATTCCTGATTTAGCTTGAAAAGGACTCCTATAATCCCTGAACTCTTAATTCAAATCCAAAACTATCTATTGATGGAAGCAAAACAGAAATTGCTGAAAGATTAGAACAATTCAGTTCTTTATTCAGAATCAACAGAATTATTATCAGCAGAAATTTAGAAGTTTCATTTTTTCTTAAAATTAGTTCAAGTTTATTGATCTTCTGCCAATTGTACTTCAGGGCATAATTGGGAAGTAAATAAGTTATGAAAATTAGTTTTTCCCTATGTACCATAAGCCTGAAAGAACCATTCCATGATGTAATGTAAAAATTAAATGGAAGATTTGGAATATCGTGGTTGTGTTAATCATAAAATATATTGTACCCCAAGAGTACATTTTTTTTTAAAAAAAGTTATTTGTCCACATGTAACATCATAACTCCCCTTTGCGCTACCTTTTGTTAATGAAATGACAAGTGATGCAATATCCTTAAACTTGCATATTTTTAAAATAGTACTTTCTTTATATATATTCACTATGTATCTTCTATCATTTAAAAATCATGGTATCTGCCAATCAAGTCTTTTTTTGACACCTTGGTTTTGAATCATTTGGCATTAACTTCACTATCAAACTCAGCAGAAATAATTATAATTCAGTACTTAGATGTGATTGAACTATCATACCTCATTATTAACTCACCATAACACTACACTCCTAGATAGTATATATTAACATCTAACTCCTATTATTACCCATACAGGATTACGATAACATTTCACATGTAAGTTTTATTGAAAGTTTCCTTAACAATAGAAATGTACATAAAACTTCAATGTGTTTTTGCAAATAAAAAACAAATTACTATCATGGGAAATAGTAGATAAATGGGAAGGAGTTTAAAGAAGAGAAGAAAGAATAAACAGAAGAAATGACAGAAATATATGCTATGGCCAATATTTTTGATATATAATAAAACTATTCACATAATATCATATACCAGTTGTATACTCATTTTCTGGTTTAATATGTAAGCATTGTAAAAGAAAATACAAAAGAGCATTTTATCAAAAAAGATGCACACCAACATTAGGCAATGGGGAGAATAAAAGCCTTAAAATACTACTAAAGACCACTCACTCTGATTTTTATAACAATGGTTGTTATTACATCAAATTAGAATTATCACCATTTACATTGGATAAAAATTAGAGATGAGATTATATTCTGAGATACACTGTCTCAGACCTAATGGCCTAAATTATATGATTCCAAATAATATAAAAACATATTATATGCAAACATTTACATAAAGGAGATCTAATTTTCCTCATTATTGAACAAGACAAATATTCCCAATACTTCCCAGGATTATTATTTTCAGAAGAAGTTTATGAGAAGATGATAGTGTTGTTTCAAAAATCAAATGATAATGTCCTGGAAAGATAAAAGCATACAAGTAGCAAATATGAGGTGAATTTTAAAAGCCACATCCAAAGTCTAAGGAAACATTTTGTGCTACTGCAATAATACATAATTGATATCCTAGTTGTTATGTAATTTCACATCAATAAAACGTTTTGTCAAACACTTTGATATACATAAATTTTACCCTCAAGGACTGATAATATTTTAAACATTTTTTTCCTCCACTGATGTTCTATTGTATAAATTTCCTTTTAGAAATTTTTTATTTTGACTATATTTTTTACAAGTTTGTGCTCAGTCATTTTGAATATTATTTTATTCATGTATATTTTAAATGAATAGAACTGTTAAAGATGCAGTTTGTGTCAATAATTACTACATAATTTATACTTCTGGCAATAGAAGAATGGCTTAACTAAAAGCAAGTCTCCTAGTGAGGACAACTAGAAAACTTATATTTGAAAAAAATATATAAAATCATTGGGTTAAAGCTAAGTGAAAATGTGAAAGACCAAGATTGCAGAAGGAATAGAAGCGTGGACAGATGTTGTCTTTTCCCTTGAAGTATTTATCAATTTTCAAATAGGTGCCGAGAGACAAAACATTTGGCAGAGCTTTTTACATCACATAATCTGAAGCCAAAGAATTAGAGTTTAATGTATGACAAGGAGGTCAAGCATGACTGTTACAAGACTGGAAGAAATACATCTTAGTGCTAAAGGAGAACTGGCACTAATCACAAAGACTGAAGTATATTCCTTAATCATCTCAATCAATCCTTAATTGATTAAAGTTTAACTGTACCTAATCTCTTTCCAAAAAGCAAGATTATATTATTTCTAAAGGAAAATAATGTGACCAAGATACTTAAATTATTCTGATGTTTTAAACCTCAATGTGTGGCATTCAATCAAAATGTATAAAAATGACAAAAATTGATGAAGAATAAACTGAAAAAACAAATAATAGCAATAGAAGGAAAATTATTAAGACATTAGAGTGATTATGTATGTAATTTATAATATATATGATTGGTATGTTAAAAAAATTAAGTGACAAGATAGAATATTTCAGCAAAAAAGAGAAAAGCAAAAAGAAATCAAATAGAAATATTATAACTGGGAAACAAAATATCAAATTAAGATATAAGGTGCACTTTAATGGCAGATTAGACAAATTAGGGAAGATAATTGTTGAACAGAATTATACACCGTAGATTAAGAAAAAATAATTCCAGAATGAAGCATAGAAAAAAAAAAAGCAATATATCTTAACAAACTTCCTTTTTCAAATCTGTTAGATAAAAACTTGGAAAACTTCACTCTTTCTTTACAAAAAGAGAGAAATGAGAAAATTAAAAATGAATGACTTTTCTTGGACTATCACCAAACTGCCATAATAGGGCAAATCATTACCCTGAAAATCTGGAGAGAGAGGCAAATCCAGAGGGTCACAGCCAGGATTTGATTTCCTGGAACAGAGGTTCCTGAGCCACAAATTGTTAGAAAAACTAAAATAATAATTTTGGTAAATTGCTCAGGGTTGAGTGTAGACTGGAGCAAGAGTGAGAAACTCCCGGGACCTGCAGTCTATGGGTGTTCACACATGTTTGTGTGTTTGCTTCCTGGAACCCCGCCAGGTTCTCATGCTGAAGAACTAAGAACAGTCAATCCACTAAGGTTTTGGCAGGTAGACTGAAAATCAACCATTTGAAACATGTTCAGAGCATTATCTATCAAAAAGGGCTACTCTCCAGGGGAAAATACTTTATCAGAGCCTCACATTAGTTCAGAGAAGGAGTTTCCTCACACTCCAGCATTTTCTAACATTCCTTTTTCACATATGGGGGGAAAATCTATAGCAATGAAGAGACACATAACAGTTCAAAGACATAGATCCACTAAACAACTAAGATTTAATCTAAGATTTAGAGTGCCTCCCCATCGTCATACCCTAACATCATACCAACAGGCGGTCCAGGATAATTACAGTAGATTACAGATGAAAGAGAAGCAAGCAGCAAATTCTCTCTGAGGATGTATAATTCAGGAAGTACAAAGTCAAAAGGGGACACAAAAACAAGGACACTAGAAGAAATTCAAGCCTCTGGCAGCTACAGTTACAGAAAACGTTAAGCTCAGTACAATTCCTACCCAGGGTAACGTGAATTATCACATTAAAGGTGTATTAACATCAGTTACCAATACTCAATATGATATTTTTGTCTTTATCAAAAACCACAAGGCATGCTGAAAGGCAAGAAAAACAGCCTGAAGAAGCAAAACAATCATCAGAACCAGACTCAGATATAACATAGATGTTAAAATTATTAGATATAGAATTTAAGATACCTATGATTTATATGTTAACAGCTATAATGTGAAAAGTAGATAATATGCAAGAAAAAATGGATAATGTTAGCCAAATAATAAAAGCTCTAAATAACATTCCAAAGGAAAAGCTAGAAATTAAAAACACTATGAAGGGGCTGAAGAATCTCAAAATTATTATAAGAGAAATGAAGACTACCAATGATAGTCTCAACACAAGACTAGACATAGCAAAAGAAAAAAAAAAACAATAGAGCTTAAAGATAGATCAATAGGAACTTCAAAAACTGAAATAATACAATTGTATCACAAGTTTTGGGTGATTATATTAGCCATGGGACTTTATTGTCTTTCAGGAAATGATATATGCTGAAAACCCTGAATGCACTCAGGTTATTTTAGGAAACTTTAAATATTCACTGGACTGTCCAGAATATATAGATTACTGATACAGCTAAATTATGTGTCAAATTTACTCCGTCAAATATACTGAAGGTTATACAAATTAAAATGCAATCTAACATTGTCATTGCCAATTATATTAGGCACATTTTTAAAAATGAGTATTGTATTATATAACAATATAGAAATCAGCTTACAGTCATTTAAACTCCAAAGTAGTTTCATTTTAAGAGTGTCTATCATATAAATGTATTTCATTGCATGAACTTAGTGAAAATAAAATCTTATCTGAAATTCATTTTCTTAAATTGTATACTTGCATTTTTTTCTAAATATCATTTTGTATCTGCATTCATACATGGCAAAACAATCCCATGAGTGTTTCTATTTCTCTTCCAACCTGCAGCTGAAGAGTGCTTCTAAAAATAATACATATAAAACATTTCCTCAAAACTGATGTTAAGAGAAAATACAGTAAAGTGTGCTTCTACAAATGATTTTTATAAATAGAGTTCTACTATATTTTTCATGTATTCAGTCATTAGTCCAGAGTATCTGGATTATACAGTTTTTATGATTCTCTGAACACATATACTCTGATTTTAGCATTCTCATGATTTCAAGAGGTGTCACAGAGAGCAGGAGAATGAAAAGGGTTGACAGAGTTCAACATATGGCATCCAATTAGAGACACCATAGAATTTTAGTACTTTCTGTTTCACTCCTATAAAAGCTATTTATTCTTGCATATAAGATTCCACTCAAAGATATTATGGAATACTTGTTTTTTGTCGTATTTTGGCATGATAGATTGCATAAGTTATATAAAAGTTTTATATTATTCCTAAAATGATAAGAAATACTTTTAGTAACAAGAACACTTGATTTAACATCACACAATGTCATTTACCATCAATATGATATTCTTAGATAATCTATTTAACATTTCTGAGCCTCTGATAAAAAATATCTTCCTCACAAAATTTGTACTACTTTTCTAGGCTTGCTATGCCAAAACACCACCAGCTAGGTGGCTTCAAACAACATTTGTTGTCTCGCAGTTCTGGAGACTAGAAGTATGAAAGCAAGATGTTGATAGTGCCATGCTCTTCTCCAAAACCTGTAGGGAAGAATGCCTTCTTGCCTCTCTTGTAGCTTCTGATGGTTTGCCATTAATACTTGCTGTTCTTTGGTTTGTGACCATATTACTCCAATCTCTGCCTCTGTTGTTACACAGAATTCTCCCTGTGTGTCTCTATCTCTGTGTCTTCTCTTCTGGTAAGGACAACAGTCACACTGGATTAAGAGCCAATTCTACTCCAGAAATACATCATTTTTAGTATAGGCACAGCCCATTTCATAGCACTTTACTTTGTTGTGATTCACAGATATTGAATTTTTTTAATAATTTGAAGGTTTGTGGAAACCCTGCATCAAGCAAGTCTATCGATGCCAATTTTTCAAGATCACGTGCTCACTTCATGTTTCTGTGTCACATCTAGGTAATTCCCACAATATTTCAAACATATTCTTTATCATATCTATTATGGTGATCTGTGATAAGTGTTCTTCGATGTTACTATTTAATTGTTTGGGGGAGTCACAATCCACACCAATATTATGTGATAAACTTAATCTACAAGCACTGTAGGTGTTCTGACTGCTCCATCAACCAGCCATTCTTCTGCCTCTCTCCCTCTCCTCAGCCTCCATATTCCCCCGAGACACAACAATATTGAAATTATTACAAACTCAGTCCAATTACAAACTCTACAACGTCCTCTAAGTGTTCAAGTAAAGGAAGAATCACACATCACTCATTTTAAACCAAAAACTAGATAAGTGAAAGCTAAAGGAGGGATATGTATGGTATAAAGTGGTGTAATGGACACTAAAATCTAAGAAGGAAGGAGAGTAGGAGAGGGGTGATGGATTAAAACCTACCTATTGGGTGCAGTGTACACTTTTCTGGTGACAGGCTCACAGGGCATTTATTGAAACCTTAAAATCTGTACCCCCATAATATTTATGTCAAAATAAAAAAAAAGCCTTGACTTCCACATTATGCAATTCATTCATGTAACAAATAACACTAGTACTTCCTAAATCAATTGAATTTTTTTTAAAGACAAAAATTATTCATATTAAAAAAGAAAACTAGAAATGATTAAGATTAGTAAGAGGTAATCTTTTCCCCCCTACAATGATCATCACATCCTTAAGATGTAGGTGCCCTCCCCCAGATCCCTGTTGAACACTACAATTATTTGAACACCATAGTTTTAGGCTATCAGTACCAATTTGATGGCGAGTAGATGTGTAGCCCATTTTCCAGGTCTTGTGTCGTCTCACTTCGTATTACAGGCTTAAGAGAGGCAAAGAAACACATTGTAACCAAAATGTCTAAAAAAAAAAAAAAATTGTTAATGGGAGGTGAACAGGTGGAATGGGGGAGAAGGGGAAGGGTATGCACTTTCATGGTGGGTGCAGGGTACACCACTTGAAGATTGGACACGCTTGAAGCTCTGGCAAAGCAGGGTGGGGAGGGGAGGCAGGGGCAAGATATGTAACCCTAACAATATTTGTACCCACAGAATTTGAGAAAAATAAAATAAAATTATATATATATATAAAAAGATTAGTAAGAGAGGTATGTCGAAAGCAGATACCCTGAAAGCTAAGCCTTTTGCACCAAACAATTAGCCAGGTTGTAAATGCAAAGAAAAAGTTGTTGAAGGAAATTAAAACTGCTATTCCAATGAACACATGAATGATAAGAAAGCAAAAAGTCATATTGCTGATATACAGAAAGTTTAAGTGGTCTGTATAGAAGATCAAACCCACCACAAAATTCCTTTAAGCCAAAGCCTATCTCAGAGAAAGGGCCTTAACTTTCTTCAATCTAAGATCTATCTTTCAGGTAGTTCACTATTGGCATGTTGAAATGATACTGGTATTTGTTTGTTGATTTTGTATTCTGTAACTTAACTGGATTTATTTATTAGTTCTGTTTTTCATTGGAAACTTTAATGTGTTCATCAGAAATTTGGCCTGAAGATTTATTTTTAGTTGATGTGTCAACTAGTTGTAGTTTTGGTATCAGGAAGTGCTGGACTCATAGAATGAGCCTGGAAAAATTCCCTCCTCTTCAATTTTCTGGAATAGTTTGAAAACAATTAGTGTCAGCTTTTCTTTAAATGTTTGGTCAAATTCAACACTGAAGCTTTCAGCTGGGTTTTTCTTCAATGGAAGATTCTTTATTGCTGATTCAATCTTGCTATTCATTTTTGGGCTATTTAGATTTTCTATTTCTTCATTATTCAATCATGGCAGGTTGTATGTGTCCAGAAATTCATTTCTTCTAGGTTTTCCAATTTGTTGGTGTATAGTTGTTCATAATAGCCTCATGATCCTTTGCATTTCTCTATCAGTTCTAATGTTTCCTTTTTTATCTCTGGTTTTAGTTATTTCAATCTTCTCTCTGTATTTGTTAGTAAGTTTGGCTTAAGGTTTGCCAATATTTTTTTATCTTATCACCAACCAAACTCTTCATTTCATTGATCTTTTGTATTACTTTTTAGTCTTCATTTCATTTATTTCAGCTCTGATCTTTATTGCTTTTTTCCTTCTATTAATTTTGGGTTTAAATGGTGATATAGCACCTCTTGTATTTTCCTGGATAGAGCTGGAACCCATTCTACTAAGTGAAGTATCTCAAGAGTGGAAAAACAAGCACCACAAGTACTCACCAGCAAATTGGTATTAACTGATCAACATCTAAGTGGACATATAGAAACAACATTTATCGGGTGTCGGGCAGGTGGGAAGGGGGAGGAGGAGATGGATATATACAAACATAACGAGTGAGATGTGCAACGTTTGGAAAATGGTCACTCTTGAAGCTCTGACTCAAGGGGGGAGGGGGGCATGGGCAATATATGTAACCTTAACATTTGTACCTCCATAATATACTGAAATAAAAAAAATTGGGGGTTTAGTTCTTGTTTTTGTAGTTTTGTGCATTAGGTTATTTGAGATCTTTATTTTTGAAGTAGGCATTTATTGCTATAAATTTCTTGTTGAGTACTCCTTTTGTTGTATCCTATAGATTTTCATATATTGTGTTTCCATTTTCATTTGTCTCTGAAAGTTTTTTAATTTCTATTTTAATTTCTTCATTGATCCATTGGTTGTTCAAGAACATGTCATTTAATTTGCATTTTATAACTTCAAAATTCCTATTCTCAATGATTTCTAATTTTATATCATCATGATCATAAACAATACTTTATAGTATTTCATTGCTTTTTAATTTTTTTAAGACTCATTTTGTGGGCCACCATATGGTCTGCACTGGAGAATGTTCCATGTGCACTATAGAAGAATATGTATTCTTCTGCTGTTGGATGGGAAATTCTATGCGTGTGTGTGTGTGTGTGTGTGTGTGTGTGTGTGTGTGTATGAAATCTGATGATCTGTTAGTTCCATTTTGTCTAAATTTCAGTTTGATTCTAGTATTTCTTGATTAATTTTCTGTCTGGTTGATCTGTCCATCATTGAAAGTGGGGCTTTGAAGTCCCCTCCTATCTATTGCTCTCTATTTCTCCCTTTTTGTCCATTAATATTTGCTTTATATGTGTAGATGTTCCAATGTTGGGTACATATATATGTACAAGTGGTATGTCTGCTTGATGAATTAAGTCATAATGGCAATGAAGTAAGACTCTGTCTCCAAAAAATTTTAAAAAAGCATTGTACAGACACATACCATATTCCATTAATCCTAAATAAATAACACTTGCTACCTGGTGGTACTTAGTGCCAAGTTATCTGTAACTATGATGGTATTAGCAATATATTTTGATTAAATTGTATTGATTTGATAATATGAGTAAAAAAGTGCCAAAACAGAAAAGCAGAGATACAGCAGCAATGACAACTTTTCAGCCTTTTGCTGCTTTTTGGGAGTGCTCATGGAATTCTGAATAAAGAAGATAAGATTTGAGATTTCTGTCAAACAATAAAATGCAGATCAAAATCCTTGAATGAAACACCAAAAATGCTGTAAACTCTTATTAAGTTTCTTTGCTTCTGAGAAGGAAAATAAAACCAACAAAATAGAAGGCATAAATCTAAAATATATGTGTACATGCATATTTTATACACACATATAATTTGTGAGGCCAAAGTCAAATCAACAAACAAAATATTAAGTTTAAAAACAAATCAAATATTAGGCATAGCAATAATTAATCGATGGGATTTTAGAGAACTCTTTAAAGGAATATATAAACATAATAAAAATGACTGACATCACAGTATGATGGCTATCTGCAGATCTGAAAATAATTCTCAACTACTAAGCTTGAATTTTCTCTCCCATATTCAATAATGAAGTTGCTGCCCAAAGCCTCCCTGGCATTTTACTTTTATTATGCAGTTCTACCCACAGCACAATAACTAGTGCTCCATTCAATTCCACAGGCCCATTTATTATTCAGTTTTGTATTGTGCTTCTGTTGTCTGCTGCCTGTACAGTCCCATAAGAAAACGTCTTATTTTCATGAAAAAAATCAAAAGAAGAGTTTTTGAACAAACATTACTTGAGGATTAAAAAAGTATTTAAATTCTGGACATAAAACAAAAAATTATATATGTTACTAAACAATTTTTATAACTCTTTGAATAAAACAGATAGACTCTTAGGCATAAATTTTCTCTGGAGATTTTATTTTTGCCATAGATTAAAAAAAAACTTGAACTAGTAAACAACAGAAAACAAATTATGAGGTAGGGGTTTATTTTCTTCAACCATATAAATTATTCTGTTCTGTTCAGATTGTGCATGAATCAATTTTTCCTTTCTTTCTTCATACCTTCTTTCCTTCCTTCCTTTCTTTTCTCCTTTCTTTCTCTATTATCTCTCCCTCTCTCTCCATCTCATTCATATCGATATATGCATGTGTATCTACATACATGTATATACATGCATATATGATGTCTATGTGTGTGTGTAAAAACCATTTTAGTAGGCATAGTATCAGGACAAGATCCAGTTAAATCAAAGCAGGGAGAAATTACATTTACTTCCAGGAGAATGTAATTAGTACCCACTGTGTATCCACCTTTGTTATGACAGCATGAAAGTCTGTGGGTGAATTCCTCGTGTCCCACATAAAACACTTCCATGTCAACTTGTTAATACAATAGAATAAATTGATGCTTTTGTCAGATTTGGTACAAGTGGACATACCAGCTTTGCCCATATCCACTATCAATACATTGAAATTATGCCACCATTGTCTTATAAACACGGGACCGAAAGGCTTATGAGGGATTGATGGGGGATAGAAAGAATGTGACTTGGTCATGATGGAATTTGGAGTTTTATGTTACTGTATAACAAAATCATAATAAAATTGATAAGGCTATACATTTTCTAGGACGTAGGTTCTATTTGAGGTGAATTCTCTGTTAAAAGTAATAACCAAATGATTGTTTCTGTAACAGATTTTACACGATTTCTGGGGCAGGCGAAAGTGGAGGCATGCCAGGTTGTAGCCATTTTTATGCTTTTTCATACCATATTATAATTATTAGTTTACACATTTTCTTCCACGGAATTGTGAGCTTAAAGCAAGAAGAATGACAAGAATCATGTGTGTGCTACCATGTACACAATCCTGAGACATAGCAAACATAGTTTTTTCTCTCAAAAAAAAGAATAGCATATTGAATTAGATCCAATCAGTTATAACCTCAAAATAATAATATTGGCTATGATTTTCAAAGATAGTTCTGTTTTTTTTAAATAAAAGGGAAAAATCAAGAGTAATTTTTATTGGTATATTCAGTCCTTAAATAAGTTAAACAAAATAAACCTCTGTTTTTGTATTATTAAAATTATTTTTCCCAATTTTTTAGACATCAGTTTGAAAAGTTAATGAGTAAATTTAGCTTTCAGAACAGATTCTTCTTCCACCTTTCAATTGCAGAGGTGGAATTGCTATGCAAGTTGAACAAATTGGAATGCCAATTTCTGTGTAGTTGCTCAAATGTCTTTTAATACATTTAGCCAATGTTATAGACCTCGAGAAAATTGTTGGAAAATATTAATCACTTTATTGTTGTTGTTGAAATTATGTTTATGTGTTACAAATAGCCTTTTAGTGGTGCTGCCATTTCTAACAAACTTTCCTCATGGTGATATGAAAAATAATGAGAACAACTTGCAATGTACTAAATTAGTTGAATAATTTATCTGAAGAGTAGGTGGGACTATTTTTAATCCATGTTGTATCCTAAATTGTTTCTTAATATTCAGGATGTTAAATTAATTTAAAATAATTGGTTTTTGTGTCTAATTTTTTACAAACAAGTTGGGGGGAGTACAGAATACGAATTATATGTTAGGCCTACAATTCTTCTTGCTTTAGTCCCAATTCAAAATAGTAGTTTTTTCAAGTGCTTAAAACTCAAAATTTTAAGTCAGGAAAAACATATTTAATGAAAACCCTACTCCTATAACCTTGTGAAGGTCCATAGAGATTCCATTGCTTTTCTTACCTAAGGCCCGTGTGATCCAGCTGGTGAGTGATATATGGGATATTCTATGGCTCTTTATCTATTGTTTTATGACTTGGGTTAAATCACTCATGAGTGGCTACCATGTGCCAGGTGGTATCTTATTAATAGGTATGCATTCCAAGATAAATAAAATCTAATTTTGGATGGGAAAATAGACAAATAAATAGGTAATTATAATTTAGATTATGTTAAAGAATGTATATGTTTCCTAAATATATTTTAGACCCATACACTCTTCTTTGTTTACTAATATCATGATTTCTCTACACAAACTATTACTTACCTGAAAATAGTAAATTGAATTTTAGCTGTTTCCTATGTCTGCACCAATTTATTCTAGAGTTATGTGTTAAACAGGCAAATTTGAGCATTCCATGCAAGTATGAAACTGTGCAAATCCTTTCTTATTGTATTTTGATAAAGTTCTAAATTATTTAGATATACTATAGGTCTCTATGTTCTTTGGCCCTGACTTTTTAACCTAATCCTTTCAAATAATATGCATTAATTTGCTTTCTATGCCCAAGCTTCTTAGACATTTTTCCATCCCTTGCTTATGCAAAGTTGCCTCTCATTTCACAACTATGGCTCATGCTATGTCTATGCCTAGAAAGTTCTCCCTCTTGGTAGCACATCCCTCTCACCTGGTTAACTGATCCTCATTCTTTGGTTCTTACCACTGATTACTCTTCCACAGGAATATCATACCTTAGGTTTCTCTATAGAGTGTGAACTATAGAGACAGAATTTCTGAATTTGACCTCTGGTCACAATACTCATTAACCCTGTGACTATGTGAAAATTGTTTAATATCTATGTACCTCTAAATTTTCATTAGTAAAATAGGATTAAAATGCTTAGCTCATAAAATTTTGGGGGTGGAAAATAAAATGTGTTAAGTAATTTGAACAGAGCCTGAAATTTTTCTTTAAGAGACATAGTCTTGCTCTGTTGCCCCGGTTGCTGTGCAGCGGCACAATCAGAGAACATTGACAGTTTGAACTCCTGGGCTTAAGCAATCCTCCTGCCTCTGCCTCCCAAGCAGCTGGCATGACAGCTATTTTTTTTTTTCTTTCTTTTTTTTTTTTTTTTTTGGTAGAGATAGAGTCATGCTATGTTGCTCAGGTTGGTCTCAAACTCCTGGTTTTAAGCCCTCCTCCTATCTCGGCCTCTCAATGTATTGGGTTAATAAGTGAGAAACACCACACCCCGCCAGGGTCTGGCATTTAGCAGACATTCAACAAATGTTAGGCATTACTGTTAGCTATTAGAAACTCTCTCTCTCTCTTTGATTTGACTTCATAATAATCTTCACAAATATAAATGAACACATACACATGCACACACACATACACATGTATGTGTGATTTCTCTACTGTATGTCTATCTATCTTGAATATAAGCTCTGTGAGGGCAAAACCCATGGGCCTTTATTCTTTCTCACTTAACAAACTATACCATAGTCAAGGCATACAAGTTCACAATGAAAAGTAAATGATGAACATATCTTTTATTAGAGCTTCTATTTCTGGCAGGAAAAATTAACTTTAAAAAACTGTCCTGTATTTTTCTCCAGTTTTGTTAGCTTTGAGTATCCATTAACTTATTTTGATCTAAGTTAATATGAATACCTAATAAATAAGTTAGAAATTCAGAAAATGCATCAACTAAAAAGCAATACTCATTATTCCATATTATTTTGAAGCAAATTGAGATGCCAAAGATTCTTTATAATTTTAACAAGTTAAATGGCACTGCATGATTTCAAGCAAAGTTGTCAAACTATCTCTAAGTCTATAGCTTTTCAGTTGTACAGAAAGAAAAAGATGATGTGGAATAAATGGCTAATAGTGATATTATGACCTATTTATGATCAAAGATTGGTAGCTAGTAACATGAAGAAATGCAATAATAATTAGGAGAAGAATTAAGAAGAATATTCTGTGGTGAAGACTGAAGACTATGTTATTTAAATATACAGATGGGAGTATTCTTCTGAGCAACTCGGAAGATAAATGGTCTGTCCCAGAGATTATTCAGGCAAATGACAGCCTAAATGTTATAAGCATTAGAATGATTCAAAAAATGGGGCAATTCAAAAATAGAAAATTCTAAATGAACTTTGGAAATTTAGGTATTCGGTGTTACAAAATTATGAGAAAACAGTTTCCTAGCAGGGCTTCAGCTTGCACGACCAGTGTTTGTAAAGGGCCAGTTAAGATTCCAGAGTTAGTCACTGGGGATGAAAAAACAATTACCAGTACAGAAGATTAATAGAAAAAGAAAATAAAAATAGTTTCACTATGTATAGCACTTTCACTAATGTATTCATTTGTTTACTTTGAATAATGCACATATTAATTGAAAAAGAAATGAAGATTTGCCTCAGAAATATGTGTATGATGTCTCTGTTATCACAGTATGTGCTGAGCATTGTTAACAGTATAAAGAGCATGCCTGTTGAAATAGAATAAACATATATTTCCAATATGGATTTGTTGTTTAATAAAATCATAATGGACTAATCACTTTAACCACCAGTGACTCTATTTGCCCATCTGTAAAGAGAGAATAACACTAGCAACATCATGGGATGGCTAGGAGACTGTGATGTTTCTACAGGAAAATGAACGTAAAGCACTCAGCATAGGATATACCAGCAGAAGATACTATTATATATGACTTTTTTTGTTTTCCCACATACTGGTATGGTATAGGCAGGGTCTTGTGAGAAATAATTTGGGAGCTGAATCAAAAATCAGCATTGCAATGGTAGAAATTGATATGACAACGTTAGAGAAAAAGGAACACAGTACAGCATGTAATATAGTTATTGCTTTGGGAAATTGAAGGTATTTTGGTTGGAACCATGATCCATTTTCTTTTTGTTCCATTATTTCTTTCTATTTTTAGGAGCGTAATTGAAGGATAATTGATATGCAAAGAACTGCATGCATTTAATATGTACAATTTGATGAGTTCACCTGTGATAATAACACCACAACTGAGGTAAAAGTCATATCCAATGCCTCCCAAGGTTGCTTGTGCCTTTTTTGGGGGAGAGGGGATGGGAGGGGAATCAGGTTTTTTTTACTATATTTCCCCCCCTGTGTTGAGAACACCTAACATGAGATCAACTCTCTTAAGAAATTGTGATAATGCACAATATATTTTGCAACTATAGGCCCTATGTTGCAAAGGATATCTCTAGGACTTATTCACCTTTCATAGCTGAAAGATTACATCCCTGAATAACTCCCCATTTCCCTTACTACCAGACCCTAGCAACCACTATTATATTTTTTCTTCTGTGAGTTTGACTATTATATATGCCTTATATAACTAGTCTCATGAAGTATTTGTTCTTCTGTGACCAGTTTATTTCATGTAGCACAATGTCTTCCATGTTCATCTATTTTGTGCAAATGACAAGATTTCTTCCTTTTCTGAGGCTGAATCACATACCATTGTCTGTCGATACCACATTTTCTTTATCTGTTCATGTGTCAATTGGCACTAGGCTTGTTTACTTTGGTATTGTGAATAACGTTGCAATGAAGAAGGGAGTGCAAATATTTTTTAGAGATCCTGATTTAAATTATCTTGTGTATATTCTCAGAAGTAGAATTGCTGGATTATATGGTAATTCTCTTTTTAATTTTTGAAGAACCTCCATACCATTCTCCATATCTACTGTACCATTTTACATTTCCACCAATAATGCACTGGGTTCCAATTTCTTCACATCCTTGACAATATTTTATTTATTTATTTTTTATAATGGTCATTGTAACAAATGAGAAGTGATAGCATATTGTAGTTTTGATTTTCATTTTCCTGATAATTAATGATGATGAGTATCATTTCGTATATCTGTTAGCCATTTGCATGTCTATTTTTGAGAAGTGACTATTCAAGTATTTTGACAATTTTTGTTTGTTTGTTTTAGTGTTGTTCTTCTTGAGTTGCAGGAGTTCCTTTCACATTTTGGAAATTAACTCTTTATCAGATATGTGGTTTGCAAATATTTTCTCCCATTCCAGAGATTTCCTTCTTATTCTGTTTATAACTTACTTTGCTATTCAGAGATTTTTACTTTGATACAATTCCACTTATATATTTGCTTTTGTTGCCTGTGCTATTAGAGTCATATAAAAAAATCACTGCCCAGACCACATAAGTTATAGTAACTATTGCTGTAAAAAGTTAACATTGACATTTTGATAGGAATAGCATTGAATCTCTAGATCATTTTGGGTAGTATGGACATTTTAACAATATTGAGTCTTCGAATTCATGAACATAAGATGTCTTTCAATTTATTTGTGTCTCTTTTTATTTTTTAAAAAAGTTATTATTTCAATGCTTTGTGGTTATCAGTATGCAAGTCTTTCATCTTTGTTTGAATTTATTTCTAGTTTATCTTTTGATGCTATTTTAAATGAGATTGTTTTCTTAATTTCCTTTTCAGATGACTTGTTGTTAGTATATAAAAACACTATAATCTTTATATATTGATTTTGTATCCTGCAGCTTTACTAAATGTGTTGATTATTACTAACAGAGGTTTTACAGAATCTTGAAAGTAGAAACATAGAATCATGTCATCTGCAAACAGAGATAATTTTCTTTCTTTCTGATTTGGATTTATTTTATTTTATTCTATTTTATTTATTTATTTTTTCTTTAAACCTAACATGACTAGAGCTTCCAGTATGGTGTGAAATAGAAATGGAAAGAATGGGCATCCTTGTCTTGCTCCTGATCTTAGAGAAAAAGCTTTCAAATTTTCACTTTTAAGTATGATTTTATATGTGGGATTGTAGTTTATGGTCTTTCTGAAATATATTTCTTCTATAACCATTTTGTTGATATTTTTTATTATGAAATAATGTTGACTTTTGTCAAATTTTTTTGCATCTACTAAGATAATCATGTCATATTAATTTTCATTCTGTTAATGTATCACATATATTGATTTGTTTGTGTTGAACCATCCTTACATCCCAGGCTGTTGAATTTGGTTTGCTAGTATTTTGTTGAGGATTTTTTTTTTTTTTTTTGCATCTATGTTCATTAGGAATGTTGGCCTATAATTTTTTTTTTTATTTCAGCATATTACAGGGGTACAAATGTTTAGGTTACATATATTGCCTTTGCCCCACCTAAGCCAGAGCTTCAAGCATGTCCATCCCCCAGACAGTGTGCACCAAACCCATTAGGTGTGAATATACTCATCCCCTTCTCCCCCTCCCAACTGCCCGACACTCAATGAATGTTGCTAGTACATGTGCACATAAATGCTGATCAATTAATACCAATTTGATGGTGAGTACATGTGGTGCTCATGTTACCATCCTTGCGATAATTTACTTAGTAGAATGGACTCCAGGTCTCATGGTGTTCTTATTTACATTTGGTATCAGGGTAATGTTGGCCTCACAAACTAAGTTTAGAAGTATTCCATTCTCTTCAATATTTTGGGAGAATTGGAAAAAGATTAATGTTAATTCTTTAAATGTTTGGTAGAGTTCCCTGGTCAAGCCATTTGGTCCTGGGCTTTTGTTTATTGGGAAGGTTTTCTTTAAAAAAAAAAAAAAATGCTAATTAAATCCCTTAGTCATCAATGGTCTCTTCAGATTTTCTGTTTATTTTGTGTCCTAATTTGTGATTTATCCTGGAGAATATTCTGCTGCTATTGGGTGGAATGTTCTTTATATTAGTGTGTCTGTGGGGTCTATTTGGTCTATTGTGTTGTTCATATCCACTACTGCCTTATTGATTTTCTGTCTGGATATTCTATTCATTGTTGAAAGTAGGTTATTGAAGTCTCTATTATTTTATTGCTGTGTATTTCTCCCTCCAGGTCTATGAATATTTGTATTATACATTTAGATGTTCTAATATTTGGTATGTATGTATTTATAATTGTTATATCTTCCTGATGATTGAAACTTTTATCATTATATAATGTCCTTCTTTGCCCCTTTTGATAGGTTTTGACTTAAAGTCTATTTTGTCTAATCTAAAGGACTTACCATTGTTATTTTTTTATTGTCTGTTTTTTTTGAAGTTCTTTATTCCTCTTTTCCTATCTTTCTTTGTGTTTCTTTGATTATTTGGAATGATATTCTCTTATTCCTATTTCTTTTCATTTTTTATATAGTCTATACTTATTTGTGGTTACCATGAGGCTTACATAAAACATCTTATAGTTACAATAGTTTATTTTCAGGTAACAACTTAAATTATATACAAAAACTCTACACTATTACTTCTTCCTGAACACACTTTGTTGTTGATGTCACAATTTGGATCTTTTTATATAGTGAATTTATTAACAGATGTTTGTGTTTATAGTTATTTTTTGTCTTTTAGCTTTTATTATAAAATTAAATGTGATTTACACATCACTAATACTATATTTCATTATTCTGGGTCTTTTATATATTTTCCTATTCCAGTGAGTTTTATACATTCATATGCTTTAATTTGCTGTTTGGCATCCTTCATTTCAATTTGAAGAACCCACTTTAGCATTTTGTGTATAGCAAGACCAGTGGTGATGAGTTCCCTTAGCTCTTGTTTGTCTTGGAAAGTCTTTATCTCTCTTCAATTTTTAATGGATAATATTGCCAAATATAGTAGTCTTGATTGACAGTTTTTCATATAGCACTAAGACTATATCAGCCAACTCTCTTCTGGCCTGCAAAGTTTCTGCTGATACTTTCACTGGTAATTGTATAGGGGTTCTCCTACACACTATGAGCTGTTTTCAAAATTCTCTCTTTTGTTTTTGACTTTTGACAATTTGATTATACTGTATCTTAATGTGGATTTCTTTGTGTTCTTCTTATCTGGGTTCTTTAGGCTCATGACTCTGGGTAATCTTAGCACTCTGGGAGGCCGAGGTGGGTGGATTGCTCGAAGTCAGGAGTTCAAAACCACCCTGAGCAAGAGCGAAACCCTGTCTCTACTATAAGTAGAAAAAAATTAATTGGCCAACTAATATATATAGAAAAAATTAGCCAGGCATGGTGGCGCATGCCTGTAATCCCAGCTACTTTGGAGACTGAGGCAGCAGGATTGCTTGAACCCAGGAGATTGAGGTTGCTATGAGCTAGGCTGATGCCATGGCACTCACTCTAGCCTGGGCAACAAAGCGAGACTCTGTCTCAAAAAAAATAAATAAATAAAAAATAAATGAATCTGGGTGTCTAATTCTCTCCCCATATCTAGGAAGACTTTGGCTATTATTTCTTTACATAAGCGTTCTGCCCCACTGTTTCCCTTCCTCAGGGTTGTGTGCCTTCTCCAAATATCACAGAGTCATGCTTGCCACAGTAAGCTGCCTTCCTCTTTAGAGCCGTGCACTGATGGGCTGAGATGTTGCATGTGCACTCCAGTGCTCTCCCTCACTCCTGAGGAGAAATGTCAGGTTGGCGTGCTTTCATTCACCATGCAGAGCTATGTGGGACACCATAAACCTCTCTCTCCTTGACTTTATAGAAGTGTGCCAAGATGATAAGACATGAGGTGCAAGCTCCACTTCTCTTTCTTCCTCCTGAAGGAGAAGATTTGGGGTTGTATATCATCCCTCTGTCCTGTAGAGCTTTGCCTGCTGCTGAGAGCTGCCCATCCCTTTTCCCTAGTGCACTGAAATTCCAGGACATTAGATACAAGCTCCATTTCTCTCCTTTCCTCCTGAAAGAGAAGTCTTAGGGTTGTGCACCTTCTCTCAATCCTGCAGCACTATGCATGCTGTTGAGAGCACCTGCTCCTTTTCTTTGTTCTTAGCAGCCTCCAGGTGTTCTCTCTGTGCTGGTTGCCTCAGTGTTTAGTAAATTTGGTGTCACAGAAGTAGGCCTCTTGGGCAGTCCCTTGAAAGACCGGGGGATGTTGAATGCATGTTTCACTCACTGTTTGTTCCAAAGGAGAAATCACAGGCCTAGTGGAACCCGCTTGGTATTGAGCTGTGCCAGCCTGGAGGAGAGGCTGACATGGCTGAAATAAAACTGTTCTTCATACCTGTTTAAAAGTAATTTTTCTTGGTTCTGTGCTTGTCTGAAGTGTTGTAATTTCTTAACTGAATTGTGGAGTTCTCATAAACATATTGTGAGATATTCCTTTGTTGGTGTTTCTCTGGGGGGATGAGGGCTGGAACTTCTTATTGTGCCATCTTGCTGGTGTTACTTCAAATGAACATTTTTCAGTGGTACTTTTTAGAAGTCAGTGACTGCTTGTATGCATATAGAAAGGTATATAAAAAGACCCAAATATTTATCTTCATGCATGCCAATGTCCTCTTTTCTTCTTCATAACACGGATATTTTTATTTTCTCTCTTCAACTTTTAAAAAATTCTACATATTTTCTTCTCCAGGGTTACTATGATGGAGCACACAAATGAACAGCCAGATGAAGAGGTACGTAGGGTGAGGTCCATAAGGGTCCTAAGAAAATAAGAGCTTCTTTTCCTGTGGAATTGGGGAATACCACCCTCCCAGTTCATAAATGCTTTCACTAACTTGAAATCTTCCATTAATTTTTTCTTAATTTTATTCATTTTTGGTTTTTCAGAGTTCCCACAAACCACATTATTCTAAGCATTTTACATGAGAATATCATTTTTATTATAATTATAAACCGAGTAGGTAGTGTTGTCCAATTCACAAAAATTACCAAAGGATAGAAATTCCAGTCATATTATTTTCTTACCGTAATTCTTACTACAGACTTAAAATCTATTTAGATATAACCATCATCCTTGCCTTTCAAAGTAATGCCTACTAGAAAAACATTTAAAATTCTTGTTCACTCTAAGTATCTTGGCAAAGAGTCTGAAGCCAATAATACCATATCAGACTTTGTTTCAGATCTAATTGATTGTTTAGGGATATGTTAGAGTTGTCTTTTTCTAGTAAAGTAAGTTGCTGGACACAATCCTTTCTGAAGAGCTGTGTGGTATTGAGATTCAGCTGAAACAGGAAATGGTGACCCTTATTAAGCTAAGTACTTAATAAGAACTGTATAATGTACAGATTTATTTTAACAAAATTAAGTTAAACTTTTAAAAATGGAGTCAGATTCTATAAAATAATCTGAAAAAAATGTGTAGGCATTTAGCACAGCATGACATTTTTGCAATGATACCTACTAATGTTTTTCTAGTTTTCATAAAAATGCCTTGGGCATAAATTTAAATCCAAAAGAGACAAAGGCAGATGCTTCTATTTCATAAGCTTTGTGTTCCTTTCTCTCTTAGGAGGATCATCTTGTTGTAAGACTAATACCAAATCACTCAAGAGGCTTAAGTACAATTAACTTCTTTCCCTAAGGTTGATGGAAACTGTAAAACAGGGAACCAAGCATAATTCTTTATAAAAAATTCTTACCTCAGCAGTTAGGGCAGTCCCCTCCTGGGCTCCTAGCATGTTTTACAATATGTCTACAGTTTGCAGTGCACTGTAGAGAGTGCATTAAAATACACACTCATAGTTATATACATAAGGATGGAGTGACATTTGATAAATGGAGAGTTTACCATTCATCATCTGATATGTTCCAATTCCAACAAGCAAAAGAGTTGCCAGCCTGGACACTCCTACTTGAGTCAATCTGTGAGAGATCCAATAGCAGGTCAACTCTTGTGGTTATGTCATAGACAAGGCTTTGGCTCATTGCATTTTTCTATGACAGAATGAAACCACAGCCATTCAAGTATCTGGCAATGTTACATAAAATGTTTATTAAAAACTAATTATACCTCAATATTATATTTTAGTAACTTTCAAAGTTTTATTCCTCATTGGAATAAATAAATCATAAATTAAAAAACAAAATATAAACTCTTATTTATGATTTTCTAATCATTATTATTAAACAGTAATAATATTTTTTCCAACAAAATATTTTAAAACTCTAATTGATGTTGGCACAAATTAGTATGAACATAAATTGTAATTTATTATGACAGTAATCTTCATTATCAATTTATGGTATACAATGACTGAAAATAAACTAGTTTTTCTGAAAATATTTAAACGATTTAAGCTTCTCTGTGCATTATTCAGAGTAAATAAATGAATACATTAATGAGAATGCTGCATATCTATGTACTAGTTTTTCTGCATAAGTAAGTTCAATTATTTAATAGTAATTTGTATTTAAATGTCTCCTTTGTTTCTGAAAGTACTATTGGTTTGCTGTATTAAAGGATAGAATTAAGATTGCTATTCATAGAACATGATTGTGATAATTTTTCATCACATTACATTTATATTCACAAATTAAAATTTATTGCTTTGTTGGAGTATAATTTTATGAACATAGTCACTGTTTTAAATGCATGTGAAGTATACAAAGTTGTGCCTTCTATATGCTCAAATATATGTTAAATGGCAGTTACTAAATGAATTTTAAAATTCATTATAGAAAACTCTTAGAATGACCATAAATTTATCTTATTCTAGAACCCAATCAACTTAACAAATCTACTTAACTCAATTGGATTTAATTTAAATATTGGGAAATGCTGTGGTGCTTCTAAAAAAATATGTTAAAAATTCAGAAAATAACCAAATTTAAATATAACTGAGCTCACTCAAGTAGTGAAATAATCAGTAAAGATATTACGGAATTTCGTCTTCTAAAAATCCTTAGGAGGAATCAAGGAATGGTGTCCACCTCACAAATGAAGATGTCACCTTCCTATAGGATTTAGGGCAAAGGTGGAGTTCAGATAAAATTGAAAGAAACCAGTGTTTTGATAATTCCAAAGCAAGATTGGGCTGTCTGAAAAGGGATTACTACAATACCTTGGTTGAGAATTAGATTTATTATGAAATTGCAAAGTAAGTTGTTTGTAAAATATTGTGTCCAGAAACCTGTTAATCCGATTCTAAACCCAGCCTGGAAATTAAGGGTGTTTTTCTTTGTTAAAGTGGCTCAGTTCTTCTGTGTCCGAATAAGACACTCCATTCTTAACTCATGGTATTTCGATCAGCTAAATTTCTAACTATCTATAATTTTAATAATCATAATTTCAGTACTTTGTATTTTTTGTTAATACACAAAAGTAGATTTTTCACCTTCACACAGAACATGAAGTTGAAATTTACCCAAGAATCATGTAAAGTCTTAACTTGAACTCAAGAGACTTAGATTGTGAATTCACTCTTTGACCATAATTTTGGTAAGCAACATTAATCAACTGTAAAAATAAATTCCAATTTGTTTGGCATGGAAAAACCAATTCATTTGGAAGATATACTTCCCTTACAGAAAAAAAAATGCGTTTACCCTAAGAATGTTTGTAATTAATTGAGTATAAAAATGATGAAATTATGAACTCAAATAATCTGTTCCTGAAATCACATGTCCCATGTAAAAAGGATAACTGAGAATCTATTCCTCATTATTTCTAATAGAAACCTATTATAATGTATTACATATAAACCCAATGCCACCTGAACATTTCTTAAAACTTGATTAAACCACAGGCATACCTATATGTAAATAATAAAATACATTGAAATCGAAATGCTGAAAATGTTGCTTCTTGATCATCAAAGTACTAATACTATAGTTAGCAAGAAGTTGTTCTATACAGTTATGTAATCTCTTTTAGCAGAAACATCTGAGAGAAATATCTCTATTGATACTCAAAAGATATTTTTCAAGATGCTATTCAAATTTCTAAGAGTTACATTTTGAATGTAACATTTATTTTGTTATGTATGTCATATTGAGTTTTAGACATGTAATTATACATTTTTCTGATCTGGGTTAAAATGTTATCTTGAAAGAGAGTTATATGCTATGAAATATAGCTATTACAGTAGAAAATATTTTAAACAAAGACAAGTTAACCGTGAAGATATTCTAAGAAGGCAATTCATACTACATGTTAATTTTAAATATGATTTTTAAAAAAATCTGGCATGTTAGAATATCTCACTGATTAGTTTCTTAGTTCCAATTTATTTTGTAATTTCTAATTGATGTGTGAAAGCAATATTGAAAATTTAAGAAAACAGTATTTTCCTCATTTTTAATTTAATGTATTAGATTTAAACAAGATAAAAATAATTTTGGAAAATTTTATTTGTATATAAACAATATAAGTACTTAGATATTTAATAAATATATCATACAATTTAAGTGACTTAAAAAACAAAGATATTAGGTGTAATTAAATTTCTAAGTAGAATAATATAATTTGTAAGACAGACTCGAACATTTGTGAAAATACACTTTTAATTATTTTATATACAAAACCTTTATTTTTTTTTTAACAAAGGCTACTATCAAAGTCAACTAAGGCTCATATTGATAGAAATTAGGGAAAATAAACTTCCCTAGATTTTATTTAGAAATTCCTACTTTCTGTGGAAGTTCTAAATTTATTTCAAATTAGAAATTGGTTATCTTTCTTTTACATCTCATTCTTAAAATTTGTTATTCTGAGGCATGATACTGACACTTTGTGCTTTATATATTACAATTGGATGTAAAAGGATACTTTAAACTGGCTACTAGATTTTGAACAGGAGATGCTACCTTAGTTTTCCATAGCTATATCGTAAACATAAAAGAAAATTAATAAGAAAATGTGGCATTGTGATATAAGCAATGTATTTATTTTGGAAAGTGAAGTTACTATTCATATACTAATGCTGAGACATATACTTTAAGGCCTAGATAAAACACGTATTTTTTAAGCTGATTCAGCAGGCTGGTGTTGGCATAAAATAGCTTAGGTGGGAGATCTTTATTAAAACCTTTTCTCTATTCCTGAGCCAGCAGGTGAGGAGAGGCTGCAGAAGCTTTGTTCTTTGTCTTGCAATTGGTGGAAGTGAAAACAGGAATTGTTTTTCATCATTTGGCAGCAGCTGCTCTGCTAATTTAGAAACTTTGGAAAGAGGTTTAATATGTTACACCTCAAAGAATCTGTTCCATTGTATCAAATTGTGGTAAAATGCATATTCCAATATATTTAATATAATTAAATGAGTTTAAGTGTACCAAATTAAGAAGAGAAAATATTAATATATTCTGCAAAATCATACTAGCTAATAAAGTAGAAAGTATTATGGTTTGGTAGTTAACACTCTGATTTTTCAAAATTAAGAATAATAAAATTATTTGATAAATATAATATTTTCAAGGATTGCTATCAATTCACTTTCAGGTGTCCCAAATTCTAGTGTGGAACTATTATTATAGAAAGGGGCTAGCAAACGTTTTTCAGTAAAGACTAGATAGTAAATATTTTAGGCTTTGCTTGCCATATAATGTCTGACACAAATATTTAACTCTCACGCTGTAGTGCAAAACAAGCCATAGACAATATGTGTAATAAATGGATGCTCCAATAAAACTATTTACAAAATTAGACAAGGGACTTGAACTGACCTGCAGACTGCATTTTGCTGATCTTGATCTGAGAAATTGATGAGAAAGTCATTAAGGAAATATATTCACTGAGTTCTAGGAACTTCAAAATGGGACGTGCATAGGCTTTATACTAGAAGGAGAGCTTTACTGAATATAGAACACTTGGTCCTCTTTTGATAAACTTCTTAGTACTAGGCATTTACTATCTACAAACATTAAAAGTTCTGAGAGCATGATACCAACTTAATTTTACAATTTATTTTCAAAGGGGAGTTCTTTTGAAAGAGAAAATAACTAAAAATTGGACAGTACACAAGATTTGAGCCAGCAACTGCCCTAGAGAAACCAGAATATGTGATTATTTTCCTTAAAGAATATTAATCTTATCTGGCCAAATAAATTAATTTTAGATGTCCAAAAGATTTTATTTTTCTCTTTCTTTAAAATCCAATCAGATTATTAAAATATGTTTCTGTTCTGGGTCAATTTTTTTCTGGAATATAATGTGTTTTATTTTTTACATATATACACTGATATTCACCGTTATTTCAGGAAATGTTTTTAAATTATATTTTTGAATATTCATTCCATTCCAGTGTTTTGCTTATCTTTTTCAGGGATTTCAAATATGAGTATGCTGCAACTTCTTTGCCAGTCTTATCTATAGATTGCTTTTTTAAAAATTATTTTTATAGCTATTTTTTATTCAATTTGGTCATAATTTTTATTTTAACCTTCATGTACTTCTTTGCATATTTTTAGCATCTGTTTTTCATTTTGTTCTCTGTAGCATAGTCTTTACTTTATAATTGTCTGGAACGTTTTTCTATTCATCTCAAGATTTAACCAGTTCTACCAGGTTCAAATTTGTTTGTTGTTTGGCCATAGTCTCATGTTGTGTATGTTACTGGGCTATGTCTTTCCTCTGTGCTTATGGAACTCCCTACTGTTCTGTGCCTTTCTTTATATTTATAATTACAATCTTAAAATAGTTAAAATGTCTTGTATATTTGGGTCACAAATTTCCTGCGTCATAATTTTCTACATGAATTTTTCATCTTCAGAGATATTTTGCTGCTTTTGTTTTACTTAATTATCCCCTCTTGTCCTCTGTGTTCTTTTTTTGTTAACAGTATCTGTGATTGGAAATAATTCTTACGAGCTTTTTTGTTAGGTTGTTTGTTTTTTGTCACTTGTATCTTTGAAGAGTTTTCCAATACAGCAATGATGACCAATCCTGAAAATTGACTGAAGGACCAGTCAGTGCAGGTTTTGCCATTTCTTGGTGATCTAACAGGTTCCTTCTTGTGTAGCTAAAATAAGGGATCCTTCCTTTACAAATGGTGCTTCTTTGTGGCCAGGCCACCTCTGATTCTCAGGCCCTGATCTAACCAAAGCTTACTTTAACCCAAGGCCTTGAATTTTCCTGGGTTCTTCACCACTGACCTATGGACAGCAAGGGATACTATCCCTACTTTGAAAAGATGGACTTTCTTTTTAATAAATATAATAGTACTTCCTTAAATATATATCTCTGTGCTTCCGAGGAACCCCCTTTCATCTCCATCTCTTTCTCAATTATTTCTCTATTTTGCCTATACCCATAGCTGTACTCTATTTGTTGTAACCAATGTTCATACCAATTCTCATTCATTCTTGGGGCATCTTCTTTTCTTTTCTTTTCTTTCCTTTCCTTTCCTTTCCTTTCCTTTCCTTTCCTTTCCTTTCCTTTCCTTTCCTTTCCTTTCCTTTCCTTTCCTTTCCTTTCCTTTTCTTTTCTTTTCTTTTCTTTTTTTTCTTTTTTTTGAGACAGAGTCTCACTCTGTTGCCCTGGCTAGAATGCCGTGGTGTCAGCCTACCTCACAGCAACCTCAAACTCCTGGGTTCAAGGAATCCTTCTGTCTTAACTTCCTGAGTAGCTGGGACTACAGGCATGCACCACCATGCCTGGCTAATTTTTTCTATATATTTTTAGTGGGTCAATTAATTTGTTTCTATTTTTCGTAGAGATGGGGTCTTGCTCTTGCTCAGGCTTGTTTCGAACTCCTGACCTTGAGCGATCCACTCGCCTCAGCCTCCCAGAGTGCTAGAATTACAGGCGTGAGCCACTGCACCCAACCAATTCCTGGGCCATCTTTTTCTGAGTATGTATATTTGATATAATTTCAAATATCTGCCCTATGTTAGTCCTGTCTATTACCAAAAAAGATAATTTACCTTTTTAGTTTTCTCTGCTTATTCTGTTATATTTAGGAATAGGCCATATTCATGTAATGTACATAAATTTGTTAGCTTTTTTATTTAAATAGGTTTGCTTTTTTTCTTGTTTGTTTGCTTTAAATTTTTTCATAATGTTCTATGGCTTTGAGGACAGTAAGTGGCTCAGTATGGAACTAGAATGTTGCTATGCATTCATCAAAAATGGGAATCATTCTTCTTTAGATCCCAGAAACCAAGATTATATACTGTATTATTTCCCCTACTAAATGCCACATTTCTTTTCACATTTCTTTTTATGTTTTTTTTTTTTTTTTAAAATTCAGGATATTATGAGGGTACAAACATTTTGGTTACATGAAATGCATTTGCCTCGCTCAAGCCAGGTCCAAAGCATGTCCTTTCCCCACATAGTGCACCCTGTCTCCATTAGCTGTGGGTTTACACACCTCACCTGCTCTACCCCTCACCCCCGACCCTCCATACCTGACTGGCACACATAGAGTATTATTATCATGTGGGCACCTTAGTGTTGATCAATTAGTACCAGTTTGATGGTGAATACATGTGGTGCATATTTTTCCATTCTTGTGATACCTCACTTCAAAGGATGGGCTCAATCTCTATCCAGGATAATATAAGAGGTGCTAGATCACCATTCTCTTTTGTAGTTGAGTAGTACTGCATGGTATACATATACTAAATTTTATTAATCCACTCATGGATTGATGGACATTTGGGTTGTTTCCACATCTTTGCAATTGTAAATGTTGCTGCTATAAACATTCGAGAGCAAATGTCATTATTATATAATGTCTGTTTTTCCTTTGGATAGATTCCTAGTAGTGGGATTGCTTGATTAAATGGTATTTCTATTTTTGCTCTTTGAGATATTTCCAAATTACTTTCCACAGGGATTATACTAATTTGCAGTCCCACCAGCAGTGCACGAGTGTTCCTATCTCTCCACATCCACGCCAGCATTAGTTATTTTGGGAAATTTTGATAGAGGCCATTCTTACTGGAATTAGGTGATATCTCATTGCAGTTTTAATTTGCATTTTCCTAATGATTAGAAATGTTGAGCATTTTGTTATATGTTTGCTGGCCATTGTTCTGTTTTCTTTTGAAAAGTTTCTGTTCATGATGTTTGGCAGACTGATCCCTCCAAATTTTTTTCTTTTTGCTTAAGATTGCTTTGGCTATACGAAGTCTTCTCTGATTCTAGACAAAGCAAAGTATTATTTTTTCTAAATCTGTAAAGAATGATGGTGGAATTTTGATAGGGATTGCATTAATTCTGTAGATCACTTTAGGTGGAATGGACATTATAATAATATTGATTCTACCAATCCATTAGCATGGAAGGGATTTCCATCTGTGCACATCATCTACAATTTCTTTTCTCAGTGTTTCATAGTTCTCCCTACAAATATCTCTCAACTCCTTCATTAAATATATTCCCAAATATTTAAATTTCTTTGATGTAATTGTGAAAAGTATTGCATCTTTGATTTGATTTTTGGCTTGACTTTATTGGCGTATATGAATGCTACTGATTTGTGTGCATTAATTTTGTATACTGATATTTTACTAAGTTTGTTTATCAATTCCAGGGGTCTCTTGGCTGAATCCTTGAGATTTTCTAGGTATATTACCATATCATCAGCAAAGAGTGGGAGTTTCTCTTCTGCCCCATTTGGACAACCTTAATTCCTTTCCCTTGTCTGATTGCTCTGGCAAAGACTTCCAGCCCTATGCACTATGTTGAATAGAGGTGGGAATAGTGGGCAACCTGGTATGGTTTCAGTTCTAATTGGGAAAGCTTTCAATTTTTCCCCATTCAATGTGATATTGGTGTGAGTTTGTCATATAAGCCCTTAATAATTTTAAGGAATGTCCTATCTATGCCTATTTTGTTGAGGGCTTTTATCATAAAAGTGTGCTGGATTTTATCAAATGTTTTTTCTGGGTCTACTGAGAGAATCATATGGTGTTTGTGCTTTTATTAATGTGTTGAAATGCATTTATAGATTTTGGTATGTTGAACCAGCCTTGCATCCCTAGGATAAAGCCTACTTGGTCATGGTGAATTACTTTTTTGATGTGCTATTAGATTTGGTTTGCTAAAATTTTCTTGAGAATTTTAGCATCTATATGCATGAGGGATAGTGGTCTGTAGTTTTCTTTTTTTACTGTATGCTTTCCTGGCTTTGGTATTACAAGGAGATACTGGCTTCGTAGAATGAGCTGGGGAGGATACCATCCTTCTCAATGTTTTGGAATAATTTCTGCAGTATAGGTATGAGTTCTTCTTTGTATTTTTGGTAAAATTCAGGTGTGTACCCATCTTATCTGGGACTTTTCTTTTATGAAGATTTTTTTATTTCTGCTCCAATTTCTACACTTGATATTGATTTCTTCAGGAGCTCTAATTCCTCCTGATGGAGCTTAGGGAGATTGTGTGTTTCCAGGGATTTGTCGCTTTCCTCCACATTTTGTAGTTTTCAGGCATACAAATTTTTTTAGTATTCAAAGACAACGTTTTGAATTTCCATGATGTCTGTAATGACCTCTCCTTCTTCATTTCTGATTGAGTTTAATAAAGTCTTTTCCTTTCTAGTTCTTGCTAATCTAGCAAGAGAGCTATCAATTTTGTTTACTTTTTCAGAAACCCAGCTTTTGGTTTTATTGATCTTCTATATAGTTCTTTTGTTCTTAATTTCATTTCGTTCTGCTCTAATCTTAGTTATTTCCTTTCTTCTGCTAGGTTTACAATTAATTTGCTCTTCCTTTTCCAGTTCCTTGAGATGGTTTATTAGTTTGTTGATTTTTGAGCTTTCTGTCTTTTGGATGTGAGCATTTAATGCTGTTAGTTTTCCTCTCATGAATGCTTTTGCTGTATCCCTCAGGTTTTGATAGCTTGTGTCCCCATTATCATTTAATTCAAAGAATTTTTTGACCTCCATTTGAATCTTCTCCTTCACCCAGCAGTCATTTAGTAGTAGATTGTTTAATTTCCATGACTATGTGAAGCAGTGAGGATTGCTGTTGGAATTGATCTCTAGTTTTATAGCACTATGGTCTGAGAAGATACATAGCACAATTTATATTTTTTTCAAGTTTGTTGAGGTCTGATTTGTGGCCTTGGATGTGGTCGATTTTGGAGAAAGTTCCATGAGCTGATGAGAAAAATGTATATTTGGAATGGAATGTTCTGTAAATGTCTGTTAGACCCATTTGTTCTAGAACTCTGTTTAAGTCCATTATTTCTTTGCTTATTATTTGTTTGGAGGATTTGTATATTTCAGATAGTGAGGTGTTGAAATCCCCCTCTACTATGGCCTTACTGTTTATCATGCTATTTGGTCCATACAGGGTTTACTTTATATATCTGGATGCTCCTGTGTTGGGTGCAGAGATATTAAGAATTGTTAAGTCTTCTCTTTGGACTTTTCCTTTCACCATTATATAGTGACCATCTTTGTCTTTCTTTACTTCTCGTATTTTAAAATTTATGTTGTCTGAAATCAGAATCTCTACCCTTGCTCTCTTTTGGTTTCTATTTCCCTGAAAGTTTGTTTTCCAAACTTTGACCTTGAGTCTGAAAGCATCTTTGTGTGTTAGATGCATCTCTTGGAGACAGCAGATACTTGGCTTATAATGTTTTACCCACTCAGCCAGTCTATGTCTCTTCAAAGGACAATGCAAGCCATTCACATTTATTGAGAGGATTGATTTTTGGGGTAGATTTCTGTTCATATTGTTGGGTAAGTTCTTATTGTTTTGTTTTACCTCTCAAGCAATTGTGGAATCTAGGTTCTGGTCTTTAGCTCTTGAGTGTTTTTAATTTGGTGGGTTTCTATTGCTCCGTTTCATATATAATGCAGGTCTGAGTACTTCCTGCAGAGCGGGTCTGGTCTTCATGAATTCTATCAGTGATTGTTTGTCTGGGACATTCTTTATTTCCCCCCCATAGATGAAGCTCAGTTTTGCTGAGTAAAAAATTCTAGGTTGTCCATTGTTCTGTTTAAGAAGATTGAGGATGAGTCCCCAGTCCCTTCTGGTTTGTAGGGTTTCATTTGAGAAGTCTACAGTTAGTGTGATAGGTTTTCCTTTGTAAGTTATCTGTTTCTTTCATTTTCCTGTGAGAAGAATTTCCTGTTTCATGTTTACTTTGACCAGTCTGATAATTATGTGATGTGGTGTTTGCCTCTTCATGTTGAGTTTCCCAGGAGTTCTGTGTGATTCTTGTATCTGGATATCTAGGTTTCTGGCCAGGCTAGGAGTATTTTCCTCCAGTATTACAAGAAATAGATTTTCCAGCCCTTGTGCATTTTCTTCTTTTCTCTCTGGGATGTCTATAATTATTATGTTTGTTTCCTTTACATAACCCTACCTTTTTTGTATTTTCTACTCTTGTCTCTTGCTTCTGTGTTCTTTTTCTTCATCTTATTTGAAGCTCTTCAAGCTCTGAGATTCTCTTCTCTGCATAATCCATTCTATTTTTAAGGCTTTCCACTGTGTTTTAAAGTTCCTTGAATACCTCCTTCATTTCCAAGTTTTCTGTTTGTTTTTTTTTTCATAATATTTCAATTTCTTTAGAGAATTTTCCATTAATTTCCTATATTGTTCTTGTGGTTTCTTTGTGTTGTGTTTGTATTTTTTCTTCAATTCCATTCAGTTTCCTTACAATCCATATTTGGAACTCTTTCTCCATAATTTAATCATTTCATTTAAATTAGTATCTGATTTTGAGTGTCATATGATTTCTCTGGGGGATGACTTTTCTCTCTGCTCTTTCATATTTCCTATGTTCTTTCTCATCAGGATAATTGATTGAGAATTAGGAGTGCTAGGACTCGTTTGTGCCATTAACTTCAAGCCCCAGGGACGTTCCTTAACAGTGGTGGGAGGAGGCACACTGGTCTTATATTGCCTTAGAGACATTTTGGCAAGTTGGGTTAACTCTGACCTGTTGTCTTCACCTCTTGCCAGTGGAGATTAGTGAAGTTGGTCCTCCAGCTTAAGCTCCCATGTGGTGAATCACACCTGTGTGTATAACTTCACTGCCCTTTTATAGTCTGAGATGGAGGTCACTGTGTTGAGCTGTGGGGTTACCCTCTCTGTCATTGGTTGTAGATTGTGTGGAGGAGCCAGTTATCAAGGTAATCTGATGCCTCTGTGTTGGTTTTTGGTCCCTGGGTGAAGAATATTAGTGCCCCAATCTTCAGAAAGGATTTTGCCATTCCTGAGGGATACTTGGACTCTATCCCCATTAAAGTGGTGGTAGGAGCAAGCAGATCACAGCTGCTGCCTACTAACCTGGATGTGTGTGCTTCTATGGTTGCTTGATCTGCCACTAGGGGGAGCTACTAATATGTTATTCAGGGTTCTTCCACCGCACTTGGGAGGCTGTTCCTGATGGGAGGGGTTACTTGGTGTACCTGCTGTGGCTCCTGGCCTGGATTTTCTTCTCTGACCATGAACTCCACTGTTGGCAGCTGCCAAGACACAGAGATCAGGCCCCAGAGTTATGGTCCTACTGGATAACCTAAACGGATCTGACAGGCACAGTTACTGGGCTGTCAACTATTGATCTGCACCAAGGCCCCTTGGATTCACAACAGTTGCATAGGGAAAGTGGCTATTTTTGCCTCTCCCTACTTCCAAGGGTGTAGCCTACCACTTTCCATGGAAAGTCACTGTGGTAGGGGGAGAGTGATGCCTGAGTCCACCCAGCACATCACCACCTGTGAATCCTGCTGGTGGCAACCTCCCATGACTGGGGAAGCACTCAAAATTTCCCCATTAAAACAGGCCTGTCTGGCCCCGAAAGAGGAGAGCTTGCCTTGAGAGTCTCTGGTCTGCAGGAAGGCTGCTGCCCCAAACCATAGCTCACCACAGCGTCTGCGTTGTGGACCCTCAAAATGGTGGCTGCCCACCACAGAGCACTAGCTCTGGGGACGACTGTTCAGGAATTGGCAGATGCTAGACTGAGGAGCTGAGTCATCAGCATGTCTCTTTTGTGCTGCCCTCCTGTAATCTTGCACCTGCCCAGTAGGAAGTCTTGCTCTTTCTGACCTGCCCTGAGCCGGACTAATAGCCCACAGTGGTTTCCAGGGTAGAGTCCCCTTTTCATTGTTCACCATCATTGTTCTGGTCCCACTGACCACCAAAGACAAGGTGTCTGTCTCCTAACCCCCTCCAGCCATAGCTCAGACTAGTCCCTCCTCTGCCCAGTCCAGTCCTAACACAGAGCTCGTGAAAGTTCAACATGCTTCCCGCTATTGTATCCTCTCCACAGAGCCCAATGTCTCCTGCTGCGATTTTGTACTGAGTTCAGGTAGATCCATGTCTGAGTGGGTGTGGAGATCAGTGGGAAACCAGGATGTTCTCTTATGGGTCAGATCCCACTGCACTTGCTGGGACAGGTGGGCACAGCTGTCCCATGCTCTATTGTTTATCTCTATTGTTTATCTCACACTCTCCAGACTTCGAAATCCTATCTCCCATTCACCTTTGTGTGTGTGTGTGTGTGTGTGTGTTGTCTGTCCCATACTGTTTCTCTGCAGTGTCACACTCCATTCTTATAGGGGAGTGACCCACTCATGAGTAGAAGACCGAGTTCTTCCCCTCTTTTTCTGGGAGCAGAGAGCCAGGTGATCACCTTTACTGTGCCATTTTTCCTCCCCAACTGGTGATTTTTTAAAGTTAGAAAAGGTGTCAAGTCTGTATCATGCTCTGTGGGTTCTTGCTACCCAACTCTACATCCTTTTCCTTTCAACCTTCTGTAGACATTTCTATGATAAACCCTTTGTGGTCCTGTGTCTCAATATTTGCTTCTTGGATCACCAACTGATACCTCTTGGAGCTCTTAGAGCCCTCCCACCTGACAGGTAGGGAATGTCAGCCAGGTCATGAGCAACTATGAGGTCAAGGCTTGGCTACAATGGTTGGGTATGTTATCTAGGAGTTTCAGCTAGTTTTCAGTGTGGGTTCAGAATTAGGGCAGTGAAAAGGACAGTGGAGCATCAAAGTATGAACTCAAAATGGAGGATTTTTAACATACATTTCTTCTTTCCTCTGTTTCTTTCTTGCCATAACTATTTCTCTCTTGGTGAATTTCTTCTTTCTGTATCTCTCTTTTTTATCTCTATCTTCAATTATTTCTCCCTCTTCCTATTCCTCATATATTCCTGCCCTTTTCTCTGACTCACTCCCTATAAATCCTCTTTCCCAACTCAGACCTATGAAGAACACATGGGCAATAACCCCCCACAACATGTCTCATTCACTGTCATATTTTGACCCAGGTCCCGATCACAGGGGATGTTTCATAGGCAGCGCATGCACCTATCTACTGCCTGCTGTTTTATTGGTACTTGTACTTTGTATTCTTTTTCTTAGAAGGGAGGAAAAATTATAATAGTGTCAAGTCTTATGACACCTAGATCTAGTCTTGCCTTCAGAGAATCATTATTGTCTTTCATACTTCATCTTCACTCTTATTATTCAATATCTGTTTCCCAGAGAAAATAGGGATTCTCTTTACAGTTGCCATTTTATCTTAAAGGCCTGAAATAGTATCTGGCTTAACAGGTGTGTCAAGTAAGCATTTGCTGGATGGATGAGCATGACTTTAGATAATGATCTTTCTTCTCTTCATACATGATTTTCTATTTAGTCAAAAGTATCATAGGCACAGATATACAGCATTTCTCTTAATATATTTTCTGTAGAATTGGAGGTAGAAAAACTTATGACTGTTCACCATAACATTGCATTTGAGATAGCATTTGTTGTGGAGGCAGGATTACTCCAAGATACCTGTATTTGTAAGCCTTTTACAGCAAGTAAGATGTATTTCTTCAAAGATCTCTTCCTTAATAGGATTTAAGGCAGCTTTGTAAAGCCGCTAAAATAAATCGCTTTTAAAAACATGCGTGTCAGATCACAGTAAATGGGGTTATGAATAAATATCCACCCAGTGCTATAATGTGTACTCTTATCATATAATGAAATTAATTCTGGATTAAAGAGAGAAATCCTTTCCTGATCTTCCCTCCAGCCCACTTTCCCTTCTATTCTTGAAAATATGAGCTTTTCAAATGATGTATGAGTAGAAGAATCCATTATAGGCATCCACTGTTTTGCCGACTCTAAAGTAATTTGGTTCTGCATTAATAACTCCCACTTCACAAACTATCATAAGCTCAGTTTAAAATGCCTGTGTTTTTAAATGAGATTGTTTATTTTATGAAGGAATGTTTGATGGTGTGAATTTTCTGTGTTTCATCTTATGGAATAAAGATTTGGTACTGGACAAAACTATTGAGAGTCCTGACAGGTTTGTCCTCAATGTTCCTTCTCTGGTCCTCCAGCTTACTACCATCATTTTGTTTGGGAACCACCATTTCAAAAACAGATGCCTATGAAGGTGTTGATAAACCCAGAATCCAGTGTGGAGGGCAGCCATATTAATACATTATTATTAATACAATTTAGTGTAATCAGTTTTATATGCAAGTTAAAAATTATATCTGAATGTGTGAAGGAAGGGTGGAAGGAGGCAGTCAGGAAATATTTTGAAAGATGAGAATCCTGCTAGTAGAGAAATGGAAGAAAGGACACATTGACTCAACAGGTAAGGCCATTCATTTCAGGAATGATAAAAAATTTTAAATAACTAAAGAAAATTATAAAACTAAAACTGAAGGATTTCTAGGTTACAAAGGACCTTTTAAGACCTACTAGGAAACTTACATATTACCCATAGACAATAGGAAGACTGAGAAATTTAAACAGGAAAAAAATAAGAAGACATATTTTATTTATTTACTCAATAATTTGTTATATTTTTATGAAGCAACATATGACAGTTATGTAGGGAACATACTTAAGTGATGAACACCAAGTTTTAATATTCCAGTTAAGCAATGAGGAGGCCTGAACTAACACTGAGTTAGAAAAATAAGGAGAATCAGAGTGCAGGTATTTCCACGGATATGCTAGTAATAACTAGTTTTTAACAACTAGCTCAAAACAAACAATACCATATTTGTACCACTTGCCAACTTCTGTGGTATGTGAATGTCCACAGAAACTACCTTGAAAACTACCATGGCCAGTTTCAAGCTACTAATGTTTTATCACTGAATGTAGAATTCAGAAGAAATGTGCCCAGTAAGCTCTCCTGAGCTAGTTCCAGCCAACTCCAGCATAACAATAGACATTTCTGAGTTACAATCCATAAATTGTGGAGGTTGATAGAATACAGATAGAAAAGAAATTGTATATAAATCCAAGATTTCTAGCTTGATAGGCCAAATATGTTAATATATTATGACTTGTGTTTTATTCTCAGACAGCCTTGCTTTTTCTATATAATAGTAATAATAATGCTTACTAAAAGAAGCTTTTCAAGTAAATATTTGCATTTAAACTGGTATCCTTAAGAAACATATTAATAGTATCTTAGCTTGGAGGTATATAAATAATAATGTGGAGATTTTGGTAAAGGATATCAGTTGAGAAATGTTTGATGTCAAAGATGAGAGAAGTTAAGCATACCTCATGATTTAATCTAGATCAATAATCCCCAAACCAGCCCATATCTAGTTATCAAGAATGTTCATAAAGGTTAAAATAAACTATTTTTTTTTGTAACTTCAGGACTTTTCGAAGATTTTGATATACTAATTTATTTTGTGAAACTCTGAACAAGGACTAGATTATACAGAATTTTCCAAATTTAGTTGAATAAGGATTTGTATTTTGACTAGGCATCTTAGTGAAGATATTGTCTCCTGAGACCATGTTATATACGAATTAATATATTGATTTTTAAAGTATGCACATTCCAAAACAGGTAAACAGATGAGATATACAGAAATTGACTCACTGAAGCATTGCTTCTAAAACTATACCCATGACAAATGGATAGTACCTTCTCTGATGGAATAGTGTATGCATAGAAGGAGGTATGCAGCAGTCATTTTCCCCCCAAAAGGGATGCCAAGCTACCATTTATTTCCAGATTGAAAATAATAATAGCAAAGAGGCAATTATGGTTATCAGAAACAAGCTAAGTGATTTATTACCTTTTTCTCTTTTAATCATTCAACATCTCTATAACTTACAAATATTTGTGTCTCTATTCTTCATATAAATTAATTCAATTTGGGGAGATTAAATAACTTGTACATAAGTTAATTTATATCATAATTATCAATCTTAATGCTCTCACTACATTCTGCCTGTTTTTATCAAAAGCCAAAATTTTACTCTGTAATTTTTACTGTATGGAAATCCATGTGTCCACAAATACACATTCTAAGAGGGAATGCTGTTAAATTTCCTCAATAAATGAACAAATATTTTAACATGTTTCAGACCAAGCAATTTCTTTTTGCCTAGTAAGTTCTTCCTCTTGACATGCTTTGTTATTTCAACCAGGCTGCAGACACTATTGTTCTTACTTATGAGATATTTTGTTGACTGCGTGACTTTCTTATTTTCTTTTCTAATTTTTTTTACTCATGATCCTTATTCATTCTACTCTTTGGGACCACTAAATATGTATTGCTTTTTTAAAATTTATTTCTCAAAACTCTTTGCAAGTATTCAAAAGAGTGAAACTCCATGTTCACTAAATATGAGCAATTGTGTGAACATAAAGCAAATAGCTTTGTCTTGAATAAAGAAAAGTGAAGTCAACCATGTTGAAAAGAGATTAATGTCTCTTGGCTATATTCATCATAAATAACATTATACAATTGTTTTTTCACTTAAAAACAATCCACTGGTTGTTCAATAATGAAACATAGAAAGATCTTCCATCTAGTAGTAGTGGTTTAAAGTCAATTCAAATTTCAGAAATGTTTTTGCCTAGTCTATATAAACAGCATGATGTACAAAGTCTAATAACTACAAGTTCACATCATTACTCCTATTACTCAGATAATTAATGGCAAATTCTTCTATAAAATGTGTAATATATTTGCTTAATAACAAATCATTATGAGATTAAATAAATTCTATCAAAGTCGATTAATTTACCAAAAATTTTTTAGACTGAAATGATTATTTTTTTAACAAAGATTTTTACACAAAAGTGAAAAGAGCACAGGTAGAGCTAACATGCTATTTTAATATTTTCCACTATATTTTCTGCTCTTCAAAGACATGGAATGCTGCTATTCATATTTATACTTCCCAAACTGGCATGTAGTAGGTTCTCTATAAATAATTGCTTGCTGAAATCACTCTTGTGTAGTCAAAATGAACATTTCTCAGTCATCTCTAAGAGGATGGTCAAAAATATACAAAAGATACAGACCCTCAAGTGAGAAAAAATAGTTAATCCCATGTGTTCTAAGAGATGCTTTAAGTGGTATCAATAGGCACCAATAATTTGATTTTTTTTCATTACATTGATTAAATTCTGTCAGTGGCAGTTTCTTCAGCAGTGGCAAAGTTACAGAATAAAATTTAGAGTTGAACTTGGAGAATCATGACAAGGTTTAAGAGAATCTTCATTTTAAATGCACAATTGTTTAAAGTATACAAGCTTTCAGTTATAAGATGAATAGGTTTTGGGGATCTAGTATCCAACATGATGAATACAGTTAATAATAGGGTATTCTTTACTTGAAACTTGCCAAGAGACTAGATCTTCAGTCTTCTTACCACAAAAAACAAACCCCAAACAGTAACTATGTAAGATTATAGAGTTTTAACTAACTTGATTGTGGGACTCATTTTATAGTATATGCATCCATCAAATCATCATATTATTCCACTTAAATATATATAATTTTATTTGCCAATTATATCTCAATAAATCTTAAAAATAAATAAATAAGCCATCTTTAAATGACACTTTCACGTGATTTTCTGGGCTTTTTAGAAAACAATTCACCTTAAATGGCATAATATTTATTTTTCTGGAAGAATATAGCTTTTCTTGATCAGAATATTATCTAGAACAAGAAAACAAGAGAATGAAAAGAAAAATATGGACAGTGTGGGCATGATGTTATGCTGACAGTTCTAAATTTTATAACTTAGTTACAACATTATTTAGGAATAAACAGATACAATAAACCATAACCTGAATTGGGGACTATACATATACATAATGACAGTATTAATCAGAAAATTATTCTTAGAATGAAAATATGTTCATTTTATTAAAATAGCATAATTGCAATGTACTACTTTACAGCTTTGCAATATAAACAAAACTATTTGATGTTCTCCTCTCTATAATCATGTCCAGTATTTTTATTCTGTCAGTGTTTGATACACATTTCCAGTAATTAGACACACAGGCTATCTCGCCTAATCTGTTAGGAAATTTATCCTACACATAGTGATGCAGAAACCTGTGGAAAATGTGCAGGTGTCCAATCCACATTGCCAGTGTACTTCTTCATGAAACACTAAAGACTGTCATTATTCAATACTACAAAACACATATTGTCATGAGAGTGCTTTTAAAAATAGATATTAACAAAGGAAATTTGACTTTTAAATTAGCTTATGCCTAATAACTATCTATAGGATGATTCATGCTGTTGCACCGATGAAGTATTCATAACTTTCTGTGTAAATATTGCATAAAAAAATCAAGATTGTCCTTCACCCGTTTTAGGCAGGTATCTGTAGCCCTTGAAATGACATTTTGCCTGAAGACATTACTGCAGGGGACAATAGAGACACAGAAATCTATCTACTTTCTCTGTGCACAGAGAAAAAGCCTTCGAGGCAGAGTTTTCAGTTCAGCACATTCATTACCTTTTAATTGCTTCTAAATTGCATTGTGACCTGTCACATCAATATCCAAATCTATCTAACTGAAGCTAGCACAGTTTGGGCATGTATACTGTGAAAAGCTTTTTTTGCCAGTTTGTATGTGTGTGCACATGTATGTCCATTTGGCATACTTGGGTAACTGTACCTGTTATAAAACCAGGTAAAAATACAGTTAATCCTAAAAGGTACCATTGTTTAAAAAAATAGTCAAAAAAAAAAAAAAAGCAAATACAGTGCTAGGAAAACCACTAAATATTAAAAAGAGACAAATTTTATCCAACTGTGTGATGGTTGTACATGGTTAAATAAAAAGCATGTTAAGGACTGAAAACTTATAACTGTTAAATAAAATTATTTACAATATCAGACATTCCACAAGTCAGAAAAAAAACATGGAAAGTGACTGTGAAATTAGGCATTATATTTAAAACTCTAAATTATGGAGAAGAATGCCACTAGGTAATAGTTTTGAATATCTTAGTCTGGGCCACAATAAGCACAAATGCCATAAAAAAATAAACTACTGAACCAACCACTGTGAGCAATGAGGTATAAAAATATGGCTCCCCTAGAAGATTTACTCAAAGCTATTTCACAATCATTCAAACACTATACACACATCATCCTACCTTCAAAAAAGTGCAGTCAGAAAGCTCATGTTTCTAGGCCTCCAAAGAAAAATGTCATAATTCAAAACCTAAAGTGGAGCTTTCAATTCATCTACCAATTTACATTTCTTTCCCTGTATCCATTTTCATAGTTCAATAAAACAAAATAAAAATGTAGACAGAGAGGAAATTAACTTATTTTCTTCTTTCAGTTCTTAAGGCAGTTTCTTATTGCCAATTAAATTCTTTTTCAGAAGAGATGTTGGGAACAATGAGAAATACAACTCCTTCTCCAATGGAAAAAAGTATCACATTCAGTCAGGCCTAGGACAACGAACCTCCCAGGAATGTAGTAACACTGTGCTGAAGTGGTCATCATGTGCAGCAAGTTCAACAGTGTTATTGGCATCTCATGTAGAGGTTTAGATGCAACAGGCTGCTTGTTAAGCCCCAATGTATGTAGTGATCTAGGAGGGGTTATAGAAGGGAAGAAATAAAAATAGTAAACTCACAACATTTGATTAGAAATGAAGAACCAGCAAAAGGAACTGCAAACACTAGCCAATGAAGTGCAAAGATAATAGAGAGGGCTAGATTCTGAAAGTCAGGTAAAGAATGTACTTTGAGAAGTTGGGACAAATGCTGAAGGTAGGGTCAGATAACACAGAAACTAAGAATTAATCCTTGAATTTTGCAATATCTGGGTTATTGCTGATTTTAGCATAAACCTAGTGATTTAGTGTTAGAGGAAAGAAGGCTTTTAGAAGAGACCGGAAAAAGAAATGTACACAATGAATACAGATGACACTCAAGGTGTTTGATGTAAAGAAGAATAGATAGGTATGACACATTGAACAACAGTTGTTGAAAGATGTGGGTCAAGGGATAACTTTTAAGATAAGAAATATATCATTTGTGGCCGGGCGCGGTGGCTCACACCTGTAATCCTAACACTCTGGGAGGCCGAGGCGGGCAGATTGCTCGAGGTCAGGAGTTCAAAACCAGCCTGAGCGAGACCCCATCTCTACCAAAAATAGAAAGAAATTAATTGACCAACTAAAAATATATATACAAAAAATTAGCCGGGCTTGGTGGTGCATGCCTGTAGTCCCAGCTACTTGGGAGGCTGAGGCAGTAGGATCGCTGAGCCCAGGAGAGATAGAGGTTGCTGTGAGCCAGGCTGATGCCACAGCACTCACTTTAGCCTGGGCAAGAAAGTAAGATTCTGTCTCAAAAAAAAGAAAAAAAAAAAAAGAAATATATCATTTGAATAATGACGAGAATAAGCAAATTATGAGAGAGATTATAAAAATATCCTGATGATGTAGAGATATTATGGGGGCAAAATTGTATATGAATATTCTTGAGAAGACTGCAAGTGCTGGAATCCAGTGCACAAATGGAGGGGTTCTCCATATTTTGGAGCATATAAAAATGTCTAAAAGTGACTTCTCTCAGCTTTGAAAAAGTAGCCTGCATCAGAAAACAATCTTACAGATAAGAACAGCTAAAAACTTGATAAAAAATAAAACACACAAAAACAAACACATAATCACACAGATTAGCAAGCTTCAGAGAACAATTGAGTCAGCTAGAATCCCAGGGAGGAGCAAAGATCCCAAAGGAAAAGGAAACATTATATTACATGTTTTTCTTTTGAGGAATCTGTCAGTTTTTGAGAACATAAAATGCCAGTTTGTAGTTCCTATGTTATCTTTGCTCACTGTAATAATGTCTCATCTGCTATTCTTCTTACTTTATTGTGGCTTCAAAGGCCTGACTTGCCCATGTACATGCCGACATACTTTATTTGTTTTAATTTTTTATTTTTATTGATCCACAATAGTTGTACATATTTATGAGATAGATGTGACATTTTGATACAAGCAAACACTGTGTAATGATCAAATCTGGGGAATTGGGATATTCACTACCTAAAACAATTATCACTTCTTTGTGTCAAAAACATTCCAAATCTACTTGACTAGTTTTTTTGAAACATACAATAAATTATTGGCAACTATAGTTGTCATATTGTGCTACCAAGCATTAGATAACTAGACATATATCTCTTACCACATAGAATAATCAAAACAAAAATGGACTAAATACTTAATTGTTACACCTGAACCTTTGAAACAACTAAAAAAAAACATTGTTCTGGGCAAAGATTTCTTGAATAAGACCTTAAAAGCCCAGGTAACTGAAGGAGGTAGGAATAAATGGGACCAAATCAAACTAAAACCTTTTGCAGAGCAAAGGAAACAACAACATAAAAAGACAACCCACAGAATGGGAGAAAATATTTGCAAACTATTCAACTGATAAGAGATTAATAATAAGAGAAACTATAAGAAACTCAATAAGAAAAAAATCTGATTAAAAAATGGGCAAGAGATCTGAAGAGACATTTCTCAAAAAAAAAGATATACAAATGGCCAACAATTGTATTAAAAAAATACTCAACATCACTAATCATTAGGGAAATGAAATTAAAATCACAATGAGATCTAACCCCAGTTAAAATGGCTATTTTCAAGAAAACAGAAAATAACAAATGCTAGTAACAATGCAGAGAAAGAAGAATGCTTATATACTGTTGATGGGAATGTAAATTTGTATAGTCACTATGGGAAACAGTATGGAAGTTCCTTAAAAAGTTAAAACCAAAACTACCGTATGATACAACAATCTCACTGCTAGGTATATACACAAGAGAAAGAAAAATCAACATATTGAAGAGATATCCACACTTCCATGTTTATTGCAGGACTACTAACAATAGCCAAGATATGCAATTGTCCTAAGTGTCTATTAACAGATGAATGGATAAAGAAAATGTGGTATATGTACACAGTGAAGTAATATTTCAGCGTAAAAGAGAATGAAATCCTATCATTTGTGACAGCATGGATGAAACTGGAGAGCATTATGTCAAGTGAAATAAGCCCGGAATAGAAAAATAAATCTCTCACTCATATGTGAGAGCTAAAATAATTGATCTCATGGAGGTAATGAATAGAGTGGTGCTTACCAGAAGCCAGAAAGGCTAGTGGTGAGGAGGGCATACAGAAATGTTATGTTGGTTAATAGGTACAAAATTACAGCGAGAGAGAAACCTGGCACACTTTAGCCTTACAGTCTTAGCACTGGTTTTTGACTCTGTCCGGAATACCCTTCTACCACCTATGTGGATTGCTCAGTTCCACATTTCCTTCAAGGAGTTGAAGGAACAAACAGAAACAACAGTTCAGAGTTTTTGAATATTTCATGGTTCGAGCGAGGCGGAGCAAAACCATTTTTAGGGTCCACCAGTAAGGAGATACTTCAAAAACACCACAGATTTTTATTTGAGAGTCCTGAAGTACTCTAGGAGTAAAGGCAAGCTGAAAACAGACAAATCCTCAGGACGTCTGAAATCCAGTCTTATATTGTATCAAAACCTGATTAGATCAAGGTGATCTAGGCTTCCCTAACTGCTTCACAGAAAGAAATGAACAAAAACCACATTCTTTTTGGAGGAAGATAACAGCATCCTGAATCTCTGCAATTTTTCAAACACAATGTCTGGCTTTTATCAAAATTCCCAGACATGAAACACAAACACATCGCTCCTCCCCACCCAAACACAATCAAAACTAATTAAAAACAGGAACAAATGACAAAATCCAAGTGAATAAAATTGTATCTTAGGTGATTTGGATATTTGAATTATCAAACACAGACTTCAAAATGGTTATGATAATGAATAATATGTTCAGTAAAATAGACAACAAGATAAAGAAATTCAGCAGAGAATAAAATATGTACTAAAATATAAAATGTAATATTTTGAACTTAAAATTTAAAAATAGCAATAAATAATTGAACTGAAAAATTTATAGATACAATTGACACAGAACTTAGAATTTGTAACCTGGTCTTTATGTCAGTATAAATAACTAATATGAAGTAAAAAAGAAACAAAAAAGTATAAGAAACAACTTAGGTATGGGACATGGGTAAAAGTAACATACATATGTATAATTTCAGTCCTTGAATGGGATGAATGAGAGAAAGGGCAGGAGTAATCCTAGAAAAGGAACTGGGAATTACCACAAATGGCAAAAATAAATAAAAAAAGCAAACAAATGAAGAAAGCTCTACAAAAACAAGAAGGGGAAACCAACAGATTTATCATAGTAAAACTGCTGCAATCTAGCAACAAAGATAAAACTCTAAAAGTGGCCAAACAAAAATAAAACCATACTATTGTTAAATATGAACAGTAAAACCAGACGGTAATTTTTAAATAGAAACAATGGGAACTAAAATAAAATAGAATGAATTCTGAAAGAAAATACCTGCCACCTTAGATACTAAATCTCTTGAAAATTATCCATTGTAAATGATAACTACGTGGCAATGTTGAGAGATAAAGAGAAACTGAAAAATAGTTTTGACTACAAATGTAAGCAAAAGAAATATTAAAAGGATTTTTTTTAAAACAAAAGGAATATTATCCCAGATGACGACGCAGGAAGGAAAGAGTAGTGGAAAGGAAGGAGATGTATGCGTAATGAGAAGTGACATTGATTAAAACAATAATAATGTGTTGAGAGGTTTAAAATAATATAAAATTAAAATACATAAATACAATGGCATAAATAATGAGAGGGAATAAAAGAGTGGTAAGACTGGGAGGCCATGTCAGTACTAATTTAAAGTAGATTTTAATTAATAAAAAATGTCATGATAATTTCTAGTGAAACTAGCAAAAATAATATAAAGGTATAACAAGTTAGTTAATTAAAGTGAAAAATGGAATGATACATAAGAAATCTATTAAGAATCTAACCATACCTTATTTATTCTCCTGCTGCTGCCTAGGTTTGACCAATTGATATTTCCCACCTGGATTACTATAAATTTTTATATTCCTCTTGTCACCTTTTTCTATCCCCAAATCTCATATAGCAGCTACTGAGTTCCTATTAAAATGTCAGATCATAGATGGCATTGCTCTATCAAACCCTCTTCCAAATGCATCCCATTGCTCATAAGGAAAAACTAAAATCATTGCAATGGCCTATAAGCTCTCTATGGTTTTCACTCATGACCTCAGTGGTCTACTGCTCTGTTCACTCCTTTGCTGCCTCACAGGCCTGACTGGCCCCAGTGCATGTCAGGCATGCTTTGGCTTTATATTGTTTACACTGGTGCTGGTTCTACCTGGAATATTCATCCTCTGTCTATCTATTATACATATATGGATCAGTCAGTTCCATCCCTCCTTCAGAGCTATGTTCATATACTTCTCAATGAGGTTACCTAGGCCGTTCTACATAAAACTGCACCCTCTCCCTGCACTTCTGGTTTCCTTTGCTATTTTAATTTTGTTTTCTTTTGTGTAGTTCTTATGAAATTGCAAATGAGTCTTCAATGAATATCTTTATTTCCAAATTTATTGTAATTTGGGCTCAACAGCAGAGAGTTGGAGGTCTAGTGTATACCACACAGATAGACTAGAAAAAATATTAAGAACAGTTGTTCTTACAATGGAGTTTATAGAGCTATAAAAATGAATAAATTATATGCATACCATAGCAACATACACATATTCTAAAAATAATGAGCAAAAATTAAGTCATAAATGTTAACATATGATACTTCTAATAAAGGAAGGAAAACAAGCAAAATAATATATTGCTTGAGGATATATTTGTATATATTGTGAAAGTATTTTGAAAAGAAAAACAAAAATACTAGATTCAGGGAAGTGGCTGTTTCCAGGGTGTAAACAGAAGGTGGAAAAGGAGGAAGCACACTAATATATATTGGCAGTATTCCCATTCTAAATCTGGTTGGTGAATTCACAAAAGTTCATTTTATCATACATTTAATAACTCATACTGTTTTTTTTATTTTGGCATATTATGGGGGTACAAATTTTAAGGTTTCAAAAAATGCCCTTACATCCCTCCCCCCACAAGTCTTAGCTTCCAGCGTGACCATCCCCTAGATGGTGCATATCTCACTCATTATGTATGTATACACCCGTCACCCTGCCCCCTCCCACCTGCCCAATACCCTATTACTGTAGTACCTATGTGTCCACTTAGGTGCTGCTCAGTTAATGCCAGTTTGCTGGTGAGTATATGTGGTGCTTGTTTTTCCATTCTTGGGATACTTCACTTAGTAGTATGGGTTCCAGCTCTAACCAGGAAAATATAAGATGTGCTATATCACCATTGTTTCTTAGAGCTGAATAGTACTCCATGGTATACATATACCACATTTTATTAATCCATTCTTGGATTGATGGGCACTTGGGCTGTTTCCACAGCCTTGCAATTATGAATTTTGCTGCTATAAACATTCGAGTGCAGGTGTCTTTTTTGTAGAGTGTCACTGGATCATTTGGGTAGATGCCCAGCAATGGGATTGCTGGATCAAATGGTAGATCCACTTGTATCGCTTTAAGGTATCTCCATATTGCTTTCCACAGAGGTTGAACTAGTTTGCAGTCCCACCAGCAGTGTAAGAGTGTTCCTCTATCTCCTCATCCACGCCAGCATTTATTGTTTGTGGACTTTTTGATAAAGGCCATTCTCACTGGAGTTAAGTGATATCTCAGTGTAGTTTTGATTTGCATTTCCCTGATGATTAGAGATGTTGAGCATTTTTTCATATGTTTGTTGGCCATTCTTCTGTCTTCTTTAGAAAAGTTTCTGTTCAAGGCCTTTGCCCACTTTTTAATAGGGTTATTTACAAATTGTATATAATTGCCCATAATGTATAATTTTAAAGATTCTGGAAACTTAATATAATGTCATGTGTTGAGTTTTATATATTCAGTTAGAATAGGCCTTCAAAATTAATCTCAAGTTGACTTCTCCAAAATATTGTGATTGGAACACTTGCATAAGAAAATGCACTGTGATAAATGGAAAAAGTTATGGACTTTGATCTACTAGTCAGATGTTATAAAAAAGTTACAGAACCAAATTATTTGGCAATAGATTGCCCAACATAGCTCCTTGCTAACTATTCTTAATATACACCTGCATAGATAGGCCTGGAGAATAAATAAATTTGTCTGATTTCCTTAAAGTTCAATGACTACATCATTCTGTTCCATCTTTTATTATCATTGGAACTAGTGTTTGATAGAAGATACTTTAAGAAATATTGTTTCTAAATTTACCAGAGTTGCTATAAATCTGTGGCCACCAATGGGGCAGGCGACACCATAAAAAAAAAAAAAAGGAAAAAAAATAAATCTCAGGAAAATTATGAATGATCTTAGGGAAAATTTTTCAGACCAATTCTATAGACTTGTTTTGTGCAGGGAGTTTGTATCTCCATTCTGTGTCCCTTTGGCATAAATATATGTTCATGTGATGTTAATATTTATCTAATTTATTGTGCTGTGAGCTTTCTTAATTTTTTATACATATGTGCACATAATTTATATTAGATGTATAGTAGATTGTGGGGGCATATATATTAAGGCTATTTCTTTCACTTCCCACAAAGACAGGAATAAAGATTATAAGACCCAAAGTGTGGCATTTTGAAAAAAAATACTAAGTCCATTTCTACATATATTTCAGGACTGACAGGTTTTTTTTATCTGATGTATTCTCTTCTTTATCTAACTCATTTTTTAAATTATATAGTTCTTTTGGAGTATGACTACACCAATTACAAAGATTTTTCTTGGAAGTCAGATTATGTTATTTTCACACTACTTTAAATTAATAGTGGTAATATAAAGATTACAATTTACTCAGCAAAATATATTAGCAATTTAGGATAAGTTGCATAAACAAGAACATGCCATAATTCTATTAGTTTAATTACCATGTGCTCCAGGAAGAAAAGTGAACATTCTCTAATTTTTCAATTAGTCCATAAGAAATTAGATGGTTTATTTCAGTAAGCTCCTTAATACTATTTATATAATTCATTTAAATAAATATAATTCATTTAAATTGGTAATGCCATAATCTTTTTAAAATAATGTTGAAGGTTATTGGCAATGAAAAATGCTTCCTCAAAGAGACTATTTTTACTTAATAAAAATATTTAAAATATAACACTATGAAAATTCACTTTGAAATTTCTAGCACTTAGTTTTATTCAATTTAGGTTAGCTATAAATGTTACCCTAAAATTTTGTGAATTTAGTACATTCAATGAGCAATTTTAATCTCTCTCCTGGAAAATATATCTGTTCAACAAAATCTATTTTTCCTTGAATGGTTCTTTAATTTATTTTCCCGTGTATACATGGGGAAAGACTTGAAGGTCATTAATGCTGGCATTAATATACATTAGTCATTGGATCATTTCCCAACTGGGCAACACCACATTTCTAGTGGCCACCCAATTAATGACTGTCTAATTGACTCATCTGCAAATCTTACAAAGCAATACTTTTACTAAGTAAATTGAACCTGCTGTTGCAAAAACTGCAGGGCTGAGGGCATAATTAACTATACTAAGGCATACTTGATCTCAGAAGCCCTGGGGATAATCAATAATTAGTTTCATTCTGAAATGGTTTTGCTGCTATAACCATGACACAGTGTTTCTGAATTACTGAAGTTTTGATGACTATTGCTTATTTGGATCAGAACAGAAAAGCTGTAGCTAACTCAAGCTTTATAGCATAATAAATTTTCCAAAGTATCTTGAGATTAAAAACAATCAAAGTAAATGATGCATCAAGTACTATTTATCTTCCAAAATATTAGTGCTTACAAAAACAAAGGAGGCCAAACTAACAAACACTCTGTATCCATCACATTTAAAGTCATATAAAAGCCACATTTCATTTCATAAGATCAGAAAACAAATTAAAGGGTCTGATTGGCTGATAAACATTCTAAACTGTGGCTTCTTGGACAATTTATGATCCAAAATTTATGAGCCTCATCACTTAATTAAGAGTAAAAATTCTGAGCACAGAGACTATAATCAGTACAATTCATGTGGTTCAATATTTATGGGACCCATCAGTTAGCAAAGTGGGCAAAAGTAATTGATAGTCTACTAAGAATTCCAAAAATAGGAATTCTAAATGAAGCAAATTCATAGAATTCAAAATATATGCTTAGCATATGCTATGTAAATAAGCTTTTAAAATATAATTTTTTAGTATCATGGCCCCATTTTTTTCTTATAGTTAGGGAAAATGTTCAATTATTGAAATAATTTCTCTGTTTTAATCCAGTAGATGATATTGAAGCAGGTTTATCTTTCTACTTCCCAGTAGTAAAGAAGTATGTTTTGTCCCTTGTGTATTACATGAGATCAAATAATCTTCCAGTGACATTGTATGATTTTATCCTAGAATGGAATTAGATATAACAATAAAGAAATGCTTAGTTAATAATTTCCTTAGCATAATCACAGACAACTTGATATTAAAAGGAGTAACCCAGCACAGTATAATTTTACCAACACATACTACTAACACTCACCAGTCATAAAAAAAATCAGTACTGACTAGTGTTAGTGCTGAGACTTTCAAATTGTGCAGTATGTCAATATTTTTACCAAATTATTATAATGTATAATTCATAATATGATTGTCAAGATATTTAGCTAAGTAAATAGGAAATATAGGAAGAATTGAGATACAATTTTCTGTCTCAGAGGATAGATGTGTAACTTGAAGACAAGCTGAAGTCATAACAGTCAAAGAAGAACTCTTCTCAGAAGTGAATTGAATAATTGAGTTTCCATTATTGGAGAATTTAGTTGAAGTGTGTTTCTGTATTACCCTAGCCCATGCACCTGGCTGCCTAATACTCACATGGCCACACAGTTCCCCAGTCCAACCTGGATTTGTTTGCCTGCTTGCCTCTTCACAAGTTTAGGAATAATGCAAGAAGAGATCAGAGGATACTGTCATATAAAAACCACAAACTAGATTTGTATTTCAATTGATGCATGTACCCTACCAATTAGTGAAAGAAAATCATCTCAGTGAATTTCTGAAAGTAAACAGTACAGAAAATCTGAAATGAAATATATAAAAATCTATGTATTATAACTCTTAAGAATCACGGCTATGGAGTCAGAATCCATGGGTCTACAATGCAAATTCTACCATTTACTAGTCATGTGACCCTGAACAATTTATAGAACCTCTCTATGATCTTAGTTTTATCATTTACAAGACAGGGTTAGTATTAGTACTAATCCCATATGATTGCTATGAGGGTTCAGTAAATGGTGGCTGCATTCTGACTATGAAGCTAAAATCTTCAAGCTACAGAGAGGCTAGAGGGAACAGGTATTGCTTGGATATTGAAAATAATGCAGTTTACATAAAAAAGAACTCTTCTGTGTTAGTCTGTTTAGTGTTTCTGTAAGCCCAGCTACATACTTTATTAAGAAAATAAATTTATTCCTCACAGTTCTAAGGGCTAAGAAGCCCAATATCAAGGTGTTGACATCTGACAAGAGCCAGATGAGGTGTTACCCCAGAGTAGAAGGCATAAGAACAAGAAAACATCAGACAGAAAAAGAAGTAGGGGCCAAAGTCATCCTTTAATCAGAAACCCATTCTCTCAATCACTAACCCACTCCTGCCATAACAGCAATAATCTACTCATAAGAGAAGAGCCAAGGTAACCTAATCACTTCTTAAAGGTCCCACCCCACAGAGGAGTTATGAACTTTGGAATACACAATCAAACTATAGCACCATTATAGCTAGAAGAAAACAGTACAGTACTATATTCTAATATCTAGAAAATTATTTTTATAATGGATATCTTATAAAATCAAATTTTTTCCATGCACAAGACAAAATAGAGAATAAAGAGAAAGCAACCTCTGCTTCTATCAATAGAGACTTAAGCCAGATAATAATATGAGGTTTTTTTAATGTTTCAAGTGGAGCAACTGCCCCACTATTGCAAAGAGTTTCACTAGATTAATATAAGATAATTGCTATAAACATGGTAAGAATATAAATTAACATACTGAAAAAATGCTGAGTTGTCATTATTATTAACTGGGAACTATGCATATGAGTACATAATTTCAAGCTTAACTTGGAAGAATTAATATAAGGTAAATTGTCACAGGGAATACATTCAAAACCTATAATTTTCCAAAGTATATGTGAAATCTACCCTCCTAGCACCTGTTTCATTTCTAACTTCAATAAAGTCCTCCAATTCAGATGCCTTTTGCCCTTTTCAGCACAGAAGTTTAGAGATGGACATAACCTTAGACCTTGTGTGGGGATGACCAGCAGTCCTCTCAACAACACTGTTTTCTCATTTGGGATTCACATTCTTTATATCCTATTTTCAATAACATGTGAGTAAATACCACATCAAAGGCTGTTGACTGAAAAGGAAATTTTAAGAGTACACTTTTCCCTTAAATAAGAAATTTGAACTCTTACAGGAAAAGAACCATTGGCTACAGTCTTCAGAGTTAACTCTAAATTTCTGAAGCTATTTATATTCTATGGAAAACAGAAGAAACAAATATTTAAATCAAAACAAGGCAAAGGCAATATGAAAACACCACTACGTTGAACTTAGAATTCTTGAAGATCAGGGTGTGTATTTTAGCACAGTCTGTACTTTTATTTTAAACAATTTATTTCTGCCACCACTCTATTTTGTGCTGGAGACTTTGAAAGCTAATTAAAGCTGTATTGAATGGTTTCGACCAAAGCTAAACAATGATGAGTTTTCAGAATGTTTTTGTGTTCAAGGTTTAAAAGTTTCCAAGAAGAAAGTGCTTTGCCTCATAAATCTACCCTGTTCTGGCCTTCACTTCTAATGTGGTAGCATTTAACACACTAAGAAAAACAGGATATATAATCAAAATATTAAAATATTTTTAAAAAATAATTTTATAATTTTTCTGACAGACTTTTAAAATAAAAAATGCTAGATTTTTGCTAAATGTAAACACAAACGTGTGGGCTTTTTTTGTGTCTTTTGAACTCATTAAGTTGATATTGTATCAACTTTTTTAGGAGAAAATAGGTTAAATTGTATATACCTCCCTTGTAGCAAAGTGGAGATCTCTAAATTTCATCTAAAATAAGTAAAATAATGATACAATCTTGTTACTATCTACTGGTACAGTATATAAAAAATAAGAATAGCACAGCCAGAATTTGTTATTAGTCCTCTAAATTAAATCATACTAATGCAGTCTTCTGGTTTAAGGAAATAGAGTAAATGTCCCATGTGTTGACCAAAAAAAATTGTGTCCATACTTTTCTACCTTATAATATTGGCCATTTATTCTATAAGTCTCCAAACTTCATTAATTATTGTCCATAAAATCATGCCAGTAATTTTCCACTTAACACTGAAGTGACTGAAACCATTTTCAATTCATCATCTGCAACTATTTAACTTGAGCGGGGTGAAAGAAGGATGGCCCAGGGGAGGTACATGCTCATAATCAACTGTCTTGGGCTCTTTGCATCTTACAATGCATCTAGAGGAAACTGTTATGAAAATTGACCTTTTCATTAATATAGGCTCCCTCGGTAGTTACATTCTAAAACCATCTTGGGTAGACCTTCCACTTTCAAACCATTATCTCCAAGGACGAGTTTAAATGTATTAATTTTCTCTTACTTTAGGATTAGTGATCTCCCTTGGTATATGCAGTCACGAAAAGTTAACCTTTGGTATACACTGGTTTCAAACATGGCAAATATTATTTTTCCATCTGTATTTTGTTGAAAAGATATGCATATAACGGGTCTGCACAGGTCAAACCTGTGTTTTTCAAGGATTGACTGTATATGGCTTGGCAGTTACTCATATTCAATCTTCTCTTGCTTCAACCATGGGTTGAGCAATGTTTTGAAGTTTAGCTATCAAACTCTCTGATGCAGAAGTTACTTGAAGAGAAAACAGGTTCTGGCCTTCTTATTTCTTGTTTATGAAAACAAAATATATAACCATAACAATATATATAATCATGCAATAAATCGCCTGGACTCTGTTAGCCTCTTTCCTCTCTGTTCCCTGTTCAGTTTTCACTTCTTAGCTCCAAGCACACATGAATAGAAAAGAAAAGGAAATAAGACTTCAGATTTCATCTCTCTTGTGCAAACCTTTCAGCCTGTAGGGATCTTGTTTTAGTCATCTTTTTATATCCAGTACATAGAACAGATCATGTTCATTGCAGGCAATCAGCCATATTTAGGGATTTTATATTTAAATTTGAAGTGTGTTTGATGCTTATTAGAACCTGCATAAAAGTGCTAGGTAAGGAGGCCACACAATACAACAGATTTAATTTCTTCTCCATGTGCAATTAGCTTGATATATTGTAGATACTTATTGCTAAACTTCAAAAAATCTATAAGACACTTTGAAACTTGTAAATTACTGTTTTAGTGCTCAAAGTCTAAGAGATTGACACTTAGTACCCCAAAATAAAGTAAATGATCATCAAGCCAAAATGTATCTTCAAAAATAATGTTCATGTATTTTCAAAAACACTGTAAAATGTTATAAGACTAATATCAAAGACATCATATTTTCTCAATTATGCCATCAAAAGCAAGAACACTTTGATAACTAATTAAATGTTAAAACAAAATACATAGTATTTATATTTTTGCAATGACTGCAAAATGTATCTATGATATAGAATACAATTTCTAGCCAATACAAATTAAAAAATGAAATTTAAAAACTCTAATAAAATTATATTTAATTATGAACTTTAAAGCAAATAGATTCAATTTTACTGCTCTTCAATGAGTCTCTCACTGCTCATTTAAGTCTTCATCATCTTTCAATTTAGAAGTAATAGATCATCAGTAATTCTTCTCTAGCATTCTATTTCAACAAACCTCATTGTGCTTATTACCATTATACTATCATTTATACCAACAAAAATTATAGCCAGTTTTAAGAGAAAACTATAATAATTGAATTATTTGGAATATTTATTAATATGGTAGGAGGAAAAACATGTTTTGAACATTTGAATATCAATTTGTAAGTCAAAACTTCCCCCCATTCTTTATTTCTATTTTAGTCTGTGTCTTCTTGAAAGTCTGAAATAAAAATGCTAATGTATTTTTAAAGGTTAATAGTTGCCTAAGTGGTCCATAAAATAGAAACTTAAACATAGCAGCTTGCAAAATTTAATGAGAGGGCAAATACAAGTTCACCTTGTCTTTTTATCTTCCTTAGCTGTGTCGTATAGAGACCTGTAAGTGTCTGAAGATGATTATATCAACTTCAAGATTAGGCGACGAAGGCTCAGAGCAGATTAAATGGTTCAATGTCTATGCACTTGGGGGTTCCCATGGCAGACTGTGGAGGCTTCATTCAGAGGGCAAACATATATTCCTGATGTCTATGCTATCATGAGAATAACTATAAGGTTCTGAATTCCATCCATCATTTTTATATCTGAATAAAGTCTGCCTCTAGCCTAATGAGTGCTACAGAAAATTGAAGTCAATGGAGCCACTTGTCTTCACAGATATCAGTCAAAGTACAAAATTACTCAAGAACTGAAATCGCATAGTGAAACTAAATGGTACATTTTGCTTTATTTCACACTAATGCACATATTTGAACTTATCAAAATAATTTCATTAATAGTAACAATAACCCATTTAGCTAAATGCTTTAGCATATGGCTTTCTCAAAGTTATGCCTGAAACACTGTATTTTTATTTTTTTAAATAATCCTAAATTAGTGGATCTCAACTGGGGGCAATTTTGTTCCCTGAACCAAACTCAAGTAAGATCACCAGGTTTAAAATACAAATATAGCATACCTTGGTAAATTTGAATTCAGATAAACACTTTTTTCTTTTAGTTTAACTCTGACCCATGCAATATTTGGGATGTGCTTATACTAAACACACACACACACACACACACACACACAGCGTTGCTTATCTAAAATTCACAGGGGACATTTGACAATGTCTTGAGTCATTTTTGATCGTCACAGCTAGTGGTGGGGGTTCTACCATCATCTTGTGGGTACAGGCCAGAGATACTTCTAAACATTTGCAATGAATAAAATGGTCCCTCACAGCAAAGAATTATCTAGCCAAAATGTCAGTAATAATGAGTTTGAGAAACTCTGCCTTAGATTACAACAGGAAATTATTACATTGTCATTCAGACTAATTCTTGCTGTGTATTAGGTCTTAGGTTGCTCTGCTCTTAGAATACATTCTAGCTACTTCTATTAATAGAAAGCAAGTACTTATAAAGAAAGCAGTGAATAGGTGAGTAATGGTACAGAGAAAAAAAAAAAACCATTGATGACGATCTAAGATGTTTGGTGAGAGAGTTGTTGCGCTTGGAGGAATGAATCAAATAAAATTGTACCTTCTGAAAGCATTCTGCATCACTGCAGAGCACATTGGCTGCAGGAAGATTTGTTGACTGGGTTTTTTGTTTTCCTTCTTATAAACTAAGCATTAAATGATAATCTATTCAGACCGCAGAAAAAATTAACACAGGTAGAATTTATGGGATTATCAGGAGATTACTTTTTTCTACTTAAACTTCTTCCCATAACCCTGAATTAAACTTTGATTGACAGTAAAAAAAAAAAAAAAAAAAAAAAAAAAAACAGAGTAAGAGAATATAAGGTTATGTAATGTTTATTTTATGAACCAACTGAATAAGAAGAATATCAGTTGCAATAAATGCTTAAAATAAGGAATTAGGGTATCATGGCAGTATGTAACACACAGAAAAAATTCAAAGAATGCAATCAAACTCTAAAGATTAAAAAAATTAAAAAATTATTCCATTGTTTAGATCTCTAATTTACAGATTTTAAACTAAAATCCCTTTAAGATCACATGATTTATTTAACATAGTGACTGCCACACTAGGGAAAAAATAATTCCCTTGGGGCCATGGAGTTTTATTACAAAAATAGAATAACAACTTCAAAAACAAAACAATACTTTCTAATTTAATGAAATATTTGTTATTTTTATTGTCTTCTGTCTGTGAGTTTTATGCAATTAAATTGTAAATATTAATTAATTTATATCAATAATAACATCAACAAGTAAGATTTTCACAAACTGAAAGCAGAGTTTTGCCCTGGGATCCACCTATCACATAACATGTATGTTACTGCATGGCAGTGTGAGTTGCCTGCACACCATGCAGCTTCCAAGGTAAAGAGACATGTGAGTTACATATGTTTCAGGAGGCCCCAGGGCTCAAAACTAGTATGAGTTAAATACAACTCACATGGTAGTTAATGTGGTAAGTGTATTCAAGATAAAATGTGCCTTGAAAACCAAAGCTTGAGACATACTACATTAGATAAAACCAAAGTAACACCAATAGCACTGTTCAGTATCAGTAATATTATTTCTATGGAAACAGTAAACGCTTATCTTTTACTAAATTTTAAATAACAAACCTTTTCTCAAATCTTTGCTTTTATCCCACTATACATTTAGTGACTCATTATTCCATAATCCTTTCTCATGTACACACAACTCTGCAGGAAATACATCACATGCAATTTGGAGTGACCAGCACAGTGTCTAGTACAGAATGAGCCCTCAACTCATTTTACATGTCCCCATTTTGTGCTTATTCTATTGATGGACTTCATTCATTCTATTTAATTTGTGTTTTAAAATATTTGTCTATCACTCTAGGTAACACGTTTCTTCAGAATAGGAACAGTACAATTAATAGTTCTAAACATTACCGGTCATATTATCAGCATATAATAGGCATTGAATGAATATACATTTAAGCAAAGTAATCATCCCCAAGATTTTTAAAAATTTTAGAATAAAGAGATATGATAATGGGAGTCTGGATTATGATAGCTAAAGCACTACTTTTAATTTCAGGAAGAGAAATGTTGCCTTTGTGTAATTTTCTGTGATTTTCATGAAAATATGCATATTCTTTTTGTAATATCTATCAATATTTACATACAGTTATACTTAAGTTTCTTTATATTTTAAGACTATTTATAAGTGATACCCTGGCATACCTAGTGGAATGTTAATTCAGTGATATACTGATTAGCATAACATGAAATCAATGAAACCCCACAGCAATTTGCTGATTTTAATAATGGAAATCCTTTGAGATCCTCTTGGTGATTTTCTTAATATGTAAGAAATTAATTTTCAATTGTATGGGAAAGTGATGAATACGATACTTTGCCTTTTGCTTGTAATGCAAGGAAAAAAGAGAATCTGGAATTCTCCAACACAGAGGTATGAATTTTAGCAAAAGGCCATATTATCTCTTTAATTACCAAAAGCCTTATCATCACAATGAAGAAGTTGAAAAGAACTGAAAATAAAATCTCAGACCATAAACATAGACCTATGGTAGTGAAAACTGGAAAGGGGGCTTGAAAGAGAGAGATAGAGAGAGGTGAGAGAGAGAGATAGGAAAAGCCCAGCTAATGATGGACAGGTTTGGATTTTAGAAGCAGCCTTGTCTATTAAGAAGTCCTTTAGCATCTAAACCCTGATATATTTTTCCTACATTATCTCTACATATTACCAAGTTTATTAATGGGTAGAATCATGACATAATCATATGTTTTTATCACAGTGTGATTTGCTAGGATGTTAGAATTGTAATATCTACCAAATTTTGACTACTTAACTGTGTTAAGTCTGAAATATTCAGGACAGGCAAAAAGAAACACTATATTCAGTGCTGCAACCCTTCTTATAGGAAAGTGGTGTTTTCTGCAGGTGCTTTCATCTCCCTTAGCTTTCTCCTCTGCCAGACCTAACATTTGTTAAATGAATCACTACTTACCGACATGGCTCTTTCACACATCGTCCCTACTCAACAGTCACCATTTACACCAGCCTCACAGAACCTGTTTTTACCTCAAAATTTCCCATTCCTCTGATAAAATATTCAGTCCTTTTTCTCAAGCACAAATGTTATTCTACGTGAAATATGCATCCAGGGCTTTGTAACACCTTGCCTTTACCCCTGTTAGTGACCGCTATGTCTTGGTCTCCTTCCTGTAAACTGATCTCCACTAAACACTATGACCTTGAAACGCAAATATCATGTATTTTTCTGTCATATTTATGACAGACGCTCAAAATGGTTTGACTACCTAATTTAATTCAATGGATTGAGAAAATATATTACTGTTATAAATGTAGAAAATAGGCACATAAATATATCTTATCCAACAAGTTAGGGTCACAAGGATCCGTTTCTTTCTTACTTCATGTACAATTGAGACTCAGGGACCTGGATCCTAGATGTACTACCTTTTACAAATATACTGTGACCAGAAATCATCAAATGAATAAGAGATAAAAGTAGGAATAAATTATAAATATGACAAAATCTTAGACCAAAGTAATGAAGGGATTCATTAGTGAGTAAAAATATTGAAGTTAACAAATATGCAAAAATTTAATTAGACTTGATTTATAAAATAAAAAAGCTAGTACATTGAAAAGAAAAACAAAAAGGCAAACATTATGAGTCCAATTGAGAAAAATAGAAATAAAACATAAATAAAAACAAAAACAAAAATCTCAATTAAGAGAATAATTCCATTAAATTGTTTACTTTGCTCTCTGGCCCTCTTCCCTCATTGGCTCTATTTAGTTACTCATTTTCTTGGTTTCACATCATGATTAGCTATTTGGAACATTTTATCCACATCTCTGGCTTCAAATACCATTGATAATTCCTAAATACGTGTATAGAGACAGAATTTTCTTTCTGGAATCCAGACTCACAGTCCACTAAAATTTGAGGCATAACAAATGCCATAAATCTGCAACTAATCAATGCTCTGTCTCATATCACTTGAGTTATTGGCAGTATTTTGCTTAATTACTCCCTCCTTTGTGAAACTCTTTCTTCCTTTGACTTCCAGGACACCACACACTATTGTTTATTCTCCCACCTAAGTAACCACTCATTCTCAGTTCCTTTGCTGGTTCTTCCTCATTTTCCAGACTTCAAAACATTGTGATAATGGCTATCTAAACCTTAGTCTTCTATCTATTCCTTAAGGGAACTAATTGAGTCTCATGTATTTAAGTACTTTCTACATATTAGTGTCTCTACAATTTATATCTCACGTCTGGTACATTCAGTAAATTCTTGACTGGCATATCTAGTTTCCTCCTCTCTTCATGTTTTAGGAATATCTACAGCTTAGCATTTTCAAAATTGACTCTCTACAATTGAACCCTCACACCAATGTAGTCTTTCTTCAGTTTTCTCAAATTCATTTGATAGATACTTCACTCTTCTATTCTTCAAGCAAAATCTTACAGTCATCTTTTATCGCTGTTTTTTATTTTACATTCTAATATTTTCTTGCCTGTGATTTTAAAATATTCTCAAACTCTGGAAATGTCTTATTATTTCTACCTTTACCACTATGGCACAAACTACAATAACCCCTTACTGAATTGTTACGACTGTCCAACATGGGATTTCTTTGCTTCTACTATTTGTCCTGTCTGGTTTTAACAGACTGAAAAAAAAAAAACAAAGAAAAAATGTAAGTTATATCACTCTTCTACTTAAAATTCTGATGGCAACTCATCTCCTTCAGAAGCTAACATCCTTATGTTGGCCCACAAAATCCTAAATGATCCATTAACTTTACCTTCTAAAAGATTCCCTTTTTGGCCAGGTGCAGTGGTTCACGACTGTAATCCTAGCACTGTGGGAGGCCAAGATGGGAGGATTACTTGAATTTAGGAGTTCAAGACTAGCCTGAGCCAGAGCAAGACCCAGACCCCGTTTCTACTAAAAAAAAGAAAAAAATAGAAAAATTAGCCTTAAGTGGCAGCTCATGCCTATAGTCCCTGCTACTGGGAAGGCTGAGCGTCACTTGAGCCCAAGAGTTTGAGGCTGCAGTGAGCTATGATGCTGCCACTATACTCTGGCTGGAGCAACAGAGCAAGTCCCTGTCTCAAAAAAAAAAAAAAAAAAGAAAAAAAAAAAAAGATTCCTTTTTCTACTGCCTTAATGCCTTGCCCACTGGCTATGATCATACTGGCATTCTTGAGCATTCAGTGTTCTGGGCATGTTCCTATGGCAGGACCTTTATATGGCTGCCTCCTCAACCTAGAGCTTTGCCTCCACCTTCTAGCTCAAATAGCCTCAAACTTATTCATTTACCTACCCTGGTTTTTTCATCATATATTTCCTTCTTAGTGAGTTCTCCTGACAGCATCACATAAAATGGCATCCTATATCACACTCCTTATCTTCTTATCCTGCTTTTAGCCATTATATTTATCTCTATCTAAAATATATACACAAACACATACACATAATAACTATAATAATTTCTACAATGCCTAATTCTCCCAGTAGGAAGTGTCTTCTTAAAAGATAGGATTTCTGTCAAGGTGAGCTCATTAAATTTCTGCTGTAAAAATCAGCTAATTGAAATCATGATAATATGTCCATATTTGCTGCTCATTCTTGATTTCTTATATTGGCAAATAGAGATTCCATGTGGCAATCACTGATGTCAGAAAATCATTCCTTCTGCCCTATTTCACACTAAATTGATCACAAAGCTCATTCAATTTTACTTTCTGAATATCCCTCATTTCTTCCCCCTTCTCCATATAGCTATAGGTAATATTTTAACTTATGAACTAAAAAATTATTATCTGTAATACTGGAGATTGCTCCACCTTTAGTCTTACTGCCTCAGATATATCAACAAATCATTTGCCAGAGTGGTCTTTTGATCTGTCACTCTTTGACTAAAATCAGTCTCCATTTGTATTTCTAAACTCCTTAGGATGACGTTTAAAACATTTTATTGTGAGATCACCATCCTTCTATCTTAACCTGTTAATATTATTCCAGACATACTAAATAATTTGCTCACAATTTGCACAGCATAAATTGTATTCTCTTGACTTTAGCACATGCTATTTCTTGTCTATTCAGTGTCAATTCTGCCTCTTTATCTGACAAAGTTATATGTTTTCCAATAATCAGGTCACTTCCTTACCCTCTGGAAGAAAAAAAAAGCCTCAATAAATATTTCCTGGATGATACTTTATTCAATCTTTCAGGTTGCTCCATGTGGACTTGCTACGTATCTCCATAACAACCAGCTCGTATATTTATATTAGCACATATTATGCTATCAGACACATATATGTTTGCCTCCCTACTCTCTGCTAGCCCTAGAATATGGAGTTTGTAAAGGAAGAGACCATGTCTTTCATCCATGTATCCCTAATTCCCAGCTCGGTCCTTGAGGGTAGATGCTCAAAAGATATTTATTGAAAGAGTAAATACAAACCTGCACAAATGCTATTATCTTTGAATGACAAAAGGGAAATAAAAAGTTCTCATCATCAGGAATGATGACTATGATGAAAATGCTTACAGCTGTGTAAGCCATGAAGAGACTATCTGGCTTCAAGGTTTTCAAATATAATGTAAATCTGCTTTGATGTTGGAAGTAACTTAGAGACACAGGTAACCAAAGGGCCTGGTCCTGCAGAGGATGCTTCATGATTTATAGAATGTATTTTTTGGGCTAAATTTCCCAGTCCCCAATATTTTTTCTCTTTGTAGAAGTGAGATCAAGATAATTAAATAAACAAAAAAGAAAAATAAATAAGCTCTTATACTTACTTGATGCACCGTCATCACTGTCTCACTGAGTCTTAATCCTCTACAAATATATGTTGACTAAGATATTTGGTTTTTATAAAGAATTTACACAACAAATAAATTATTGAAGCTCTGAGTTATGTTTTCTCATCCTTATTCCTTGTCCTGAACTCAAAACAAAAAGAGAAAACAATGCTTTTGAATTAAAAGAGAACTACCAGATGAAGCAGATCTTTTTTTTTAATTTTTTCCCCTACACTTTTAAGTTTACTGCTACATAGAAATTGAATCATTTCTGTGAATAAAAACATGAATTTGATTTTAAAGTCTTCCTTTTAAGAATCTAGGCTATAAGCACTGAGAAAAAAGTATAATCTGCTCACATAAACAAAATTAATTGAAAAAAGCAATATTATTGAAAATTTATGATGAATTGAATAATTTTAATAATGGTAGAAAACTTGTATAGAGTAGTAATGTGTCAGACTCTCTTCTAGCAACGTATAAATACCAGCACTATAAGATTATCTCTTATTATTTTCCCCATTTTATAAATAGAAATACTGAGAACAGGGATTTTAATAACTTTAACTTTGCAAATATTTAAGAAATTTACAAATTCATTCAGGGTGAAAACTGTACAGATAGAATATGCCTAATAAAATTTTAATTGAGACAATGTTGAATAGAAACTATGAATATAGTCATCCCACTGTCTCCATGGGAGATTGGTTCCAGGATCCCCTGCAGGTAACAAAATATACAAATGTTAAAGTCACTTATGTAAAATGGTGTCCTCCACCCCCAGGCCACTGACTGGTGTTAGGGACCAGGCTTCAGAACTCTGCTGTCTCCTCCCCCTGACCCCCATCCTTATTCCTACTCCTGTCTGTGGAAGAACTGTCTTACATGAAATTTTTGGCGGGGGCGGGGGGCTCATGGTGAGTGGCAGGCGAGAGAGTGAATTTCACCTGTATTTACCAGCAGGCCCCATCACTCACATCACCGTCTAAGCTGCGCCTCCTCCCCGCCTTCCCCACCATTGGTGGAAAAATTGTCTTCCTGTCTTCCATGAAACCCGTCCCTGGTCCCAAAAAGGTTGGGTACTGCTGTTTTTAGCGTATTTAATGCAAAGACTTTATGCACTTGGATTGGTCGTCTTTAATTTATCTGCTAAAATAGACTTTGAATGGCTGTCCACTATGCAATCCCCCATGTTGCAGGGCAATGGGTATCTCTTAAGTCATCTGTGAACTTTCTTCATACAACTCTTTATATAACAATTTCCATAATGTCTTTTCCTAATATAATAAGAAAGAATACAGAGAGAGAAAAAAATGATAATGATGGAAAGAGATGTGTCACTTATGTGTTACTTTTATATTTGGTCACATTCTCAACATGGTATTTGTTGGCTTCAATATACCTCATTTTTTAATTGCAAGGTCTTTGATGTGCGAACTTTATTTGTAGACTATTGTGTTCATTACTGACACTTTAATAAATAAAAGCAATAATAATGAAATTAAAATGTGTGAAACTATCTACCTCTCAGTTGATGAAAAACAACTTTAACAATTATTTGATCCAGCAGAAATATTAACATGGGAAAAAAAGAAAAGCTTTATGGAAAACTTCAAGTTGTCAAACAAAACTGCAAGATTTATTTTTAATTTTCATTTTGGTAATATTTGCATAAAGTAAAATGGTAAATTTTAACTTTACTATTTGATGAGCTTGAGTAAGTATACATATCTGTGCAACCAAATTTTTACAGCAAGACAGGCTTTTTTATTTACCCCACATAAGACCCCTTACAGTCAGTTCCCATCCCCAATAGGCAACTACTTTTTATATTCTATCACTACAGATCTCTCCTGAACTTCATATAAATGAGTCAAACAGTAAGAATTCTTCTGATTGCTTTTTTGCTCAACATTTTTTTATTTTATTCATATTGTTGTAGCATTAATACTTTTTTTCACTTTTGGAGTAATACATTATTGAATGAATATATGACAATTGTTTGTCTCTCCCTTTATGATCAAATTTGGGTTATTTTGAAATATAGGATTATTATGAATAAAAGTGGTATAAACATTCTTGTGCCAGACATTTTGTGAAAATATGCTTTCATTTGTCTTGAGGAATACTTAGGAGTGGAATTGCTAGCTCATGGAGTTAATTGCTCCAGTAACTTTCAAGTAAATCTCTATAATTTTTGGTGGTAGTTCTAAGGATTAAAAAGTATATATCCTTATCTTTTGGAGTCTTCTTATGGTTAATATCTTGTCACTTCAATTAAAATATAAGAATGTTGTCACAGCATATTTCCTTTACCAACCCACCATTTGATGTCATTTTGTTATAAATGTCACATTTTCAAATGTTATAAACCCAGCAATACAATATAATTAATTCTATTATATTTTAAGCTGTCAGTTTTCCTATGTAAAAAATGTAAAAGTAGATATTTATCGAAACATTTTATTTTGGGGGGGCCCTTCATTCCTTTTTTTGTTACTAACAGTTATGCCTGTTGCCATGTTTTTTCTTGCATAAAAAGAATTTATTTTAGTATTTCTTTAAGGACAGATTTTCTTGTCCCTTTCAGCTATTGCCCATCTGAAAATGTCACTATTTAACCTTCATTTTTGAAAGATATTTTTGCTGAATGTTAGAAATTAGGTTAAGGTGGGTTGGTTGGTTTGTTTGTTTTCAATACTTTAAAGATCCTTCTAAGTGAAATATCACAAGAATGGAAAAATGAACACCACATATATTCACTTTTAAATTAGAACTAATTGATCAACACTCATGTGCACATGTGGTAGTAAAATTAACAGAAATCAAGCACGTAGGCAGGGAGGAGGAGGAGAAAGGTAAATTCACACCTAATGGGTATAATGCACACTATCTGGGTGATAGACACACTTATAGCTTTGACTCAAACTGTACAAAAGCAATTCATGTAACCAAACATTTGTACTTTCGTAACATTCTGAAATTTTTAAAAAGGTGAAAAAAGATAGAATATTTTATGACTTTCATTGAAGTCATCAGCTATTATTTGTGTCGTTTTTCCTCTGTTGAAATAAATTATTTTCCTCTGGCTTCTTTCAAGGTTTTTCTCTAGTTTTGCGCAACTAGAGTATAATGTGCCTATGTGTGGTTTTCTTTGTATTAACCCTTCTTAGGTTTTCCAAGGTTCTTGCCTTTATAAATCCATGCTTTTCACTAAATTGAAGATATTTTCAGTCTTTCTTTTCTTTGATATTTTTTCCTACCTATTCTTTCTCTCTTCTCTTTCTGGAACCGAAATTACACAGATATTAGACGACTTGATATTGCCCCAGAGGTTATTCGATCTTTTCAAGTTCATTGTCCCTTTCTTCTGTCATCTTCAATCTGCGGTAAAGCCCATTAAATAAATTTTAAATTTGTACTTTTCTGTTATAAAATTTATATTTGATTTTTAAAAATAGATCCGTTTTTTTTCCAAGATTCCCCATTGATTACCTTTATCCATCTTTTACTTTAAACCATGAACATAATCAATTTAGCAACTTTAAAGTTCTGTTTTTTGTTTTTTTTTTTTGTTTTTTTTTTTGAGACAGAGTCTCACTTTGTTGCCCAGGCTAGAGTGAGTGCCATGGCATCAGCCTAGCTCACAGCAACCTCAAACTCCTCGGCTCAAGCAATCCTACTGCCTCAGCCTCCCAAATAGCTGGAACTACAGGCATGTGCCACCATTCTCGGCTGATTTTTTGTATATATATTTTTAGTTGGTCAATTAATTTCTTTCTATTTTTAGTAAAGACGGTCTTGCTCAAGCTGGTTTCGAACTCCTGACCTCGAGCAATCCGCCAGCCTCAGTCTCCCAGAGTGCTAGGATTACAGGCGTGAGCCACCACGCCTGGCCAACTTTAAAGTTCTCTTCTACTAATTTTAACATCTGAGTAATCTGTAGGTATATATCTTTTAATTGTTTTTCTCTTAAATATAACTAACATTTTACTATATTTTTAATTTCAAATAATTTTAATACATACTAAACACTGTGAATAAAATGCTTAAAGATTTTAGATTATAATATCTTCTTCTGAAGAGTATTTTTTATCCTAATAGGTAATTATATTGATGAATGCTCACTTTGAATATTTGATTGTGTCAATTTTTTGGTCTCGAACTCCTGACCTCAAAAGGATCCTCTCACCTCAGCTTCTCAAAGTGCTAGGATTACAGGAATGAGCCACCATGCCAGGTCCCTGATTCTGTCAATTTTGGAAAGCCCAACACTTTTTTTTATCATTTTATTTTATTTTAGCATATTATGGGGGTACAAGTGTTAAGGTTACATACATTGCCCATGCCCACCTTTCCTCTTGAGTAAGAGCCTCAAGCATGTCCATCCCCCAAACATTGCACATCCCACCCATTGTGGTTGTATATACCCATCCCCTCCTCCCCCCTCCCACCCTTCTGACACCCGATAAATGTTACTCCTATATGTCCACTTAGGTGTTGATCATTAATACCAATTTTCTGGTGAGTACATGTGGTGCTGGTTTTTACATTCTTGAGATACTTCACTTAGTAGAATGGGTTCCAGGTGTATCCAACATTTTGACCAAAGTGATGTAATTGGAGAGTTCAAATTCAAACTCAGCCTCCTCTGATTGAGAGAACTGAAATCTCTGCTAAGGCTTTTCTGTCTCCCAGGTATTGCTTTCCATGAGTTTCCCTAGAGTTTTCCCCATCAGTTCAGGAGTCACTCAATATTTCAAGATGAATTTATATGCAGATGCTGGGGTTCCCAACTCTGTGTTCCCATCTCTTCCTTGCATTATTCCCTATCCTTCAATTTCCAGCCAGTCAGACAACTCCGAGGTTCATCCTCTGACACATCAAGCCAAAAAGATTGTGCTTTACTGCTTGAGTTCTAGCTACCCAATTGCTTGCCGAAGAGACATACCCTCAGGAAGAAAGTTATATAAAGGTGAATATAATCCAGGATGGTTTCCTTTTTTGTGAATTAAATCCTCCTCAGTTTCTACCTGTTTTTTGTTCACTCATCACTGCCTACAAACAAAATTTCTCCCATAGTTCATAATATTTATTCATGGAAAAAAATAGTGTGATAAAACCATTTCCACAATACCAGAGTGAATTTCCACAGGCTTTAATTTCTATTGTATATTTCAATACTAACTCTTGAACTTGTATTTACATCATTTTTTTTATCAATTAGGTTAGTTTATTTTGTATTCTTTTAAAATAATTATTCAGATGTTTACTGTATTTGAACTTTTTTTTTTCTTAAGATAGAGTCTCGCTTTGTCACCCCAGGTAGAATGCAGTTGGTGTCATCATAGCTCACTGCGCCCTCAAACTCCTGCCTCAGCCTCCAAGTAGCTGAGACTTCGGGTGCATGCCACAATGCCCAGCTCATTTTTCTATATTTTTTTAAAGTAAAGATGGGGTCTTGCTCTTGCTCAGGCTGGTCTTGAACTCAAGCAATCCTGAGTAGCTGAGACTTCAGGCACAAGCCACAATGCTCAGCTAATTTTTCTATTTTTTGTTTTTTTAAAGCAGAGACAGGGTATTGCTCTTGCTTAGGCTGGACTTGAACTCCTGAGCTCAAGTGATCCTCCCACCTCAGCCTCCCAGAGTGCTAGGATTATAGGCATGAGCCACCGCATCCGGCCAGAACTTATTTTTTAATTGCACAATATACTAAATTAATTTCAATTGCTGAATCCAACTTTAATAAATTTTCACTAACGATCAGAATTTTTCTAAAAACACTTTAATATGGGTTGGAATTAAAACATCAGATGGTGATATCTACAATGAATGATGCATTTAATAAATTGAAAGTTTTACTATTTTCATATGCCATTAATATAGCTATTACCTGAAAATACTGCTTATATGATTTTGAATAGCAGCCCCAGATTATTTTGTTTTTAATTGAAATTTCTAATATAAATTATTTTCAGGAATATGAGCACTATACATGGACACTCTAGAAATGAAATGTTCAAAATCACAAGCAGTTCAATAATTCACAGAGCAAAATCTTATTAATAGTCTCTGGCTTAGTATATGGTCTTTAATTGATGATATGAGTTATTTAACTTTCTTTTCAGTTGAAGTTAACATGGGTAGGGAAAAATTAATTCACTGAGTTTAACTCTTGTGCATGGTAGCAGAAATGAAATAAGAAAATGTCTGCTGAATCCTTTCACCGTTTGAAATTTCTCACACTCAGCAGAAAACCAGGATGATAATGCTTTCTGTTATTAAAGTACATAAACCTCAGAGACTTGAAATTTTTAGACAATCCAAAAGCTATTCAGCTTTAATGTAGTCAATAATCTATATCAAATAATTTGGTTTATAGCAATATATTTCACTTCATCTTCCTGAAATTTAACTTTTCCCCGTACTATGTGATGTGTTCCATAATGCATCTAGAAATTCTCTAATCTTTCTATGCACATGAATGAAAGAATCCAAAAATGAATGGCTATTAGTCCTTTCCTACTTTCCTTTAGCCCATCCAATTATGAAGAAAATAAATCTGGTAGCTGTAGGCTCAGCCCATTCCAGGCCAAGAGCCAAGAAAAGAGCAATGTAGAGTACCGGATAGTGAGCACTAGGAATAAGTTGCTGCTTTAAGAACAAGTGTGAACATAGACCCACGGACTTTGGATAAGCCTAGAGATAAGCTGATTTTCCAAACCTCCCGCAGATAAGGGCTTCAGCCAATCTGAATAACTGCCTATACAGCACCAATTCCTCCTCTATTTATACTGGGATGGGAGTCCTGCAGATATACCAGAGAGATTTGCTTATGGCTTACTTTCTATGCCTAGTTCCTATTAGTGCACAATGCATAAAGATGCAAAGCCCTGTGTCATTTTTTCTGTGTTACTACCAGCACAGACTACATTTTACCAAAAACCAATACTGGATTGAAGATCTTGATACTCACAACTCATGTTCCCATCAGTCTTTATCCCGTGGAGTCTACTTAGACCACTTGAATGATAATTCCGGTTCTCTAAGAATTTAAACTTGCAGTTTTCTAAGACTGATCTCTGGTAATAAGCCATGCATTTCCAGTTAGTTGTGCAGTCCCGACTAACTGTTGCAGCACCAACCTCCCCCTCATTCCTTTCAGTAACTCTTGGGTTCAGGGATTTTCTGTATATGTAATATGACAAAAACTGTTCTAGGTACTTTATTTGTCAACTCATTTAAAACACAAACAATTTAATGATGAGAGGACTGAGATTATAGAGGTTAGATATTACGTCTAATTATACAGAGCTATAAAATGGTTTTTAAGATTTGAACCAAGTCCATTTCACTCCAAAACATGTTTTTCCTCTTATCATACAATCTCCTTTAACTCTTCTACCTCAGAGCTGATATTAGTTCTCAATTCCATATTAGAATAATATGAGATGAAGAAGAGAGCTTTGCTAAAGAGAGATAGCACCAGATATTAGGATTAGATTAGCACACATAATTTAGGGAGTCAAAGAAAATCAAATTGAATGTGTCAAGGTTGAGAAAATTATATATTTTGTAATTAAACATATCTACTCTTAAATCCTAACACATGCTAGCTATATGGCTTTAGTTAAGTTGTTTAGCTACACACAATTATTTTTGCATTTTTGATATTGTTTGTTTGTACCTTAGTGATAATATTGTCTATCTCAGAGAATACTTGTGTACTAAAAATGCAAGTTTAAATCAAGTAGAAGAGGTAAGGAAGTTAGGAAGTATCTTAATGATAATTTTTTGGGGGGACATTAAGACAATTAGAGTGCAATACAGACCAAAAGGTCTGTACCCCAAAATAAGTATTAGAAATCTAATTTAAAGATAGATTAAAGATCCTTATATGTCTTGCAGAAACACTAACATAGAACAATTATAAGTTCTTATTTCTTCTGACAAAATGATAAAATAAATAAAAGTTTACATACATGGTACACTCCTATTAAGTATTAAACTATTATTGTAGAAATATAGAATTTTATTTTGGAAATATTCCTTTTGTAATTAAATTAGGGGATAGCCATGGAAAGATTGTCAATTTGGTGCTTGATCTTGACGACACTGTTACCAGGAGCCAAAATATAGAGAGTCAGAAATGGTCACCTTCCTCAGGAAATTTTGAATTAAAGCCTGACGACTTTATCAGTCTCCATGGTGGAAAACTGTGAAGGACAGGACAGTCTAATGACTGTTTCCAGCCATGTGGAGGATGCCAGTATGAAAAAACTGAGCCAACATGAAGAAAGATGTGGAATAAGATTTCAATAATCAGTTCTTAATTCCTACTCTTTCTTGGCTTATAAGCAATTGTGACCCAGTTTATTGCGCCTTCCTCCATGAAACTTGGCCTTTAGGACATCACATATTACTATTTTTATTACCTCTAGCCCAGCTGCTCATTTCTGGGTCTGACTGCTGGTTCTTCCTCACCTCTGCAAAGTCTAAACATTGACCTCCCAAGGGTCAATTCTAATACTTCTTTTCTTCTCCATCCATATTCTCCTCTTTGGCAATCTCAGCTAGACACTTCAAATATGCTCTGCATCCTGATGGCTTCCAAATTTAAATATTCCAGTCAGACCTTTTCTCTGAACTCCACACTTGCGTATCCTACTGCTTACTCACCATAACCACTTGGATATTATATACACATCTTTAACTTAACATGAACAGAACTGAATTTCGGATCTCTCCTCTACCCCAAATTGGTTTCTCTGTACTTTTTTGGATCAGAGTAAATGGCAAATCTACTCTTCTAGTTCCTTTGGCCAAAAGCCTAGGAATCATTTATAATTCTTCTCTTCATCCTATACTAAATCCATTCCCACATCAAAACCCATTGGCTCTACAATTAATGTATAACCAGGCTCCAAATACTTCCAATTATGTTAGATTCTTGTCCAAGTCACAATCATCTCTCTCCTGGATTAGTGCAATAATTTCTGATATGATTTCTACCACTTCCTGTTTTTGGACTAGAGTCAATAATTTGATCAGAGTGGTCCTGTTAAAACATAAAGCAGGTAAAATGTCTTTTCTTCATTTGGGTAAATACCTGTAGTGGGATTGCTAGATCAAATGATCTTTTAGTTCTTTTAGGTATCACCATACTACTTTCCATAGAGGTTATACTAGTTTGCAGTCCCACCAACAGTGTATGAGTGATGAGTGTGTACTGATCTCCCTCATCCATGCCAGCATTCGCTGTTTTGGGGCTTTTTGATAAAATCCATTTTCATTGAAGTTAAGACTTAGGCACCTTTTTCAGTGTCATCTCACTTACGCTACTCAATTCTACTGCAGTTCCAAATTAGCTACAAGGAAGGTTTTTTGTTTGTTTGTTTGTTTGTTTGTTTGCTTTTAGACAGAGTCTCACTTTGTCACCGAGACTAGAGGGCTAGAGTACTGTGGCATTGTCTTAGCTCACTGCAACCTCAAACTCCTGGGCTCAAGCAATCCTCCTGCCTCAGCCTCTGGAGTAGCTGAGACTGCAGAAGTGTGACACGATGCCAGGCTAATTTTTCTATTTTTTTGTAGAATTGGGGTCTTGCTCTTGTTCATGCTGGCTTCAAACTCCTGAGCTCAAACAATCCTCCCACTTCAGCCTCCCAGAGTACTAGGATTACAGGTATGAGCCACTGTACCCATACAAGGAGGTTTTAAACACAAATAAATTTGCATAGACCCCACTACCAAAGATTCTGATTTAATTGATCTGGGTTGTAGTATTGACATTTTTAAGAGTTTTCTAGATATTTCTGATATACAGGCAGAATTGAGAATCACTATGATAAATGAGCCAATGACTCATTTAATGTACTAGCTTTACAGTTCTTTGGCCTCCCTGCTTCCCTCCCACCCATAACTGGTCATTAATGCCTCATATGTCAACTCCACAATATTGACCACTATTTTATAACCTTAATTCATATTGCTACCATACTTTATTCAGACAAGCTCTCAATGGGAGATTCTTAATTAGAGAGGGAATCTGGATACAAACTTTTCTTCTTTAGTATGTAATTTACTCTTGTATTCATACCAAGCAGTAAGCAAAGTTATAGCTTTCTAACACCCTGCTTTGCCATCTTTATTAAACAGAAATACCAAATGTAACTTGTATTTTCTTCTGTCTTAGTACAGCTGGTCTTCATTTTTTTTCTTCTTTAGTATTTGGGATCTCTGTATGATATATATGTTTTTATTGATTCTATCAATTAACTTATGTAGAGCAGTTAACACACAATATTTTTTCTTGTTGGCATCCAATGTGTGCTTTGTACACAGAGAGGATTTTGTAAACTTACATTCTTATGATGAAAGTAGATAAAAGTATCTCTTAATGGTCAAAGATACATAAATTAATTAAATTGTTTAAAAAAATTATTTCAACCTTACCACTTCTCTTTCCTTTTTTGAATTATCCTCCATTGTATGACATACACATACACAAATTGAATTTTGCCCAGTTTTCTCCTTATAACATTGATGCAGTGGGTCATGTTACCTTTTTATTATGATTTTTATCTATATATTTAGAAAATTTACTCACACTGAACAAATGCTGGACTTAATAATAATGTAAGTGTGCTAGGTAAAACCACATTGATGCAACTTTGGACAAAGAAGACATAAATCCCTTCTGAGCAAAAAGGAAAGAGTCAATTGCTTAGAATATTGATAATTTAAGTTAATCCTATTAAATCAAAACTAATATTCTATTGTCATGAGAAATTCAACAAGTGAATCATAATAAGAGGAAGGCTAAATTTAGATTTTGTGATCTAATTGTTAGATTCTATAATTTAAGTGAGATTTTGAAGTTTTCTGATACAGTCTAAATATCTGACTCTTATAGCTATTACTGTGGAGAAGTAAGGAACTTATTTTTTCCTAAAGGCTAGATTAAATAATGTCCCTACTAATTCTCTTATGTGAAGTAATGAAATACAGCCCTAATACAGGAAAAAGACCTAGATAAGTCCCCATGGAAACCATTATCATTTTCTGACCTGGTAAACAAATTGTATGAATTAAATTATTCTACAGTTTGAACTTTGTTAAATATCTCATTTAATAAATATACTATTAATATCCTTCACTCGGTGGCTTCTCTACACAGAAGGATAATTTTGGGAATTTTAGAAAAGGGATAGATAAAAGAGAGGTAATAATCAAAAGCTACAAAGTTGATATCTATCTTACATATCTGTTTCATGTAGTTCTATTTTTAGTTTTTTGAGAACCCCCATACTATTTTCCATAGTGGCTGTACTAATTTACATTCCCATCAAAGTGTACCAGCATTCTCCTTTCTCTGCATCCTCCCCAGAATCTATTATTTTCTTTCTTTTTGATAATATCATTTTAACTAGAGTGAGATGATAGCTCATTGTAATTTTTATTTTCATTTCCCTGATGATTAGTGATGTTGAGCATTTTTTCATATACTCATATGTTGACCATATACATACACTCACATGTTTCATATACAATGTATGTTGGCCATTTCTGTGTCTTCTTTTGAGAACTGTCTCTTCAGATGTTTTGCTCATTTTTAAATTGGATTGTTTGGCCTTTTTTTTTCTATTAAATTGTTTGTCTTCTCTGTATATTCTGGTTATTAATCTCTTGTCTGATATATACCTTGTAAATATTTTCTCCCATTCTGTAGGTTGTCTCCTCACTTTGCTGATTATTTTATCTGCTGTGCAGATGCTGAGTATGTATCCAAAAGAAGGAAAACTAGTATATAAAAGAGACATCTGTCCTCCCATGTTTATTGCAGTACTAATCATGGTAGCCAAGATATGGAGTCAACCTAAATGTCCATTGATGAATAAATGGATGAAAAAAATGTGGTCGATACATACAAAGGAATATTATTCAGCCATAAGAAATGAAATCCTGCCATTTGTAACAACACGCATAAAACTGGAAGACATTATGTTAAGTGAAATAAGCTAAGTGCAGATTGGAAAATATAGCATTTTCTCACTCATATATGGAGCTATAATAATTTATCTCATGGAGATAGTAGAATGATGGTTATACAAGGCTGAAAAGGGTAATGGGGTGAGGGGAGTAAACAGAGATTGATTAATGGGTACAAAAACACAGTTAGAAGGAATAAATTCTAGTATTCAATAGCACACTAGGGAAAATATAGTTAATAAGAATTTATAGTATATTTCAAAACAACTAGAGGAGAACAACTGAAATATTCCCAACACAAAGAAATAATAAATGTTCAAGGTGATGAATATCCCAATTACCCTGATTTGATAGTTACACATTCCATGCATGTATCAAAATATGACATATACCCCATAAATATGTTTAATTATATATCAATAAAAACCACCATGCAAATTGTAGTACTATACTGATTTTTAATAATAATAATAGTAGTAATATTAATAGTAGTGAGTAGCATACTATAACTGACAAAAATTTCAAATTCAAATTTTTTAACTTACTATAATCTGAACTCTGTTATTTTTCTTCTTCCAGTGAGACTAAGACATATGTTTCTTATTTAGAAAGACCCTTCAAACCATAGGCTTAAACAGTATCCTTAAACCTGGGCAGTGTTCTAAGGGACCCACTCTGGCCCTCCTCAAGTGAAGAGCCTCAGGCAAAGGGGCATGCCCACATGGATCCCATACTTTCCCCTTCTAAACCATGCCCTCGGTATATAAGACACACAAATTCCTTGTCCAAATGGCCTCAAGCCCACTTCCAGGGCCTGCCCACTTCAATGCTCAAATCACTAAATAAGAGGCCAGGCAAAAGGTCCCTACTTACATGAGTATTAACAGAGCTTGGACTGCAGAAAAAGGTAGCCATGCCCATGCACAGGAGTATACACAAGTATGTTGTGGTCAAGATAAAGCGAGGAGCTGGAAGAGAAGAGGAACAGACTATGGGCCAGTGAACTGGCTCCCACTGCTGTCACATTCTGGTGAGAAAAACTGAAGGATTTGAAATTCTGCATTTTAACATGGCCTTTTTCTAGGTGTTATGATGATCTATTTGTCAATCATTGGTAAACCAATGGCAATAGAAACAAAAGGCCAGTGAGATGGATGCCTGAACCCATGGAAAGTGTTTCCTAGCCAGCTGCAAAAGTTCAGGCAACTCATTGACTGTAAAAGCTTCACTGACTACAGTGAATGGGCTCCTACTTATTTCCTGCTTCTGAGAAAAACCTACTGCTTTTTAAATTAAGAACATAACATTATGTAATTCCAATGATCTCAATCATGTTATGTATGATCATTTCACAAGTTAAGATACTAAGAGACTATCACCAAATTAAAATATGTAGAAAAAAGTTCAGTAAGTAGAGAAGCTTATGGGAGAGGAAAAGATAGATTGAGGAGTATAGTGAACTGAAATTCTTTCCATTAGCAATTGAAATTCTGCTCCACAATCACTGTGTATGGAGATATAATTTTGTTACGAACATCTGTTTTTGAAATTTTTTTTGTGTTAAAAATATTCACTTGAAAGGTATTTATCCTCATTAGAATGTACAGGTTATGTCTGTAAATGCAGACTAGATATGGCTATAAAGATGGAAAAAAAGGTTGGGATTCTGATAATGTTTCCTAAATTCATGTGTTCATAAACTGATTCCTGAAAAATAAGAATTTAATAGTCAGACTTAAGAAACATAAGAAACCCAAGTTCTTCTGCACATAATATAAATTTTGTGGCTTCATATTTATTCCATGTACTTAGACCTTCTCCATCCATGGCCCGAGAACTCTCCTGGACCAGGTAGCCATATTCACCAGGCCTCAATTACCCCGTGTATCTGTTGATCCATCTTCCATTCTCAGTTTCTGTGTTAATTGCTGAACATAGATCTTAGTGCTATCAAACTCCTGATGTTCCCCTGAACATTAAGTGTTGAAATTTAAAAACAGAATAAGCAGCCTGTACAAGTTCATCCTCATGTCTCAAAGCAAAAATCTCCTCCATGTTTTCCCAGAACCTCTCAATGGCTTAATTGGGCCTTGCATTAACTCCCATAGGCAGCTAGTGCTACTGCTTTTCTTCTCCATTGCACTGAACCCCAGTAGCAATTATGCAACAAGTAGGAAATTCATGCTGCCCATTCAATCTCTTCTATCATGTGACACTGCATTTGGTTGTTGGCCAGGAAGGGCGGTTGCCACCATGAGATTTTAAAACATTTGCTAAACAATTAGGCAGTGTTACTCTGAGATTAGTTTGTGTGTATTTAAAAAGTGTTACTATCTTTTTTGTTTTACTTTTTAAAAACTGTCACATTAATCCTGTGTAAATTACACATACACAGAATGGATTTCTGAAGTGCAATATACTTGGAGAAGGTGAGCTACACCTCTGGCTCTAAGTTTTCTATTAACGAACACAAGCGAGCGAGAAAAGATCATTCTGAACCACAGACAAAAGTGTATCCCAAAGCTACGGTCCTCAGCCTCCAGGCTGTGAACTGGTATAGTCCATGGCCTGTTAGGAACTGGGCCACACAACAGGAGGTGAGTAGAGGGCAAGCAAGGAAAGCTTAATCTGTTATTTACTGCTCCCCATCTGTCACATCACAACATAAACTCCACCTCCTGTCCTATCAGTGGTAGCATTAGATCCTCATAGGAGCATGAACTCTACTGTAAACTGTACATGAGAGGGATCTAGGTTGTGTTCTCCTTATGAGAATCTAATGCCTGATCATCTGAGGTGGAGTTGAAATGGTGATGCTAGTGCTGAGAAGTGGCAGCAAATACAGATTATCATTAGCAGAGAGGTTTGACCGCACAATAAATGTAATGTACTTGAATCATCCTGAAACCATCCCCGCCTCTGCAGGTCTATGGAAAAATTGTCTTCCATTAAATCAGTCCCTGGTGCCAAAAAGTTTGGGGATCGCTATCCTAAAAAATACCTAACATACGCACTCCATTTTCTACAGTCACATTTTTTAAATATACAAAACAAAGTAATTAAATCCATCATTCCACATACAACTGTTATCAACATTTAAGTGACTTAGGGAAAGAGTGGTGATGATTAATTTTTGGTGGCTTCTTAAGACTGAATTCTCAGTTTTATCAACCCAATTAAGCAATACTGCTGCATGCTTTTTTCCAGTTCCCAAATCTAGGGATTATAATGATTCTCTACTTCATTCCTCAAATGGAGAAAAGAAAATAAACTTAATTAAATGCTTAAAAAATGTATACATATAATCAAGCTCCTCCCTTTCTCAAAAACATCTGATGACTTTCTGTCCAAGTGAGTACCAAATTTCTTACATGGGTCTGTACCTTCAGACTTCTGCTTCTGTGACCTTACCTTCCATCCCAGCCAATTGATAAATACATGACATTTTGACAAATTATGATAGTGCCTTATTTTTTTCTTCAGTATGGATAATCTATTAAGTCATTTCTTTATTAATTTATTTATTCAATAAACACTAAGTGAGTATCTCTAGGCACTGTCTAGATACAATAAGCAAAATAAAATCCCCTGCCCTCATGGGCTTTACATTCTAAATGGCTCATAGGTTTCGGAGATGGGGGTGAAATGTATAACAAACTCATAAGCAAGAGATACAGTTCACCTGATAGTAATAAATAGTATTGCTAATACAGCAGGGAAGAGAGCTTTGGAGTACTATGGTGGGTTAGGCTGAAATTTGGAATACTGTGGTCAGTATACCAAGGCCTCATTGAGATGGCAACATTTGGACAAACATTTGCAACAGTAGTCATGAAGGACAAGGAACTAAGAATAGAACAAATGAAAGGTGGAGAATCAGAGAAGTCAGATCATAAAAGTAAACAGGAACCAGATGATCTAGAGCATTGTAAGAATTTGGGTACTAAACAAGACAGGAAGTCACTGGATGATTTTGAGCAAGAAGTTGTGTGCTTTTATGTGTATTTCAAAAGGATCATAGGGGTTTCTGCACTGAAAACAGACTGAGGTGGGATGCAAGGCAGAAAGAGGAAAAACTGCTAAAATGTTGGAGCAATTGGAGTGAGGGACGATTGTAAATTCAACCAAAAAACAGCAGTGGAAAAGTGCAAACTAGTACAACTGACAAAATTTATTTATGAACTATATGTGGAGTGGGTAAGAAGAAGATAAATATGATGACTCTAGGATGCTGGACAAGAGAAATGCAAACAAACAAATAGATAAAAAACAAATAAATAAAGGGAGGGATTTCTATAAATGAACTTGAGAAAAAATTTAAGAAGCAGGAGGTATAACCAGGTAGGAATAATCATTAGTGTGTAGCTGGGGCATGCAAGTAGGGCAAGTAGAGATGCCAAATAGGCAGCAGAAATCACAGGTGTAAAGCTCAGGAGAGAGATCTGGGCTGTAGATAAATTTCACAGCATATCCATGGTACACACAGCTATGAAACCGGATGAGATCACTAGGAAAGGGTGCAAAACTAAAACAAAAAGAGTTTGATGACCATAGTGAGAAAATGAGGGGAAAAAAAAATGAGGAAAATAGCCTGAAAAAGAGACACTAGAATAGAATAATAAAAGGGAATATGAGCTATGGAGAGCAGAGTGGTTAGATTGCTTCAAGAAAGGGGTGATTAATGCTGCCAACGGATCAAATGAATGAGGACTTAAACCTGACCAGGATTGAGCATCATGGATATATATTTGTAAGCTCAACAAGAGTAGTTTCACTGAGAGATGTAAGCAAAATCCTGATTAATGTGGTTTCAAGAAAGAATAAAAGATGGGGGGATTAGTAACCTTGACCAATTCTGAGGGTTGTCATTGTAAAGAAAATCAAATAATTGAGGTGTTTCCTGTAGATGTGGAGTAAAGAGATAATTGCCTTCAATGTGGAAAAATTTAAGCACTTTTGAGTGCTATGTAAATTCCAAATAAGGTAATAGTAGATGATGAGATGCCCCCAAATAGACAAGAAATGTGCATAAATGGAGCTGTTGGCCATAGGTAGCTACACGGGCATTTTGATGTCAGTAACAGGAATGCAGAGAGTGTATAAATGTTGTCACAGGTAGGCAGATCTGATGATGGGAGCTTGTGAAGGCCTTTTTCAAATTGCTTCTACTGTAATTCTGAAATAGGATCTAGGTAATCAACTGTAAGTAATGGAAGAGGAGGCACTGGAGGATTAAGCAGGGATGTGAAACTGTGAAATAGTCATTTAGGACAATAAAAGAGTTAATGAACTGATGTTCATCTGAAGTTAGTGAACTTAATATAAAGAAAATAAAGTCAGATTGTTGTCTGTTTTTTTTCCCCTGGCTACATTCATCTGCAATGGTGCAGGCTCACAGTGGGCAGAAACTGATTTTTTTTTTCCCCTAGAGTTGAGATTTTGCCAGTGAAGTTATAGTAATGGAGACAATGGCAATGGACTTGAGGGTGCAGTAATTTAAACCAGCAGAGGAGGGGAAGAAAAGAGTTGAGGGATGAAGAATAATGAAAGGATAAATTACATGCCCTGGTGGGGTCAAACAATTGTTGGACTCGGACAATAAGAAATCACCCAGTAAGACAGGGTGTGGAAATCTATGTGCTAGACTTGGAGATTACTGAGGAGTAGAAATTATTGTTAATGAAAATTCTAGGGCATCGTTACAGGTAGGATTAAGTGACTTGATGCAAGTAGATAACTAAGTATTCAGAAAGAGAGTCAAAGAACTGCTAGGACAAGCCCTCATAAAAATCATGTAACTGGATATTGAAATCAAGGAATATAGCAGAAGAGGTGTTAGGGACCAACATGATGCCAGCTGCTGAAATCTTCAACAAATGAAAGGGAAGACTGATGCAGGGAGTCAGTAGATCCATGCTAAAAGAAGGTCTCAGTGAAAGACATAGTCTAGTGATGAGGTTCAAACTGAAGTGACCCCACATCCCGACCTGACAGACAAGTTCACTAGAGAATTAAAGAGCCCAGCGGGGATTAGAAAACTGAGCATTTTTTAATAACTGGGAAAAATACTATGATAAATGAGGTAAAAATAATGAGGTCTGGAATTCCATAAACAAAAACAAGAATGAAGAGAAGATAACAAAAATGTATAACACATTGCAAAATATGTTTGACAGAATTAGGTGATAGAATGGATATGGTTGACTAGAGGGTGAGGAGTAACATGCTCACTGTGGAGCGTGTTGAGTTACGTGTCTGCAGTACCTTCACATGATGACATCCAAGGCACAGCCTGAAGCATATGTCTGGAGCTCAAGCCAAGCGATACTATGTTGGGATTCACTGGTATAACTGAAACCACAGAAACCCATGGAAAATTCGTAAGTGAATCATAGGATTTGAGGCCACAGTCTCAAACTGTCCTAATCAAAAGCTTGTGAAAGCAATTCTTCCTATTAAAATAATATGTGTAGCTGTAGTGGTAGTCACCAAATAAAGGTAGCTAGTGGTTGCAGCAATAGTAATAAAAATAAAATGCTACCTAGGAGGAAGAGTAAACTTCAAGGCCTATTGTCCCATATTTTAATTAAAGAAAGCATATTCCTTTCAGAAAAATTAGGAAAAAGTTTAAGCCTCTTAGACAAAGTCGCTCAGAGTTAGAGTCACAAAGGAGTTAGAAATGTAGAGGAAATTAACCAGATAACATCTTAACTCTAATATATTCTATGAGGGAGGACTCCACTTCCTTTCCATTCTTTTAGTTCTTTCTTTTCAAAATACCCTCATAGTTTACAGGGGAAACACAGAGATGCTCTATACAGCACCTTTTCTCCCTTTTCCAACTTATATGACAGATAATGGACCTCCCCTTCATTGAAGCCTCCCCAAGCCGCTTCAGAATTTTCAGACTACCTCTGAATTGTCAAGGTAGTGGTATGAGCAAACAAACAATTGAGTGACTATATCTATTTATATGCCTTTGTTAGTTTATTAAGAGACAAAATAACCACAGTGTGAAATTATAAAGGTGGAGACAATATTTTATTCAATTTTGGTGATTTAATCAAGTACATTTCCTGACCCAAAACAGACATGCAGTAAGTGTTGAATGAAAAAAAATCTGAATATTTTCCCTAAAAGATCTAATCAAAACTGCACATTACTGAAACAGCTTGAATGAAGTTCAGGAATCTTTTACCTCGATCTTGATCCTAAAGTTTTGGCATTTTGTGCTTAGAGTATTTTAGCAATCTGTGTAGAACTCAGATCTTTCCTATTTTCTTGTAGCCAATAACTAGGGTGTTGTCAGGGGAACTAGACAAATAAGGTCAGCATAAAAGGAATAAAGGCATCAAACTCACCATTTTCTGATTATAACCTTTGTGACTAAATAAGCCAGGTACCTAAAGTTTTTTGAGATTCGTCTTATTCCTTTTCCCTTATGTCACATCTCCATACATAGGTAAATCCCACTGGTGAATTTGGTTTAGGTGTAAACTGAAACTCCCAACACACAAATTTTGCTGATGAGATAAATGAGATTCAGAAAAGTTGTTACTTGTAAGGAGCCAATGAAGTAATAAGTTTTAGAGCTTTGACTTTCACCTATACTCGCTGACTACAAAGTTCAGCCCTGTGTATAGAATATATATCATTTAGAACTGAACAATATTATTTTTTATATATTATTTTAGAATGTTATGGGGCTACAAATGTTTTAGCTACATGAATTGCTTTTGTACAGTTTGAGTCAAAGTTATAAGTGCGCCCATCACCAGTACCGGTTAGGAATGATTTTACCCATCCCCTCCTCCCCCTCCCACCTACTAGATTTCTGTCAATTTTTTTACTTGCATATGTGCACATAAGTGTTGATAAATTAGTTCCAATTTAATAATGAGTGCTTGTTTTTCCATTACTGTGATACTTCACTGAGGAGAATGGTCTCCAGTTCCATACAAATTGTTACAAAAGGTATCAAAAGATATTAGTTCACCATTTTCTATGGCGGAGTAATACTCCATGGTATACGCATACCACATTTTATTAATCCACTCATGAATTGATGGGCACTTGGGTTGACTCTATATCTTTGCAATTGTGCATTGTGCTATGATAAACATTCAAAGGCAAGTGTCTTTTTTGATAAAATGGCTTTTCGTCCTTTGGGAAAATACCCATTAGTGGGAATGAGGCATCAAATGGTAGTTCTACTTTTAGTTCTTTGAGGTATCTCCATACTATTTTCCATAGAGGTTGTACTAGTTTGCAGTCCTACCAGCAGTATGTAAGTGTTCCTTTCTCTCTGGATCCATGCCAGCATCTGTTATTTTGGGATTTTTTGACAAAAGCCTTCTCACTGAAGTTAGGTAATATCTCATTGTAGTTTTGATTTGCATTTCACTGATTGAGAATTGTTTCATGTGTTTATTGGGCATTAGTTTATCTTATTATGATAAGCTTCTGTTCATGTCTTTTACCCACTTTTTTATTGGGTTGTTTGGTTATTTCTTTCTTATTTGCCTGAGTTCTTTTTAGATTCTAGTTATTAGCCTTTTTTAGAATATAGCATGCAAATATTTTCTCCCATTCTGCTGGTTGTCTGTTCACTCCATTATTGCTCCCTTGGCTGCGGAGAAGCTTTTTAATTTAGTCATTTCTCATTTATTATTTTTTGTTGTTGCTGTCAGTGCCTTTGGGGTCTTCTTCATAAGTTCTTTGCCTAGGCTAATATCTAAAAAACTTTTTCTAACATTTTCTTCTAGAATTCTTAGAGTTTCATGTCTTAGGTTTAAGTTTATTATCCATCATTAATTAATTTTTGTGAGTGGTGAGAAGTAAGGATCTTGTTTTAATTGTCTACCTGTGGCTATCCAATTTTCTCAGCACCATTTATTGAATAAGGATTCTTTTCCCCAGTATATACTGTCCACTTTGTCAAAGACCAGATGGCAATATGAGGATGATTTTATATCTGGGTTCTCTGTCCTGATCCATTGGTTTATGTCTTTGTTTTTGTGCCAATCAAAGGCTGTTTTGGTTACTAAAGCCTTAAAATATAACTTAATTTATAGTAACTTAAAATTTTACTGATTTCTCAAACTGTATACCTAATAATCCTTTTGACAAAATGGTATTAAACATTAAAGAATATAAGCCAAATGCAAATTACTTGCATTTCATGACACATAACCATTTTTAGAATACTGCATTTATAGAAGGGGATTTGTTTTACAAATTATACCCATAATATAGTGTAATTGAGCTGACATCCATGAGTAGGAAAAGATAGAATTTTGTGTCATTGATTTATTTTCCTATTGTTTATATAATGCTATGTGACTGCCACAGTTCTAAACAAGATGTGCACTATATTAAAGTCCTATTTCAATTATACTATAAATTTACACTCTGCCAATATATTTGAATGTGTGTGTGAGATAGTATACGATAACTTTGTTACTGCCTATGAAATACAATATTTATCAAGTTTATTTTTAAGAAAAGATTAAGAGCATAGTTAACTAAAGAGTGTTTTCGATTTTTTGATTTAAAGTTTTCTGAAAAACTAAAAATAGATAAGTGCCAGGCATTATAATAGTATTAAATTACAAAACTATTTCAAAAACTATTAATATGTAAAATGAAGTTTGCTATTTATTTGGCATTCATTCGATAATTATTTTTAATATTCTTGGGCAGACTCTCTATGTCTTTTTTCATGTAACAGAATTCTGCTCCAAAGAGTGCTGCTTTGTTTCTGATAAATTACATGCAATCTCCTAGAACTTAGAGGCAATTGCCCTAGGGGTTTACCCAAAGTCAGGAAATTAAGTATTATCTACATTTAATATTACAGAAATAGAAGGTAAGTTCCATTTTCTTCATTCATTGTAGTTTGGCTAATTTTCTGATACGATATTTCAAAATAGTGAGTTTAATTTTCTTATGTTTTGTACCAACAGAACCCATATTCTAATCTGTCATAAAGTGTTTAAGAGTAATGGGTAACACCTGGGTAGATAAAATGAGATAAAATAGGGGGGATCTTAAAGGAGATCAACTTTCTTTGATGGATGTTGAAATAAAAACTTCTTTAAAATCTGAAATGTGTAGCTGGTTGGTGAAATGGAGCAGATTTTATAAATGAACGACACAATGTGATTGAACACAGTGTAGGAAACATGATTCTTTTTATTATGGTCCTTATTAAAACAACAATTGCAAAGGTTGTTACCTGGTAAAATATATCAAACACATATGTCTCTGTAAGTTTCCCCCCCTTGATAAGAGGGGAAAAGCATATGTCAGTAATGAAATGAATCTTGAACTTTGGAAGTAAAGGTAAATTTGATACTTTGAATGAACAGATATCTTGTTTGACTAGAAATAATCATGGTTCCAATTTCTTGTCAAACATGTTAGTTTCTTGCTGTCAGAGAATGCTGTTCCATTTCTGATATTTCACCATCAGTCTTTTGCTATTACAAAACCAATGCTGTTGGCTGTCAGGACTTTACAGTTTCAATTGGCAGACTTATCTGTCTTCAGCAGGATTAGACAGAAATATTTCTTATTCAGAGGCTGCTCCTGCAGAAGACGGCAGCAGCCCCAGGAAATTTGAGTACATTAGCTTCAAAGGACCTGTCTGCCACCCTTCTGACAGTACACTCTGCAAAGTACCTTCCGATCTCCTGCTCCCTGGGCAGTTTTCTCTGCATCTTAAATATGTATTCTTGGCATTACATGAAACTTCAGCAAGTTCTATGTTTTACTATTAATTTACATAAATATAGGTATGGCCATAGATTTTATTCAATTGGCACTAATTCTGTCTGGGAAATGCCACAAAAATCATGGGAGAAGTAGACAATGGGAGTAAGATTAATTAATGTTGGTAGAACAGATCTAAACAAGAGACTAAATGAGAATAAATGAGAATGTTTTACCAATTGTCTATAACTTTAAAATAGTGCTTTTCTTAAAAAACATATGCTAAATAAGAGTTTCAGTTATTATTTATTATTTACAATAAAGAGAAGTTGTCAGAGGAAGTCTAGTGCTTTAGCTATTTGCCAAGAAAAAAACCCCAGTAATTATTTATATATTTCAGAAAAGATGAAAACTGCTTCCAAGAATCACATCTGCATTTTATTTTTCTTCTTTGTCCTTTTTCTCTCCTTACCATTCCCAGACTCTCACCTTTTCTCCCCCAGAGAAGACCAAAGGAATTATTGGAGGTCTAAAGTATACTTGTGTGCATGTATGTGTTTCCTTTTCCCAGTGGACTACATCTCTTGGTATTTATATGCCTCTAAAATTTTATCAAGTGCTTTATAATCTATTCATTGAATATTTTATTACTCCATAAAATCTGCAAACATCTCTACTTAGAAAATCCCAACCTTCTCTGTAGCATGGGAAAATAGCCTGTAACATTGAAAAATGTCAATGACCACAGCTGAATTTGACTGTATATTTCTGTGAAGACAGAAATACAATCTATACAGAATATTCCTTTAATTCTCATTTTCAACATGCTATGTTGGTAAATCATAGGGTCGATTTGGTTTATGTTACTGTTTTTGCTGTCACTGCGGGGTTTTATTTATTTTGCCACCCACTTTCAGGAGGATATCAATTGATGAATAAGTAGAGTGCTTCACTGTCTTATTCAGGGAAACAATATAGTCTGTTCTTTCCTTATTTGGATGAATTTTAAGTAGATTTTTAAGGCATAGCCATGAAATGCAGTTCATGGAATAATGATAATCAGAAGCCCCTACCGGGAAAGGTAGATGATTTTACATCTTATGTTGCTTTGCTGCAAAGAGAGTAAAAAAGAGTCTTTTTTAATTAATACAATTGTAACGACATAAAATATATCATAGTCTATAGCTTTAAAGCTCAATGGAAATGAAAATCTAACCAACAAATGCTTAATTTGATCAATAAAAATAACTGTACTGCATAATTGTTATTTAATACTGATTTATTTCTCACAAGGGCCAAAGAAAAGATACAATGTAAACATGTGGCACTGTCTCTTTAGGGTTTACTTCACATTCACAGATTTGATTATCATTAAATACCTTGCCCTCATACACATTTGCAGTTATCCCTACTAAAACGCAGTTGACTAATTACATTAGGTTTTTCTCATAGGAATTACGTTTCTAATTTTATAATTACATTTAGTGCTTTTCTTTGGCAAAGTCTTCCACATCTCAGTCAAGCTGCAGAATTTAAATTAAAAACGGCACAGTGATGCCATTAGCTCATGGTCCATTATGAAGTTCTCATATCTGTCTGTTACATGACATGGATCTAGTCAAATGACCATTATCAACTAAGCATTATGGGAGCACACAGGAAGAACAACTTATTTTCCCTGTAGGTGTTTGCAAAAATTTCACAGAAAATATTAATTCATTCCTTCTCAAAACAAATATTAGTTTATTACCTACTATGTGAGAAATACTAACCACAAAGTTGTACCTTAAAGTAAAAATATTAATGAATCTTAAAAGACATTTCATCTTTGAGTGTAATTTTCAAAAAACAAAATCCTTCTTTCTCTGACAGTCTGTGTGTGCATGTGTGTAATTGTATATAAACAGAAAATTATTAGACATTATTAGACAAATACTCAATATAAGTTTTTCAATGGACCATAACCATAAATGACAGTTTATATTGTAAATATTATAGGAACTGCTTTAGACTGAGGCTTTGATATACCCTTTCGAACCCTTGAAAAAAATAATCAAGAAATCAGTTGCTTATCCAGGAAAGGGGGAAATGGGACTTCATAATGCATCATTAGTAAATAATCTATAAATTCCATGCATCTATTTCATTTATGTGTCCCTGAACCCACTAAAAATGTATTTACTCAACCTCATCATCAAGAGAGAAAACACAAATGAATTAGATACACTGTGCTCTTATGATGTATTCACCTCAATGTTCTGTGTCTGAATATAGACAAGTTCTAATTCACAATTTTTTAAAATATTTATCAGTCTTAAACTAATAATATGTATATTGCCAAACATGCTACTTTTTATCCCCATTGATGTTTATTGGCTTTGGTTTATATAATTCTACATTGCCTATTTTAGAAATCAACATTACAGTGAAATGCAATCTTTTAGGTGAGAGAGAGAGAGAGAGCAAAAGCTGAAAAGGAGGCATAATTCTAATATTATCACAGAAAATAATCTGTTTTCATTATGTTGTGATGATCCATTTTTTTCCCCTAAGTGTGATTTTCTAAATAGAGAAGCAGCTTATTTTCTAGTATTTATTGCCTCTCTAAGTTGTTTTTTATTAGAGATTGTATTGCTTCAATCTGACATTTTGCTAATATTGGTATGGTTTTTCCTACATTTTCTGTCATTAAAAATTATGCATGCCTCAACAACACCATATCCCAATTGAGTCATATCAATGTAAATAAAAATGCAAAGAGGCAAAGTCGATAATATTACCAAAAAATTGGTGTTTAGGGTATAATATGGAGATTCATACTGCACAGATGTTCAGCAGAAATGAGATCTGCACCTCAATTGAGTAAGAGTATTACCTGTTTTATTGCTCTGTCTATGTACAGCAGGCAAGGGTAGAGAGACTGTGACCTTGAATGCATCACAGAAGAACATGCTGCTTTAGCAAAAGAAAAAAATATTTTCTTATGGATACATATGCTCAGTTAAAAAATAGTAATGATAAAAAGTTAAAGATTTTTAAAAATTAAACCAACAAACATGACAATATCTAGTGTTTAGATCTAGGATGGAAGCTGTAAATGCATAATTTTAGTCAAGATTTAAAAAATAAAAGAAAAAAATGCTTTATTCACTGAGATTAGAGATTCAAAGAATAAGTCAGTCTCTACCACTTTTACATTATATAACCAGATAATAATGAGTTATTATTTGTAATGTGATTGTTGTGCATTTTTTTTTTCTGGGAAAGTCCCGCAAAGGTAACTGATCTTGTGGAGTTTATAACTAACTTATTTTCCCTCTCAATGTGTATGTATACATACATATGTATACATTTACTTATTTATTTTAAAGTTTAGTTCTTTCCATTCCTAATACTTTGAAAATGATAGTCGGAAACAATAGTTACCAATTAATTTCAAAAGAGACAACGCTCATTTCTAATGAAATTTGAGCATCATCATGAAAAAACAAAACAAAATAAAAACAAACAAAAAATACCTCTGGCCTTCCCTAAATCAAGGTGGTTCATCTTCCTAAACTCCCTTTCTTATTTTAGCTTGACTTTCCATTCAGCAACTAGTTATCTGGGGGAATAGTAGAGTTAATTGGGTCTTAGAGACAAGCATTTTCTGAAATTTGACATTTCTTCACTAATACACATAACCAATAGATGTAACTGACATTTTCATATTTGCCAGAAAACTGGAACCCATGTCTCCTCAAATAGATATCAGATTTTTTTTCTTCCACTCAACAAAAATTATCTAAACAACTACAGTGGTCCAGCAGAATCTTAACAGATGTTTTACACATTTCTTGTAAGTGTGAACATAAATAATACAAGGGAACTGTTGTGTGACCGAATATACAAACTGGAGTTCACCATGATATCTCAATGTGATAAACTTAAAACTCCTCTCAGCCTCATCCATTCTCTTTTAAATTTTGGAAGCCACTGTTCCCCCAGATGTTCTCTTTTCCTCTCACACTTCTTCCCTGCAGTCTTGTCCTACTTATTCCTCCTTCTCTAGAACAAATTGATTTTCTTCTGGTCTCAGAAAGAACAACATTAGCATTTTCATCAAAGTATAGACAATGGTTTATTCATCCTCTGGTCCTAAAGGCTCAGTCTGGGTGGAGATAAGTTTTTTGAAGCAACTTTCAAAAAGGCAGATCTCTTCCTACTATAGGCATACATACTGCCTTTTAACAAATAATTTTTCTGTTTATCTTTAGTAATACTAAAATTTTATATATGCATTTTTCTTTAAAAGACAATTATTTCCAAGGTATTAAAGGACATCACAAGAAATCAATTATGTCAGGCTTCATGGATTGGGGAAAGCTTAGGTTAGGGGTTAAAAAATAAGTATGATTTTAATAATTAGAAATACAGTGGTCAAAAGGCTTAAGTTAGTCCAACAGGGAATGTATGTAAAAGGGTTCTAGAAAAAAATGGCAGATTTTGGAGACAAAGTTAAAACAAGTGAATAGAAAATTACAGGATAATCAGAGGAAATATGCTATCAATGTGTCCCTATACAAGTGGTTATCTTTGTTCATGGAGAAGATTTATTAATTGTAAAAATGCAAAGGGACTAAGTAAGAAGGGTTCCAAAGGGCTCTCTGCCACAACTGGACTCCAGATAAAGGTGATGACTGAAATCCTTCCCTTTCATCTGCCGAGTTCCCAGTGAGTATTCTCAGCACTAAGGTTGAAATACTTCTATGTATTAGAAAGAATATATATGCTTAGGATTCCAATTTGAAACCATTTTCCCCATTGTTTCATTCCTAGTATAAGAACAAATATCTCCAAGGTCTGCATCTTTACCTTCAGGATGTGTAAAGCCAGCAATTTGTCTGATGAAACTGATAGTTAACAGTTAAGATTGAGAGAACATAGGAGATAGTATATACAGGAAAGAGAAAAGGGGATAAAAAATAAAGCCTTGGATAATGCATATGTCGTTTGTGTGTGTGTGTGTGTGTGTGTGTGTGTGTGTATGTTCAAGTGCATGTATCCTAAAACAACAAAAATGAGAGAGAGATTTTTGCTGCTTTGGGCCATGATGAAAAAACAGGGTCTAGATTTGTTCATTCCCCCACTTATAACAACCAAAAAGGGGCAAAATATATAAAACAATGATTTTCAACATCAAGCAATAAACAATCATTCCTTGAGAGAAACAATGTTGAAAAATCTGTAATTGTGTACCAACTATTACGTTGGTGCAAAAGTAATTGCGGTTTTAGCATTGTTGAAATTTGCCACTTGCTATTGGAATTGCATTTGCTATTGGAATACATTCTTAAATAAATGTGGTTATATGACACATCATTTTAGTGTGCATTTTGTTTTTTTTTGCTACTGACTTATTACTTGCTGTTTATTTTATATTTATTTTAGACTATGGAAATGATATTAGACAAAAAGCAAATTCCAGTGATTTTCTTATTCAAGTTCAAAATGGGTCATGAAGCAGCGGAGACAACCGGCAACATCACCAACGCATTTGGCCCAGGAACTGCTAAGGAACCTACAGTGCAGCAGTGGCTCATGAAGTTTTGCAAAGGAGATGAGAGCCTTGAAGATGAGGAACTCAGTGGCCTGTCTTTGGAAGTTGACAACAACCGACTGAAAGCAATTGTTGAAGCTGATCCTCTTACAACTGCATGAGAAATTGCCCAAGAACTCAACATTAACCATTCTATGGTCATTCCGCATTTGAAGCAAAGTGGAAACATGAAAAGGCTCGATTAAGTGGGTGCCTCATGAGCTGACCAAAAATTAAAAAAAAAAAAATTGTTTTGAAGTGTTGCCTTCTCTTATACACAACAACAAGGAACCATTTCTTAATTGGATTGTGACATGCCTCGAAAAGTGGATCTTATACAACAACTGGCCATGATCAGCTCAGTGGCTGGATCAAGAAGAAGCTCCAAAGCACTTTCCAAAGCTAAATTTGCACCAAAAACATGTCATGTCACTGTTTGGTAGTCTGCTGCTGGTCTGATCCACTACAGCTTTCTGAATCCCAGCGAAACCATTACACCTTAGAAGTATGCTCAGCAAATCAATGAGATGCCACAAAAACTACAATGCCTGCAGCCAGCATTGGTCAACAGAAAGGGCACAATTCTTCTCCACGACAATGCCCGACTGCACATCACACAATCACCACTTTAAAGCTTGAAAGAGACTTTTGAAATTTGATAATTATGTGCCTAAATAACGCCTGGACACAAATGTATTTTTCAACTTCATTCCCTTTGCTGTTGCTGTCTCCTTATTCCTTGAATGGCTTTCATGTCCTTTTCGTCATACTGAATTTCTCTTCCTTCTTCAGTGTTTAGTTCAAGAGCTGTTGTTTCTATGAAGTCTTCATAGATTTCCCTGTCAGAATGAATTATTCCTTCCTCTGGCTTCACTAAGAATGTTACTTTTGCTGTGGTTTAGCACTTATTTTAATTTGACTTTTTGTTTGTTTATATCTCTAATATCTTTCTCTGGTTTAAAAATTAAAAGATGTTAAGATTTATCGTCTATCTATGCCTACCTTACATGCATGACCCACACAACATTCAGAATATTTTCCATACACAATCATGTAATAATATTCTTATGCTTCAAACTCTTCATGGTTTATTATCTTACTTAAGTTAAATCTGCGACCCTTATCATCATCTTCAGTAAAGCTTAACATGTTCCGTTTCTCACTTGCCTCTATAATCTCCTCTTACCACCCACCCTTTGGTCTCTCAGTTCCACTAACATTACCTCCTTTCCAGTCTTCAAATATACCCATATTTTGGCACCTTATGGTCTTTGCACTGGTTCTTTCTGCCATCTTGAATGATCATTTCTCTTACTTTCTTGTCCTAGTTCGAATATCAACTATTCAGAAAACCATCCGACCTAGCATGCCACTCACCTGGACACATTTTACCATATCATTTGTTATGTTTATTAAAACATTTATCACCAACTGATACTTTGTTATTTTTTACAGACCTCAATCACTAACATATTTTTTCAACTAAGGAGAGCACTTTCCTCTCCTATTTATTGCTATTGTTATTTCAGTGGCTAGAATAGACATTCAAAGAATATTTGCTGATAAATTACTTGATTTATAACACCCCTGTGACAGGTTGAATTCATTAATGGCCTCATTTTGTTATTCTTCCATCTATCTACACTGTTCATGTTAATTTTTAATTTTTCTCATAAATGAGACAGGTTGTATTTACCTCTACTTGGGTTTTGACTGAACTTTAACTGTGTTGCCTAATAAAAGTGTGGCAGAAGTGACTATGACCATTCTAAGCCTAGGCCTCAAGAAGTCATCTGAATTTCCACTTGACCGTTCTTGTACAAGTTAGCATAAAGATATGTTCAGGATAGACAGCTGAAGGATGAACCACATGAATCACAGATGTTCTCTGCAATTGTCCCAACTGAGGCCATCCCAGAACAACCAACAACCAGCTGATATAAGAAATTTTAACCAAGGGCAGCAGAAGAACATGATATGCAACTGACTATATATAGATACTTGAATGAGCCCCAACAACGCTAAAGGAAACTTTCAGCCAATCTACGGATTCATGAGCTAAGCAAATGAGTGTTGTTTTAAGCCACTGAGTTTTTGAGTGATTTATTATATAGAATCATTGTGGTATATACCACAGTATCTTTCACATCAGAGTCAATAAGTATTTCTGAGATTTCTCCAAATTATATATCTGAACTTCTTTGAGCTAAAATTTTGCATCTGCCACTGCCTCACGTCTTTCTAAACTGAAAGCAACATTTTTTATCAAAGTCAGCCTCCTTTCTCCATGCCCCAGGCATGAAGCGCTAAACTTTATATCAGCACTGACTACAATTTTCAGTCTTTTTATTCAATGTCACTATGGTTTATCAATTATTTCTAAATGGAAACTCTCCAATCCATACTTTCTTGTCTACTTTTAATGCTACCATGTGAGTTCAGCACCTCCAGACTTCAAACCTAATAAAGTATAGTAAAAGTTACTGAATAGTAACTTACATTGCATAATGTTTTAAAATGTTCAAAGCATTGTCACACAGTATTCTATTTAGTGGCTGTAACCATCTTATGAAGCATTCTACATAGACCTTCCTATCTTCACTATAATGGTGATAAAACAAAAGCTCTGAGAAGATAAGGAAAAGCTTGGGACCTCTATGTTCTAGTCCAGAGTCCTTTCCACTGCACTTTATCTTGCCAACTTTGATGGCCTTCTAACTTTCTTTACCTAGCTTCAGTTTATACTCATTCTGCTCACAAAATGCTATCAGATGAGTTTTCCTCAGACCACACTTTCATTCTGCTGTTGAAAAGCTTGTATATCTATTATTTATAATATTAATTTCAAAATTTTTAGCTAAAATTTAAGACTTTTACCAACTGTTTTCAATGTTTGTGGTGACCCTCAAGACCTCAAGAATATCCATACTATGGCCAGGTGCGGTGGCTCACGCCTATAATCCTAGCACTCTGGGAGGCTGAGGTGGGCGGATCACTCCAGGTCAGGAGTTCGAAACCAGCCTGAGCAAGAGCGAGACCCCTGTCTCTACTAAAAATAGAAAGAAATTCATTGGTCAACTAAAAATATATAGAAAAACTTGGCCGAGCATGGTGACACATGCTTGTAGTCCCAGGTACTCGGGAGGCTGAGGCAAAAGGATTGCTTGAGCCCAGGAGTTTAAGGTTGCTGTGAGCTAGGCTGATGCCATGCACTCTAGCCTGGGCAACAGAGTGAGACTCTATCTCAAAAAAAAAAAAAAAAAAAAAATCCATACTAAAATATGTCTTCTACTTTAATAAGATACATTTTACTAACCACTATCAACACCTCTGTTAATTGCCCCTTTATAAATGCTTCTTTAGTTAAGTGATTTGAGGATACATCCTGGTTATAACTATAAAATGTACTGCTTCTGGGCCCAGCCTGGAATGTTTTCCTTAAATCTTCCATCTTTGCTCTCCCTTATGGTACTGTTCTAAAAATATATATTTTAGTGGAACAAATCACATATTGAGTGATTTGTCTCAAAATTATAAAGATGATACATTGTTTACTGCCAGGGCCCTAATATATTGCAAAAAAAAAAAAAAGCCTCTTTAGTTTTGATTTTTCTATGAAGAAATTAATATATATTAGGTTGAGAACTCAGATCCCCAGTATAGGAAGTATGGTGAGAAGTGTAAGAATTAATATAATCTGAAGTTTAACCACAAACAAAAGAGCTTGGGTGATAGAGTCTGTTAAGTTTCAAATTCCTTGAGCATAGAGCAGGGTAGAGAAGGATAAAGAACATATTCTGAAAGTAAATATAAAATATCCAGCCCAATTTACAATTTTTGGCACACGAAATCACTTTTTTTTCCCCTTTAAGCTGAATGAATTATCTTCCTAAACATAAGAAGACCTTTCAGTCACTCTGCCATAACAGGTAATGCCAATCCACTCCCACCTGAAACCTTAACTCTAATATTAACCACCACTTGTGTGATCTAAACAAGGTAAGAATGAAAAGGAGTAGAAGAAAGAAATAATTGATTAATATAAAGTTGACATAAGTGCCACAGTCCAGGCTTCTGCAGTTCATTTGAGGCTATGATGAAAATGACAAGTTCCTTCTTCCAGTACGTGCCAAGCTCCTAAACCAGTACTTTACTAGATAGAGTCCTTTACCAGGAAGATTACACAAAGGGCTTCAAAAATGCTGTCCTTATAGAATAGCGTAAATTGAGACCCTTGATCTGAAATGGGATGGCATAACACATCATGACTGTGGATAAGGTATTTTCTAAGTCCACAGATGTTGGTACTGTAGACAAGGCAAGAAAATTTATTTTATAAATACATGTCTATTACAATGTAGTCAAATCTTTATCCAGGAAGAGGTCTAGCATAATCATCCTGTCATCAGGCAGTTCACTGGTTCTCCCCAGAAGCCATGCCACATGGCCGGCCTGTGATAGTCCTAGGTTCAGCACTCAGCAGATCTAAGAACCAGTCTAAGGAATTTGAGGCTTTTGAGTGTATTACAGCTGTCTCATCATTTCTTGCCCCTTTGCACTAGATGCCCTCTTGTGTGCAATCGCATTGGACCAAATAGCCTTACTCTCTGTGTCTATGCCAAGAGGTCTTTCTACATAACGGTTGCACAGATATCCTATCACCAAGTCTGCAAATCTTATTCTTTCAAAATCTCAGAAACCATCAGGCAGGGAAGCCTACATCATGTAGTCCACAGTGGCCACCTTTCCCAGGCAGACAGCAAGCCAGAGAAGGACAGATTGGGGGATGGGGATGCAGGGATGGCTGAGGAATTTTAAATAAGAATAATCATAACTGTAAGTGATTCCATTTTGTCTGCCCCAAGGCTAACCTCTCCTTTGGCTTAGTTCAGGCTATACTAAATTATATTGCAGTATGACTAATAGGGTAGAAAATCAGCCAAGTTTATATCCCCTTCCCGCTACAATTTTATTGATATTTTTAATTTCTTTCATGTAGTGAACTAAGTATTAATAACTCAGCACCAGAATAATTTAGATATCAATCTATACATTTATTCTTGGCAGCATCAGACTATTATCTTTGGTTCATAATATTATCTCTCACTCATAACATTTTAGATTCTTCAGAAAAGGTTTTTGGGAAAAATACTTTAAAGTAATCTTCATTTTTTCAAGTGACAAAAATTTCTATTGCCTTCTCTGAAGTATTCACTTTCATATGTATTTGCTATTTTTTGGTAATCTTATCCACACTAACTGAGGGTATTTCTCCTACAATAATATAAAGCTACACATGTCGTTAGAGACATCTTTGCCTGTGAATCTCTCCCCCTGGGGCCTTGGCTACTTACAACAGTGTGGTTCTCCACAAGAATCTGGGCGGTTTAAAAAATATGGTTGATTAAACTGTTCAAAACAAAACTGTAAATGAAATCAGGCATCAGTATTTTTAATAACTACCTTGAATATTTTAATGTTTGAAATAACTGACTCACTTAAAGGCCTTCAGATTCTCTAGTTCTTAAGCTAGTCTTCTCAATTCGCAAAATTGTTTTGTGTTTGTTTTCTAAAAATATATTATGTATTCTTGCCTCAAATTATGTTTTTAAATTGCATCCTTTATTGTATCAGACAAGTCATTGAGTCTTCAGTTTTACAAACTGACCTTCTTGAGCATATTCTTTGATGTCATTTCTGTAAATAAAAATAATGACAGCTGTAGGAAAATGATAATTTACTTACTCATGATGGTGATAATTATCTTTAAAGAAATCTGTTGAATGTTATTGCAATTTATAAAAAGGCAAATTATAAATTTTAACTCAAATGTGCATCATGGGTAGATTCGTTTACTTGAGAATATTAATAATTAAAAGTCCTTAATTATCTATTAAATGATATGGTCAAAATGTCACAAGGAAAGTTTAATTTTGGGGGCTAAATGATTTTATAAGTTTTAAAAGTTTCACCAGTTTTTTTATTACTATATATAATATATATTATGATATATAATATATATTATTACTAAATATAATTCTTTATTAAAAGACAAAAGAAACATGGAAAACAGTGGAGCACATACACACGCAAAAAAAAATGAACCCAAATCCCCAAATTTAGAAAGAAATATACAAAGTTTAGTACAAATTTTTTCAGTATTTTTAGTGATAATGTTTCCAAAGACTCTGAAAGTTATCACGGAAGTACTTCTTGTGAATTTATGAAAGAATTTTGATAAATAGAGCCCCTTTCAAAACTATTTCCTTCATGCCATCTGATTCTAACATCCACTATCTCTTTTTCAGTTACCTTTGACATCTCTAGCACTATTCCATCAATATCGTTGGTTATCTTAATAACTACATAGAATACTTCTTAAAACACTGACTTCTCAAATACTTATACCAGAGGTGGGGAACCTTCAGCCTTAAGGCCACATGTGACCTTCTAGGTCCTTAAGTGCAGTCTTTTGAATTCAATTTTACACAACAAATTCATTTATTTTTATTAATACATTTTTTGTTCATCTTTTATATTTTTATTTTATTTTACAGTTAAAATGAATGCATTTAACATACCAAATAATTTTTAAAGTTTCAAAGAAATAATCCTCCCAGATTGACCAGTGTAATTAGAACATTAGTAAGCCATCGGGCTAAATTGCTGGCTGCTGCACTCATGATTTACCTCTATCTTCCCCTGCCTGACTGGCGCCACTACTGCAAGAGGGGACTAGTTGAGGAGACTTTATGGGGGTTGAGTATGCCAGTTTGTTATCAGCGTTTGACAACAGTGCACTATGTTTCCATTGGAAGTGGAATTTGTGATTAGTTGCACAGCTAGACAGTATTTTTTTAATTCTGTCTGCTCAACAGCCCATAATGTCAAAGAAGACTAAGGGAATGCTGAGGGAAGAAAACAGATTTTTTAATTATGAGGATTGGGAATTGCAACATTATCTTGTTTCCGCTAAAGATAAGTTGATTTGCTTGCTTTGTGGTATTGCAATATCAACATTGAAGAAATCCAATGCTCATCAGTATTATAACACTCATAAGGACCACAAATATTTTAAATTAGAGGGAGAGGCACAAAAAGTTGTATTGCAGAAATTAAAAGATGAAAATCAAAACAATGACAATTCCTTCAAGCAGTAATAAGACCTGGAAATAATGCCACAGAAGCAACTCACAAAGTAGCTTATATACTCAAGAAAAAAATGAAAGCCATTCAGTGCTGTAGAAATTGTGAAATCAAAATTGTGGGATGTTTAGACCTCAATAATGTTTCAAAGTACAAACAACTGCATCTTTCAAGGAGAACCATAACTGATTGGCAGCATGAATTAGCCTTCAGCTTAACAGAACAACTTCATGCAATACTTCAAAATGAATAAATATATTATTCAATTGGTTTGGATGAATTAACTGATACTAATAGAGGCAGGTTTTATACTTTAGTCAGGTCATATCAGAAGATTTTCTTTGCCACGAAGAGTTACTCGTTTTGGGCACTCTTGTGAACAGAACACAACCACGATGGAGAATAGATATCTTTAACAACTTCCAAGATAAATGTCATGAAGTTGGACTAAATCTGGCAAATTTAGTGGTTGTATGTACAGACAGAGCACTTTCCATGACAAAAAATATGAAGGGTTTATTACACAGATTTAAAAAATAGTATTAACAGATCCATACGCTCTCATTTCTTTTCATTTTATCTTGGATCAGCAAAATCTCTGTTCCAAACCTCCTATTTTAAGTTATACTTTGCAACAAGTTACATGTATTATTAACTGTATTCCTGCAAATGCAACAGGGAATCATCGGTTTCATGCTAAAATTGAATGATGTGGATTCAATGTGGATTTCCTGCGTCATTCTAAAGTGTGTTTGCTTTCACAGGGATAGATGTTGGCCAAAATGTTATCTTTGTGAGAATAGATAGTTAAATTTTCTGAAGAACAGAATCAGCAATGTGAATTTTTAAAAGAAGATTTCTATAGGAATGCAGCATTTCTGTGTGATATGTCAAATCAAAACAACTTGAATATTTCTTTGCAACATGAAACTAAGTCTGTATGAGGTATGTGGAAAAAAATCCAAGCATTTGAAACACGCTTTTTCTAAACACTACTTCAAAAAGAAATTTCAGATGAATATTGTCTCCAGTTAGCAAAGGTCATTGATGAGCAGCATGATATATATCAATCACTTGAAGAACATGCAGCTGTTATGGACCTATTAATTAGAAAATAAAATGAAAGATTCACTGACTTTGAGAATCATGACATCACACACTCAAATTAGCATTGCAGCTTCACCTAGTTGATATCACCAAGGGGCAGAAAGAACTCCAGTAGGAGTTGACTGAGTTTTCAGTAGATGACATTTTAAAGTCATTGTTTGATGTTAAGAAAAATCCAACTGAAACAAGGAAAAATGCAGAATACTTACACCTTCGGCAGGATGCCTGAAAAATGCTTTCTTACTTTTCAACTACTTATTGCTGCAAATCCATATTCTCCTACCTAATGCAAATCAAGATGCCATTAAGTTCGCAAATGACTAATATCCATCTGGTGCATCAACTGAAACTGCAAACCTCCATGCTGCCACCATATATTCAAATGTTTTCCAACAAAAATAAGACAAAATAAAGTCATTAAAAGGTTAGTTAACTGTAAAAATAACAGTTTTCAATTTTTTGAAATTATTAAGTACATAGTAGTTAGATTTTTACAAAATAATGTACATTTTTATGTATATCTAATTGAAGTTTCTTGAATGTGGCCTTATATGGTTACAGCTAAAATAATGTGGCCTTCCAACATGAAAAGATGCCATCCCTAACTGATATTCTTCCAGTGAACTTTTGCTCACCTTTCCCTAACCACTCACTCCCACGGCCATATACTAAACCTTATTATTACCAATAAGTACAATCCCTTCGACATATCAGTTTTAAGTGTCTGAAAATAAAAGCACTATCCCTTATTTTTCATCTCATACCTTCTTTGTATTCTAACTCCAACAATCCTTCAACCATCCCAGGATCTATGTTCCATGCATCTATCACTTTAATATTCTACCAATTTTTATGTTATTTGTGCACTTTCTTTCTTAGACCGAAGTATCTCTCCTCAACTCCTGTGCCCTTCCCATACCCTTAGTATTCACTGGACCAAAACCCAACCTCAATTAAATAGCTTTTTCATACACTTATGGTTACAGAATTAAACTTATCTAGAGGGGAAAAGTACAATCATGCTGACTGTTCTTACTTTAAAAACATGATCGTCTAAACTCAAATTGTTCCTCAGAACTGTCTGACAGTTCAATGTTTCCTTATTTTCTTCAGATTCCCACTCTTCTAGAGGACTATTTCAAATGCCTTTTCCCTTTTAAACATCTTATGTCTCCTCCACATTCTCATTTATGATTCTCAGCTTACTAAGAAACCAGAGGAGTTAAGAAGAGAATACATTCCACCCCAGTCCAACACACCTACATGTGTATCTGTGTGGGGCGCGGTGTCAACGCCATTACAAGTTGGCGCCTGTTTTCGGCTTTGCCTAGAGCAGCTAACAAGTTCAGCGCACGCACAATTGTCGGTTGCCCTGTGGCGCAAGCATGCAAACAAAGGGTCCTGATATGGACTAATGCTTTGGTGGCTCGACAGCTGAGCGGCCTATCCCAGCTTAGGGGTTGTGCTTCTGGGGTTTATAGCAGCCTGCGCGCTGCTGGGCTGGGTCTTCCGCATCATGTAAGTCTATAGGGAACCCCATTAAAGCACTGTCAGAAGAACTCCGGTTGCCGCGTCTTCCTTGCTGGCGAGGCGGGCGCGACATATCTGCACGTGCAACTCCCATCCTGTTACAGTGGATTAGTTATCCTTGCTCTTGCCTGAGGCCATATCCCACCTGTGTTTTATAGCCATCCTATATCATGTTTACGAGTGCTTTGTTCCTGCAATTTTCCCCACACTATCCTGAATCATCTATTTTTATCGCCTTTCTCTGATTATATCATCGGTATTTAAGCATGCAGTTATCTCTTTATCTCTAAAAGTTTTTACTCGACCCCACTTCTTTCTCCAGTTACCAGTTCATTGTTCTACTTTCTATCTCTCTCTCTCTCTCTCTCTCTCTCTCTCTCTCTCTCTCTCACACACACACACACACACACACACGTGCGCATGTACACACACATACACATTTAGAATATTGAGTGTGCTTATTGGTATTTCCAATTAATTTCACCCTATTTTCTCAAGAACTATTCCAGTCAGGCTTTCACCTTCCATTTATTGACATTAAATCTATCAAGGTCACAATAGTGACCATTGTTAAATCCAATAGTTAGTATTCAGTGCTTATATTACTGATACAGAGGCATAAAAGCCTTTTTTTAAATGACTGTTGCAATAGAAACAGAGAGAGATTTAACTCTGCTAAAACTGGAAAAGAACTGGAAGACTTTTGGGGAAGTCAGGGAGGAGGGAGGTGGACCAACAGGATATGTCAAGTATCTTGAGTTATTCATGAGTTTGCAGATATTTTTGTCTGTGATTATGCCAATTGACCTCCACTGCAGTTAGGTTCCTACCTTCCTGCAGAAACTGGGAGGAAAGGTTGTTTTCTACTTATATGTTTACATTTCAAAGAGATAGTTGCTATATCTTTGAAAAAGATATTTCTTTGGTTGTGAAACTGGCCGGTGTCTGTAAGATCTACATATAGTTCTGAGGGGCAGAGAGGCAATTTATGATTGCAATTTTCTAAAGAAAATGCTCTAAGAAAAGGGAGATGGGGGTATAGTCAGAAAGAAGCATGTCTAAAGTTTAGTCAAGCTTAGAGAAATATGCTAAGGTCTGAATATTAGTATCCCTCCACAATTCGTATGTTGGAAACTAATATTCAATTGGATGCTATTGTTAGGGACTGACCTTCCACAGCCCCACCGGACAGAAAAGCAGAGACATCGAGGATGCAATCACACAAGAGGAGGTTTATTTTCTGGCTAACCAGGGTCCAAGCCCCAGAACGCCAACGCAGTGGCCACTCTCGCAGGCAAGGACCCCTACCGGAACAATGGCATGCCTTTTATCCCCATGGTGCACAAGCTGCGCACAATCTGACTACACATGGATCATGCGTTGACCTTTAAAATGATTGGTTGCCCACTATTGCCTTTTGAAATAATTGGCAGGTTGGTTGCCCTCTATTGCCTGATGGGCCAGTCGCCCGTGCTTCAATGACCTCATCCCATAAGTCCCCCTACAGCGGTGTAGCAAGCAAGCAATGACTAGAAGCAAAGGTTTGCGGTTAGCTCATTGCCCCACCCAAGTAAATCCCCGACAATTGGAAGAATTCCTCTGCCCTTCCTCTGTCCTACAAATTCCTCTGCCCTTCCTCTGCCCTACACTATTAAGAGGTGGGGCTTTGGGGACTTGATTAAGTCACAAGGACTCCATTCACACAGATGGGATTAGTGCCTTTAGAGGCTCAAGGGAACTCTCTTACCCTTCCCACCCTGTGAGGATGCAGCAACAAGGTATCATCTCTGAAGCAGAGAGCCTGTTCTTACCAGACACTGAATCTGTTTGCAACTTGATCTTGAAATTCTCAGCGTCCATAACTGTAAACAATAAATTTCTGTTGTTTATAAATTACCCAGTCCAAGGCATTTTGTTATAGCAACTTTAATGGACTAAAGCAGAAGGCTAAAACCATCTTGATCATGTGTTATCATATGATGGGCACAGAGAGGAATGAATATGTTTTGTTATCATTGTGATCCATTGAACATATTTTGATATTCTCTTGCCCAATTTTGGTAGTAAAAGGACAATTGAAAGATCTCAGGCCTCTCGGGGGTGGGTATTTGAGCTATGTCATCATGTAAATTATTTATAACAGCAGGGGTACAAACCCCAGAATGATAGAGAATGAATAAAGAGGAGGACATTAAGTAATAAGTTATGCAATCTTGAGAAAAATAGAACAAGAACTGGAGTTTGTCTTAATAAACTTTACTTTATAGGCTCTAAGGAAGACAGGCCAACATAGACTTTGGAGAACCTGTCCTAGAAAGTTTAAGAAGGTATCTAAGCATCTCAAGAGGTGGACTATAATGAACCCTATATTGTACCACTCTCATCTCCTTTTCAGAGATGAAGGATCTATTCCACTAGCTGTGGGGAGTGCTGCCTATTGACAGTCCTCAGCTCTGAGTTCTTCCTGTAAATTGTCCTCAGCTCAAGGCAACCACTTTGCACAAGCCCAACCCTTCTACACAGGGCTAACCAAATCCAATGACTAAGAAGAATAAAGTCCCTGCCTCCTCACATTAAGTTGGGACAATTCTGAATGGCTATCCTAACTTCAGCACTCACATGGAATAAAGCCTTGTTGTGACTTCATCACACTCAACTTCTCTATCCCATTTTCTTTTCTTTTCATATGAGTAACACTCCTGAAAACTATCACTGGTAAATTTCTGCATGCAAATTATCATCTTGGAGTCTATACTCCAGGGATCACATATGGCAATATTGCTAGGTATTTATTGATTTTTACCAATTTCAATTCTTCCAATATTCCCTGTATAATAGATAGGAAGACTATTTATCAGAATATGATTTTAATTATGGCTTTCTTCTGTTTAACTATTCAAATTGATTCTCCTTTGTAAGATTGTGTTCAAATTTCTGGCTAATGCTGAAGTTCTCAGAGTCTGGTCTCAGTTTTCAAAGCCACTTTCAAGCCCTGCTATTCTAGAACAATGCCTTCTACTTTTGGTTTATATTTTAATTTTCATTATCTCTTTTTATATATCATAGTTATCCCTCCATACACTATGACTTTGTCTATGATGATTAACACTTGAAATAACTTAGTCTCAAATCTATAACTTGCTAGACACTACCCATCTTATAAAATGCTTATCAAGTCTTTTATTAACCCACTCTGATTATCATTAACTATTATAATAGTCATTCCTCATCTTACTATTCATGATTATCATCTTTATTATTAGTTAATTCACTGGAAGAAATAATTGACCACCTTATATGTAGCTACTATTTTAATAGATGGAAGAAAAACATAAAAACAGCTCAGTCAAGGAATACAAAAAGTCTTAAAAATACCATAATTTTGTCATTAAATTTTTAATTAACTTATGGTTTGTATCATCTCTCTTTCCTAATTTTTATCTGTGTAAATCTTAGACTTTCCAATAAATTAATAATTAACACAAGCACTTAATCTGAGTAAGGAATATGATTTGTTTGTCTTTGTCTCTGTCTCTCTCCCTTATTCTCATTTTTATGAAATTAAATGGATCCAAAATTGTGCATTCAAGAATTGTTTGTTGAATTGAACTGACAAGGTATAAATTAGTTTTGATTATATGTAATCTATATATGTTGTAGTAGAAAAGAGGGAAATGGTGTCATAAAATAGCCCCAGGACTTTTTAATGTATTAAAAAATTAAAATTAAAAATAATCTTTGAAAAATATATCTAATGGCTCCTTCATCATATGGAGCTAAAAAATAAGAACCAGATCAATATAATAAAAAATGTAAAACTATTTTGATGAAATTTGAAAGGTATAGAACAAAAGAATGAAAAATTTTTGTATTCTAGATAAAATTTCATAGAATGTGATATGCCATATTAAGTTTTATCCTCAATAAAAAAAAATGTAGAAAAACCATGTGTCAACAATAAGCTATATTAGATAAACCACCAAAGATTATTGTAAATAAGTTGAAAAGACGTAAGGTAACAACAGAAAAAAATGACTTCCTCATGTTCACAACTCTTCATGCATATTTAATATGAAATCCCTAAATTATGATACTAACATTTATTTTCTTACCATTTCTGCCATTTCACTATAAGAAATGCAGTCAGTTATTTTTAAAAAGCAAAAGAAAAAAAAAGGGAGAAGGATAATAAGAAGAAAAGAAAGAAAGGAGCAAGAAATGTGGGAGGAAGGGAAAGGAGACATAAAGAATGAAAAGAAGGAAGAAAAGTAAAGAAAGTAATGAAAAAAGGAATACACTGGCAGACAGTTGGGCAGTACAAAAATGTCCTTGGGACTTCCACAAATATTATTGAACTTGATCAGTGTACTTTAAACATTAAAGCACTATTTAAGAGTGATTTCCTAAGATAAAGATAAGTACCAAAGGAATTCACATTCCTCTTTTGCTGTGTAATAAGGGGTCTGACTCCATGTTTTTGTTATATGACTGCTGACAGCTTTTAAGCCTCACCTCTCCCTGTTCCCCTTGTGTTTCATACCTGGACACACTGATAAGAAAGCCTAAGCACTCCCTCCTAAGCCTGGAGGTGTGTGGGTATTCAAATCATCCTGCAAACCTCTTCCTCTATGCAAACCTTCACCAGGATCCATCCTCAAAGCACAATAAAAATCTAGACCAGTCTCCTTCCCTTGCTTGTTCAAGCCGTGTCACACTTTCTTGAATGGCTTCTCCTGCTTGTGCTCAGAGACCTCGATTATGTGAATAGTAAACTTTTTCATACCCACTGGGTGTGTGTGCTGCTGTGTCCTCATCCAAACCAAATCTTGGAGTTCATCTGCCTTTATGAGTGACCATGGAATGCCACCACAAATAAAGTCATAATGCATGACAAATATGCTCAAAATGGAACATTATGCTCACAGTTCATAACAAATGAAAATGAAGGCACTCTCCATAGAGATTAGAAATTTGGAAATTGTGAACCTCACCTACTCTGCATAATTAACATTTTATAAACTATTTGCTATTTATGTTTGTTAGTCTAAAAATAACAGCTAACAATGTTGGGGCATTGACTTTGTGACACTGTGCTAAGTGTTTTGCATACATTATCTCATTTAACCCTCAAAATATTCCTGTATGGTAGATATGTTGGTATTTTCATTTCCTGAGGAAGAAGTGAATCTGAAACAGATTAAGAATTTGCCCCAATATAACCTGATCAGAGTTTAGGAAATTTGCCTAAGGTCACCAAGCTGGTTTGAACTTTGCTTCCTCACTTCTTCAATCCTTATGCTTTTAGCCACTCTAACTTACTGCTTCAGCATGGTCAGTAAAGACATTCAGTTTGATTAAAAACCTAACAATACAAAGTCCTAGGAATATTTATGAGGCCAAACAGCCATGTAAAGAATTGATGAATTTACCAAAAATAATTAAAGGCTAAATGCACTCTTGTATTTATAATTATGGACTAGAAACAGTATCAAAAGCAAAATTCATGAAACAGATATATCAGTGCCTCTTCTATATTTCAAAAAGTTTTTAAAGAATTATCAAATTTGGGGATCATTATAGTAATCATCTTGACTGTGAAAAAGAAAAAAATATGTTGTACGAGATGCTACCAAATCTAGACCCTTTTTCTAATTTGATGAATTTCTTGCCCTTAATATAGCCAACAATATTAATTCCAGTGTTCTAGGTGATAAACATTCTTTAAAATAATCTTATTTTCTAGCGGTTGTTTTCCATAAGGAACAAAGGTAATATTTACCTAGCAACTATTATCTGATATCACACTGATGTTTTAAATGTACTATTTTATTGAACTTGTATATTGAAAAAAATTAAAGTTTACTCAATGTAAGAATGTTTATATTCATAATTTGTATTTTGTGAAAGATTTGGATATGTCTTACAATGTGGAATTTATTTACATATACTGATTCAAAGTCACTTTATTATATAGGTAAGCAGTTCCAGTTTTCTCCAAATTTCTTCATAGATGTGTTTGAACTTTTTACTTTTAGACATTTGGAACATCAGCCAAAACAATTTCAATTTATTTTTACAATTATGTCGGGTTTTGTCATCAATTGTTATTATGTACATACATATTATAATTCAAATTATGAATGTTCTTCAATGTAAAAAAAAACAGAAGTCAAAGCCAATTACCAGGTGAGGATTATATCAAGGTCATTATACTTATATCTGTTATAAATAAAAATGCGATACTTTCTTTTTATAGTATTCACCATTTTGCTTATTCAGTTATTGAAAACCAATTTTTTTTTTTTGCTATATCACTTGCTTCTACAGCAATCTCTTGTTTTATATTTGCATAGTTTGTTCCCTTGCTGTGCCTTTGCATAAAAAACATAATTTTTCGAATCAGGCAGAAATTAAATTCAGAAATAACATCTGTGACTACACATTTAAAAAGCTTTATTAGACATTTGAAAACATGCTTTCCTTTGAATAAAAAAAATAAACCTGAAGAATTCAGATGCTTTTGCAAGTATTGCTACATTATTTTAAACTAAGTGAAGGCCTTGTTATTAACTAACAGATAAAGAAAATTTATAAAAAGAATATAATCTGGATTCATTTTCAAGAATGCTCTATATAACCTATATTAAAGGGCATCAAGTTAGTAATGATTTTGTTTCAAGGTTAATCATATAATTTGAACAAGTTTAAATATAGCCTGATTGTATATGTCAGTATTTTGTTTTATTTTTCAAAATCAATATGTCAGGCCTTAAAATAATTCATAAATTAAATCTATATCTGGGTATTCTGCATATATTTTATTAATTATTTCTTATGTACACTTTATTATATGTTATGTGCATAAGTACAATTGGTAAAAAATCCAAATTCCATTTACAAGTGTGTGTGCTTGTGTCTGTGTGTTTCTTTTTATAGGCACATTTGTACATGTGTGTCTGTGCATCACAAAGAAAACAGGCACATACATACCTACAAGTACAAAATTGACTTCATTCCCTTTCCTGTTAGAAACTGCAGATAAGTATTAGCTTTGACTAATTAATCAATTTGTATAGTAGTAATTAAAAAATTCTGAAGTCTTTCTAAGAAAGCAGTTATTAGAAATTAACTTGACTCAATAATGGATTAGTATTTTCTTCTTTTTGACATGCATTTAAGGATAAGATTTGAAAGCAGGAATGGAGATTTTAAAATGTTAATTAAATAAATGAAGACTTTTGGTCAGCCCAGCTGCAATTCCATTTGAAAGCTACCTCATCACATCATCGCACAGTCATCCCAATTCTATAATTGAGTGTGGCTCGCTTCACTAATCCTGCTCCGAGACTTGGCATAAAAAATAGGATTGTCTAATCCAAGAAGTTAGGGTCTTGGACACAGTGGTTAGTTCAGAAATGTTATGCAATCCAAGTAGGAAAAATAAAGGGTATTCTTAAGAATTCCTAAGAATTTTTCTGGAGCTATAAAGAAACACACTACTGACATTTCACCTCCCATTGTTTCTTGAATCTTTTTGATTATTGATTTTGTTTAATATTGTGACTATAAAGATGATATGAGTTTGGGATTTCCCATGATGATGTAGCCATCATAAAGGAAGAAACCTAAAACTTAATTGGAGCCCAAGACTGAATAAGGACCAATAAATAAATAAAGAGATAATCTTAATAACATTTGTCTAGGGCTATATTTTGCCATCCTTAGTCATCGCCATCATTTGGATCTCCCAATTCTATATACACATATGAAATTAGATTCACACATACATACATGATAAATCCATAGCTGATAGAGTTTAAATTAGTTCTTTAGGTACCTATCATTTACAAAGTCCTATTTATTAACAACAACAAAAAAACCCACAAATGAACTAAAGAAATGTTTAGAACTTCTCCCACTGTGAAGAAGTGTGGTTAGAAATATTGGAAAGATATTTCCTATATCTATAGGGATTTAGACTGCACTATCTTTGAGTTCATATTTGTCCTTGGAAAACATATTAAGTGATTAGTCTTATTTTTTTTCATAATGTAGAACTCAGAAAATAACAAAGCATAAGTACAACTGACCTAGAAAGGAGGTCTAATATGGTAATAGACTCAGGATGCCAATAGCTATCTTGATATGTGCTCCAACACCTAGAGCCCCTAGTCTGCTCTGTATAGTTGTGCATACTTTGAACAGCCATAGGCTATCCTGCTCAGAGCATTATTCTGTACTAGATATCTTTTTCTTGGAAAAACAAACTTACTACTGGGAGAAAATTAAAAATTTGCCAAGAATTAATATTTGGAAACAAAATAGGGTTTTCTAAAAGTGGATGCAACAGAGAAAATAAAAGAAGTAGGCACTTGGAAGATTTGAGGACTTAAGATAAGATAGCAAGGGTAGGACCTAGAGTATATACTTTAGGGATTATTCTGTTTAATTTTAAGGGAGAAGAAATATTTGTGCCCATTTTCATATAGTCATATACATACATGCCCAGACCTTCTTGTCTCTGATCCTCTAGTCTTTCTATTTGAAGGCCCCTGATCAATCTGCTAGCCAAGCAGGAAAATGGATAAATTCTCACAATAGGCCAATGCTCCTTTTATGGCAAGCAGATGTCCTTGTGCACTGCTTGCATCTCCACCTCTTGAGAAAATTGTACCTCTCTACACTGTCTTTCAAGGCCTCCATGGAGCATATCCATAACATCTCAATCATAAATCATTTTTCACTTTGGGCTTAAAGCCACATTCCAAACTGAACTTATTCATAAATAAGCTTGGGCTTTTTCCTCCTCTTCAGCTAATTATGCCAAACCTTGGATATTGTCATCTAATTCTAAAAGCATTCTATTCACATTATTCTTAATGTATTGATTGGATTCCATTTTTGTTATAAGTTTCATATGTATCTTACCTTCTACAACTGAATATAATCTCCATAATTTTAGAAATTATGATGCAGTAGTAGATGTTAGAATAAAATTTGTGTGCATTGAATCCCAGATCCACTCCTTTCTCAGTGTTTAAATTTAAATTAGTGTCTCCGTCTGCACAAAGTGCCCTGTAATAAGCAGCCTGTAAAGTGGCCCCTCACAATCCTGCCTCCTGGTATGCATACCCTAGTGTAACCCCCTGTCTGGACCTAGTGACTTGCTTCTAAGCAGCAGGGTATGAGAAAAATGATAGTATGTCACTTCTGAGAACAAGTCACAAGTGACTATCACTCCCATCTTGTTTGTCCTCTCTTACTCTCTTCCTCACTAGCAACGAGGGAAAGCAGATGCTCCATGTGAACTGTCTTAGAGAAGGTCATGCAGCAAGGAGTTGATGTCTCTGCCAACAGCCAGCAAAGTCCTAAAACCTGCCAACAACCATGTGAATGATCTTGAAGCCAATTCTCCCCTAGCTAAGCTTGAAGATGTGTGCACCCTAACTGACACCTTTATTGCAACTCTTTCCAGACCTTCATTCAGAGGCATATAGCTAAACTGTGCCCACATTCCTAACTCACAGAAGCTGTGAAGCAATCAATAAACGGTAATTGTTTTAGGAAAGTCCTGCCATGTCTATTTTGTTAGTGTTCTTATCATAAAAGGGTGCTGCTGAATTTTGTTAAAAGCTTTTTCTGTGTCCATTGAGAGGATGATATGGTCTTTATTTTTACTTCTATTTATGTTTTGAATTATATTTGTAGATTTGCATCTGTTGAACCATCCATGTATCTCTGGGATGAAGCCCACTTGGTAATGATGGATTAATTTTTTGATAAACACCTGAATTCAGTTGGCTAGGATTTTCTTGAGAATTTTTTCATCTATATTCATAAGGGATATTGGTCTGAAGTTTTCTTTTTCTGTTGCATCCTTTCCTAGTTTTGGTATCAGGGCGATGTTGACTTTATAAAATGTGTTGGGGAGGATTCCTGCTTTCTCAACGTTGTGGAATAATTTCTGCAGGATAGACACCAGTTCTTCTTTGTAGGTCTGATAAAATTTGGCTGTGAAACAATCTGGTCTGGGATTTTTCTTTTTAGGAAGATTTTTTATTGTTGCTTCAATTTTGGTACTTGATATTTGTCTGTTCAGGAATTCTATTTCTTTTTGATCAAGCCTAGGGAGGCTGTGTGTTTCTAAGAATTTGTCTATTTCCTCCATGTTTTCAAGTTTATGTGCATAGAGGTTTTTATAGTATTTATGGATGATATTTTGTATTTCCATGGTATTGCTTGTAATTTCTCCTTTTTCATTCCTTATTGAGCTTATGAGAGTCCTTTCTTTTCTGCTTCTTGTTAATCTAACAAAAGGTGGGTCAATTTTGTTTATTTTTTTCAAAGAACCAACTTTTTGTGTTATTAATCTTCTGTATAGTTTTCTTTTTTATTATTATCAATTTCATTTAGTCTGCTTTGGTCTTTGTTGTTTCTTTTCTTCTGCTGGGTTTGGGTTGGTTTGCTCATCCTCTTCCAGTTCTTTGATATGATTCATTACATTGTTGATTTGTAATCTTTCTGTGTTTTGGATGTAGGCATTAATGGATATAAATTTTCCTCTCAGGACTACTTTGGCTGTTTCCCACAGTCTTTGTAACTTATGTCTGCTTAGTTTTCATCAATTTGTGTAAACATGAGAGTTTCAGTTGGAGTTGATTTCTAATTTTATTCCACTGTGGTGTGAAAAGATACAGTGTATAATTTCTATTTTTTTGTTGTTGTTGTTGAGACATGATTTGTGGCCTAGAATATGGTCAGTCTTAGAGAATGTCCCATGAAGTGATGAGAAAAACGTATATTCAGCAGTTTTGGGGTAGAATGTTCTGTAAATGTCAATCAGGTCCATTTGTTCTGGAGTTCTGTTTAAGTCTGGGGGATGAACATACTTGAAGCTCTGACTCTGATGGGGAAAAGGCAATATATGTAACCTAAACATTTGTAGCCCCATAATATTCTGAAATTAAAAAAATGGTATTGTTTTAAGCTGCTATGTTTTGGGGTAATTTGTTATGCAGCATTAGATAACTAATACAATACTTATCCAATAAATTGTTGAAATTATTAAATAAGTCAATTTGCATAACATAACGTTTCTCATTGTTTTTATTAATTTAACAAATTTTTTTATTTTTTGAATCCTGCTGGGCATAAAAAAGGCTTTGCTTGCATAATTTGTTATCCTGAGAAAGATTTCATAAATCTTAAAATAACCTTAAAATAAGTTTATGTTCAAAAATAATTATATTACTACTTTAATAAATTAGGTACAAACATTTAACATACATTAAAATCCTGCCCAATGTTTTTCAGAGATCCATAATTCAGTTCCTGAATTGGAATAAAATAATTTCTGTTTGTGTTTCTGTCAAACTTTTATGAACAAATCCAAGAAAGATGTATATTATACCTCTGATATAGCGCATTTTTAGAGATTACTTTTCAAAACGTAGGCATAACAATTGAGGAGGCATTAAAATGTTATATTAGTTAGTCCAAAATAATTTTATTTTCTCCACCATGACTGGCTGTGACCATGAGTAATTTAAATTACCTCTTCATTTATACTTTCCTCATCTGTAAAATGGGGGTAATAATTGTACTTTATAGTGTCATAGAAATTATTAATAAATGAGAAGATACATGTAAAATCTTTAAAACAGTACTTGATAAGCATAATATAGTCAGTATATACATAATGCAGTCAGTACATAACATGTTAGCTGCTATAGTTGTTGTTATTATTAATAAAGAAACAGAAAACATTTGCTAATATAAATAAATATCAAATTTTTCAAACAGGTATTATGCCAAAAATGAACAATCGTAAGTCGATTGAAAATATCTGCTGATTGTGTTTAATTTGCTAAATCATCAATTTGTTATTTCTTCCTGATTATGAAATAAATACAAATATAGTGTGGGAAAACTGAAATGTATAGAAAAATGTAAAAAAGAAAATTAAAATATTCCATAATAATACTATATAGCAACATGTAACAGTGATTTTTTTCAGTATTTTCTTCTAAATTTGTCACAATCTTAAATATATTATTAATACATTTGTATTAACTTTCCTAACAATATTATTACATTTATCTGTTATACATTATATATTTATAAATAAGTTTAGTAAACTTGATTTTATTCAAAGTTCAGTCATTTATTTAAAACATTTTGTTTGTAAAGATAGGAGCTGCTTATTGTACATATTGTATGAAACACATGAATTGAGGACAAGATTATAAACTGTCTCCTAATTCATAGCATTCAACTTTAGAATTTTGTATATTTAAATGAAGAAAAATTTAGTTATTTTTTGTGAAAATAAAGGATGTCTTTGAAAACCTTGTATCTTTAAGAATAGAATTACTATGTTTTCAAATACTTAAAATCAATTGTGAAAGTGTTTTGACTATGTACTCAAATGGCATGGATTGTCATTTTCCAAGTACTAGTGAAAGATATCAGAATTATTTGATTCTAATTAAATAATACCACAATAAGAATTATTCACATAAACAAAAAGTGCCAGATGTTTGAAGAGGCTATAATCCCTCAAAAAGAAAACATTAAATTGTGAAAAGTCATTAAAGTTATCTTCTTGTGAGTGATTTTGGATTTCCTCTTTTTATGTTACATTGATAATTTTTTTAAATAAACATTTGTTATTCAAGTAGACATTAGTGCTCCAATTTACTTTGTAAAATACGCCTTTTACAGGAGTATGAATATCTGAGCATATCACTAATTACTTCAAAGCAAAATTGAAGTTCTTTACAGTTATTTGGCCGGTGGGCTCCACTAAATGCCCAGTATGCTACCAAATACCAAATTAAGCAGAAAGTCCAGTGTCCAACAGTTTTAACAACACTGGATTGACATTGATCTTTAGTGTATTATATGAAGCCTAAGGACTTTGAGGAAAGGAAATGTAGGGCAGATTTTCCAAACTTGTGTATGTGTGTGTGTGTGTGTATGTATGTATATTCATGTTATATACAGTAATTACGTCATTAATGGTCTCCTTATATTCTTTATCAAAGTGACTTTGAGCTCCTCCTACCACTAAGTGAAGTCCATTTTGTCAAGCCCTGACTCTGAGCTGCCCTTGTGACTTCCTTTGTCCAGTAGAACACAGAAGATATGATAGTGTGACATTTCTAAAGTTGAACCTCAAGAGGCTTTGTGGGATTTTACTCTCTCTTGAAACTTGACCTCTGTCATGAGAAAAAGCCCAAGCTAATGAGACTCTGTGCAGCAAAGACAACTGATCCAATTATCCCAGCCATAGTCCTATTTTTGTGAGTTGGGCTAGCCAAGATCAGAAAAAATGTTTAGCAGATTGGTGGCTAACTACAGATACAAAAGTATGCCCCTTGATGTTTGTTTAGCCCATCTCATTCTGGTCAGCAGAACCACCCATCTGAGTGGTAGACTTGTGAGCTGTGTAAATGGTTATTGCTTTAGGCATTTAAGTAAATGCTTACATTTTTATTGGGGTGGTTTGTGATACAATGCCCAACACAAGTATTTCATATAAAATGTTGTAGGTTTAAAAATTATTAAATATAGCCAATTTTTTTAATTTTTATTTTTCATAATTGTGACTTTACTTCAAAGGCACACTTCAGTGCTCAGGAAATATTTTCATTTGTTAGTAAAAATTAAGCAATAGGAATAACTTGTGGCATAGTCACACAATGGAATACACTATAGCAATGAGAATGAATGAACCAAAGGTACATTTATCCACCCAGTGAGCATAATGTGGAATCTTGGACATTCAACATAATGTTCATTGAAGATAATACAGTGAATATTAGTCAGTCAACTAATGACTATTAGTGAATATTAGTCAGTCAACTAAAATTCAAACCCATGAAAAATTAAATAATGTATTTATCAAGGATATATGTGTGATAAAACCAGAAAGAGAAGCAAGAGAATGAAAATGCAAAATTCAGGATACTACTTGTACCTGGGGTAATTGAAAAAATGAGATTGGGAGGGGCGTCTAGAGGCAGTATTGAACTTTTTAAGATGGGATGTGGGAACATGGATGTTTATTTTGTTGTTATTCCTCATACTTTACTCATGATTTACATATTCTTTTATGCACATATACTCAATACTTAATTTTAAAAGAAAAATATTCTTTTATGCACATATACTCAAGTCTTAATTTTAAGACTAATAAGAAATTATATATGATTGATACAATGGAAGCTTCCTATTCATCTTCACTAGTAGCATTCCCTTCTGCCTTTTCCCAACATGTACCCTTCCCATCCATGTTTATTTATTTCAATAAAAATGTAAATCCATAAATAGTACATGAAATTGTTTTATTTTTAAAGTTGCATTGTTTCCATTGGCACTTGGCTCATTAAATTATGTTTTTGAAAAAAAAATAATTTTGGATTCCACAGTATTTTAAAAATAGCACAATTTGTTCATTGCATGATATATAAACAGATAAATTTTACTTTTATATCTCCCCTTCAAAAGAAAATGTATTATTGATTAGACATTCAAGATATTGTTGGGAAAGATAGTTGCCAGTCAGCTACAAGTTATATAAAGTGCCTGAAAATGTAAATGAGACAGGAACTTAATGAATAGACATTACAGTGATTTCTAGGATCCTCTAAATCAGTGATTCTCAGTTGGAGGAAGGATATGATTTTTCCCCCGAGGACATTTGGCAATGTGTGGAGATTCTTCTTCAACATGGTGCAGAGGGTGCTATGCACTCTTGTAAGTAGAGGCAAAGATGCCACTATCATAGAATACATAGAACAATGTGACCAGGTGGCAGAAGAGAATAACCAAATGGGAAGCTAGTAGGTGATAAAGTAAGAGATGCAATGAATGAAAAGGGAACTTGTTTTGCAAGACCCCTATAAAGACTTTGAGTTGCATTTGAAGGAAGAAAGGAAAGGCAAGAGCAATGTATGTAACCTTAACATTTGTATCCCTATATTATGCTGAAATAAAAAACAAACAAACAATGAGATATCATGTATTTCCAGTAAGAAAGGCCTTTATCAAAAAGTCCTAAAACAATAAATGTTGGCGGGGATGTGGAGAGATAGTTACACTCCTACATTGCTGGTGGGACTGCAAACTAGTACAACCTCTGTGGAAGGCAATATAGGTACTTTAAAGCAAGCGATAAAAGTAGATCTACCATTTGATTCAGCAATCCCATTACTGGGCATCTACCCAAAAGAACAAAAAACATTCTATAAAAAACATACCTGCACTTGAATGTTTATAGCAGCACAATTCACAATTGCAAAGATGTGGAAACAACCCAAATGTCCATCAATACATGAGTTCATTAATAAAATGTGGTATATGTATACCATGAAGTACTATTCAGCTGTAAGAAACAATATTGATATAGCACATCTTGTATTTTTCTGGATAGAACTGGAACCTATTCTATAAAGTGAAGTATCCCAAGAATGGAAAAATAAGCACCACATGTACTCACCAGCAAATTGATATTAACGGATCAACACCTAAGTGGATATTTAGGAATAACATTTATGAGGTGTTGAGCAGATGGCAGAGGGGAGGAGGGGATGGGTATATACATACATAATGAGTGTGATCCGTACCATCTGGGGGATGGACATGCTTGATGCTTTGACTCTGGGGGGGGGGAAGGGGGAAAGGTAACACATGTAACCTAAACATTTGTGCCCCCATAACATGCTGAAATAAGAAAAAAACTACAAAAGAAAAGAAAAAAGAAAGCCATTGGTGCATATTGAGCAGAAAGATGACATGATTTCTATTTAAATGGCACCATTCTATCAGTTCTGTTGAGAATAGATTATTAGCAAGTCAGACATTTTTAAGAGCCAATTCCAATTGGTCAGGTCAAAGATGATGGTGGTTTGGACCAGGGTGGAATCAGCAGAACTACTGGGAAATGATGGGTTATTTTTTGAATGTTGAACTCATAGGTCTTACTGTCAGATTAGATATGAGGACAGAGAAAGATAGTAATTAAGAATAACTCTAAGGACATAAAATCAAAGAAAATATAAAATAACCCTTTGAAACACAATAAACTAAATGTGTATGCAACATAAACATTTTTTTTCCAGTACATATTCATGTGGCAGCTCTGGGTATAATCTGTGCTGAAGTAGAATAAGTGCAGCTGGAAGCTGAGCAGTACTTGTACAATTTACTATAGTCCCCTAGGCAGGCTGGCATTGTAACGATGGTAAATTTAATAATAGGCTTAGAGAAATTAATGGATATAATAAACTCTAAAAGGTAATTTCTATTGGAAATCTAGAAGCAGCATAGAAATTAATTTTTATTAGGCACATATTTTTATGTGAATCAATTTTTCTAACCTCAGTTTGGATTCCTGAGGAAAGCAGTGCACTCCTATGTCATGTGCTATTCTGCACACCCAAAGAATGTAACTTGCCACATTGTGGATCACATTCTTTACCTTTACATGGGACATTTATTGAAATGTACTTCAATATTCACAAATTAAATTATTTTTATTTATTGCTATCCTAATTTCTGTACTTATAGGACAGGTGTTATCACCTTCTTGTACTCTATGACTTGCAATCATCTGATCTCAATATGACAACTGATGCACTGTGTCCTGGACTTACATAGGCATTTTGTTTAAATTGCATAGTCAAAACACAATGAGTTTTCCTAAAGAAAGAAAAGCTTTTATTTACCAAGTGGTAGTTTAAATTATATATGTGTATGTATATATATATATATATATATATATATATATATATATATATAATGACATTTTTAATCAGGAAAAAGTGACATTTTTAATCAGAAATAGAAAAGATGTCTTTCAAGAAAGTTCATTATTCTTGAATAGAAAAAGCTAGTATAGATGCTAATGAGAAATGTATAATAACATAGCATAAAAGTTCAGATTTCCCTTCATATTTTTCCTAGGATTTGGATGTAGAATTTAAGTTCATTGCATCTATATCCATGTTGTCCATTTAAGTATACCAGATACAAGTCTCTTTGGTCATAAAAGTTAAGATGAATGATAGAATATCAAAGGTAAGTGACTGAGAACTCAGTTATGTTTTGTTTGTCAGGGATAGAACATTCCACTCTTTCTTATACTAGGTACTGCAGAAGTAGAGAGCATTCACTCAGGGCTTACTTCTGCATGCCACTTGCTCTATTTCGAAAAGCCAGTTCTGATGTTGCAACTATTTGCACGGACCAAAACCAAATCATATAAACACCATACACTTCAAATGCATGTAGTGCTATATCTATCTAAAACATAAATAAAAAATAAAATAAAATGTAAATACATGACTGACTTCGTCAATAAATCTCAAAATTAAAAAGTGAAAACTTTGAATTTGAAAACACTGTGAATTTAATAGCAGTCTTGAAACATTTCTTCATAATGATACTGTTTTCCATATTTATAACCTTATCTACCTGAGCTATAAGACAAGGAAAATAATGAAATACTTTGGTAAATTGTTCTGTGCCAAAAATCAAATATGGTGCAACATTACACATAATTTAGTTTCCTCCAACTATAATAGAAATAAAACAGCTAACTTTAAGATGAATAAAATATGAATTAACTTTTGCATTATATCAAATAGTATACTAACAATTTTCCCTTATTTTGTGTTATATTTCAAATATCTTTGTATCTACACAACTATGAAGTTTTCCACTATTAAAAGTAAATTTTATAATTCAAAACATATTGAATACCTATTTGTGTCATACCAAACTCATTTAGAAATTTAGACATATTCATGTCTTTTTTATGACTACATTATATTTGACTAATATTCTGTTAAGACATGCTAAGATAATATTTTCATTATTATACTATCACTTATTGAGCATCTCAATATGGTAGTTTCTTTATTAAGTATTTAAACTTATCTCAATTAATTTGGAAAATTAAAATTTTTACATTACAAAAACATTACATAATCATATTAAAAATTGAATTAACATATTGTCAAATGTTTTGTATACTATACAAATCTTAAATACTATCGAGATCATTTTTGAGGTCCATCCAAATGAATATGTTGCTAAAATTACGAAACAGGCACTTTTTATAACAACTATGTCACCTCTAGCATGAATTTATATCAATGATACACCTATCCATATGTGTATTAATCACACAGAATTCATTAACACTGATATAACTCCAGAAGCAAAATATGTTTTTATGCATACAGCCACTAAAGAGAAGGCTGTTTGGGGGCGGGGGTTGTTTTGTTTTTTTACCTTCTGATTGAATGTTGTCTCTGTGATAATTATAATAGAAACAGTGTGGAGGCCAAAGTTTCCCATGTTTTCTGTCCTCCTAATGTTGCACAAATATGCAATGGTATTTTACATACCCAGATTTTTAAAATTAGGAGTTCTGTGTGTGCATGCTCCTTAGGTATTCATAAAAATATTAATCTTTCATTGTCCAAGATCTTTTGAAAATAGATAAAGTTGTCATTTGTTATTCACTGGGCACAGTAGCTAATCCTAGGACTTTGGGAGGCTAAGGCAGGAGGATAGCTTGAGGCCAGGATTTCAAAACCAGCCTGAGCAACATAGCAGGAGCCTCATCTTTAAAAAAAAATAAAAATAAACTTAGCTAAGCATAGAGGTGTGCACCTGTAAGTCCCAGCTACTTAGGAAGCTGAGGCAGGAGGATTGCTTGAGCCCAGGAGTTTGAGGTTGCGGTGAGCTATGAAGATGCCACTGCACTCTAGCCCTGACAACAGGGCAAGACCTGTCTCAAACACAAAACAACAACAACAACGACAAAAATCTCACTTGTCCAAACAACCTTCCCATGCAAAAGGGAGATTATGCCATTGTTATTTTTAGTCCTCCCCTCAGTAGTTGAACAAGAATTTCCTTAGTGTTAAAAGAAATTCTCAGTGCAGCTTTGACCTGAGGGGGTATAAAGAGAATGGGAAATTATAGAAATTACTGTCTTAAAGTTTGGGACTTGCTTTCCATGATGTGACAATGGTATCTGTCCTTCAAGTCTTTCTTCACAGTCAGCTCATCAGCACTCCTTCCCTTAGTGCCCTCTGTAACATCACAGCCCATTCCCTGGCTGCCTTCATCACGCTTCCCAACTTTAGTTTCCTCCTTAGCACTTATTACCATCTGACATATGTTTACCTATTACATTTACTATTTCTCCCCAACTGCTAGCTGTATAAGAGCTGCATGTATCTGCTTATTTTTTAATCTCCTAGAACTGTGCCTAGCACAGAGTTACTGCTTAATCGATAATTTTAAAATGCATATTACTCAAGGATATCACTCCAGCATTTTTTCCTTTACATTTTTTATCCTTCCTAGATCCTTTCCATCCACATACAACATATGCTAGTCACATATTAAATTTAACATGCTCCAACATAAAACACACATACACACATACTTCTGACCTTATAGCTGTCCGTCTACATCTACACCCCCATTCCTCCACGCACCAATTCAATAAAATTCCTTAACAGATTTGTCTACATTGATTGTTTATGTTTCCCCTTATTATCTTCACTGCTAACGCCTATATCAATAGCCATTCTTGATATCCTGGATTACTTTAATGTTCTCTTAAATTATCTTCTTATTTTAAACTCTGCTTCCTTAGTATGTTCTCATTACCACAGTCAAAACAATTCTGATATTCCCTTAGAAACTTGAGGGAAGTCAAATTTCTAGTGTTCTTTTATCTCATTCAGAATAAAACCAAACCATCATTCTTTTCAGGGTTTAATATTTCAGTCACACAGTTATCCCCATAAATACTTTCTGGGCTCCTGGGCCCCATTTGCAATTTTTCAGACAAGCCAAGTTTTTTCCAACCTCCAGGTCCATGACTTTTCCTTTCCCTCTGCCAAACAGATAATCCTGTGGCTCAGTCTTGCACTTCACTCAAAGCTCTACTCAAATGCCACAGTATCAAAATATTTTCTCTGAACACCCAATATAGCATGATATCTTCCTCCCACACACACTCTCTTTGTTTCACTTTATTCTGCTTTAATTTTTCTTCAAGTCATATGTCACTGACTGATTTGTTTATTGTCAATATTCCCCTACTGGAATGCTAGATTATAAAATCCATAAAAACAAAAAGTCAGTCTCTCTCATAAAAACAAAGTCTGTCTCTCTGTCTCTCTTTCTCTCTTTCTTTCTTTCTCTCTCTCTCTCTCTCTCTCTCTCTCTCTCTCTCTCTCTCTCTCTCTCTCCAGTTTCATCATAGATACACTCAATAATTAGTTATTGGACAAGAAAAGGCATATAAAAATTACATATGCTAAATATTTTTGAACAAACCAGATGAAAATCATAATTGCACACCTCACAGACACATAGATACATTGAGTGGTGGTATTTCCAGATATTCCCCTACTTATCTATGGGCTGTCATTGTTTATCTTTTTTTTCTTTTTGAATATTGAATTATACTTTGAGTTTGGTTTACTTATATTCTTCTTTTATTTAGGGCTTCTCTTCCATCACACTTTGCTGATTTCATTCATACTCTCTGGCTAATCCTTCTCAATCTGGCTCATCCTTCCTTTTTAGACTTCTCTTCAGCTACTTGAAGAGTGAACATAATTCTTCTAAGCATTGTCTTTTCTATTCAAGTCCTTATTACATGCCAGCGACCCTTAAAACAACATTCCAAGCTCAGAGCTCTCCTCTGACTCCAGACCTCTGTATATAACTGTTAAATATTTCAAATTGAGTTTCTCAAAGTTGCTTTAAATTAAACACACACCACAATCACAGCTATCCCCCAAACAGAAAAAATACTGATTCTCCTCCAGTGCTCAAAATCTCTAGAAGTACAATCTATCTAAATGAGAAGATTAGAGACTACAAATCTTCCAATTTTAATATTGCCTTCTAAAGATGTATCATTTCTGTCGTCCTTTCCCATACTCTTCTTTCCAACATAACATCTTTTGAATGTAGCACTACATAAATTTCCAATCTGGACTTGCCATATCCCCTGCTCCTCTCTCCAAATTCTTTGTCCCTTTACAACCAAAGCTGCTTATTTTTTTCTTACATTGAAGTCCAAATATTTAACATGGTTTACAATAACTTGCATGATCAGAGCCCCGCCCACTGTTGAAATTCATGCTCGGTACACATTCTCAGGAAACTATAAAACATCAGCACCAAGAATAATTTTCAAATATCTCATATTTTTAAAAAATGCATCAAACTAATCTTCTAAGGAGAATTAAAATTTTGTTAATTTAATTTTATTTTTAGATTAGTATATTTTGTATTTATATTTAATAAAATCTTAAGGTCTTAATCCAAATCTACATTTATATTTTTGTTATTTGTCCCTGTCTAACCAGGCATGTAGTATTTGCCATAAGGTCTACACTCCTGTTTTTCTCTCTGTCCAAATCCTTTCTTGCCCACCATCCCTCCCTTCTGCCTTTTAGCTAGTAAATGACCTCAATCATCAGTTGTCAGCTTGTCACTTTCTTAAGTTATGTTCCCCTGACTTCCAAAGACTGATTCTAGTTCCCCTCTTAAACACTCTCAAGGCACATAGCATATATCTGGGTCTCTAATTACACAGTTTTTCTTTAATAATTTAATTAATCTAAATTTCTTCAGTTAGATTATAAACTCCATGAAAGCATGTCACCATAGTTGGTGCTCCATATTTGTTCCCCAAATGAATGACCCTTACTGGAAAAAGATAATAGATTTGATACTACTTTTCCATTTATAGATTCTTTTAAACTTTTAAGGTTAACTACTGAGTTAATTAAACCTTCCTTTGTCCTCTGTCAATATGTTAACACAGGTAATACGCTGCCTCCTTGAACACAGCTGAATTCTCTAGGGCATAATTTATTCCTGCTCTGCAAGCTGAAATGCAGAGTCTATGACCTTCTCTTTCCCCTAGTGGCTTGGACATTTATTTAGTCATTTATGGTTATTTAAGTGTCAGATGATATTATTCTCTATATTCACCCCATAGGACATTGCCAAAGATACCCCAGGATCACATTTCTAAAGGAATGGCAGCAACATTTACAAAATCATGAGAAACATAAATGGAAAGCATATTGCAAGAATCTCATTTCTACTATTTCTATTATAAAATGCTTTCTAATACAAAACAAAATGGCCTCAAAAACTAGATTTCTGTCTAAATGAAAATATATTTTAAACACATACAGCTGTTTATTAAAATAAATAAATAAATAAAATACAGAAAAAAGCTAATATATATTTTGTCATTCTAATGTATAACATTATGTTTCATTGCACTATTATATAATAACCAATGAAATTTATTATGGCATATAAAAATAAAATAGAAAACAGTAGGAAAATATATTAAAAGCCCATAAAAAATGTGTTGATAAATCTTGGCATTTTTCTTTCAGATTATCCATATGGTTAAAATTGTCTTAACATTTGAAAAAATAAATTTGATAATATACACAGGATACTCAACTACATTTGTTTCTTATCACTGCTGAAATATCTAATAACATATCAATGCAATGAAATAAAATTTGAAATAAACTAAGGTGAACCCTTATGTGTAGTCACTATATAAGAACTAATTGGTAAAAATTTTCTCTTTATAGGGATAGGCTTTAGAAAATGTTACTTGTGAAAATAGACATAGCATATAATAGCTTTCTGGGAAACAAGCAAGACCTTAGAGGGATCTTTTCAATCACCTAGTCCACCAGCGTCATGATACAAATAAAAAAGGAGCCCTTGAGAGGTTAAGAGGGCACACAGTCTCCCAGTCAGTGTTCTCTAATGCTGCGGAGAGGATGGATGGGCGTGGGAGTGCAGTAATGAGAACCAGCAAGGCCTGGCCCATTACACTTGTGGCTTTATAACTTCCTAGAGCAGAAAGCCTGAAACCAGTTGGAACTGATTTCTTACTTTATCTAAATATGATGTTAGTTCCCACTGAGATGGCAAATAATGTTCTAAAACTCCTTCCTTTGTGTTTATTTACTAATGAGGTTTCAATTACATTCCAGAGTTTTGAACAAAAAAGACAACTCTGTGATTTACAAGCTTACAGAACTGCTATATAGCCTAGTAAATTATTAATTTCATTAAAATAATCAATTAATAATTTACTTAATAATTTTCAAAGAAATTAGTAATTGATTTCCAATAGCTGCTTTTGTATTTTATTTTAACAAACGTATATGAAACCCATACTAAGGGCTAGATACTCTGAGGAAAAAAAACAGAACTATGACCTTCTGACTTGGTCAGGGCTTATATTATTATCCAAATTTTCTGGGATGAAATCACACTCTTCAAAATTAAATGATCTGCCAAATGTCATGCTGACAGCAAGTAGCATAAATGATTATAAAACCCAGAAAGTCTTAAGTGATTATAGTGTGCTTTATATTATTCAGTACATCATCACCAAAGTATAAGAGAAATTCTACAAGAACTTTTGGAGGGGAAATGTGATAGGCAGCCTCTGAGTGGCCCCTAATAATCCTTGACATTTGGTATTTGCACCTTATGGTAGCCCTGCCCCTTGCTTGTGAGATGGATGTATTGCTTCTCTTACAATACCTAGTTTGCAGCAGACATAATGGGATGTCACTTTAGATATTAGGTTATAGAAAGACTGTGGCTTCAATCTTGTGAGCTCATCTCCCAATCACTCTCTGGTTTGTTCACCCTTAGGAAAGCCAGCTGCTTTGCTGTGAGCTGCTCTGTGCAGATGCTAAGCTGGCAAGTTGCTGAGGGAGGCTCTGGCCAACAGTCAGTGAGGAAATGAGGTTCTTAGTTTTACAATTTTACATCTTCTTCTTAGTCATAAGTTTATAACTATAATCAGACCATTTGTTCAGAATGCATCCTAGTACACTGTCCTTGCTGGTAGGTGGAGTGTCCCCCATAATTACAAAATGGAAGTATAGACAGATTGCACAAATGCAAAGGAACCAGTTCTCAAATCAGCTAAAAGTGCAATAACTATTCCCATCTCTAGCAGGGTATCCCAAACAAAAACATGAACAGGGTGGTTTATTTCAAGGAAAAGCATAAACAGAGGGAAAGGGAGTTTCTGGTTATATAGACTGGAGTGACTTACCCTATAAAATTCCAATTTGAGTCTGTCAACTCACAGAGGTTGTACGGTTCCTTGCTCCAAGAGCTATGCACTGGGGAAGTCAGTGCTATTCTGGGTGATGAAGGAAAGGTCCTTGGAACTAGTGGTCCCAGCAGCTATTAGGAATTTACCCCAAAATTCTGCTGAATTGAAGACACAAAATCCTTCCAAAAACCACATGAATGAGCCCAGAAGTAGATCCTTTCCTAGTTAAGCCACAGAATGTACTAACCAACAGACTGGCCAAAACTTAATGAGAAACCTAGGACAGAGGCACTCTGCTAAACTAAACTTACATTCCAGACCCACTGAAACAGTGAAATAATGTTTGTTGTTTTATGCCGCTACGTTTGGGATAATTAATTGTGCATCAATAGAAAACTAATATAAGACATTAATTTGATTACATACAAACTCTTTAATATATACATATGAGTGTTTATACTATACAATATATTAATTATTACTATGTGATTATACAGAAAAATGTGTCTATATGTATTTTTAAAGAGTTTCAAAAAGAAGACATTGTTATTATATTTACAGAGAAGTCAAAATATTGCCAGTGGGGTGTGTGTGTGTGTGTGCATGTGTGTATATATATATATATATATATATATATATATCATCACGGTAATAGTCACAGTGTCTTGAAGAGCAAGTATGAGGAGGCTTTATTCTTCCAGCATTCAAAAAATATTGACTTTTTTTCTTGCTAATAGAGTCATTTCAAATAAATGCATTATTAAAATAAATGCATTATCACCCTAACATTAACCTAAGGCATCTGATTTGTTAACCTTTCTCATACTAAGAGTGAGAAAAAAAGGAAAGCAAGGATAAGGAGAAAGTAAATCCTCATATTCCTATAAGTGAATAATGCTCATGGGACTTGGTTTCTCAATATATTGTAGCCAAGAGGATCAGACAAAACCACTCATTAAAGAAATCTTGAATGACTGAGCTGGATAAAATGTAATTAAATTTTTGAAGGCCAGATTCCTAGGAGGTAAGCAAACCTTAAAGCTTGTCGCTGTCCTACAGACAAAAGCCTCTTCTCAGGGACCTAATGCCTAGGATAAATTGAGATCCCAATTGTAAATATTTCACTGAAATGATGACCTCTAAAAACATGGAGATGAAAACCCGTGAAGTTTGCAATGATTTAGGCTTTCAAAACATATCTGTAGGAAAAACATCTACAACAGCAGTGGAGTTACCTAGTTCAGTAAGTACCATTGATAACCCATAGAGAAACAGTAAGAAACCAAGATGTGAGAGACTGTGAAAACAGAGAAGAGTGGGAAACAGAGGTCCTTTTAGCCAGCCTACTAGAGACAGTTGTCTCCTGCAGAGGGAGAGCTGTTGCAGTTGAACAGCAGACTTAGGATCTGCTTGTTATAGTTGTAGCCCTCCAGACTTCAGCCTAGGGAGCCTATTATGCTAATGTTAGTGTCCTGGTAGAGAAAACCTAGGATCCTAAAATCAAGCATGGGTATCTTATGCAAGATAAGCAAAATCTATCAGGTAATTATGTTCCAAATGTGGGCAGAGAGGCCACACCATCCACAAGGCCATCAGAAATGGGTTGTGTGTGCAAGGCACACTGGCATCATTAAGTTCAATGGTCACTCTTCTACAGACTAGGAATAATAATGGGAGCAGTGGTCACAGATCGAGTTATATTAACACTCATGGAGGTATGAAGCCCTACAATAATAGAGGCCAGATTTTGATACATGCTCTCTGGAAGTCTGAGACCACAATTACTCTAACAAGTAAGGTTAGCAGATGAGGAGCTCTAACCTGTAAGAAATTGCAGAGAGTTAGAAGAGCACAGGTTCAAAAGTACACTGTACAAATGTGCTTCTGAATATCTATAACCAGAAGAAAGTCAAGAATAAGGAATTAAGGTACCAGGTGGTTGCTGTCTCAAAATTCATGATCTCTTACTCATTTTCCAGATATTAGTCAATGTTTATATGCAGAACTCATTGACTTAAAAGGTGATCAGGTTCCTAGGAGGAAAGATTCAGAAACACCACAGAAATTCATATTCTTTAATGAATCGCCCAGTTCTTTTTTTTAAAGGGACATATTGCAATTATTTGAGTGACTGCCCATTGGGAAAAGGAGAATATTGTACTTTCAATTTTCAAGGGATTAAGCTGGCATTACAACCTTCAGATCTAAACAGTTTTACAACTGTCCTTCTCCATTGGAGCTAAGGCTTAGAAGAAAAAGTAATAAATTGAGTTCTAGCTAAAATCTAACTCAAAGAGAACTCATTAGGTTCATAGATCCACCCATTGATCATTTTTCTAGTACCAAAGTATAATTTGGTTTTATATACTTGGTAGTTGGAGGACCTATATTGGTTCCTTGGCCTACAGAGTCAAAAGTATTATAAATGGGGAAGCCCAAGTAGAAGCCTTTGCAACTTTCTCAATCCCTAACCAAACTATTTTTTTTTTTTTTTTTTTGAGACAGAGTCTCGCTTTGTTGTCCAGGCTAGAGTGATTGCCGTGGCGTCAGGCTAGCTCACAGCAACCTCAAACTCATGGGCTCCAGCGATCCTTCTGCCTCAGCCTCCCGAGTAGCTGGGACTACAGGCATGCGCCACCATGCCCGGCTAATTTTTTATATACATATCAGTTGGCCAATTAATTTCTTTCTATTTATAGTAGAGACGGGGTCTCGCTCTTGCTCAGGCTAGTTTTGAACTCCTGACCTTGAGCAATCCGCCCGCCTCGGCCTCCCAGAGAGCTAGGATTACAGGCATGAGCCACCACGCCCGGCCCCTAACCAAACTATTGAATTAAAAACAATGTTGCATCCCCACTGTCCAAAGGGAAAATGGAGATTAGGGCCACTATTAAAGATCTAAAGCAGGTGTCCTCAAACTATGGCCTGCGGGCCACAGGAGGGTGTTTTTTTTTTGCCCATTCTTTTTTTTTTTTTTACTTCAAAATAAGATATGTGCAGTGTGCATACAAATTTGCTCATAGTTTTTTTTAAACTATAGTCTGAACCTCCAACCGTCTGAGGGATAGTAAACTGGCCCCCTGTTTAAAAAGTTTGAGGACCCCTGATCTAAAGAATGCAAGGCTGGTTGTCCCTTTTATATACCTATCATTTATTCCACCAGTTTAGCCCCTACAGAAAAAAGAGAGATACTGGAAAACAACTGTAGAATATCACAGTCTTTCATCAATGCAGCTAGACTTAAAGACAAATTGTCATTGCTAAAGCAGATTAATAAATTGTACATAGATACTGTGTAGTCATTGTTTTGATGAATGCATTCTTTTTGGGTTCCAATTAGAAAGAGAATCAGAAAGAGTTTTCATCCACATATGATGAAAAACATTCATTTATAGTTTTGCCTCAGGGCCATATTAACTCTTCCACTATCTGTCATGATGCAGCCAAAAAATATCTTAATTGTTCAGGCATCTTGCTGAATATCATCCTAATGCATTATACACTAATCAATGCCATTATGCTGATTGGATGGAAAAATAGGAGATGGCTAATATTTGAGGAGTCTTAGGAAGACATATATGCTTCAAGAGATGGGAGACAAATTCTATGAAGATTCAGGGATATATGCTGAATTTTTAGGGGTCCAGAGATCAAGGAAAAGCCAGGATATTTCTTGCAAAGTCAAAGACAAATTGCAACATATTTCATACCCTCCTACACATTACCTATTTGGTCTTTTCTGGTTACACATAGTAATAATGAATCTGACCCAAACACAAGGTGGATGGTGGAATGCTGTCAGCATCACATGGAACATGGACCAGAAAAGGTTTCAGTAGTAGGTCCACATTGCAATGCAAGTATCTCTACCACATACATCATACAATTGTCCAGATTCCATTATGTCATTGGAGGTGTGATCAGTAGCACAAGGTGCAGAGTGAAGAATATGGTATGCCAAGTGAAAGAATCACAGCACAGAATTGTGAGGATCCTTATAAGAGAACTGTGTTTTTTGATAGAAATGTACTATATGTTACCTGATCCTTGTACATAGATAGTGCTTGAGCATGGAGCACCTTGTACAAATGTGTGCAATACTTCCTGTCATGAGCTGGCTCTGTTGGACATACTAAGTCATAAAGCAGGTTGGGCTCAGAAGCAGTTCATTACAAGATGGAAACAGCGTTTTACAACCAGCCATCTTTAGCCTTTGGGTATTTCTCCTTGCTTACAACGGTTTTTTTTTTTTATTATTATTCTTTCTTTTTATTGATCCTATAGAGTTTAGACTCATTTCTTATGCTTTACCTGTGATCCTCCCGTGCAGAAGCAGACAATCAGAGCCCCAGGAAAGATGGGCTTATCTCCTACTCTGTCCCAAAGGCAGTGCTTCTGAGAACAGTTCATTGTGGTGGAATAGCTGTTATGCTTGGTGTTAGTAGGCAGAAATATTGTTTAAGTATCGTACTGTTATCTAATAAACCTCCCATGAAAATGGGACTGAAATGGCTACTTTTTTTTCAAAAATATTGTAAGAAAAGTCCCACATGGCTCTGAGGGGATGTCATACCCAAGACACAAGAGGTAGAATTCATTTCCATGAGTTACTTAGAAAGAAGCAATTTTTTTTTCATCATCAGCACCTGAAACAATACTTGGTAGATAGATAATACTGAATATATATTTAATGGCTGCATGAATAAGCTGGAAGGACTGGAACTAATATCTAGCCCTTCAGCACATACAACTAAGCAAAGGCTTTCTCTTGGAAGGAACTTTCGCTCCTTAAAGTCTTTATCAAATCTCTCTTCAAGCCATCCTATATAAATAGACAATCCAATTAAAAATAAGTGCATTTTTAAGACAAATCCCATAATGTCTCTTTCCAACCAATTCCCTAAATACTTCTCATATACAGAAGCCTAAGTAGCCACTCTGTCACCATGTGGAAGCTTTAGTGCCCCTTACATCATGAGACATTTGCCTATCTTGCAATGTTCTATCCTCAGGACTCAGGCTTTTGAACCATGATAAAGTTGCTGATGAAATTCATTCATAATAAGTTACTTGTGAATTAATGTATTATTCCTCCCTGTGTAAGAAACCACTTTAAGAGAGGGCTAGCCAGAGAAGTCAATGTTTAAAATATAACTAAAAATTTTTGGAAGTAAAATTGTAGATGTCAGTAAAAGAGTGAGAGTAAAGTATTAAGATTCATACCTATCCAATCATACATTTACATCTTGTTTTGTATTAGGGACAGGAATTGTGAAAACGTAATAAAGAATATGTTTAAAACTTCTCAAGAAATTTTGAGAAAGAGATCAATGGGGGGACATAAGATAAACCTAAACATCTTTATATACTACACAAGCACCCCTCATTTTACTGAGCTTCACTTTATTACACTTTTTGAGCCAGTCTGTCAGCACTATTTTTCCAATGGCATGCTCTCACTTCACGTCTCTCATTGTGGTAATTCTCATGATATTTCAAACTTTTTCATGATTATTATGTCTGTTATGGTGATCTGTGATCAGTGATCTTTGATGTTGCTGTTGTAACCGTTTTCGGGTGTCAAGAGTCACTCCCATAGAAGTCAGCAAACTTAATCTATAAATGCTGTGTGTATTCTGAGTGTTACCCCAACTGGCCTTTGCCCCATCCTCTCCCTTTCCTTAGGCATCTCTATTTTCTGAGACACAACAATATTGATAGCAGGTCAGTTAATAACCCTAATAACCATACGATGGTTTCTAAGTGTTCAAATGAAAGGAAGAATAGCACATGATTAAGCTTATGGAGAAAGGCATGTTGAAAGCTGAGATGGCCAAAAGCTAGGCCACTTATGCCAAACAGCCAAGTTGTGAATAAAAATTCTTGAAGGAAATTGAGAGTGCTACCACAGTGAAAACATAAGTGGTAAGAAGGCGAAACGCTCTTATCGTTGATGTGGGGAAAGTTTTAGTAAACTGGATAGAAGATCAAACCAGCCACTAAATTCCCTTAAACCAAGTTTATTCCAGAGTAAGTCTCTAATTCTCAATTCTGTGAAGGATGAGAGAGGGGAATAATCTGCAGGAAAAAAGTTTAAAGCTAGCAGATATGCATTCATGAGGTATAAGGAAAGAAACCATCTCCATAAAATAAAAGTACTAGATGAAGCAACAAGTGGTGATGGAGAAGCTGTAGCAAGTTATCCAGAAGATGTAGCTACAATAATTGAAGAAGGTGACTACACTAAACAACTGATCTTCAGTGTGGACAAAACAGCCTTCTACTCATGGAATGTGCTATCTATGCCTTGAGTAGTTAAAGAGATCATTACGTCTGGCTTCAAAGTTGCAAAAAACAGGCTGACTCTTTTGTTAGAACCACACAGCTGGTGACTTTAAATTGAAGCCAATGCTCATTTACCATTCCAAAATCCTAGGCCACTTAATAATTATGCTACATCTACTCTCAAAATGGGACAGCAAAGTCCGGATGATAGCACCTGTATATACAGCAATGTTTACTTGAATATTTTAAACTTGCTGTTGAAAACCACTGCTCAGAAAAAAAGACTGCTTTCAAAATATTAATATTACCAATCACTGACAATGCACCAGTCACCCAAGATCTCTGATGGAGATGTGCAAGATGTTAATGTTGTTTTCATGCCTGCTAACACAACATCTATTCTGCAGCCCATGGATCAAGGAATAATTTCAACTTTCAATTCTTATTATTTAATAAATATATTTCATATGGCTGTAGCTACCATTCATAGTTATTACTCTGATGGATCTTGGCAAAGACAATTGAAAATGTTTTGGAAAGAATTTACCATCCTAAAAGCCATCAAAAACATTCTTACTTCACTGGAGGTCAAAATATCGACATTAAGAGGAGTTTGGAAGAAGTTGAAACCCTTGTCAAAGACTTTTGAGGGGCTCAAGACTTCAGTGGACGAAGTAACTTTAGATATGGTGAAAATAGCAAGAGAACTAGAATTAGAATATATGACTGAATTGTAGCAATATCTCATGATAAAACTTGAATGGATGAGTAAGTTGTGTCTTATGGTTGAGCAAAAAAAAAAAAAAAAAAAAAAAAAAAACAGTTTCCTGAGATGGTATCTACTCCTGCTGAAGATGCTATGAACATTGTTGAATGACAACAAAAGATTTAGAATAATCCATAAATTTAGTTGATAAAGTCATGACAGGATTTGAGAGGATTGATTCTAATTTTGAAATAAATTCTACTCTGAGTAAAATGCTATCATACAACATCACATGCTACAGAGAGATCTTTAATAAAAGGAAGAGTCAATCAATATAGCTAACTTCACTGATGCTTTATTTTAAGAAATTGCCACAGTCATGCCAAGCTTCAGCAACAACCACTTGGATCAGTTATTAGAAAGATCTTGGCAAGAAGGATCTTGGCAAGTCAGTAGAAGGATCCTGGCAAGATCTCTCACCAGCAAAAAGATTACTACTTACTGAGGCTCAGATGATAATTTGCATTTTTAGCAAAAAGTGTTTCAAATTAAGGTATGTACATTATTTTAGACATATGCTATTGCACATTTAACAGACTACAATAAATTTTTTATGCACTGGGACACAAAAAAGTTTGTGTGACTTGCATTATTGTGTCATTTTCTTTATTTGTTGGTCTGGAACCAAACCCAAAATACCTCCAATGGATGCCTGCAGTAATATCAAGAACAAATCAGAATCAAAGAGAGGTCATAAATTATGGGATACGGATCCAGTAGTGAGGTCATAAGTTCATGGGAGATGGGTTCATGTAATTTAAAGACCATCTTTTGTATGATATGAAGTAGAGAAGTATAGTAGTGTTTTACACATGCAGGTGTCAGATGAAAGTTCACTTAATATTGATCTGAACTGTTAATAGTCACTTATTCAGGTTAACTAGGAGAAAATGGCCTTAGATATAATGAATAATCAGCTACTGGAAAATTGTGGCAGTAATACTTTAAAAAACTATATTTCAACAAGAAAGTGAAGATGAGTGGCTAGAAATCTCATTAGGTATCATTATTTCATTAGAAACTGTCATCTCCTTCTTTGATATTTTATTCCACCAATATTGAATTATCAATTATTTAACGATTTCCATTTAACATACTTTATCACAGAAAATTTCATCTAAGGTTTGAACCCTCCCAATTTTCATGAATTTAAAGGTTAAAATTGTTCTAGCAACTAATGCTATAGCAAAAATATATATTAAATAACAATATATAAACCATAATGCTATAAAAGATTTTATCCATGCCCTTAGCTTTTCATCTTCTTTAAAAGAATAGTTGTTTATACTGCCATTTTATGGACTTGCCCTGTTTTTATCTTACTCACTGAAAGTAACAGGGAACATGTTTGGCCATTTTATATTGTCAATGAGGTCACTAACCCTCTCACTATATGGCCGATTTGGCATTACATGAAATATTACATAAGGTCAAAAGGTAAATCTACAACCAATAAGCAACAGGAAAAAGCTATTGAGCTATTGAACACTATGGTCTCAAATCATGTGCTACATTACACATTTATAGATGACCTAGACAGAGGGCTTTCAGTTGCTCCTGAAAAGAAAAAAAAAGAAAAAAAAGAAAAAGAAAAGTAAAAGAAAGAGCAGAAAAAATATAAGGATTATAAGCAGTGAAATAGAAATATTGTTTTTAAAATATCAATTACACTCCAAAGTTGGGATATTTCAGGGAGTCTGTGATCAGTTTAAATAACAAAAATTCAGTTTTTTAGGGAAGAATCCTCTGTGACTTGTTTCTTTTCCTACTATTACTGCCTATATATGCCCTATATAGTCACATATATTATACTTAAAATAATATAATACATAAGCTAAAATGGAGTGAATATTAATTAATACCTAGTGATTCCAAATGTGTGTGTACATGAGAATCTTTTTGTCTTTGAAACATTAACTTTTCGACTGACAGGCACTAATCAAAGAATGGTAAAATTTGGGGGGAGCAAAAGGAGATCTTATAGATACTATAGTTTAAGACTCTCATTTTACAGAGAACAACACTAGAGTCCAGAGAATCTAAGGGATTTGTATTGAACAGGGAATATTGGCAAAGTAGATTTCAGTTCAGTGATATAGCTTGGCAGTTATATTCTAAGTAAAAGCTGGGAATGATGCCATTACATGTTCTCATAGACTAACGTACCTAGAAGATCACCATCTTAGGTAAAATAGACTTTTATATTAAACCACACAGTTGATATTTTATATTTGTGGACATTCCAGTTATTTGAAAATATTTCCTTCATTGTGGAGTTTTCCCATATTATGAGTTTTGAACTGCCAAAGAATATACCTCCCTGGCCATAAGGATGCATGCACGTGACCTAGGTTCCTCCATTCAGTTATTCACAGAAGACCTGAATGTTGAAGTGATCAATGTGATGAGTTGGTTGTGTTTCCCAGAATGTACTATCTGTCAAATGCCATTTGTCAATTGCTGATGGCACTGATTTTTTTAAGGGTGGAGGTTGCAGAATTTCTGCTATAAAAAGTCAAGTTCTACTGCAGTAGCAAAGATAGTAGTGCTTCCCTAGTAGAACCTATAGATTGCGATCAGTTATTGGTGCTAATTTTCTGCCTCTAAGGCTCTCACGGCTTTCCATGAGATATCTAATGTCATTTACCAAATTTCTTTTCTGCTTCTCTGTGTTTTGGGGGTTTTTTTGTGACTAAGATCAATGAACTGTATAGTAAGTACTGTGTTTTTTTTTTTCCTACTATGAGACATCCATGCCACATACTATACAGAATAAAAGATGTAGATAGTTCTTGACTCCTTGGAGCATAAATTCTACTAAAATATATGATACGTAAATTACTAGCAATTAGATATATCATGTTAAAGTTTGTAAAAATTAAGGAAAAAAAAACTTTAAGAATTTAGAAAAGAGAGAATACTTTAACACTAGTGGTTGTCCTTAAAATTTAGTGTGGCATTATAGTTCTCTAAAATGTTCACTTATCACCATCATGGATGATAATACTTCTATGTTTATTGAGTAGGGCTCAGGAATTTACATTTCTGTTAAAACTCTAACTGATTCTGATGAAGCCTGTGCCCTAACTCCACCTATTAAAAACAATAGGGGGTAAGAAAAATTTCAGGAAATTATAATTCTTAGAAAGTCTAAGCTTAGAAAAGCTTAGAAATCATGCTTTTCACATTTTTTCAAAATGTTCTTTGCATATTATGAGCTTAATGTCTCATCTGATTATCTCTTTTTTTAATGTTGCATGATTTTGAGTTTCTAGGTGTGATATGGTATCATCCACATCCACATCACTTTAAATGCTACCAAAACTGGATATTTAATGGAAACTTGGCAGGGGGTAGGGGGTGATGTTTTTGAGCCAGCGGTTAATAAATTAAAGATAGCCAGAACCCCAAAGGACAGAATAAAAAAAAATCTAAGCAATATTATATACATAAAATAACAGCCTCATGTCTATCTTTACATTTCTTTTTTTGTAACTCAATGCTAGTCCAAATCCTAATTACCTTTCTTTTGGACATTCAGTATAGGCCAGTTATGGAGCATTGAGATCGAATCCCCAAGTCTCAATGGTTTAATTTTGTTGAAGATTTATTCTTCTTTCATGCTATAGATTCAAGTGCCGACCAGAGGAATGCACTGCTCTGTGTGAAAGTCATCCTTACTCCAGGATTGATAACGATGGTGCAGCCACTTCATGGAATGGCAGAGGTAATCAGAAGCAGCAAAACACAGCCTGACTCTAAAAGTTTCTGCTCATATGTCTTTTTTTTTTTTTTCCAAACAAGTCACATGGTTGATCTAACTTCTACTGGGCTAAGATATGGAATCTTACCATATCCTCAAAAAGAAGAGAGGCTGCATATTTGTGAACAACTTGTCACAAATATAATTGAAAAAACTATGGCAAAAGCCTCTCAACTGATCTTTCTGACTTCAGGTTTTCCTTCCAGAATCCATTCTATGACCGATGGACATAGTAGTCTACTTAAAGAGCAATGCTATGACTAATTTGTTGTTTCCCAGAAATCTTCAAAGCTCCTTACTATTTAATAGAATACAAAATTTTTGAAACCATAGTTGAAGCTCTACTTTCTAGTTTCTTACCTAACTCCAACTTGATGCCTGACACTTGCCATACATGAAACGTGTAGTCCAAGCAATTTGTACTATTGACCACTCTTCAAACATAGTTATTATTGTATTAAATCCATTACTTACATTTTTGGAAACCTAAATTAAGACTTAGCTAGAATTTATTAAATAGCAAAAATATCAGACAAATTACTTCTATAGTAATTATTTTGTCCTCATATCTACTTATCAAACTACTAGCAATTCTTGGATCTCCATTTTAAATGATACCTCCTCCAAGAAGCCTACACTGATGTTCAAAATTAGACGTGATCTTTAGCTAGTCATAATATTTAAGGTCTTGGTATAAGTCTTTATTTTAATATAACATATATTCTGCCTTTTATTATAAATACCTGGCTACTTACCTAATTTTTAGATGAAAAATACAAACTTTTCTGGGCTACAAATGGAATTGCTTTTAAGTCATCTTCTGTACAAAACTGTGTAAATAAACACATTTATTAAATGAGTGTCGAACTGAATTGTTAAATAAATTTATATAATAGTATCTGAGCATCAACCAATGACCCATTTCACCTTGTAAATTTGTTTGTATTTTCCTAATTATTATTTTGTCATTTGTGGATTCTTTAAAGCACTGTTACAGAGTGATCATTAACATTTTCCCAATAATCAAATATGTAAGCTAGTGAATATAATTCTGAGTAGAAACATACACACAATGGTAGTCCTAATGATGTCTAATTTCCATTTTTATTTAGATTTCTGAGTTCGTTAGGGAATAATATCGAACTGAGGGTACATTTAGCCTGGTTCTTCCAGGCTTGGTAAGTAGGACTCTCCTTTGTAGCCTATCTGAAAAACTATTAATTTCTGTTTTGAAACAGTCATCAGCTGTTCTACCAACAAAAGGAAAAGACAGTGCAGTCAGCTGCCAGATGGGAAATTATTTCAACCCAGCATCACATTTATTCATAACATTCAGGTTATCACATAATACAAAAGTGGCCACAGAGGATTTTATTTTACTGCTTATAAGGAACTCCTCTATTTTTTGAGGATTATATTTTCCCTTGGTGTATTTTAAGCATACTTTATCACTTAACAGGCTTTCTGCAGCTCATTCAAAGCACTTGCCATTACCTCCTTTTCAGGCACCTATTATTGAGGTTATCACTGGTAATAGCAGTCATATTAATATATAATTCTCCCACGTGTAATATAATAAATGAAATGGACTCATTGTTTGAGGGTCATGCTGTTCTAGGGTTGATCGAATGATTTATTTTTTCTCCCTGAAGTGTTATATCTGTATTTACAGAAGGAGCTCTACTCAGATTTTATTGAATAAAGCAGTTTTTCTGTCAAGGAGATTTGGGCAACATCTCAGAATTCATATAAAATTTTATATTCACTTAAGAAATAGTATATTATTTTATACTATTATCTTAAAACAAAGTATATTAATAATGACTGGTTTATATCATAAAGATAAGTTTATTTTTATAAGGAAACTCTATACTAGTAATGGATTCCTGTTAACCCAATTGTGCTATCTATAGCAGCATTCACTATGGATAAGCGATGTTCATTAGCAGGCCAAGAAGAGCTGTGTTAGAATCAAAGCTAGAGCTATGCTCATAGATGAAATAAAACAGAAAGGAAGATACTATAAGAAAGGTGAAAGGCATTTAAAAATTCTCCTTTTTTTTTCATCTTGTGAAGTCTCTCTTTAACTACATTGAAGCTATCTCTTCCACATATGCTGCACATAGATGCTAGGTTCAGGGGTAGTCCTGTCTCAAGCAGGTCTTTCTTATTTGTTTAAACTGAAAGGGAGACAAAAGTATGAAGGTCCTTTGGGTCTTCCAATATTCAACCATGTCAAATAAACCAGTAAGTTGTGTGAGAGAATAGAACTCACAAAGAGAAGTAGCGATGAGAAACAGGTAAAGTACTGGCAGCATCTAAGTTGCTGATCCCATCTTTCCTAAGTTCAGCTATATTCTTCCCTTCACATGGTTTGATTGCAAACTATTCTATGGATTATATAAGCCAATTAATTTCCATTTTGTTCAAGATAGTTATAGCACTTAGAGATTAATTACTCACAATAATTGTGAGTTTTTATACATGGCAAATAGTGAGACTGTGGAAAGCTGGATGGGATTGAGAACAGAAGCAATAACCTTTGATTTGAGCACTTATGGTAGAAAATCAGCCAGACAGACAAAATGGACAATAATGAACAATACAGTAAAGAGAAAGCATAGTGTGATTTTTTATATAGTGATATATCATCTCCTCTTGGAGTTGAACTATATATCCCTATTCTACTGCTTTGACCAATCCATCGTGAGTGGATATGTTGCTACCAGAGATTTTGACCTATTCTCTTTTGGTACTTAGCTCCATCATGAAAAGATTACACTCTTTTCATCCTACTTGTCCGGGAATAATGTGGAAATAAGTGGAGCAGACCTGAATTCAATTCACAAGAAGCAGCAGAACCAGCCCAGGCAACACATAGACTATTTATTTTCTCAGTGAGAAAAATAAATCCTGGTTGTTGCAAGCCAATAAGTTTTGGATGGTTGATTATGCAGCACTTATTTTGGCAATAGCTGACAAATAAACATGGTTAATAAATTATAGAAATTAAAAACAAAGGAGTTACAAGAATGAGTGACATACAACAGAAAATGAAAGAAAAGAAAAGGCAAAAAACAAGGGAAACAAAAAAGAATTGCAAATAAAAGAAAAATGAGGCAAGTTGAAATACAATGAGTAGTAGAGAAACAGAAAAGATGAACTTTCTATAAATAAATCAAGTGGTCTAACACTTGTAGAAAATAGAAGAAGCAGGAAGATTACAATACACAGAAAAGAAAACATTGTGGGATATGTAGTAGAGATAGCAGGATTTTATGCATTGAGGGAAAAGTAGGAGTCAGAGAAGTTAGTGTTTAGAGTAAAAGATCGTGAGGTGGGCTAAAAATACTTCAGAAACATTGTACACACAATTGAAAGAATGTGAGAAGCATATGACATGCTGAGAAAATAGGAAAGGAAAATATGGTATGATTGGTTTAAACTAGATTGATTGCAGTTACCTCATTTTCTTTTGCCTTTTAGAGTTTTGTTCCATTAAATCATCTTGAACTCACATTTTCAATAAATACCCTGGGAGTTTTCAGAAAGTTTCCTACTCAAACAAAATAGGCTAAATTAAAAACATTTGCACTGATGTTTTAATGCTTATGTACATTCAAGAATTAAAATTTCAAAATTTCAGCTTGAAAATAACTTTTTTTGTATTTGCGAGGAAAGTATTTTCCTATTATAAGAAAAAAGGAATGAAGGAAGAAAAGCAGGAAGGAAGGATAAAATAAAGGAGGAAGAGGGAAAGGAGGGAAGCAGAAGAAACCAAGTCCTTAGTGGTCAATAGTCAAAGAGAGTCCATGTTGACTTACTTACAAACCAGATGACCAAAGTTACTTTTGTATTGGTCAAGTTTGATTGTAATGCCAAGCTTGATTAAGGTTTTGATTTATTAGAGCTTTCTCCATAAATAGAGTAGATTAGTACAGCTAATAGTATTTAGGTCTTCTCTTTTGGGCCTGTATTTCAGAACAAATAATCTAATAAGATATTAAGTATCTTAGTTCTTATGGAATGATTTTGAGGAAAGGAACCAGTGAGAAGCTGCTCCTGTATTATGGACAAGAGAGGGGATGTGTAATGGACGTATGCAGTGGTAGAGATTTTTAACTCTGAAAATAAAGTTAGTCCTGAATGTGAAAGAGAAAATAATATCGCACCATCTATTTCAAGAACAATCATGCCCCAAACCCAAAGAGTCTTCCAAGGTAAGTCCAGGGAAATAAGCGTCATGTGTACCTTTTCCATTTTTGTCCATGCATCCACTACCTAGGCTCTTCTTAGTACCAATTGTTAAAAAGTGTTTTGTCAAGAGAACCATATAGATGCTCTAAGAGAATTAAAAACTAACATAAAATATGTCTGTAATATTTTAGTATTTTTAAAAATTATGTTGTACATCCATCATGTTTCCCGATTATTTTAGAAAATAATTGCATATTTTGAGAATATTATATTATTTTATATCAAATACTTTAATATATGGGCACAATAAAAATGATTCTTTTCCTCTACTTCACTCCATAGTCATTATATTACAATTTTCTCCAAAAATGGGAAAAATGCTTCAGGACTAAAACTCAAAGAGATTTTTATTCAAAATTGTAGAAAGGCTATTTTTATATATTAGATATATTTTTTTTCTTTTTAAAAAATGGTATAAGGCCGAGGCAGGCATATCTCTCAAGGTCAGGAGTTTGAAACTACCCTGAGCAAGGGCGAGACCCTGTCTCTACTAAAAATAGAAAGAAATAAATTGGCCTACTAAAAATATATACAAAAACTTAGCTGGGCATGGTGGTGCATGCTTGTAATCCCAGCTACTCAGGAGGCTGAGGCAGAAGGATCTCTTGAGCCCAGGAGTTTGAGGTTGCTGTGAACTAAGCTGACAACACAGCACTCTAGCCAGAGCAACAGAGTGAGACACTGTCTCAAAAAAAAAATGGTACAAATCAGAGCTTTGTTATTTCCCTTTTTTAATTTCAGCATATTACAGGGGTACAAATGCTTAAGTTACATACATTGCCTTTGCCCCATTACAGTCAGAGCGTCAAGTGGATCCATCACCCAGATGATGTGCACCACACCCATTAGGTGTGAATATACCCCACCCCTCTACCCCCTCCCATATGCCCGACACCTGATGAATGTTACTACCACATGAGCACTTAAGTGTTGATCAGTTAATACCAATTTGATGGTGAGTACATATGGTGCTTGTTTTTCCATTCTTGGGATATTTCACTTAGCAGAGTGAGCTACAGCTCTATCCAGGATAATACAAGAGGTGCTAGATCACCATTGTTTTTAGTGGCTGAGTAGAGCTCCATGGTATACATATACCACATTTTATTAATCCACTCATGTATTGATGGGCACTTGTGTTGTTTCCACACCTTTGCAATTATGAATCTTGCTGCTATAAACATTTGAGTGCAGATGCCTTTTTTAATAGAATGTCTTTTGTTCTTTTGGGTAGATACCCAGTAATTGGATTGCTGGATCAAATGGTAGTTCTATTTGTAGTTCTCTGAGGTATCTCCATATTACATTCCACAGAGGTTGTACTAGTTTGCAATTCCACCAACAGTGTAGGGGTGTTGCTCTCTTTCTGCATGCACAACATTTATTGTTTTGGGACTTTTTGATAAAGGCAATTCTCACTAGAGATAAGTGATATCTCATTGTGGTTTTGATTTGCATTTACCTGATGATTAGATATGTTGAGCATTTTTTCATGTGTTTGTTGGCCATTAGTCTGTCTGGAGGGTAAGTCTCATCCTGATGAATTCCCTGAGTCTTTGCTTGTCTGAGAAGGTCTTTATTTCTCCTTCATATATGAAACTTAGTTTTTCAGGGTACAAGATTCTAGGCTGGGCATTATTCTGTTTGAGAGGAGTTAGAATGGGGCCCCAGTCTCTTCTTGCTTGTAGGTCTCAGTTGAGACATCTGCCGTTATTCTGCTGGGTTTTTATTTTTAGGTTATCTGCTTCATTTGCCTTATTTCATAGGATGCCTCTTCTCCCAGAAGTCCTTTGATCATATTTTACTTGAATATCTAGATTTTTAGCAAGGCCTGGAAAATTTTCCTCTGTTCTATCCTAAAATAGCTTATCCAATCATTGTATATTTTCTTCTTCACCCTCATGGATATCTATGATTCCCATCTTAGGCCTCTTCACATAATCTTTCATGACTTGTAGGCTTTGCTATTTTCTATTTGTCTGCTCTATCTCTGTGACTGACTTATTTAATTGAAAAGCATTATATTCAATCCCTGAGATTCTTTATTCTGTTTGATATACCTTGTTCTTGAGGCTTTCCACTGTGTTTTGTAATTCCTTAAATAAATTCTTCATTTCTAGAAGTTCTGTTTGATTGTTCTTTAACATTTCAATTTCTTTAGTGAATTTTTCTTACAAGTCCTGGATTTTTTGTGTGATTTCTATGTTTTCATTATCCATTTTTCTCTTGCATACCATTGAGCTTTCTTGCAATCCATGTTTGAAATTCTTTTGTCATTTTAGCATCCTGATTTTGGTTGATGTCCATGGTTAGAGAGCTGGTATTCCCCATTAGGGTGTGTTTGATACTTCATACTTACAGAGTTCATTCACTGCTTCCTTACCATCTGGATCAGCTATTCCTTCTTACCTTTAGATTTTTGTTTGGATAATGACACTCTCTTTTTAGTCTCTGAGCTAGTAGGTGGTGCTGTGGGTGAGATTTGACTACACCCTGTATGATGAGTCAGAAGATTCAGTAAAAGGATTTACAGAATGACCTCCCTGTCAGTAGGTGGCACTTGCTGGGAGGAGCAGGCTGCTGTGTTGTTCTGGGGTCTTGTAACCAGCTCTTATTCCTCTGGAGAGGCACTCTAGTTTCTTAGGTGGTGGATGGGGCCCTGGGACTTCCAGTTGTGTCCTTATTCTCCATCTCAGTGGGAGGAGGTGTGGAAGTGAGGCTGGGTGGAGCTGGGTTGAGTAAGCCTACCCTGAAGTTCCACAAATGCTGTTAGCAGGGGTCAAAGTTCTGTTCTGGGCAAAACTGCCAGGGAGGGTGAGAAATGGCTCAACTCAGCCAAAAAGTCTGTGTGTGGGGATGGGGCTGTCTGAGACCTGCTGTCTGGAGCAGGCCTCAATCCTTTCCACCCTCCCCTAATCTGCAGTTTCTCCTGGGCCTCTGCCAGCAGGCAGGACCTCAAGCAAGCAGATCTTCTCTAGCTGTGATGCAGTCTGAGAGATTCCTTGCTCAGGATCACAGCTCAAGCTGAGAGCATAGCCTTCTCATGGGAGGAGGTTTGCCTCTGAAGCAGGCTGATCTGCCCCTGAAGGCACACACACTTCAGTAGGCTTGTTTACAAATAGTCCTTCTGTGCCCTTGGGCAATGTGAATGAGATCTAGGTGTATGGGATCTGATCTGTAGGCCTGTCTCCTGGATCCCAAAGATCAATCCCTGACCCTGGCAGGGAGAAGAGTGCTGGTCTCAAGTCACCCATGGGGTACCCAAACTTAATTAATGTCTTTCCACCTTGGGATTTGCCCCATCCTCCTGGAGTCACCAGGCAAGCAGCACCTGGGAGGCTGGCAGGTAGGGAACTCACAGTTTAAATACCCCTTAGTCTGTCATATGGCCCCAAAAGGAAAAGTCCCATTCTCTTCAGATGCCTCAGGGTGGTGGCTAAATTGTCTCTCTCAGCAGCCACAAGTAGGGGAGGGGAAGGGGAGAATGAAGCAATAAGGCACCTGGTGATCTGCTCAGGTCTGTAAGTCAGGAGGTGACCCAAGGGTCCTAGGAGCTTGGTGCCCCATCTGCAAGAGGCTCACTACTCACTGGAGACAGCCATCTCTTAGCAGGTGTCTCCAATCACTCAGCAGCCCACCAGAAGTCCAAGATGCAAGAGAGGGGAAATTTAACCACTCCACCTGCCTTTGCCACTGGTCTCCAAAACTCTTGGGGGCATTTATTCTTCCAGTTCTCCTCTTCAGCTTCTTCAGGTGGAGTCTCCTGTAGTTTCAGGCATCCTTCCTTCTGTCCCTCAACCTATCTGCATTTGTCTATTTTTTTTTCCACTTTCTCCTTAAATCTATCTTGCTTGTAGAGACACTAAGGCTGGCAGTTTTTCTTGTCTGCCATCTTGCCCCTGCTTTTTTTTTTTTAGTTTTATATATTTAAGAAAAAATTGTCTAAGATATCATTTTTCCGGACATTGCAATTTAATGTTTCACAATTGTACGGCATATGGTAGTTAGTTCTACTAATAATTAAATATTATTGCACATAATTTAAGTAGCATTGACAATATTAATATTTAAATTGTTTACTGCAAATAAATTAAGAGAAACTCAAAGTGGGTTTAGTTTGGTATAATTACCAACACTTACTAAGCACACATTACTTAATCTGAGACTAAAAATTTGATACCGGGTAATATTTCTCATTGGTGTATAAACTTTTGGTAAAACGATGATAAGCATATTTTTAAAAATTATCCAATGTTTTAATTTTGTTTAAAATAATATAAATGTATATTTTTGGTAAATTTAAATTAAAAAATACACTTCTCTATTTAAATTGTAAAATCTTTAAATTAGATTAATAGTTTTAAAAATTCATTGTAATTTTTTTTCATTAATGACCACATGACTTACTATAATATTAGCATACATTTTGACAGTTATATCTAAATGTAGATATTTTATATTCATATAGTAGAAGGCCCATGCATGCGCCAAGATGATCAATAAAAGAATGTAGACATGTTGAGGCATTTCTGCTGGGCAGCAAGTATCTAATTTCTTATATAATTATAGTGCATGCAGTGAAAATTATTTTGAAGTAAGAGATTCTGGTGTACAAGTGTCAACCAATAGTAATAATTAAAATGTAGGAGAGATGTTCTTAGCACAGTTTGTCACATTGACTTGGCTCATACCTGTGTTGATACACATTTGAATAGTGAACACATAAAACCTTAACTGTAAGGAAAAACTGTCCTTCCTATGCTGGTCAGTAAATAAACCTACCCTCTGCTCTAAAGGAAGTCACATCTTATTTTCTATGAATGCCTGGTATGTAACATCCTTGAAAATATAGTTCAGAGCAAAAGCTGTTAATGTTTCTGTTCACAGCACGTATTGAATAGGTAGAGACCCATAGAGAGTTGCCTCCCCAGGTCATGGAGGGACTGCACTAGTATGCTTGGTCAAGAGACAGAGAAGAAAATTAAAACTACTCAAGTTTAGTCTTAAAACTTTTAGGACAAAAAAAAAAAAAAAACAACTTTTAGGACAAATAAGAATCTTATGCATATGTCTATATCCCATCATTACACTAATCTCCCAGGAAAGTGACTAGGCATTATATAGAGTTGATTCCCTATTGAACACAGTAACAATCATTCATTCATTCATTCACTTACTCATTAATTCTTATATTCATTCAATAATATTTACTGAGGGCCTACTCAATATTAAATATAACTTTTATTAGCTGAAATAAAAAGGCAGATATGACACAATTCCTGTTTAAAGGACCTCACAGTCTACTGGAGGGATTGAGAAAAGTAAACTGATGATGACAGTAAAATATATGAAATTTAACTCAAAAGTTCCACAGTTTGAATGACTAAATAATAGTAACTTTGCCCAGATTAAAAATAAGGGGCTAAATGCTTATTATTAGAAGTCTTTCTGGTTGTGAGTGGCAAGAGGTAGAATTTACTAGCTCAAGTAATTGGTTCAAGTCAGAGGTTGTGAAGCCTGAAACATACATCAATTCAGACACTATAGGTGGTTTCCAGGTTATTTATATTTGTATTTCCTTGCTTGGTAGTCTTTCAAAGATTAATTATATTCCACAGTTAGTTATATTCATTTGAGGAAGAGATATGGACACTAGCAGCTCCAAGTTGACTATATGCTTGAGCCAGACAACTATATTAATTGATATCCAAAGTAAGATAATTTTGAAAGTGAAAAGGTACTCTTAATAATAATTATAACAAGAAAAGAAGTAAAATCCAGGACATTCCTGGGAATTCTGGAATGTATGTTCATCCTATATATATAGCTCATCCTATATATATAGTTCTATTATTTTTTTATAGTTTGTAGTATTTTTTTGCTATTTCAAGAACAAGACAAGATTGTTGTATGCCCCTGCTACTTTTCAACACTGCAAAGGTGATCCTAGGGAATGAATGTTAAAAAATGAGAGAAAAAAAGAAAAAAATATTAACCACTATTTGCATCTGTAGTTTTTCATTCTCATGCATGCCTTTTATGTTATTATATGAATGTGTACCCTCTTAAAAAGATATTATTGAAACTATCTCAAAATTAAAAGTATATATATATAAAAAAAATTGAAAGGTTTTTGTTACATGATACCCTGTATAAAGTGTAAGATGGGGCGTTTAATGTGTCTAGCACCCCAGTAGTGTTCATTGTACCTGTTAGGTAAGTTTTTACCCCTGTCCAGATCCCACCCCTCCTTCTTGCTTTCCCATGTCCTTTACATCTCTTTATGCCCACTGTTTAGCTCCCACTTACTAAAAAGTACATGTAGTGTTTGTCTTTTCATTTTTGAGATACTTCACTTAGGATAATGGTCTCTAATTCCATCTAAGTTGTGGCAAAAGACATTATTTCATTCCTTTTTATAGCTGAGTAGTACTCCATGGTGTGGTTCTATGGTGTGGGGTGTGTCTCTGTGTGTGTATATCATATTTTCTTTATCCACTTGGTAACTTATGGGCACTTCTAAATCCACATCTTTGCAGTTATGAATTGTGCTGCTATAAATATTCTACTGCAAGGAGTCTTTTTGATAAAATAACTTCTTTTCTTTTGGATAGATATCCAGCAGTGGGATTGCTGTATCAAATGGTATGTCTACATTTATTTCTTTAAGGAATCTCCATACTGGCTTCTGTATAGGCTGCACTAACCTACATTCATACCAACAGCATATAGTTTTCCTCTCTCTCTTGATCCACACCAGCAGCTACTCTTTTTTTACTTTTTTATAATAGCCATTCTGACAAGAGTAAGGTGGTGTCTGATTGTGGGTTTAATTTGCATTTCCCTGATTGTTAGTGATGTTGACCGTTTTTTTCATGTCTGTTGGCCATTTGTCTATCTTCTTTTGAAAAACTTCTGTTCATGACTTTTACCTACTTTTTTATGAGGTTGCTTGTTTTTTCTCTTGCTGATTTGCTTAAGTTCTTTATAGATTCTGGATATTAGTTATTTATTATCTGTATAGTTTGTGAATATTTTCTATGATTATATAGCTTGTCTATTAATCTGCTGATTATGTCCTTTGATGTTCAGAGGTTTTAATTTAATTAAGTTTAATTAATTAATTGATTGATTGATTGTTGTGGTAGTTGACTTTGGGGTCTTAGTCATACATTTTTTTGCCTAGGCCAATGTCTAGAAGAGTTTTCTTTCATAATATTTATAGTTTCATATCTTCCATTTAAGTCTTTTATGCATCTTGAATTAAATTTTGTATATGGTAAGAGATAGGGATCCCATTTTAGTTTTCTGCATGTGACTATCTTGTTTTTCCAGTACTATTTATTAAATAGAATTTTCTTTTCCCAGTGCATGTTGTTGTCTGTTTTGAAAAAGATCAGTTGGTTGTAGGTAGATAATTTTATTTCTGGGTTCTCTGTTTTGTTCCATTGGTATATGTCACTATTTTTATGCCAATACCATGCTATTTTGGTTATCATAGGCTTGTAGTATAATTTGAAGTCAGATATTGTGATGCCTCCAGATTTGTTCTTTTTCCTTAAGATTTCTTTCCCTATTTGGGATCTTTTTGGTTCCAAATGAAGCTTAGAATTATTTTTTCTAGTTCTGTGAAATATGGCATTGGTATTTTGATGGGGATTATATTGAATCTCAACATCACATTGGGCAATATGGACATTTTAATGATATTAATTCTACCAATTCATGAACATGAGATGTTTTCCCATTCAATTGTATCATCTATGATTTCTTTCATCAATGTTTTGTAGCTCTCCTTGAAGAAATCTTTTATCTCCTTGGTAAAGTATATTCCTGATTATTTTATTTACTTTGAAGCTATTGTAAATAGTATGCCTTTTTTGATTTGACTGTCAGCTTGACTATTGTTAGTATATAGGAATGGTACTGATTTATTTTTATCCATTCATTTTGTAACCTGAGACATTGCTGAATTTTTTTTATCAATTCTAGGAGTCTATTGGTGGAGTCTTTAGAGTTTTCTAGATGCAAAATTGTATTGTTAGCAAACAGGAATAGTTTGACCTCCTTTTTTTCTAATATGGATGCCCTTTATTATTTTCTCTTACCTGATTGCTCTGGCTAGAGTTCAAGTACTATGTTGAATAGAAATGATGACAGTGGACACCCTAGTCTTATTTCAGTTCTTAATGGAATTGTTTTCAATTTTTCCCCATTCAATATGATGTTGGTTGTGGGTTTGTCATAAATGGGTTTTATATTAATAATTTTTAGATATGTTCTTTCTATGCCTAGTTTGTTGAGGGTTTTTATCATGAGGGAGTGCTGGCTTTTATCAAATGATTTTTCTGTATATATTGAGATGATTATATGGTCTCTGTTTTTGCTCCTATTTTGTGATGAAACCATTTATTGATTTGTATATTTTAAATCATTCTTGAATTTCTGGATCCCAACTTGATCATAGTGAATTAAGATTTGATATGCTGTTTATTCTGATTTGTTATTATTTTGTTGACAATGTGTGCATCTGTGTTCATAAGGGGTAATGGTCTGTAGTTTTCTTTTTTTGTTGTGTTCTTTTCTAGCTTTCGTATCAAGGTGACATTGGCTTCATAGAAGGAGTTAGCAAGGTTTCCCTCCCTCATGGTGTTATAGAATAATTTCTATAGTATAGGTATGACTTCTTATTTGTAGGTCTGGTAGAATTTGGCTGCAAATCCACCTGGTCTGGGTCTTTTTATCTTGTTGTTGTTGGGAGACTTTTTATCACTGCTTCAATCTTGCTCAGGATTTCTATTTCTTCCTTATTCAGACTTGGGAGATTGCATGTTTCTAGGAATTTTTCCATTTCCTCTGTTTCCTATTTGTGTGCATAGAGGTTTTAGTAGTATTCATGGACGATAGTTTATATTGCTGTGGTATCAGTGGCAGTGTCTCCTTTTTCATTTCCGAGTGAGGTTATTTGAGTCCTTTCTCTTCTATTTCTGGTTAATCTGACTGGGTTATTTCGTTTATCAATTTTGTTTATCATTTCAAAGAACCAACTGTTTTGTTAATCCATCTCTTTTTGGTTTCTATTTTGTTTGGTCTGCTCTGAGTTTTGTTATCTCTTTAATTCTGCTGGATTTGGGTTGGGTTTTTTTTTTTTTTTTTCCTTGTTGTATTCACTTGAGATGTGACTTTTAGGTTGTCAATTTATGATCTTTCTGTCTTTTTGATGTAAACATTTAAGGCTATGAATTTTTCCCTTATATCTGCCTTTACCATATTCCATAGATTTTGAAAGCTTATGTCTTCTTTGTCATTCAGTCTAAGGAATCCTTCGTTTTCCATTTTAATTTCATCATCAATCAAAGAATTATTCAGCTGCAAGTTGTTTAATTTCCATGACTTTATGTAGATATGAGTGTTTCTCTTCAATTGATTTGTAGTTTTATTCCACTGTGATCTGAGAATGTAAATGGTATATATTTTTTTTAATTTCTTGAGACTTCTTTTGTGGTTGAAGATATGTTCTATTTTGGAAAATGTCCCATGTGCTGGTGGAAATAATGTATATTCAGTATTTATAGTGTAGAATTTTCTATAAATTTCTGTTATGTCCATTTGTTCCAGAGTCCTGTTTAAGTCCAGCATTTTTTTATTGACGTACTGATTCAATGATCTGTCTAGTTCTGTTAGTAGGGTGTTGAGTCCCTGGCATGATGTTACTGATTGTTTCTTTGCTTAGTTCCATTGGAATTTGCTTTGTGAATCTGGAAGCTTCCGTGTAGGATGCATATATATGACCATATTTGTCTTTTTTGTCTGTTGATTTGAAGTCAATTTTATCTATGAGAATGGCTACACCTGATTGGTTTGGGTTTTTATGTGTGTGGAATTTTTTTTCATCCCTTTACCTTGAGTCTGTCTGAGTCCTTGTGAGTTATATGTGTTTCTCAGGGACAGCAGACACTTCAGGGTTTTTTTTCCCCCATCCATTCAACCAGTCTCTATCTTTTAAGTGGGGCATTCATACTGTTCATATTCAGTGTTGATATGTGGTATACTATTCTACTCATCATGTTGGATAGTACCTTTTTATTGTTATTGTTTTTTCTCTTGTGTTATTGTTTTCTTAGAGCAATGAACTTCAAATTTTGGGAGTCTTTTTATTGGTGTATATCTATAATGCTGTTCCAGTTTTGACTATCTCTTGTAGTGTAGGTCTTGTAGTGACACTTTTTTTAAAGGTTAGCTGATCTGGAAAAGTTTTTCTTTCTCCATCAATTACAAAACGTAGTTTTTCATGATACAAAATTCTTGGCTGGCAGTTGTTCTGCTTAAGAAGACTAAAAATGGGGTCCCAATACTTTATGGCTTTTAAGGTCTTTGCAGAGAAGTCTACTGTTAACCTAATAGATTTTCCTTTGTAGGTTAATTGTTGCTTTAATCTTGACAGCTTGTAGAATTTTCTTCTTCATTTTTACTTTAGCCAAGTTGATGATTATGTGTCTTAAAGATGTCCTATTTGCTATGAATCTTCTCAGTGTGCAATGACTATCTTGTATATTGATACCTGAATCTCTAGCAATACCAGAGAAATTTTCCTCAATAATTTCCTTAAATAGGTTTTCCATGTTTTTTCTTTTTCTCCTGCTTTCATGGATGCCTATAATCCTTATATTGGCCTACTTTGCATAGTCCCATAATTCTCGGAGTGATTATTCATTCTTCTTCATTCTTTTTTGCTACATCTTTGACTGACTAGGTTAGTTCAAAAGCCATACCTTCAAGTTCTGAAATTCTTTCTTCTGCTTGGTCTAGCCTGTTGTTAAGGCATTCTGCAGCATTTTGAACTCAACTAAGTGACTCTTTTATTTATTTAAGGTCTGTTATATCTTTTCTTGTATAGACTGTCTCTTTAGTGAACTTTTCCTTTAGTGAACTTTTTCTTTTTCATCCATATCCATTCATATTCTGAAACATTTTTCCCTTCTTTTTGTAGCTTTTCTACTTCCTTTCAATGCTGTTCATCTTATTTACCACCCATATGCTGAATTCCCTCTCTGATTATTCAACAGTTTACTGCAGGTTATGGTCCATTGCTAGAGGCCTATTTTGATCCTTGGGGGTATCAAAACAGTTTGTTTTTTCATGTTGCCAGAGTTCTTATTCTGTTATGTTCTCATCTGAAATCTCTTCTCTCAGCTCAAGACAGATAAACTTCCAGTGCATCTATTCTTTCCTGGGAATTCTTCTAGTTAATGCAAAGAAGGAGAGGTCTCTGGATGGAGCATTTGTGCCCTACTTTGGAGGATTGTCCTGACCCAAAAAGGGCATATGTACAGTGAGCATTTTAATACTGTTGCTTTCTAGCATCTCCTGCCTCACTGTTCCCCTGTGGTTGTCACTTGAAGTCCCCACATTGCATACTGAGTGAATGGCACACCTAGTTCTGTCAGCAGTGGTGATTTTCAGCCTGAGCCAGCTTGAAAGTTGCCTTGCTCAGATCTTCTAGGAGCTGCATTTGTTGGCAAGACTCCAGATTGAGTGCTACTGCACCTATGCCCTCTGGATGTGGTAATTGTCAGCCTACTCCAATTTGAGAGCTGCCCCATTGAGATCCTCTGGCTTCCATGTTTGTCAGCTGGGCACTGGATTGAGCCTAGTCTCACCTACATTGACAGGCTGCATTGATTGTTGGACTACCCGGTCCTCCAGCTACAGAGGGGGTGTGCAGCATCTGCCCATGGGATTCAAAAAAGCCCCTGGCCTCCCTGCTCCCACCACCTATCCTGGCCTTGCAAGGGTGATGGGGAGGCAGCAGCAATGAATCTGACCCCTGGATAGAGGAAGTGTTCTGAGTCTAGGGTTTTAAAATAGCACCATCCACAGTGCCTATGGTTTGCAAATTTGTGGGTCACCTCTGTGCTCTCTCTCTATAACAAGACCTCTGCACAGTCTCCAGATAGCTCTTTATGTCAGTCCTGCAGCTTTCTGCAGTGGAGAGTCCCTTCCACAGGTCAGATAACATGATCATGGAGGGAATGTGGAGCCCCCAGTATTCTTCCCTCTGTTCATTCATCTTTCTTGTGTACCTTCAAACTTTAGAGTAGGCCACTTCTCTTCCTTCTCCTTCATTTTCGGTGCCTCCTGTCGCCTCTCTTCTGATTCACAATGCTTTCTCTTAGATGACTGATCTGATGGCAGATATTTTTCAACACCTTCAATTCTCTCCATGGCAGAAGTATGTACAGGATGTGTCTAGTCTTCCATCTTGGCACCCTCCAAGCTCACTACTCTAAAGAAAGAGAAATCCTTCTTTGCCCCACCATTTTCATATTAACATTCAGGGAAGCTTGTAATAGACTAGTGTATATTGTAGGTCTAACATGGAAACAATTACTGTGACAACGAGAATGGAGTAGTGTGATTGGGTAGTTTGTTTCCTTCTCTCTCTCCTTTTCTAATCTTAGGTTCTCTCATAGTATCTAACTTCCTTTCAGTTTAGAAAGCCCATTCATCCCTGACTTTCTTATCTGGTAAAATATGTTCCTGGTTTCCTCTCAAAAAGACTGTGATATATTCTTACATTTAGAGTACAGCACTTATGATACATATCTCCACGTCAAATAACACAATAAATTATTATTATGGAAGACCTTCCCCTTACCAGTTATGATGAAATGGAATGAAAGAAATAAGGTATCAGAGTGCTCTATTCTATCACACATGCACATGCACACACACATACACACATTTGTATTTTGATCTCCCAAGTTCAATCCTTAGTATAAAATGATTTTATCAGCCTGATTTATTGTTATATATACAGCGAAAAATAAGCATTGGCTTTCATGTGACTTATTTTCTGGAAGTCAAAATAATGGAATAAATATACTATTGAAACTGAGCTTGGCAATATTAACATTTTATTAGAGATAAATGAGAGTTGTGATCATAACAATTTATCAATTGGTATATTTATCAATTTATCAATTGGTATATTCATTCAAAGTAGTTATTAGGTCACTAAAAACATATTTTTATGTAATTTTCTTACATTTACACAATTTTTCTGCTCCTATCTTTATTAGTAAACAAAAGTTCTCCTATTCAAATGGTCAGATAGTCACATTCCAACAAGTCTAAGAAGGAAAAATGCATTCTAGCCAATTTGGAGATCAAGCCAGCCTAGGACATTCTAATCATTTTAGGAGTCTGTTTCTGTTATTATGAGAGAATATATACTTATGCTGTGAGAAAATAATGTACTTTATTTCAAAGTATTTGGGAAGGTCTTTGTTGGTAGAAATAAATCTTTGATTAAAAATAAAGCTAAATAAAATACATGTAAAGGGGTATGGAGAATTGAATTTTACATTAAAAGTAGCACACTAGAAAACAAGTTTTGAAATATAATGATGACACTTATTTGCATTTTTAGATGTTTTATCTAAAGAGAATGGTCATAATCCAGCAAATGCACATACACTAAGAGAAAATACCTTTCAAACTAAAGTATGCTTGCATTGGATACAGGGTTTTGGTAAGATGTAACTATGTGTGCCTTATCTGAAAAGTTCTGCCCCTGCCTCTCCACCAATACAGATCCCCTTAAAAACTTCAGTTTATCAACCTATAAAACTACCATAGTCATCTAAATTATGCCAAAGGATTACTCTGGCAAATCTCTAATGTAAAGGTGCTAACTAATGCTGCATTTTTATAATAATTGCTCATTGAGAGCATTTAAAGATTCCAGACCTGAGCAGGACTAGGACATGGGTGAGGCTTGGGAAAATCTCATTTTAGGCACAAAATTTAAGAGTCTGACAAAAGCCCAGTAATCAAAACAAATATTATTTTAATCTAATATTTTAAAAATTGAGGTTAATGCAAAAAAGCACACAATGAATAAAACATTAAAGTTCTAAATAAAGACAGGAACTTGCCCTGCAATTGCACAACCTTGTCTAATGGACCACACACTAATCCCAGCCATGGCCCTGAGTCTTTTTCTATGTGACATTGAACAAGTCATTTAATTTCTTCAAGCTTCAGTTGTCTTACTGTAAAATGAAGATTAATAATAGTAGTTTTCTTAAATTCCATGGTATGGTTGAAAGAAATAAATGAGATGATGCTTTCAAAGTCCTTGTCATAACACCCAGGACATACAAGGTACTAGACAAATGTTAGTTATTACAATTATTAACTCAAGCATAGCATCTATTACATTTTTTAAAATTCAACAATGCTTTAAATAGAACATCTTTGATGCACCAGGAACACAACTGGGTGGTGGAGGTATAGTTCCTGCCCTCACAGAATTCAGAATCAGATATCATTTAAATATTGATGAATATTAATTTAAAACAGTGACTCCTCTGAAATTCATGTGATGCTTATTTATTTGCTAACACTGAAGAAAATATCTTTTAATAATGATTTATGATAAATAGGAGTTGGAAATCTGCTGTGTTTTACTCGAGCTATACCTGTTCAAGACATATAAAAATTAGATATTTTGGTATGTGCTAATTCTATCAAGTATGACTTAATTACATAATTCAAAATACTAAATTATTTGTAATATTTTATTTTAAGTGAATTACTTAATATGTGTACTACTCAGATATTTGGTTTATAGACCAAATGGCTATTTTTATGTCAGATCAACCTTCTGTTTCCAAATCCATCTAACTCTGTTTTCTATATTTTTCTGTATTTGTCTCTGCAGTTTCCTAGGTTATTCTATCCTATACATCTCATCCCAGGTCTAAGAACTGCCCCTTGGCTCAAAATAAAGCTTTGTTACTTTCCTGTTTAAAAATGCTTTAATGAATTCCAAATACCAGCAGAATAAATCTACATTCCTTAGCATTACTCAAAAGATGGTTTTATTTTTAAATTTGATAATCTATTTTCCAGCCTCTCTCTCCTCTTTTTTTAAAAATTGAGATATAATTCACATACCATAAAATTCATTTCCTTAAAATGTACAACTCAGTAGTTTTAATATATTCACAGAGTCATAAAACCATCACTACTATCTAATTCTAGAATATGTTATCACTCACAAATAAACACAGGATCCATTAAGTCACACTCAACTCCCCCCTGACTTCTCTGGTCCCTGCCAAGTAAGATGTTTCAACTTAAAAGTTTTAGACATTACAATGGTGCCAAAGCTGTGATAATTCAATAGAAACAATATTTTGAGTACTCATAAAAATATTCTGTTTTTCACTTTCAGTACAATATTAGACATATTACATGAGATATTCAACATTTTATTATGAAATGGATTTTGTTATTCGATTTTGCCCAATTGCAGACTAATACAAGTGTTCTGAGCACATTTAAGGCAGGCTAGACTAAGCTATGACATTCAATACCTTACCTGTATTAAATACATTTTTGACTTAACAACATTTTCAACTTATGATGGATTTATCAGGACATAACCCTATCAGAAGTCAAAGAACATCTCTACTAATTTACTTTCTGTCTTTATAGTTTTACATAATCTTCATATTACATGTGATAGATCATATAATATGTGGCTTTTTATGTCTGGCTTCTTTCATGTAGAATAATATTTTTAAGGTTCATATGTATGGTAACATGTATCAGCACTTAATTCCTTTATATAGCTTAGTGACATTTCATTATATTCATATATTATATTTTATTAAGGCATTCATCAGCTAATAAACATTTGTATTATTTCCACTCTTTGGAATAACACTTCTTGTATATGAACAATCATATACAAGTTTTTATGTTAGCACATGATTTTAATTATCTTCAGTATATATCCAGATTTGCACCTGCTGTTTAACTTTTTGAGGAACAGCCACTGCTTTCCACAGTAACAGCCTCATTTTACATTCTCATCAGCAAATTAAGAGGCTTCCACGTTCTCCACATTTACCAATACTTGTTCTTTTCTATTTTTTTTAATTGTAGGTATTTTAGTGGGTATAACATGATAGCTCATTGTGATTTTTCTTTGCATTTCCCTAATGACGAATGATGCATTGTATATTTGTATAGCTGCTTTGCAGAAATTTTTATTCAAATCCTTGGTCCATTTTCTAATTGATTAATTTTTTATTGTTGAGTTTTAAGAGTTCTCCATATATTACAGTAGTATATAATATTTGAAAATATTTCTACCATTCTGTGTTTTTTTTTACATTTTGATAGCATCTTTGACAAACAAAACGTTTTACTTTTAATAAATTTCAATGTATGCATTTATTCCTTTGTTGATTATTCTTGTTAAATTAAATACACAGAAGGTCATTAGCCTGAGTCTGTCATCCTACTTTGAGTTCCTATTTAGGAAACTTCAACCTAACAGTATATAACAGACTGAAAACTAACTTAGCAGTATGTTTTTTTTTTTTTTTTTTATAATAAACAGCTGGGCGTTAGCCAATCATAGTCAACCAACTGATCACATAATGCACAAACAAGGCAGGTGCTTAGCTATTTTGCTTGTGTTCAGCCTATGAAAAAAAGCTCACTGCTCACACTGTGGTAGATCTCTGTGAACTTCTAGTTCTGAGTGCTGCTCGATTCATGAATAATTCTATAATAATTTGAAAGCAGTCTCTCTAAGAACTGAAACAAGAAGAGTGTGCCCTCTGTCATTATTTTATTTAACATAGTACTGGAAGTCCCAGAAGAATAATTAGACAAGAGAAAGAAATAAAAGATATCCAAATCAGGAAAGTTATGGTCAAACTGTATCCATTTGCCAACAATAGGATTCTATATCTAGAAAACACTAAAGACTCCCAGAATCTATTAAAAAAATTAGCAAAGCCTAACTGTAAAATCAATATACACAAACCAGTAGCATTTCTATATACTAAAAGCAGGCAAGCTAAAATTCAAATCAAGGACAAAATGTTATTTACAATAAATATGAAGAAAATAAAATACTTAGGAATATATTTAACCAGGGAAGTGAAAGATCTCTAAAAGAGAAATGCAAATCACTGATAAAAAAAATTCATAGATGACACAAATAAGTGAAAAAACATCCCATGCTTATGGATTCGTATAATCAACATCGTTAAAATGTCCATTCTTCCCAAAGCAATTTACAGACTCAATGTAATTCCTATCAAAATACCAGCATCTTACTTCACAGATCTAGAAAAAATAATCATAAGCTTCATTTGGAACTAGAAAAGAGCCTGAATAGCCAAAGCAATCTTAAGGAAAAAGAGAAAATCTGGAGGCATTACCTTACCTGACTTCAAATTGTATTACTAGGCTATAGTAACCAAAACAGCATGGGACTGGTAAAAGTAAAGACATATACTAGTGGAACAGAGTAGAGAACCCAAAAATAAAACCATATAGCTATGATCGACTATTGTTTGACAAAGCAGACAGCAACATACAATGGGGAAAGGAGCTCCTATTCAGTAAATGGTGCTGGGAAAATTGAATAGCCATATGCAGAATAGTGAGATGGAACCCAAATATCTCACCATATACAAATATTTACTCAACATGGATTATACAATTAAATGTAAGACATGAAACTATAAACATTCCAGAAGAAAATGTAGGAAAACTCGTTTGGACATAGGCTAAGCATAGAATTTATGAATAAGACCCCAATGGAAAATATAAAAACAACAACAAAAATAAACAAATGGAATTTAATTAAATTAAAAAGCTTCTGTTCCACAAAGGTAATGATTAGCAGAGTCAGAAGAAAGGAACATTTGAGTTAGTATGGAGGTCTGCTATAATGCTTAAGTTAAGATTAGGAGATCTTCTCTTGTCACATGATGCGATACTGGAATCAGCTTAAAAGTAACCAAAATTACAATAAGTTTATTAAAAAGAAACCTACTTAATGAGATTTTTATCAATGTAAAGTATGTCCCACCAGCCCTCTTAAAACTTTGATCAAGAGGAAAAAAAGGTCAGAGTTCAGTCCTTAAATCCTTTATTATTTTAAGTATATAATTTTTATATGCCTATTTCTTTGCTTTAATTTATTTCTAGATATTTTATTCCTTATGATGCTTTGTAAAATGAATTTATTCTCTCATTTTTATTTTGGATTGTTCATTGCTAGCATGTAGAGATACAATTGATTTTTGTGTATTGATTGTAAAAAAAAATAAAAATTTCAAGACCACCCTATAACTCATAATGCAAAAGGGAGGGTAGGTCAAGCCTGGAGGCTGAGTCATGCAACACCATCTCCCAAATAAATAGCTGTCATTAACATTATACATCATCCAGATCCCCTCCCTACAGAAAGGTAAAAGGCATTAGGCATCTACAAAGACTGCCCCCACAGATCATTCATAAGAAAATTCCTTCCCATAAGCAAGGACCTGTAAATTGTAACTGGGTCTGCAGATTAAGCCTAGCTCCTAAAACTAAAGTCTGTTCAATTTCACACTAATAATATTGATTATAAGTTTATTTTCCCAAGTGTAGATCAGAGACATGAAAAGATCGATCCTTCTTCCACCTACCTAGGGAAGCTACATAATTGATGCTTCCTTCACTCGTTTTTTCTCTTCTAACATTCACTGTACCTATATGTAAAATATAGATTTTCTGAAACTCACAAGAATGTAATGATTTGTTTTATTGCCAATCCCCTACTTTTTTCTTTCTGTATTATCTATACGCTTTAAAAACTGAGTTCCCAACTAGGATAGTTTTACTTGTTTTCTAAATGAACATCCTTATCTTGCTACTAATCTTAAAGGAAAAACTATCTGTCTTTTACTTCTAAGTATGATATTGTTAGGTAGATAGTAGGGACTCTGAGTCTCCTAGAGATGAAAGTGGGTATTGTTGCTTTGGTACAATTGCCCTACCTGGGAAAAAAGCCCTCATCTTAGCCCTGCCCTGCCCTAATCTCCCAAGCAACTACCATACCTGGGTAGGAAGGAATACCCTACGAATCTGCCAATCATAACTTAGCACGCCAGCTGCGAAGAATACAGAGGACTCTCTAGCCCACGGGCCAACCAGCATAGGTGCTGTAGAGCCCAGAAACTTACCTAGAACACCACAAATGCATAGTAAGACTCAGGTCATGCCATTCCCAAATGTCCAATCAAAGTAGTTCCATGGTGACCTCTGAACCATGAAGGATGTCCCAATCTGGGCACTATAAAACAAGACAAAGACCATAACCAGGCTTTTTTGGTGCCCTTACTTTTGCTCTTCGTTTGCTGTGACAATGTGTCCAGTCATCATCTGTGGTGTACATATCATGCTTTGTAAACCTATATCCTGCTCTTGTGCTATAATCCTATCTTTCTCTCCTCAATAAACCTCATTTTCATTCTTGTCTTACTTTGGTGTGTCTGGTCATTCTTTATCTGTGAGTGCACCAAGAACCGACATTTCAGACTAAAACCTGACAATATTAGCTTTGGGTTTTTTATAGATGCCCTTTAAATGGTTGAGGAAGTTTCCTTCTCTTCCTAGTTTGTAGAGTGTTATTATCACAAAATTACTTTGCATTTTGTGAGGTACTTTATCTGTATGTATTGAAACAATCATGTTTTTTTCTCATTTTTATTAAATTAATAAGATATATTACACTCATTTTAATATTTTGAACCAGCTTTGTCTTCTAGAATAAATTCAACTTGGTCATTGGTCATGGTGTATAATCTTTTTAATATGTGTATTGTTTTGGTTTGCTAGCATTTGGTTGAGTATTTCTGCATCTATATTCTTTGTTGTAACAGTGGAAGGGAAGCTTAGCATGACTAGCTCTGTTTTACTTCTGACCTCCTTTAGATTAAAAGCTCTGCTTAGCTCTGCATGTAGGCCAACTAATCATAAGAAGAATTTAGCTTATAGTTTAACTCTAGAAAAAGGATGATAGCCATCCCTTTCCCATCCTCAGACCCTCACTGATGCCAAGATGTCTGGGATCCTCAGTCACTTCTTACACTGTCCTTTTTCTTCCTCCTTCCCTTAACATGAGAAGGAACCTAAAATTCATAGTAACTTAAGATAATTCTTCTCAGTTTGCTGGCTTCCCGAATAAAAGTCTCTTTCCTTGCCCCAACATCTTGTCTCAACTTACTGGCTGTTATGCAGCAAGTGGTATGAGCTTGGACTTGGTTACGAAGTTAGCCAGCCCCAGACAAGAGTGGCTGCTCCCAGCCAGCCCCATTCAGTGGATTTTGGGGGTAAGTCTCTAACAGATGTTAGGACCACTTGTTCCAGGGACCCACCCCCACGAATACCCAGGATGGCACCAACTTCCCAGGTACATAGCTGTTTGAACAAGAAACTGAAAAACCTCTGTGAGTTGACAAACTTGATTTGGAATTTCATAGTGTAAGTCACTTCAGTGTGTACAACTGGGAACTCCCTTTCCCTCTGTTTGGGCTTTTCCTTAAAATAAGCCACTCTTTTTGTTTGTGTTTGGGGTACTCTATTGCAGAGAGAAATAGTGGTTAGGTTTTTAAACTATTTGAGAACCTGTTCATTTGCATTTTTCTGTCAATCATCTTTGTGCTTTTGTGTAATTTATCTATATTTTCACTTTGTAATTATGGAGAACACTCCATCTACCCCCAAGGAGAGGCCGCTAGGATGCATCCTGAACAAATGATCTAATTATAGTTATGAACTGATGACTAAGAAAAATATGATTTTTCATTGTAACACAGTGTGTCCACAATATGTCCTGGGGTCAAAGGAACAAGGGCTGCTGAATAGTTCTTCAAATTTATACAATTATAAAGTTAGAGCTATTTTTTTGAAGAGCTGGAAAAAAATTATGAGATCCACTACATACAAGCATTTATATTTTTGCAAAAAGACAGGATAAAACAAGATGAATGCCATCTTATGGTACAAAGGGCTAGAAGGCTGAGAAGCCACAAGATAGTACACCCATTTTCAGGAGGGGCAAATTAATAATTAGGAGAGAAGGAACGTTAATTCAAACCTGGAATCAGCCCTGTGCTGAGATGTAGAGTAGAAAATAACACTTTTGTTTTTCTTATATCATAATTTCCTATTCTTTGTTCATTCTAACTTCTCCATCTATAGTTAGCATTACCTGTTATTACTACAGAGGGTATCCAACTTACAATGGTTCAACTTACAGTTTCTTGACTTTATGATGGTGTGAAAGTGTCACAATTTCAACTTAGTTTGAATTCTGATCTTTTGCCAGTCTAGTAATATGCAGTACATGAGATAGTCAATACATTTATTATAAAATTATTTTGTGTTAGATAATCTTGTCTGACTATAAGCTAATGTAAATGTTCTAAGCACATTTAAGGTGGGCTATAAAAAGCTATGATGTTCATTAAGAATAGTAAATGTATTTTTAACTTATAATATTTTCCATTTATGATGGTTTTATCAAGAAGTAATCCATTTGTAAGTCAAGGAGCATCTTTACTGTCCTTTAGTCACAACTTCTCATGGGGCCTGACTCAGCCTTGAGATAGCAACCCAAGTGTATACGTGGGCAAATTTATGGAATTTGGAATTTCATAGTTTCAAATTTGGAACTCTACCCAACCATTACACTTTCCACTAGAAATCAATGGGTAAAATATTCCAAAAAAGCAACAATGAAGATTTTACTTAATAAATAAGAACTGAAGACATTACTAATTTATACAGATTGTTTCTAATACACAAAATGACATAAAAAGGTAGGCATAATTAATCCCAATTTTATATATGAAGAAATTAAAGTTGGTATTGGCCAGAAAATTTTCCATAACTTACACACTAGTAATGTATACAGTCAAGATTAAAATACAGGATTGTATGGATACTGAAATCTAAAAGTAATAAACATTTTAGGACTCATAAATCACAGATATTCCTGCTAAAAATAAAACAGTGTTACAGGGTAAAAATCAGCCCTCCCAATATTCACATAGATAAAAGAATTGGAGTAAAAATTACAAGGTAGGAAATTTAAGGAAAAAGTATATTTTGTTTAATCATCCAGTTATAAATGCATATGTCATTATATGCATACACACTCTCCTGTGTATACATATATATATATATATATATACATGTATGTTAATGTGTATAAACATAGGCAGAATAAATGTAGTGTATGGAGGTAGAATTATAAATTTTCTGGACTTTTTCCTTTGTGTATTATATACATTTTACAATAAAATGCATTTGTTTTATAAATAAAAGAAAAACAATAGAGCTAAAACAATTCCAGTTTTCAAATTTAGAAAAGTAATAAAATAAAATTTTATAAATAAACCAACTGTTTAGTTGATGGAACATTTGTTAACATTTCATAGGAAAAATAAAGCATTGACATATTATAAATACATTTTATTTTCTAAGAAATTTACAATTTAAAACAAGCAAATTGAAATTCCTCCATAAAAAATAGCATACCCAGAGTCAGAAGCCCAGAAGTGTCAATTTACACTGAGCTCCAAGACCTGAGGTCTTTCTATTATGTCATATTGATATATAAAACACTCTTAGTACAAATTTTACCCTAGGCATTTAATAAATGTGTAACATATCAATGAAATGTTTCCTTTACATGATCTAGTGAGGCAAATAAAATAGAAATTCAAAAATATTTATTTGAGACATATAGTGTCATAAATGAGACTTACAGATTAAAATTTTTTTTTTGCCAGACAAAGCTCATGGATGAATGAATTTTAAGGCAATAATATTAATATCATGTTAAAGAGAACATTTGCTTTAGAGCCCGAAGGTCTAGGTTTTATAATGTAGTTGATAGAATTCAGGACACACTACCCCAAAATATAGCACTTTGGTATTTGAATAAACAGCAGAAGCAGGTCTCTCTGATCTTTTCCTACACTTTCCCCTAAATCAGGCCATAAAGATATTCTCTTCTAAAGTAGGTCATACATAAGACCCTTATGTGAGAAACACCCTCCCTTATAATCAAAGAAGAATAATGTCCTTATCTCTGAAGACCAGAGCAAGATTGAAAAAATTTTGGACAGTCAGGTAAGCTCCCTCCAGCTTATTACCATTACATTATAACCCCTCTGTCCAATAATATTTCTCCACAGCTACATACTTCTTTATCAAACTTAGCATAAAAACATACAGGTTTTCTTGTTTTTTTGGATCTTCATTTCTGAAGGCTTTTACATCACATAAAATTTATATTAAATAAACGTGTATGCTTTTGTCTTGTTAATGTGTCTTTTATTGCAGGGCCTCAGCCATGAACCTTGCAATGGGTGAGATGAAGATATTTTTTTCTCCCTTAAATATTGTCATTTTATTGTTTTAAAGTAAACCCACCTAATAATCACTGGCTATCTTCTATTATTTGTGTGAAGAAGTCAACTGTCAATCTTTGGAACCAGCATGACTTTATCAATACATGCTTTTATGATTTTCTCTGTCTTTGGTTTTCAGACTTTTACTATTATATGCATAGATTTTTGTTCTTGTTTTTGTTGTATATTTGTTCCACTTGAATATCACAGAGTCTCTTGAATCTGTGGTTATTACCAGTTTTTTAGCTATTTTCTTAGTTACATGCCATTTTTTCATTTTATCATTAACCACACCTTCTTTAGAGTAATTGTCTAATAACTTTACTATCTGAATCTCACGTAAGTCTGTTTTCATTGTCTGTTTTCTTTTTCTATCACTGTTTGGTCAGTCCTTGATTTCTTGTATGCCTCATGACTATTTATTTTAATTGCATAATGGACATTGTAGTTGAAATACTGTAGAGAAAATTTGATTTTCTGGATGCTATTAATTCCTCAAAAAGTATTTATCTTTTCCTCTTGTATGACAGATAGGCTTGGATTGGATCACATTAATTCAATCAGAGACTGAGCAGATTCAAAGTGTCTTCTTCATTTCTAAGATGTTGCCTTTCACGAGCCTTTGTAAAGATTTGACATTATTATCATTGCCTTCTCCTTGCCAAGCTCTAAATTCCAACTGTTTTCCACTTGGCCAAGTAAAATTATCAAAGTTCCTAACTTTTCAGACTTTCAGTTATATTATCAGAGGGAAAATTCCATAGGTGAAATATGGTGTCAGATATCAGGTTCAGCTCATGTGTTTTTCTTCTTTCATAGTATTGAGCCCACAGGTTTGTTTGTTTGTTTTGCTACATTGGCAATTTGACAATGGTTTTAAACATATTTAATTTTTTCCCCTGAGTTTGTTGTTCAGAGTGGAAGACTTGGTTGAGAGAAATCATCGTGCACTCCCACTACTGTATGCAATTTTGTTGTTGCATTTAACATACAAAAGACATACACCTTCTTCATTCACCAATGCACACATTGGGGCTTAACATAAGTAGGTAACCTTCCTAAAGGCATTTGAGTTTATTATCCTTGAAAGAGCAAAAACATTAAATTAAATATAGTGGGCACTGAAACAGGGCTCTGTGAAATAGTTGTACAAGAGCTAATCTTGGGGGTAAGAAGAAAATAGAAACTTGCATGAAGAAGCTGGACACTATAATGGCTAAGTTGTGATTTAAAGATTTTTTTTTTATAAATGCAAAATGGCTTTGATAGAATCAAATATCAGGCAATTCCATCAAGGTAAGGACAGAGGAGTAACACATGTCCTAGGGGAGAGTAAAGCCTGGAGAAGCTGACCAGCATTCAAAAGATGGATACAGGTTTGAGAACCAGAAAGTCTCAAGCCACAGGTAGCAACTTCAGATACAATTCTGAAAACTGAAAGTAATCATGGATTCATTTGTCAAAATGATCAGGATCAAAAAGGAATCACTTGTGCTAAAAAAAAAACAAAAAACAAAAACTAACAATGAGAGCCAGTGAAGGCCATGTAGAGAAGGATTCTCACGCACAAATCCCCAATGATTAAAACTATCAAAAAATAATCTGCAAAAACCACAACCTTGAACAAAATCCATTGCAACTTTACACAAAAAATACTTCTGTAAGAATATCTGTCCAGTAACTGCATATCCAAATTTAGACTGACTTCACTCTTGTTATTAATCCTTATAGCCAAATATAATCATTTAACAATTAAGTATTCCTTAATACTTATTTATTGACAAGTAATTCAATGACTGTATATTAATTCAATGTGGGCAGGCTTCAGCAGATCTTTATCTCAGGATGGAACAAGAGAAGGAGGACATATCATTACACCAAATAGAAAATAATTAAATGTAGCAGTAAATTATGAACTTCTAACAAAGAGAAACACTGATATATATATATATATATGTATGTATATATATACACATATATATGTGTATATATATATATTTATCAGTGTTTCTGATACATATATATGTGTATATATATACACACTCTTGCCTAAAGAATGATCTTTTCTGTTGAGAAAGTTCTTCTTTACCCCCACCTAATAATCCAGACTGTGCAAATGAACACTGGCAACAGGCAACAGATGTTTGAGCCAGATGGCCCTTAACTTGAAAGTAGTTAACTTGTACTCAGGTGGTTATATTTCTTTAAAAGTGTTCTATAGTCTGTCCCTTTTTTGTTATACTCAGTAATTAGTGAGCAGTTAAATACTTTATGCTGTTAATTTAATTAAAGTAGTTTTAATGAAAAATGAGAAGATAAATGATTGGCTTTCTGATGCCTTGGTACAATTGAAACAAATTAGTCCAAGCCTTCAAACCTTAAGCTCTATGGTTGACCTGGCCAAACAAAATGTATTAACAAATAGTAAATATTGATTACTAAATATCTCCATAAAATATTTTATTTGATACATTCTCTGGCCTATAAAGTAGAAGGAAAAATTTAAATTTTGAAGTAGACAGGTAAACTTAGTGAAGAAAAATTTAAGATTATTACAATAAAAAGTTTGCGGTGGTATTAAGAATGAATGCTGCAACATAAACCCTCTAAGGTTACTTTCCCTTAGGACACATAGAAGCAATACTGCGAAAGCACATTGAAGCATTATTTCAACAAATGTGATATTATTAGTAGGAAAAAACAATAGCAGCACACAAGGGTATTACGATTTGAAATAGTTTCTCACTTTAAAGAAAACAGCAGGCCAAACCAAAAGCTAAGAGGTAAGGTAGCCCTGCTGGCTATAGCTACTGACTCTTTGAAATAACTGTCACTCACACATTGGTAAGATTATCATAAAAATGTAAAGTAATGCCTCAAACAATGATACCTTTGAATACAAAAACAACATTCTATTGGGATATCAATCTATAAAGTAATCTATAAGAAAGTTTATAAAAATTTAGTCTTCAAATACATTATTTTATCATCACTTTAAAGAAATATAAATTCAAGTAAATACTTTCCAAAGAATAGAAGGCTTATTTTAATTTTTAATTACTTTATTAGGCCCAGGGTCTCAGATTTTCTCCTGAAAAATATAAGTAACACAACAGTCTGGTGAAATAGCAGTGACCTTCAAATTAAGTTTCCAAGGAAGGTTCTACAGCTATCAAACAGTATAATTATGTCCATCTTATGAATGAGGAAAAAGGATTCAACTGTCCTTTCCTAAAAATATATGAGGATGAGTGAGGACAAGATGGTTCTTGAATTTCTGGGTCATTTAAAAATTGTTTGACATCATCAATTCTATATATTCTAAGGCATGAAATAGAAGATCCTACACATTCTGGAGTTCTCATCTACAAATCCAAATCTACTATTCTTGCCAAGATTACAAATAAACTCCTTACTACTAAATAAAATTGATCAATTTATTCCTTATCTTACATGATCTGTTATTTTCTTCACAGTCTAGTTCTTACTCATTTTTCTCAAGTTATCTCTGTCAATTTTTTCCTGGAATCTCACCTCCTGATTTTCTTCCTTTTCTTATAACTGCTCCTTCTTAGGTAGGTTGCTGTTTGGTTGTCAGGATGAGCTTCACTGAGAAGATAAGATTTGAACAGAGCCATTAGAAAGTGCGGATGTTAGCTAATCAGATTTCTTTAGGAAGAAGAAACAATTAGAGCAGAGCAATCTCCCTAACATGAGTTTATGTCTGTATTTTCAAGGAACATCAAACACAAAAGTGTTACTGGGGCTGTGTTAGAGAGGGAAAAACCACAGAAGATGAAGCCTGGGAGGTGCTAGAATTACTACAGTATGAAGAGATTTATTTGCTATGTAAGGTTTTTGACTTGGAGTGAAAAAGGAGCTATTGTAGAGTTTTGATTGGACTTATTAGATGACTGATTTACTTTTCAAGGTTCATTTTGACTTTTTTTAAAAAGATATTTTACAAGGGCAGAATTCCAATTGTGATGCCATTGCAACAGTGCATATGAGATATATCTTTTTATCACAAGTGTAGCAGTAGAAAGAGTGAAAAATAATAAGATTCTAGAAATATCTTGAAGTTAGAACTAACAGTGTTTTCTGATGGCTAGGATATGAGATGGGAGAGCCATAAAAGATTCAAGAATAACTTCAAATGTTTTGGTTTGGCAAATAGAAAAGTTAATTGACTTCAATTGATGTGGGGAAGGCTATAATTGATGCAGATTGCAATGGTAGTGGCTGGGTAAGAGAGAGAACAGATCAGAAGTTATTAATACATTTTGTACATGTTTATTTTGTGCCAATAATATGCTGTTTTTGTTACTATATTCTTGTAGTATAGTTTGAAGTCTGGTAATGCCTCCAGATTTGTTCTTTTTGTTTAAGATTGTTTTCGCTATTTGGGCTCTTTTCTGGTTCCAAACAGAGCATATAATTGTATCTCCTACATCTGTGAAATATGACATTGGTATTTTGATGGAGATTGCATTGAATCTGTAAATCACTCTAGGTAATATGGACATTTTAACAATGTTGATTCTACTGATCCATGAGCATGATATGTATTTCCATTTATTTGTGTCATCTGTGACTTCTTTCCTCAGCATTTCATAGTTCTTCTTGTAAAGGAGAACTTCCTTAGTTAAGTATATTCCTAGGTATTTAATTTTCGTTGTAGCTACTGCGAATGGTATTGAGTCTTCTATTTGATTTTCAGCTTGACTATTATCGGTGTATAGAAATGATCCTGACTTCTGTAAATTGATTTTGTAACCTGAGGCTTGGTGAATTTCTTTACCAATTCTAGAAGATGTTTGATGAAGTCTTTGGGGTTTTCTAGATACAAGATTATATCATCAGCAAAAAGTAATGGTTTGACCTCCTCTTTCCTGATTTAGATACCCTTTATTTCTTTCTCTTGCCTGATTGCTCCAGCTAGGACTCCCAGCACTGTGTTGAACAGAAGTGGTAACAGTGGCCACGCTTGTGCCATCTACATACAGCCAACTGATTATTGGCAAAACAGACAATGTACACTAGAGAAAAGAAGCCCTATTCAATAAAGGGTGCTGGGAAAATTGGATAGCCATATGAGAATAATAAAACAGGACCCCTATCCCTCACCACTCACAACAATTAAATCAGGATGAATAAAAGATATAAATGTAAAACATGAAATAATGACAATTCCAGAGGCAAATATAGGAAAAAATGTTCTAGATATTGACCTTGGCCAAGAATTTATGACTAAGACCCCAAAGGCAATTACAGCAATAACAAAAATAAATAAATGGAACTTGATTTAATTTAAAAGCTTCTTCACAGCTGAGGAAATAATCAATAGAGCAAGTAGACAACTTATGGAATGGGATAAAATATTTACAAACTATGTATCTGATAAAGGGCTAATATCCAGAATGTACAAAGACCCAAACAAATCAGCAAGAAAAACCAAGCTACCTATTAAAAAGTGGGCAAAAGATATTGACAAAAGATTTTCAAAAGAAGGTAGACAAATGGCCAACAAACACATGAAAAATGTTCAGTGTCACTAATCATCTGGAAAATGCAAATCAAAACCACAATGAGATATTACCTTACCTCTATTAGAATGGCTTTTATTAAAAAGTCCCCAAACAATAAATGCTGGAGTGGATGTAAAGAAAAAGGAATACTTATACTCTGTTGGTGGGACTGCAAATTAGTACCTCTATAGACAACAGTATGGAGATTTCTTAAAGAACTAAAAGTAGACCTACCATTCTATCCAGCAATCCCACTACTGGGTATCCAGCCAAAGGAAAAGAAGTCATTTTATCAAAAAGGAACCTGTACTCAAATGTTTATTACAACACAATTCACAATTGCAAAGATCTGAAATCATCCCAAGTGTACATCAATTCATGAGTGGATTAACCAAATGTGGTATATGTATACTGTGGAGTAATACTCAGCCACAAAAAGTATGAATTAATGCCTTTTGCAGCAATTTGGATGGAACTAGAGACCATTATCCTAAAGGAAGTTTCTCAAGAATGGAAAAACAAACACCACATGTACTCTCTAATAAATTGGACTAACTGATGGGCACACATGTACACAGAGGGAAGTACAAATAATTGGAAATCAAGCAGGGGGGAAAAGGAGAGAAGGGGAGAGGCAGAAATGTACCTAACGGGTATGATGCACACTATTTGGGTAACGGGCACACTCATAGCCCTGACTCGACATTAAAAAAGCTATCCATGTAACAAAAACATTGTACCCCCTTAATATTTTAAAATAAAAAAAAAAAACAAAATAAAATGCATGCAGGGCCAAAAAAAGGAAAGGCAGAGCTGATTTGTTATAGGATGTCTATATACTCAGTTTCACTAAGCAATGCCCGATTGCTTTCCAAAATTGCTGTGCCATGTTTACTTCTATAAGTGAGCAGGACAGTTCACATCTAGTCATAGCTCACCAACATCATTGGAAATTATTTCCCCTTATTCAAACAGCATGTTTTTTATTTGCGCATTCTTTCTTACTACTTGATCAATTTTCCCAGAGGTTTGTCTATATTAAATAAATCTTTTCAGCTTTAAAAAAATAAGAAATCCATATGAAGATGTTGAGGAAAAAGTTGAGTGGAGTTCAAAAAAGAAGTTTGAATTGGAGATATTAACACGGAATAAGTAGCAAGTGAATAATACTTAACGACATAAGCTTGGACAAAGTAATCAGGAATGTAAACACAACTTGAAAAAAGGACGAAGAAAAGAGACTTTAGCAACACCAACATTAGGAGGTGGTTGGACAGCTAAGAGAGAGAGTCCTTTCCATTTCATCAAAGTTAGCCACAACTATACTTTCACTATGAGTTAGGCATTGCAAAAGGCATGAAGAGAGAATTCATTCATTCAGAGATTGCTTTATTCTTTTTTAACTAATTAGTCCAAACCAGACATTGGACTATAAAGGAATGAGAAGGAATGAACAATGCAATAGGAGAAAGCCAAGAGAATATGAGATTCTGTATCAACTATGTCAAATATTGATAATTGGCCAACTAAAATAAAGACTGAAACTTGATCACTGAATGCAGCTTGGACATCATTAGTGACATTGGCAAGAGTTGGCTTTGGTAGAATGGTACCATGAAAGTTTTATTACAGTGGTTTAAGGTCGAATGGGAGAAGAGGAATTTGAGAGTCCAAAAGCATAGATAATGCCTTTCATTTTGCTGCAAAGAGGAGGACAAAGTGGTAGCTCTTTGAGACATTGTTGTCTATAATTTTATTATTTGCAACATGAGGGAACATTCATAAAACATTGTTGTCATGTTCCCAAGTTTCCTTCACCCCCATCATATTGTCCTTGCCTACCTCCTCACCATTTTATGGATCCTATCAGTTACTAAATCCCATTGTTTCTACCTCCATAATATCATACAAATTAAGTAATTTCTCTCAGCCGCCCTAATCTACTATTCCTTTTTTAAATATTATTCTAATACTCTAGGAGTATAATCCCTCCCTATACTTTTCATTTTTGCCTTCTCCTGAGTCAGTCTCCAAACCACTCCCAAATACATTAATCTCTCATTCAGAATAATTAACTAACTGTTTATAACCTACAAGACAGGTACATGATTTTACATTTCCCTAAGAAAAATCTATATTACTCCTTGCCTAAAAGCCTGCAATGTCTATTCATCATCTGCTTGATAAAATCTAACCCCTTTGATTAGGCATGATAAGTCTTTTTATATCTGGCTCTTGTTTATATTTCAATTTATTTTCTACTTAATCTTATAAGTAATTCGAGGGCAGGGATTTTTCTACATTGTTCAAGACTGCATCTCAAGAATCTTAAACAATGACTGGTTTGGACTAATTAGTTAAAAAATGAATAAAACAACCTCTGGATGAATGAATTCTCTCTTCAAGCCTTTCGAAATGCCTAACTCATAGTGAAAGTACAGTTGTGGCTAAATTTGATGAAATGGAAACGACTCTCTCTTAGGTGTCTAAGAGTTCTTCAGTATTCTGTTTTAATAGAAAAAAGATTAATTGCACTACTTTTGGGGTCTCTCTAGGTCTCATTTTCTCCAACACCTTTACACAACACCTGAGAGATTGTCTTTGTGTTCACTTTTATTGGATGTATGATCTAAATTGGATGTAGACAATTCTTTAAGCAAGGAATGGAAATGCATTGTAGTGACTTTGTCTCCTATAACCTTGTCTCTAATTGTGAACATGTGATGCTTATGTACTTTCAGACATTGAAGATAAGGTAAGATTTATTGGCTGCAAATTTGTGAAATCACAACATGAGTTTAAAAATCTGTATAATATAAATCAGGACTAAGACTCCTCTCAATTTCGTACTCTATAAAATATAGTAGCACAAAACTCCATCATCACCACATATTTTATCAAGTCTATATTTTACTGAATGCAAATCTGTGTATGGTTAGATACTGCAAAGGAATTTCATTATTGTTTTGTTTTTCACAAAAGGACAAATATGAAGAAGGAAGCAGGTGTTGCTGTCACAATGCCTGGAAGTTACAGGTCTGCAGGTAGGGAAGGAGATGTGGGACTCAACAAATACTGAGAATGGCTGGCAATAGCTGTCTACTTCCACAAAGGACTAAGTCTGCTCAAGTACAAACACAGCCTTAACTCACATATAAGGTAGACATTGGTGGATTTAGAAAGCAGGTGGTCATTCTTAACAAATACCTCCCATTTTCTAAAATATATTTACATAGTTACACAACGATCTGAAAATCATTGGCTTTTTTCCTTTCAAATAATGCAGTCTTTTGTTAAGGGAAAATTACAAAAACTTCTCAACAAATTTAAAATTTCAGATCTCTGAAGACAGAAGTATAAATGTACCACAACATTATATTAACAAAGATTACATATAGTACTGTATAATAATCTTCTCAGTTGCCAATTGTGAAAATCAATCCCACTAAAGAAATGTAAAACTGTTCTTGTATAACTTAAGAATTAATATCTTGTAGTTTATCTGGCATAGAGTTATATAACTCACAACCAAAGAAAATAGGTCTATTTAATTTTCAGAGCAGTGGTGGTTCAATTGGCCACGAGGGCAGATCACAGCAGGCAATTAGTTGATATCCCATGGAATTGAAAGCTTTTGCTTCTACACATTTAAAATACAGTAAAATAAAGAAAGTTTTAGTGGTACAAAATACTTTATTGTGTAAAACTTGTTTATGAATAAGTAAACCTGAAAAGGACACATGCATGCAAATATTGTATTTTTATTTAAAGGAAATGCGATATTTAGACTAAAAATGAAAAGTGGCTAATTGTATAAAGTGTTTAACTTAGGTGGTTAATACAGTTTTTATCATTGAGGTTTACACATTGCTTTGGCACTGTGTATAACATTTTCAAAATCTTTCTTTTAGAAGAAAAAAAGACTGTTTTGCAAATTGGGCAAGTTGATGAAAGCAAATAAAGTAGTATTCAAGAAATTTCAAGTTTTGAAAGAATTATAATTTTTGATAGAAAATACTCATTCATGAAGACTAAATTTTGATTCAAAGCCATCGAAACCAGGAATGAACAAAATATATCATGCTTTTGTGGAATTATTTGTGTTTTTGAATGTCTTCTTACTAGGCAAGGTGTTGGTTGCAAATGAGTTATTGTATTATCTTCTTAGTATCTCTATCATAATATAATCTATGTCAATAAATATTTATTAGATGGATAGACAAATGGATTAAAAAAACAAATTCCCTAGTGAAATTTATATTTTGAGAAAAAATATTATATTTCCAAAATTGCATTCCAAATACCCTGTTTCCCCAATATCTTCATCTTTTATAGTGGCCATTAAATAGAAGTACTTGTCATTGAAATGATAATTCATCTTTAAAATTACAGCGAATCTCATTTTAGAATGTTATGAATGTTTAGAATGCCATAACTATCATTTATCAGTCTCACTTTAAAGTCCTTTAATTTATTCTAAAGTCAGTTTCTATAAAATGGTTGCTTTATCTTTTTGTACACACTTCATGGCATATGTTCAGAGGTTATAGGCATAGTAAAATGTATTTAAGTTATTTTGCTATATTACTGAAAAACTACCATTTTAAATGAGCAATGTCTAGAAATATTTAATAGAAAGTAGGCCTCTAGTATGTATTTGTTGAATAAATGAATGAATTTTAACAGTAAAGGCAAATGGATTACTTTTCCAGTTAAAATATGTACTCTGTATTAATTTTTGCCAAATGAGATCATATAATTAGAAGCTGGACCATAAATGGTGCAATCTAAACCTATGATTATAATTAAAATAATGACATACTTATTTTGTAGCAGGAAGGGTTGTTTTTTGTATTTTTTTAATTTCATCATATTATTGGGGTACAAATATAGTTAAGGTTACATATATTGCCCTTGCCACCCCTTCCCACCCCCCACTGAGTAAGTTTCTAGTGTGTCCATCTTCCAGGTGGTGCACATCGCACTCATTATGTAAATATACATTCATCTCCTCCTCCCCCTCCCAGCTGCCCGACACCCGATAAGTTGGTTTTTTTTTTTGTTTTTTTTTACATTTTGGTTACATTTTATATCTTTGCCTCTCCCTAAGAAGGGTTAGAGGTATGCCCTTCCCCTCCACAATGCTCATCACATCTCCAAGATGTGGGTCTATGCCCCATCGAATGCCTGGTGAACACTACCACCATTTGAGCACCATAGTTTTAATCAGTCAGTACCAATTTGATGGCGAGTACATGTGGAGCCCATTTTCCTGAACTTGTATCTCCTCACTTTGGATAATGGGCTTAAGCTTAATCCAGGGTAGTATAAGTGGTGCTAGCTTGCTGTCATTTCTTAGAATTGAGTAATATTCCATTGTGAACATACACCAAATTTTGATTATCCACTCATGAATTGACGGGCACTTGGGTTGTTTCCATGTCCTTGCAATAGTGAATTGTGCTGCCAAAAACATTCGGGTGCAGATGTCTTTATAATAGAATGTCTTTTTCTCTCTTGGGTAGATACCTAACAATGCTATTGCTGGGTCGAATGGTATTTCTATCTCTAGCTGTTTGAGGTATTTCCTAATTCTTTTCCACAAAGGTTGTACTAATTTGCAGTCCCACCAGCAGTGTAAGAGTGTTCCTCCCTCTTCACATCCTTGCCAGCATTTGCTGTTTTGGGATTTCTTGATTCAGGCCATTCTCACTGGAGTTAGGTGGTATCTCATTGTGGTTTTTATTTGCATTTCTCTAATAATTAGAGATGTTGAGCATGTTTTTATATGTTTGCAGGCCATTATTCTGTCTTCTTTGGAGAAGTTTCTGTCCATTTCCATTGCCCATTTCTTGATGGGGCTATTTGATTTTTTCTTGTTTATTCTTCTAAGTTCTAGGTAGATTCTTGTTAATAGACCTTTATCGGAAGTGTAGAGAGCTAATATTTTTGCCCACTCTGTGGGGCGTCTATTTGCTCTAATGATCATTTCCTTGGCAGTGCAGAAACTTTTTAATTTGATCAGATCCCATTTGTTTATTTTTGATGCTGCGGTGATTGCCTTGGGGGTCTTCCTCAAAAATTCTTTGCCTATCACTGAAGGAAGTGTTCTTGATTAGCATTTAGACCTACCCATTCATTTTACAGATGAGGGAACTGAGGCTCAAATCCATTAAGTTACCTATATCAAGCCACAGGGCTTGACACAGTAAGGGTTAGAATTTATTTCTGTTTGCTCTGGCATTCGTGCTTCTTCTATTCAATTTCATGAACTGTTATACATGCTACCAAAATAAAATGTGATTGTTACCTGTCCTGTTCTTGACACTCTCTAGGAATTAAAGTTGACAATACATATGTTTATGCATCTAGGGAAGGGACACAGCATCCCACTGAATAAGCAGACTCTAATCAAATTTCTAGTACATCAGCCCTTTTGATAAAGAAGTGGTTTTGTGAGTGACAATAGGTGACAGGAGGAATTTTAAGAGAAATAGGAATTTTGTGGGGCACAGAGATATAATTGGTCTCAAGGCAAAACATGGGAAGCAAGCTAGACCAGATATCCACTGGCTAGAGGAAGCAGAAGAATATTATGGACACCTGGGAAATGGAAGGAAAAAAAGAAACATATTTTACTTTTGGTTTCAGACTTACTAGTGAAAACAAAATTGGAAAGAGAGAACATGAGATGAAAAGTCAAGTTCTTGTTCACATAGTTGAAATCTACCATTTCAGGTTTTGACTTATGGCGCTAAGGGGAGAGGGGTGATGAGTGATAGAAAGACATTAGAATCCAAGTTATAAATCAGGGACTTGAGCTAATATTAATTGTGCATTAAGTGCTGAGTTATGATGGCAACTTTGGAGAATTATATTTTCTGAAGTTATTTATTTCAAAATAAGATTAATAGATACTTTTATTTTATTGCTGGATTCTGTTTTGTATCTTGAGAAAAGGTTCCACTTACAATGAGAAAAGTAAATATTAAGATCTTAAAAAATAATGATTATGTCATATATTCAATATTATTATTAAAAAATTCCTACAGATTGCCACAAAATAACTTTTAAAAATCATAGCATTAATTATTTTTTCCAAAGAGGAGGAACAGATTGAATTGCATTATGGAATCTCAAATACTACTAACAAGTAAATTTATATTTATATATGTTTGTGTATGTATAAACATAAAGGGAAAAAAAATGTCAGAGAAAAAACTAATAATACTATAAAGCATAAAGCCTAAACTTAATATTCATTTTCAACAGATTCTTTCAGGTAAAAGTTAAGGAACTCAATTGTTTCATTTTGCTGTTTTAGTGCAGTACATTGTTTTCTCTTTTGGTTTTTTTTGTGCTAGGTTAAAATGGCTCACAACAACATAGGAACTTTGCATATGTTGTTTTCTCACTATGAATTTCAGCCCTACTTCTTTATAATTTGTCTAACTTTTCATTCAATCAAATTAACCATAATCTCACTGCTTCAAACAGGCCCTACCTTACTTTCCATTTGAAAATTGGCCCCCAATAAAACAAGGGCCATTTTTATTTGTTTGTTTGTTTTTTCTCACTGCTGGCAGCCATTACCTAGCACAATGCCTTGCTAACAGTCAAATATTCATTATGTAATGAATACATGAATATCTTTTACTTGGTGACATACTATAATCAGAATACATAGACATTTGGCTCCCAATTGTAGATACTAATTATTAAAATCCACTATATGATCCTAATAAGTTTAATATGATTTTTGTTTGACATCTCAGACACATGATCTATTTAGTAGAAAAAATTATTTTTGTATAGGCTTTCTTTTCATGCTTAGAAATTAAAATGTTTAGAATTCCTTAAAATTTAGCTTAAAAACAATCAAGGCCCAGCTCAGTGGTTCACATTTGTAATCCTAGCATTCTGGAAGGCTGAGGCAGGAAGATTGCTAGAGCTAAAGAGTTCAAGACCAGCCTGAGCAAGAGCGTGACCCTTTCTCTACTAAAAATAGAAAAAATTAGCTTGGCATGGTGGCATGTGCCTGTAGTCCCAGCTACTCAGGAGGCTGAGGCAGAAAGATCCCTTGAGCCCAAAAGTTTGAGGTAGCAGTGAGCTATGATGATGCTACTGCACTCTAGCCTGGGCAACAGAGTGAGATCCTGTCTCAAAATAAATAAATTAATTAATCAATTAATTAATTAATTAATTAAACCAAGTATAAAACACAAGAAACATAATATAAACATTGTATTTGCCTTATATTATGAAATAATTTTAGTGGAATAAAAAGGCACATTTGACTTAAAAGAATTTTCTTTTTAACAAGAAAAAGGAAGTACATAAGTTTGACAAAGAAAAATTTTAAAATATCATACATTAGACAAAGGATTTTTTTGAACTTTTCAGGGAAGTTTTTAATCCAGATAACACACTTTTTATTGTACCTTGGAATTGTAATATGAACAGGTGGCTCTGGAGATGATATTCACATCAGAAAATAAATCTTTTCAAAGAATAATGACCTCTTCATAGCTGCCATAAAGAGCCACAGATGAGATATAAATGAAGATATATATATATATGTATATATAAAAAGGCCTTGGAGTCCTCAATTGCCAATGTCTCTCCTATCCCCAGTGCATCTGACTATTTGAAACATGGGGCTTGTCCATAAAATTTAAATGTTGAAAGATATCTACATTAACTCCAAAAGAAAGAGATTTTTAAAGTACAGAAAATGTACACAACAGTGAAAGAGTCACTTTCATAATGTTCTGTATTCTTCCCCATTTTGATAACGTTCAGCAGTTTAATAAAATCAAGAGTTTCTAATTGTTTGAAGGTTACTCCCAGCATAAGGAAACTAGAATCATATGATTTGTAGAGGAAAAGGAATAGTAATAAAAATATATAAAATGCTACTTGGCTATGAATACATGATTAGAACAGGTCTCAATTACTATTTTATTGTGCATTTGCTTTTCTATTTCTCCAAACATAAATTTGAGGGATATTTTGGGACAATAATCAAATGTGGTTTTATGTTAAATATTTAAGTTTAGAAGAATAAAATAGATTATCCCCTTTAGATGTAAGTGCTGTAAACTGCAGTCATTCTGAATAATGTTGTTAAGCATGAAAACCAAGACATAGCAAAGTGAAACTAATGGAAATAGTATGTGAGTGCTTTAAAGCTAGGCAACTCAAACATTCATTCCTGTTTTCCCTGTTATTTTATTTTTCATGTTGGGCATAAAAATAAGTAATTTATTTGTTTCACCTATAAAACATTTCAATCTTTTTAATGTTAGTGTTCTATATCCCAGTATCTGATATTTCCATATTTTACATTCTTTTGGTGGTTCAAGGAGTGGAAATTGTTGTGATATTTTCTATTTTATCTGTTCCAAACCCTAAAACCTTAAAATCAGATAAAAGCTCAAGACTACTCCCAAGGTCTTCCACTCCTCAATACAGCTGGGAAACCTGGAATTTCTGGGATACAATATGAAAGGGCAGAATAGGCCAAATGGCAGGTCGCCACTATTGCTGAGATCTTAGGCCATTTATAAAGCACATAGCAGAAATGAGCTTCTTTGTTTCATCTTCTCAGTTTCTGTTTCCATAATAATTCATGAAGTCAGAACGAGAACAGGAGATGTGGTATCGGATGTATTTTTCTATACTAATGTGACAGAATGAATAGATTCACAATACTCAGAGCTCACAGACACAGGAGTTGATGTTAACGTTCTGTAGATAGCAGGTTATTTCTTCAACAATCTCTCATTTGTCTTTCTAAATGTCTTCATAGATTTTTTTCTGAAGATAGCTGGGGAATGGCAGAGTAACTCAAGTGAGGTCTCCACTTTATTTTGTTTGCATGTGGTTTTCTCATTAAAGCATCATTAAGTTGTGGAAGAATGCCATTTCCAGGGCATACACAATTTATACCACACTTGATTTGATCACACTCCATCCCCTGTTCTTAGCACCTTCAATCTGGAATAACAAGAATGAAAAATTGTCCTCTTTTCTTAGGTTGTCTACAGTTCTATGATGACATTATGACTTGTGGACACATACCTCTTAGTCACTGACTTTAATTATCTCTTCCAAGTAGCCCAGATAAATTTTTATCTTGAACTAAAAATGATTATCTTTCTTATCGATATTGCCAACTGAGTAGACGTGTTTAACCATCAGTTTATATGAGTTCATATTTTATCTTAATTTCTTGAATGTGTCATAATTTATATAAAATAATGCTATATAGGTATATATTGTATTTTCTAATTATATTACACATAAATTTTATTATAATAATTTCTAATAAAGTTAAAGATTTGTGTACACAATCATGGCTTAGAAATTTTTCAGCACAACTCTTTGAATAATTCAGAGCAGGTATTATCATAACCTAAAGAGCTCAGTTTCAGACTGGCTTTATAATTTTCTAATTTATCGACAGTATGTAAGCAGTAGATTTAAAGCTATAATGTATTATTTATGGTAGTATATATCATTATTTTCCATTGCACCACATTATAGTGTTTTTAATGTTTAAAGAGTGATGGGAGAAAAGGGTTATATATTATTAAGTTTTGCTTACCTCACTTGTGATAGTACAGAATATGGATTTTAAATAATATTGTCAAGTGGAAGGGAATTAAGATATTTTTCCCTACAAAATATTTTAATACTCCTAATATATTAGATCTGATAGACTAATGAGAAACTCAATCTCTTTATTAATTGCAATATTAACAGTTGTATTGCAAAGTTAATTTCAATATTTAAATAAAAGAATGTTTTCCGGTTTTATTTTACAAATGTTAAATATGACTATTATTGTTGTCATTCTTTTTTATTACTATTATTTTTAATAGACAACTTATAATTATACATACTTATGGGATACAATGTGAGGTTTTCATATATGTATACAATGTGGAATGATTAAATTGAACTAATTAACATATCCATCATCTTGCTACCTATCATTTTTATGGAGAAACATTTAAAATTTACCTTTTTAGTTGTTCTGAAATATACATTATTATTGATTATAGTAACCCTGCTATACAGCATATCTCAAAACTTATACCTCCTATGTATATGAAAATTTGTATCCTTTGATCTACAGCTCCCATCTCCCACCCCTTTTAGCATAAAAACAGACACATTGCCCAATGGAACAGGATAGAAAGCCAAGAAGTAAACTCATGTATTTATGGTCAATTGATTTTCCAAAAAAGTGCCAAAAACATGCAATGGAAAAGATACTCTCCTCAATCAACAGTTTTGGGAAAACTGGCTATCCACACACAGAAGAATGAATTTAGATCTTTATTTTATACCATATACAAAATTCAACTCAATATAGATTAAACACCTAAATATAAAACCTGAAACTGTAAAACTACTAGAATAAAACACAGGAGCTAAGCTGTACAACACTGATTTGGGCAATAGTTTTTTGGATATGACACTGGAAACACATAAAATAAAAGCAAAAATATACAAATGGTACCAAACCGAAAGCAAAAATATACAAATGGTACCAACCGAGATGGTACCAAACCAAAAAGCTTTCTGCACATCAAAGGAAACATTTAAGAAAATGAAGAGACAACCCACAGAATAGGAAAAAATATTTGTAAACCATATATCTGATAAGGGTTAATGTCCAAAATATATAAAAAATACTCAACTAATTCAATAGCAAGAAAATAAATAACCCTATTAAAAAATGGCCAAAGAACCTGAACAAATATTTCTCAAAAGAAGACATACAAATATCAAATAGGTACATGAAAAAATGCTCAGCACCAGTAATCATTAGGTAAATGCAAATTCAAATCATGATGATATATCACCTCACAAAGGTTAGAATGACTTTTATCAAAAAGATGAAAGACAACAAATGTTGTCAAGGATGTGGTGAAAAGGACACTCGTGTACATTGTTGGTGGGAATATAAATTAGTACTGCCATTATTGTATGCAGGTTCCTCAAAATACTAAAAAATGAACTTCCATATTATCCAGTAATCCTGCTTCTGGGTATATATCCAAAGGAATTGAAATTAATATACTGAAAGGATATCTGCATTCCATGTTCATTGCTGAATTATTCAAAATAGTTAAGATATGGACTCAAACTTGGCATACACAATGTCTAGGTAAGAGGCAAGACAGGAAGACTGTCACTTTGCTGATGGAGCTGGCTTTATTTGGAATAGAGAGTAGAAGAACACATTCTTCAAGGATTTCTAAAAAAAAAAAATAGAGATCTTAGTGGTGAGCAATTAATAACAGAATAATAGTGAATTAAGAATAGAAGGCAAAGCCAGTATAGTGATATGGGTTTGTAGCCCCAATTACTTGGGAGGCTGAGGAGGGAAGGTCACTTGAGTCCAGGAAATTGAATCAAGCCTGGGCAACATAGCATGATCTTGCCTCTCTAGCTATAAAAAGAAATAACACATAAGGAAAATTTGTACCCAGCCATTGGCTGAACATTAAGCTATGTTGAGCCAGAAGTTTCTCCTGAGCAATCAAGCTTAAAAATTAAAAGTGAAGGTCAAAAGAGTGACATCTAAGGCTTCACATTACAAGAGATACATACCTTATGAAATTAGTTCAGCCAAATTACTAAGCAAATTCTTTAGCACAAAACAGCAACATCAACCCCTAGTTGATTGTAGGGAGAGGACATCAAAATTCAGTGTTGCTAAATTATGCTATCTAGAATGTCTAGTTTTCAACAAAAATTTATGAAAGTCAAAGAAATAGGGTGATGTGTACCTTATGTCAGGGGGGTGGGAAAGGGAGGGAGTTAAAAAAGGCAAGCAAAAGAAACTGCCTTTGAGGATACCTAGATGTTAAACTTAGCAAAGACTTCAAAGCAGCTATTACAAATATGTTCAAAGAACTAAAGAAAATTGTACTTAAAGAATAAAGGGAAAATTTAATGGCAATCACTCATCAAATAGATTATAAATAAGAGGTAAGTTTTTTAAAGACAAGAACCACATGAAATTCACGAAAGGGGCCCAATAATAGGTTTGAACTGGGAGAAGAAAGAATCAGCAAACTTGAAGATAGATTATTAATAAGTATGCAATCCAATGAACAGTAATAAAAAATGAATGCAGGAAAATAAACAGACTTTCAGAGACCTGTAGGATACCATTAAGCACACCAATATTATGGCTAATGGGAATAAAAGGGGAAAGAGAAAGGGGCATAAAAATATTCAAAGAAAAAATCGCTGAAAACTTCCAGATATAATGAAAAACATTAAACTACACAACCATGAAGCTCAAAAAATTCCAAGTAAAATAAACTTTAAAAGATTCATATCTAGATATATCATAGTCAAAATGTTGAAACCTAATGACAAAGAGAATATCTTGAAAGTAACAAGAGAAAAACAACTCATCATGTAAAAGTGAACATCTGTAAGATTATCAAGGGATTTCTTCTCAGAAACAATGGAAGCCAGAAGGTAGTGGGAAATTTATTCAAAGTGCTAAAAGAAAAGAGCTGTCAACCAAGAGTCCTATATATAACAAAAATGTCTCAAAATGAAAGCAAAGTGAACATTAAAACACAAAACAGAGAAAAATTTTTCTAGCAGATGTACCTTACAAGACATACCAAAAAGTTGTTGTCTAGGCTAAAAGGAAGTGATACCAGAAAGTAATTCTGATTGACATAAAGAATGCCAGTAAGGATAATAACATAGAAAATAGTAACTATAAAAGAGGGTCTAATTACATATTTATTTTCATTTCTTAATTTATTAAAAAATGATACCATGAACAATATCCTCAAAATTGAATTGTTGATACTATAGCATATAAAGATATAACATGTGACGAAACAGCACAAATGATTGGGGGAGAGGAAGCTAGAGTGCAATATGGAAGTGACATTCAGATATCACTTTTACTTTATAGTGAGAAGACTATCAGCAATGGTAAATAATTGTTTTAATTAGGAACATTATATTTTTCTCCTTTCTTCTCTTAGTTTCTCAAAAACACCCAAGGTTCTATAAATCAACAACTATTGATATAACACTCTATTGTTATGTTTGCTATATGGGTATAACATATTTGACAATAATAGCACAAAAGGGAAGTGAAGAAAACTATAGTAGTCTCCACTTATCTGCCGGGGATAAATTCCAAGACCCCCAGTGGATGCCTCTAACCACAGATAGTACCCAACCCTATATATATTATGTTTTTCCTATGCATACATACTTATGTTAAAATTTGAGGTGCAACAGAAAAACTAGCATGCATTTCTTTTTCCTTTTTCCCAATTTCACAGGTAAAAGATTTGTGCTTACTTTAGATCTTAGCAACCTCAGCATATGACATTTTTCTTTCCTTATTAGGCTGAGAACTTTTACCTTTCAACTTAAAGGAAGCACTGTATGGCTTTTCATTAGCATATCTGAATTGCCAGCACTAATACGCTCGTGTTTGGGGGCCATTTTGGGGTAAAGTAAGGGTTACTTTTACATTAGCACTGTGATATCATGACAGTCAATCTAATAACTAATATGGCTACTAAGTGACTAAGGGCAGGTAGCATATAAAGCATGGATATACTGGACAAAAGGGATGATTCATGTCAGGAGCAGGATGCAGAAGGATAATGTGAATTTCATCACACTACTCAGAATGGTGCACGATTTAAAATTTAGGAATTTTTAATTTAAAATTAGGAATTTTCCATTTAATATTTTCAGACCATGGTTGACTATGTATAACTGAAACCAAAGCAAGTAAAACCACAGATGGGGGGGGGTCACTATATAGTGAAGCAAATTGTCTATATATCACTGAATTAAGTTGGCATAAATATGAAGTAAATTATGATAATTTGAGATACATACTGTAATTTCTAGATTAACCACTAGGACAATAACTCTAAAAACATATAATTAAAGAAAAAGAGTATCCAATTGGTCAACATTAGGTCAAGTGCTGATATCTGACCTAGAAGATAGTTCAAATGCATTTGGCTAGCATGACTAGTTATCATGAAAATTACTTTTTCATTTCCATAGTGTATAAAATTGTAGATGAGAAATGGTTGGCTAGCTGAGAACTCTTTTTCAGCTTTTGTTTGTTATCAGGTATGGCAATAAGACTAGTTTTGGTGAATGGACTATAAGCAGAAATCTCTAGTCTTTTAGGAAGAAGATATTATTCCTCAATATTCTATTAACCATTCAGCTAGCTGAATACAGATTTCTAACAAGCTTTAGGGAGTTGTCCAGTCAGGAAATGAGGAAAAGTGTGACTCTCCAAATCAATATAGAGGAGAGCTTCCCACCATTCTTGCAAAGTCCACTCTTGCCTCCATTTTAAATGGTAGATACACTCTTACAATGTTGGAGCTATTGATATTTTAGTATTTAATTTTTTAGAACAGAGTAATGAGGCCTAACTGATGTAGTTCCTGACTATAGTCTCAACAGATTCTATTAAATGGCAAAGCAATTTTTCTTCCAAAAAAATCAAAATTTAATTTGATAACAAAAATGAATGTCTGTGTTCACATTCTAGATATTAAGTATTATGCTAAAACATATATATAGTGCACACACATATTTTACACATAACTATAAAAAATTACAGTGAAATTATTTGTATAATCATCATATACCAAATCATATATGGTGATGATTATCATCCTAATTGTTGAGAAGAGAAGAAAAAAGCTCAAAATGTCTAAGTACATTGAACATTTGAATTTTAACAAAATCTTTCTAGCTCCAAAAACACTACTTCACCCACTGTGTTCTAAATTGCTTTCGATAATCTGAAAGATTCTGGTTTTAGTATTAACCGACATTGAAATTTAGTAATTATATATATTTTTAATTTTCTTTCTTTTCTTCTTTCTTTTGAAATGTTTTTCCTGTTTTTATTTTAATAGAATTAGTTTGTACAAGTTGAATTCCATTACAAAGTAATTGTTTTTGATATTCTGTTTCACTCATTCTATACAATATCTTCCGAAAGACTCTTTTATTATGTTAAAATGTCCTTCTTAAAACTTCACTGTCATGGCAGGCAATTAGATTTTTGCTAATACACTTAATTCCTACCTTAAAACCTATCCATTTCTTGAAAAATCAAGTATTAAGACAATATAAGAAAAGGATTAAATTTAAGGATTAAATTCATCTGGCATAATTTCATTCAATTTGAGCTATCAGAAACTATACTTTTCACCAAGTTCTATCTAAAGCAATTGGTCTCTGTAGGCTATTCACTGTAGGTTTATTAACACTATATGATCCCAGAAATGTAATACTACAACATGGGCCAGACCAAATTCTAAAAACTGTTATGACTGCCTATGTAAGTCAGTACAAATACATCGGTCTTTTAAATATAGTCATTATGTTCAATACGGAAAAAAGGTGCATGACTTGAGTAGGTTGTTTCATTAAAACTGAGCTTCTGATTCACATCAAACAAACTGCTCTGCTTATAGCCTTTCCCTTCTACATTTACTTCAACCCCATTTTTTCTGTCACTCATGAGAAAAATTAAGAATTACCAGTCATCTGTGACTACTCATTTCCTCTCACATGCCACGTGAAACTCACCAGGAAATGCTCTTGGTTCTCCTTTCAGAATGACATCTGAGCCTGATCACTTTCCCTCCACTTCCCCTGCACTCCCCCTGCTGGCCCTCTCCTGGGAGCCAGGCCCTCTCTCTCCCTCTGATCACTGCAGAGGCCTTCTTACTGCTCTCCCCAAGTTTATACTTTTTCTCTTTATTTTCAACATGGCAGCCAGATGGATCCTTTTAAAATGGGAAATGAAACAATTCAGTGTAACTCACAAATACCACCCATGGCTCTTGCTAATCCACTCAGAATACAATTAAAAGTTTCTAAAATAGCCTTGTTGCTCCTACACAGTCATCCCCTTTCTCATCTCCTATTATTCTCTTCTTGCTTACTCTGCTTCCAGCAAACTGTGCTCCTCCAACACTTGAAGGACAGCCCTGCTCCAGGGCCTCCACGCTCCCATGAACTCTGCTTCAGAAGTGTCCCCCCACTCATCCACAGTGCTCACTCTCTCACCTCCAAATCTTGGCTCAGGTATTACAGGATCACCAAGACCTATGCTAATAATTTACCTAAAATTCCAACCACATCCAAGTGATGGCCTCCATTACTAATCTACCTAATCATCCTCTACATTTTCTCTTTTTCTATAGCACTTCTTACTCTTATATAATTTACTTATCCTTTTTCTTTTAATTGCCTCTCTACACACTCTAAGCTCCAAAAGCACAGGGGTGTTTGTTTCATTTATTTTTTGACAAAAATACTCCCTAGTACATAGTTGACTCTCAATACCAATTTGATAAAGAATGGATGTGGAAATTTAATTAAATATGTGTGCTCCCATGTGGTATTAAAAGGAATAAGGTATTTTTTGTAATAGCATTTTATTTTTTTAAAGAAGACTCTACAATAGCATTATAGTAGCATCTCATTCTAACACAAAAGAGAAGAATATTGCCCATATATTCATCACTTTAGGAATTAATCAAAATATCTTAATTCAAACATTCATTGTACTGATAATTGACAATGTTCTATGGAGATTAGAAAGGGGTAAGCTTACTTTAATCAAATGCTTTAAATGAGCTATAAATTAAAGCTAAACCATTATACATATATATTTCCTTTGTATGAAATCACTATAATGTAGATTTATTAATTAATCCCATTTTGAGTACAGTGTCCCAAGAACACATAGCTGAAGCCTTCATGATGCTTCTATGATTCAAAGTTATATATTTGTTTCAGAACTCCTTCTGAACAAATAAGGAATTTATTGTAAAACTTTATAAAGAAATGAATGATAAAACTTTCTTTTCTTTTCTTATAAAGTATGTTCATCAAACTTCTATGGAATAAAGTAAGTATAGAAATATTTAGAAATAAAATAGTAATAATAAAGTACTAAATATTATAAGTATGTCAAAGAGATGAATATTCACAAAATAAGAAACCTCACACACTATTTTAGAAACCAAGTTAGTTAAAATGTTCAAGTAGTGTTCTCATTTCTTTTTGCAATATCTGGCCTCACCAGGATATCCTCTACAAGAGAGAGAGCTTTGAAGTTCACAAAATTTGATTCAACATTGGCATATCAACCTGACTTCAAAGAGATTTACACTGCTAAAGAATTTCACTGAGTTCAAGAAAGAAAGGAGAAGCTAAACTTCCTGTGAAATCTGTCTTCAGAGTACCTGGTAACTTCAACAAAATTACATCCATCTGAGTATCAAAAACAGTTTAATTCACACAAAGCATTTTTTAATTTCCTATTTGTTGAATATTTATTACAATATTTAAATAGAAAAACAAAAGTTTGGAAGTTTAGTATTTCGAAATAAAGCTTTGCTGAAACACATATTTAATACTAGGTAAGAAAGAATACTGGCATAGACTTGCTTTTACCTGCCCATTTATATGTGCAGCACTGGTTTATCAATCTTATTTTTAATTTCTCCACAAAACCTTTCCCTAAAATTCCACTTATTTTTTACAGTCATGAGTTAGGGAACTTTATTTCATTTAACATTTATTTCATTCATTTCATTTAACACAAATTGCCAGCCTGAAAATTACTTTCAGATGTTTCCCTCAGTGTGTCTTGCTTTTTTCTTCTTCTCTTTCTTGTGGTCATGGCATCTTCTGCCATCTCACCTCTCACAAACCCACCCCATTATAGTAGTATTAAAATTTATAGCTGTGGAAGTGTTACTTACCTACAGAGTTCATTTGAATGTTCCTTCTATTTGCAGTGTCTTTTGCTATTTTCAAGACTACACATTTTATTATCCTAACATTTTTCTGTATGAATGAATGACTATAACTTAATTGAAGAAAAATTTATTTGTTTTGAGTCAATCTATTATATTATATATTATATTCCATATTATATTAATATATAACACACACACACACTGGGTGAGCAGAAAGTGATGAAACTAAATTTATAATTACTAAGTCAGGTCTGTTTTCTTGCAGAGTTAATACTCCAAAATTAATAACAATGCATATACTTTATAATGTAAAAAATTCTTTTATACTACTTCCTTTAATCTCATAAGAATCCTATTGATTTTCAGATTTAAATAAATAAGGTATTTGAAAAAGTATTACTTTATGAGAAGTTTAAGTGATTGATATTCACTAATAGAAATTTTAATAACTGCATTTTATTAAGCTATTTCTATAGGTGAAACAATGTGCTAACCTACAGAGAACATGCAATTAACCTCATTTTGTTAATGATGACATTAAGATTTAGACAGATTAAATCACTCACACGTGATCACACAGAGTCAACATTCAAATCCAGATTTCTCTCTCCAGAGCAAAAGCTGACGACTACATTTATGTAAAGTTAGAACTGAAAAGTACCTTAGAAATAATTTCACCCCAAACTCTCATCTTAAAGATAAGCAAACTGAGGCATAAACAGTTTTCTGCCCAAAGCCACCAGCTCATGAGGAGAACCCCGCCATCAAGTCTCTGTACTCTGCCTTTACCTATACCGCCTTTTAGGTGTCAGAGCCTGCTGGCTGCTAATTTCTGGCAGCTGACAAGGCCACCCTCACTGTAAGTAGAGATCCAGATCCCTCTTTGGCCCCAGACAGTGGGGATGTGGGGAAGCAAGAACTTAGAGGACATGGGGTTTGGTTTACTCTCTCTACTAGGGGAAGGACAACTGGGTATGTTGATTCTTGACCTTTATTGATGAACTTTAAAAGTTTCAGCAAAGCCATGTGTGACTCCTGAGAACCAATACTTCTTCATACAAAGGATGGGATATGAGACCTAGAGGAAATAGTATATTAATATTGGTGCTGGGTTCAAACTTTGGTTGGGAATGAACAAAATTCCCACTAGTGTATTCACAATCCTGTCCGTCTTCCATGGTGGTTTCTGAAATTGTTCCTAATGTCATGCTGTTCATCTTTTAAAAATATCTTCATTACATAAACAGTCCTGAACTTGTTCAATAAAATATAAAAATGAGAAAATTCAAACATTTACTTCAACTGAGGTCATTTATTTTTATTAACAGGTCATATAGTTTTATTGTGCATTTATTGATGCTAAAGAAACAGAATATGAGAAAGATATAATCTCCTCCCAGCATGGCTTAAACTTAAGTGGGAGAAATAAATGCATATATAGAATATTTTAATATAATGTGGTAACTTGCACTAAAAAGGAGCCATTTGGCTTTGGAATAGAAATAAGACAAAAATTATTTAATGTATAGTGCATTATTTTTAGAAACAATATAGACTTCTAAAAAATTGTTAAAGAAAATGAATAATAATCAATTCATTAAATAAGAAGATAATTTGGATATGATTTTGAAAAAAAAACACACAATAGGGCTAAGTAAGCTGCTCATTTTAGAAATTTTAGACTTCAAAAGTTTTACATAAAATGAGCATAGCAGAGGTGGTTAGCTTATTCCCAAACATGTTTCTTTTTATATGAGGAGCATAGATAGACCAAATTTTCCTACCTTTCTTTCAGTTAGGCTTGACAGTGACTGAGTTCTAGCCAGTTATATGTGAGCAGAAATAATGAATACCACTTCAACATATAACCATAAAAACCTCCTGTTTATAAATCCTGCCTGTTCTTTCCCCTCCCAGCCTGGTGCAGATGAACATAGTGATGGGGGGATAGGGGAGCCATTGATGGGACGACTTGGGTCCCTAAGTCACTGAATGGAGGCGAATCTCTCCATGATCAGGGACACCTTTTTATAGCTTTTAAGTGAGCAAGAGAAAACCTTCAATAATGGTTGGGACATTATAATTTGGTGGTTCAGTTGGTGTTCTAATACACTAGCCCCCTTTTTCACACTAATGTATAAATATTACCCTCACTTTTTTGTCTCAACAGGGCTAAATTGAGCATGATTTATGGAATCATGGAATTTTAGAGCATAGATTGTAGAGAATAATAGCCATAGGACATTAGATGTAATTTAACCTAACAGCCTCATTTTAAAGATGAGGAAATTAATCTCAATTACCAAGTTTCATTCCAACCCCTTCTTTTCGTTCCCTCAGCTCTAAGGTTGATAACTGCTTCTACAGTTGCTACTTTTCCTCCCTCTTTTTATCCTTTCAGCTACCTCATTAACAACTTTGTACTTAGTTCATATCAAATTCTCATAATTCTCATTGTTCAAACAATTGGTATAGACAGTTTCTTTCTTCTTACTGGACCCTGCTGTGGTCACAGGAGGTCTCTATAATTTGATGATGAAAGAAGTAAATAAAAACATGAAGCAAATTATGACTTATCCTGATAGTATCTTCTGCAATTGGCTGAGGGGAAAGGAGTACATGTTCAGTGGTCTCAAATGCTTCCTTCAACATAAGATTCTTTTTTTTTTTTTTTAAGACAAGGTCTCACTCTTGCTCAGGCTGGTCTCAAACTCCTGAGCTCAAGTGACTCTCCCACTTTGGCCTCTCAGAGTGATAGGATTACAGGCATACACCACCACACCCAGCAACATCAGATCATTGATCAAACATGTTTGCATGGTAGTCATTCTGGTATGACTTTTACCTTCTCACTTACCTTTGTGTTATGTCAGTACACACATGTGTGCTTTGGTGTAATTAAGAATGACCAACTTATGCTATAGTCATTTTACAGTTAAACAAAATAGATTTACAAAAACTATAGATTAAAAACCCCAATTCTTTTGTTCATTTCTATCTTCAATTTTCTTCTCTGAGAATGTTTAAAATTTTTAGCCAAATGAACTTAAATAATTTCTTCATTTACTAAATCTTAATTTGTCATTTTGTATTGCCGAGATATTCTGGATCTCTTTTCTCAGCCTAATATTGTTCTCTACTAGGGAAGTAGGATGGAGATATCTGTGTATTTTGGTCTTAATATTTAACTGAAAATTTTTAGCCCCACTTAAACACTTGCTTAAAATAGACTCAAACTATTTATTACTTGTCTTTTCAGAGAAATTCATTCAATCTATATCCACTACAAGATGTACTGCCCATTCCTTTTATCTAGACATGGCTTTTCTCCTTGTGTGTTTAGCCCTGCAGATTCATCGTATGTCCATGCCTCTCATGCAGAGCCTTGTATTTTTCTACTCACAGTGGGAACAACAGGGATCTTATTCTGTTTACTTTTTGATTAGAAGAGTATCACAGAGATTCAGACTCTTTTCCCACATTACAGAAAACACAGTCAATATGCCACTTCTTTAAAAAAAATTAATTTAAGCTATGTCTTCTATAGCAGCTCAGGAGTTTAACTGCTCCATTTCCAGAACTTTCTTCCATGGGTGGGGAACCTGAAGCCTTCTGATTTCAAGATTTTTTCCTTTTTAAGCACCAAAGGAGGCAAGACAAGCTTTATCTTTCTCTGTTGCACCCCTTGTAACAAAAGGATTTGGTCTGTAAAATTGGGACTCAGTCAAAAGGCCTCACTTAAGAATCTAGAACCCACAGGTTCCCCACCCCTGCCAGAAAGGACACACACCTAGCTGCATTCTGAAGGGCATTGTGTTTGGATAAGGGCCAACACAGCTGCCTCTCACAGTTATCCTTCCTCTGCAGCCCTGTTTAGCTGTCCCAGAACTCTGAGACTACCTTCTGATGCTCCACCTACTTACATCTTTGCCTGTCGAATTCCTGAGGATTTATAAAAATGGCTTTGCCTTTCATGTCAGATGCAGAAGATCGTGCAGAAGCTAAGATGTAGTTTTACAGATTCAGAAGATGGAGTCACTTCTTGCAGTTCAGCAGATGTTCTCAGGAGCTCAGGCCTAGCGAAGGCAGACATTTGTGAAGAGGCCTTGTGAGAGGAGCTGGAGATAGACAATCAAGCCTGGCTGACAGCTAACAAGAGAATGGGTCCTCAGTTCTACACTACAAGGAAATGATTTCTGCCAACAATGTGTATGTACTTAGAATTGGATTCTTCACCCAGGTCTCTAGATGCCCAGCCCAGGGGACTCTTTGATTTCAGTATCATAAAACTTGGAACAGAGATCCCAGATGAACCCACTTGGACTTCTGACCAACAGAATAGTGTGAAACACAAAACAACAGGTGTTGTTTTGCTAATTTGTTACATAATACTAGAAAAATAATAAAGTATTCTTTTAAGGACTATTGTTATGAAAAATTAAGAGATCAAATTTCTTATCTTTGGGTTTACATTTGACTCACTAATTTTGGGGGAAGAATCATTAATTTTTTAGAAAACTAATATTTAACTATAATAGCTCTATTTTATAAATGCACTACTTTTAATTTGAAAATTAATTTTATATGACTGATATTTCTTTCCATTGTATATTTTTGGTGATTTTCTTCCTCAGTGTAACTTACCATAATGACAACAGTAAACTCAGCAAATCTGACATAGCTTGAACCTTCTGATTGTGCTTTAAGCACAAAGCATATATCTATCCCATGAAATATTAGTCAGCAATAATGATAATAAACTTTTATGTACAAAAGTACTTGAGTGAATAATATCAAGGGAATTATAATGAGTGAAAAAACAAGAACAAAAAGTTACATACTGTATGATTCGATTTTATAATACTGGTGAAATGACAAAATTATGGAAATGGAAAATGGACTAGCGGTTGGACTAGAAACTCTCTCCCTGCTTCTAGGACTTGCAAGCAGAGAGAGAGAGAGAAGGAAAGGAGGGATGTGAGTGTGCTGGTAAAAGAGCAACACTTAGAATACCATTGATAACAGAACTGTTCAGTATTTTGATTGTGACGGAGGATATATGAACCAACGTGTAATAAAACTGTGGAGTACCAAATATACACACACTCTCACACAATGATATCCTCAAACCTGTTGGAATACAAAATACTGAAAAGCAATAAGTCAGTCTTGAAAATATAAGCTCAATAAAATATACTCGATCAAGAAATGAATTAAAATAAGAAACTTAGGAATGCAGCATGAAGAATACTGCATGAATGGCCTGATATAGAACAATGAATTTATCTAATATACAGAGTCTAACAAATTTTTAAAATACATTAAAAGATTGAAACAAAAACTACCAATTGCAAAATTATTTCTATGAATATAAAATACCAACCTATGATATACTGAGCTAATAAAAATCATCGACTGATGAGTGCAGGCATAAATCTACTCATAATGTTCTCTTTATTTAGTGAAGGTAATCAATAGAAACACCTGTGTAATGGAGGAGGAGAGCAAATGGGAAACCAGAATGACTTTTAGATATTTGGCTTAGATAAATGAGCTAATGATGAAACTATTCACCAAGATGCAGATTATAGGATAGAAAGCAGAGTGATAAGAGGAATAATAATAATTATTTAGGCAACATTGAAATTGAGGATCCTGTAAGTGGAGGTATCCAGTGGGCAGTGGTTACATGGGACTACAGCTCAGAGTAGAAGTGTAAGCTAGTGGTCATATTTGAATAATAAGCACTAGAAACTCAGGGTATGAAAAAATTGCCCAGGTGAATGCAAAGTTGGAGAGATTTAAGAAAAAAAAAAAGAGGACAAGAAGAAAATCTCAGGAAACAAGAACAGTTAAAGAGTATGAAAATTAAGAGATGAAGGCTGAGAGGAAGTAGCCAAAGATATGGAAGGGGACATAGTAGAAGTAGTGTAATGGAAATAAGGAAGGGAGTGATCACAATTGTCGAATACAAGAGGGGTCAAGCAATTGTCATGGAATTGAAAAGAATGCCTTATAATTAATTGAGAAATCATTATTGACTTTAGTTAAAGCAGTTATAGTATAATGGGGTTTGGATGGGAGCAGGGGTAGTAGTAAACAGCTGATTGCTGTTGAAGCTGATCAGTTGAAGATGGAGTGAGAAATGAGGAAGATATTACAAGGAAAAAAAAGAATTATCAGGAAATAGAGGCATGTAGGATTTAAAGAAGTAAATTCTAAACATGGAAGTGAACTGATGCACTTATATAGAGATTGTGAGGAAATAGCTATTAAAGAAAGAGCAAATACAAATATAAGAGACAGGCAAAATTGCCAATAGAGTAGGGTTCTGTCCCTAAATAGATAAAATAAATATCATCAAATTTATATTTTACATATGTTTTTATTTCTGGAAATAGAATGAACTAAAAAGATATGCTGTTAACTTTAATTTACTTATCCAATGTCCTGTGATTCACATAAGACTTTGGAATTGAAATGTAGTTCAAATAAAGCAATTCAAAATAATTACACAATTGATGGGATTAATGGGCTGTTGACTATAGTGCCGCATAATTTATTTAGCTCAATACTTTTAAACCTTGTCATTAATGTGACAGCATATACTTGTTCTTTCCAAATAATATTTGATTAAGGCATGTTAACAATTCCAATCACTATCACTGTGTGATATCCCATGGCCAGGAGTGTGTTATACTCTATTAATTCAAACATGGATGCCCTGATGGTACTTAGCAGCCCTCAATGTGAATGAATATTGCACATTTCATGCTCTGTCATGTCTCATTGCATTAATAACCATGTGTGTGATGAGGTCTGTAATCTATGGCTATTTTACAGCATTTTCAAATGCACTTGTCACGAATGAAGTAGCCAAGTACTTAATTAAGTGATCTTGTTTCCAGAAAGCATGTGTCTCCAGGAGGAGGTTGACATTTGAGGTAATGTAAGTTGCTTTTATCTGTGTAAGGTTGAAAAGGCACATGTAATACTAGTTAACTCTTAACATTAGATCTTCCTTTCAGAAGTCATAGAATGTTCTTACAAGACCTCTCCTTTACCATTGTCACTTGTCTTTCTATTAAGTAGATATATTCAACTCTACTACTAACTTGTAACCTTATGATTACCATTTAACTTCTGTGAGCTTCTATTTTGTATATGTAAAATAGTGCTACATAGCAGGTCTACAGAAGATAATACATATAAAAGCCCTAGAACCTGGAAAGTCATACACTATAAAATCTATATTTAATTTTCATATTATAAATGAAAAGTAGGATAGTGATAGTGTTTTTAAATCACAGGAAACTAGATACAAAGATTTAAAGTAATTATCTAGGTATTCTGGGCTCACAATTACTTCATGAAAGTGAATTTTATTCTCTTTGGACTGGGATTTTAGAGAGATGCATGAAAAACTGTGGACGTTTTACAGATTTATGTTTTATTAATGATTGGCTATACTAAGAAATTCTTTAAAAATCTATGGCTACAACCCTTATTAGAACATGTTGTGAGATAAGAGTGCAACCCACGCAACAGCCCTGACAATGAGTATTTTCTATCCATCTTGTTTTTTTTCTTATTTTTAATTAAATAATTAACAAAAATTGTGTATATTCAAAGTGTACAACATGATAATTTAATATATGCATGCATTATGTGATTATTACCATAATTATGTTGGTTAACATACCCCAAACTATCCATAGTTATAATTTTTTGTATATATATGTGTATATGAGGACACTAAAATTTGCTCATTTATCAAATTTCAAGTAAACAATACAGTAAAATTAGATATAGACACCATGTTGCACATTAGATCCTCAGAAAAATATTCATTTTATAATGGAGAGTTTGTACTCTGAGCAACATCTCACTATTTCCAGTATGGCCCAGCCTCTGGCAATCCCCATTCTACTCTTTACTGTGAGGAATTTGACTATTTTATATTCCAAACATAAGTGAGATCATACAGTATTTGTCTTTCTGTGTTTGGCTTATTCACTTAGCATAATGTCTGCCTGGTTCATTCATGTTGTCACAAAGGGCAAGATTTATTTTTTCAAGACTGAATAATATTCCATTGTGTATATATACCACATTTTCTTTATCCATTCATCCATAAACAGATACTTCTGTTGTTTTTATATCTATCCATCTTTTATCAGTGGCTTTGAAACTTCTTTTCTAAGGATATGAATCCTTTTCTAAGGATTATCATGAAACTGCATGATAATTAAAATCATGTGTGGGAATTTACTATCAATAGAAGGTGGGTAATACAAATTGTTCTTGTTAATCTTACATTGAGGCAACAAAATAAATGTGTTAACTTCCTACTACTGAAGATATAGAGGAGCAACCTATGGATCCTTCAGGCAGATGTGTTTTGAATGAGGCTAGGAACTCTGTTAGGGTCCCAACACAGTGAGCAAGAGAATTGGCACTGCACTTTCTCCCTTAGAAATTGGCCAAGTATTGGAGAGGAAGACTCAGAATAGTGTTAATATAAAGGAGTAAGAACAGGAAACTTTTGAACTGTAGAGAATCTTAGCAGAGATTAGATGACATACCAGAAAGATATCAGCTTCCACCAGAGTGAACTTATTCTCATTGTTCCCCAAAATGTTAAGAGGAAGCAGAATAAGCTGACCAGATCTTTCTTGCCCTGAAGTTTGGTAAGTGCAGGGGGCTACAGAATGAGAAGATTTTCCCCCGGTAACTTATGTGACTGACAGCCTCCATATTTACACAACATGAACGCCCTGGAACAGAGGCCTCTGGGCCTTCTTCAATCCATGGGATTTTAATTTTTTTTTTTTTTTTTTGGTCTTAATATACCAATAACTAGACCTGACTCAAAAAAGTCAGAGCAATAACAAAAGTAACAGTTCTTCTAAGGGACCCAGCAGCACGATCAAAGAAGGGTTGACAGGGCACTAACGATGCACATCTAGTGAAACAGAAGTGCTAAAGACTTGGCTATAAAAATAGAGAGTTTAAGGATATTCAAGTGCATCACAGACACACAAACACCCCAAGACACTTGGTGATTAAAAAACCCATGATTTTTCCACTTAAAATTTAAGCAGATAAAATCTGAGTAGTCACTGATGAGACAGGTATTAGCTGCCCAGATTATCCAGTGCAAGAAATATCTCAAAGCACAGTGTTAAAATAGATAAATCATAAGACAAAATTAAATAGACTTGAGCATACATTCAGGAGTCTTAATACAAGAACTATAAAACTTCCCAAAACAGTGCAAATGAAAAAAAAAATAATGTGCTAATAAAGTAGAGGCAATAATTAAACAAATAATAGAAGTAAAAATCAATCAACAAAAGATATTGTTACAGCCTTAACAGACTCGTTCCCTGCTACTCAAGAAGAAGCCTATATCCTGAGACAGCAGAAGTTACAGCAGAGAACGAGTTTAATATCACAGGTGCCATGTGAGGAGATGGGAGAAAGTTATCAAATCCCTCTTCCAGAGAATTTGGCAGAAAGGGATTTTAAAGATAGTTTGGTGGGCAAAGGGCTAGGTAATTAGATATGCTGATTGGCTTGTTTTGGGGTGGAATTATAGGGGTGTAAAAATTGTCTTCTTGTGCTGAGTTATTTCCTGCATGGGGGTCCCAAGACCAGTAAAGTCAGTTCCTTGGTATGGGCCACTGGTCTGGGTGGGTCATCTGTTCCACCAGAATACAGGGCCTAGAAGATATCTCAAAAACTAGCCTGAGGTTTCATTTAGATTATCTACGGGAGCAATGAAGAAAACTAAAAATCTTTATGACCATTAGCTATATGATTCCTGAGTACTAAGCAATTATAGGAAAGCAAACTAGGGAATAATAGTTGATTATGTATATATTTTAACTATGCCTATACCTCTGCAGAGTTCAGGGACCTACCACAATTCCCACCTGTGGCACTTTATTAATTTTATACAGGGAGGTTTCAGTATATGAGTTTGTAGATTGAAAGGCTCCCTAAGTTCTAGGCTAGATATGCAACAATGCAAATCCTAATAAAAGTATGTAAAGTTGAAAAGAAAATATCATAAGCTTCCAGATAGAAATAAATCAACTTACCTAGAAAAGAATATATAAATACACACACACACACACACACACACACACACACACACACACACACACATATATCTCTCAGATTGGCAAGGCACATTTCCTACATTTCCTTTTGTAACACCAGAAGTTAAACAACAGTTGAATAGCATTGATATATTATTGGCAAAATAGGACTTCAGCCCAAATACATTATTTATCTGTCAGAGAAAAAGAAAAATCTTTGGGGGCATAAAAGAATTTGGAGAGTATACATCACCATCATACTCCACATTTGGGAACAATATTTGAAAAAAGATTCTAATCCAACATCATATAAAAATAATAAAGACTTTAAGATAAGAGAATAAGAAGAAAGGAAAGAAGTGACCAATGAACCTCATGAGATATGCTTATAGAAGGGATAGACTGCATAGAAATGGGGGATATCAAAGTTAAATTAGAACTTTTGAAATAGAAAAAACTATTGTAGAGAAAATTAGTAACTACTTTGTCTCCATACAAAAGTATTGAGAATGAGAAAGCAAAGGGAAGGAGGGAAAAAATGATTTATAATAATACATCCAGAATGAAAAAAGGAATTGTTAAAAAAGAAAGATGAGAGTACTGCAAATGAAAATATTGGAAAGATGTATATCATTTGTGTTTGGAGGAAATTGAGGAGAATTTGAGTATCTTTCATGGGCAATCATTTGGGACAGAATACTTGATTATAAGATCAGGGAAAGTGAATGTAACTGTTAATAGATAGAAATTTGCAGTTGAAATTACTTTTTAGCAAAGAAAAGAAAATGAAACGAATACTTTGAAAGAAGAAGTAAAAACAAAGTGAAAATGAAGAAAAAAGAAAGTATAATAATTAAGAAACATGAAGTAAAATAAAATCTAGTATATCATGCATTATATATAAGTTTAAATGACTAGATCCTTCCATTAGAATACAGAAACTGTCAGATGTAGATTTTAAAAAGTAGCCTTGGCCAACGCAGTGGCTCATGCCTGTAATCCCAGCACGTTGAGAGGATTGCTTGAGCCCAGGATTTCAAGATCATCTTGAGCAAGAGTGAGATCCCATCTCTACAAAAAAAATAAAAAATAAAAAAAATAGACAAATTAGCTGGGAATAGTGGCTCATGCCTGTAGTCCAGCTACTTGGGAGGCTGAGACAAGAGGATTTCTTGAGCACAGGAGTTTGAGGTTACAGTGAGCTATGATGACACCAGTATACCCAGCCTGGGAGACAGAGCGAGACTCTGTCTCAACAACAACAACAAAAGCCTAGATGATGTTTACAATAAACATATCCTAAGCATAGTGAAAATTAAAGGCTAAAAGTAAGAGATGAACAACTAGATAATAGGCATATGCAAACAAAAGGAAAGCAAGAGTGTTGATACTAATATCAGATAAAGTGAAATTTAAGATTGAGGCAATAAACAGAATAAAGGAGAATAATGGGTAAATGAAAAGACAAGCTTATGAAGGAAATATAAGCCATAAATCTATATTCACAAAATAAAAGATAAAGAGAGAAAATTTATAATTAGAAATGAAAGAACTTGATAACATAGAGTTATATTTGGAATCATGATTACAACTCTCAAAATTGGCTATATGTAATAAAATGACTTGGATGCTTAAAAAATAATTTTGGAAGTCAGATATTTCCTATTTTCAAGAGAAGGTTAAAAATAAGCAGATCAAGCATAACTAACTAAAGCAAACGTGTGATTTGCTTTTATTTATAGCCTTGCATTATATTATTCCAGAAAGGTTAATTTTAGTCTACTTTGAAACAGGCAATATTTGAACTTAGAAAATATTTGTTCCCAAAACAATCTTAAGATTTTGTCTTATTTATATTTTAAAAAGCCACAAACCAATAAAAAACAAACAATAAGAATTTGCTCATTGCAATATTGCATATTTACAATATTCATGTCACTGATTTAGTGTGAATGATGAAGCATAGTATAAGAAGGGTATCGTGTAGTCATTTTTTAATGAAGGAAACTAGGAGGAGAAAGTTAGAAAGTTGTTTATTGCTCTTTTGACTTTGCCTTTAGTTTGTAGGGAATATATTTCCCCCGTTGAGAGCAAACTTGCAAAAGCTCGAGTGTTTTGATGTATGGTATCTGAACTCCAAAGAGAATGTAATCTTTGTGGCAAGCGATCCAAAAGAAGTCCTCACGGAATTTGAGCAAGCTCTGAAAAAGATAACCACAGCAGCAGGATGCTTCTCTAGAAATGAAACACTTCTAAGAACAAACAGTAAAGTGTGCAGTTCTAGTTTATTTAGTTATGTCTGGTGTGTACTACTAATTTCTATATTTCTAACAGTCTCAGGATGATCAGAGTGTTTTCCCCCCAAATATGTAAAAACACAATTAGACAAATGTTTAACTCCAACTCTTAGAATCAAATTATATCCTTTACATATTTGAATTTATGAGATCTAATACCCAAAGGATTTTCATCATTCCTGTGGAAAAAAAAATTCAAAATATTTGTAACAGAAAAATCTATGCTTAGTAAAAAGATGTGCACATCCTATTTTAATATCTACCAATAAAACTACAATAATTACACTAACATCATTGTTAATATATTCAAATATAATGGTATTTTGCAAATTTCTTCTAATGATATTTATTAAGGGAATGGATATTAATGGACTGGATATTTATAACAAATATTTAGATATATGTGAAATAGTATATTGAAAACTCTACCTAAGTATTTACATGTTTGGTTGACTAGGAATTAGATCCCTAGTTGACAGAATTTTTAATTCTATATGGCTTTACATGGTCCAATTAAAAGAAAACAAAAACAAAAAACACTGACAAGAAAATACTGAATTGTTTTTCTTCTTATAATTCAATTCTTAATTCAATTCAAATACAAAGGATTAAATATCAAAGCTAATTCAATTAACTTAATAATCCATCATGCATTATACAGGAATTCATATAAATGTTGAAACAATTTACATTTTCACAATGTATCCCCTTGTTTTAGGTTGGATTCCCTCAGAAGCTGACCTTGAGACATGGATTTGAATGCACACAATTTATTTGGAAACAGACTTGATCCCAGGAAGCACCAGTGGATCAGAGGTAAAGTGCAACAAGAAAAAAATAAAAAGCCAATGAAACAGTATATTAATTAGTGTTAATGAGTAAATTATCACCCTAAGTATCTAGGGCTCAACCCCCAGGGCATCTCAAGAGATTGTAAAAAGTACCCTTCCTGTTTTCATGCCTGAAAGGGAAGAAATTTAGTAGTCTAAGGCTGCTCCTAAAGAAATTTACTTTTTGGAACTGCATTGTAGAAGGACCTCTGAGGTAGAGACCTCAGGCAATGAATGAGTTACTAGAGCTTACAATAGGAATGCTTTGGGTGGCATGCTTGAGATAGCATATGGGTGGGGCATCTAGATGCTTCTACACATTTTTAGGGCATAATGGAGTCCATAATATCTATTTGTTTTCTACTAGAGAAAATATTAAAAATAGTAAAATAAAATCCCAAAATTACATGAGCTGATTAAGATAAGTTTCACCCAACATTTATTATAATAAATGTGAGTATAGTGTAGTAAGAAGAACATGAATTTTATTTTTAACAGGTTTAAACTATAAATCCAGTTCCACATATCAATTCTTATAGTTGTTGAACTTTTAGAAAGTTTCTTAATCTTTATGAACCTCAATTTTCTCAGTGAGGGAGAAAAGATGGCATCATATCAATTATTACTATTAAATGAGATTAAATAACTTAAAACACACAAAGAGCCTAATGTGGCCCATGTATACTTCAGGTAATCAACGAAATTTTGGCTAATGCAATAATAAATCACTCTTTCATTATTTGTTTGACAGTAACATTGGTAGATATATCAATGGAATATATTTATACTAGTATACTATTTGTTATTTTAGGCTCAGGTTTAGTTAAGAATGATTTGCTAAGGCAATACCTCAGCATTTGCCTGGACTATATTCCTATGAGTATTTATTTTGTTCCAAGTCCTGTCTTATCTATTCATCTATATGGAAAGCAATTTGTCACACTATTCCTGACTATGAATTAATATGGTAGGCATTATTATTATTATTCTCATTTTATGAACAAGAAAACAGAGGTACTGAGTAGTTGAGTAAATTATAGGCCAGAATATTAATTGAGAAAGCACAAATAAAAAACAGATAAAAATCTGAGACTATTTACTCGATAATCTAAATAAGATGGAAAATAATAGGAACTGAGAGTCACAAGGAGAAGGCAAGGTGAATCAAAAGCAGGATTATTAAAAGGATCTGGGTAAAATAAGATAAAAATATATTAAAAAACAATATTCACTAATTAATAAATTAGTGAGACATATAATACAGTACTGGAACAAGATTTTTGGTAAAAGTAGAAACAGTTATAGAAAAAACAACAGAGAAACTTTCCCAAAAGACATTGTAAAGGAATAATAATAATTATAAGTGAGAAAAATATGAAAAATCAAAAGCAAATCTTTGAATTTTAATTTATAATTAATCTCAAAGGAGCGGTGTGGAAAGTGGATAAAAACTAGTAATTTCTTTTCATATATTGCATTTTTTTACTCACAATAACCATATGAATAGACAAACATAATTTACATTTTGATGTCAATGATATTAAATTAATGATAACAATAAAATGCCAAAAATGTTAAATCTTCAATATCCACACAAAGACTTGCACATGAATGTTCTTAGCAGCAGTATTTATAAGCCAAAAATTGAAAACAACTTAAATGTCCATCTTGTGATTGATAGATATATCAATGCCATACTTTTACAATGGAATTCAGTGATAAAAAGAATGGAATATTGATACATGGTAAGTGAAAGAAGCCATATAAAAGACACCACATATTTCCTAATTCCAACTTGCGTGAAATAGTCTGAAAGGGGAAATTTGTAAAGACAAAAAGTAGATTACAGGTTGTCTGGGTACATAGAAGATGATGGGCAGCAGGGTGAAAATTAATAGTTAAGGAACATTAGGGATTTTAAAGGGGTGGTGAAAGTGTTCTAAAACTGATTTGGGGTCATGTTTGTACAACTTGGTAAATTCACCAAAATATCATTAGCTATGCACTTATTATGACATGCAAACTGTGCTTCAATAAAGATATATAAATGTTACATTTTATATAAACAAGAAAAATACTAAAGCTTCAAGAAACCAAAGCGAGCAAAAGACTTATACAAACAATTCAATAAAGCAGAAACATAGATATATTTGAAAAAATATATCTTTCAAATATATTATTAATGACAAATGCAAATTAAAATCGCCTTCAGAAGAGTCCCTCTTAATCCTCCTGAGAACTTGTTAGAGAAAGGAAAGATCTCTAGCCAAAGAAGAAAGACTTGTCGGTTTTCATGCTCCAGGCAAGACACATGGGTTACAAGGAGCTAGACTGTCCTCTCTTGGCCAAAGAAGGGACAGCAGTTCTGTATGTGGATTACAATGTCTCATTGCCTGAGGATACTAGAGATCCTTGAGGCTGCCCTTCTCAGAGTGTCAGCTGAGTGTGATTTATTGGGAACAAACAAGTAGGGGCCATGTAACCTGCCACAGCAAGACTGACCAGGTGCTTTCTTAATTGATCTGCTGCAACATTTAAAGGGTGAGAAGACAAATGACTGAAAGCTTATCATATATTCACATTTTAGACATAGTACATATGTCTAATTTCAGTCATCTACTTTATAGGCAAGTTGCATAAACAGCTTTATATTTAAGGCACAAGAGCTTAAATAACTCATAGAGGAGTTTCTGATGACACAAGAAAGACATTTTCCACACAAAGTGAAAGTGCCTTAGCCCCAGGATGGGTATTATCTCAGGGACCTCTTCATCATTGGAAAGACAAACTGAACACATCCTTAACATCACACTTGGAAGCTTGAAACTGTGCCTTATTCAATTTTGTTGCTCTAGCAACTAGAACAGTCACATAGTAGGTGCTCAACAAATATTTTTTAAAATAAATTAATTTTTAACTTACTAATGTAATTATAAATCACCAAATTTTACTGTGAATGTGTATCTTGGGACTGGGATAAACAGCCTGAATTCTCTGTGTTTCCTCTTCTTGCAGGGTTATCTATCCTTTGCCAGCTATCCAATTACCAGTTATAATGAAGCACGATTACACAGCTTGCTTCCAGGCAAATATTTGTATGCTAAATCAGTTAACTAGACAATATTTAGACCTTGCCAGCATGTGATCAGTCTTTTAAACAAGAGAAATATAAATGTGCTTAAGCATTCTCACCAAATATTTATAAATTCGAGTGCTTTAAAATCCATCCAAAGTCAGTCTTATTGATTTATAAAGGTAAGATAATTTGTTCTGGCCCTTGGATTATTTGTAAATTTATAATAAATCACATCTTTTTAAAAGATTTTTCTTGAATTATTCTATGATTGAAGCTTTTAGAGATATACAAGAAGTTTGCCTTATTATGAATATAAGTAACACATTTACTAATTTATAATTTAGTATGAAAATAAATAAATTTTGTTGCTATTAAAATTTAAGTTAAAATTTGCCCACTAGCTAATTAAAATAAAAAAACTATCATACTATAATATTCTAAATGTTCAGTACATTGTAAATAGTTAATATTATGATCTTAATTGGCATTATATTATTATAATATAATTGTCATTTTACTCATTTTATGATGCATTATTTGCATTTAAAAAATCTTATTAAACACAGAAATGAATAAATTAATTCGAAAGTTCTGATATTTTAAATTTTTTACACTATTAGAAATATTTTTCCTTTGATTTTATTGGAGTGTCATACAAATAATCTTGAATATGTTGTAATTTTAGCAGCAATAGTTAATTCTTTCAGTGAATCTTTTTGCATACATTGTTCAAAAATAATGTGATAATGTTAAGTTCTGCAAGATGAAAACTGAAATAGCAGTCTGATTTAACTTGTAAAGTCACTGTTAAAGAGATCAATTTCAGTAGAATAATGAGATTAAAAACAAGATGATAGTGGTTGGTAGAAAATGGGGAGAGAGAAAATACAGCCCTTAAAAAAATGTCTAAAAGTGAAAGAAAGGGAATGATAAAGGTATGACATGAGGAAAAGTACGTGGTACATAGGCAGATATTTTAGGTCGAATGTAAAAGAAGAAAACAACCATTGAAAAACAGTGAATAATTCTTCAAACACTATCCTTTAGGAGGCTGAAAGAAAGAAAAGAAAAGAAGAGGAAATATAAAAAAAATGAAGACTAACATTTAAACGTCCGTGGCATTTGGCACTGGGAGTGAAAACCAGCAGAGGATGAGGAGGCACCTTCCCAGGGAGTGAGCCCAGTGTGCATGGTTGATCCAGAACAAGTAGTGTGAAGAAGCTGTTCATGCAGCGAGGGCAGCCTGGTGTGGGCAGTCAGAACCTGAGTGGAGTAAGAATGACATCAACATGAGGGAAGAGCCTGGCGTGGGCTATCTTAGCCAAAGCAGATTGAGGATGGTGTTCATGAGGGGAGGAATCTGGATCCAAGTTGGTTCAGGAAGGTGCACACGTATTGGAGCATCCTGAAGTCAGTTATGAAAACTTGAGAGCAGTTAAAAGGGCATCTACACAGAGGGAGAATAGGTTTTGAGTGGTAGATCTCTAGTAGGGATCTGGATAGCAATTTATCATTAAAATACATCAAGGCGGTCCAGATGGGATGTTAGGGTCTGAGTAGAAAGAGGAAGGAATCTGGAAAGCGGAAGAAGTGAACAGAGTTAACCATCTCCCAGGATTACATACAGGGTGATTTATCAGAATAGTGTACATAAGGATGATAGAGCCAATTTCATCACTTTTGGAGAAGGGAATTGAAAAATATGGAATAGATGGACTTATGGGATAGGTCCTAGTGTGGTGGTTCATGCCTGTAATAACAACACTTTGGGAGATGGAGGTGGGAGGAGTGCTTGACCCCACAAGTTCAAGACCAGCTTGTCCCTAAAAAGATTTTTTAAAAAATTAAACATAAATATGGTATAAGAAAAACTAAGAAGGGATCCTGAGGTATTGAATTGCAATTAGAGATATCATTATGAATTTATGATTTTTAATGGATATAGACATACAGAAATAATTGTAGAATAAAAATGTGTCTGTCCATGTTATATGTATGTATATATGTAAATATATATGTGTATATAGCATATGTGTATGTACATACTTATAAACATATACTATGTGTATATATATATATATATATATATATATATATATATTTATAAGCCCTAGGTCTATGCACTGAGAGGGTCTGGGTACAACGAAACCCCAATAGTAATGGGTACACCTGGTATCCACATGCTGAATTATAAATGTGATTATTATCTGAAAGAAACAAAAGCTCCTTAGAATAATGGATGAATCCAGAGGGGGAGCAGGGAAATTAGAAGATGAGTTAGGAACATGCATTGTGTTAGAAAGAAAGGAAGTGCTTAAAGACAAATGGGGACATATCCAGAGGACATAGAAGCTGACTTGAAGGGGCTTTCTCTCACTGACCAACTCTGAGACAATATCAGTATCAAAATAAAAATTAATAATTGATCATTATCTATTAAATAAAATGAGAATGCATGTATCCACCCTGAAATAGATGAATAAATTGAAAGTTTTATGAGTTGTGAGTTATTCCAAAGGACCTTACCTTTCCATAAAGTACTCAATCATGATAAAGTGCAAAAGAATCCCTTCACAGTAGAGAAAAACCAAAGGATATGACTTTTAAGGAAAGGATCAAAGTGAATAACACAGTGATAAGATAACCTGACTCTGTACACAGCAGAGAGGGCAATGAGAAGAGCACACATCATTTTTCTATTATGCTTGCTAATGAAGCATAATCTAAATCAAGTTATGAGAAATTATTAGACAAAAAATGGAGGGGCATTCTATGAAATAATAGATCTGTTATTTTCAAATTTTAATGTTATGGAAGAGAAAGTAAAACTGAAGAAATATTTCAGATTGGAGGAGAGACTACAAAAGCCTAAATATAATAAAAACTAAATATAATATATTGTTTTGAACTGTATTCTTTTGCTATAAGGGACATTCCTGAGGCAATTGACAAAATATGAGTGAAGTCTGAGGATTATATGTAGTAACATCTTCATGTTAATTTCTTTATTTTGATAGTTGCATTCAAGTTGTATAATAAAACAACTTTGTTTTTAAGAATTATCCTCAACATATTTAAGATGATGGGGTATCAGGTTGGCAACTTACTTTCAAATGACTTAGAAAAAATAGTTATTTGCACTATACTTCAATTTTTCCATGACTTTGAAATTGTTTCAAAACTTATATTACAATAATGATGTTCATGAAGAAACTTTATGTGATCATGGGACTATTTATAAATCATGACTGTGTATACATTATTCAAAACTCAATGAAGTGTACCTTTAAAATGAGTACATTTCCTTGTATACAAACTACAATTGTACTCAAATGTATGCTTCAGAAATGCACTTGGTCAAAAATATGCAGCTGTGTTTGAAATTAAGAGAGAAATATATTGATTAAAAATAAAACAAAACTTTCTATGTTGAGCAGGGACTGGATTTTATAGTTTGATGGGAGACATATGGCATAAGAACTCAAAGGCCACCTAAAGATAAGGGACAAATACTTGCATTTGGCAGAAAATTACAACCAGCATCCACTAATGAAGTCTAAAGCTGGAATTATGTTATCCATTTACTTTTTTTTAATTATTAAAAAGCTCATTTATTTAAAAAAAAAGAGCTTGAATGGATGACTCAAGTTGCAGGTAGTTTACACATGGGACCAAACCTAAATGTGTACACCTATAGCCACAAACAAGGCTTCCAACTAAAGAGCCATACATTCTACAGTAACAGGGTCAAATGGAGACTTGCTCAGAAAACTAGCTCTTTTTTTATTATTATTTTTTATTTCGGCATATTATGGGGGTACAAATTTTAAGGTTTCAATAAATGCCCTTCCTCCCCCAACAAGTCTGAGTTTCCAGCATGACCGTCTCCCAGATGGTGCACATCTCACTCATTATGTATGTATATACCGGTCCCCCTCCCCCCTCCCACCTGCTCTATACCCAATTACTGTAGTACCTATTTAGGTGCTGCTCAGTTAATACCAGTTTGCTGGTGAGTATATGTGGTGCTTGTTTTTCCATTCTTGGGATACTTCACTTAGTAGTATGGGTTCCAGCTCTAACCAGGAAAATATAAGATATGCTATATCACCATTGTTTCTTAGAGCTGAATAGTACTCCATGGTATACATATACCACATTTTATTAATCCATTCTTGGATTGATGGGCATTTGGGCTGTTTCCACAGCCTTGCAATTATGAATTGTGCTGCTATAAACATTCGAGTGCAAGTGTCTTTTGTGTAGAGTGTCATTGGATCTTTTGGGTAGATGCCCAGTAATGGATTGCTGGATCAAATGGTAGATCCACTTGTATCGCTTTAAGGTATCTCCATATTGCTTTCCACAGAGGTTGAATTAGTTTGCAGTCCCACCAGCAGTGTAGAAGTGTTCCTCTCTCTCTGCATCCACACCAGCATTTATTGTTTGGAGACTTTTTAATAAAAGCCATTCTCACTGGAGTTAAGTGATATCTCATTGTGGTTTTCTTTGCATTTCCCTGATGATTAGAGATGTTGAGCATTTTTTCATGTTTGTTGGCCATTCTTCTGTCTTCTTTAGAAAAGTTTTTGTTCAAGTCCTTTGTCCACTTTTTAATAGGGTTATTTGATTTTTTCTTGCTGATTTTCATGAGTTCTAAGTATATTCTAGTTATCAGCCCCTTATCAGATGCATAGGATGCAAAAATTTTCTCCCATTCTGTAGGTTGAGAAGACTAGCTCTTAAACCTAAAATACAAACATGAAAGACAGTCAACACATTGAACAAAATGCTAAAAAAGAAATGATATTGTAGCAATAGAAAAAGGGCTATAAAGCAACTATATTTATAAGTCTTGCATAGAAAATGATGACATAATGTACACAAAAAGCATTTATTAAACAAGAAAAGGCAGTTGTAAAGCTAAAAACAGAGCAAATTGCTATAGGAACTTTGGGAATTAAAAATACAGCAAATACGCCAGCATAAGGGATAAATTAGTTACAGCTGAAACAAAATTTAATAGTTGGATATAGCTGAAGAAGAATTAATTAATTACAAGATATAATAAAGAAAATCCTTGAGAATGAATAACAAAGGGGTTAAATAATGAACCATAATGAAGAGAAACTAATAGACATGGAAAATGGAGCAAGAAGTTACAGCATAAATCTAATAAAAAAAGCAGAGAAAAGTGATATTTGAAGAGGTAATGACACTATGTGTGGGAAGAGGGAGGATATTCCCAGAATCTACCAGGAATAAATTCCACAGAATGAAAAAAATCATAGATTATAGAACAGATTTTTTGAATGAATATCAAATCACGTCATAGAGATACTGCTGAACATGAAGATTAAAGAAAATACTCCAAGTCACTAGGAAATAAAAGTAGGTTCTATAATAAAAATACTGAGAGAATAGAACTGTAAATATAAAAAGTTTATGTGCTAAAATTTATCATTATGAGTACATGCAAAATAAAGTCATTTTAATACTTTAAGAATCACAAATCATACTTTTATCAAGAGAAAAAATGAAGCCAGAGAGAAGTACGATTCAAGAGCAACAGTGAAAAAAGAATTCATTAAAACATGGTGAGGAACAAAATAATGAGCTAAAATAACACACTAAGGAGAACAATGATTTAAACATAGCTTTTGAAAAGACAAATAAAATTGGCAAACTACTTGTATTACTATAATTAAGAAGACGGTAAGAATGCTTAGTGAAACAATATTAGTAATGAACAAGATGTATCTACAGTTATAAATTCAAAATATGAGTTTTATAAATTTAAACATTTAAAATATAGATTAAAGAAAGACTTCTTTACAAAAAAATTAATAATATCACAATATAAACAAGAAGAACTACTAAACCTGGAAAGGTTAAAATCCAGTAAAGATAGACTTCTGATGTCAGCAACATTAAAAACAAAGAAAAAAATCTATTAAGAAACTAGATCACTATTAAAATATACTCTACCTAATAAGGCATAAGAATAAGACAATCGTATTTACTTCCTCACTGATTACCAATTACATTTTCCTTTGTTTTCCACTTTGGCAAATGTGAGCAAAGAGATCAAGAATATGTGTCTTTGATTTATAAAACGAGAAAGGTAAGACCTATATTTCATTTATCTTTTGAATCTTTAAATATACTGCAATTATTAGAAATTAAAAATGTCACGAAGCCAAAACAGAAGTAAAAATAACTTTGAAATGACACTTATAATTAGATTCACATGGGAAAATTATTAGTCTCTACCTGAAGTCAAAATTAAGTTCTAGTGTTCCAGAAATAATTTGTGTTTTACAATTCACAAATAAATAACCACTCTCTTTGGCAAATAATTCAGTTCATCAATTAATATCTAGTGTTTCATCTAATATTTTCCTAGAAAAAATAGAAAATTTATCATCATTAGTTAGTAATTATTTACAAAGCAACAACTGATGGTTTATTTTTGATAGTTTATATAAGCATAAATCTCCTTTTTTTTTTTTTTTTTTGTTCCAGAGGGAGATAACTAATCCAGTTGGTAATTTGAACAAATTGATAGGATGCTTATCCCAGATTTGTCTCTAACCCAAGACTTCATGGATTGAGTAACTATGTCATCTTCTAACTCAAATTTCTCTTTCATCTTAAGATAAGAAGGCTTCTTGTGTGCTTCAGACACAAGTTCCAATCATCTTCTGTGGACTGTGGTTCCAATGTCACTTCAGTGTTAAAGTTTTTGCTGAGTTATTTGGTTGTTTCCCACAGGAGCTCTACTCATTGAGCAGTAGATGGCCTGTTGGTCTACTTCTCAAAGTCTGATATTCTAATGAGAATCAGACCTATGTATGTGCCCCTCAGGAGTGAGCCCAAGGCCTCATAAACAAATTTCCTCCAGCAACTCCATTTCCACAATCTCCCCTACCCTTACTGGCTTTCCAGTTTCTCCTATTCCAGTCAGAAAGTGGTGGTTTTACTTACCTCACTCTGTCCTGCATTTCTATGACTGCATTTGCATTTGGAGCCAAGCAGCAGGAGAGCAGAGAAGAAAAACACCACCACAGGTTTGCCTTACCCACTCGGGACTACAGTTCCAGTGATCAGAGAGAAATGTTCCCTTCCTCAGTATTTTGATTCTTCAAAATACTGTTGACATGGCTGGAGCTGCCACCACACATGGCTTGGGGCCTGAGATGAAAGATTTGAGAAAAGGAGAGAACGGAAAATTGAAATTTTCCATGCTCCCTGAGCGAGACCTAGAATGCTGCTTTGGATCTCCTCTTGTCTATGTCCCAGGTGCCACTTCTGTGCTTCAGATTACATTGAGTTTAGGCTAAGTGATACCAGTATAAAAAGAAAACAAAGGTAAACTCACTTCAGGTTCCAGATTTTGGTTTTCTTCCCTAACTTACCTGCTGCTATTTGCTTTCCAGATCCTCAAGTAGCTATTCTATATATTCTGTCCAGATGTAATAACTGCATTCAGTAGTAGAGACAGATAAAATGGGCTTATTCTAATTTATTAATACCTAGAAAGTGAACAACTGGGGAAAACAAAAAAGTAAGTTGGACAAACAATAGCCCCCACCATTGCAGATGGCCTCAAGGCAACCGACACCATTCTGTAATACCCATTCTGGATTTCCCTCACCCTCAGCTAGTAACCTCTTCTGGTCTTAGTTGTTTTCCTGGTAGCCTGAGGTGAGGGGTCTGAGCACAAAATCTCTATGCTTTTTTCAGAGTGTGGTTGCACGCTTGTCCATTTCCCATCAAAATTAGGCAAGGGGAAACCAATGCTTACTTAGATTCTATGAGTGCCTAACACATTTCTCCCTAACTCCAAGGTGTGACAGTATCACTACCTCCTCTCATGGTGAGGGTCAAGATATTATTATTAATTTTGTTTGAGGAATGTATTTTGGGAGATGGTTACATTTTTATTAATAATTCAGAATGAAAGGGCAATAATAGCAATAGTGAGGTGAATGGGCTTGCTAATCAGAAAGGCCAGTGTTCAAATGTGGGTTACTAATTTGTCACTTTTGGAAAGTTTTTAACCTATCTGACCTCAGTTTTATCATCTGTAAACTGGGCATAAGGATAGAACCTAACTGTCTAGGGTGGTATTTGGATTTGTGATATGATCTATGGAAAATACCACACTGCCTGATACATATATACCCATATGACATGTTTTCTACTGTTATTATTCTCCATGACACATCACTAGGGTAGCCATACATCCATGTTTTCCTCAGGACAAAAAATTTATGTATGCTTACGTACAAATGTGAGTATAATCAATATCAGTGGGGCCTTTCAATTTGAAAATTATTTATTTGGACATTAAACTTTTATGCTCACCAAAGTCTATTTTTGGCCTCTTATAAACTTGAGTCCACTTTCTTAACATTTTAAAAATCTATCACCTTCTCTCTATCCTCTTTTTCTTTGCTTCTGTGAAATTGCTCAGAAAATTTTGCCTGGATTACTGCTACAGTCTTTTAGCTAGTACCATTGCCTCTGGTATTGCTTCTTTGATGCTGTTTCAACACTGACAGCAGAATGAATTTTCTAACTTCAAATAAATTCATATCGCTAAGATCACTCAAAGACTTTCCAGAGATATCTTTATACAAATTCTTTATCATGGTAGATACAATTCATTATGATCTAAAACCTGCCTACACCTTCTTTCAATGGGCCACTGCCTTGGACCTTGGTCTTCTGGGCATGAAGCAAAGGCATTACCTTTTTCAGGTAACATCGATAATCTGTTTCCCCAAATTAGACACTGTATGAGAATGCCAACTAGCACCCTGTTTCCTAGTCGAAAAGATTATAAAAGGTTACTTAATAAGCTAAAACCCCTAATTAGTTTCTGAAAAATGTAACTACAACATTTTAAAAAACTTAGATTCATAACAATGATAGTGTTAGAATACACAATGTATAAAAATTTCTCCATTTTATCACTAAACAATCAATTTGTTTGTTAACAAGGAGTTAATTTTATTCAGTAACATATACTGTTTGCATGCCAGGCTATAAATGTTGATGGTTACAATGTAGTAAGGCAAAAACACACAAATACATGCATTTTTGTTAGAACAAAGTAAATAAAAACTGTTCAATAAAAAATGCCAGGTGATTCCTTGAAAAGAAGTTTTACTTTCAATTGAAAGCGAGAATAGAAATTTGAAAGAGTTGAGGAGGGAGAAGGGAGTAAGTTTGACAGGTTGTGAAAGGTTATGGTGCTGAATAAATGGGTGATGAAGGGATAATTTCAGACCAATTATTAGACTCAAAGAAACTGATAGTTTCCATTATTTTAATGTATTTGAAAGGACTGTATGACAAGAAGGCTGTACAGGGCAGATGGTCAATGCTCTAGCATGAGAGAATTGCAAAATCCAGCTTGGCTCTTATTCCTGTTAGTAATTTTCTTTGTATGGTGCTATATTGCTTCCATTTTAATCATTTTCTCTAAGCACCTTAGTACCTTCTGTGTGAATTTTCTTTCAACATTTTTGTTTGTTTGTTTTGGATTTTTTTTTTTTTTAATTTTTGTGACTGGTTACAAACTTTAGGCAAAAACAAAAGCTAAAGTGAAAGAAATACATTCAGGGCAATGGCAAAGTGCACAGAGAAAGGCACAGATTGGGTATGAGAATGCAATGCTCCTTGCAACACTAGTAGTAATGGAGAAGTATGTCTCTATAGCTGATATCCAGCATGATTTTTCAAACATTTACACATGAACTTGACATTCTGCTGATTGTTTTAGAATATTACTGGAGACTTTCCAAACATACTGTTTTGTGTTTGAGGGCATAATATAAATTTTGTTTACATAAATTTTGACCAAAGCCGTTTATCTGATAGATTTTTTTTTTTTTTTTTTTTTTTTTTTTTTGAGACAGAGTCTTGCTTTGTTGCCCAGGCTAGAGTGAGTGCCGTGGCATCAGCCTAGCGCACAGCAACCTCAAACTCCTGGGCTCAAGCAATCCTTCTGCCTCAGCCTCCCGAGTAGCTGGGACTACAGGCATGCGCCACCATGCCCAGCTAATTTTATATATATATATATTAGTTGGCCAATTAATTTCTTTCTATTTATAGTAGAGACGGGGTCTCACTCTTGCTCAGGCTGGTTTCGAACTCCTGACCTCGAGCAATCCGCCCGCCTCAGCCTCCCAGAGTGCTAGGATTACAGGCGTGAGCCACCGCGCCCGGCTCTGATAGATTTTTTATGAGATTTAGATATAAAAATGTAGGCAATTTAGAGGGAAATCATTAAAAGGAAAAAAAAAAGCTCTGCAGGGGAAGCCTGCATGTGTACTGCCTCAAATATATCTTAGTTTTCCTTGTCCCTATTCTTGAGATTAGTATCCTCTCTCCCCATATCGCCATATCTTTTATACCTGGAAAATATATTTCCATTTTTCAAGATATATCTTGGCTTTCCTACACACTCAGGGCATAATTTCTGAAAATTCTAAACATCTGGCCTAATGTGGGTTATGTGCATGTCCTGTGCTCTTCTCTTGCCTATACCTTGGCTATAACGCCAAAGTTAGTTGTGTATTTACTTGTCTTTATTCTATACACTGTCTTCCTCAAATTCCCTGAGGGCAGGAACTATATATAACTCATTTCTGAGCCGCCAGGACTAGCAGAGTGTCTAGTACATGGTAGCCTGCATAAATGTTCAATGAGTGAAGGAAGGAAGGAATCTAAACTGAGCGATTATCTGTAACAAGCCCCTGGCTCAGGAGAGAAGCTAGAGCAGCTGATACATATTTATAAATCATCCGTGTAGAGCAGGTAGTTGAAACACTAAGAGTGCATGATGAATGTAAATAGCAGTGGTTCTTAAATCTAACTACACTTTAAAATTATCTAGGGAGTTTAAAAAAAAATTAAAATGTCCAGGATCTACCCTAGAAATTTTGACACATATCTGTGGGTGGAGCCAGGTGGTCTTGTTTTTGTAAAAGCTCTCCACTTGATTATATGAAGTCAGAGTTAAGAAACACCAGTAAAGTTAAAAAAAAAAAAATCAACTAATACAAGATCATTTAGAATGAAAATATCTAAGGATCAAGATAAGAAAGAGTAGCCAAAAATAAGTAAGTAAATAAATAAGACAGAAAGAAAGACATACATGAAGGAAGGGAGGGAGGGAGGAAGAAAGGGGAAACAAAAGGAGAGAAAGGAGGGAGGAAGGAGAAAGTAGGAGAACCTGAAGCTGTAGTCTCACAGAAGCCAGGTGAGGAGAGAGTCCTGAGAAGGAAGAATTGTGTGGTACAAAGTAAAATACCAGACAGATTCTCTGGACAGTAAAAAAAAGCAGCGAGAAAGAGATAAAAAGTTTGGAGGTCATTGGCAACTTTATTAAAAGCTATTTAGGTGGTGAGATGATAAGAAAGGAATTGAAATTATAGGGAATAAAGAATAAACTAAATGTAGAATTTGCTAATTTCCCTATAAACCATAGGAAATAATTGTTATAAAGTATTGTCAGGAAATTAAATCAATGTGTATTTTTTGATGATATAGTCATTTCTTTATTATTCTGTAATACTACTGTATAAATTCTCACAATAAAAATGCAATAATATATAATACAATCCTAAAAATATAATGTAATACCACAAATAATATGAATCATCTTCAATGTAATCAGAAAGTAATCTGCTTTATATTATGTGTAGATAAACAGGTATAAAGGTGTGGGAACACAGAGAAGGAAGATAACTATTTCTTATTTCACTAAGACAAAAGCTGATTTGCATGTATTTTTATCAGATAAGGAATATTTGCTGTTTTATTTTGCCATTATATCTGTAGTAAATAATAGGATTTTCCTGATCAGAATATCTTGTTACTATTATTGACTTCAAAACCAAGATACTGTAGGTCAGAAAGTGCAGTAAATTGTCAACCTTTCCTCACTTGTGAAAAAATAATTGCTATCTAAGTCAAGATAGGCCATAAACAAGTCTCCTGTAAAAAGTACACACTATCAGATCCTAATAAAACTCCATTCAAACAACCTTGAGAACGTATTTTAAGCCACAACATACAAATTATAATTGATGATTATTATACTTTTAATTTGTGTACATTGCTTTGTACAAAATGGAAACTCAAAGAGTGTGGTTGAATGAATTTATAAGTTAATCTCAGGTACCTGGGAATGGGAAAGATGCATATTTTATGGTTCTAAATTGTGGTTCCCAATCTTTCCAATTTGGAGGATATCTTTATCTTTGTATTTATGTATAATACATTGTCTGCAGACAATGAAATACTTACACTAGATATTATGGATTTTGTGGACCCCTTACCAAAACACTCAGGTCTGGGACTCACAGATTGGAACATTGCACAGGAAGAGCACTTTTTTTTATCCTCTAATTATTTGTGTCTGAAAGAACAATTTTGTTTGAAAAATTCAGTAATAAAACTTTAAAACCTTTAGTACTTGTATTTTAATTAAACATTTTTAACCAAGTCCCATGTTTTTCTGAGTTTTTTTTAAAAAGTATAATAGGCACATATTTCTTATATCAATAATATCAATCTTCATCTTCTCTCTCTCAGCTTCTTAGAATGAAAGCTCAATTATGTATGAACTGTCCCTTTACAAAAAACAAAAAAGATTTAAGTAAGTAGTATATAAGGAGTTTCAACTCCACAAACTAATTGAGGTACCAGCCACTTCTACATAGCCTTTGGGTGTGAAGATTCTCCCTCTTGGAAAAAGATATACATCTCCTTTGACCCTACATCACTCTACATATAACCATTCCTTTGCCAGAATTGCCTAACTAGGGGTATCTTTTATTCATCTCTTCCCTTTCTCTTGCATCTTACTCCAGTAGGACTTCCCTCTCTCTATTCTTCTGAAAGAAAGTTTATTAGGATCATTAGTGACAATGATGTGACCGAATCCAATGGTCACTGTCCAGTTCTCACAATACTCAACCCATCGGCACAAACTGATCATTCCATTCCTATCACTCATTTTGTATAATTGGCTTCTAAAACACCACTCTGTCTGAATTCTCCTGCTTTATATATTACTCTTTCCCAATCTTCTTTCTGATTCTTTATCCTCTCCCAGACCTATAAACTTCAATTGGTATATCAAACTGCCAAATTCACATCTCCCTGTATATTTAGTTTGCTTTTTAAAACTTAACCATCTTCAAAACCAGTCTCTTGGTTCTTGCTACCATTGATTAAAAAAAAAAAAAAAAAAAACCTTCCTAAAATCTTCCCCCTAATTCAGAAGTTCAGACCAAATATCCTGACTTGATCCATGAGTTATATTTCTCTCATGTCTCATAACCAATTCAGAAGCAAATTATGTTGACTCTATCATTAAAATATATCCAGAATCCAATTTTTTCTCACCAAATCCAAGATATTATTACAATCCAAGTAGCCATTATTTCTTGCCTCACTTATTGCATTAGGATCTTATTCTGTCTGTTTGCACTCATGCTTATCCCCTAAAACATTTTTAAAATGTCTACCATTTACTCAAATCCCTCCAAAATCTTCACAGATCAAAGTAAAATTCAACATCTTTATAATTGCCTATAAACCCTACAAGACCTGGCCTCCAATTCCCTTTTGTCTCTTATTTCCTGTCACACTCTCTTGTCCACTCCACTCCAACCACATACTCTTTTCTCTATGTGCATTTTCCCAATATACATACTTTCCTTCAGGCAAGTGTAAACCTTCAGGGTCACCACCTGGTCCTGAACGTTTATCACTTCTTTCAGATGCTCAGTATATTTCTATATTTCCTCTCCCTCAGGCATTGCCATCTAAGTAATATGCTTAACCTGATATCCAGACAACTGAACAGCATCAGCTTTTTGTCTCTCCTCCTGATTCTTACCAGCCCATATGCTTGATACTGCCTTGGGAATATAAAGATATAGAAATTATCAACAATGCTGATGGTACCTAATTTCTTTTTAAGAGCTGAAAACAAGCTAACATATTAATTTAAAAATCAAACTCAGAGCAATTTTTGGTACTACCTGGATCAATGAAATAACCTCCACTTATTTGAAACTTATAGGGTCCATGATTAAAATTATGTAGTCAAAATTGAGATGTAGACTGATAAAAGTAAACCATACTCTTCTTGTGATACCTAGCCAACAAAGTGGCCCCAGTGATATTCACACTATTGTGTGGCCCTGCTTTCTATTATTCATACCATTGTGTGATCCTTTTCACATGATATCATTGCTGGTCTATGTGACCAATAAAATATGACAGAAATGATGGTATGTGACTTAGGAGGCTCAGTTACAAGAGAAATTGTGGCTTCTGCCTGTCTTCTCTCTTAGATCACTCATTCTGAGGGAAACCAGATGCTATGTCTTAAGGAGACACAGGTAATCCCATGCAGAGGCCCACATGACAGGGAACTGATGCTTTTGCCAACATCCATGTGAGTGGGCCATCCCTTAAGCAGATCCTCCAGCTCCTGTCAAGCCAGCAGATGTCTGAAGCCCCTACCAGGTCCCTCATGAGATATCCTCAGCTAGAACCACTCAGCTAAGCTGCTGATACAATTGCTCACCCAGAGAAACTGCAAAATGAACTGTTTCAGTCATGAATGTTTGGGATTAACTTTTTGTATAGAAATAGGCAACTAATACACTCCTCAAAATTAATGTTACATGCTAGTTTAGCACATCTTTGAATAACTTCCGAGAATGACTCTCTAGATTATGTCTAGTTGATTGCCTTCCACTATAAAATAGGTCAAAAAGGGCACTTATTTTCTAGCACCTTCCAACATCCAACATTGCAGAAACTGCAGCAACTTCAAATATCCTAATATGCTAGTAGCAGTAGAGCCAGCAACAATTACTATTGTCCAATGCCAGTGGTAATCCAAGTTACAATTTCCAGCATTCAGCTGTGAAAGCAGACGTGTGCTTCACCCAACTGATTCACTGGTATGATTTGGCTGTCATTTTAACTTTTACTTTTCCATTTCTGCTGCCAGTTTTCCAGTCTGATCATCCAGGTTTTCAGCAAATGTACTGATGTACGAGATAGGGTAATTGTGGCTGCTACAATAAATCAGTTCAAAATTTCAAAGGCTTAAAACACAGAAGTTCATTTCTTATGAACTTAACAACCATAGAGGGTGTTTTGATCAGCAGATGGCTCAGGCTGTTTCCATCTTAGAGCTTTACTACCCACTAGGAATTCATCAGCAGTTACAGCAAGAAACAAGAGGGTATAGAAAGGTCACTTCATTTAAAAAAAAACAAACATTAAGTGTCATGTGCACATTCTTTGGTGAGATCCAGACACCTGACAAACATGGACTTATAGTTGAAGGGAGCTACTGTCCATAGGTTGCAGCAATTCCTCAGCAACAACTCTATTCAATAGAAGTACAAAAATCTGTTCAATAGTTATTCATATCTATCACACTGAGCTATGAATATGTTAAAATCAGTTTGTTTGTTTTGCTTAAATCAGCCAGAATTAGTTTGCTTGCAAGTGGGAATTCTAATGTAGCTGAATTCTCAGTCACTTGATTAAAATCAACCTGTAATTTGGCTAGTCAGTACAAATTAAGTTAAATTAACTCTTTTTTACATTATTAAATTTCTCATTTTTGAATAATAAATAAGCTGTTTATCAATAAATAGTTCATGAAACTTATGCTCATTTGTAAAGCTATGAAAAACTTGGAGGCCTCTGCTTACTGTATGCATAGAAATAGCTCATAGCTATAAACTATTTGTCAATCATAACAATATTGTATTCTAATAAATTCTATTAATCAACAACACTGATAGCTAATACTACCACTAAGCACATATTTTTCAGAAATTATTTCAAATAATAAGTGATAATTTTCCCAGAAATAGTTGGGAATTATTTCATGTTATATTATTTATTAAATCTTTTTAGTCATCTAAAATAATTATGATCACATAATGTTTTAATGCTGTGGAAAATCTCTACTAATTATGAATACAACTTAAAATTGTTGTATTATCTTCAATTTTATTGTATCGAAAAATAAATCTTTGTCAAGAGAATAAAAGAAAGGCCACAAACTGGGTAAAAAATATTTGTGAAATACATACCTGATAAAGCACTGGTACCCAAACTATAGAAAAACTTTAAAAACTCAGTGATAAGAAAACAAACAACCCAGTTAAAACAAAGGGAAAAATATCTGAACAGACATCTTACCAAAGAAAATGTACAGATGGAAAACAAGCATATGAAAAGATACTCAACATCAAATAGCAGCATGGAGTTGAAAATTAAAATAATTATATATTATTATATACCTATTACAAATGGCCAAAGTCCAAAACACTGACAACACCAAATACTGGCACGGATTTGGAGCAACAAAAACTCTCATTCATTCCTGGTGACTAGGAAATGGTATAATCACTTTGGACGACAATTTTTTTTTTTAAAGCCAAACATGTTCTTACCATATATTCAGTGATTGTCTTTCTTGATACTGAAACAAATCGAATATGTATGTCCATACCAGAAAACCTGTCCATATTTATAGAAACCTTATTCATAATTGTCAAAACTTTAAAGCAACCAAGATGTCCTTCAATAGGTAAATGGATAAACAAATTGTAGTACATCCACATAATATAATATTATTCAGTGCTAAAAAGAAATGAGTTATCAAGCTATGAAAAGATGCCAATAAATGAAAGAAGCCGATCTGAAAGGGTACATACTGTGTGATTTCAATTATATGACATTCTAGAAAAGACAAAACTATGGAAACATAAAAAGATTCATGTTGCCAGGAGTTTGGAGAGGGGACAAGGGAGGCAGAGCACAGGGGATTTTTAGGGGAGTGAAACTATTGTATATGACATAGTAATGATGAATACATGTCATTATACATGCCAAAACCTGTACAATGTACAACACAAAAAGTGAGCCCTGGTAAGGAATGGACTTCAGTTGTTAATAATGTATCAATATTGGTTCATCAGTTACAATAAATGCATCACACTAATGCAAAATGTTAATATAAGGAGAAATTGTAGGGGGTAGGAAATGAAGGAGTATATGGGGACTCTGTACTTTCTGCTTACTTTATCTGTAAACCTAAAACTGCTTAAAATAGCCAATTAATTTAGAAAATAAAATTAATCATTGCATTTAAGTGACAGGATGACAGATTCTGGGAAGGATCTTAATAATTAAAAGATTTTATATTTATGAGATTCTTTTATCAAAGAGGAGACAGGAAAGCTGTTGCATTCACTCTAAATGCAACTAGAAGGTTGTAAGTATGCTTTAAAGATCAGAGGTGGTAGGATTAAAAGCCCCATCAAGCCGTTCAAATGCAAACCATTTCTGTCCACCACCAACTCACATAACTTGCTTCCTAAATTTCTGGTGGCCTATATTTTCTGTATTCTTACGCGGATGCTTGCTACTTGCAACTTCTCACCTCCCTATATCCTCCTATTGTTTGCTTTACTAGTATTGACTAACAACCAGAACAATATTTAGGTTGTTCTATGATCCCATTGTCAGGTCTCCATTAGGTTCCTAGTTCCTGTTGCTCAGAAAAAAAATCTTCACTCAATGTGAACTTTGTATTGCCCAGTCTCCCAAAAGGCATCAATGACTTATTCATCTGCCTCCCTTCCTTAACTTCAAAGTTTTTAATGACAACAGCTTCTTAATTAATTATTGACATTGAAAAAATATGCATTTCATATAATAAAGAATAAGATGACAAATTAATTAATGATAAATACAACTTCTAGTTTTATTTTCTCTTGTTTTTTTATGACCCTAATATGCTTCAGAGTATATTATCCCAAATTTTCCCATAAATGCTATGGGAAAATAACATTCACATTAACTCCTCAGGTCCCAAGCTTTTCTGTAACAAATATAACAAACAAAAAACCTTCCCCATTTTTAAGAAGTCAAATATTTAATAAACCTGGATGATTTGGGCAGTTACAACAGTCTTGGATTAAGCCACAAAATCAAGCATACTTCATTATTAATATAGAAATGATGGGGAGATTTATCATATTTGCTGAAGATAGTCCAATCATAACTATCAATCAAGAAATAGGTGTTAGAAACTTGGCAAGTCTGACGTAAAATTCACATAGAGAATAAAATATTTAAAAGCAGGTGTCAATTCTGATTCATTTTTACATTTTCCATTGATTACTGAAAACTCTATTACCGTTTTTGTTTGTTTACTGAGTAAGGATGGTCACTTCAAAAAAAAAGAATACTTCAATTTAAAATAAACTTTGCTAAGGAATTTAAGAGCTCAGTCATTTATACATTTATTTAGCAAATATTTATCAGCCCCCCCAATATGTATAAGGCCCTCTACTCATCACTAGAAGACTAATATAAAGCCAAGATAAACATGGTGGCTGCCATTATAGAATTTTAAGTCTGGCTGAAAGATTAATAGCTCTTCCTTCCAGATTACACGTAGACTTTGTATTCATCATTAGAAATGAATTAAGCTTTAAGTAACAGAAAGCCAAGGTATAGTGGCACAAATATATAGGGATAATTTATATCATATATGTATATTCTAGATATAGGATATTACTGTCATTTCTTCAGCAGTTAATAAAGGTGGACTGATAACTTTGCTGTTGTCTTCGGCTTTCCCTTGTGAGTGTCTCCCGTATTCATAGGATGCCTGCTGCAGCAACTCATTATAAATGAATAATAATTACTCATTTCAATGGAAGACAAAGGAAAGGAAAAAAGATGGCATCTATATGAAATGAGCACAGGTCTGCAGGAAGTCCACAGCATGCTTCTACTTACATTTAATTGGTCTGAATCTGGATTACATTGTCACTATTTACTGAAAAATAACTAAGAAGGATTGTGTGAGTCAAATAAAAGACCTTTCAATATTAATACTAGACAATTATAAGTACAGTTTTCCAGTGACACCAACCAATACAGAACTAAAAATCAGCCTGTAAAGAGCAAATTTTAAAGTATTTCTCAGTTCTGTCAAAAAACAAAGCATTAAATAGTATATATATATATATATATATATATATGTATGTATATATGTGTATATATCTGTATATATGTGTGTGTATATGGGTGTATATATGTGTGTGTATGTATATATATACGTGTGTATACATTTATATATATAGAGAGAGAGGGAGAGAGGGAGAGAATTCAGTAAGCATTAATCATAATATTGTTGGAAAGTGGTTTTTAAGGTATATAATATTTATGCATTATACATATATACATTAATATGTACTGACAATCAACTATATATTAGTTGTAGTGTGCTCATTCTTACCATTAACAGAGATAACCAGGTACCTTAAGTTTACTTTACAGTATACTGGGGGAGACAGACATGTAAACATATAATTAATTATAAGACAATGTGATCTGTACAATGTTGAATCTTCTAGCACAATGTGCCATTTCTAAAGTTCTCATATATATCCAAATAGTATCAGAATATTATAAAACCTTTGGTTAATATACCTCTGGGGCTGATCCTTATAGAACTGGAAATGTGAACAAGACTGAAGCATATCCTGCCAAATAGAAAAGGATTCTATTGTCATCTAGTGGCCAAACTCGTGTCCTTGAAATAATTTTGTTACTTTTGATATCATCTATCTGAAAAAAGTTATTTTTTAGGGAAAAAACCAATTAAGCACAATTTAACAAGTTTTCAGATTCTAATACATGAAGGGAAATTAATACTCTAAAAATGATGATAATATCACATCTTTTCAGGGACAATTTTTTTCCCTCTTTCATCACAGATAGAAATGCCTTCAATTTAAGGAACTGTCCCAGATTAAAGGAACCTAGATAGACATGAAAACTAAAAGCAATATATGATCTTGAATCTGATCATGGAACAATAATGATATTTAAATAAGGCCTGTGATGATGGAGGAGCAAGATTGCTGACTAGAGACGTCACTTGCCAGACCATCCCAGAGGGAAGTAAGGGTTTCAGATAAAGGAGAGGGGAGAGGGCACGCATCTCAGGTATAGGTCAGAGAAAGAAGTGCTGGAGCCTTCTGGGAACCTCATGGAGGAAGATTGCAAAACAGAGAAGAGAAAGGATAAAGGAAAGAAGATATCAATGACATCAAACCGAGAGAGGGTCAGAGCCCAGTGAAGTAGTAAGGGGAAATCCCTTTCTCCCTCCTACCCTCCTTTGGTGATCAGAGGACTATCAGGTTGCTTGGAAATGTTTCCACCCCATGAGCTCAAACACTGCAGCGACCATGGAATTGTGGAGAGAACTTGCATGATCCCAGAACTTGGACATTCCACGTGGGGTTTCTATCTAAGGAGAGTGACCAGAGAGGCCAGAGAGCCTGCTTTCTACCATTCAGAATCTTATCCTCCCCTGCCCCTCCTCCATCCACTGCAACCAGGAGAGCAGTTGAATTTAGCAAGTGGCCACTTCTCCCCAGCTGGTGCATTCTCCAATCTGAGGTTTCACTGAGAGTAGGGCCTATATCTTTCCCCTTGGGCACCTACAGCAGACCCAGGGTGCCTAATCTGGGAGCTCCCTGACCAGCAACATTTCTCAGAGATGCATGTCAGCCAGCAGGTCAGGCACATAGGCTGGGTATCATGGGCCCTGGACTCCAGCAGGTTGCTGTGGGACACAGGGGTGAGATTTGGGAGTTGGACTTGGGAGACAAGGGAGCCCACGTGGGTGGAACTGATGGGAGGATACTGTGGTGGAGGAACACATGGTGATCTGGGGAAGTGCCCATCTCTCACACAGAAAAGCCATGCTGTCAGACTAGGGTGGGTCCTCCCTCCAAGAAGATCCCAGCCCACGGTGCCATAGCAACTGAGTGCAGCACATTCAGTCACACCCATTTGAAACCAGACAAAGAAGGCAGGAGTAAGACAAGGGGAATGGAGTTCACTCTCCATAGCCAGTTGGGGAATTGTGGCCTCTTCCCCACAAATAGCCTTCCCAGTCTGGAGAACCTATCTTGACCCTTCCTCCCAGTGGCTTTCCCTAGTGGCCAGGAAGATAACCTTGGAGCCCTGTTAATGCTCAAAGCTGAGCTATTGGATTTGGGAGGGTCCCCCCTCCCCCCCTCCCCTGCCCCAAGAAGATCCCAGCCCACAGTGCCTTAGCAACTGCTGCCCATTAAGGCATAACCATTTGCAACCAGACACCTGAAGGCAGGGATAACATAAGAGGGGCAGAGCTCACACCTAACAGCCAGTCAGGGAATTGCAGACCCTTTCCTAACAGTCATCCAATTGACCCTTCTCCTAGCGGCTCCCCCTAGCAGCTGGGAAAACAATCTCTTAGCCTCACTGAACCTTTGCAAAGTGTTCCAGGCTCGTACACAAGCTAACCATGCGCAGCCTAGCTCCTCCACCCACCTCTGCTGTGGTGGAAATCAAGCAACCCCCTGGGAGTTACAGGGCCCCTCCCAAATCCTGGGGCATTCATTGCTTCACCTGAAAGACTAGAGCTTATCACAGACACAAAAGAACATCTCTGCAGTTGGCTCTTTCCTGCAAGCATCAACCACTGACAGCGTGAACAGCCCTATAGCTTATTATAGCACCTACCAACTCAATCATACAGAGTTTGGCTGATTCTTACAAGCATCACCCACCATCTCGGAGATTAAGCTGGGGGTCCCAATACAATTCCCACTGCTTGGAAGAAATGAAGACAGCAGGACAGAAGCAACCTGAGGAGATACTCCTTTTTAGGAGAGAAACAAAAATTACAAGCAGCTCAATCTGTGCAGGGTCTTCCTCCTTCACTGCAGACCTCTGGGTTGATCAGGGAGCTAGCTACTCAGAGTCTGTTCAGAGACATTCCACTCGAGAGCAGGTGCAATAGAGATCTGGTGTCTGCCAATCACAGGTTTCTGCAACCAATGCTATTCCAATCACTCTGGGACACAGAGTGAGGTCCACTTGAGACCGAGACTTCCAGTAATAGCCTTTTCATCACCCATGATCGCTGGGGAGGGAACAGACACTCCGTAGTTTCATACCCTGTGACAGGGCACAGAGCACACCTCTTCCCTAGCATGGAAGCCACGCAGAGGAGAAGACCTAGACACCACAGACACAGGCTTTGTTGTTTCTGATAGAAAAGTACTCTTCTAAGTCTAGCCATTATAGGAGTGTTTCTCCAAGGAACCACAATTAACTTGCCATATTCTTTGGATTATTGACTCCAACAAAATATGCTAGACTTGCAGTCCAACACTGATACCTTCTGATAGTGCTTTCCAGTTTTCTGTGGCTTCTGTACTAGATTATATATTAACATTTCAGAAATTCACAGAGTTATCAAAATTAAATACCTGGTGGACTCTTTAGAAATCACAAGAGAAAGGTCAAATAGGTCCATTAAATTAGACACAAAAATGTAGGCAAAATCTGTAATCTATTTCATCTTTTAATAATATCTGCTGATGATCAAGGTGTTGTCTGGACCACTATTTGGGATGCACCATCTATAAGAATTCCCTGACTTTCCATCTTCTTCTGAGGGCAGGTGAAAAGATAAAACTTAAAAGTTGTATATTTGATAGTACACTTAAACTATTTATTTGTGTAGGTTCCTTATGAAGGAAGAGGTAATATATTTGCTTTACAAAGATCTAATTAGGCATATTAGTATTATGAAAAATTCTTCCACAAAAATGTTTTAGTCATATGAGAACAAATTAACATTGCAAGATGGAAAATCCAGTTCAGTTACATACATTAAGTTTTAAAAATTGAAAAGTCAAACTAAGAAGTATCAGTTATTTGGTAGCTATTTGTTGAATGTCCATGACTTTCATGAAGATCTGAGATGTTCTTTTTGGTTAAAGATGATAGCAAATTCTCTGCTACTCCTCCTATCAAGAATTGGAAGCTGTTTCTCTATTTTTCTTTGGCTGGTCCTATAATTTGCTTTAACCGTCAGAATCAGGTGGAAGTGGTGTTGTGTAGTTTCTGAAGCTGTGCCTAAAGAGATTTATAGTTTCTGCCTTATACATTTGGAACACTCTACTTTGGAAGCCAGCTGGCATGCTGTGAAAAACCTAAGCTATATGGAGAGGCCACAGACATGAGAACTACCGCACCTTGATCAACAGTCTGGACTGAGCTCCCAGCCAACTGTCATTACCGAACTGCCAGAAATGGAGAGGAAAGTGTTTTACATTGAGAGTATCATATGCAAAGATTGAAGAATTATCAATGGCCATTGAGAAGCAGTTAGAAAACAAAGTTCACTATAGCAAAACATAAATTTCAGAAAATAGTAGGGGGAAATAACCAAAAATTCAACTGATTTATGTCAAGGTCCATATGCAATTTGATTTGTTTAAAGGTTATTTTTCTTTGTTTATAATTAAATTTTTAAAAATATCATTGGAGAGAAATATGGTTGTTGGTCATAACCACACATTTTCTCATATGTACAAGAGCATGCCAGTTTTTGAATATAAAATTCAGGAAGCAAAAGTTTATCTTGTACCCAAGTCTGAGTTTGCCGTGGCATAGATTCCTGACAGTCAAAATAGAGAATGTTAGTTAGAAATATATAGATAGGGAAGCATTCAAATGATGATGAAATACAAATATGCTGAAATACTATTGCAAAGTTTTCTCTTTTCTTTTTAACTTCATTTTCTATAGCCTTTACTGAAGAATATTTGTTTTTCATCTGAAAAAGTCATCTGCCTGTATTTTTTTGTAAAGCAAAAGGAATACTTATGTAATGCTGATGAAAAACATAAACACTTATCAGCCAACTGAATTAACACCAGCGATCAGAAATATGGAAGATATTTTAGTTAAATTGTCCTTTTATGCTTTAGGTTGTGACACTGCGGTACCTCTCAATCTTGGCAAGGAAGCTAGTTATTCCAGGAAAATACAACTAGTATCTGAACAAGTACATTATTTTTTTCTTTCACTGTATAAACTAATTGTACCAAGAATGAGAGGTAAACTTTATTTAAGAAAGCTAGTCTATTACATGGCCAGAGATTTGATTTTTTAAAAAAGGATACATACTCTATATTTGATAAATAATGTACTTTCAGTAATTAAAAAAAAACTCTTTATTAACTCAGTCATTATTGCAAGTGTTTTGTTTTGTTGGTAATAAATGAAAACATTAATCATCTTTTTGTCCATAAGTAAATGAATGCATTTACTTATTCAAAAATTATTAATTAGCTACATCTAATGTGGTAAGCACTGAAGCACAGAGATAAGGAGATATGGTCCCTATGCCTTATACCATACAGTATTATTTCTAGTAGTCCAGCTCTACCTCTTAATAGTTAAGAGGATTTAACATACTTTACTTTTTAATGCAAAATGCAAGCACACAACTTCTTAGGTTATCTGAACCCCAGAAAAGCCGTATTCATAAAGCTATAAGATGATTTGCTTCCTATGGATCCATTCTTTAATTCAACACACATTGAGTACTTATTTACCAAACACAGTGGTAAATACTAAAAATATAAAGATAAATAAGGTTTTTGTGCTCAAGAAGCTTATGGTCTACTTTCATGCAAATAAATAGAAATGATAGGCTATCAACTGAGCAACAACGCAAAGTTTTACACACAAAGAGGTGGTCATTGCAGGGAAAGTGAGAAAATGCTTTATAATAAGGTAATGGTTTATTTGAGTTTTGAGAGCTGAGCACATCAGCAGGTAAATAAGTATGGTAGATGGCTCAAAAGCCAAAACACGTTACTGTCAGAGTGACTTGGATTGCTATTATAATATCTATTAAATTTAAAAATGATTTTTCATGCATGTCTTCAGTATGTCTCTTTGTCTCATTGGATATCAGGTATCTTTAGTATTTGAAAACAAACTAGAAGATTCTGATGTTCTTATTTGTGGATGTCACTAACAAGATTAGTAATTAAAGAAAATTATAGATTCATGAATATTGCCACTTGAATCAGATGTGCTTTGATAACATTTTTTTAGGATTTGTACTAATCCTGGTTTATAAGATAGTAATTCCATTCTTTGATATAAACCCATTATCATCACCTTGTTTTTATAGTTGTAAAATAGAGATAAGGTCACCCACTTCCCAGAGTTATTTAGAAAATTATTAGGAAGAATAGATTTTTTTGTTCTGAATATTTGTGGATATAATTTTTAAAGAAAAAAATCCAGTTATATGAATGGAAATTATATTATATAGAACTCCATTAACAGTGTTGGCTTTGGAAGAGGGGCTGTTAAAAATATATATATGTTTTGTTTATTTTAAAATATAATTAGAGAATCAGAAACAATTATATCACCAGATATCTATATCCAAATGCATAGATTATAGATGTTAAATCTGAAATTATACAAATGTGAAAATAATATGATAGGTGCTTTAGTTGGAGTCAAAACTAACCAAAAACAATAAAGAACAATACCAATTCAAAAGAAAAGTATTCATTAGCAAGAGAGGTAGTTAGTATTATATAAAAAGAAAGTATACTTGTTAGTAAAAGTTATAAAATGGATAATTAGAGTACAATGAAACATTTGAATAAAATGAAAGGAAAATTAGGTAGGAATTAGGTTTTTGTAAAAGTATGTTATGCAACAAGGAGGAAGAAAGAGCTCATGTTTTGTTAACACATACTATACAAAAGCCAAAGGAAAAAAATATAGTATTGATGGGAAATTCCAACAATAAAAATATCTGCTAAATATGTCATTCAGTAAAAAATAAAGCTTTTGAAAAATACTTGGCTTGATTTCATGACAATTTTACCTCCAAAAATGTACTTATAGGGAAAAATGACCTGTTAATAAATGGGGTGATCTGTCCATTAATATCACTGCATTTTAAACAGGTGTGTTGAACAAGTACATGTCTCTCATTACATTCATTTGCTAGGGCTGTCATAACAAAATACCACAGAATAAGTGGCTTCTACAACAGAAATGTATTTTCTCACAATTCTGGAAGCTGTAAGTCCAAGTTTAAAGTGTCAGCAGATTTGATTTCTTCTAAGGTGTTCCTTCTTGACTTGTAGTTGGCTATTTTCTTGTTGTGTCCTCACATGGTCATTCTTTGGTCTGTGTCCTAATCTGCTCTTCATATTAGGACATCAGTCATATTGAATTAAGGTCAACCCTACAGACCCCATTTTTATATCCTTGCCTCTTTACTTCTTTAAAGTCCCTATCTCCACATACGGTCACATTCTGAGATATTGGAAGTTAGGGCTTTAATAGATGAATTTAGGGGGAAAACAATTCAGCCTCCTCTTAGGAAGTGGGTTGGAAAAATGGGAAAAGAATATCAAAATGCCCAAGTGTTAAACCAAAGAATTTGTCTTGCTTTTTAAAAGCTCTCCCTGTGGTACTATTTTCAGCCATATCGTAGATCAAAATTTGAGAAGATTCTAATGCCAAGATTCGGTTACTGTGGGTGAGAGTTGACCACAAAGTCATTTTATGTCTTTTCTAGCCATGTTGTTTAATTATTTTATGTTACTCTGATTAGTAAAACATTAAAAATTCAACATAGATAAGGAAAGTAGATTTTTGATCATGTTGCTAAAGACTATCTGAAGCACTATATTGAGAAGAGTTTTGAGACCATGTCCATTCTCCGTGGAGAAAAAGGTCCTAATGTATTACTTATGTTTACCATGGGAAAGAGAGTGAGAAATAGCTCTGCATGTTCTATGCTTGTTCCTTTCTTTTAACAGACAGTTTCTTAGTTTCTAAGGAAAGGATATAAATTATCTTATTTAATAACACCTCTAATGTAAGTGATACTGAAACTCTTATTTTCATTGTCTTTTGGAACTTTCAATTTAGGCTTCAGGTAGAAATTTTTATCACACCATCTTAGCTAGAATAATGCCCACATTGAAAATGGGACAAGAATATCACACTTTGGCAACACGTCCTGTGTTTTCCCCCGCTATTCCCCAGACCCAAATTGGTTCTATTGTGTCTTTGAATTCTTGCTGTCCTTACTGTCATATTTTTTCTGATGATGTTTTCTCCACCTCCTTTTTATGGGTCAACTCACTGTGATTCCTTATGCCTTCTCTCTCCCTCCCCTCAATGATTCTTCCTTTTTTAAAATACATTTTTTAGCTCTACACAATAATCCACCATCTACCTACTAGCCTTTCCATCAGAACCTCAGTGGATTCGGTTTATAAATTCTATTACTTTTAAAGGGTATATCACTATATCCTCTCTCCATAGATTCTTGAACTAGTAAATGTTTTAAAGTTACATTCCCATGAGATTTTTAATTAGTTAAAGGTATCTGCCATCAATCATAGTGTGGAACTTATTCACTGTCATTCTTTATGAAACTAAAAATAGTTAATATATTATTTTATAATATATCACTAAAACTCACTTTATCCCATGTATGTTTGCTAATTGATTCATAATTTGAGGGTGCACATAAATACTTAACAATGTTTTTCATATGTCTACTATTTTTTCATTAGCATAGTCACACAGATTTTTAAGAGAGCATGATTTGGGGCATTGTAAACTTTAGGAAAAATGTTTAAGCATTTGCATTTTTAATATTCTTACATGGATGGGCAACCTATAACAAAATTAGATTTTTTGTTGTAAATACTGTGTTTGCAAATAGCAGAAGCATTTATAAATCTATGAAGTAAATTGTTTTTGAACCTTAAAAATACATCCTCAAACTGGACAATGGACTTGAAGTAAAAATGAATTTTCAAGATACTCTGATTTAATGTGTTATTGTGCCCCAAAGGAATGTATATACATAAAATAGGAGGGAATTTAACCAAAGGAAATATCTTCATTCAATCCAGGGAGAAAGGAATAATTTTTTAAAATTAATGTGCTACATTTTATATTTTGTGGAAGATATTCAGTGTGGAATCTGAAAAAGGACAATGAAAATAAAAGTTTCAGTATCACTTACATTAGAGTTGTTATTAAATAAGATAATTGGGAAGAAATACTTCTTAAATTATCTTGAAATCTTATGTAACTATACTTTCTACATTTTTTAAGAAAGTACATTTTTCAGATATTAACTTCCTTTGCCCATATAAGTCATTAAAACTCCAGAAGTTGTAGTATTTACTATTTATAGTCTAATTCATTTTCTGCCTTTTGTATACAAAAGCATCAAAAAACATTTTATCAGACCAAATACCTAAGGTTGTAGTTCATAAAATATGTTCACTGCACATATGCTTTATGCTCACATGCAAAAGCAACTACTGACCACCACCATTAGGACTTAGTTGTGAGGTTTTTTTTTTTTTGTTTTTTTTTTTTTTTTTGAGACAGAGTCTCGCTTTGTTGCCCAGGCTAGAGTGAGTGCCGTGGCGTCAGCCTCGCTCACAGCAACCTCAAACTCCTGGGCTCGAGTGATCCTTCTGCCTCAGCCTCCCGAGTAGCTGGGACTACAGGCATGCGCCACCATGCCCGGCTAATTTTTTTATATATATATCAGTTGGCCAATTAATTTATTTCTATTTTATAGTAGAGACGGGGTCTCGCTCTTGCTCAGGCTGGTTTTGAACTCCTGACCTTGAGCAATCCGCCCGCCTCGGCCTCCCAAGAGCTAGGATTACAGGCGTGAGCCACAGCGCCCGGCCAGTTGTGAGGTTTTGTTTCAAGATTTGAAATAGGTACTAATCATGCACTCTAATCTGAGATCCCTTGTGACTGTGTATATTTGCTAGACTGTTGGTAAGGTTTAAAGATGCAGTTGGTAGTGAAAGAACAAAGCAAAGCAAACAGTTCCACTTCAAGATCAAATCTCTCATTCAGGATGCTAAACAACTGATCTTATCAATGTAGGCAAACGAATTAAAGAATTCTGGAATATTTAATCAGATTAATATAGTCATTTTTAATTGAATGTAGAACAGCATTTTCAACTCAATATATTCTAAAATAATTTATTATTTTCTTTCCAAACCCATTCCTCCTTCTGTATTCTTGCTCTCTATAAATAATTTAATGGCCAGAACAAGATACATATGAAAATGAAAGGGGTCAATGTATATAAATATACATGCGAGGACAATGCATATAAACTTGGACTGTCCTAGGCAAATGAATGCTCACACTATTTTTTAATATATAATAACTTATTCATTTGGTCAAATCAACATCAGGTGTCCTATTTGACTCACCATTTTCCTCAAATAAAATCAATTAGAAAGACCTCTTGATTTTACTTTCTATTTCATTTTTCAATACCCCTAGAAGAAATTCTGTCATCATTTCTCACCTAAACAGGACATTCTGCTTCTAACCAATCCAATAATCACCACCAAAGCAATCACTTTGCAAAATGTAGAATGAAATCTGATAGTTTCACTGTCCTAGCTAAAATGAAAATAAACATACAAATAGCTTTTGCCAACAACAGGATACAGTTTCAGGATAAAGCTCGAAGTGTTTCACGTACATCCCTTTATGTACCCTTCATCTGGGAAATACCCTATACTCTTGGTATACATGCCTCAACTCATAACATGATATATATCACTTATGTTCTACCCTCCAGCCTCCTCTGATACATCACGCTGTCTTGTGTCTCCCTGATGTTTAGATTCCAATTTCATTTGCACAGAATATTTTCTAATACACCACACACACACACACACACACACACACACACACACACACACACACTTTCTATACATAAAATAATGGAATCTTATTTTTACATTATTGCCTAAGACTAGACTATCTCTGGTTTTTATTCTGAGTTTTTCTTTTCGAAGATCAACTTCCATTTTTTTGTGGAACTATTTATCCTATACTTCTGTCATATAGTTCTGGTGAGGGATGCTAATTATAGAATTAAATTTCTAACTGCTGTTGATCTGTTCAGGGGTAGGCATGTAGTCCAAGCCATGTTAAGTAGTCTATTTTCATGACTATATTCGCTTAAAGACATTCATTACTTGATTACTAAACTATGCTAGATGAGGCATGCAGGCTGCCAGAAGTCAGGTTCCCAAAATGAAGTGATTTGAAAACAGCATCCAGCAACATAGAAAGAGGTTATAATGATAGAGCAGAAGCCCTGGAAGTTATTTGTCTCCTAGTTCCATTTGTCCCTGAGGCCTAAACTTCCCATGGATACTCAAGATTTTAAATAAAAAGTACTTTCCTGTTATTTGCTTATTTTATTTGTTCTTTTATTTGACTTACTGTGTTTTTCTTAATTATAAACAAGTCAACCAACACCAATCACCTGCCCTGATTATCCCAAGATGAGAAAAATTTTCTCTAATCTGTGATTTCATGAAAGGGTGAAGTTGTATCATACAAAGTTTACTTTAGACAAAATCATCCACATCAAGAAACTAAAAATGTTAACATTCAAAATAATGTGAACGTTCCCACTCAATGAACACAGGTCTTAATGTGTGTGTTAAATCTGAATTTCTCTCATTTTCAGTTCTCATGTTGCCCTCAGAGTGGGAGTATCTTTATTTTTCTGAATGTAGTTCTTACTTTTTAAAACATGGTCCAATTTTAAAATTCAAAATAGCCTCAAATACCTAGAGCCTGTATCTTGATTTACAAGTATCTTTTGCAATAGATGAATTGAGGATTCCCAGAGAAGTGGTTAATTCCAGGACTGGAGCAGAGAAAATAAAGAGAAGACTAGTTCCAGAAAGTAAGGAGGTGCTCAAAGAAAGATGAAGAGTTATCAAACGCCACAGGAGCCAACCTAATGTTGCTCCTAATGGCCAAAGCTGGAACACTTCAAGCTTTAAAAGAAATAGTGGTAATACTAGTGTTAACCCATAGAATAAAAGAAATATCTATAATTCCATACTGATGTAAATAAACATTCAATTAGGAGATAAGGGACAGTTCTTCTTTACGGTATCCCACATATCAATGCTAACTCTGAATGTGAAAGGTCTTAATCCCCAATTTAAAGAAATAAACTGATTGAATGGATGAAAAAACTTAAGTATATATTGTCTGCAAGAAACACATCTAACTTGCAAGCATGTGCACAGACTCGAGGTAAATGGATGAAAAAAATCCATGCAAATGGAAACTAAAAGCAAGCAAATGCAGCCATTCTCATATAAGATAAAATAGACTAATCAACAATGGTATAAAAAGACAAAGATGGTCATTATGTAATGGTAAGGGAACAATTCAATAAGAAGACATAACAATCATAAATATATATGCACCTAACTCAGGAATTCCCAGCTTCATAAAGCAAATTCTACTAGATATAAGTGAAGAAATAAACAGTAGCATTTCTGGGAACTGCAACACTCCACTGAAAGAACTTGGAAGCAAACAAGGCATCCTTCAGGAGGGTAAAAATAAACTGTGGTACATCCAGAAAATGGACTGTTATTCAGTGATAACATGTGATATGAAATGATAAAGTTCAGTGATAAAGAAATGTGCTGTTAGTCATGCAAAGGCATGGAGGAAACTTAAGTGCATTTTAATAAATGAAAGAAGCCAATCTGAAAATGCTACATACTGTATGATTCCAAGTATATGGCATTCTGTAAAAGGCAAAACTATGGAGATGGTAAAAAGATCTGTGGTTGTCAGAGATTCAGAGAGGGAGGAAGGGATGAATAGATACAGCCCACAAAATTTTTAGGGTGAAAATAACCTATATGATAGTATAAGGGTGAATATGTGTAATTACACATTTGTTCAAACCCACATAATGTGCATAAGAATGAACCCTAATGCTAACTATGTACTTTAGGTAATCGATGTGTCAGTGTGGGTTTATCAATTGTAACAAATGTACCGCTTTGGTGAGGTATGTTGACAACAGGTGAACCTATGTATGTGTGTATGTGTGTACCCTTCTTTGAATTTTGCTATGCACTTAAAACTTTTCTAAAAAATAGTCACAAAAATGGAACTTTTATTGTATAAAAAGTATACCTCCATAATATTGCTTTAAAAAATTCTATTCTAATCATCGTACAACCTTGTACACCCATAAATCCCCCATACCTGTCTACTTTCCCCTTTGTCTTTTCACCAAATACCAATCCTAGTTAAATATAACTTCCTACCCACTCCGTACATCCATTTCTGTAGTCATATGTGGGTGGGAAAAAATCTTATGCTAAATAGTCTGACTTCAATTCTATAATTCTAACTATTTTCTCTTTCCTTTAACCTTCAATGCTTCCTTCCCATTCTGACTTTTGGTTTCCTACTTCTCTAAGAAAATATGAGATAGGAAAATAGAACTGCCACCAAGTTCCCTCACTGCATCTATCCTCCTACATGTACCTGTACCCACACATCTTGTCTCGTCTCCCTCTACTATAGATAAACCATCTGAGCCTCTAGCAAAGGCCAACTATCCTACTAGAGCATCTAACAATATCCATCTCAACTTCAGAAAGACATTGTCTGCCAATTTTCTCCTCTTCTCTTTGCACTGTCAATTTTATACTCACTCTTTGATACTATCAGATTATAACATACTGTTAGAAAAATCTTTTGACTCACATCCATTAACTTCCTTTCAGCAAAACTCCTCAAACAACTTGCCTATATATGTTCTCTCCAAATTCTCAGATCCCATTCTCCTATAAACTAATCCCAATCAAGCATTTGCCTCCCCAATTCCAACAAAACTGCTCTTAATGTTACCAATGGCTTGCACATTGAATGATCTTATGATCTTATTTTTTTATGAAAAGTTACAATGAATAATCTTAATATAGTATCAAAAGTTGATTTAATTATTATTATGACTATTATACAGTTTATAAGTGATAATTTTTCAGGTAACTATGCATTTGTTTTAGTAATTTTAATAAGAAAAAAGACAAAGATGAATAATGAGATGAATATTAAAGGTTACACTATAAAAATTTTCTTTGTGTATTGTTACAATAAAATTTACAATTCAAAACAAAGCAATGTTTTCATGCAAACTATCATAACATTGTTTATACAATATCTATTGATTATATGTATTAAAATTTCAACAATTAAAATGAGCATTTTTGCAGATCCTCAGTTCAAATCTATCCAGAGCTAGAGCCATAAGTTAATGACACTTTACTTTTTTCAGTTCCCTCAAATAAAATAGTATTCTTTGCACAAAAAATGTGGAATGGCTTATAGTACTTTCTTCAGGAAGTGCTTCTGGAAATATTTCCAAGAAAGTAAACCTTGGAAAGTCTTATCACAGTTTGCCTTCTTTACATTTGAAAGTAAATTGGCTATATATGAAATTGTTGGCTTATATTTTCTTTCCTAGAGCATCAAATGTATTATTCCATTGTCTTCTAGCATAGGATTATTGTTACTGAAATGTTGAATAATAATCTGATTTCCTATTTCCCTCATTTACAAGTGACTTTTCTTAGAGGCCCAAAGAATATTTTTCTTTTATTATAATCTAGTAGTTTTATCAGAATGTCTGTGTTTATTGTTCCATGTAAATTTTTCTAGATATATGGTATATCTTTTCAATATTTCATCCAGGCTCTATTTTTATAGGAAACATTTACATTTAAAATTTGAAAATTCAGAATTTATTTTAAATGTACATTTATTTTAAATATATATTTAAAATTAAGGTGTTAAATTTAGTACTTTTCCTATGCTATTGCTTTTATTTACTTCTTTGAGGACTCTAAACATAACTAATTTTTCCCCTTGTAAACTGGTCTAAATTGAGCAAGTAGTATGCAATATGGGATGACTCAAAATATTAAGGTCTAGAATATGCCTACATACTAGGACTTCTTTTCTGGCCTTTGCTACAGAAATTTTTGCAAAGCTCCCTAATAATTTGCTCACCTTGCTATCTAGCGGCTTCTGTTGAACTATCATTCTACATTATTTTGTCTTCAGTGAATTTGGTTCTGTTGACTACTTTTTCAAAGCCCTATTTTAATGTGTGTTCTTTGAGTACTCTTTTCTGATTTATCCTCTATATTTCTCAATTTTCATTCTCTCTAGCTCTTAAATGATTGACTCCCTAGGGTTCAATCTTATTTATTTTTCTCTTTTGTTTCAGATGTCCCATTGGGATGTCATCTGTTCCTAATTCTTTAGCTGTATTCTATCTATTGAATATTTTCTAATTTCTACTTTATGTTCCAATATGTATTTTCAACTGCATACTGAGTATTGTTATTCTAATAACACCCTCACCTAATATATTCATAATACATCTCATTATCTTCCTCAAATTCCAAGCATCCTTTTCTTATCCTATTTGTATCAAAGATAATTTTGTAATTATCTAAAAAATAATGTTTGACTCCACTTTCCCACTTTAATTCACATCCAATTTCTTTTTGCATCACTTTAAAAATGCTTCCTAAATGCATTTATTAAAATTTACACTACCACTGCTTTTAATTGAGGATTTTCAAATTGCCTGCATTCTAACTGGTCTCCCTGTTTCACATGTGTACTTTCTCCAACCTGCATACTCTCCTTGAAATCCTCAAAACAGCCCTTTAAGACACCTAGCTCAGCATAGCATTCTCCTGCTTTCAAACACTAATGGCTCCTCATCGCTTAAAGCAATGATCATCAATTTATTTTATATTCATTTTTAACAATGCCTCCTTATCATTGCTCTGCAATGAAATCCACAGATAAAAAGGGAATTTCTCTGGACAAAGCAGGAATGGTCTTGATAGAGGGTGGAGGCCTCAGAGCTTTGACCACTGAATGTTCCTGTCTGACATTCTGGGGCACCTGTGATGAATCTTAAGAATTCCTGATAAAGGAGCTAAAACTCTTGGTCAAAGGCCTTGAACATTTTAGCATGTTTCAACACAAACTGGTTTTCTTTATCTACTCTTCTTAACACTCCCACATTATTTATCCTAAACTTTTGCAATTCTAATCTACTCACATTTCACTGAATGTACTGTAAATTTTCATCACTATTTTATTATGATTTATGTTCTGCCTTTTTTCCTTTCTATGCTGAAGAACTTATGCTCACCTTTTAAAGATCATTTCAAATATCCCCCTTATTTGAAGCCTTCCCTCAAGACATTAATTTTCCCTCTGTGTTCTATTCTCTGAGAGCACTTTACAGAAACGTTTCCTGCAGTACTGATCACCTTATTCTATTGTATATCTGTGTGTATGTCCCTTTAGCAGAATGTAAACTCAAATATAGAGGCCATGTATTACTTAGTCTTATCTATATATTCCCAGTGCCTGACACAATCCACTGAATTTAGAAGCCGTTTAATAAATATGAGCATAAGAACTGACAAAGAGTGTACAGAATAAAATATAAAATCATTATTAAGTATTCATGGTCTCTTATACTTTGTATTCAATAGAATTTTTCACTGTTTTTATACACTCTCCTTTCCAGCCACAGTGGCCATCTTGTCACATGCCTGAAAGTCTGTTTCGGATTCGTTTTTGTGGCATATTGTATTTTTCAATGATGGCTACAACAATATTCTTTATCCCATATGTTCCTCTAGAACAGAAGTTGGCAAACTACAACCTACAGACTGATCTACCTAGATCCGTATTGCCTGTTTTCTTTTGTTTTACTGTAACAGTGGAAGGGAGGCTTAGCATAACTAGCTCTACTTTGCTTCTGACCCACTGTGGTAATATCCTTCAGGTTAAAAGCTTTTGTTTAGCTCTGCATGTAGACCAACTAATTATAAAAAGAATTTAGTTAATAGTTCAACTCCAGAAGACATTAACCATCCCTTTCCCAAAACTAACTCCAGGGAGATAAGGAAAGCATGCACACAAGTAACAATGCTATGTTAAAGATTTATAGGAACATCATTACCTGACTTACATCATCCAAAGTTAATTGACCAAGAACAAGGAAGTTTCACAACTTCCTTGGACCCTTGCTAATGCCCAGATGTCCAGGGTCCTCAATTACCTCTTACAACCCCCACTGTCTTCCCCCTTCCTTTAACAGAAAAAGAAGCCTAAAATTCATATTAACTGAAGATGGTTCTTTGGGACACTAGTCTGCCATCTTCCCAGTTTGCTGGTTTCCCAAATAGAAGTCACTTTCCTTGCCCCAACACCTGTGTCTCTCAACTTATTGGCTGTTGTGCAGTAAGTACTATGAGTTTGGACTCAGTTACATTATTGCCCATGGATGTGATGATACATGATCCCCAAGGCCAAGGAAGAAAAGACTAAGCAATGTTCCTCTTGCTCACTGAAGTGCCACCCATTGAAGGGAAAATAAAATGTGAGACAGCATATCATTGTTTTTATCTTAAAAAGATACTCTATCACCTTTTTAACAATGCAGTTAAGCATTGATTATGCCTTTATGCTTTCTCAATAAAACATTACCTATTTATTGCTTTAAATATCCTTGTTAAAATCTGATGCCTATAATGTTGGGTGAAGAAAATCAGACATAAAAAAGATAAGCTGTATAATTCCATTTCTATAAAGTTCAAGAACAGGCAAAAGTAATTTCTGTTGTCACTCAGGATAGTAATTACTCTTGGGAAAGGGTAGGGACTCAAACGGTATATGAGAGGGACATCTGGGTTGCTTGTTAATGAATGCTCTGTGTCTTGATCTAAGGGATGGTTACATGGCTGTGCACTTGTGGAAATTCACTGAGCTGCATATATGTGACCTGTAAACTGTGTTGATGTTACACTTCAATTTTGAAAGTGTCTATTTTTTAGGTACCAATTGCCTATTGATATAGATTAATATTAAAGGAAATATGCTTCCGCATCAAAATGTAAAGAAATTAAAGCATGCAAAAACAGAAAGGACATAAAAGATCATATAATGTAAGAATAATTTTATATGAATGAATCATCTGAACTCCAGGAGGCTAAACTTCATATACAAAATCATGGAGCAATTTAGGGGCCTATTTATGTGGTCTTATGATCCCTAGTATAGTATATATGGCTATCAATAAAAAACATGTTGCTTGTTCTTGAATATGTTGCGTCATGAAAATAATCTATGAAGATTAATTCCTACTTTCTACCACAATGTTTTGGTTCTCAACATACTTATAATTCACATGTATGTTTCTACTTCTTGCAAAAACGGCTTGGTTTTTCTTTATTCACTGCTGACCCAACAACTTTCTGGCAGCTTTGACCTCGGCAGATCCTTTTGATTTTAGAGACCTTGTAAGTAGCTGTACTTAAGACATCCTGCAACTCTGCTTAAAAGTCACAGTCCACTGGTTATTTCCCATTAAAGAGGTGTGAAGGCTGAGATTTCAGCCTGTGTTCTCTCTGCAGGCATCAAGACTTCATTAGGTATTTTTCCTAGCACATAAGCCAGTACTTCATCAAACTACATCCCACTGGGTGCAAAAAAATGTTCTTAAGTTTTCAGAGAGAAGTATCTTTTGTGATGACTCCTCCATCCTTTTTCTCATTTCTAGGTCACTTTCAACTTATTCTTTACAATACATGTAGATTAATCAGTCAGCTTCTCTGACAACCATATACTGTTAATAAGAACAGCTCCAGCATGCTTCTGCTCTGTAGTTGCCTGCTAGCTGCTCACTATGCCTTTCAAATCGGTACCATTCCCTCTCATCAATAGGCCATTTAACATTCTATGGTTCTTTTTTTTATATTAGACTTGGCAATTTAATTTTTCTACCTTTATGATTTTGATTTTTGTCTGACTAAAAGTAACATATACCCAGTATAAAAAAATGAGAAACACAGAAAATTATTATAATATCAAAACAAAAATCATGATACCTAATATTTATTTACAGATTACTCTGAAGTACTATGCTAATTTATTATGCATATTTATATTTTACCTAATCCCACAATATCCCAGTGAGATAGAGTCATAGATATAGTTTAAAATGAAGAAACTGAAGCAGAGAAGTTAAATTGTAAAATCACCTCAAAATCACAGGCTGATGAGTTGCTGAATAGAGGTCTAGATCTTCTAAATACCTAGTTCAACATCTCTCTTAAATTGGCTATTCAAATAGTAACCATTGTTTACATTTTAGTAGGTATTTTCTTCATATAATAAACACATATAACTCTAAAAATTATTTTTATAGAATCAGGATCATTTGGTACACAATACTCTAAAAACCCTGCTATGACTACTCATTGTTATATTACAATAATGTTTCATTTTATTAAAATATAAATCATTGGAATCTATACTTTCTGGGTGATATGGTATTAAAAACAATTTTTAAAAATCTCAATGTTTAAAAAGTATTCATTTCTCATATGTGCTACAGGAGGTTTTCAGGTTAATTGCGGCTCTATTGATCTCTACTTTGCATGACCTAGACTTGACTTTGTATGTCTTCTCAATCCAGAATTAGAGCTGAAGGAGATGCTTCTGTCTAAGAAAAGTGCTCATGAGGGGGTGCTAGAGCAAGAGGACCCCGTGAAGCCATTCAGTTGCATTTAAACCTTCTGTTTAGATGTGTCAAAAGTCACAAATTTTCCTATCAAATTGGCCAATGTATGTCCCATGGCAAACCCCAAATTCAGTGGTACCAGGAAGCGTGGGAAGTATGAAGATGGAAGGAATGACTGTAAACCCGTAATACAGCGTACCATAGTATTCATTTCCATACTACAAACAAAATATATACTTGCTCCATCCTCAAGCCACTTAAATGTTTCATCTAAAAGTAAAAACTATGCTCAAAGACTAAGATTTTTGATCCAAATTATATGCTGCTAGGGCTTTGCTTGAATCTAAGGATTTTCAGCTAAAAAAACAAGCTATCTGCCCCCATATATATCCAAAGTATAGTGAGAGAAGAAAGACAAGATAATTGCAATGAATATTCACATAGAAACAGGAGAAAAATATTTGCAGTAATTACCAATTCTTTGAAATTCTGAATTCATGCTGGGCAATTATAAGATTTCCGCTAATCTGGCATAGGGAATGCTTTCTTGATTAAGCCCAATTCTGTCCCACAGAATTAACAATTCTATTCGTTGTGCTTCTTAGGCACTTGGCTCTGTCTTTGAGGATATTCTCTTCCGCCAAGATTTAAGAAGACATCAGGGATGCTCCTACCTTGTTACTGAATAAATTTCTCAGTCTTTTTCCTACCCATAGCGAGTTGGGACACTAAAGGAAATTTTATGTCTAGAATATTTACAGTCTTTTAATTAAGATTGGATGACACTTTTGGCAATACAACTCTCAAAAATTTTGCTAGTTTTTTTATTTCTTTAATTCCAGACAGCTTTATGTGCCAATAGCCATACTCACAATTCTCTCTGAAATATGACTTCTCTCATACTCTTTCTAGACCTAATTGTAAATTTTTTGAGTTTATAAGGTGCTTTGGGCTAAATTGTGTCCCCTGCCATTCATATGTTGAAACTCCAGTGTGGTGATATTTGGAGATGAGGTCTTAAGCTTAGGGCCCTCATGATAAGACTAGTGACCTCAAGAGAAGAGATAGTGCCTCTTCTCTTTGTGAGGACAAAACAAGAAGGCAGTGGTGCCTGAAAGCTAGCAAGAGCCCCCACCAGAACCATGCTAGCACTCTGATCTTTGACTTCCAGCCTTCAGATCCATGAGAAATAATTTTTTTGTTTTTAAGCCACCCAATTTATGGTATTTGATTAAGGCAGCCTGAACTGAGACAGGCTTCTGTGAAATCATAATAGTATTCTCTTATCATTAAGAAATCTTGTCCAGATGAAATGATTTATTTAGGGACACAACACAATCAGACTTAAGAAAGGTTTTTACATTTATGCCTTTTATTGAGTCTTTCTCTTCAGGTTATGTTTCTGTGGGCACACCCTTGATTTGGTTTTTATCTTTAGGATTGACCTTAATTTGAGAATATTTTTGTAACTAGAGTTGAAGGACAGATGCATTTTTCAACTCTACAAGTCTCTAATTATTTTCTCTTCTTTCCCTACTTATAAACTAACCATTTTTTACCTCTGAGTTCATTTAATACTTGAAGGACCTTTTCAAATAAAACAAATAATGGACAACTTAGGTTGCCAATATTTTGGTCAAACATTTTTCATCTAAAGCTCAGAGTTTATTAAGTACATCTTCTCCTTTTCAAGTGATCATTTTGCCACATATTTCCCTACAGTATCCTAGGTCTCTCCTTTTCCAGCCCCCTATATTAGTGCCCTCACTGTCTTCCTCCTGTCCCATTAGAAACTATCACATACTTTAGTATTTTGTTATGGCAGCACCCCATTCCTAGACATCAAATTCTATATTGTTTTCTCTGGGTTAAATTGGGGAAGGAGCCCTAAAAATACCAGTGGCTTAAAATGACAAACAATTATTTCTCATTAATATGCATGAGTGTTGCTGGGAGACTGAGGCTTATCTGGGTTCCACTGGATGAAGAAAAATGGTTAACAGTTGCTTCAAGTTGTGCCTGAAATGAGCCACTTTCCTAGACCTTTAATGTGTATGGACTAATAAATATTCCGGTGGCTTAAGCCAGTTTGGGCTATGTTTCTGTCGCATGTTCCTAAGAGAATTCAACTGATCTACTTTATTAAGGAATTTGACTTTTATTGTAAGAGCATAGTAGACATTGAAAGGTTTCAATTGTTAGATAACATATAAGCCACATTTTGCAAAAGTCACTCTGCCTACAGTATGAGGAATAAATGGGAAAGAGGACTGGTGGACGAGGGAAGACCAGTCTCTAGGCCAATGGTGGAATCCAAATTATAAAAGTTTATAGCTCTGAATACAGTGGCAGTACTTGAGAAGGAGACATGTTCAGACTTAAGAAATTTAACAGCTAAATGAGCCAGGAATTGGTGGTAAAGTAGATATGTGGGTGAGGAAGAAGGATTAAAAGGAACATAAGATTTTTGTTTTCTGTAACTAGATCAGTTAGGATCAGTTCATGAAATGACAAACAATGAAACAGGAGCTATTTTCATTAGAAGATAATGAATTAGCTTCATTAGAAGATAATAAATTAGTTTTCATTAGAAAATAATGAATTAGTTGAATAGTATGTAGTCTTGAAACATCAAAATAGACATATTGAATATGCAGTTGGATGCTTGAAACTTAGAAAAGAAGCTGGAAATATAAATTTGTAAGTCTTCACATTAAATTTGGACATGGACAAATTCTTACAGGCACTTAACCTGCTCTGTGAACATTTTAGAATCTTTCTTTTGATAATAGAAAAATTATAGTTGGCAGCTAGTTCATACATATAGAACTGTTCTCTCCCCAACAAGTTTGTAAGCTCCTAGAGGACAGAAAATTTACTTCTAGCACCTCGCATAGGGGTTTCACTTGGTAAGGGTTTAGTAAGATTTATTTCATAAGTAAGTGAGAATTGCAAACAGTATCAGTCATCTAGCATTTCAACTTGAGAATTTTTTCTTTTCCTATGATTTTAAATGTGGCTTTTATAGTTTCTTTGTTCCAATTCTCCCCCATGTATGTCTCTGTTTTCTCCTTGTTCATCTACCCACATACAACAGACCATTTACAAACAGTTCTGCTCTCACCTTTCTGGATGCTTTAATAAAAGGCCAAATAAATGTATTTACTTGAATCTTTCCCACATAATTTTTGTTCTGTGTGATTATTTTGAAGCAAAATAGTAGGTGAGAAATGAGAAATATAGGAGAGTCTACCTGCCTACCTGATGGATAAAGACCCTTTTTTAAAAAAAACTACATATTAAATTTGTACCCCCATAATATGCTGAAATAAAAAAAATTAAAAAAACACTATGTATTTATTCTTCAGCCTACAGTACATGTTTTTGGAAACAAAAGTATTAAGGATGGATTATATATTTGAAACTTAATCAGTTTTGTGAGGGTTTGTATTTCAATTTTCATGAATATTTAAAACAAACTGGAGGAATATTAAGATGTGTCATTGCTGATCCACTTTAAGTTTTTCACAGATAGTCTGTTCCATTTATATATCAGAAGTGGCTGCTGGATGACTATCATAAAAGCAGATTTAACTCAAAGAATAGCAGAAACTATTTTGCTTACCATTTATTGCCACAGCTGCATTGTGAACTGGGACTCTACTCCACAGATACACGGTGAAGTCCAAAAGGAACTAGCCAAGCTGATAAGAGTTATGTTAAACTGGCCTCAGCTGCAGGTCCCTTTCTGCATATCTTCCCACAGCAGAATGGCCCTTCCCTGCCAAAACCAATGCAATCATTTGTCATGCAAATGCTACATTAATGGATGCCAAAGAATGAAAAGACAATGACACCTGGAACCACAATATACTCACCAAAGGCTCATTATGAAATGAGATCAGGTTGGAAAATATGCAGGTGTTGATCTCCAACAGCTTTATTCAAGAAAATAAAACAACTGGGCGTTGAGCCACAGGTGCTTGTTTTAGCCTTTCTTTCTTTTTTAAAAAAAATTATCTAGTGGCATATCAGGTTATAGATAGACTATATTTTCAGTGTTTCATTGCCTTATAAATCCTTTTTTGTGGAACTAGAAATTGCAACACAATGGATTTCTGACCATGCTAATATTGTAGAAGAATGGCACTTGTAAAATGACTAATTTATTCACTATCATGCTATCAAAATAAATCCTCATATGGTTAACTCAGCTGCACCAATCTCCCTGCTTCTTCAAGAGATTTGGAAAATTCCCTATAAACAGCATTTCTCCATTTTTCACCCTTCTGTAGGGTATGTTTAAGTCTAGTTAAAGCCTACTTTAAACTGAGCATCCGTATCATGTCAGGCCCTTCACCACTCTGCTGACTTCTGCCCACAGCCAACTCCCAGTAATCCATCAAGCCATGCTTATGCCCAACATTACACTTAAAAATGGAATGATCTGATGCTCGCTGAATATCTAGACAGGCACTAAGGAAACTCCTTTGTTTTCTCCCTGATGCACGGTTCCCAGGAGCACAGTCGCAGATACTCATTCACTCCTGGCTATAGGTCCAGTTACTCAGCAAGGCCAGTGTCTTTTGTTTCAGGGCATGTCTCAGCCTTCAAATTGCCAAAGTTTTCCATTGGAAGAATTAATTACTTCTTTTTAGAAAAAAAAAAGAAACTAAACTAAAACTAAAATATGACAATGAAATAAATTTACTCCCAATATCGTGTCTTAGCTCACATGTAATTTGTGTGTGTGGCTGTGTGTGGCATTGCATGTTGTTGACATTTTCTAAGTGTAGCTAAAGTCAAAACTTCTTGACCTCCCCACTACCACTAATTTTCTATTCCCCAAGGAATGGGGAACAACACAGCACACTGGCTATACTTTCTAAACAGATTTCCTCAACAGCTTGGTCCGAACTCCAATACATTTCATGCCATCTTCTTTATTGCAGGTGGCGAGTGATGAGTCTCAATTTGCAATACTGATGTCAAAATTTCTTTGAATATCCTTCATAGATCATCTAGCATTTCACTTCAGTATGTACGAGTATATTGCACTTACTAAATAAGCTTTTGGAACACCTGCTGAAAATCTGAGATGAAAGGGAAAAATTGTGTTACATACTAGTCATTTTTTCTTCCTTTGCTTTAAGTATACTTCAGTTTAGGCAGTTGTCTGGGAGGATTAAGGTAAATTTGGGCCTTCTTTTTGTAGCACATGCCCATAGAATCCACTGAGCAAAGAATAATAATTGTCTTAATTTCTCACTAACTTCTCTTTTGCACTTGTCTATTGTAAACTCTTTTACTGAATAATATTGACTATGACTTTATCTTGCCAAATTAAATTTCCAGGTCCTCCCCTCCTGCCTTTTTTTTTTTTTTTGTGAATGATGAGAAACATAATATGGATGTTGGTATGCAAGGGATAGGAGAATAGGAAAAGAAAAGTCTGTGATTCATGGCATTAAAATATTATGACAAAAAGTTAAGTTTTTTAATTAAACAGGGATTTAGTGTTTGTTATTCATCAGCTTTTCTCTATTTTATCTTCTTTTGAATTATTCTCACTTCAAATCTCCTTTTCCAACTATCACCTCACTGTGAAAGATTATTTCTTTGTTTCAGAGTATTACGGGTACAAATATTTTTGGTTACATGCATAGCTGAAAGCCTGCAACACAATGTCATCTAGATACAGCATGGATCTTCTGCTTCAGGAGCCTTTACATTTTTAATTGATGATTTAAAAACATTATCAAATCGATATCCCCCACATTAGTATCTGACAAAAAATAAAAACCATATACTAGTAAAAATAGAGCATTTCATATTATAGAAATCAGCTGGTATATAGTAGATCATAAATCTATTATCGTCTTTAAATGAAATAGTTGAGCTCTGTAGAACTCTACTAAACTTGGTAGAAAGAAAAAAACATTTGAAAATTATTCTCCTCACTAAGATATTTTCAAAAGTAGATCAGAATGAAATTTATATCCTTGTACTCCCTATTTAGAGTGCACACTGAGCTAGAGGACTAGAATTTTTTAAAAGTATTGCTCATAGCATGAACTCTGTAAAGAAAAAGATAAATCTCTAAAGATTTAATTTAGGTGTTTAGGTTGGATAAACTTCTAAAAGAGCAAATAGTTATTCTCAGATTATTGTGGATTTAAAAATAAGTTTAAATGCAGACATGTTACATTTTTTTATTTCCAGAAAGATATCATTCTCACAGCAATCTATTTAATGGTACACTAGTGGACAAAATAATTGAAGCAATGTATATCCACAGAGAAAACCTGACAGTAAATATCATAAAAATAGCAATTCACCTTTAGACAGCACTTTACAATTTGCACAGCATTTTCACATTTTTAATCTTGTGTTTTCATCCTAGCTTTACAGACAAAAATGAATACAGCTCAAAGAAGGTAAGACTTGCCCAGTATTACATAACTACTTCATTAATGACAGAGCTGGAACGCCAATCCAGATTTTTATCTCTCTTTGTATCAATTCAAAGAGAATTGCCTACTTTAGGAAGAATTCTTATTACTTGATTAGAAAAGAGGCTATATACAGGGGTCTGAGCTTTAGTTGGATTGGATCTTACTACTCTGTAAGTTATCAAAGGCTGATAGTAAAACCAATAATTCTTATTCATAGAGAGAAGATTTCACATATGGAGATTAAATTAATTGCCATCCTGTGAATATTGACCAGTTTTGCATCTATTAGCATATTCATTTTCATATTCCTGATAGCCTAAATGTATATCTGTTCTTCAGAGTTTCCTTTGAACTACTTTTCACATTTAATGGTCCTCTCATTAATTAATAAGTTACGTGAAAATATTTGATACATGTTCACTTTTTTATTTGTATGAGTCATAATTTTAAATTTTGAAAAGTATTTTTAGAATACAAAACTAAATATGTGTCCTACAAGAAATCACCATTTAGAATACAGACAGATATAAATACAGAATGAGAAATGTTAAAAAACACAGATTGGTAAACAAAGTGTTCAGAGATAAATTAACTCTGTATAGTGATATTAATTATAATGGCTTAGCTGAGTATTGGAAAATAATGAAGATAAAGAAAAAACCATAGGCCGGGCAAGGTGGCTCACGCCTGTAATCCTAGCATTCTGGGAGGCCAAGGCGGGCGGATTGCTCAAGGTCAGGAGTTCAAAACCAGCCTGAGCGAGACCCTGTCTCTACCATAAAAATAGAAAGAATTTAATTGGCCAACTAATATATATAATATAAAAATCAGCCGGGCATGGTGGCTCGTGCCTGTAGTCCCAGCTACTCGGGAGGCTGAGGCAGGAGGATCGCTTGAGCCCAGGAGTCTGAGGTTGCTGTGAGCTAGGCTGACGCCACGGCACTCACTCTAGCCTAGGCAAGAAAGCGAGACTCTGTCTCAAAAAAAAAAAAAAAAAAAACCATAGAAATTAAAGAAACATGCCACAGTGAGCCATGTTTAAGACATAAATTGAAACATAAACAGAGATAAAGCAAATAGTCTATTTTGGGGTAACACATCAACATTCTTTAGCAGCATTATAGATGGAAACATATTTTTCATTATAAAATATCCAACCTATGCTGCAATGCAATGGATAAATGAAATAAAAAATTGCATTGCCTTTTGGTGAATTCAATCTTTTTGGCCAAACTGGAGATAAATCCAGTGCCCAAAAGATTCCTTCCTTAATTATGAGTATAATATTTTAGCTGAATTTCATATTTGTATAAATTATGTAGTCATTAAGAATGTTATTTTTCCAACTCATTTCTGTGTCTACCCCAACACTAAGCAAAAATCATTGTCCATAAATTCATTTCATAGGTATTTGATGAATTTAATGAATAAATAGGGCCATGCTGTTGCTTTCTCCTAAAGTAGTCTCCTCCTTAGAAATTCTGTTCATCCTGCAAAGTCAGACAGTTACTTCTTCTGCTTCATTTATAGCACATCATATCTCTATATAACATTGAATTCATTCTGCCTTGTAGTGTATAGCTATTGGTACTTTAGCTCATAATATTCTCCCTCTCCTAGAATCTAATCTCCTTGAGGTCAGGGCCCTGATTTATGCATCTGTGTAACTCACAAATGCTTACCATGGTGCTGATACAAACATCTGTTGGCTAAATTTATTTAAAAAAAATTTACTTGGCATTTTGGCAATAAAAATGCTTGACAGGACAAAAATATCCTTTGAACATAAGCAAAAAGAAACTTTTTTTTTCTAGTTTATTTTCATATGAAATAACCTTCAACTACTCCAGAATTAGTTTTGAATTTTTTTAGCAAAAAAATCTGAGCCACTGCTTAGCAGTCTCTACTAAAACTGTATCAATATGGAAAATTTATAGGAGCTGTAAATAGATATGAATCTATGCAACAACATATACAAACAATAAATAAGAAAATGATATCAAAGGAGGGAGGACAGCAGGAAACTTTATAGACACAGACACTGCTTCATAACACTGTGATTTACTAAGCTCTATTTTTACCAATATTATCCCCTACAGTATGCATGTGAGTGCATAATATATTTCAAATCTCATAAACATGAACATGTTGGAGGCTTCTATACGTTTCAGAAAATCGGCCAATTTTTGTATCATCTGAGGGTCTATAAATTACTATTTTGATGATGAATAAAATCTCTTCATAAATAATCCTTTTCTAGACATGGGAAAATGTCATAGCACCACAACTGTGTTAGAGATTCTTACAAACAAGTGAATAATTTGGGCAAAAATATCCTTGTACATGCCAAATAAAGGGGTTGTTCATGTAATGTGTGATGCAAAGTAGTAATCAGAATACATGGTCTGAGGGACGTCTATAGCCACAATGGTAGGATCCAAGGGCACCTGGGAACGAGGCAGAAATGCAAATGGAAGGAGCGATTTCATCTTAGTTTGATTCCAATACAGCTATTACTAGAGAGAATGCCAGATTCACCTAAATGGAGCCATTCAGTTAATGACAATTTTTAACAATAACTTAATTAAATACCATTATAGGTTGAATTGTGCTCGTCAAAAAGACATTTTGAAGTCATACTTCCCCCACCCTGTGACCTGAGAATGTGACCTTATTTAGAAATAGGGTTGCTGAAGATGTAATCAGTTAAGATGAAGCCACACTGGAGTAATGTAGGCTACTAATCCAGTATGATTGGTGTCCTTAAAAGAAGAGGGAAACTTGGACATTGACTCAGAGAGAGAAGACAACAATGTGGCCATCGGAGGCAGAGACTGGTATGATGCATCTGAAAGCCAAGAAATGCCTGAAGATACCAGAAACTGGAAAAGGCAAGAAGGAATCTTCTCTGGAGGCTTAGAATGAGCATGGTTCTGGTTCTTCAATAACTGTGAGAAAATAAATTTCTGTTGTTTTAAACTACCTAGTTTGTGGTACTTTATACAGCAGCCCTAGGAAGCTAGTATAAGTACTCTTCTGAGAACTAAATGTTAACTAGAGGTTAGCTTATTAAGTATGAAATGTCTGATTTCCTTAAATGCTAAGTTTGACAGTTGGCATCTCTGACATTTCACTTTGACACTTCTTGTTTTATTTGTATTGTGAAGGTACATTCTCAGTCTTTCAAATGCATGGTTTGGCTTGTGATTATCTTTCAAATATTTTTTAGAGCAATTTTTATGAAACCATGGATAAGTCAAAAATTCATGTTAATTTAGGATATGAGTTCCATTGTGGAACCAATGCAGTGCAGATAGCTTGAAACATCAAGTGTTTGAGAAGGATGTGGCTAATGTATGCACACAGTAGCTCAATGGTTGGAGAAATTCTGTTCTGGTGATTTTATTATTGAAAATGAGCCACATGGGCGATCAAGGTGGATAATGATGAGCTGAAAGGTGTAGTGGAAGCGAATCCATCTCAACCTATGCGTGAATTAGCAGCAAGGTTTGACATTACTATTCCAACAATATTGGACCATTTGAAACAAATGGGTATGGTAAAGAAGCTAGATATATGGGTTCCACATGAATTAAAAGAGCATCTAGGTAAGATAGAAAACTAAGATATTAGTAAATACATGGAAAATCTAGAAAAGCATTGGTTGTATAATCCAAAATGATAACAATAACATCTAATTTATTGTAGAAAGTGATAGAATTAAAACACTGGACAATACAGCATATAAATTGGACAGTTCCATTCAAAATTATAGCATTTTTAAGTCTATATGTTGTGTGTGAAATAAAAGAAAGGTATTGATTAAAAAAAAAAAAGAGCATCAGAAGAGAAATTGTCTCGAAGCTTGCCTTTCTCTGCTGTCGTGACATAAAGGTGAACCATTTCTATACTGTATTGTTATATATAATGAAATATGGATTGTTTTTGACAATCACAAGAATTTGATACAATGGTTGGATAAAGATGAAGTGCCAAAACACAGTCTAAAACCAAAAAATCTAATGGTGTCTGTTTGGTGGTCCAGCACTGGTATTATCCACTACAGCTTCATAACACCTGGTCAATCCATTGTGCAGATGTCTACTGCAACCAATTGGATGAAATCATGATGATACTTGCAATTAAGCAGCAGAGATTGTCAATAGAGACAGGCCAATCCTCTTGCAAGACAACACTTGACCACTTGTTGCACAAACAACTCTGCTCAAATTACAGAAGTTGGACTTGGAAACTCTTTGTCACCCACCGTATTCACCAGACCTTGCACCAACTGACTACCACTTCTTCCGGGCTTTGGATTCCTTGTTGAAAGGAAAAGTCTTGCATTCTCAACAAGCTGTGAAAAATGCCTTTCACAATTTCATGGCTACTCACACTCCAGGCTTCTTTGCTGCTGGCATAAGCAAGCTACCATTAAGATAACTTTGATTATCTTAGGCACATACTTTGATTAGGCACATACTTTGATTAATTGTACTGATTCATGTTTGAGATACAATAAACTAAACTTTTGATTCAAAATTGGGCATTTTATATTTGAGGACCTATATTTAAGTAGATGCTTTAACCAACTTATCTTAAAGATCATGATGATTGGTTTCTATATGGCATGGCGCCATTAGTGTAGAAAAAGAAAACACTAAACCCTTGTAGTTTTGTTGCTATAAAGACTATATAAAAATCTAGCTAATAATGATGGTAACAATGATTATCATGTATGTGGTGAGTGATCTTCAATCTCCTCCATAAACATAGGTGGTGGGTAATATTTTCCTCATTTTATAGGATAGGAAAATGAGTCACAAATGGATTAGAAATTATCCCAAGGTGGAAAGCCATAATTCAAATCCAGGTCTGTCTGATTTCTATGCACTGTTGTCTGCATGCTGCCTTTGTTCCTTCTTATAAATCTATATAATAACAAAAAAAAAATTGGCTGATTTTTCTTAATTGAATTGACTGGATGTTTGGACATTCAAAGTTATATTCTGTAACAAGTCAAGGGAAAGGAGTTTGCCCAAACTCACAAGCATTTATTTGAACTTTTAGTCCTGTCAATCAGCATAAAATAATTAATTACCAGAGAACATATTTATTTCTTCTCCTACTCACTACTTCTCCATATGTCTACTGCATGTCTTATGTTTCCAAAAATCAAGTGATTCTGACTCGGTTCTCAGGGAAGTGGTATAGCATGTTTGTTAAAATGAGAATAGGCTTTGATGTGCTACGCTGCCTGTGTTCCAGTTTCAGTTCTGCCTCTCAGTAGCTGTGTGAATGTGGCACCCTCAGGGCCCTGGTTTTCTCATTTGTAAAATGGGGTTCATAATAATTACTTCACAGCACTGCTGTGGAGGTTAGCTGCTTAACATAATGGCAGGCTTACACACTAAGTTATTATTACAATTATGCCTGCAATAATGTACTTTACTTCGAACTAGGAAAATGTGTTGATTATATGAAATTGACCACAAATGTATTTTGAATTATATCATTTAAACCATAGGCTTAAAGTTTCTATCATCAAAATGATTTTTTTAAAAAGACACAAATAAAAGAAGGTATTTCTTTCCTGTATTATTTAAAGTATTCCCTCCAAATCAAAATATACAATAGTTCTGAAAAGCTAATCTTCACAATGAAAATGAGTCTGTAAAAATTCAAATGAAAAAGTATGGCTTATTATATAAGCAGATTTTACACCAAGCTGTTTCCAAATTTCCTCCGATAAAACACAATAGTCACACATTTCCTATCCAAACCGCTTTTGCATTACAGTAGGAACCAAGGATTAAAAATAAAAGGTATTTACTGGGATTTTTTTCCTCCAAATATAGTCTATCCAAATGATTCAATACTCCCAAAAAACTGTTGAAAGAAAAATGATGACAGCATTAAGAGAGACAAAATATTTATATTTTTCTTAAAAAAATGCTATCATGGAAAATATTCAAATTTGTCACTTCCTAAATGTTGTTTTTGTTGTCATTAAGATTATTGGCAGTGAGGCAGTATGTGGTGGTGGCTGAGAGTGTGGACTCTGGAATTAGAGTTTGAAGTTATTATCCCATCTCCACAGCTTCCCAGTCGTGAGAACTTGGGCAGGCCAAGTACCCATTCATTCCTCAGTTTCTCGTGTGAAAATACAACTATGAATAACACTAATGTCAGAGTAACTGAAAACATTACAAAGATATACATAAAATGCTTTAAGACAGTGCCTCGCACATAGATATTCATTCATTTAATGCTAGCAACTATTACTAAGATAAAATCTTATAATGTGTCTTATGAAGACACCCAATAGCTATTAAAAGATAACAAAAATAGCTGCCATGTATTGAACACTTACTGTGAGCCAGGACCTAAAATGAATACTTTTACATGGATGTACTATGTTATATACACTATTATCATCCCAATTTTACAGACAGTGGAATGAAGATATGTATGGAGGAGCTACCACTTGCACACTCAGCAACAGGGAGAGCAAAGATTGATTTTACCACCATCTCCACAGATCACAGTGAGCCAGGTGGCCTTGGCTGCCAATCTGACCTTGCCATCTATTTGCTATGCTGGGATCCTGTCATCCTATGAATACAAGGGAGCATGTGTATGTAATAGCATCTCCTCCCATGAGTTCTGTCTTAGAGAGGACAATCACTACTCATCTTAGTGATGCTGGTACATTCCTTACAAACACATTTGTTTTCATCTCAAGAAATAATCATCTTGTGAGCGTCCAATCTTTTATGGTGGACCCAGTCTAGTATGCCCAATTCTTGGAGGTTTTCTATCCTTTACTCCAGTCTCTCACAGATTTTTCTGGTATTTATACTTTAGTTGATGCAAGCCATTTAATTTCCCAAGGTTACAAGAGCCAACCAAATGGTATATTAGAACTACTTCCCAATCCTCTTACCGGGGTATTACATCCTATGTCATAGGAGGATGTTCCCATATTAAAAAAACTCCATTTTCTTTTTCAGCATATAGTCTGTCTCATTTGATCCAACACTTTCAGAATGCATTCCTGGGGATAGTTTCCTTTTTCCTGTTGATACATGTCAGCCAGGTCTTGCAGCTCCTTTAGCATACAATCCATCTCTACTCCCTTAGAAAGCCAAGAGCTTTCACAGTCAGGTTTTGCTTAATGCTGGCCTGATTAACATGGTTCATACTAAGTATAATAAATAAGGGTCAGCTTTCCAATGGTGACTTTTGCATTGTAATCATAAATGTTATTTACTCAAATAATTATAGTAGAGCATGATGGTCCCAGGTCAGCCAGCAAAAGTCTACATATACACATAATGAACAAGCAGAATGCTGAAATCAGTGACATCAAAATCCTTTCTTGACTTGAGCTAGTACTCAGAAATAGAACTCATTGACAGAAGAAAATACTGGGTCTCCATAAAGAAGCAAGGTGTAGATAGCAATATACTACTAGTGTCTTTCCCAGATACCCTTCATTGGGGCTTTTCCCAGATGTTGAAAGTGGCAATTGCTAAGCGCACACTGCTGCTCCTTGTAAAGAGCTTTGGAGGAATGAGATCTGCCTTGCTCAGATTATAAAACCCTGATATCCAATTTCTGGGCTGTCAGGATTACTGACTGGCTGACACACAGTAATAAAGGTCTAGCCTCCTTGCCCCAGGTAGAATCAACTGTGTGGTAAAATTGATGCTCCAGGATGAACCTACTCTCTAGCTGACACCATATCCTTGTCTAGCTTTCTTTCCTTGCTCTATCTTGATTTCCTCTTTCCCCTTCTTCCAAAAGTTCTCCCTCTCTGAATCACTTTCACAAGTGATTTCATAAAAATCACTGTTTCAGTTCAGTTTCTAGAAAACTATTAATATTTCCTCAACTATGTTCTAAGCACTGAGAGGAACACTTAGAAAACAAAAAGGTGCCACCAAGCTTCTGCTATTGCCTCCAAGAGGTAGATAGGGTTTTCAATTTGAACATGTTAAGAGAAATCTATGGCTTCAAGTAAGGATGCTGACACCCTCCAAAATTCTTCTCACTGGTCAGAGTTGTGGCTGAGGTCAGCCTTTCTGCTGTCACCCTACACCACCTAAAATGAAACCCTCCATAGGTTGTGCTCTACTAACATGTGAAGAGTTCTCACTCAATTCTTTTATTCTTTGTTTGTTTTTTAATTTCTTTCTCCAAAGATTTGTAATTTCTTTTATTCTCTAGTGGGCCATCTGAAGAAATAAGAGAACATATCAAAGGATTTTCTGCTAGATTATTAGTATTTACTTAATCATTCATAAATGTAAATTTCCTTTCATATTTTTAGAAAAACCAAGAGCAGGACAGTAATAGCATCTGACAGAACAAAGGCATATTGCATCAATAGTGAAAGTACTGGAAGCAGGAGAATCCACTGGATCTGAAGACTCAGATTTCCTAAGGCATTAATAGTGTAAGGTGAGCAATAAAATGGGGAATCTCTTTCGACAATTACATTTCAACAGTAATCTCAAGCCTTCATCTTTTGAGCATGCAACAGCCATAATGAACTGGTTATGGGGGATAAAACATCTAGTTTCATAATCTACCATCATTAAGATTCCTTTGAGTACAGATGTCCATCCTCATCCCCACCCAGAAGAATCTGGGGTGGAGGGAGAAAGTAGACAAACTTGCCTGTTCATCCTGGAAGTTGAGGACCTGAATGTTATTCATGGAAACGCTACATTATTGCCACACACACTCCCCAAAATTAAAAACAACTCAGTTACATATATATGTCATGATGGAAAACAAACTAGTCATTTATTAGATTAGTAAGACTGAGGGAGAAAACATAAACTACTATGTGCATTTGATCTGTGAAATTCTAGTAACAAAATGTGTTAGCTCAATTGCGCACAGGTTAATGCAAAGAATTCCTACAGTATTTCAAAAGATAATAGTATGAAACTACCCCACAATTGCTTTCAATGACATGTTAGAAATGTAATTCTCTATTCTGGAAGTATGTGATCAGACTATTACACCTGTGCATAAAGAAAATTCCTTTTTAAGGAATCACACGGAAATCAGCACTAAAGTGTTGCACATTATGTGATTATACTTTTGTTTGCTTAATATTTAATAGGCTCCAGGTAAAAGTAGTAAAAATGGTTCTATAATCACTCCTCAATTTAGGGGATAATGTATTTCAAATCAGGCTACATATCAATCCCCGCTATAAAAGCATTACATTTAAAAAACACCCTAGCTTTTTAGCTTACATTTTTTAGCATTGGTTAAGAAGGTGCCTGTTTGCATTTCCTCATTATAAAATTTTCTTCTCTTTCTATAACATCTCGTAAAATCCTATTTGTTCTTCAAAATACAGCTCAAATGTCATCTTTTCTTTTGAAATTTTCTGTGTTCTAACAGTTCACCCTCAAGTGTATTGATCAGATCTTTTTATTGAGTTTGTTCTACTTGTATTATTGTAATTATAGTTCCTAACACATCATCTTGCAAATATCATTTACAAACTTGGAATCTATATGACATGGTGATCTCCTTGAGGATGGGCATCCTTTCTTATTCTTTTTTATTTTGTCAGCATCTTACACACTGCCAAGAACTTATTAGTGTTCAACAATTGTTTATGGAATGAAGGAATATATGAATAAGTTTTGTCAGAAATTGACAGAGGAGTATCTAACATGTTCCCTACTGCTTAAAAGGCAAAGTCCCAAATCTATCAGAGTACACATGTGCCATATTGTACCTTTTTGAAATCTCAATTTGGAAAATCCTAAATTTCCTTTAGCATCTTCTTAGATTGCTCATTTGAAAGAAATGTAAATATAGACCAATTAAAAAGTCGTCATGACTCCTGATTACTACTGAGGGAAATTAAGGGAAAGAGTAAATATATGGCCTTCTATAAGGTTTAAACAGTTTCAGTAAGCCCCTGGCTGAAATTCAGAAGGATGGTTCTTTTCAAAGAAGACTCACTACCCATGCCAACTTCATCTTCTCTCAATTTTTGACCAAAAATGTTATTAGTAAAATGTCTTTGTATCAAGTAGAAAACTTCAAGCGGATGCCTTTGTCTCATATACATGCCCTTGAAATAATTGTCAACATTTGTATTTCAAATTGTCACTGATTTCAAATTTTACAGATTTTTCATTTAACTTTTTTCATTAACTTGAAAGTTTGCAGTATCTGAACATATTGTCCAAACGTGTTGTGTAGACTTGTCTTTATGAAGCATCATCTGTATCATAAGTTGGCTGTTTAGCTACTATAGAAGCTTTTAACCAACTAAGGAAAAAAAATGAGTATCTCTCTAGGATTGATCTCCACTATAGTCCAGTTAACTGTAACTGGTAAGTTTTTGGTGCTCTGCAATTGTCACACACTTAATTCTTCAAATGAGAAATGTCTCTTCCCAAAGCTGTAATATAAAAATTAAATGCCCTGCAAATTTTATCTCTATTTTAAAGGTACAACTTTTCATCAAAATCATGTTGATTGTAAATGTTTCCTTGGCAATTTACTTGTCATAAATGCCTCATATACTTATGAATTTGTAAAGCAATGCAGTGACAATAAAGTAAAAAAAAATTACGACTTGCAAACCTCCAGATGGTGAGATTTGTTTTGTTGTAATTCTGTATTCCAAGGTCTGAACTAAATCCAAAGTTCAGAAAGAGAAATACATTACAATTTTATCACACTGTGAGAATACAACTGACTTGGAAACAGCCAACGCATCCAAAGACTCATAGGCAAATGTTGCTTTGTTGTGCGTGAAACAGTTGGAAAAGTGTGAATTGGGAAACTAAGTTAGTATGAGAAAGAAATTTGTTGAGTTTTTTTTTTTTTAAGTAGGACCTCTTAAAAGAAATGTAAAAAAATTTTAGAAATGGAAGGATTTGAATGTATATTGAACTGAACTAGGTGTGAGAAATGAGATAAATACTTAGGAATAGATATCCATATCACATATGAAAATTTGAAATGTCTTATAATTACCAGATTATCTCAAAATGTTTAGCCTTTGTCATAAAATCAAAATGGCCTATTACAGCAATCACAATATTGAAAATTACGGTCAGAGTTATCTATATTTCAAGGACATTCATTATGCATGCATCAATTCATCAAGCATATATGATATTTATTGAGTGCCTATTTTGTGCAAGTCACTGTGATAGGAATTTCTCCTCTCTTTTAAAATCTTTTATTAAAGGGAATATTCTAGAATCTATAATATTTTTCTCCAAGAGAAAGAACTCTACCATTTTATTATTTTTATTTGTATTATTTGTATTTTTATCTGATGGCAACATATGGCTCATGAGAAATAATGAGGAAAATATACATTGTCCATATCAAGTATCATCAATCAGCATTTCAAATTCAGAAACAGCATTTATGTGAAATTTCTTTATATAAAAAAGACTTGAGAAATTTATTTTATTCAGAACCTTCAGTATCATACAGTTATCAAAATAATGCCTACCATTTTGGTAGTTTGGATATCAGATTTTTTAAGCCTCAATAAAATTGGGTGAACCATATGGCAAATGCAGCATACTTCAAATTTACTTTTTCACTTTTTAAATATCTTTCATTTTTGAATTTTTAAGCTATACATGTGCTTATTTATATATAAATTTTACATTATATACATATTTATGCTGTCTATTTTATTAATGACACATAGCTCAGAGGCTGCTGAAAGTACATTTATAAAGTAAAAATATAAATTAAAACTTGTACTTGCTGCCAAAGTGAAAATTAGACCAGAACTTTCAAAAAATCCTTTTTCAATTCCATAACTGATATGCTCCATTTTGATAGTCTATGAATTGTGCATAACTTTAAATGATTTCAAAATAACACATGATATAAATATTTTATAGGGAAAAATATTTCTTTAACTGAATAATTTGAGTCAATATCACTTTAAACATTCTCCATTTTGTGTCTTCCAGATGATTGCCTATAAGTAACATTATGTGTGTTGTGATGGATAATTTTATGTCAAATTGACTGTGTTAAGGGATACCCTGATAGCTGTTAAAACATTTTTTCTGGGAGTGTCTGTGAGAATGTTTCAGAAAGAGACATGCATTTGAATCAGTAGACTGAGTAAAGAAGATCCACTCTCATCAATGTGGGCAGGCATCATCCAACACTTTGAGGGACTAGAAAGAACAAAAAGGCAGAGAAAGCATGAATTTAATCTCTCTTTATGAGTTGAGATTTCTAGCTTCTTTTGTCCTTGGGCATTGGAACTCCTAGTTTACAAATCTAAATATATCTTAATGATAGACTTTTCCTTGACTAATACATGATTAACCCTACTTCTTATAGATTTTACAAAAGATTTTAGTAAAGAAAACACATGGCCATACGTGTATTTTTTTGTCATATGCTTTATGCATCGACAATCTATTTTTGAATCTTAAAGCACAATGAAATAATGTTTAAAGTGTATATGTGGAAAATAATACAAATAAAACATAATAGTTGATTCTTATTATGTTTGGTAGTCATGGTCCATCAATTCACTATGGTAGTCAAATTATGATCTACTAAAAAGTTCCCATAGGCACTGAATCAGCAAATACTGAATCACTGGCCCAAGGGAAAATACCTGGTTAGGTTTCTGCAAGGGTCTGGTTACAACATTTTCATCAAATGATCAATACATAAACTTTTTAATGTGTTTTTCTGTTAAATGAAACATTATTTAGTGAATACTGTTGATTCATTAAGATTGAATTTATGGTCAAAAGCCCCAAAACTTATGCCTGAACAAAGCTTATCTAACACATATATTTTTTCCATAAGGCATATTACAGCCTTCTTCATTTTTTTTATTTCAGCATATTATGGGGGTATAAATTTTAAGGTTTCAAATAATGCCCTTGCCCCCCCTCCACCCACAAGTCTGAGCCTCAAGCTTGACCATTTCCCAGACAGTGCATGTATCACTCATTAGGTATATATATACCTGCTCCCTCCTCCCCCCTCCAACCCACCCATTACCCAATTAATGTAGTTCCTATGTGTCCACTTATGAGTGCAAGAATGCTAGGAAGGTTAGATAGCACTCAGCATGATACTTGGAAGTCATTTTAAACATCATAATCACCAACAACAAGCACAAGAATGTAGAAAACATCATACCAAATTTGACTGTGAAAGGGATATTTGTTTATACTATTACAGCTGAAACAAGAAGACGGAGCATCATTGTGTTCAACCTTAACTGTTAATATGGGCTTCAGGGAACTAAACACTTTTGTGCTGCTTTAACAAATCCACAAATACTCACAGAAGCACAATATTGATTTGGGGGTTACAAATAAATTTAAGCAAATTTGCAAAAACAGAATCTGTATTTTTAGCAGTATGAGCCAACTATTACTATTAGCCAACAATTAGAAAGTTTAATTAAAAATTCAAGTTATCTTCCCACAAGAAAAAAAGCAAAAAGGGTGAGGAATAAGGAGGAAATGACAAAGAGAAATTGAAATAGAAAGCTAAATTTCATTACACTAAAATTATTTCATTATCTCAAGTATATCAATGAGATAATATTCAACATGACATAAAGAATCATTAATACATTGATGATGAATTTCTTGTGTCTCAAGTTGTCTTATTGGTCTAGAAAATAAGTTGAACAATCCTACCCTCCACTCTCTAAAAATGTTGCCTCAAGGACCTACCGTAGCATCTAACTTATCATCCTTACCTTCACCTGCTAAATCATTTAAAATTTCCTACTTGTTCACTACTGTGGGGTACATACATAAGGGAACGACTATATTTCTTAGATAGTAAATTAATATTTTATACAAAAAGTTATTAAAAATTGATTTTTAAATGTGAAATGTAATAGTCCTATATACTTCATATTTTTGCAAACCAAAAAAAGATAAACACTTTTGATATTTTTGATTAACTTAAAATGTTACCACAGAAATACCACTTCTGACAAGAGTAAAGTAGCATATATTGAATCAAATCTTTCATAGATAATCATTATAAATTCTGGACTCTCTCTCTCTTCATATATATATATATATATATATATATATATACACACACTCTTATATATATATGTGTGTATGTGTATATAATGATATATACATATATAATATGGATATGTAAGCATGTAGGTATATAATGCATATATAATACGCACAAACATACATACAACTATGAGAAGGCACTAAGAAATAAAAGATATGTAGAAACTGTACTGAAGGTGACAGCTGGAAGAAGGAAATACTATATCTGGTGAGGTTCCTATTTTATGGCTTTTCTTTTTCTTTCCTAAGATCAGAACCAAGTTGATGACAAAGTTAAAATTTGGATAGAAATTCAAATCTTATTGGTTGATAAGTCAGAGGACATAGTTTGGTGTGACCACAGCAGGAAAGTGAGGAGAAAATACTGGAAAGAACACATCCAGAATCAAGGAGAAAATACTGGAAAGAGACAGACAGGGAGACTCAAACTGTGCCTATAAACTCTGCTTCAATTGCTGGCTGACTAGATTATTCTAGCATAGGATGCTTGAGTCAGCCGCCACTCACCATATGGGAGACAGTGTCTGGAGGGTTATTTCAGACAAGTTAACTGCCTGCTCAAACAAAAATTTCTAGACTCTTCAGAGAAACAAAGCAGAGCTGAATGTTAAATATCTTGTAAAGATGAACAAGATTGCAGGATTTACACTGCCTGATTTTAAGATTTTAAGTGATACAATAATTAAGTCTATGTGGTACTGGTGTAAAGAAACCAACTATATATTCTAGAAATATATTCATATTTATGAGGTCATTTGATTTTTCTTGTTTTTAAAACAAAAGTCCAAAGCAACTCAATAGGGAAAGTGAAGTGCTGGGGGTAGGGGAGGGAGGAAGCTGAATAACTGAACATCCATATGGAATTTAGTGACCCTACCTCACATTATACATAGAAAGTAATTTGACATTGATATAAACCTAAACATAAATCATCAAATAGTCTCAATCTTCTTTATTTAATTACTCTTTCACTATCTGATACACTATGTATTTTACTAATGTACTAAATTATAATTTTAAAAATCTGATCATTATCTATTTCTCCCATCTAGAAATCTGCAGGAGAATGAGGTTTTATCTATTTTTGTGTTCTCTTATATATACATACCATATGAGATCCTCAATAGAATTTATTAAATGAATGAATGCCTTAAGATATTTTCCTCTGTATCTAGAAGTAATAAGGATCACAATATGGTACAATGATACTGATCAATTTACTAAAGAATAGAAACTCTGAACAGATCAATAATAAATAATGAGATTAAAATAGTAACCACAAGGAAAACACAGGGCTACCATCAAAGGAAAACACGGGACTTGATGGCTTCACTGCTAAATTCTACCAGACATTTAAAGAAGAAATAATACAAACTGTACTCAAACTATTTCCAAAAAAAAATTGAAGAGTAGAGAATATTTTCAAACATTGTCCACAAAGCCAGCATTAACCTAATATCAAGACCAGACAAAGACATAACAAATAAAAACTACTACAGGCCAATATCTCTTATGAACATAGATAGAAAATCCTCAATAAAATACTAGGAAACTAAATTCAACAACACATTAAAAAGATCATTCACTATGATCAAGTGGGATTCATCCCAGGCATGCAAGGATAGTTCAAAATATGTAAATCAATAAATGTGATACAACACATCAACAGAATCAAGGATGATAACCATATGGTCTCTTAAATAGATGCTGAAAAGCATTCAGTAAAATTGAACATCCCTTCATGATAGAAACTGTCAACAATGGGTTTAGAAAGAAAATTCCTCAAGATGAAAAAGGTCATATATAACAAACTCACAGCTAATATCATACTGAATAGGGAAAAATTGAAAGCTTTTCCTCTAAGATCTGAAACAAAACAAGAATGCTCACATACTTTTATTCAACATAGTACTAGCAGTCCTAGTCAGAGAAATTAGGGAAGAGAGGGGAAAAAGAGGAATACAAATTTGAAAAAAGAAGTGAAGTTTTCTTTGTTTGTAAACCCATGAAGTTATACATAGAAAAAAACTAAAAACTACACACACACACACACACACACACAACTCAGAACAAATTCAGTAAAGTTGCAGAATACTAAATCAACATGCAAAAATCAGTAGTATTTCTATACACTAATAATGAACTCGTTGAAATGAAATCAAGAAAGCAATTTCATTTAAAATAGCTACAAAAAAATAATCAATTTAACCAAAGAAGTAAAAGATCTCTACAACAAAAATTATAAACACTGATGAAAGAAATTAAAGAGGACACAAACAAATGGAAAGGCATTCATACTTGTGAATCAGAAGAATTGTGATTGTTAAAATAATCATAAAAGTTAAATCGATCTACAAATAATGCAATTATACCAATAACATTCTTCACAGAAACAGAAAAAAAATCCTAATATATGTATGGGGCCACAAAAAACCCCAAATAGCTAAAGCAATATGAGCCAAAAGAGCAAAGCTAGATACATCACATTACCTGATTTCAAATAATACTACAAAGCTATAGTAACCAAATCAACAAAGAATTTGCATAAAAAAGACAGACTAATGGAATAGAATGGAGATCCTGGAAATAAATCCACACACAGCCCAGTCATTTTCAACAAAGGTGTCAAAAATATACATTGGGAAAGGACCATCTGTTTAATAAATTGTGATGGGAACACTGTATCCACATGCTAAAGAATAAAACTAGATCCCCATCTTTTGCAATATGCAAAAATTAACTTAAATATATTAAAGACTTAAATGTAAGAACTGAAACCATGAAACTGCTAGAAGAAAACATTGGGGAAATATTACAAACATTGGTCTGGACAAAGACTTTTGTATGTGACCTTAAAACACAGACAATCAAAACAAAAATAGTGAAATGAGATTACATCAAACTAAAAAGCTGCTGCACAGCAAGAAAGAAAGAAAGAAAGAAAGAAAGAAAGAAAGAAAGAAAGAAAGAAAGAAAGAAAGAAAGAAAGAAAAGAAAAGAAAAGAAAAAAAACAATCAACAATATAATATAAAGAAACAATCCACAGAATGGGTGAAAATATTTGCAAACTATTCATCTAATAGCGATTAACAATAATCTATGAGAAACTCAAACAATTCAATAACAAAAAACAAATAATCCAATTAAAAGAATTGGCAAAAGAATAGACCTGAACAGACATTTCTCAAAAGAAGACATGCAAATAGCCACCAGGTACATGAAAAAGTGCTCAAGGTCATTAATCATCAGGGAAATGTATATTAAAACCACATTGAGATAGCATCTCACCCCACTTAAAATGGCTATTATCAAAAAGAAAAAAAAATATTGGTGAAAATGTAGAAAAAGGGAAATACTTGTATACTGTTGGTGGAAATATAAAGTAGTACAACCATTATAGAAAAAAATATTAAAGCTACTCAGAAAAACTAAACATAGAACTACTATATGATCCAGCAATCCCACTGCTGGCTATATCCAAAAGAAAGGAAATCTGTATATAGAATCGATAACTGAACTCAAGTCCATCAACAAATGAATGGATAAAGAAAATGTGGTATATTTATACATTTGGATACTATTCTGCCACAAAAAAAGAACAAAATCCTGACGTTTGCAAGCACATCGATGAAACTGGAGGTAATTATGTTAACTAAAATAAGCCAGGCACAAAAAGACCAATATCACTTCTCACACATACGTGGGAGCAAAAAAAGTGGATCTCATGGAAGTAGAGAGCAGAATAGTGGTAAACAGAAGCTGGGAAGGGAAGAGTAGAGGAAGAAAAAAAAAGAAGTTTGTTACTGGGTACAAAAATGCAGTTAGGTGAAAGGAATAATTTCTAGTATTTGATAGTCCAGTAGGGAAATTATAATTAACAATAATTTGTTGTATATTTCAAAATAGCTAATACAGAAAAATTGTAATACAAAGAAAAGATAAATGTTAGAGGTAATGGATATCCCAATTAACCTGATTTGATCATTACACATTGAATACATGTATTAAAATATCACATTTACCTCCAAAATACATATAATAAATACATATCAATAAAATAATTTCAATAAATTCACTAATAAATTATGAACCTTCCAGCTTCATTAGCAAATATTAAATTCTCACATATTAATAAGAATACCCAGTACTGTTTATTATGTGCCTCCTGAGTTTCAGGGACCATGTGAGATCATAAGATCATGAAATACTGATATTACACTGTTAATCTTATTTTGCTTTATAATAATACACAAATATCAGATTAAAAATATTCCACAAGTATCAGATGAAACCTTTGTGTCTGTGACTAGCTAAATTGTTGAACATGGATTTAATTTAGGTCTTTCTTAAACAAATCTCATTTTTTTTCACTAAGAAAAACCAAATATATGCGTTTTCATATACCTCATAACATTTTAAGCAATATGTATCACAGTACAGTTTATTTTCCATTCAAATATACATCTAAGTTAGCATAAAAGTCATGGAATTAGATGGAGGTAATTCTACCCGAAATGATGCCTTTCATATTAATATGCGAGTAAGCCAACATATTTACTGATAGTGCTGAATCTGAAAAATTGTTTCTCAACAGCAAAGCTATTAAACATATTGGAACAGAAAATAGTAGATGAAGGAGCAGATGTTTTAAGTTTGTATGGGTTAGAGTAAAATAAGCTATGGGAGGACACTGCTTGCAGCTTATAGATCATAGATGTAGAGTAGTAAATGTGAAGCTCTCAGAGTGTTTAAAAATTCTTGTTTTCTAACCTAAAAAAAAAAAAAAACTACATTCCTGCCTAAAACCAACTATTTCTCTTAGCACTATTGACATCTGGGGCCAGATAATGTAGGGGGCTACCCTATACATTGTAGGATGTCTGGCCTTTTCTCATTTCATGCCAATGGCACCTTCCCCCAGGTTGCAAAAACCCAAAATGTCTCCAGACACTCCTGAATGTCCCCTGGTGCAAAATTATCCCCTGTTGAAAAAATACTGATCTAAGATGTTGTTGTTGTTCTTTTTAATTCAGGTTGTTTGGAGCCAAATTTCATACTTCAATTATTAAAGAAAACTTACATGTATCTTCCCTGAGTACCTCTGGTAAGAAGTTGAGTGTTCTTTGCCTCCTGATACTAATGTTACTGCATATATGCTGCAGAATTTGTCGTATTTATATCCTAAGATTTTATATTTATTAGATAATGATACTAATTTATTAATATTATGCTCAGCATTTTTACCTCTACATTTGTGTTATCTATCCTCTCAGCTAACTTAAAATGAATCATCCCTTACTAACCATTATTTTTATTGAAATGATGATACAAAACATGTTTATTAAAGTATTAATATTTTAGCTTAATACCTGAAATTGAAGATAAGATATGCATCTTAATATATACTAAAATTATTTACTCTCATCCAAATTAGTTTGTCTATGTAGTACTGAAATTAAAGGCTGTAGGATTAGAGACTCGGTGATGTATTAAAGAGGGAATAACCACTGCAATATATTTGTTAGTGTAGTTATTCAACAAATGCTTAATGAGCACCTACTCTGTGTAATGTATTGTTTCTGAGGAATCATAAAGGACTCACTAGCCAAAATCCTTTATGAAGTTTATGTCCTGGTCAAGAGAGCACATAATAGGCAAATCAACAAACATAGATAATTTAATGTTAGGGTGATATCATTTGTAGAAAACAAAGCAGGGCAAGGGCTAGGGAATTTTTGGGGGATACTCAAGGAAATCCTCTCTCCATAGATGATATTTGAACAGAATTCTGAATAAAGTAAGAAAATGAACTTCCTGTGAAATGAAGAACATTGCAGACAAAGAAGAAATAAAGTGCAAAATCTGAAGTCAGAATCAGCTCAACCTATGGAAAGATCAGCCAGAAATAGGTGTGGCCAAATGAAGTGAGTGAACCAAATCTTATGGGAGATGAGGTTGGAGGAGTAGGCATGAGTTGGGTCAGGCAGAACCTTTTAGGAGAGGTAAAATTGGGCCTTTACTCTGGATAGATAAGTGCAGGAGCACTCGAGTGGAAGGGTGTCATGCTCTGATTCATGTTTATAAATTATCAGTCTAGCCACTGTGTGGAAAAGTGTCTGTAGGTGAGAAAGAATTGAAACAGTGAGAGTCACTCGGAAGACATTTCCCAGTCTAGGAAAGATGGGGAGAGTTTGGGAAAGGGCAGAAGTACTGGAGGTGATGGAGAATGAGGAGATTCAAGAAATATTTTGAAGATGGAAACAACAGGACTAGCTGAGGAATTGAATATACATACGGTATGATTTAAAGTTTTCAAAAATAGCTCATAGGATTTAGGTTTAGACAACAATGTGAAAATTAGTATCATTTTTCAGATGGTGAAAACAGAACAAAGACAAGATGGAAATAAAAGAGAATTCAAATTTCTTTTCAGATATGTTAAGTTTGAGAAGACATTGAAATAATAAGCTAGTACCATCTTATCTAAAAAGTTAATCATATATTTTTCTTTTTCTGTTGCCTTTTAGTTACTGGGTTTTTAAAAATTTTTTATTTCAGCATATTATGGAGATACAAATGTTTAAGTTATGTATATCGTCCTTGCCCCACCCAAGTCAGAGCTTCAAGTGTGTCCTTCCCCCAGATGGTGCACACTGAACCCATTAGGTGTGCATATACCCATTGCCTCCTCCAGCCTCCCATATGTCTAACACCTGATGAATGTTGTTACTATATGTGTACTTAAGTGTTGATCAGTTAATATCAATTTAATGGTGAGTACATGTGGTGATTGTTTTTCCATAAATGTGATACTTCTCTTAATAGAATGGGCTCTAGCTCTATCCAGGATAATACAGGAGGTGCTAGATCACTATTATTTTTTGTGGCTGAATAGAACTCCATGGTATACATATACCACATTTCATTAATCCCCTCACGTATTGATGGGCACTTGGGTTGTTTCCACATCTTTGCAATTGTGAATTGTGCTGCTATAAACATTCTAGCGGATATGTCTTTTTTATAGAATGTCTTTTTTTCCTTTGGGTAGATGTCCAGTAATGGCACTGCTGGATCAAATGGTAATTCTACTTGTAGCTCTTTGAGGTATCCCCATATTAACTTTCCACAGAGGTTGTACTAGTTTGCAGTCCCACCAGCAGTGTAGGAGTGCTCCTGTCTCTCCACATCCATGCCAACATTTATTGTTTTGGGACTTTTTGATAAAGGCCATTCTCACTGGAGATAAGTGATATCTCATTGTGGTTTTGATTTGCATTTCCGTGATGATTAGAGGTGTTGAGCATTCTTCATGGTTGTTGGTCATCAAACTATCTTCTTTTGAAAAGTTTCTATTCATGTCTTTTGCCCACTTTTTGATAGGGTTGTTTGATTTTTTTTCTTGCTGATTTAGTGTATATTGTGTTGCTTTATCAAAGAGCAGTTGGCTATACATGGATGACTTTATACCTAGGTTCTCTGTTCTGTTCCTTTGGTCTATGTCTCTTTTTTGTCTCAGTACCATCCTGTTTTGGTTATTATTGACTGTAGTAAGTTTGAAGTCTGGTAATGCAATACCTCTAGATTCATTCTTTTTGCTTAAGATTGCTTTGGCTATTCGGGCTCTTTTTCTGGTTCCAAATGAAGCATAGAATTATTTTTTCTAGGTCTGTGAAATATGAGGTTGTTATTTTGATGGATATTGCATTGAATCTGTAAATCCCTTATGAATATAGATGCAAAAATTCTCAGTAAAATACTAACAAACCAAATTCAACATGATCAAGTGGGCTTCATTCCAGAGATGGAAGGATGGTTTATTAATTTATAATAAATTAATAAATGTGATTCACCACATAAACAGAAGCAAAAACCATATAACCATATGTTCATCTCAATAGATGCAAAAAAAGTATTCAACAAAATTCAGCACGCTTCATGATGAAAACCTTCAACAAACTAGGCATAGAAGGAACATATCTAAAGATTATAAAAGTCGTATATAACAAACCTACATCATACTGAATGGAAAAAAGTTGAAAGCATTCCCACTAAAAACTGAAACAAGACAAGGGTGCTCACTGTCACTGCTTCTACAACATAGTGCTAGATATCCTAGCCAGAGCAACCAGGCAAGAGAAAGAAATAAAGGGTATCCAAATTTGGAAAGAGAAAATCAAATTATCACTTTTTTGATATCTAGACAACTCCAAATATTACATCAAGAGACTCCTAGAATTGATAAATAAATTCAGCAAAGTGTCAGGTTACAAAATCAGTGTACACAAATCAGTAGCATCCCTATACACCAATAAAAGTCAAGCTTAGAGTCAAATCAAAGACTCAATATCATTCACAATAGCTACAAAAAAAAAAAAAAACCTAGGAATATATTTAACCAAGGAGGTGAAAGATCTCTACAAAGAGAACTACAAAACAGTGAGGAAAAGAATCACAGACACAAACAAATAGAAAAACATATCATGTTGATGTATTCATAGAATTAACATTATTTAAATGTCCATAGGAGGTTTTTTCAGTAGGTTTATCAAAATTAGTGATTTTTTTTCTTTAAATACAATATTATCTTTCTAAGTACAGGTGGCTCAAAAAATAAAAGTCAACAAAAAAGCAAGACATGAGTAGATTAAATTGTGGAAGTATGCTTTTGTCAGGCACTGAGTAAATACTGACAAATGTTATTTTAAAACACATTTACATGTTAAAGTAGAATTTCTCAAACTTGTAAAATTTTGACACTTATATGCACAATTTATGGGATTTCTTTATAAAAAGGTGTATAGACTGACATAATAAGAACTCAAAGTCATTCTTTAAATATGTAAAGAACCAATAAATCTATGTTTGAGGATATTTGGTATATAAATTCATTGGGAGAGAGAAATCATCAATCAATGATTTTATAAGAAGAGTATCAGCTATTTTTTTTAGCTATTGCTGGCATTCCAGAAAATAGTACTTTTTGATCCTTTAATTGAAAATGGAACCTAAATCAAAGAGCAGGTCCACATTTATAAAGTTTCCCTTGAAGTGTCTTTACCACAAGTCCATGTAAAATTCTTACTGTGAGTCAGTCTTTTTAAGGTAATACCTGAATTGAAATCCTTATCTCAGCAAAGAAAGATGGTATTTCTTTTATCCATTGATCTTAGGAATAATGATTTGTTTCAGAGAAGATACTGAAGATATGCTAGTTAAATAAATTGAGAAAAGGGAAATATCAGAACCATGGCATATTCCTGGCTCAGGAGCTGCTGTCATGGAAAGTCTGAAAACAGTGCTATGGTCTAGAGAACTCAGGGAGACAAGGATAGGAGGAGAAGTACATAGAGGGAATAAAGGCAAACAAAAAGACATTGGTCTGCTGCACTATGTGGTCTGGGATCAGTCCTTGTCTTACTTACTTACTCTGATGTCTTACTAAGGAAATATGATGTATAATTTGAAAATAATTATTTTCAGGCCAGTTATTGTCCTTTGGAATTGACTTTTATGCTCATAAAACAAAGAAAATAAAAATACAAATGAGACAAAGTTTGTAAGTCAAACAACTGAATTTTATTATACTCTAAGGAAGAAAAGTAAATCCTATTATTTCAATATGCTAAAAGAAATGTTAGTGACTCCTGGGGTTTAGTAATAGAACATAGTCTGTTTTACCTCTAGGTCATTTGATAATTTTAAGTGACCTGTGGAGACTGAAAATGTTTTATGCTATTTTCTATCTCTGTGACAGCAGGATTGAGTGGAAAGATAATTAAGAACAGCCTTTATGTATGAAAATAAGTGAATGTAAAATAACAGTTTATGTTCATATCTTAAGAAACAGATGACAAATGTTTTTATTATAACATTTAAAATTAAAAAATAATTAAATCAACTAAAGCCTAATTACCTGGTAAATTCCGAACTAGACTTTTAATATTTGACTCTGAAAATAGTTGATGGCTAAATTGTGGTCACATAAAACTTAATAAAATAGGATATTTATTAAATATGTTATGAAAACCTACCAATAAATAATAAATTTACTAAAATTACAATAATAAAGGAAACCTCTAAACACTAAGATCCAAAACATATTCAGTATACTTGATTTTTTTTATGACTGAACATAAATTCTATCTCTCATCCTCATTTAAACTAGAGGTTGAAATGTAACATAATTCAGGTAGGGGGAAGTCAGCCAATCTAATTTTTTTTAAGTTGTAGACAGAGTTTTGTTTGTTTTTTTCATTGAGTCTTTAGGTTTCATCTAACATCTAGAGAGTTAAATAGTCTCTATGGAGCTATGGTAGTGATGGTAGTAGTTATACTGGGGTTTCTAGTCCACAATCATCACCATTTACCATCTTTTCAATATACACCACTCCTGCTGGTCCCAGATTGTCAGCATCAAACTCCTTAAAGTTTGCTGAGACACCCACGTCAGTCATCTTCTAGGGCTGGTGAAGTATTTGCGTGTATGACTTCCTTACGGTCACAGTGAAACTCTTCAGATAGACCAGCTTTTCCTCAGGCCCATCTAAGCCCCTGCAGAAACTCTCGTACTCTTCCTTTCCAGGACACTTAGGTTTAGCAATTAAAGCAGAAGGAGTTTTCATGTGTCCAGAGGGAATGTCAAGGCTCCTGGAAAATTTCTATGCCCAATGACTTCTCACTTACCCAACTTAAACCCAGGCCTAATTGCTCCTTAGTCCCAGAGACCACATGCTGCTCCTGTCTCTCCATCTTTATTCTCTCATCCCCAGACTTGTGAAACTGCAGGCACACTATGACCCTCCATTACCTCAAGTTTTCCAAATTCTTATAAAAATCCCTTGGCACTGGTAATACCTGGAGAAGTTCTTTCCTCAAATTTCCCTTGTGCTGAATCATGATTGAGCTTGGGTTTTAGTCTCAGAAACAAAATTCATTTTTCCAGATGACAGTTCTAGCAGCTTCAGCAAACCCTGTAAACTGTCTCTTAAAAACAGTCACTTAAAACAATAACTTTATTATATTTCATGATTTTATGAGTCAGGAGTTCAAATGGAACTTGGTTGGACAATTTTTCTACTCAACATGCCATTGACTTACTAGAGTCACTCATTGTTTTCATCTGATTGGCTCATATGGAGGGTTCAAAATGACTTTACTCAAATGTGAAATAGCAAAGAGAGTGGGATTGAAAACTCAGCCTAGCCCTTTTTCTTCTCCAGGTAGACTCAGGACCACTGTACATGATTTCTTTCATAGTAGATGGAGTTCTGATATGGAGGATACCTTTGTATCCATTGTGGACTATTTTTTTTTTTTTACTTTATCATCCAGGAGTTATTTAGAAGGGCTTAAGTTCTCAGTACTTGGGGATTTTAAAATTATATTCTGTTATACATTTTGCCCTACATATCCACAGGTTCCATATCTGTGGATTCCACCAACCACATGCAAAATATTTTATTAATATAGAAGTAAATAAACCAAGACAACAATTCAAAATAATATAAAATATAAAAACAATAGAGCATAACAACTATTTACATGGCATTTACATTGCATTAGGTCTTATTAGTAATCTAGAGATGATTCAAACTGAACAAGAAGAGTGTATATAGGTTACATGCCATTTATATCAAGAACTTGAGCATCTGCACATTTTGGTATCTAACGGGATCCTGAAACCAAAACCTCAGAGATTCTGAGAGATGACTGTAGTTTGTTATTCCATTAAATTTTGATTTATTTCTCTTGTGCTCAATCTCTAGGACTTTGATATTTTGGAATTTATTGAGCTTTGCTTGGTCTACACAGCACTTGGTCTATTTACAGTTAAAAGTAGACTAAATATAGTCAATGTACAGTTAAAAAAATAACATATTCTAAAATTGGTGGGTAACAAACACTTTGAAAAACAGTAATATTGATTGATTGATTTTTGTTACAGGGTTTCATTTTGTGGCCTCGGCTGGGGTGCAGTGACGTCACCATAGCTCACTGCAACCTCAAACTCCTGGGCTCGAGCAATCCTACCGTCTCAGACTCCTGAGTAGCTGGAACTACAGCTAATTTTTAAAGTTATTATTAGTTTTGTGTAGTGCCAGGGTCTCACTATTTGCTCAGACTGAACTTGAACTCCTGGCCTCAAGCTATTCTCCCACCTCAGCTTCCCAAAGTGCTAGGATTATAGGTATGAGTCACCACACCTGGTCAAGAGATAATAATTTAATTCTTACCTGTATAACTTTCAGATAAATAGACTTAGTCACAATGTGTCTATAAAACTGTGATGTATGAAATATCTATGAGTCTTTATCAATTGTAAATAATTTTATTACCCTGAGAGAGTTTTAATCATAGCCTAAAAATATTTATGAAATTATTGTCTAGAGTACCAAAGGAACCTTTCTTTCTTTCTCTCTCTCTCTTTCCCTCTCTCTTGCATAAATATTACGCATATTTATATGTATGGATGACCACATTCATGCAAATCATTGACTCTTATTGGTTCCCTATGTGGTTTGATTTAAATAATACAAGTTTAAGCATTCGATTGAGACACACTTTTTTAAAAAGTACAAAATGAAGAAAAAGTGCTTTCTGCTCCCTGAAGCAGTTAAAAAGTCATTTGAATATGAAGCAAAACTTTGTATGTCACTCATTACTTCATTTTTCCTTTTTGTTATTTTGTTGTTTTCTTTGTTTGCTTCTGGTTGAGTTACCCATGGGATAGAAGAATTGAGTTTTATAACAAAAAGATTAAGATGACATTGTAGGTAAGTGAAGGGAGTCCATTGTTGCTTTGGACAGGTTATTCTGGGGGCAAAATCAGTGGTCTGATACTGTTGGGCAATTGGCTAATGAAACATTGCTGAAGTCTGAATACATCTATTACCCACATATAATCTTACTATAATGATTTAAACACTGCTGTTTGTTGAAATAAATAGTGAATTCTGTTAAAATAAGTAGTAAATGTACAGTATCTTTTAATAATCACATATTTTTGAACAAAAATAACTAAGGTGAAATTATTACCAGCTAGGGATTCAAGATATTTATCTTTCTTTGAAATTAATTCTTAAAATCGAAAAGGTTAGAGTTTCTGGAATAAATGATCTATTTTTGCCTTACTGCCAGCGTCCCACATTTTAAAATGCAACAGTGTTATAGCCTAAATTATTAGACAACACTTGTGTGTATTGGTATAATTCTTTAAGCTCTTGGGAAGTACAGCTTGCCTCTCGTCCATGTGTTTTACATAAAAACAAGCATAGATGACATGTCTATTTAATAAAATACTTGATCATGATGCTAGAAAAATATTAAGGGAATAAGCACAGGTTAAATGTGTTTATTTGAATCTTAAAGTGTATGTAAATGCGTGTAATTATGATTGGTGAAAAAGTTTTCAGTAGAAAAATTTAAGATTAAATAAATGTATTGAAATTATATGAACTATATAACATCATCCAACAAGAGCAATAACAACAACTCTTGTGTCTGTTTCACATGTCAGTTCTCATGCTAAGCTTCATGCATCTATTATCTCCTTGAATGATTGTAACAGATGGACAAAAATTAATAATGTTTTCAGTCTCATTTTATAGATGAGAAAATTGAGGCACTAAAAGATTTTTACAAAGATGATATAGCTAGTCATCAATAGATCTGATATTTGGGCTAGGGAAGAACCTGTGCTGTTATTCACAGTGTGTTATTACACAGAATATATAGGACATAGTGGAAGCTGGGAGGGAGGCCTATGGAGACTAAGGCTGGCAGACCAAGTTATGGGCAAAATTATGGGATGTTGACTTGGAAAGGGAAAACTCACATCTTACATTTTAATTCAAGAAAGAATAAAGTCCCACATAAAAATTTAAATTTAGGAATATGATTAGTGTAATTTGTTTCCTCAGGGTTGACAAAAAGAGATGATACACTATGATAAGCTCAATTCATAATGTTGCTTAAGTCTGTAAACTTGATAAGAATTGTTTGGAAGATTAACACCAACAGTTTATAGCCAATTAAACAATAGAAGTAAAGCATGACTTAAGTTTTATTTAATTAGAATTTTAGTACAATTTTTATGCTGTAAACTTGATACTGAGCTCACTCTCACTCCTTGCATTAAATTAAAGAGAAGTAGAACTTATCAATAAATCTCATTTCTAACAAGCTCCATACTTTATGAGATCATTGGGCAAATACAAACTGTAAAAGCTGTTCTAGGGGATGTAAAAAGTTTGGCATCTGGAATACTGAGTTCTAAATGGCTCTGAGGAGGAGCAAGGCTGTGATTATGGAAGGGACAGACATAACCTTGTATGGAGTTTCCTTGCTCTGAAAAACAGACAAACATGGCTCAAAATTTCCATAATCAGGTCCCATTCTACCTTTGCTGAACTTCTTGGCAATTTTAAACTCCATCCCTCATCTTCCCCCCACAACACACTTATAATAGATGCACATATTCTTTCCTTGTGAATTAATATAAAAACACTCTATGGGCCGGGCATGGTACTCACACCTGTAATCCCAGCACTCTGTAAGGCTGAGGAGGGAGAATCACTTAAGCTCAGGAATTCAAGACCAGTGTTAACAAGAGTGAGACCCCAATTCTATTTTCTACTAAAAATTAGCCGGGCTTGGTGGCGCATGTCTATAGTCCCAGATACTACTGGGGAGGCTGAGGCAGGAGGATTGCTTGAGCCCAGGAGTTTAAGGTTGCTGTGATCTAGGCTGACACCATGGCACTCTAGCCTAGCCCAGGAAACAGAAAGAGACTATCTCAGGAAAAAAAAAAGAAAAAAATTAACATAAAAACATTATAAGCTGCATGTACTGAATTTGCAGCATATTTAAGCTAAATAACACTACATTATTTTCCTCTTTAAAGGCAACTCAAAGTCTGTACAATTCCTCTCGCATTCAATCAAATATATTAGCATTCTACAGGTAAAGATATATCTTCCCTCTAGTCTGACCTCTATTTTCAATCAGTTTCAAAGATTTAAGTGATTAAGCCTTGAAATAAATGATTAAATATGCCTGTGACAAAAATATATTTGGAATGAGTAGATGATGAGCACATAGCTCCCCACTGAAAATTGAAAGATAATTATCCTGTTAAGAGACATAATACCAGAAGAGTTGGTAATCTATGAAAGACCTTTATATTGCACAACTTCACAGATAAACACAAAATACAATATAAATATTGACCACTGGAATTTTACAACATAGCTGCTTATAATTCTGCTAAAAAGTTTCTATTAGAGGACAAAGATTATATGTAAAATATTTATTTAGGTTTTGTCATTTTACTGGGTGGGAATATACAATATTTTTGTGATTCCAAATTAAAAAGGGAGTCTTAACTTTTTTTCTTATTTACTTTCCAGTGTTTTAATAATCTTCCTCTTCCTTGCCATCTTTTTTTTTTTTTTTGCCATCTATCCTGCCTAATCCTATAAAATCTAGTGCCAACTCAAGTCGAAGAAGCTGTCCCTGATAATTCTACACAATGTTAATCTTACCTGATTCTTCTGAACCTGAGTTGGGTTTTTATGGGGGGATTTTTCTTTCTAGAGTAATAAGTAGATTACCAGTCAATATTGCTGCCATCTAGACATTGCCAAACATGTCAGTATATATTATACTTAGACTAAATCATTGGTGCTTGTGTGCATGCTCACTGAATTTCAGCCTAAACTTTTCCCCAAACTCTGTCCAGATGTTAAAGTTAATCATAAAATATCAATCTTCTTACCCAGTATGCCAGATTCCAGGTGGGATTAGAGCCCTGACCTGAATGACGATACACTTTATGAGTTCCTATTGCTTCTTGCAAAGGGTATGACTTTCCAAATTGGTAAACAACCCTTAGCAAAGTTTCAAATAAAGTGTACACTTCTCTTGATTTACACAGTAGTCCCCTACCTGGAAAAATTAACAAATCTTAATAACAAGCCAAAAATAATTTGTTTTCATATTTAAAATCAATTTATATCCAGGGTTAAAATAATTAAAACAGGTTTTTTGTCTACATGATGTCTAGTTAGAAATATAAGAGCCATAAGAATTCTTCATTATGTGATATTTTCTGTGTAATTAAGGGTAACAAACATCTTAGTTTTTATCCAATAAACAGCAATAGTGCCTCCTTTCCCACAGGTTTTGTGACAAAGAATAATATTCCATACAAATTTCATTATTTCTCTGTAGGTTCTCACTGAAAACCACATCTATAAGAATGGAAAGGAGGGCAGGAGGCAGGTCATAGAGAGCTTATGATATATACATAAAGAATTTTAGGTTTACCTTTAAGATAATGGAAAACCATAGAAATACTTTAAGCCAAAGAGTACTTTGATGACATTTATATTTTAGAATACATAATTGGCCTACCATGTGCAGAATGAATCAGAGGGAGTTACTATGGCAGATTGAACACCTTAAGTAGTGAAGGTAAAAGACAAAGGTGACCTGTACCAGAATGATCAGGAATATGCTGTTTAGAAATTAGATTCAAGAGAATTTGGAGATTGTTTGAAGGGGGTAGAAAAGGAGAGGAAGAAATAAAGGATAAATCATCAAATAGAAAAAACTAGAAAGGATCTGCTTTGGAATTTAGTCTTAAATATGTCATTTTCCTCTCTGAGTTTGAGCTGTGCTATCTAGAAAATTACTTCTACAAGTTTCTTTCTTTCTTTCTTTCTTTCTTTCTTTCTTTCTTTCTTTCTTTCTTTCTTTCTTTCTTTCTTTCTTTCTTTATTGAGACATGGTCTCACTCTGTTGTTGCTCAATCTAGAGTGGAATTGTGTCATAAATCACTGCAACATCAAACTCCTGGGCTCAAGCAATCTTCCTGCCTCAGCCTATAGCTAGCTAGGACTACAGGTGGAGGCTACCACACCCAGCTAATTTTTCTATTTTCTGTTTGTAGAGATGGAGCCTTGCTATGTTGTTCAGGCTGGTCTTGAACTCCTGGCCTCAAGTGATCTTCCCACCTCGGGCCCCTCAAAGTGTTGGGATTACAGGCATGAGCCAACATGCCCAGCCTTAAAGATTTCTTTTTCATAATTTTCTGTTTTTAAAAAATTAGTTTATAAGTTACTGGAAAAAGGAAAAAGATTCCATGTACAAAAATTATGTACACACAGAAATATTTAGGAATAAATTTACCACATAAAAATTTGAAGAGTTCTAGCAACGATCTCTAGATAAATTTAAAATTTTTCCATAAATCTCCATTAATGGAGATTAGCAAGGCCCTGACTTCATTTTGTCTAAGAGTTGGCACAGAATTTTCTCAGAGCAAACCAATTTATAATACTTAACTGATTTATCCATTTTATCAAGTATTCATTTTTTTCTTCTCAGATGCAGATTTACTACATGCTTTACTCGTACTCATATAATGAAATATAGAAAGTTCAGTTAGAAAAGAGTAATTTAAATGCTTAGATAGGTAGAGTTCTTATGGCAATATATTTTAAATTTCAGTGCATACTAGAAGCACTGTGGTGCTTCTTAAAAACACATATTTCTGGGCCTCATATTCAAAATTCATAGTTAAATAAATCTGGAGAAGTGTTCAGGAATGTGATTTATTTATGTCTTTGTTTGTTTCTTTACATATTAATAAGCAACATGGTTAATGTAGGTAGTACTCAGATCACACTTTGAGAAACAATGCTGTATTATATCCAAGGAACATTTCACTATGTTTTGTTCTATTGCAGATATTTAGAAGAGAATAAATAGTTTCTAGACACATATAGTAATTCTCCTTTTTAAAAAAAAATTTATTAATTTACAATATACTAATTCTCTTAATTGTGGAGGGGTCTATACTTTTATCCTGAAAAAAAAAATTAAATAATATTGTGAGCAAAAACCCTCTATGTGCTCAGAATTAAATAAAGTAGCTCAGACTCGCCAATAAAAAGAGAATTTACTCATTAATGTTTTCTAGGTTTTCAGGGAGAGGGTAGATATAGGGTACAAACACCTAATTCCGTGATTAGCCTCCTAATTGTGTGTGAGTATCACCTGAGTAACTTTAAAAGGTCATCATCATCCTCAGGTCATATCACAAATTGATTAAATAACAATTGCTAGAGGTGTGACGTGGCATTTTAAAAAATCTTTTAGGTAATTCTAATGTTTAAGAACCAAAGTCAAGAACCACTCATTGAAAGCATCAGTCAATGATCAAACACAGCTAAGAGATAAAATAAGAGTATTTTTCAGGTACTCTATAAATCTTAAGTGTAGCTGTTATCAGATCATCTGCTAGTGGTCTGCAGATTAGTTTTGTGTTGCCTTTCTAATATCAGTAAACACCTAATATGTATTAATTTTCAGGGTGAGAACCCCATTTTGAGGAACCAATTTTATTAAAATTGTGGATGATAAACTTCCTTTCAATATGTACCACTGAATCAGTCTAAACACAATTTTCAATGCACATAAGTCTTTCCATTTCCCACTAGGTCACTAAACTCCATTTAAATTTTTCATTTTATGGTTCAATCCTACAAAAAAAAAGCCTGAATTTCACTTCCAGCCTTATGTTAGCCACCATTTCACAACTGAATGCAAGCGAAATTACCTGTAAGTGGGGCCATTTGCAATCAACATAAACACATGGAGCTTTTTTTTATCTAAAACTAAACAATTTAAACTACTTTTATAAAAGGAGGTCTTTTATTGGAGAGATGTACTTGCAAGTATTTCTTTATTAGATTTTTTATTTTTAATTCCAGTTTAAATAGTAAAAAATGCATTGTTTCTGGAACTGAGATAGTTGAACAGAATAAGTACTGAGATATCTGCTTCTTAAAAAACAGAACAATGTCTTTATAATATCAAAGTTTTTCAATGTCTGTAATTATATACCTGAAGTGAGCTAATACCAACAGAAAATATAGCCATGACTTCTTGCCTGTGTTGTCTTAGCAGTTGTATTAGTTTCCTATAGCTGCCAGAGCAAATTATCACAAATTTGGTGTGTTAAAACAGCAGACATTTATTGTACCATATTTTGGAGTCCAGATGTCTCCAGTTTCTACATCCATATTCACATGGCTAGGCCCTGTGTCTCTGTGCATCTTCTCTTTTTCTGGCTCTCAGAAGGACATTCATCATCAGATTTAAGGCCTATTTCAATCCAGATGATCTTATCTTGGGATCCTTCCTTAATTGCATTTCCAAGGTCTTTCATTCCAAATAAAGTCACATTCTGAGGTTCTGGGTAGACAAAGATTTTCGGGGAAATATCAATTAACTAACTAAAACAGTGGTATTTTATCTCTCATTCTCCTTTATATCTATACATTTCATATTTATAAAACCAATTTACTCCATGATAACAAATGGATCTCTCCTCCCCAAAATATTCCAGTTAAAAAGAAGTAGAGAACAAACAGATTTAACTTTAAAAAAAAATCTGGGTTGAAGTTAGATCTCAATCACTTTTTAGCTCTGTGGTCTTTGGGAAATCATAACTTAATTTCTCATTTGTAGAAAGATGATAATGCCTACTATAGTTTTGTACAAAATTATCAAAATCAAAGAGTAAAAGTAATGTGAATTAGCACAGTACAATTCCCAGATATCTTTAATGTTTTATTTTTACTTAAGATGTACAAATTAATGTTCACTTGGAAATCTTTGATTTAATCACCACACCCAGAATGCAACTATTTCAATATTTTTTTAATGGAGCAAGAACATAAAGATGTTTGTTAAGCAGTTAGAGATTATATTAAAAAACATTTTAAGATATCCCTCCCCTTCCTAATTATAAAGTGAATTTTAGGAAATCATTTAAAATTTTACAGAGTTTTTAACTAGACCTACATGAATACATTTTTTCAATAATATTTCATTATTAAATTATATTATTGCAGTAAAAAATGCTACTAGCAAAAACAGGTTTGGAGACCCATACTTGGCTCTTAGTAAGCATTCTGCTCAACTGCTGCAAGCAGATGAGCATGGGCATGTTAAAGAGTAGCCTGGTTACTAGTCTTCAGAATATTTGGGACATTAGTCAGTATCCTTTCTAGAGAGAATTGAAAGCTTTAGTTAATGAGGCTATTTGGTTACCTGAAGGTTAGTTAATAGAGCTTTTCTACTCTATAATTTCATGTTCAACGGGAAATTATTGCCCCCTCTCCTAAATTCTGAATTCCATAATAATTTACCATACTAGCAAATATTGTTTGTATTTTTTGCTTTTTGTAAGCATTCTTTACATTGCCTATTAGATTACATGCTCACATGAAGAGGAATTGTGTCTTATTCATCTTTATATTTTTCTCAGCTTCTCCTGACATAGGCGTTATACACACCAAGTTTTGCTAAGTAAATAAATGTTGCTTTAAAAAAAAACAGGAATAATTTATTACTAAATTAGAAAACATGTCTATGTTTTGGTCTCTTCTGTATTTGGAATTCTGTTTGGAAAACTTAGGAAATGTACTTGGTGAAAACAGTTTTTGTTTTTTCACTAAGAAAATATGAGGGGAATTAAATTTTATCTATGTTTCAAAAAGAGTAATGCTGAGATATATCTAAAAATTACAAGTGTATTATTTGTATTTAAAGACCACATGCTTTTATAATGTCAGTGTTCCAAAACTTTGTTAGATTTCAAGTTAGATAATTATATTCTACAAAAAATTGTATGTTTTCTAAAATAATATTGCATTTTTATTTTTAAATGCATGTATATTTGTTGAAAGAATCCTTTTACTGTTAAATAATTTCAACATAAACACAAAGCAATCATCATGTTAAAATAACATTGAAGTTGATTAAAGCAATGAATCACAGATTTAAATTATGATAGCTGGTCCAAAGCCAAGGAAATATGAAAATTATATAAGAATTTTGCCTGCATTCATAGAAAATAGCTAAAACTAGATTTAAATTATCCAATATTCTACGTCACCTATTTGAATGCCTTGCATATAGTAGAGGTGTCCAATAGATGTTTCTAAATTGATGGGTTGATGGAAAGATGCCTTAGTTGAACACAAAATGAATTTCAAGCTATCTTCTTGTCGGAATCAAAATCCATATTATGGGGCATCCCAGAAAAACTGTTTGTTCAAAACTTCTCAAAATTGAAAATACCAGTAAATTTTGTGCTAAACTGTACACAAGGAGAGAAAGCAGTCTTTGTAGGCACATGGCTTTTTCAGAGTTAGAGAAGAGTACTATCAGCAATAGAATACCAAATATCACCACAGTGTTTACATCTGTGAATACATAAATTGAGCATTTCTTAAAGTGATCAGTAGAGCTGATAAGGGAAATAAGCAAGTACATTACAAAGGTGACAGAATGAAGATATAAATCACTGAATAATAATTTACTTTCTAGTTATTGCATATTTTATTCATTATTTCTTGTCAAAATTCTGCAATGCTCACATAGGAAGCCAAAGAATTCCTTGGTCATTAACAATCTGGCCCTTCTTACTCTGGCAATGAGTGTTCTTATACCAAATATCAGGAAACAAGAATAAAAACGTATATGGTAAGCACTGACAAATAAAAATTTATTGATGCAAACTACGTGTTCCTACTTTATTCTGTACATTCCTACATCTATATTACCCCTCACACTATATTTTAAGTTATTTAAAGTTTCTATCTTATTATTCTTACCACTATATGCCAGAAACTAACTTGATTTTTTTTTTCACCTTTGGATACCTGGCACTTAACTTGCTTCCTGGTAAATAGGAATTCAGTAAATGTTAGATTAATTATAAGTGACAAATGAAAGCCAGTAAATATAAAACGGATTACAGGTGGCAAATGAATGAATGTCCCTGTGAGGTGTTTAGAATTCAAAGATAAATTATACATCTACACTGAATATATATATTATGTTTTAAAGAAGACAAGCAATGTGCAATTCATCAATACTGAAAGTCAGCTTGTTCATAAATCCACCTACATTATTTATAAAAGTTCTAGAGGAAGACAGGAAAGATAATGATGAATTCTGGAGGTGGTCAATAAGGTATTGGTATCAGGAAGATCTTGACAGACTTGACAGAAAAACTGATAGTTGACTCAGGTTTGGAAGGATATATAGGAATTCCACATTAGCTAGAAAGGGAGAGGTAACAACAGAAATTCCAAACAGAAAAAGCATCATCATCACGCACATGCACACACATTATGAAATGCAACTATGCTTAGTACTTTAGGTTATAATCATCCAATTCTCTATGTAGATTTTTACCATCTAAGATCATCCTATTTTCTCTATTCAGTAAACAATATTTTTAGTCTCCATCTTCAAAATACATTGTGGCTATCTCTCATATTGACTTTATCCTAAAGGTTTTAGTTCACTGTTATAGGGAATTTCACTAAAGTTTCCAAATTGCATATGAAAAAGAAAATTCTGAAGAAGCAGTGTTCCATACTCCCATAAGAACTCAATGAAATGTGTTATAAAAGTTAATTAGTCACCATAATAAACAGCAACAAAAAAAAACTAATCCACAGATTTATCAGTGCTTTCAGGGGCTCATTTCTCTTTAGTGATATTAAAATGACAATCTTTCTTTTTTTGTAGAGCAAGGACAGGGAAGCAATAAATATTCCATGAGATTCTAACCTGGCTCTCTACCAGACATACATCTTCTCCTAAAAGACTTATCCTCTATTTTCTCAAAAAGCAACAGTCTGGCACAGGAGAGGGGTTCTGGGAAGACGGCAGAGTAAGAAGCACAAAAATATGTCTCTCCACCTAGACCACAATTACACTAGTAGAATCTTATATAGCAATTTTGGAATTCTGGAGTCAATTGTGTGCTTGCAACTTCCAGGGGAAGCCTCAGACTGTAAACTGGATTAATTTTGGACAATTTCAGTCCTTAGCATAGTAGCAGCTACCCATCCTCTATCCCTCAGCCCCATGCACATATTCCTGGTGCAGTTTGCTCACAGACAACAGGAGCTAGATAAGCAAAAAGGACCCTGTCCTCCCAATATCAGGGATCTGTGCTCTGATCTCTGATTGCTGCTTCTGATCACAGAAGTGCAAACAAAGAAACGGCAGCCATTGTTGTTGCACTTCTCCCCATTGTTGCAATCCCCTCGCTCATTGGCTGTAGTGATTTCCAGAGGAATTAAAGAGCCTTTTTCCCTTTTGAGAGTCACACATTGAAGACTAGGCCATTGAAAAGCAACCACAAAAAGGAGGAAATTAGAAAGTCAGCACACATGCCCAAGAAAGGCACAGGCTCAGAAAAGACCTGAAAAAATCATAAATTCACACCTCAGGCTGACCTCAGCACAGAGACCACAGACAGCAATAAAAAATATGCAGAAATCAAAACTGAAAAAACAAAAAACCCTGGGCAAGGAGGAGAATCTGACTTGCAGAGTTACCACAGGAAGAAGAAAGAATCAGTGAACTTGAAAATAGGACAATGGAAATTATTGAGTCTGTGGAACAGAAAAGTGAACAAAACCTGAAGGACATCATGAGGCAGACCAAGTGCTTGTACATTGTTGAAGCAATGGAATAAGAGAGAGAAAAAGAGGCAAAAAGATGATTTGAAGAAATGACATCTGAAAACCTTCCAAATTTGATGAATGACATGAATATAAATATCCAAAAGGTTTAATAAAATCCAAGTATGATGAACTCAAAGAGACCTACACCAAGACATACTATAATCAAATTATCAAAAAGCAAAAAGAGAATCTCACAAGCAGCAAGAGAGAAGCAACATGTCATACACAAGAGATTCTCAATGAGATTATTATCAAATTTCTAATCAGAAATTTTTATGGTCAGAAAGCAGTGAGCTGAAATATTCAAAGTGCTAACATTAAAACAGAACAAAACTGACAACAAAACAAAACTGCAACATTATCTGGCAAAACTGTCCTTAAAAAGTAAGGGAGAACTTAAGACATTCCCAGATAAACAAAACCTAAAGGAGTTTGTCAACACTAGACTTCTCCTAAAAAAAATTATAGAGAAGCATTTAGGTTAAAATGGAAGGATGCTAGACAGTAAATCTAAGCTGCATAAAGAAAAGAGATCTCAGTAAAGGGCAGTGTGTAGGCAATTATAAATTCTACTATTATTATAATCTTTGTTTTTTATGTGACTTAAGCAACTATTGTATTAAAAAAACTAATTAATAATCTAATAGCTAGTATTATAATTTTGGTTTGTAACTCCACAACTTTCATTCGGTGCAGTCTCTGCCCCTTTCAGTGCAAATTGACTATATTTCTGCTGGTATAACATTTTTAAAAGCTGTGTGGTCTCCTTGGTATATAGTGGAAATTGACACCATTAGACAAGAGGTTCATCCATGAATCTTTCCCAGATAATCCTATTTCTATTCCTTGCTTCTGCTAAAATTGTCTAGTATATCCATGAATCATATTCTTAATCTCTTCAGTAAAGGTTATTCAGCCATGCCCTTGATATTCTCTCTACACCATACTTTTAATAGTAATCTTCTAATTTTGTCATTTTTTAAAATCTGGATAATCTGAGAATTTCTTAATTCTTCAAGTGCTGGTTATTTCTTTCATCTTTTTTCCTCACTCACTATTTTGCTTAACAGTTCCTCAATTTATCTCTTTCGTCTAGCATTTTACCATAAGCAGCAAGAAGAAACCAGGCTGTACCTTCGACACTTCACTTGAAAATCTCTTTAGCTAAAAATACTCACATTTATTGCTTACAATGTCTGCTTTCCACACAATTCTAGAACATAATTCAATCAGGTAGTCTTCCACTTTATGACAATATTTCCTTTTCTGCAATTCCAGATATCATGTGACACATTTCTTTCTGAGCCATCACCAGAATCACCTTTATCATTCACATTTCCACCAGCAGTTTTTATGACTATATATTTTTTCTCAACAAGAATAGCTTTCTCTAACATGCTCCTAATTTCCTTCTGAGCCTTCACCAAAAGGACCTATAGAGTGTGTATTTCTGCCTACAATCTCTTCAAGAAAATCCAGCCTTTTTCTATCATGTACCTCAAAATTCTTGCAGACTCTACTAATCATCAAATCCAAAGGCATTATTTCCACATATTTAAGTGCTTGTTAAAGGAGAACCCCACTCCCTGATATCAAGTTCTATATTGGTTTCCTTGCGCTGCCATAACAAATTAGCACAAACCTGGTGGCCTAAAGCAACAGAAACATATTTTCTCACAGTTCTGGATGTTTGAAGTCTAGAATCAAAGTGTTTGCAGATCTGTGTTTCGTCCTGTCACCTAGAAGATGATTATTTGACTCTTCTACCTCCTGGTGGCTGCCTGGCATTGATTGGCATGTGGCTGCATCACTCCAATCTCTGCTTTAACCACTTCGGTACAAGCATCAACTATAGTCAATAGCCACAGAGGAACATGCACAGCCCAGCGTCGACTTTAGCCAACAGCCGTGATATGAAGGCGCACAGCCGACCATCGATTTTAGACGTTAATAACAAAATTTCCACAACAGTACTCTGAATCGAGGCAATACAACCCTTGTACTGCATTAGAAAATCTCATGCGTTTTAGAGAAAGACATTTTCCAGCACCTCACAATAGTGATAAAACAAAAAGGAAAAATCCATTAAGAAGATGTATTGCATGCTCAAAAAATAATAAAAAGGTGTAGTACTAGATACTATTGTAAACAATGTAATGTTGGCCTATGAGTAGCCCCATGCTTCGAAATTTATCATACCAAAGAATAAAATTTATTGTAATATTCAAAAACTTGCCTTATTTCTTTATGATATGAATGAAATAAAACTATAATTTTGAATTGACTTCTCTAATTTTTCATTTTTCAAAATAAAATTGTGAACATTTAAAAATAACATAATAAAAACATATATGTATATGTTACCTATTCTGATTGACATTACAAGTAAAGCTGCCTGTAAAATAAAACAAGCTTTCAGTGCTTTAAAGCTTTCCTCATCACACAAGAGCAAAATGGATTCATATTGAAATGGCATTGCCTTTTCCTCAGTGTCTACTCTCTCTCTGCCTCTCCCTTTTAAGGTTACATGTAATGGCATTTAGGGCCCATCCAGATAATGCAGGATTATCTGCTCATTGCAAGATCCTTAACTTGCATCACATCTGCAAACATACTTTTTAAAAAAAAAACCAACATTCACGGTTTCCAGGAATTTGACCTGAATATCATTATTAAGCCTACCACCACATCCATGGAAAATATTGGTCTGTCATTTTTATATTTTGACTAATTTTGTCTGATTTTATTATCAGAATAATACTAGCTTCATAAAATAAGTTCGAAAATTTTTTTATTCTTTTCTATGCTCTGGAAGAGATTGCATTAAGTTGATGTTAATTATTTAAGTGTTTGCTAAAATTTTCCATTGCAATCATCTGAACTGAAAGTTTCTTTTTGGGGAGTTTTTAAACTATGAATGCAATTTCATAATAAGTGAGTTATAAAGTTGTTTCTGTTTTTTGAGGAATGATTCCATTTTGTATAAGTTGTCAGATTTATGTTGTAGAGTTTTTTGGTGGTATTCCCTTTGATCTTGGTGATGTCTGACAGGTCTATAGTGATATTATTGATTTTTTAAAAAAATCAGTGTTTATTAGTTTTTTCTATTGTTTTCTGTTTTCAATTTTATTGGTTTTTGCTGTTTATTATTTCCTTTCTTCTACTTGCTTTGGGAAAAATTACCTTTTTGTAGGTACTTGAGGTAAGAGATTAGATTTGACATTTTTTTCTCTTTACTAATATGTTCATTTAATGCTATAAATGTCCCTTTTCATACTGCTTTAGTTGTGTGCCACAAATTTTGATATTTATGTTTTTATTTTCATTAAGTTCAATGTATAGTGTTATTTCTCTGGAAATGTTGTCTATGATCTGCAGATCATTTAGAAGTGTGTTTGTTTTCAAATGTTTGATGATTTATCTATTACTTTACATTAATAACTAGTTTTATTCCATAATGGTCAGAAAATACATTCTGTGTGATTTCAATACCCTTAAGTTTGTTGGGGTTTCTTTTCTGGACCCAGATGTAGTTTATCTTGGCATACATTCTGTTATCATTTGAAATGATTGTATATACTGCTGTTGCTCGGTGGAGTGTTCTATAAATGTCAGTTGCATCCTGTTAGTTGATAGTGGTGTTTAATTGTCATATCTAATTGCTGATTTAATGGCGACTAGATCCTGGCAAGGATAAAAATCCTGGCTCACTACTTAACCTTCTCTGACACCACTTTGGCAAAGAGGACTAGGGTGCCATCTTAAAACATGATAATGTTTCCTACTTAGCTTTTGCCAGTGTGGGTGAAGATGGGGCCACAGCTAATTTTTTGTTTTGTTTTGTTAGCCATAATAAAATAGTTATATTTTAAGTTTTCTGTTTTCCTAGGTTTTCCCTTTTCTTGTCTTCTAGCTAGAATTAGCAAGATTTTGATGAGGTATATTTTTGTTGTTGTTTTGCTTTGTTTTGTTTTATCTGCATTCATTGGCATTTCTGGGTTGTCATCTTCTCCAACACCCTGTCAGGCATATAACAACAAAACAAAACTCAGAGAACTCACTACCATGTCACTCTTTGTGCCCTGAGATTCTCAGCCAGTTTCCCTTCTTCCCTCTACTTTTCAAAAGTCTTCTTAGGCTTGTTTTATATATAACTTCTCAGGGTTTTTTTTCCTAAAAATTGTTTTGGTAAATGTAATAACAGAAGTGATATAGGCCAGTTCAAAGATGAAACTTTTAGGTCAACCAAGTGATTTCATAACTGCACTTCTCTTTCTTTTTTTTTCTGCTTTTTGCAAACTGATAGGTCAACATGTTGGTCTTACTTTTATGCCAAGACTTTCTGTAAACCTTGACTTCCAAAGATATATAAAAAGAAGTAGAATCTGAGCTCCCATAGATTCTCACATAAAATGAGAATATGTTTGTGTTCAAAAAATACTAGGATTATCTAAGACCCTTTAAATTGAATTTGTATCACGTAATTTTGTCTACAACGAAAGCTGTGTTTGACATGATCATGCAAAAGCTTGTGCATAATGTTCATAGCACCTTCATTTGTAATTGCCAAAAACTGAAAATAACCCACTGGCCAATAACAGGTAAATGGACAAACTGTGATAATGCTGAATAATGTAATATTACTATCAAGAAAACTGAATAAGCTATTGATATCAACACCAGCCTGAAGGAATCTTTCACAATTATGCTGAGTGACAAAGCCAGTCAAAAAATGATATGTACATCCTGTGTGGTTCCATCTATAGATTTTTTAGAAAATGCTAACTAACCTATAGTAGTAAAAAGCAGAACAATGATTTCCTGAGCAAGGATAGGCCAAAAAGGAGTGATTATGAAAAGTTACAAAGAAACTTTTGAGGTAATAGATATGTTATTTTAAAGGTGGTGATAGATGAATATCTATATAATTCCAAATTTGCCAAGCCATAAAATTTACATTTACTTTATTATATGGCAATTATACCTCAATAAAGTTGATGAAAAACAAGCCAAATAAGAGTTAAAGTCTACATTGTCAAAATAACAAACAAATTGTTTTGAAGACCTGAACTTTTTATTACATCATTTAACTTCTTTCCATCACTTTGGAATCTTGAGTTCTTGCTCATTTTTTAATTGCCTAAAAATGTGCCTTACAATCTTTATTCATATGAGTTTGCAGCACACTTAAAAATAATGTGAAAACCGAATTACAGCAAGAACTTCATCATTTTGTCAATATCACAACATAAAATACAAAGTGCAAGCAGGTGGAAAAGGTGTTAATGGGTTTTTAGAAAATGCATGTATAAAAATAACCCCAAAGCTTTATTATTATCAAAATTATAGAAGTACAAACATTTACACAGCTGTATCAGGATGCAATATGCTGTTCATTTACATCCTAACAGTATTGAATATGTTTATTTTTTAGTTTAACAAGCCTGGGAGAATTTTCCGGCATTGTTCCTTTTTTTTCCTCCACATTAATGTATGGAAATGTACACGTAAGACTTTTATGTTAAAACCTAAAAACGTTTCACATGAAAAAAAGTGCCAATAGCAATTTTCTCAAATAAAGTATAAAGAATAAAAGTCACATGACTCTCCTGAAATACATGCCCTGAGAGCTGAGAGCTACTGGAGAACACACTACCAAAACTCTTCTGGTGATCAGGCAGCAATCTGTGTGATTTTTTAAATGACAGGTGACCATGATAGAGCTATAAGCAGTATTTACAGGATGTCGTAATTCTCTCCTAAATGCCTTTGTTTGGCATCCAAAAAGTAAAAAACCAAAAATCCTGTCTGCTTAAAATTAATATAGCTCTTATAAGCTCTAGACATTTTGTGTTAAAAATATCTTCCCTGAATATCTTCATTAAAATGTATTAATATGAGAAATATTATATTTACACACTATTGGTAGTGCTTATTATATTCCATGCATCATTCTAAGTGCTATGTAGGTATTAATTCTCTCAATCTTAATAAAACCACTATGAAGTGGATAATAGTATTATTCTAATTTTAACAGATGCAAAATCTTTAGCACAGGGAGGTTAATATAAAAGATTGTTATGAGTTGAATTGTGTTCCCCGTACCCCAATTCACACGTTGAATTCCAAACTTCCTGTACTTTAGGATGTGAATTTATTTGGCAATCAGGTCCCTGCAGAGGTAATTAGTTATGATGAGGTTATACTGGATTGGGTTGGGTCCCTAATCCAATATGACTGCCATTATGATAAAAAGGAGAAATTCGGAGACAGACACACATGCAGAAGAACAGCATGTGAAAATGAAAACAGAGACGGCGATGGTGCAGCAGAAGCCAAGAAACACCAAAGATTGCCAGGAAACCACCGAAAGCCAGGAGCAAGGCATGAAACAGAATCTCCTTCACACCTCTCAGATGGAACCAACCATACCAACATCTGGGTTTCAGACTGCCAGCTCCCAAACAGCAAGATAATAAATTTCTGTTGTTTAAATCTCTCAGTTTGTAGTGTTTTGTTAATACAGCTCTAGCTAAGTAATACAGAGATAAAATCCAGACCTCTGACTCCAGAGTGCCACTATACTGTGAATTCCCATGACACATTAACTACATTGTAATTCTATGTCAGAAAGGAAAAGACCTGTGTTCAGAGAAGGGGGACTTAGAAATCGATCAGAGAGAGGAAACTTTGGAGACAGGAATATAAGCCTTCAGTACAAATGGTAGGGAGTCCAAGCATGCCGAGTGAAGGAATAACTAGAAATCTCTTGGGTGTTGGCACGGAGTAGGAGAAAGCAAGGAAGGGGAGCTGAGTGGAAAGTAAGAACAATAACACTAAAACAGTAGCAGAATCAATTTACCAAAGCTTCACTTATTTTTCAAATGTGCCTAACAGTTTGGCTTGGCTGTGCCTAAATCCTGGTGTAATGAGAAGTTCAAGAAACAGTCAAAATATATAGATATTTCATTGCAAAACCAAGAGGGTGGCTCGAATAACAGTAAATTGCCTCAGTCACAGAATAGCTCTCATGAATAACCTCAAGCACGGCTGATTCAAAATTTCAGGCCAATTGACCTGAAAAAGTCAATGATTTTTCCTTAAAGATCTTACATCCAGAAACTAACTTGCTCTCAGAATATGTGTCAAAGAAAACACTGTTAACATTTAGTCTTGCCAAAAAGAAATCTAAATTCAATGTATTAATAACACTTTTTATTGTGCTTTTTGTTTTATTGGTAGAGAAACTATTATATCCTTTCTGGAAGCATTGAACTTTTTTTCTTTGCAGGATAAGCAGATATATGAACTGTTTATTAGTACAATTCTGACAGGTACGTGGATAATGAACCTGCTCTGGTTCCACAATGCTGAGTTCAGGAATGTTCTTACAGTCAGGCAGTATTACAGTCGAGTCTTGAGATGATTATTAAAGATGTTAGTTATCGACTCTTATGTTGTACAACGTTTAACCCCTATATTAATGAAGTACACAGGGTCTAAGTCAGGTGGTTTCAGCACCTATCTGGATTAGGAAACATGATGGACTACTCCAGCCTTAAGTGATCTAACACTGGATCTGGCCAAAGAAAGTTATGCTTCTAACAATTCTTATTTGACTTTTACTCACCAAGACTTTATCATCTAAACTATGCATTTGTTTTAGTAAGAATTTTGGAGAACAAGAAATTCTTCTCTCTCTCTCTGAAAATGTTGTTGCTCTCTATGCTACTGCATATTCTGATTGCAATACAAGGAAAAACATGTCCTATTCGTTCCTTGACTAAAGAAATCAAACCTTCTTAGACACAAAGGTGGCAATGGTTAAAGTGTGAATAAAGGGGCACAGTATCCATGACAGAGAACTACCCTGTCTCAAATTGTAGCTCTGCTGTAAACCATCTAACTACGTATAGAATGTTATTTCACAGGAAGAAAAAGAATCATTGAGTTTAATTTAAGAAATGCTTCTTATAGCAGAAGAAAAAAGTGGTGTTATAACCAGGTAAAATTATTTAAAATGCTTTAACCAACTTTCACATTGTTGCCTACAAAGAAAAATTTTAGATCTCTAAATATCATAATTGTACCAGTACTCAACTTTTTGTTTGAATTTCTATTTCTAGTTTTAATAATATAAAAGGTTTCTAAAATGCCATATCTACCCAGTAAAATATTAACTTTTAAGCACACGCGTGTGTGATTTTTACAAAATAACATAGCTCAGTGCCCTAAATAATTATTTTTAGTAGCTCTGGATATTGAGGAATTAGATTTTATATTTTCAATTGCTTAAGAGAAAGGAAGGAATGGGCTTTTATGAAGTTAAATTTTCTAGATGGAAAAGCATATATGCAAAAATAGCTTCAAATATGAAATAAATTAAATTTCCATTTGGAATTGCCTCATATATAAGTAAAGATTTCTTCAAAATTAAACCATAATAAAGAAATCTCTCTTTCTCTCTGTCTCTTTCCATGTGTGTGTGTGTGTGTGTGTGTGTGTGTATTATGGAAAATGGTAAATTAGAGCTAATATTCATTCATGTTTAAGTTTTCTATATTGAACTACACTTAGGGATAATGAGCCTGTTTCTTTTAAGACTATTAACACATAAATACAAATTATTCACTGAAGCTATGGTGGAAATGCATGATTAATGAGAATTGGTTTCAAATGTCACAATATAATGATTCCATTAAGTGAGGAGAATGTAGATGGTGGGAGCATTTTAGACACACACAAAAAATGAAAGAAATAAGAAGATCATGAGCAAAATAACAAACATCCATCACTCCAAGCTGCTAGCTTTGACTAAATCTTAACTAAAAGCAATACTAAATGAAGATGAGAATAATTAAATATGTTCCCACTTTACCTTGATGCATAGGCTCCGTAAGTCCTTGGGTCATTGTGTCTACATCTGGTAAATAACGTCTACTGCAATTTATATATTTCACCAAAAGGGTACGGTTTGTGTCTGCAGGTGAGAAAGCCACTACAATGGTCAGAGAAGACTAAATAGAAAAGATGAACCTTCCATTCCCTAATACTTTACCAAACACCACTTCTATGATATTTATTCTTCTTTCAATTTAGAGAGTGGGTGGGGAGACATTTGTTAAACATCTGGTCAAAATAACTCTTAATATTCTCTTTGCTACTAAAGTCTAGCAGTAACCCCAAAGCTGTGAGCTAACAACATAAAGGCAATATATATTGATTGCCACATTACAACTGCAATAATCGGTGTGTAAAGGCAAACATACATGGTTTTCCAGAGCAGTACTGGCTTTCATCTCATGCCAGCCTGTATTAATTTCTCTGGCTGTCAACAGGCTTTTATGAAGCTTTTAGGTACTTATTAATACTTTACTGTGTTTTCCAGTCATTGATTTAAAATTGATTATAATCTTATAACCTTGCTCACAAACTATTATTAGTATAACCAAATAACATGTAAAATTTTCCTTGCTTTTTCTCTATTATTTATTTATTTACATTTTTATTTTTATTGTTGATGTTGTTTTAGGGTTCTACATTATTGCCAGTGATAGGGGAAATAGTGTATTCCAGCATATTATTTTAATGTAATATTCCCTAAAGCTAAACTTTTGTGAGGGTATTCATGAACTTGAACAATCTAGTACTGCTCAGTAAATGAGGGAAATTCAATGAAGATATAAAAGTGAAATTTAGTTATAGAATAGGGTGTAAATTTCAGAATAAAGATGCAACTTTTATTATTTATAGAAATTTAGTTTTGTTGAGGTAGAGTGAAAAGCATTCCATTTATTAAGAAAATTTGGCCTCAAATCCCAAATCAGCTAGTTGTTACATGTGAGTTCTGGACAAACTCCTAAACTGTGGTTAAGTTGAGCCATCTGTAAAAACGGGGATAATATGCTTGTTTAACTTACTTCTTGCTGCTGTTAGTGTGATCAGTGGAGAAAACGAATGCAAGGTCACTTTGTAAATTCTAAAGAAATATATACTAAAAGTTGTTATGAGCTTTGATTAATGCTTTTGATGAATCAGCTATATTGTTTTCTTGTGCAAAAGGTCTGAGTTATATTTTTTAAAAATTGACATGACAAGTGAGATGAAGCTACATCTTTAGCCTAGAGAATGTCTCAATAAATCAAAGGATAAATGACCAATGATGAAATCTATTCCAATGTGACAAAAATTTTCTCTATTCTATTGATTTTTTAAAGCAATTTATTACTCTTTAGGTACCAGTTGGAGTTAAGACTTTAGAATCATCTTCTTAATTGCAGAAGAATATCAGCTTCATGAGGGTGATGTAGCCAGTATGAGTAATTTTCGTTTTATTTCATTACATTTAAGGAAAATTCTTATAACTTGTGTCACATTTTAACAAAAATCTAAACAGAAATATGAGGAAAATGAGAATAAGATTTGTGGGTTACATCTCAATTTACTAAGAGAACTTTAATCATTTAACAGGAATGAGTAAATCTGTAAACTAATTTTTTCTAAAAATATCTTCTCAAATGGAGAGTCTTCTAATAAATAGAATGCATTTTCAGTATTATAAACATTTTAAAGCTTTAAAGATAAACTGGTATATTTAAAAATTATTTTGAAATAATACAAATGTCATGTTAGCTAAACCACAAAACTTCATATTAAAATACTTATAGACATTTTTGTTATGGTATAGAAAATATTCAGAAGGGAATTGTGGTAATCTTATTGAAATTCAGAATTTTCTTAAAAGTAAATTATGAAATATCAAATAATAAAAAATGAAAGCAATATCACTTCTCATTTCTTCGGTTATACTATAATCTCTAATGTTGTTATTTTATGCTTTTGTTCATAGCAATTTTTGATTAATGCAATATACTTGACCATTTAATCTTTATTTTTAAAGTAGTTATTGCCAAGGAAACAATATTTATCTGCAGATAATTAATACAAATATATAAAGATGTATTTTTTTTATGAAATATGAAATGAATATTTAGGGGATTAAACTGGGATAATTGAAGGTACTTTGTGAGAGTACATTAAATCCTAAAGAATTTACAAAGAAATTAATTTCATATTTTACTAGAATATATATTGAATCACATGAGCTACATTCCAGAGAGTATTGAATGCATTGTTTTATTATAACTGGAAGAAAGAGAAGCAGAAGAAAAGGAAGAGAAATTGACTTAAATAGAAAGTCACTGCAAAATTCTTAGAACATATACTGAATACTGATATGCTTTTTCCTCAATCTTGTTTTATTACTACTTGGAAATATTAAGGCTTGCTTTCAGATGACCAGTAAATGGTAGCATTTTATAAGGCAATTAATTATTTTTCAATGTGACATCATATATTTGACCCTTATAAAAAATAATAATTAAAAATGTGGCTGCTGTACTTTCTGATTTTATGTTCTAATATGGACCAAATTAACATTTAATCATGTGAAAATTGTGTGTTAAGAACCCTAAAATATTGACTAAATATATAAATAAATAAAATAATTAGACACTAATTGTTTTAATTTATTTCTATTCTGTAACAGCCAAAAACTGCCCAATGTGGAGCCAGAGAGTGAAGACAAAAAAAGACCTTGGAAATGTCTGATGCAGAAGGGAAGCATGAACCCGTGGAGAAGTATTCTTGGGCTTGTACTGAAGGATGCAAAGCAGGTTGACCCCCAGAGAGGGACTCCACTCCCATGATGCTTTATAGTTATAAGAAAATTACAAGGGATCAGGAAGCAACGAATTCGTTATCTTATAACAGGAGCCTGTGGCCAGGGCATGGCTGGAGAGGAAAAAGGAGCTCGATAGTAGGAACAACATTAGCACCCAGTGAATTCCTACAAAGCTACTGTCAGCCAGAGACTGAGTCTCTAAGACAAAACAGTTATGCTGGGTAGGAAACCTGATGTGAGCATCGCGAGCACCCAGCAGACTATGCTTTATATCCATTAGGGGGATTTTTTAAATAAAGATCGATGATAGAATTATTTCACTTCTGAAAAATCGACACGACGTAGGATCAAGAATCATGATTCATAGACCATAGTTACTTCATCAATATTTGTAGTAACAAACCTAATACTCAGAGACCCAAATGGGGTAATAATATACCCTACTGGGACTGACACAACACCTGAAAATTAAATGCATGGAATATTTAAATTAGCAGGATTTTCTGTGGTTCCAAGGACCACTTAAAAAAAAAATTTTTTTTGCAGTAAATAAGCTGCTCTGTGTTATGTTAATATGAACATTTAAAATACATTCATATTTTATTTACTATTATGTGAGAAGGTAGGAAGTATTTTAACATTGTAATTTAATTCACCAAGAAAGAAACAGAGAATTTTAGTTTACATTGATTCTCCAACTTCAAAGCCTCTATGCTTTGTTCTCAGACCTTCTTCTAGCATGCTTTATTCTAGCATGCTTTATTCTTGCACAGCCAGAGACGAAAGTAGTATCAATGTTCTTTCGAGTTTGTTCACAGCTGAGTTGTCAATGACCAATTTAATTCCAGTGATAAAGTGCATGTGCTTTACTCCCATCACTATTCTTCTCATTCAAAGAACAAAAATAAATGTGTGGTCTCGGTGTTATTCTGTCTAGTCCAAACCTCAGGACATAATTCCAACACAAGTGCAGAAAATGTGGTCTTGACCTTAAAATAAAAGGAACTGAATATTTCCACACTTGATTTGTGTGAAATGTCAAACATTGTAAACTGCCTATCTACAATCTGCTCCACACACAGAATCCTATATAGTTAGAAACACTGAAGCAGGTGTTTGTTCAACTAGACCAAATATTGGACGCATGACATTGCAGCACATTTCAAACGGAATATAAGCCCGTGGCAGTAGAGTTATCCTAGCAGATGTAGAGATATCACGTATTCAAAGAAGTTCATGTTGTGCCTGCTCCCTGAAATATTCTTTATCTGTGTTCCTAGCTAACTTTTACTCACCATTCAGATGTAAGATTAAATGTGTTTTCTATAGAAGCCTTCCTAGTTCTCATTAGCTTCTCCTAAAGTATTCTATTTTTGTTGTTAATAACATTATAATTTGTAATGTTATCTTTGTTTTGTGGGCATTTTGAATGCGTCTTCGCTAAATTGTAAGCTCCATCAGGTCAGATTAATATATACATGTTCACTGTAGTTCATTCAGCTCCTAGAAAGGGCCATTCACATTCTAAACTGACAATAAATATTTTGGCCAAATAAATGCAGCCATTAGGGGTATAGTAAGCATTGAGATATCTTAATCAGCATCTCAAGAGCACTGGCTAACTCTAGCTATGGCAAGACATAGATGCTGACTTCAATGAGTTTGTCCAAGGAATTGTTGAAGAATCCTAATTTTAGACAAATTGTTTTCTTGTGAGAGACAAAGGTTAACTCAGGGTGTGAAAATGTGACCAATATATCTTTCCAAAAAATCTGGCTTTTTTTTATTTGGCTTACCAGACAAAACAGAATGTGTCTTTCAAATGCATTGAATTAACAAGCCCAAGAGAACCCATTCTCATTTAGCCTTGTATTCTGCCCTCTTTTTATACCTGGAAACAGGAATATTTGAGATTGTGAAAGGATAAGAATGTGTTAGTCTTTGCTGAATTCAAAGGGGCTCTTTAGATTTCTGAGAATAGAAGCCTTCAGCAGAACTTCCTAGAGTATTTATTATGTGTCAGTATTGAAAACCAGCAGCAAACTCCTACCAGCTGTATTACTTTGACTTTAATGTAACAGAAAAGCTGTTGTGCATGAGGAATTACACTGTTGTAACCAATATTATAATTAGGATAGAAAGGAGATACATTAGATTCACATTTAGAAAAAAGCTGCAGAAGATTAATTACAGTATATTAAAATTCTAAGTTCATCATCATTTAAATTTTTTTTCACTTGATGCCAGAATGGAAGGATTCCAATAAATTGGTGAGATGAATCCAGCATACCCTAATCTACCATGCTAAACTCATTCAAACTTAAGGACCCAAATGTGTTATAAAGCATAATTACTTGAGAGTTAAAATCTTAAGCAAGACTGAAATTCAAATTAAAATCACCAAGGATCATATATAAATAGAGAATATAATCCAGGAGAATCCTTACACATAAGTCCTTGGCTTTAAATAGTCCAAAATCACAAAATTCACAAAATTATATGGTTCATGTTGTCTACCATAGTTTTAGATGGCTTCTTCCAAATTAATTTTTAAGACATTAAAAGATATGCCCATTTTCATGAGTTTAAACTTATTCATTTTATATTAGCTTTTATATTAGCTGGCAGATGTCACTATAGAGTGTCATCTGAATTTTCTATCCAATTATGCATGCAAACAGAGAAGCCAGCAAGAATGTTTTTAAGGTAAGTACACAATGCTGCCTTTTTATTTTTATTAGACTAATTAATATAATTTCATACAGTACCATTTGTGACATAAATTTTAAATAACAAGCTGTCAATCATTAAAACATAATAATAATGATAGAGTGTCTTAGTGATCTTATCCAAAACTAGAACCTTAGACTTCTGAGCTCCATTTAGCTTTTTAAATAATAAATCAGTGCTTTTTCAAAGATAATCATGAAAGTTTTTCCTGTGAGAATAACATGATGAAAACAAATGGGGTCAAAACTGACAGTGGAAAGAAAAATAGTAATTCACCATTGAGAAAGCTATTCTGAAATACAATCTTCATTTTCAGCTAAACTTCTCAGGTGAAGCTTTAAAAATTCTTGGTTTGCTTGCTTTGTGCTAACAGAGGATGGGGGCGAATTAAACCTACTCTGTCCTCAGCTGCATGCACTACGTATGAAAAAAAAATCCTCTGACACTAGCACTTCATTATTTTTCTTACTTATCTTTAATACCCATAGCTTAATTTATCCTGGAGTAATTATAGCTCAACGATCAGCTAATTAGTAGTAGTCATTATCATTTTCATAGGCTTTTTGTAGAGTATTATGTTTGAGTGATTTAATATGCATTGCTTTATAAGCACTCTCTTGCAAGTAACATATAAGCAAAGCCATAGAATGATGAAAGCAAATATCATGTCATGACCATGAAAATCACTTCCTTTTTTTAACCAGAGTTATTAGTCTGAGTAAATTTATATATGTTAGAGTCAAAAGAATAAAAAGCAGCTCTTTAATCTTCAAAAACACATTATCTGTATTTATATGTAATTTTCTAATTTTTCATAGTTCTTCTCACATATGCTTTTTGTTATTCAAATGTTAGAACTTTTCAACTTGTACTTTCATGCTAAGTCAATCAAGGAATTAATTACACTATTGAAAAAAGAATTACGAAGGCTAGAAAAATTAGTTTAGAACTGACTTCACCAGGCAACTTACATTAAATTAAGTAAAATGCTTAATAACTCTGACCTCAATAACCTCATCTTAAAATGGGTTAAATAATTTCTCCTCTGTCTCAGCATGGGTGGAACTTTAAAGAGAAAATGTGTATCTAGAACACAGTCTGAAAAAGCTTTAGATGCATATTCTATTATTTGGCCTGTACTCTAAAATTCAGGCCGATATTTTCAAAATGAACACACCATTTACCTATTAGCATGATTCGTGTTATATCCCAGAAGAGTTAGGTTAATTTGACTCTAAAGTGAAAATTTATATGAGAGATTTTATTAGAATTAGGTGATAAACAATGAAAACCACATTTGCCTTAATTTTGATCTGGGGGTCTCAAACATATATTTTTTTAAATAGACTTGATTTTTTAAATAAATGTACACATAAAAAGTCAAACACTGATGTGTTCCAAATATTTACATAATTCAAATTAGATTAGGTCTCTATGGTCAGGCTCTGTTCTCACCTGGAAACCAGTCTCAGCTCATCATCCCAATAAAAAGACACACACACACATACACACACACACACACACACACACACACACACACACTCACACACACGCCCACGCACGCGCAAACACACTTTTGTGCATGTGTGCAGATAGAATTACAAAGCACTGATAAAAAGTACAGAAATTACTGAAGATTTTGTGAAAACTGAAAGAGAAAATTATAACAAATGCCAATATCCAATATTCTAAAATATTTTAATATATCTAGTATTTCTCTGTGTAGCTCTTTCTCCTTGCCTACACCAGCAATGAAGACACGTCATTGCAAAGTTTTCCTCACCCATGATTTCCTGCTATGTGATGATCCTATCCTATTCTCTTCCTGTTTAGTTTCTTACAGCTGTTCCAGGTTGCATCTTTCTTTTCAAACTGAGATCATCAAACAAAAGATCTTCCTTTGGAATCACCGAGGTTAAAAGTCTTAGAAATTGGGAAATAACATTATTTAGGGTATTTATTTAAATAAAGATGAGAGAGGATATACAGCTTCCTCCTTGCCTAGCACCGGTTCATAGAAATAACAAAAAATGAAAGTAGTTAAAATGATATTAATGCAAGAAAAAATAGAATTGAGGGTGAAAAGCATAAACAGTAAGAGAGAAATAAGTTTTTTAATTGTATTTTTATTTGTATATATTCATGGGTTGCAAGTGCAATTTTGTTACATTGATATATTTCATTGTGGTGAGAAATAAATTTCTTGTGAATCAAAGAAGCAACTCCTCAGGTAATATAAGTACTTATGAATCTTTAAGTAATAAATAATTTTGATATGAACCGTAAACTTTTTAAAATAAAAGAACAAATTGATAAAGCTATAAACACAGTGGGAAATTTTAACATAACTCTCTTATAAATCAATAAGTTAAAGTAGATATGTAATAAATATATATTTATAAAATTTAAATTAAATAATTAACAGTTGTTCCAATCAAAATATATAGATTTTTGTACTAAACAGAAAAAAACCACAATCATTACAAATTTTCATGGAAAAAAAACCAAACTATCATGTACAAACCATCTTCACTAACCAGAATACATTAAAAACAAATTATAACAATAACAATTTTACTGCATATCAAAGCAATTTTTTGGTTAAAGAGGAAAGATTAAAATGTGTGTGTTTCTTATAAATATATTACTATTTAAATCCTCAATACCAAGCTATGTAAATTGGGGTAAAAAATACTCGGGGGAAATTCATATCTTTTAACATATCTATTCTAAAAGAAGATATATTCAAAGTATATGAATTAAAATTTCAATTTAAGAGGCCAGAGAACTTTAAATTAAATATAAATGTAATGTTGAAAATGAATGGAATGGCTAAAAGTATAAATTAATGACCTTAAAATAACTCACCTCCAATTAGATTTAATATAAAAACCTCCCATTTTATTGTGGTAAAAAATACATAACAAATTTATCACCTTAACCATTTTTAATTGTACAGTTCAGTAGTTAAGTATGACATTGTTGTGATACAGATCTCCAAAACTTTTTAACCTTGCAAAACTGAAACTCCATACCAATTAAATGTGTTTCCCTCCTCCCACCCCCCACAGCCTGGTAATCACCATTCTACTTTCTGTGTCTATGAATTTTACTGTTTTGATATTTCATATAAGTGAAATCATACAGTATTTGTCCTTTTGTGACCAGCTTATTTCTCTTAACATAATGTCTTCAGATTAATTCATGTTGTAGCATGTAACAGGATTTCCTTACTTTTAAATGCTGAAATGCATTGAATGTATATACCACATTTTATTTATCTATTTATTCATCAATGGGCATTTGGGTTGTTTCCATCTTCTACTTATTGTGAATAATGCCGCTATAAACATGAGTGTACATATATCTTTTCAAGACCCTGCTATTAATTCTTTTGGATATATATCTAGAAGTAGAATTGTTGGATCCTATGATAGGATTTAATATTTTAATATATTAACATTTCCTCAAAATAGTGTTTCCCGTAGCTATGGCATCATTTAACTATCTCACAGTATACAGGGTTCCAAATCTCCATCTCTTTATCAATAGTTGTTATGTTCTGGTGTTTTGGGTTTTTTATTGATAATAGTCATCCTAATGGTTGTGAGGTAATAACTCATCATTTTAACTTTATTTTTCTGATGATTAGTGGTGTTGAGCATCTTTTAATATGTTTGACATCCATTTGAATATAACATTTGGAGAAATGTCTATTCAAGTCCTTTGTCCACTTTTTAATTGTGTTATTAATATTTGACTTTTTGTTGTTGAATTGTGGGAGTTCCTTCTATATTTTGGATATTACTCCTTACCAGACTTATGATTTGGACATATTTTCTTCCATTCCATAGGTTGCCTTTTCACTGTTGAATGTGTCCTTTTTTGTTTGATGTAGTTCCATTTGTCTATTTTTGCTTCAGTTGTCTGTGCTTTTGAAATCATATTAAAGGAATCATTGCCAAATTCTATACCATGAAGATTTGACCCTATATTTTTTCTAGAATTTTCAAAGTTTTGAGACTTACATTTTTGCATATTAGTATAAGAGAAGAAAGGGTTCACCTTCATTTTTTTGTGTATGAATATCCAGTTGTCCCAGAACTCTTTGTTGAAGAGACTGTCTTTTCTTCCACTGATAGTCATGACAACATGATGAAAATCATTTGACCATATATGTAAGAGTGCATTTCTATTCTATTCCATTGGTCTATGTGTCTGTCTTTATTCCTGTACCACACTTGTATTTTGGTAACAGATTTTCCAGTTTTACTTCCACTTTCTTTATCTATTTTTTTTCCCAAGAGATTGGCTTAACAAAAAAACAATGAGTGGCATAAATACAGAAAAGTTTTATTGTATAGTTACCATAGTTAATATCAAATTTTGTCCTACTTTTAAAAATTAATTCATTAAAAGTATCACAAGTTTTTGAGAAAGAACTAAAATGGTAAACCACTGCTTTAGAAGTTTAGCTGATAAGAAACCCAAACAAATTGGTCCATCTCGACATCTAGAATAAAAAGTTTGAGAGAGGAAAGTCCTTGAAGTCCTGCAGATTTGTTTTCTTCTAAGTATATTCTCTGATAACTGTCAAGCTTTGGGATGAGAGGACTAAAAAGGGAGATGAGAAATACTTTCATCTTCAGTTACCAATTCTTGAAACAGAGAAATAGGAATGTACCGCCGGAGATTGTGCTGGTAGGGGAAAGTAAATCAACAGAAAAAAAATTAACCCTGTGTAACTATATTTTCATTTGTGATTATTAATTTTTGTTTTTATAGTCTTCTCTGAAAAAAAAGAATGCCCTTGCAGCACTATAATTTGTGCAAGTTAATTGGATTTTTTCAATATAGTATTCAGAGGACAATGTCTTGAAAATAAATTTTATTAGGGATAGTCATCTTCCAAGTGGAAAATTAAAAGTATGTAATTGAGATATAAAACTTCCATGAATATATACACCAGAACACTCACATAAAAAATTTTAAATCCATGTGAGTGTATCTATGTATATGTATGAGTGCGAACTTTCTTCTTTAAAGATGAATGTATGTAGCTGTGATCTCGCATAGCAGAATATCAACATGTATGGTCCAATTGTTTGATTTTCTTAACTTAAAAATGTCATTATTTTCACATGATCCAAAATACATTAGACAGACCTTGAGATAATTTCACTAAATTGTGAAATAATTGACTTCTATGTTTTAGACATGTTGAGGGAAGAATTTAACCTTAATGAAATAGACCAATTAAATTAAAGAGAGAGGTTAGCAATAAAGCCCAGATTCTCTAAGGCTTTAAGTATCATACAAAGAAAATCTTTTTTCTGGCTTAGCTTGAAATCATGCCTTTCTATTTTTCTGAGTAGAAGAGTGAGAGTGGAAAAGCAAATATTCCCAAACATTTTTTATAAAATTAGCTCCATATAAGATTACCGATTGTAAATGTTTTAATATTTTGAAAATACCTATGAATATATTTTCAACATAGAACTTTAAAAAAAAATGAAATAGAAGGAAGGTCCACATGAGAACCACCGTTATCAGGAGCTGGAGCCATGGACATGGGAAAGACAGGTTGACAGACCACAGCATAGGCTGGTGCCTAAACTGTAGCTACATAGTCACTGATGATTGCCCCTTATGAACTGGGGTCTGTAAAAGGCAAGCTTCTTATGCATCAGAGATAGGGGCTTTTCTCAGAATTAACACCATGATAGTCCAGGTATGGGACCATACAGAGCCTGAAGGAACTGATATCTTCTATTCATAAATACAGATGTCAATTAGATATGCAAAATTTTAACTTCTAATAATATCACCCCCACAAAACAAATAGATAATTTTAAAGTGCTAATTTCCTAGGAATCATATGGACACAAGCACCTATAATCTATAGGCAATTTAGAATAAATTATTATTGTGTTTCTGGCCAATATGGAATAATAGACAACAAATTTATGCCCTTACCTGAAAAAACGAAAAGACCAGATAAAATATATGTGATAATGATTTTCAAGGTATTCCATATCACACCATAAACCACAGTGAACCCTGAAAGGAGAAACAAACAAGATGAGCCCTATGATTGTCTCAGCATATTGCCGTAGAGAGTTTTTCACCACACAGTACAAGGAAGGGTCTAGCAGTTTCCGTAGATGAAAATGGGAATTTGAGAAGGCCAAGGAGACTAGAGTGTGCAGGGAAGCATACTGGACAAGAGAGAACTGGGAAGAGTGAGAACTTAAGGGTTACATGGTTTCCCCCAAGGGTTCACCTGAGTATTCTTGAGTATTTGCATGTCAAGAAATTGCCCCAGGCCAGGGAAAGAACCACCTGAAAGGATTAGAATGAAAAGATGTATGAATTCACAAATGGATGCTACTATTTTCTGTTCCCACAAGCCAAAGTAGATAATCCCATAATTTATGAAACATTGAGTAGAATACACAGGATGTTTTTGCCCCAGTAAAGGAAAAAAATAGCGGCAGATTATCTGCCGGTCCAGTACAACCTAGTAAATAATATAATAATGACCCAAAAGATCAAAGTAAATTTCAAGTAACTTTATTATGTCACAGAATAAAGCTCAAGAATATTTATAGTACACAAAAGGTAAAATTTATAGTGGCTGATAGCCAGAAAAACTTACCAGATATGCAAAGAATCTGGAAAACATGAGACATATTGAGTAGAAAAATCGACCTAAACTGACTGGCACATTTGATATAATTAAAGACAAAAAAATATAAACAGTTATTATAAGTGATTTCCATCTGTTCAAAAAGCTAGAGGAAAGACTATGTAAAGTAGAAATAAGGAAAATATTTAAAAACCCTACATTTAAATGCTAGAGATGAGAAATATAAAATAAAAAAAACTTAAAAACTGTATGGGATTCATGGCAGAATAGACACTGCAGAAGAGAAGACAAAGTGAACCTGAAGTTACAGGAATCAAAGTTTTCCAAAGGAAACTCACAGAAAATTAGCCTGGAGAAAGAAAGAGGAACAGACCATCAGTAAGCTATGGAAAAAAGTTTAAGAGCCCTAATGTAGGGCTTCAACATATAGTGAAGTCCTCGAAATGTATGACAGGTATCAGCTAACAAAACAAAATTTGAATAAATAAAGGTTAAAATAATGTTCAGGGATGATGAAAACCCACAGAGCCAACCAGCTAAAAAAACCCAAGCAGAAAATTTTAAATGTGACCAGAGGATGGGAGAAAAAGGGTTCATCACATACAGAGAAGTAAAATAAGGGTGGCAGCCAATTTTTCATCAGAGCAATGCAATCCAGAATAAAAAGAAGCGATGTCTTTAAAGCACTGATATGAAAAAATCTATCAATTCTATATTCAGTGAAATATTTTTAAAACACAAAGCAAAATAGAGATTTTTTCAGCATGGAAACATTGACAGATTCATCATAAGCAGACTTGTACTAAAATAAACATTAAAACACACTTTTAGGCAGATGGAAAATGATACAAGATGGAAATCTGGTTCTACATAAAGGGTGAGCAATTCCAGAAATGGTAGCCACATAATAAATGTAAAAAGCTTCATGTTACGTGAATTTTCTAAAGAGACAAATGACTGCCCGAAGAAAAACAACAATAATTTGTAGAGCTTATAATAAAGGTAGAAGTAAAATAAAATGTATGACAAGAATATCACAAGGTGGGGTGCAAAACGGAAGTATATTGTTGTACATTTTACTAAAGAAGAAGTCAAATAATATCACTTGAAGGTAGATGGGGATTAGCTACAGTTGCATACTATAAACTACAAAGTAACTGCTAAGTTAACAAAACAAAGAACTATAGTTAATATACCAGCAAAGGTGATAAAATGAAATTATCAAAAAATAACCAAAAGACAGAAGAAAATGAGGGGAAGAAGAAAAAAGAACAGATGGGACAAATAAACAATAACAAGATTATAAATTTAAATGTGACTATCACTAATCACATTACATGTACATTGTCTAAACAACTAATGTGCAAAGATTGTAAGACTAGATTTTTTTAAAAAAAGCAAGATTCAACTGTATACTGCCTACATAAATATAACTATAAATACTGAGACCCAAATAAGTTAAAAGGATGGAAAATGTATACCACATTAACACTAATTAAGGTCTATGGTGGTTATGTTACTATCAGAAAAAAAATGAGGTTTCAGAAGAAAGAATATTACCATGGATAAGGAAGGTCATTTTATAATCATAAATTCATCAACTTTAAAAAGTGGTGCAGTAATCCTAAATGTGTATGTGCCCAATTACATACGTTACAGTTCTAAATCATTTTCAACTTATGGAGGCTTGTTTTATGGTCCAGAATATCTTGACAAATATTTCACGCACTTGAAAAGAATATGCATTGCATTATGCTATTTAGGGGTTCTACAAATTTGTGAATAGACATTTGTGTTCTACAAATGTCTATTAATTCAAGCTGATTGATTTCCATTTACCCTGAAGTTCTATCAGTTTTTGCTTCTGCATTATTTAAGATACTTAAACAGTATGATGAAGGTTTAAAAGTATTGAATGAGTCTTAGTATTAATTGAGCTATATTTTTTGAGATCCTTAAAAACTTTTGAAAGATTAGATTAATATAAAATTATATGATAAATTTCTATATTCTTCCAAAGGGCTTTGACAAAGGTAAAAATAAAAATAGAGATATAGACTAAAGCTGCTTTTAACTAAAAAATAAATAAATAATTAACTTAGTTCCTATAAGAATTGTTAAGAGAGTTTTAGGCAAATACAAAATCTCCATGTTTCCCTTCAAATTTTATGAATATTTTGAGATATTAGGTGTATTATTTAGAGCAGACTAAAATATTTTACAGCTCAAACATAGTAAAAACTGATTTTCTGCTTCTATTACTTGGAATAAGGTGGCAAGCAAGGTAGCCATCATCCACACAATATAACACAGGACTATTCAGGATATTAGTGGCTCCGCCAACTTTAATTGGTATCATTGAAGGTCTTGCTGGGTGCTGTTTACCTTAAAGTCAGCAGAAAGAGAAGAAAAACATGGAGGACCACAGATGGGAGATATTTAGGCACCAAGCCATGAGGTCTACACATCATTTCCATTCACATTCTATTGGTTAGAATGTTCTTACATTCTCACCCTTAACTACAAGCAAGTCCGGAAAATGAAGCATAGCTTTAACCAGAAAGAGAAGGAAATAGGTTTTGCTAAGCTGCTTATCCACTCTGCAAAAATAGGTATCTATTATTATGTATTTTTCAATTTTAACTATAGTATACACATGTAGATACATTCACACACATACATAAAACATGTAAAAATATGTGCAAGATTTAAAAATAATTTGAAAGAGAGCACTGATGTAACCACCACTCAAATCAAAAACAAAACAAAACAAAAAAAACACCAATGTCAGATGTCCTCTGCTTGTCTTTCTAGATTGTAAGATCCCCCCTCCCCACATAGGTAACCACTATTGTGGTTTTATCCTATACTTTTCTTGTTTGCTTTTTATTTTTTTTACATATATCTTAATGCCTATGACTGTGTTGTAAACAATATAGTTTTGCTAAACTTTGAACTTCATATAAATGCCATCAGAGTAATATTGTGCATATATTTATTTTTCTCTACATTATTTTTATAAGATTCATCCATATTTTGGTGAGTGGTTGTTCATTAATATGCATTGCTATATTTTTTGTCATGTTAAGAATATAGCCTATTTTATTTTCATTCTTCTATTGATCAACTAGTGGTTGTTTATATTAATAGTTTGGGACTATTATGAACAAAGTAGTTGTGACTTCTTATGCCTGGCTTCTGGTATATGGAGAAAGTTTCCCTACCAAGGAAAGACATTGCTGGACCATTAGGTATGTTTACATCAACTTTACTAAATAATGCAAAACTAGCTTTTCAAAATGTTGTAACACTAGATATTCCCATCATGATATGAGAATTCCCATTTGCCATATCTTTGACAACAGTACCACATTACTTTTTTAAAACTTTTGTATAACTAGTGAGTGTGTAATTATATCTCACATGATTTCAATGTGAACTTCCCTGATTATCAATGTGTGTTTTCATGATGGTCAGTGAAAATGAGTACTATTTGATAGTTTTATAGACCATTTAAGGTTCCTCTATATTCAAGTGCTTGTAGAAATATCTTATTATTTTTCTAAAGGATTTTCTTTTTCTCATTAATATGTAAGAATTCATGTTATAGTGTGAGACTTTGTCAGTTATTTGTGTTGTGGATACTATGCTATTTAGTGATTTGTTTTGACTTTTAATTCTCTTCATGGTATCTTTTAGTGAACAGAAGATTTTAACAGTCAGATTCATTATTTATTGCTTTGTGGTTAGTGTTTTTTAGTTCTTGTATAAGAAAGCCTTCATGATGATTCTTCCTGCTTGATTTTATCAAATCTTTTCTGATGAGCTCTGTGGTTTTTCCTTTTATATTTATATACTCTTGAAATTGACATTGCTTAGATTTTAGCAATTTGATCCTAATATTTTCTATTGTTTTTCTCCTATGAACACCTAGCTTTTCCAGCACCATTATTCTATCCTCAACAATCTAGTGTACCACCTTTCAAATGTTCTAAATATGTATGAGGCTATTTCTAAGCTCTATTTAATTCCATTTGACACTATCTTAATTAATTTAGATCTACCATTCTTGACAACAAGTAAGGCAAGGCCAATCAACCTCTTCTGCGAAATGTACTAGCTTTATATTAATTCTTAACTCCTAAGGCTCTTAGTCTCAATAGCACTTTTTGAATTCTTCAGAGGCACCCATCATAATTTTTCACTGCACTATTCTCTGACATGACTGTCCAACTGATTGCTTATGAATCCTCTCTCTGTATCTCCTTATAGCCACTAACTCCTACTCTGGCAGCCCTGAAATCATTCAAAATGATCCATGCCCAAACATTTTCCATAATATTCAGTCTGGCCCAGGAGAAAACAGCATTTTTCTGCCAAACTCTTGAATCTCAATCCTAATCCTTTCCTCCTATTCTCCACTTAGGGACAGTTTTAATCATTTCTGCCTTTATACTTTTTCTATCAAGGACCTAGACTCAATTCTATGGTTCTTTTCCTCTAAGTTCCAGGGAACAGATTTTATACACACTGGGCCACTCTCTTGAAATCCCATTTGCTTTGAAATAAAGATCAGGTTACAGAGTGGTAGAAATGGTTACATATACTTAAACTCACAGTGTTCCAACCAAAATCTCCAAAGAAACTATCACTACCAATCCTTCTTCCTGAATACCCTTGTCCTCTTATGTATCCCGGAAGAAAATGCAGGGATACAAATCTCAAAAGTGGTTTAGAGCCACATATGACCAAAATCTGTATAAAGTATCTAGGACCTCTTTTTGGCATGTGAGAACATTAAACCCTCACTTTCTTTGGAATTTCTATCCAAAGCATCAAGACATGAAAGATCACATTTAACAATATGTTTTTCTGTATCATTTGAGGTTTTTTTTTTTATAAAAACCAGTAGCATATTACTCAAATGTGGTCAATTGAAATTGATTAAGTCTCTAAGGGGCCATAGACAGAGTAGTCAAAAGAAATGTATTAATATGAGCATGAAAATATCATATCTACTAATATGAATTAACTAATTTGATTGTAATTGAAGAAAAGCAAATTATGACACACCTTGGCAAAACACATTGCCAGCTATTGAGTTACAAGTACTTTGTAACACTGTGCTCTTTGTACAACTGATTTTAAAATGACTGGTCTTTTTGTATCATAGCTGTATTATTCAGACACATTAACTTGAAACCTCTATTTTTAGTGTCATTCCTTTTTTACATGAAATCCATTTACCAGACAGATTTCCACCCTTGTTCAAAAATAATATGCCCCTTTCACAATTCCATAATTCTGAAAATCTTTCTGTTCAAAAGTATCTTTTACTTATTTGCTGGCGTATCCATTTGTTACATGTTTATGATAGATCAATCACAAACATTGTAACTTCTATTAACTCTCTCCTGACTCACTAAATAAGGGTTATTCACTTTATTGTTGATTTCATACCCTTGAATTCATGATCTGTTATAGCACATAACAGGTTGTATTATAATTATAACAACTTGATTGTTTCCCCTATTAGAAATGGATTATATACTCCCAGAGTAAAGTTCCTGAGTATAATTAGTTCCTCAGTAAATATTTAATAAATAAATAATAGTATCATATCTCTTTTATTTGAGAGCCAGAGTTAGGGAGCCTGATATCAGTTTTTCAGTTCTGAGACAGGCAGCATAACACACTTGCAGCTGCTAAAAATGTGTAAAACCATAGAGTATTAAGTAGTCTCTTTTTAATTAGTGTCTTTCAGATTGCAAAGTAAAAAGATAAATTCAGGTTATTTCCAGTGGTAAGATTTATTAGTAAAGAAAAATATGTAAGAAAACAAAGAAAAATATATCAAGAATCAAACAGTTCTCATGAAGAAGCACAGTAATAGTCATTGCTATTTTGGATTTAACAGCAATTGTAGCAGCTCAGCAGTAATTTCACTAACTCAGCTGCAGCTCTAGTGACCCAATCAATTTGTCAAGTGGACACCCAGTGCTTACTACTCTGGTGACTTCATGACCTAGCTCCTTTTACTTCTAAAACTTTCTATATTTTCTTCTCTCTCTATAATACTTCCTCTGCCTTTACTCTTAGCTTTTCCCTAATCTGCCTCTGCATTGTCTGTGCTATTTTTGTGCATCTAAACTCTAAATTTCTTAAGATAATATTTTAAAGAGTTTTATAATAGGAAGAATGTTTATTCCAGGTCACCTTATAGGCTATAGTACATTTTGCATCTAGTCTGTAGATGGTTTTATTTACCACATTCTCTTACTAATTCAAATAACTTGGATTAATATAGCAAGATAATTTAATCACTAAGTAGGCAAAACAAAGAAATAAAATGCCTAAGTCTATACATCTATCTTAGAATCAATGGACATAGTATATAAGTTTCATGTAATATTCTATAGCATTTAAAATATAAAAAATAAAAACCTGGAAAGTTCCATGACCAAGTTCAAGGGAAGCGAAATCAGTTGAATATGGCCCTAAGCCAGAGAGATTTGAAATGAGCTAAAAATCAAAGATTTGAGTAGGAGCAAAATGAAGGGGTCATTGAAAACCTAATGGGAAGAAGAAAAAGCCCAGTGTATTCTTTTGTTGATGTCCAGGAACAAATAGCTTGAGTGGGTTAGGCTAATCTAAAAATACAAGGTTTGAATAAAATTGTATTTAGAGCAAAATTTCTGGGCATTAGGTATATCCGTTGTTGGAGACCAGGCTGCAGAGCTCCACCATCTGACCTCCCATACCCTGGTGGACAAATTATCTTCCATGAAACTTAGGAACCAGGAGCCACACAGCAGGAGGTCAGTGGTGGGAGAGAGAGCAAATCTTCATCAGTATTTCCAGTTGCTTCCTATTCCTCACATCACTGCCTGAACTCCACCTTCCTACCCCCTCCCAACCCAGGTTCATGGAAAAATTCTCTTCCTTGAAACCGGTCCCTGGTGCCAAAAAAGTTGGAGACCAATGATAATAGATACACACTGAGATCTTCATACAGTACCCAAGTGATACAAAATTACCATCAATCAATCACAATGAGGCAATCTGACATATGTGCCTATTGATGAAGTAAATAGCATCAACTATAAGGCACTCCTGGCAAAAATATTTAAACTGAATCTAATTAAAGCTTTAGATGTAATTTCTTTTAGAGGAAACATGATAGAGAAACAAGTTAAATGATTCCTTGAGAAAACAATAAGATATATATAAAATTTAGCCACAGTCTATTCTTATTAGCTTTATTTTTTTTTCAAAATAGTCATAATTAAAGAAAAGCTTGGGGAAAAATAACTGAATGTAATAAATGAAATCTGATTAGGTTCTTGTTTAATCCCAAGTGGCAATAAATTGTCAAATTAAGACAAAATTGGAGAAAATCAAATATAAATATAGTAAGAAAATTAATTTTTGAACATATGATAAGCATGGTTATATGAAATGTTCTTTAACACAAAGAGATGTGTGCTAAAGTATTAAAGGGTGCAAGATTTTGATGTCTACAACACCTTTCAAATGAATCAACAAAATGATATATAGATAGGAAAATATTAAAAAAATCTTTTAAAAACTATCCAATTAAGAGGTGATACATGAAGGTATATAGTTCTATTCATTTTTTTTCCTATGCTTTGAATCTTTACATAATATTATTGAGAGGAAAAAAAACTGAGGAAAAAAGACTAAATCCTTTTTATGTCAATATTTTATGAAGAAAATTTTCTGGTATAAGCTTATCAATATATGGGAAGAAATAAAAAAATAGAAGCTATTGTTCTGATTTCATCACATTTTGTAGGAGTTTGGGTCATTATATTATTCATTGTAAATATTGAACATTTACTGTCTTTTCTAAATGTTTCAGCATTAATGCTTTAATGTCTTCATAATTCTCTGAACTCCTTATAGAAGAAGTGCTTTGCAATTGAAAAGTATTATTGTAATGATGGTCATTATTACTAACCTTATATGGTACTTTATATTTGAAAGTGCTTGACAACCATTTTATTTGCTATTATTAACATCTTTTCCAGAGTGCACTTCAGATTGATTAACCGCATTCTGACCTGGACTATTCAATTTATGTCCAAGTTTTTTCTCTATGTTCAGTTGCAACTTATTTTTTAAGCCTTTCATTTGTTTTCTAAAACCCAGAGATTTTCAAAAGTTATCTGTGAGATAAAAGTACTTTCAGGTAATTCCATTTTTTTTCTAACAGATTTTAGAAGAGTTATTATTTTTACTTGAAGCAATGGTCCTTTAGAGGTTACAGCATTCAATCTGTGAAGAAAATTGCCAGATTGTATTCACATTTGATTCATATCACTCAAATTCATTGCCTTTTTGGCTATTCCTAGGTTGGTGGGTTTAGTTTATTCATTTATTGTTAAGTCCTTGATTACTGCTTTTACTGAGAGTCAAAGACTAAAAGAGTAATGTCTTTGATGTAAGAAAATTGGGTGTGATTCTTGAACCCACCATTACTTGACCATAGTTCTCTTAATTAATCTTGATGGCTTTTCTTTTTTAATCTGTAAAAAAGGGAAAAATCACTACTTTAAAATTTGTTGTGAAGATCTAATGTAGTGTCCATTATAATTTACTTGTTACAGTTTCTGACACATGGTTCTTAACAAATTAGCACACAATATACCATGTGTCTAGTTTTGTTATCCTCCTTTTTACTATTCAAACTTGTCATAGGGTCATCTTTATAAATTGCAAATTGAGAGTGTTGCTTTCATTGCTTAATATTAGAATGAATTCCCATTTTATTTTTAGGCCAATACACAGGGTCTAAATAATCCTCTGTGAACCGTGTACCATTTCTGCTTATGTTCATCTGTTTCCAAGAGATGCTGAAGCTATGAAACTAAATAATACTGGCAACACTCCTTGACAGTCAGCCCAAGAACTGTCCGCTTTCCTAACCACTAGATGTCTTGTAAAAGCTTTGCACATGCCGAGTGTGCAGAAAGCCCATAATGTCCTTGGAAAACTCTATTTATTCAGCAAATTTTAATTCAAATGTCATCTTTAGCAAAAACTTTCTCTGATAATTTTTCCCTCTATTATGCTCTCATAGCATGCTGCTGCTGTTCATATTCCACATTTCTATAAATGTCTCTCTTCCCTTTCCCACTCTCTTCCTTTGACTATGAGTTCCTTAATGATTGAGATTATTATATAGAACTTCATTTACCAAATATTTGTTGCAATAGCTGTCAACATCCAATTTTCCCAGTATTTATCCAAAGAGTATACTTTAAATAGCAACTCTAATTTCTGATTATCTCTAAATATCTCCTTCATCAGTATCAGATGATGCTATCTTTCCCTGTTTCACCTGGAATTTCTAAGAATGGAATCACTGACTAAAATGGGGGCACTTTATTACTAGGACTGTGGTTTAAAATATGTTACATCTATTTCATATCTGAAGTTATATCTGTAAAATATGTTACATCTATTTCATATCTGAAGTTTTTCTATCACCAATTAGTGTTTTAGATTATCCACTTGTGACCGTAGAAGGTACAGAGAAATTATCTCTAAATTTGGAACCAGATACAGGGCAAATAATATTTTAATTTGGAATAGAGGAGAAATATTAGAGAAAGAGCAGTGTATATATTTTGTGTACAGCAAGCTCAAGGATTCCTCAGCTGTTGTGGGTCAATGTTCACAAAGAGCTCACGTTATTATACTACTTCAGTGAGTTTTCGTTACATACCAGTATAGTGGGTGCTACAAGTGGGCTTCGGAGGAAACTAGTCTAGATTAGAGCTCCATATGTAATGTCTGCTAGACCTGTGACATGAGACAATGTAAATCACTTCTGAGTATCAGTTTTATCATCCACATTGTGCACATAAAATAATACCAAACATTTATAATTATTGTGAGATTGAAATAAGAAACTACACATATTTACCACAGTGACAGGGACATGATAAGGGGTCAATCATGGTGCCTATTACTAAAAATATGATTATAATTATCTCTCTACTAAAAAAATCATAAAGCAACTGTTATCTCCTACAGGTAAGAATATCAAATCTCAAGAAATGTTGATAACTTGTCTACAATGTAAAGCTCATATTAATCGATGGACATAAAATTCAAATGCAATCTTTCTGATTCCCTTCACAATATTCCCTGCTGCTTCTAACTTGTGAATGTCTCAGGAAAAGTATGAAAGATCATTAGTGGATGCCCAAAGCCAGATACCTAAGGAGAGGAGGAAGGAAAAATAACTCTAAAAAAGAATGTATTTGTTTCTAGATATGTTCTTTGTGATGTTATCTAAAAATTGATGCTGCCTAAAAGTGTCACCAACAGTAGATCACCATGCTAAGAATGGATGTGGAAAGATAAAAAAAATAATTTCTTCTTTGATAACTTGTCTAAGTTAAAGAATAACAAAACTCAAGTAATATATTGTTAGCATAAATTCATAACTGCAAAAAATTTAATTGAAAATGTTCCTATAAATTGAATAAAATTATTTTGAGTTGACATAGAAAACATATTTAATGGAACAAATTGTCCTAGGACATGCTTTTTAAATCTAATTTTTAAATTTATAATTGACACATAATTATGCATATTTATGGGTACAATGTGATGTTTCAATGCATATATATATAGTATATATTGCTCAAATCAGGGTAACTATCATATCCATCACTTTAAAAATTTATTATTTCTTTGTGGTGACAACATTCAAAAATCATATCCTCTGGTTATCTTGAAATATACACTGTTATCTGCTATAATCACACTACTTTGTATTAGAACACCAAAACTTATTCTTCCTGTCTAACTATAATTTTATATCCATTGATCAACCTCTCTTGGTCCTCCTCTCCAGGCTCTGGTAACCAATATTATACTCTCTACCTCTATAGAATCAACCTTTTTAGATCCATGCATAAGTGAGATCATGTGGTGTTTGTCTTTTTATACCTAACTTACTTCATTTTATACCTAGCTTAGTTAATATCATGTGCTCCAGGTTTATTCAGGTTGCCACAAATGACAGGATTTTATTCTGTTTTATGGCTGAATAGTATTTCACTGTGTGTTTGTTTATATATGTGTGTATATATGTATATATTAGATATATAATGTGTATGATGTATGTATGTATATATATCACATTTTTATCTATTTATTTGTTCATAGGCATTTTGATTGAGTCTATATCTTGGCTATTGAGAATAACACTGCAATAAACATAAATGTACAGATGTCTCTTGGACATACTGATTTCTCATGGAACAGAATAGAGACCCCAGAAATATATTCATACATTTACAACAAAGGCATCAAGAACACACATTGAGAAAAGGAGAGTCCCTTGAATAAATGATGCTGAGAAAACTACATATTCACATGCAGAAAAATGAAACTAGATTCCTATTTCTCACTATATACAAACATTCAACCCTAAATGGTTTAAAAACTTAAAAGCAAGACTCAAAACTATGAAACTACTGAAAGTAAACATGGGGGAAATGTTTCATGAAATTGAACTTGGCAAGGATGTTTTGAATAAGATCTCAAAATCACAGAAAATAAAAGCAAAATTAGACAAATGGCATTGCATCACACTAAAAAGCTTCTGTATAGCAGAGGAACAGTGAAGTGAAGGGACAACATACAGAAAGTATTTGTAAGGGGTTAATAACCAGAACAAGATACCCAAACAGGCATTCAAACTCAATACCAAAAATAAACAAATAAATAATGCAATTTTAAAAATGAGCAAAAGACCAGAATAGACGTTCGTAAGACATATAAATGGCCAACATATATATGTGAAAATATTCAATATCACTAACCATCAGAGAAATGCAAATGAAAACCACAATGATATATCACCTCACCCCAGTTACCTCACCCCAGTTAGAATAGCTACTATCAAAAAAGACAAAAAATAATAAATGCTGGTAAGGATGTGGAGAAAAAGGAACTCTTATACACTGTTGGTGGACATGCAAATTAGTATAGTCACTATGGAAAACAGTATGGAAAGTCCTCAAAAAATTGAAAATAGTAACTACCAGGTGAAACAAATATTTTTGAACCAAGTTTCCAAATTTTTGTAAGGCAAGATAAGGCAGAATATTCTAAGTAATGTGACTGTTCTTCTGCTTTACTTTTTACTTTCCAACCATCTATCTTTATCTACCTCCTAGCAATTTTTATGGTTGCTTCTTAAAACCCTAGCGACAAATGTCTTATTCGTTTTATTTTCTTCATTATGAAGACAGGTGATAACATCCTTTTAGAAATGACAAAATTGTTCATTTTAAAAGGAACCAATTACAACAGCCCCTTCCAATATACAAGCTAAATACATTTATTGATACTACAGTATAACAAGAACTTTTTGTTATTATATAGGTTTTCATTTCAGTTGAGAAAATTCAAGCATTATATAATGAGTTGTTCATTGACCTTCAGTGTTTCTCTATGATGAAAAAGAAGGGAAATTATTATCTTAAATTTTCAGGTGAGGTAATAACAGAGCAGAGATTACATTACTTGCCGCAGGACAGAGCATGAATCAGGATGGAGCCACTCAAATAATCTCACATATAAAAACACTATATAGTATTTTAAATCGTTACTAGAAAAACATGAATAAATTGAGATAATATATTACTCTATTAAATTACACTAATTTACAGAAATTATTTTAGCTAACATCCTCTTTGAAAGCAGAATTATAACAATTCTGTGGAATCTAAAATTTTTTTTCCATTCTCCAACCAAGATTTTGTTGAAGAAAGAAAAAACTAAATAGTTAGAGTAAAAAATATTGCTGTCTTAATTCCATGTTTGATATGGTGTTGGTGAATCCTTACTTTGAGTAATCCTAAATTCATGTCAATCTGATTAACTAGTGAGATTAGCTTGTGTCAATCACTGAAGACAAAAAGTTTAATAAGAGCTGCTTCATTCCACAAGAATTTTGCAATTTACTGGGGAGGAAAAGCACACACATAAAGCAAAATGTGCTCTTGTAAGGGTCTTTCACCGCCATAGTTAAATATATTCCTGGGTATTTTATTTTCTTTGTAGCCATTGTGAAAGGTATTGAGTCTTTGATTTGGTTCTCAGTTTGACTGCTGTTGAATATGAATGTAACTGTGTACATTGATTTTGTAACCTGAGACTTTGCTAAATTTATTTATCAATTCCAGTAGTCTGTCTCGTAGCAAAATGTTTGGGGTTTTCTAGATATAAGATCGTATCATCAGCAAAGAGCCAATAAATTGATCTCTTCTGCACCCATTTGGATTCCCTTGATTTCCTTCTCCTGTCTGAATCTTCTGGCTAGAACTCTCAGCACTATGTTGAATACAAGTGGTGAAAGTGCCCTAAGTGTTAGTGTATATACAAAATGCCCTATTTTAAGCACTCATAGTGTCTCATATAGAAAACTGCTAGAGTGTAACAGCTGCTTTTCCCTCCAGTCATCTTTCATCCACCATTTTTAATCTCTTTCCCCCACTACTGACAGTATAGTCTATAAAATCCTGATATTATTTTGTTAATCTAGATGTGAAGACCTCTGATGGCTCACCATAAGATTCAATACAGAATACAGTTCAATCTCTTCAGCAAAAAAACATGAGACCTTCCCAACTTGGACATGTTCCTCTCCAGACTCTCCTCTATCATCTATTACTTATTTTCTTGTGATAGTTTATAAGAATCATGCTATTCTACATCTTTCCAGTTCCCTTTTTCTGGAATTCCCTTTCCATACTTAGCCTAACTCACTTTATTTTCACACTGCCTTCATGATTCAATTAGGGTTTATCTCTTCTAAGAAACCTTCCCAAAATAAGGATCCTTCCTCTGTATTTTTATAACACATTGTACCAATCTTTAATTTAGCAGTCCTGTAATATAGTTGGTTATATTATAGGCAAAAATTTAAAATCTTTGGGGTGAACATGGTCAGTTGACTGTTAGCCTACCTTCCCGCCCATTCTCATGTATCCTTCTTTCTTGTACACTTTCTTTTAGGTAGTGTGAATCCATGCCTTCTGGATTCAAATTCAATTATGCCACTAAGTTGCATTTTTATGAAAGTTGAATGGAGATGAAGTAGAAACCCATCTTCATCCCTCTTTCACTATTTACTTCTGGCAAGCAAGGAGTTTTTATGCAGCGGCGTTCCAGTGCCCAATCTTCCTCTTTGCCAGTGTTGGGGTATAACTTTTTTAATTGGCAAATAACATTGTATGTATTTATCACCTACAACATGATGTTCTGAAGTACATATACATTGTGAAATGGTTAAATCTGGATAATTAACAAATGCATTACCTCATAGATATCATTTTTGTGGTGAGAACACTTATCCACTCTCTTCATTTTTCAAGAATACAATATATCATCTTTAACTATAGTCACCTGCTGTTAAATAGATTTCTTGAATTTATTGCTCCTATCTAACTGTAATTATTGATCATTTGACCATCATCTCCCCACCTTCCCATCCCCCTTAACAACCCCAGCTTCTGATAACCACTATTCTGCTCTCTACCTCTCTACTTCTATGAGATCAACTTTTTTGGATTCCACATATGAGTGAGATTATGTAGTATTTGTTTTTCGATGCCTGCCTTATTTTATTTAACATAATGTCCTTCAGGTTCAGCCATTCTGTTGCAAATAACAGGATATTTCCTTTGTTATGGTTGAATAGTATTTCATTGGGTATATATACCACGTTTTCTTTATCTATTTATCTGTTGATAGATAGTTTTAACAGAGGCAGAAACCTGACATCAAATTCCTGTGTGCAGGCATCAGCTTCATGGGATTGAGATGTGGCAGCAAAAGGATTACAATAGCTTCCTGATCCCAAATTTCTGATCGCTAATTCAGAGTTACAGCTGAGTGTGTTTGAACCCAAGTGTTCCAGGGCCAGTCTCTTTATTCTTCACCTTCCTGATCCTGGCAGAGTTATATCTCCCTGGCAGGTCAGTTCGCCACTTTTCTGATAATCATTCCAGGGTACTCAGCCTAGAATCTACTCCTCCATTTTCTTTAATAACTTTATAAGCACTTATCTTAAATTTCCTTTTTTGCATAGAATACTTAGAGTTTTTCCACACTGTGCCTTGAAAGATTTTTTTATACAAGGACTGGTTGCAGACAATGACGTATTCTCATGGTAAGAAATCTGGTGTTTATTATCTAGCTCCATTAAGTTTAAAGGCAGTGAGGATGAGAGTATGACAGGAGAATGACTGTCGGTGGTTCACAGACAGGGTAAGTAAGTAACTTATCTGGAATGAAACACCTTTCTGAATATAAGGGCTATTGTTTCCTGGAGTGAAGCCTGACTAACATACCCTCCTACACGCAAAGACTGTGTCATTGTCATTTTATACGCAAACCCTAGCAGAGAGCCTGGCATGTAATCACGTGATATGTAGCTATTTGGGCCTGAAATGAGTGATACATTGTCTGGGTTTGCTTAAGTAATGCCATGAATGAATTCATATTTAACCTAGATATTTAAGCACTTCAGTTAATATTTCAAACAAAAAAGACAGCATTTTCAGTGAAACAAGAGCTCTAAAATATAAGACATGCTTTGAAATAGCAAGTACTTCAGTGTAATTTTTTCAGCAGGTTTTTGAAAGATGTGGTGAGAGATTATGCTGGAAAAATGGAAGGAAACAAATTCTAAATGACATAGCATGTCATATGAAATTCACTACCAAATTTAACTGTTTTTATTATTTTCCCAGAAATTTTCTCCCCATGTTTTCTAGCCAATTTTTAAAATCCCCTACTCTATTATTTCTAATTCTATACCAGGAATAAAATTGTAATAATATCATTAAACCAGTATTATTCATTTTAGAACACTGCTATTTTTCTCCTGCTGTCATGTTTCAGCAGTGTAAAGCAAAACAAATTTGAAAATAATAATTTTCTTTTAAAACAAATCTCACTTGGCAATCATTTATAATTTCTTTTTCTTAGATAAAATACCTGTATCTATTTTCATTCTGTCCTCTTGGATTATTAAATCAGAAAGGACCTCTTCCATCTATGACCTTGATCTTTTCTCATATGTACCTTCAGTGTGGCTATTTTTAAGCTCGTATAGGGAATTAACTTTCACACATTTTCTTTCATCTGTTAATCATAAAACCCATCATTTACATATACTAAAAGACTGACCTAAATTTGAATAAAACTATTTTATTTTACAAAAAGATCTAGGAGTGATTATTATTTTTCTGCAAACAAAGATCCAACAAAGCAAACAAAGTGTTCTAAGTTCTTGGTTTTTCTACATTTAGATATGGTAGAAACCAGGACATATGCTCACCACTATTGCATCAAATCAATCTTATCTAGAGAAGTATTCTATAGTTAGGTATTTTTAATTTTTTTTTATTTAAGAATATTATGGGGGTAAAATGCTTTGATTGCATACATTGCCTTTGCACCACCCAAGTAAAAACTACAAGTGTGCCCATCCCCCAGATAACATGCACCACACCCATTAAGTGTGAATTTAGCCAACTTCTCTTCCCTGCTTCCCACCTGCCTGACAGCCAATGAATGCTCTTTCCATATGTGCACTTAAATGTATATTGATAAGTACTAATTTAATGGTGAGTACATGTGGTGTTTGTTTTTCCATTCTTGTGATACTTCACTTAGAAAAATAGACTTCAGCTCCATCCAGGATAATAGGAAAGATAACAGGTATTAGTTCACCATTTTTTATGGCTGAGTAGTATTCCATGGTATGCCTATAACACATTTTATTAATCCACCCATGTACTGATGAGCACTTGGGTTGTTTCTACATCTTTACAATTGTGAATTGTGCTGCTACAAACATTCAAGTGCAGATGCCTTTTTTATAGAATGTCTTTCTTTTTCTTTGGGTAAAAAAAGGATCCAGTAGTGTGATTCCTGGATCAAATGGTAGTTCTACTTTTAGTTCTTTGAGGTATCTCCACACTACTTTCCATAGAGGTTGTACTAGTTTACAGTCCTACCAGCAGTATATGAGTGTTCCTATCCCTCCACATTCACACCAACATTTCTTGTTTTGGAACTTTTTGATAAAAGCCATTCCCACTGGAGTTAAGTAATCTCTCATTGTGGTTTTGATGTGCATTTTCTTGATGATTGGAGATGTCAAGCATTTTTTCACATTTGTTGGCCATTAGTCTAGACATTTTCTTTTGAAAAGCTTCTGTTCTTGTCCTTTGCCCACTTTTTAATGGGATTGTTTCATTTTTACTTGCTGATTTGCCTGAGTTTGGTATTTTTGTAAGTAACAAAATTCATTCTTTAAAAACAGGGCTGATGAAACTTTAATATGCATTTCATATGAAATGAGTTTCACATCATTTTCCAAATTCATTCATCCATTCATTCAATAAATATCTTTGGAATGCCTGCTATGTACTTGGAAAATATCTGTGGACAGAATAGTCAAAGATTCTTGCCTGTGGAGCTAACATTCTAATGTGAGTAGGTAGATAATACATAAAACACATAATACAATAAATTGCTACTAATCTTCTTAACTACTAGTTGGGATTACAGTTCTACAAAAAGTGTCTTAGTTCTTAGAGGCTAAAATATGATATCCTCCCAAAGTTGGAACTATAACTGCTTCTCATTGCTGAACTATTAATATAAACTCAACATGTAAGTAATATTCAAAGTAATGAGCATAAGTAACAAAAAATAGAGAATGGTCTAGGACCAGAAGGAATCTACTAAAATTTATATTTCCTCAATAACCGCCATCTTTATCAGACATATATGCCATGTCTTATGCTAACCATGACACATACATTTAATTGTTTAACAAAATATTTTTATAAAAATAAGCAGGTTCAATTACTATAATTAATTAATAGACAAGGAAACTAAAGAACATAGAAATTCCTACATTACAGAGCTTAAGAAGTAATTTGAATAAGGTTAGAACCTTGGAGATGCTAGGTTTAACCATAAGTAGGATATAGTAATACATGTATTAAAAAAAAAAAAAAAAAGCTGTGCCAAACATAAAGAGACCCTGGGAGCCAAGGAAGCATAAAAACAAAATGAAATGAATGTCACAGTGAACATCTAAATGCTATTTAGGAAAGAGCAAGTCCTAGTCAAGAAAATTAAAGTTCCTTCTACAAGACTATTCTAATATAGAGATGGTGCCTCAGGCTACTTTGATGTGATGAGAAATATTTAATTTGTCTAATTAACTCTCCTTGCTCGTATTTCATATTTATCAATCAACCTTCTGATTATTATTTGATATCCCAAGTTTGACGCCAAGAAATGAGGTACTAGCTATGTCAATGTGAGTATTATGGTGTACATGAGATTTACAGTTCTTTTAAAATTTAATAAATTTTGGTTCTAGTTTTATTCATCTGTTTCATAAGCTGGGGTAAAAGTGAATAGTAATTCATGAACTCTTTGAAGTGCAAAGATCTAGACTACCTATTTTACATGCTCTTAATCAGGCGTCCTCAAACGACGGCCTGTGGGCCACATGCAGGTGTTTTTGCCCGTTTGCTTTTTACTTCAAAATAAGATATGTGCAGTGTACATAGGAATTTGTTCATAGTTTTTTTAAAACTATTGTCTGGCCCTCCACGGTCTGAGGCCCCCTGTTTAAAAAGTTTGAGGATCCCTGCTCTAAATATTTGTTGCCACAAGCATTTGTTGAATGCATCTATTCTCTCAATTGTTGACTAAATTAAGTTCTAAAATTAAACTTCCAAACAACCCTATGAGTTTTAAAATGCAATTATTATATTCATTTTGCAGATGAGAAAACTGAAGCTTAAAAGAAACTGCCAAAAAGCCTGTGGACATGGAGGGCCAGAACTCTATGGTCTGTCTGATACCCAGGTCTATCAGACTCCAGAGCCAAAACTATTGCTTTTCAAACTGTAGTGCTCTAGCTAATTATTGATATGATTGTGAATATTTGAGAATTCTATTTTGTTGCACCAGAAATTAATTTGCTGAAAGTTCTTCATTAAATTTATCTTTTGCAAATATTTTCTCCCAGTCTGTGCTTGTCCTTTTTGTCTCATGCCACTGCCTGTTGCCAAGCAGGAGTTTGTACTTTTAATGAAGTCTAGCTTATCAATTACTTCTTTCATGAATTGTGCCATTAGTATTGTACCTAAAAAGTCATTGGTGTACTCAAGGTCATCTAGGTTTTCTGCTAGGTTACCTTGTAAGAGTTCTATAGTTTTGCATTTTATATTTAGGTCTATGATTCATTTTGAGTTAATTTTTGTGAAGAGTATAAACTCTGTGTCTAGATTTTTTTTTCATTAGATGTTCAATTATTCCAGTACCTTTGTTAAAAACACTGTCCTTACTCTATGATAATGCCTTTCCTCCTTTGTCAAAGATCAATTGACTGTACTTATGTGGGTCTATTTTGGGGCTTTCTGTTCTGCTCCATTGATCTATTTGTCTATTCTTTCACCAATATCATGATGTCTTAGTTACTGTGTCTTTATACTAATTCTTGACATCTAACAATCTCCCAGTCCTCCAACTTTTTCTCCATCAAAATTGTATTGAATATGTTGGGTCTTTTGCCTCTCCAGGTAAATTTTAGAGTCAGTTTGTTGATATGCACAAAATAACTTGCTGGCATTTTAATTGAGATTGCGTTGAATCTATCGATCAAGTTGAGAAGAACTGAAATCATATTTTATCTTCCTAAACATGAACAAGGAACATCTCTCCATTTATTTAGTTCTTCTTTCATTTCTTTCATCAGAGTTTTGTAGATTTCCCCATATAAATCTTGTACATATTTTGTTGGATTTATACCTGAGTATATCATTTTTGGTGGTACTAATGTAAATTATATTGAGTTTTTATTTATTTATTTTTAATTTCAGAATATCATGGTTAGGTTACATATATTGCATTTGTCCCACCCAAATCAGAGCTTCAAGCATGTCCATCCCTCAGATGGTTCACACTGCACTCGTTAGGTATGAATATACCCATCCATTACAATCCCCTCCCCACCTGCCAAACACTCGATGAATGTTACTACTGTATGTGCACATAAGTGTTAATCCATTAATATCAATTTGATTGTGGGTAAGTGTGGTTCTGGTTCTTCCATTCTTGTGATACTTCACTTAGTAGAATGGGTTCCATCCAGCTCAATCCAGGATAATACAAGAGTTCACCACTGTTTTTTGTGGCTGAGTAGTAGTACTCTATGGTGTACATATACCACATTTTACTAACCCACTCTTGTATTGATGGGGGCTTGGGTTGTTTCCACATCTTTGCAATTGTGAATTGTGTTGCTATAAACATTATAGTGTACATATCTTTTATCAGGGGTCAAATGTCTGTTCCCTGCCTCTAGGCAAAGCTGCCAGAGAGGGGCTGAAGTGGCCCCACTAACCAGAAAGTATGGGTGGGGAGGTAGAGCTTCTAAGACCCACAGTCTGGCAGTCTGGAGCAGGCCTTGCTCCTGTCCACCATCCCATATTCCGCAACTTCTCCTAGGCCTCTGCAGGCAGGCAGGCCTCAAGCCAGCTGAGCTCCCCCATGACTGTGATGTGGACTGGGAGATTACTTGCCCAGGATCACCACCTCAGCTGGGAGCTTGGCCTTCCCATGGGAGGAGGGAAGCCTCATGAGCACACTGTGGCTAGGATCCACTGTGATTTGCCCCTGAAGGCATACACACCTCAGTAAACTAATTCACAAAGATCCCCTCTGTGCCCCTGGGCAATGCATCAAAACCTAGGTGAACAGAATCTGGCCTGCAGGCCTGTGTCCTGGACCCCAGAGATCAATCCCTTACCATACCAGGGAGAAGAATTCTGGGCCAAAGTCCCCTATGGTGTGCCCAAGCTGGATCAATGTCCCTCTGCCTCAGGGTTTGCCCCACTCACCTGGAGTCACCAGGTAAGCATCACCAGGAAGGGCCAGTGGGTAGAGAGCTCAGAGTCTGAGCACCCTTCAGTTCATTGCAGGGCCCCAAAAGAAAAGATCTAAGCTCCCTGTGAATGCTTCTGATTTGTGGCTAAATTGTCTCTCTCAGCAGCTGTGGGTAGAAGAAGGGAAGAGGAGAATAAAGGACTAGGTGCAGGAAGGACAGCATACAGTAGTCTTGATCCTCTTTCCAGGAAATAGGCCTCCCAGAATGACTGGGCTCTGGAGTCTCACAGATATCCTGGGGCTCACTGGACAACTGTGGCTCCTGCAGTCTGGGCCAGAGATGGGGAATGTCTGTGTTGGGATGAACAAGATTAATTCTAAGGATTTGAGACAGCCCAGGGAGGATAAAAGCAATATGGCGCCTGCTGACCATCTGTGGTCTGTGGGGCGGGAGGTGTCCTGAGGGAGCTGGGAGCCTGGTGCAGTCCACAAGTGGCTCTCCACTCACTGGCAGCAGCGGTCTCTGGGCTGGTGTCTGGCAGGTCTATTCGGCAGCTTGGGAGCCTGCCAGCAATCTAAGACGCAAGGAAGGGGAATTTTAACTGCTCCACCTACCCTTCTCGCTGGTCTCCAAACCTCTCAGGGCTTAATCCATGCTAATTCCTTTCTCCCCTCCAGTTCTGCTCTGTACCCTCTTTCTGTGGAGTCTCCTGTAGATTCAAGCATCCTTCCTTCCAACCCCCATCTGATCTATGTTTGTCTGTCTGTCTGTTTTTTTCTCTTTCATCTAAAATTTCTCCTTCTTGCAGAGTTGCTCTGGCTGGAGGAGTTTCTCACCTACCATCTTGCCTCCCTCCCCTATATTGAGTTTTTAATTTCAAATTTCACTTGTTCATTTCTGGTATATAGGTAGGTGATTGACTTTTATATATTAACCTTGTATCCTGCAGCATTGCTATAATTGTATATTAGTTCCAGGAGTTTTTGGTTGGTTCTTTCATATTTTCCACATAGTTATGTTGTCTGTGAAAAAAAGACAGCTTTATTTCTTCTTTCCCAGTCTGTTTACCTTCTATTTCCTTTTTTGGAATTTTTATATTAACTATATCTTCCAGTATAATGTTGAAAAGGAGTGGTGAAAAGGGAACTCTTTGCCTTGTTCCTGATGTTAGTGGGAAAGTTCCCAGGTTCGCACCAGAATTATACATTGGAATCACAAATAATTTTCTGACATTCCCAATAATGCATCAATATTTGTCAAAACTGGTGGTGATTCCTGATCCATAGCTCAAACATTCCAGTATTAAATAGATTCAAATATTTTATTATTTTATAATGTCATTTTTATCATGGATAAGAAACTACACAAGTGTTTCAAACATACCCCAACTAGGGGTGTATACACACACACACACACACACACACACACACACATACACACAACTCTTCTATTCTGGCTGCCCTTAAATTCATAGTTACAACGTTCAAATCATCAGTTTATATTAGCATTATCACTTTTCAGATGTTAGAAACAGTATTTCATAACTTCTCTGTCTTCCTTCTTACCTCTGACCAACATTTTATTCCCAAATGATCATCTTGCTTCACAGATGTATCAGACTAGGTTCTCAGTTGCAAAACTTCATGGAAAAAAATAAAATAAAATCCATCATATAAGAACTCTTTCATCATTTTTTCACCATTGGTTATTATTAACATACCCTTACCTGTGCCATGGCTTTCCTTCTCACTCAGTAAGAGCCAAAGTCATTACAACAGCCTACAAGGACCTGCATGATCTGGCTTCACTCCCTCTGAATTCTTGATAGACTTTCCACATAGAATGTTCTCCCAGATTTCTGTTTGGCTTATGTCTTGAAATAGGTACAATAGTGAAAAGTTCCTGATCAAATTCATAAAATAACAACTATCCTAGAGCATGTTATATCTACCCTATCCTAATTTTTCTGCACAGTACTTATCACAATTGCTGATAACTTTACGTGTATCTATCTTCCCCATCTTCTTTTTGTTTTGTTCTATTTTTGTTTTAGTCTTGTGTTGTTTTGTTTTTATCTTTAGTAGTATATCCTCAAGGCTCAGAAGAATGAATGTGAGACACTTTACTATCACTGGATCCATTGTGAGTAACAAACAAAGTCAGGCTTTTGAACCTGCATAGCTTTGGGGGCAGATTTATTACCAAATTCAAGAATACCACACTGAGAAGTTTCTTGAGATATGGACAGCTACGCATCCTCTCTACTTCAGTGGTTGTTACAGCATCTTGTTTCTCTAAACTTGCACAGATCTTCCTTTAAATGTTATTGCTTCTTTATATAGAAGGCCAAGTATTAAGGATTTTATTTAAGGATAAATATTACTAAACAATAACTGACTGTGTGTTGCTAGAATTTAGATTCATGCTATACTTTTAATTCCCTGTCAGGTATAACTTTCAAAAGAATTCAGAATAAAACAGAGATCAGTAGGTATCGTGGCAAGAGAAAAGATATTTTTAAAAGATTTGTTCTTTTATCAGATAGTTCAGTGAATTTCACGGTGCTTAAAGGATTAAAAAATACTCACTGACAGATCAACAAAACACTTCAGATGAAAAACCCTATCAGTTAACTAAAAAATATGAATTAAACAAAATTATTTTTTCAAATATCTTGCACTCTGTTTACTAGTTATATTCTGACTCATAAATGAAAGTTCTGAAAAAAATATATTTTGTCTATCACACCATTTTGATGAAAGTTTTCATTTTTAAAATGTTTTCCATAAGTTTGTTAAAACTTACATTTAAGATGAGCACTAAAATTGAAAGTTCGCTCAAAATAAATTTTGCATTATACCTTTAATATTAGTTTCCTGAACGTGCTATTACAAATTACCACAAACTTGGTGAAGTAAAACAAAAGAAATTTATGATCTCACATTCATGGTATCCAGAAGTCTGGATTGAAAACAAGGTATCAAAAGAGCCTACCACCCTATGGAGACTTTAGGGAAAAATCAAACCTTTGGCTTTTTTCCAGCTTCTAGTATCTGGTATCTTATATTAATAGACAGATCATTGCCCTGTTCCAAAAGCATATATAGTTTGACTGATTTGCCAGTACTACTCTTTAAATTATACTTCACACTTTATAATGTTGGGTTTATTTTAACTTTGAGATGTTTTTTGCAACTGTCATCAATGTCCATTTGAAAACGGTAAAATGACATTAATAATTGAATGCTTTTATTTTTGTAAAATGACCGTACATTTTCTTTGGCCACTATACTCCATTAATGGATAAAAACAAGTGGCAGATTCCTTGTGGCTGCATCGCTATACTCTCTGCCTCCGTAATCACATGGCTGTCTAATCGCATGGCCGTCTGTCTTCTTTCTATGTTAAGTGTCCTTTTGCCTCTATCTTATAAGGATGCAGGACTATATATAAGGGCCACCTGGGCAATGCAAACTAATCTTTCTATGTCCAGGCCCTCCGTGTAATCACATCTGCAAGTTGATTTTTGCCACATAAGGTAACTTTCACAGGTTTCAGAATTTAGAACATTGATATCTTTGGGTGGAAAAGGATCATTATTCAGCCTACTGAATCTCCTAGTAAAGAAATACTAACATTTTGCCTCCCAAAAGATGAAAAAATTTTGACAAAATGATTTTTGATAAAGAACCTTGAATCATGCTGTCCTCAATAGTCATTAAAATTTAATTTGTGCTGCATGCTACTGTTCATACTATGCCCTCTGAATTGTGCACATACATTTAACTATTTACTCCTTGAAAGGTAAATTGAAGATATATAACAATTCACAGAGAATTTTGATCCCAGGATGGAATTCTCTTTTAAGAAGAAATTAATTCATTTATTTTAATTTTAATATGCACAAGTTATCTTTTCATAGTCAACAATGACAAAAGTTCAGTGTTACATTGGAAGATAATAATAGCTGTAGGTTTACTGGCAGCCAAATAGGGTGATATTTTCATGTTATTCCTATACCTAAGATAACATATTGAAGAAATATGGTAATAAAAAGCTTATCATTATAACTATTTCTCAAAGATTGAATGACTTCAATATGTTATTAATGTATGGGATCATATATTATTTACCAACAGAAATTAAAAGAGAAAAACATTTTTTTTTAATTTAAGTTCCTATTACAGGCTGAGAAACAGAGATAAGAAGATGAAGAAAACTAGAAATAGCCCTAGTTGCATAAACCTGACAGTTTATTGAGGAGGATAGATGTAAGAAAACATACATCGCCATCTTGGAACAATGACAACTGAAGATGAAAAACCATATTTCAAATGAATATTGTGTAAATAATATCTGTATTCTCCTTCCCCTTTTTATTAAAACACACTCTGTATTTGTTCTATGTTTACACTCACTTTATGTCCTTCTATTGGTTAAATCACTTGACAGTCCAGAGGGAACAGGTTAGGCTGGTTATCTGCCATAGTTGTTCATTCCTTATTTTATTGTTGATTGGAGTATTATAAGTCACAGTATTTTTTCATTGTTAATTATAACAGAATACATTTTACAAAGGACTCAATATAGGACCTTAATAAACTGTAAGAATACAGCTTTTCTAATTGAAGAAGATAATGATCTGGCAAATATTGAGCAGGTGAGACAAAAAGAAATGCAGGAGATCCACCTTCCTAATCTACAAACACCCTCCGCCTGATTCCCTTACCCATATTCACCACCACACACTTCCAGGCAGCTCCTCTTACCAGTTTGGAAAACACTGATCTAATCAATTGTCCACTCATCATGAGATGTGAAGGTATGCACTGCTCTATCCAACAAAGTAATGTGAATTTTGTCAACCCCTTCCAAGTCTGAGATAGTCCATTTTAAGAGGATTTTATGGCCACAGTTGCTACAAAATTGTTTTGGTATTGGATGAACAAGTTTCTTGTGTCAGTATGCAAAGCATTGCCCTGTTTGAAAGGCATATATATTCTATAGATTTTCTAATATTACTCTATCAATTGCACTTCAGATTTTATAACATTTGGTAAAAGTTTGGCATGTTTTAAACTTTAATATGAATTTTGCTGCTACTAATATCCATTTGAATAAAGGGAAATGTTCTTGGTAATTCAGAGCCTTTGTTTTTGTAAAATGAATATGCATTGTCTTAAGACCCCATCCTTTGCTGATACTTAAAAGCAAATGCTAGAATTGTATTTGTGATAGCTACAAAAACACAATGCTCAGATCTATTGCTATAGGAAATACAGTCAACTGATATTCCTAGCTGCTGCCCTTATGAATCCAACACTAAGTTTGTGCCATGCTGCATTGTCCAGGGATTACTTCCAGGCAGTGCCTGAGCAGGGTAGAGGTTTTAATGCTGGCCCATTACTGTCACACTGGGAAATGCTCCACTATTTTGGCTTCCCATTGGCCTGTCTAAATTTTTCTTGAAATTTTATGGACTGAATTATGTCACTTCAAAATTCATATGTTGAAGTCCTAATCTCTAGTACCCCAAAATGTGAATGCACTTGGAGACAGGACCTTTAAGAGGTAATTGGAGTAAGATGATGTTATATGGTTGGGTACTAAACCAATACGATTGCTGTCCTTATTAGAAGGGAAGATTAAGACACAGACACAGAAGGAAGACCATATGAAGATAAACCAGCCATCTACAAGCCTAGGAGAGAGACCCTCACAACCGTGCCAACCCACACCTTGATTATGAATTTTGAGCCTTCAGAACTGTGAGGAAATAAATTTCTGATGTTTAAGCTACCAAGTCTGTGGCATTTTGTTATGGTGGCTCTCGTAAACAAGTACAGAGTTATATTGAAGTTTAATACTCTTCCTATCCAATGCTTCTCCTTCCCTCCTTTTTTCCATAGTTGTCAGACCTGAATCATGTTCTGAAATCTCACCCAACCTTTTATGTTCCATCTAACTTTATCCTTCACAGGTTTTTGCTCCCAAGGAATCTTTTACAGGTTTAATTCCATTTTGGCTTTGTGCTCCTCATTGAAACCAGTCTAACACAATCTTCTGAATAAAACAGAGTAAAATATTATTTCCAGTTCATGTAATAGAGACATGAATTTTAAATCATCATTGTTCAAGAGTTCACTTCACACTTTAGTTAAATTCTAGTCTCTTTCTTCTAAAAATTTATGATAATTATCCCTTATAAATCTGATCATAAAAATGCTTTTCAATGCACATATTTATTTTTGAGACATAATTTCCCTTAAAAGCTAAAGAACCTAAGAATCTATTTCAACCCGTAAACCTGCATTTATTGGATGGCATTTTATGATAGCTCCTACACTAGACTTCCTCAAAATGACTGAATCAGATGACATTGAACAGCAATGAAAATATTTTATTACTAAGCACTTGAGAAGATAATACATAACTATTCATGGAAAACAATTAAATTGAGCGCGTATTTTCAAAGTTTTAACTGAGGGAATGAAAAAGAATTAAACAACAAAAATTATATAGTAGAAATGAAATATCTGTGTATCTGTGCCTAGAGAACTGCCTAATAGATAATAGTGTAAGTATCCTCAAATAAGATTAATAAATGGCCTAGAAATCCTAATAATCATTACATCCAAATACTCCTAAAGTGATTAACACTTTACTGTGTTACTATTATTTATAAAAGAGATACTAATGATTTTAAACTCTAAAATTTCAAGTGGCAGGTATTGGCTTAGCTAGAATTTTTTAATAGCCATTAAAAACAATTTCTTAAAAATATACAAATGTTTATTACTCCACTTTATCAGAAGATATTCAAGGGGATGCCATTTTTAAAAATTCAAGTTAATGGAATTTTAGTTGAATAGGATGTAAATTAAAGGGACAATGAGTAAGAACCTAAAACTATTTCTTTATACAAAACTATTTATTATAAAAGAAAATTTGAAGTAAAGATTTCAGTAATAAGTGCTACAAAAGAAATATAGCAGGCACTAAATCAGTGAACTGAGAAAACATAGAAATAGCAAATTTTTAAATGCTACCCAAAATGTTTTCCAATATTATATTACTAAAGGAAAAATGCAACAAAAACGATCAAGCTAAGGAATATTCTATTCCCCAAATATGTGTGCTAGAACAAATTAGAAATTCAAGAAACTAACTTTCCAGATATAGATATTTCTTATTATCACAGAATTTTATTCTTTGGATGAGATTACAACAGTATTAGTACATTTTCCGAGTGTTGTTTTATTGCAAAAGTTATCAAAGAAGAATGCCAAGTGGATGTATCTTCCCCTTCCTTCATATCCAGAAGCTTTTTTCTGCCACCAAATCTCTATACTTACCTGCATCTACATGCCCCCTCTCTTCTTCTACCAAGATTCATAGGGGAGATTTAAATGTTCCTCTCTCATCTATTCTATATCTTTTACCTCCTTACTGTCTCATTTTTTCAAGTATGCCCTTTCTTTTTCTTTTTGCTGAATCTTTTCTGATAACATTTTAAAACATTCAAGTATTTTTCATTAAAAAATTTATTATTCTCCAAAATCCCTTCCAAAACATCTACCTCTCTCCTCTCTTCACAAAGTTGCAAAGAAATTGTCTCTACCAGAGGTCAGCAACCTTTTCTGTAAAGAGACAGCACGTAAACATTTTAGGCTTTGTGAAACATAGGGTCTTCGCTGCAACTACTCCTCTCTGCCATAGCAGGGTGAAAGTAGTCATAGACAATAGATATTCAAATGAGTGCAGCTGTGTTTTGATAAAACTTTATTTATGGATCTGATATTTGAATTTAATAAAATTTTCATTTTTCTCAAGATGTTATGTTTCCTTTTATTTTTTTTTCAACCCTTAAAACTACAAAAAAAAAAAAAAAAAAACAGTTTTTACTTTCCAAGCTGCGTAAGAACAGGTTCCAGGCCAGATTTAGCCTATGCACTATAATTAGTCAAAACCGGGCCTATATATACTCTTTCTATATCTCACCTCCTCTGCAACCATAATCTGCCAACAACTTCCTTCACTCTGGGGACATGGCTCTAGCAACCTACTTTTTGCAAATTTTATGATGAATGTGTTCCACTCCTAATTTTACTAGATCTTGGAACAAGATTTCGCACTATTCTCCACAATCTCCTTGAAATTCTATTGTCTTTCCATAGTTTCCTCTATTTTTCCTTGGCTCTCTGTGACTCTACTCAGTCTCCTTTGCAGCATTTTCCTTAACTGCCTATCTCATAAGGATGGTAAGTCACAAAGTTCTATCCCAGGTCCTCTTCCCTATGAACTTCGCATGTCCCTAGTCATCTCACCTACTCCTTGGCTTCAACTATCTTCTATATTGTAGTCCTCAAATGTTGTGGGTGCATAGTTAAGCAACTGTTGAAAGTATGAATTCTATGCTACCACCTGTTAAAATTCTAAAATTTAGCCCCAAAATATATGTTTATAACAAAGTGCCTATGCTATTCTAATGCAACACACCACTTTTAGAAACACTGATATGGATGGCTCTCAAATCTTTTTTATTTTGTTTTGGGATTTTTTTTGGGGGGTGGGGTGTTTGTTTTTTGAGACAGGGTCTTGCTTTATTGCTCAGGCTAATGTGCAGTGGCATTGTCATAGTCCACTGCAACCTCAAACTCCTGAGCTCAAGGAGTCCTCCTGCCTCAGCCTCCTGAGTAGCTGGGACCCCAGGTGCGCAGCACGACTATGCCTGGCTAATCTTTCTATTTTTGTAGAAACTGGGCCTTGCTATGTTGTGTAGGCTAGTTTCAAACTTCTGGACTCCAGTAATCCACCCATCCTCAGCTTCCCAAAGTGCTAGGACTACAGGTGTGAGCCACTACACCCACTCTCTAATCCTTATTTCTAGTGAAACTTATCTTCTGAGGTCCAGATCCACATATGTAACTAAATCTAGAACTAAACGTAGGCAGACATCTGCAATGTGATGGAGCCAATCCAACTTTTCCTGAAAGCTTTCTTATGTCAGTGAATGAGCAATTCCAGTTACAAGTTACATTTGTATATCTACTACAAAGTAGATATACAAATACTTGTAGAATAGGTAACCAGTTACTAGTCAGTGAGAGCCAGACAAAATGAGAAGTTGAAATGGGAACTAGAAAACTCAGAGAAGAAATACAAGAAAAAAATATTATAGAAATAAAACTTAAATTAGAAAGGACAAACAAGAGAATGCAAATATTTTAAATCACACTGAAAATCTTAGAATAAACAAATAAGAAAATAATTAAAATGATAATAGACTGAAGGCATTAGAAAATAATAGAAACAGAAAATGGAAACAGGTTGCCAATGCTCAAAATTAGAGCCACCAGAGATAATTATTAAAATAATAAAACAGAAAAAAATTGAAAAATATATCTAAAGGAAGAATTTATTAAAATTAGTAAAGCTTCAAACTATGTATTATAGTACATACCAGAAGAAATTGAGTGATAATCAACGTATATCACAATTATTAAAATTTCAAGATGAAAAAAATTCTATAAGGAGCCAGGCAAAAGTATAAAGAAAAGAAAATCCTTAGGAGTCAGACTTATCCACAGCAACATTTATCTGCAAAATAGAACGAGAAAAACCTATAAGACATAAAGTTTACAGACATAGATTTAAATATGCAAGAACTTGGGGAATATTGTTTATATGACACCATCTTGAGGGAGGGTACCACTAGAAGGTGAACCCTAGCCAAGCAAGAAACACGTAAGAAAACTAGCAAGGTTGTACATTTAACTACAGATTTAAAATGAAAAGTCAGGCAACAATAAGTAGAATGAATAGAATGAAAATATTACATGCTCTGACAATAGACAAATGTCTCCGCTACCAAAAATCTGGAGGAGATAGGAGAAAGAACACAGGAGGTAGATTAAATTCACTGATACCCTCATGTCTTTTTTAAAACATCTCATTCATCCCTGTGGCTTTAAATATCATCTGCATGTCAATAACTCATAAATCTTTACTTCTAACTCTTTCACTTCAATAACACTGTACACTGGAATATTCAATTACCTATATGGTATCTTAAGTTGAATCTTAAATAGATATTATGAATTTAATAGCACAGAAACAGAATATTTTATTCCCTGTGCCCTAGTCTGTTTCTCTACCTATGTTCCTCTTGTCAATAAATGGCTCATCTGGGCACAAAATTCTTCAACCCCAAAGTCTATAATCTACATATATTCCTTCTCTCACAACCTTCCCCATTGATTATCTAATCTGTGGCAAGAATGCCTACCAAAGGCATCTCGAACACACTTTTTCCAAGCTAGTATATGCATTCTGTCTCAAATCCTCATTATCGCTTACTTCCAACCACTCTTTCCCCCTATAATCCGATCTTCATTGAAAAATTAGAATGCTTTTTTGAAACATAAATTAGGTTATATCACTCTCCTACTTAATTTTTCAATAGCTCCCCATAAAACTTAGAATAAGATCAACGTTCTTTACATTGGTTTACACAGCCCTGATGATCTGGGCCCTGCCTACATCTGTGAACTATTTAAGCTCCACTCCCACCATTTTCTCACTGCCCTCCGCAGCCAGATCAGGGTTTTCTTTCTTTTCTCTAAATATGACAACTTGTTCCCACATTAGAGTATTTCAGCTAGCTTTCCTTCTTCCTCGATTTCTCCTGATCTTCATCTGACTAGCTACAGGTGTCAGCTTATATGTCATTTCCACACTGAAGTCTGAAATGGACAAAACCCACCACTCTGATGTGTTTAACCCATGTACAACTTAGCACCTGTGACTACCAGATATGCTTCTTATTTATGCATTTATTTAGTTGTTTTCTGGCACATGGGCCATTATCTAGTTTGACCATATAATTTGTCCAAACTAGGAGAACTGAGAGTATAAGAGGGAGCTGTAGATATTTATGCAAAAGGAATAGGCATAAAACAGGTCTTTTCCTAAATGAAGGAAGAAAAGTAGTTCCTCCACCAAAGCCTAGCATGAAGTGATCTGGCAGCAAATATTTTGAATGCATAATTTTTCCCACTGATTTTCCTCAAGAAATTATGTATTCTGATACAAATGAATTTAAGTTATACTGACCAGATTATATAGTAAATTTTCATCGTATGGAAATATACACATTGTATGTGCATATTTATGATGTGTGTGGTATATTTATAACCATAATCCTTATTGTACTTCATTCATGGTAAAGAAAATTAGAAAGCAAAATTAAAGAAATTCTTCTCAACCACCAATTCTTTGTTTTATAAAAAGAAAGTAGGCCTGAAATTGAAATTTTGATGTACAAAAACTGAAAAAGTAACCTAGAGAGTTTGTTTTATATTTCGTGGTCCATTTCTTAAATAGGCCTGCTGCTTTTTGATTGTATAATAGCTCAGTTATTCTATGTACCTCAGTCACCTGAGAAGCATAGTCACTTTTTTTTTTCCTGCAATTTACACTTGTTTCACTCTGGTAGTTTATTAACATATTAAGACCTAGGTGGTAGTAGCCAAGCTCAATAATTGATGAGATGTAGTCCTTTTTTCTAATAAAAAAGGGATTAAATAACACAATATTTTCATAATTATTTTTATCATTAATTTGAAATTATGACATGAAGTAATATTTATAAAATACTGAGCATGGGCAGGGCGTGGTGGCTCATGCCTGTAATCCTAGCACTCTGGGAGGCCGAGGCAGGTGGATTATTTGAGCTCAGGAGTTCAAGACCAGCCTGAGCAAGAGTGAGACCCTGTCTCTACTAAAAAAATAGAAAGAAATTAGCTGGACAACTAAAACTATACAGAAAAAAATTAGCTGGGCATGGTGGTGCATGCCTGTAGTCCCAGCAACTCGGGAGGCTGAGACAGGAGGATCACTTGAGCCCATGAGTTTGAGGTTGCTGTGAGCTAGGCTGATGCCACGGCATTCTAGCCAGGGCAATAGAGTGAGAATCTATCTCACAAAAAAACAAAGAAAAAAAATACTGAGCAATATAACATAAAACTGAGAAAAATATTTAACAATAATCCTAAAACAAATTTATTACTTTTTTTAATGCTAGCTTAGATTGAATTCACCAGAAAGTATAGCCTGAGGCATGTGACTATTGAGTTTTTGCTTTATTAAAGAGTCCCATCCCAAGAAACCAAGGGTAAGAACCAAAATGAGTGAGATAGTGGATGAGAGAGGGGTGCATTATTTAATTAGAGAACCCAATAACTGACCCCTTTTGTAGGATCATCACCCTAAAATAACAAGTAAACTAAATTTCAAGAGTGTTCATTAAGGGGAAGAAGAAAAATGGTATGTACCCAATATTTGCCTTTTCTTCTTGGTCAGCACTTTGTCCCATGGGCAGTTAGTTCTCTCCACTTTCAGGTTGCATACTGGCCATAGCACCATCAATAGGGAAATCGCAGTAGGAGGGGATAGGCTTCCAGTCATGAATCAAAGTGCTATCCACCTGCACTGTTAGGATTTGATTGAAGCACGCACTATACTGCCCATCATAGCTGCAATATAAATGAGAGGTAAAACCAAGATGCAACCTGATATTTTTTGAATGTTTTAAAAGTATTTAACGTTTTATCTTGAAAAATAAATTTTGAAAATTATGAATAACTAAAGGCACTGAATGTATCTGTTATAAAAATATATTATAAAACTATAGAGAATAGAAACTATAGAAACAGATTCAAGTATACATAAAATTCATTTGTAAAGTAAAGGAATCTTTTCAGGTATAAGTTAGAGTATTAAAATTAATCATGTTTCTACAACTAGCTAACTTTTCTGAGAATAATTAGTTTAAGCCTTCAATTTATATACAAATTAATTATGCATGAATTACAGATTTAAAATTGGGAGTGGAGGAAGGTGGTACCAAAGATCAGGATCCCAAAGGAATATTTGCATTCCCATGTTCACTGCACCACTATTCACAATAGTCAAGATATGGAAAGAACATAACTGTCCACTGAAAGATGAATGGGTAAAGAAAATGTGGTATATTCATCTAATAAAATATTTTTCAGCCTTTAGAAAGAAGGAATTTCTGCAATGCATGACAACATGAATGAACCTTGAAGACATTATGCAAAGTAAAACAAGCCAGTAACAAGACAAATATTGCATGATTCCACTTAAACGGGCTATCCAAAATACTCAAATTCATAGAATCAAAGAGTGGAATAAAGGTTTCCAGGGGTTGAAGGTGGGGAGAAATGTAGAGTTACTAATCAGTGGGCATAAAATTTCAGTTAAGCAAGATGAATAAGCTCTAAAGATCTTCTGTATAACATTGTACCCAACAATGTATAATAACAATAATGTATTGTACACTTAGAAATTTGTTAAGAGGGCAGATCACATGTTAGGTGTTCTTACTCAATAAAATAATATTTTTAAAGTGGAAGAGGAAAAAAGCACAAAAGTACTAGAGGAAAAATAATAAGTATTTATAATCTAAAGAGAAAAAACATAACTGATAACATAAAAATAACTAATTTTTAACCTCAGAAGCATCAGCAACAAAACTATGTTTAAAAAAATATTCTATCTAAGCATAAAATATACTACTCTTAGTACACAAAGAATTATTTTAAAATTAGAAAAAAATGACATTTTCAAAAAAGGTGAACCAAGAACTTCAGCAACTCTCCAATAATTTATAGTAATGTTTATAAACATAATGTTCACAATCACTAATGATAAAATAAAAGCAAATTAAAAAACAAGAAACCCATTTTTCTAAGCAGAATGGCAACACATATAAAAGAATTAGAATATTAAATATTGCCCTGGGCAAGTACCCTAACAATATCTATGAAAAAAAGTTTTGGAATATGTATTAAAAGCCATTAAAATACAACACATTTTGGCTTAGCATTTTTCCTAAAACCTGTGGAAGCAAGTACCAAAAGATAATGGTATATTCAGTTAGGATGTGCCAACATGGCAACACCATCAAGGAAAAGCATCACCTATTCTTATAGGTCAGGCATTTGTTTTGCCAGGTACATGCAGATTGATTGTTTAAAAGATTTAATTTTGCCCCTTTTTTGTAAAGATGCTTATAGACCTTCTCCTTATAAAAATAAAAAATAGAAAATAAATAATATGCAACAAAAGTTTCCTAAACAGGAATTCTGATATATTCCCAAATATATTACTATTCCGTCATTAAATGAAGTGTTATAGAACAATGATAATCACATGATAAATATACATAATGTTCTATTAAGTTGAAAAATAAAACCATAAACTGATACTTTGTTAAAACAATGAATACACACAATACAAAGAAAGGAAAAATATACACCAATATATTATCATTTTAAAGTATAATAGGTTCACTGAGCACTGGTTACCAACTTGTCTAGGTCCAGTGAGGCAGAGCACCACACACACACAAGTTACACAAAGCAGGTTTATCACCTACAGATAGGCAGCAAGGGACAACAGAAACCTAGAATTCAGCATGAGCTGGTCACCCAAGGCTCAGGAAAGAAAGCTGCCTGGGACAAATGGAGTTTTATGTGCTGTGACTTCACTTGCAACACAGCTTAAGTACACTAGAAAGCAGTTCACCCTGGACGTTATAGACTAGGAGAATGGGGGTCTCGGGGATAAAGTGGTGAAGGCCATCCTTGTTTCTGGGATGGACAGAAGTAGATCCCAGGCTGTTCCGGTCAACTTAATCTTATCTCAAGAGGTTGCATTCCCAGCACATTCCACAATTATTCTTAAGAACTATAAGTGAGAACACAGATCTGGGTCAGTCCAAGGCTATGTGGAGAAAATTCATGCAAGGATTAGTTAGATATAGGTCATGATGGGATTATGATGATTTTCATTTCTTACTTTCATATTTCTTATTCATGTTGATTAAAAATCACTGCAGTGCACTACTTTTGCAATTTTCTAAAGGTCTTTTAAAAATTTTCTGACACTGATGCCCGATAGTATAATTATTAATAGTATTAATAGTATTATTATTATTAATGTAATATGTAAATAAAAAGAAAAAAATTGTTTCTTCCACATTCACACCAAACTTCTAATGCCAAATCTGTGGGTTTTTTTCCCTTCATATTAGCCAATTCTGACACTAAATAATCAGACTTAGATCAGAGCCCACAAGTTAACGGTTTATTTCGGCACTGTCCCCTACATCAAACATCAGTTTCCAGTCCCAAGTTACGATCTATACTTCTGACCAATTAGCTATAAATCAGGGGTTCCCACAACCCTCCCTCCAGTCTTAATAATTTTCTAGAATGGCTCACAGAACTCAAGAAAGTGCTTTACTTACTATTATAGATTCATTATAGAAGATACAACTCAGGAAGAGCCAAATTAAAGAAATGCATGGGACATGATATGGAGATGGGGGAATGCATGAAGTTTTCATGCCCAATCTGGGCACACCACCATCCCAACACCTCCATGTGTTCATCAACCAAGAAGTTCCCAAACCCTGTTGTGTAGGGTTTTCATAGAAGCTTAAGTAAGCATGATTGATAAAATAATCGGCTATTGGTGATTAAGTCAATCTTCAGATCTCTTTCCGTCTCTAGAGGTCAAGCATGAGACTGAATATTCCAAGTCTCTAATCACATAGTTAGTTCTTCTGATAACTAGCCTTCATCCTCCAAGTCACCTCATTAACATATAAGCCAGGTATGATTGAAGAGGGCTTATCATAAATATGTTCCTCTCACCTTGTCACTCATGAAATCCCCAAGGGTTTTAGAAGCTCTGTGCCAGGCACCAGCGACAGAGACCAAATATATATTTCTTATTATATTATAGTAAAATAGTCATTGAATTTTAGTGTTAAAGGAGAAATCTAAAGTGTGTCTTTTATAAAAGGGATTTCATGTCTGTGCTAGATATCCTGCATTTGTCCCTTGACATCCACATCCACCTTCCTTTGTGTCACAGGAGGTTTAACTGTAGACAAAGCATCAACAAGCTGCCTTGTCCTCTAGCTGCTGGTTGGGTTCTACTAATGGATAGCATCACAAGATGTCAAAGGAATACATTATTTCCCAAAGGAATTTGTCCATAGAACTCTTTCTTCAAGCATTATCTTGTCTAGGTAACACACTCTGAGACATTCCCATCTTGTCTAGTAATTAACCTGGAACCTAGGTTTGATTAGAACAGTAGAGTCTCAATAAAAGATGGAGCATAAGGGACTTAAAGAAATTTGATATTGACCAGACATAACTGATGGAGTAGTCTGTGTAAGTCTGTGGTCTTTGTAGCTGATGAAAGTGCTATAGTTTCTAAAGGCCAACTGGGCTAGCAGCTGGAAAGAATAGCTACTCGTGAAGTGAAAGAGAATGAGGATAAACCCGAACGAGTGAGGACAAAGTGAAACTTGCGTCTCTCTTCCACCATCTTCAACCTTGATGATGCAGGTGACTTGTAGGAGAAGCTGGTACCCTAACCTAGAGTGACACATTTTTCTGACTCAGAAATTGGAGAAACTGAAAGAGGTGATCTTAGAAGAGTTGGAGGTGCTGTGGGTCTTGGAACTTCCCACAATAACAGGGGGAGCCAGCAGATCACAGGTAGCATGCGGCAGCTGCCACAGTGCATGTCATCAAACACTGAATTTCAGAACATAGAGCTGCTGCTTCCCCTCTGCCTTCCAAATCTTGAGCAAAATTTTCATTACCACTTAATATGGAAGCATGGATATCAGATAATTCTGGGAAATATAGTTCCATCTTAGCTAAATTGACATAGTTCATAATCACCATGCTGATAAAGGTTAAATCACATGCTGAAAACTAGACTGTTAGTTTGTAAAAGAGCCAGTGCTGAAACCTAGATTCTCTGCGTGTCAGTCCAACACTGTTACAGATACACCCTACCAAGGTTATCCATTCATCACATATCCCCTAAAATAAACAGTATGCTTTCCTAAAATGTTTGATGTTATGCTACTTTTCCAAATAAAATGTTTTCAAAAGGATATAATGAAGAATAATGGATATATGCTTTGAGTGTCCACAGGATAATTAGAGAAAAAATAGTTTGTATCAGACTGCAGATTACTTACCAATATCAATATATTAATACAAAGCAGTAAACCAAGCTTTTCCCAAAGCATCTTTTATTGCCCTGTACCTCATTCACTTATATTTCAAACTTTTTTAAAGGCTTAACTCAAATAAATGTTACAAGAAAACATACTCTTTCATGTGAGAAATTTTGTATTTTATTGACATAAACTTAGTTAATAAATCTGTTTGTATCACTAAAATATATTTCTTCTTTTGAAAGTTTTATTTAATTTGGAATGCTTAACTCTGGCATTTGGTTTCATTTTGTATGGCAGATCACATAGAAACTTATTTGGGACATTAATCTTGTTTCTTTAATGTATGTATAAGTAGAAACAATAAAATCCATAATAAAATTTTATCTATAAACTTGTTCTCAAAATAATCCTTAATGTTAACATAATTTGCAAATATAAGAAAATTTCCCCAATATCACTGAGAGAGAATTGACCTTCATTAAACATAATGACAAAGTGTTTTTATACTTTATGAGATTTAAATAGCTGTCCATGGAAATTCTGTATCCAACTGCTGAAGGTACTCATCAAAACAGATAAATCTGAACATTAGCATTCAGATCATTTTTTCTCCAACAATTAAGTATGCAGTTAAATTAATATGATTCTTACTCAGATAATGAAATTTTGTTAAAGAATTACTGTAATAAAATATGCATTATACCTTTTCAGCAAAAGAGATACCTAGATGCACAATATATATTCCATCTATAATTTAAAATGATTCCACAAAGTAATCAGATTTTGATGATCACTTTATTTCTATATCATTTTCACCTCTATTATTTATTATTAAAGCAAAATTATGATATCCAGTTTAAATAAACTCTGATATAATACAATGCTATATTTTTAAGATATGGTTCTTTGGGGAAGATAACTATTAATAATTACTGAGTACTTAGAGTACACCTGGTATCATGCCAGAATTACCACATTTTCTCATTTAAACTAATAAAGTACTTTTAATTATTACATTTAATAAATAAAAAAGTTAAATGTTTTAAAAATTAATAATTTGCAATATATTGCACAGCTGATGAGGAGGGAAGTTGAATTATAAAATCAGAAGACTCTGCCTCAAAACCAATACTTTTGAAAAAGCAATTTGAGGAATTCAGAAAGATGGGGTAGGGATTAAAGGAAGGCCATTTTCATTAAAACATTAGCACAGGGCTTCTATACCTTCATCAAAAATATGCCATCACATTTTAATCAGATATTACATTTATTTATTTTTGTAAAAGTTTGATATTGTTAAGAAATCAACTGTGAAAACACTGATTGAAGCAGTCTAGTGTGGAAAGAAGTACAATAGCCAGACATATGAGGCCAGGATAAAATAAAAATGATGTGTTGATTGAAAAAATAAGAAAATGATTTCCAAGTATGAAAAAGAAAACAATCACAGCAGAAATCCTAGCTGCTCAAACAATGACAAAAGAGAAAGAAGACCAAGTAAAAAGTGTAGATGTATTTCTAGGTTTTCTGCAAATTCTCTATATGGTATCATTGGTATAATTATTATCAGAATTATTATTATTGATTTCTTTTAATTCTTCCCAAATCATAGCATTCATAGGTGTTTGGTTTATGGAAGAATAAGCACTTGACAAACTGGCCCTCCTAAAGATAAAACTATTCGTTCTGGAAAATATAATCTGAAAATTCTGGAAGGAAAACAAAGCAGGCAGACTTTAGTGGAAGTTTGAAACTTTGAAGAAATGACCTGTAAAGATGCAGTGTTCTGTTTGTTGCTTTGCTCTTAGAGAATCAACAATAATTGATAGCATTGAATAACTAAAGTTAAAGGAGAATGTTTTATTTATATCTGGTTGGAAAAAAGAAAAAAAGGGAGGAATCCTGGGGCAAGCAGGGCTGCAGGAGAATGAGAAGGGACCCTGTAAAGGAGAGAGACAGAGAATGGAAGCCACAAGTCATGTATGTGTGCGACCTCTGGTCACGTTACTGATGGATAGCTCAGCCACATCTATGCAGAGCAAAGTGGAAGCAGTTTGAAGAGAGATCTGAGTGACAACTCACCATAGACTGGACAGTTTGATTTTAATCAAGTCCAATGCACACCAAAACCAAAACCTAAATTAGTTTCTGAGGTCTATAACATAAATCCAGAGTCTAAACAATATAACAATAAAAATGTCCAGAAGACAATCCAAAATTACTTGACATATGAAGAGAGACAATCCAATCCATTCTCAAAGAAAAAGATAATCAACAAATGGCAATAAATGGGTGAAGCAGACATTGGAAAAAAGATGAGTAAAACTGACAAACTTTTAGTGAAATGGACTAAGAGAAAAAAGAGAGAATAATCAAATTACTAAAATCAGAAAAGAAAGTGGGGACCTGTTCTATAGACATAATAAAGATTATGAATACTATGAGCAATTGTACACCAACAAATTGGATAACCCAGAAGAAATATTAATAGAAATATTCTTACAAACACAAAACTTCCCAAGATTAAACCATGAAGAAATAAAAAATGTAATACCTATGAGGAGTAAAGAGATGAAATCTATAATCAAATATTCATCCCTCCCTCAAAAAGCCACTAACTAGATGGTTTCACTTATGATTTCTAAAAGCATTTAAAGAAGAACTTATGACAATCATTCCAAAACATTTCCAAAAAAAAAAAAATGAGAAGGGAAAGCTCCCTAGATCATTCCTTGAGATCAGCATTACCCCGACCCAAAGCCACACAAAGGTAGTCCAAGAAAAGAAAATTGCATTACAGAAATTATGGAACTTTGTAAATATTGATGTAATAATGCTCAACAAAATACCAGCAAATGAAATTTCATAGTATATTTAAATGATTATACATTATGATCAAGTGGCATTTATTTCTGGAATGTAAGAATGGTTCAACATACAAATATTGATCAATATAATACACAACTTAACAGAACAAAGAATAACACCACATGATTGTCTTAATTGATGAAGATAAAGCATTCCACAATATCCAACATCCTTTCATGATAAAAATATTTAACATGTAATAAAAGGAAATTCCTTTGATCTTTATATGAAAAATCCATAGCAAATATACTCAGTAAGAGAGCCTGAAAATTTTTCCTCTAAGATCAGAAACTATGAAATAACGTCTACTTTTCTGCTTTCCTTTAACATAGTCCTAAAAGTCTTAGCCAGAGCAATTAAGCAAGAAAAATAAATAAAAGGCAACCAAATTGGAAAGAATTAAAATTATCTATGTTTGCAGATGACATAATCCTGCATGTAGAAAACCCTAAAGAATCCACACACAAAAATAAAATCTGTTAGGATTCATTAGTAAATGAATTCACCAAAGTACTAGGATACAAAGCCAAGATGCAAAAATCAGTTATATTTCTATACACTAAAAATGAACACCCCAAAAAGGAAATTAAGTAAACAATTTCATTTATAATACCATCAAAAAGATTAAAATGCTTAAGAATTAACTTAACCAAGGAGGTAAAAAAACCTATAATGAAACCACAAAACATTGCTGAAGGAAATTATAAAATATATTAAATAAATGAAAAGGCATCTAATAATCATGGATTGGAACAGTTAATATTGTTCAGATGTTAATAAAACTCAAAGCAATCTACAGGTTTAATACAATTTCTATCAAAATCCTAAATCCATCCTAAAATTTTTATAGAGTCTCAGGGGACTCTGAATAGCCAAAGCATTGCTGAAGAGAAGAAAAACTTGGAAGTCTCCTACTTTATGATTTCAAAACTGACTATAAAGACATGGTAATAAAATTTCTGGCACTGGCATAAAGACTGACATATAGACTAATAGAATAGAGTAGAGAACTCAGAAATAAACCCTCAAAGATATTGTCAAATGATTTCAACAAGGGTGCCAAAACCAGTCAAAGGGAAAAAAACACAGTCTTTTCAACAAAGACATTTGAGAAAACTGGATATCTACATGGAAAATAATGAAGTTCAACTCTTACCTAACACAACATATAAAACTAACTCAAAATGAGTCCATGAGCTTAATGTAGGACCTAAAATTATAACATCCTTAGAAGAAAACATAGGGCAAAAATCTATACAATATCAAATGTGGCAATGTTTTCTCATATATATGGCATAACCAAAATAAAAATAGACGAACTGGACTTTGTGAAACATATACAAGATAAGGGATTAATATTTAGCATATTTAGAGAACTCCTAAAAATTCAACAACAAAAAAACAAAGAACCCAATTCAAAAATGGACAAATGGTCAACAAGTAGATGAAAAGCTGCTCAAGAAGACTAAACATTATGGAAATCCAAATAAAATCTATAATGAAATACCTCCTCACATCCATTAGAATGGCTACTATGAAAAATAATGGAAAATAACAAGTGTTGATAAAAATGTATAGAAATTGGAACACTGTATACTCTTACTGAGAATGTAAAAACGTAGAACTGCTGTGAAAAAAAAAGATGTCAGTTAATTAAAAAAAATTATCAGATGATCTAGCAATTCCACTTCTGGGTATATTCTCAGAAGCATTGAAAACAGAGTCTCAAATAGGTATGTGTACACTCATGTTCAAAGCAGCATTAGTCACAATAGCTAAAACATGGAAGAAACCCAAGTGCCAATCAAAAGACACATGAAAAAGCAAAATGTTGTATATACTTACAATAGATTTATTCAGCCTTAAAAAAAGAAAAGGAAAATCTGACACATACTACAACATGGATGAATTTTGAGGACATTATGCAAAGTTAAATAATCCTGTTTCAAATGGCAATCACTTTATGATTCTTAGAGTATATGTCTGATACTTAGAGTAGCCAAAATAGACACAGAAAGTAGAATAGTGGTTGTCAGGGGCTGGAGGAAAGAGAAATGAAGAGTTAACATTTGATAGGTATAGAATTTCACTTTTGCAAGATGAAAGAGTTCTGTGAATGATGATTATGATGATTGTGCAATAATATGAATACACTTAATACCACAGAACTGTGCAATTATATATGGCTAAAATTGTATATTTTATATAACATGCATTTTATTACAATAAAAAAATAAAAGATACTAGGAGATAATTAAGAGAAACTTTATGCCAACAAATTTAAAATTTAGATGATATAGAAAAATTCTTTGAAAAATAGACATTTACAAAATTGAAACAAAATAAAGTAGAAAATAATATAATTTTATATTTAATAAAGAAAGTGTATTCATTTATAATATCCTTCTCATCAAGAAAACTGTACGGCCTAATTGTTTCACTGACGAATTTAATCACATATTCAAAAAAGAAACAATGCAAAACTTACACATACTTTTCCAGAAAAGAGTTAGCAAGAGAATATTTTCAATCTATTTTGTAATTCAGCACAATCTGATACCAAAATCAGAAAAGGATATCACAAAAAAGTTTTAAAATACAGTTTCTGGACATAAAATAATACTTAGCACAACATTAATAAATTAAACCCAACAATATTTTAAAATGTATCATAACCAATTAAAGCATTCATTATAATGCAAGGCTGGTTTAACATCTGAATCTCAATGAATATAATTGTCACTGTCAACAACAGAAAAATAAAGAATAAACATAAAACTTTATAATCATTTTCATAAATAAATAGAAATACATTTAGCAATATTCAAGTAGTCATCCATTATTAAAAAATAAAATCTCAGTAATTCCTTAACTTGATAAGGGCTTGGATGAAAAACCTACAACTGACATTGTATTTAATGGTAAAATATTGAACACGTTTTTATTTTATTTTTTTTAATTTTTTTAAATTTTTTAAATTTTTTTATTTTGGCATATTATGGGGGTACAAATTTTAAGGTTTCAATAAATGCCCTTTCCCCCCATCCCCCACAAGTCTGAGTTTCCAGCATGGCCATCCCCCAGATGGTGCACATCTCACTCATTATGTATGTATATACCCGCCTCTCTTCCTCCTCCCCCCTGCCCAATACCCTATTACTGTAGTACCTATGTGTCAACTTAGGTGCTGCTCAGTTAATACCAGTTTGCTGGTGAGTATATGTGGTGCTTGTTTTTCCATTCTTGGGATACTTCACTTAATAGTATGGGTTCCAGCTCTAACCAGGAAAATATAAGATGTGCTATATCACTGTTGTTTCTTAGAGCTGAATAGTACTCCATGGTATACATATACCACATTTTATTAATCCATTCTTGGATTGATGGGCACTTGGGCTGTTTCCACAGCCTTGCAATTATGAATTGTGCTGCTATAAACATTTGAGTGCAGGTGTCTTTTTTGTAGCGTGTCATTGGATCTTTTGGGTAGATGCCCAGTAGTGGGATTGCTGGATCAAATGGTAGATTCACTTGCATCCCTTTAAGGTATCTCCCTATTGCTTTTCACAGAGGTTGAACTAGTTTGCAGTACCACCAGCAGTGTAAGAGTGTTCCTCTCCTCATCCACCCCAGCATTTATTGTTTGGAGACTTTTTGAGAAAGGCCATTCTCACTGGAGTTAAGTGATATCTCATTGTGGTTTTGATTTGCATTTCCCTGATGATTAGAGATGTTGAGCATTTTTTCATATGTTTGTTGGCCATTCTTCTGTCTCCTTTAGAAAAGTTTCTATTCAAGTCTTTGCCCACTTTTTAATAGGGTTATTTGATTTTTTTTCTTGCTGATTTTTGTGAGTTCTAAGTATATTCTAGTTATCAGCCCCTTATCAGATGTGTAGGATGCAAAAATTTCTTCCCATTCTGTAGGTTGTCTGTTTACTTTCATGACTGTTTCTTTGGGTGTACAGAAGCTTTTTAGTTTGATCATGTCCCATTTATTTATTTTTGTTGCTGCTGTGATTGCCTTTGGGGACTTCTTTTTTTTTTTTTTTTTTTTTGCGTTCAAGGCTTTTTTTTTTTTTTTTTTTTTATTTATTTATTTTTTTTATTTTGGCATATTATGGGGGTACAGATTTTAAGGTTTCAATAAATGCCCATTTACCCCCTCCCCCCAAAAGTCTGAGTCTCCATCATGACCATCCCCCAGATGGTGCACATCTTACTCGTTATGTATGTATATTCATAAACTCTTTGCCTAGGCTGATGTCTAGGAGAGTGTTTCCAACATTTTCCTCTAGAATTCTAATAGATACAAATCTAATAAATAAAAATCAATGCATTTTTATCTATAGCAAATATTTGAAAAAATAAAATTTAAAAACATTACATTGTCAAGTCAACTTAATATGGAAAAAAGTTTTTTGATAAATGGTATTGGGTTAGGACACTGGATGTCTATGTTGAAAAAATGTTGATCAATCTTATCCAAAAATCAAATCAAATCAAAAGCATCAGAAACATTGATACCTAAAATTATGATATTTCTAAATAAAGCATGGAAAAAAACTTTGCAACTTCAAGTAGCATTTTCTTAATAGGACACAGAAAAATACAAACCATAAAAAAATTTAATAAATTTGACTTCATCAATTCAGAAACTTCCCTTGGAAAGATGTTAAGAAAATGACAATTCAAGCCACTACATGGGGAAAATATTTCTGCAAACTGATGTCTAAGAAAGGACTTATATCAGAATATATAAAGAATTCTTAGATTCAATAAGAAAAAATAAGCTAGATTGAACAGTTCCCCACCTATAAATAAATAAACAATTGTCCAGTAAGAACATGATGTATAACTAAAGAACAATGAATTTCAAATTTATCAGTTTTATTTATGCCTCCCTTTTCAAGTACACACACATAAACATATACCAACATGCACACATGCACATCTCTAAGCATTAGTGTTTATTGACCATGTAAGCATAGCCTACACATTACATACTGACTAGAATTACTAAATTTAAAAAGACTGGCAATAACAAGAGTTGGTGAGGATATGGAGTAAATGGATCTGCTGTTGCATATTACACCTTAATATATCCCACTGCTGATAGGGAATTAAAAATGGTATGACTGCTTTGGAAAACTATTTGGCAATTTCTTAAAAAAACAGACATATACCTTCCTACACCCAGACATTCTACTGTTGGTATTTACCTAAGAGAAACAAAAATATGTCCTCTTGTTAAGGAATGTTTATATTAATAACATTTATTATCAGTATACCACAAATTATAAACTATCCAAACGTCTATCAATAGGTAGAAAGATAAACAAAATGTGGTGCATCCACAAAATGGAATATTATTTAGTAATACAAAAAAAACCCAGATTATTTATATGTGCATGGATTCACACAGCATGGATGAATCTTAAAACAATAATGCTAAGTGAAACAACTCAAACACAAAAGAGTACATATAACTGTAATTATACTTCTATAAAGAACATGAAGTACATATAGCTTTAATTATAATTCTATAAAGGACAACATCATCTACAGTGATATAAAGCAAATAAATGGTTGTCTGGCCCAGGAGCAGAGGGAGAGACAGATGCAATGGACTTGAGGAACATTTTGAGGGTGATGGCAACATTCTGTACCTTGACTGAGGAGGTGGTTTTACAAGTATATACAAAAGTCATCAAAGTCATCAAAAAGTCATCAAATGGTTCACTTTAGTGGATATAACCTAGTGTATATAAATTATATCACAGTAAAATTGATTAAATAAAAAATGCATACTATAAAACCAAAAAGGTTGAGAAAACATATCATTAAGAATATAAATGAAGATCTCAGAAGCCCCCAACATAGAAGCCCCCAACATAATTCAGTTTCTTAAGGAATTGAAGGAAATATTGTATCATTTCAAGTCATATCATTCAATTGGTAAAAGAAGTTAAAATTTCCTTACTTTCCTAAACTTTCCTTACTGTGCTTACTTACCACAAAGATTTCATAATGGAACACTGATACAATAAGCCAAAGACCACCAAAATGCTCTGCCTTACTTTAATGGAAGGTATATTTTTTAATCACAGGAAGTGAAACAATCATTATATTCAATGAATAAATTTTGTGATTTATTTCTCATTAACAGGAGGAATTGGCTAAGGATATAAAGGGTAGAAATTATTGTGTAAGTGACCATATATTCCTCAGAAATGAATTTTAAAGCATAAAATCTACCCCTAGAAAAGGACAAAAGCATAAAATGCAAATAAATAAAACATAAAACTCTAAAATAAACCACTGAAACAGTTTATGTTTCAATTATGTAGCCAATATATTTTTAGGGTATGTGTAAATTAATTATACAGAATATAAATCTCTGAACCAAGAGAATGCTACATTAGAGGACTTCAAAAATCTTTTCAACTCATAAACCCGTATCCCAGTAAGAAAATTGCTCATTATTTCATTTTTGCAAAAAGTATTTTTTCTGCCTTGATCTCATCTTTTTTTCTTTTACCATGGATCATTTATTGCCGATATTTGAAAAAGTATGAACCTGCTCTATGAACATGCTCAATGTTAGCAACAAGGTACTATTGTCTTTTTGCTCTGGAGGTTGGTGATCTACTTTTTGGTTCTAAACCCCTGCTACTTCCGAAGCTGTTCAATTGTCAAAAATAATCCTTTGCTCAACTCTGGGAGAGAGTACTTTTGTCTCATGGTGAATCATTTAAAAGTTAAAAAAAAAAAAATCTTCACAAGAAACAGAGAAAATGACAGGTTTCTTTAGTATAAAAAATGTAATTTTGTAAAAACTTAGTTTTTAAATTTTTTCATCTTAGTGCTATTAAAATAGAACATACAGAGTGAAGCAGTAGACTCTGCTAAAATGTAATTAATAGGTATGTTTGACATATAAAAAGACTAATATTTATACTTTATATTTTATATATACTTAAATATGACATATATTATATTATGAATAATATTTACTAAAAATATACTTCACATTATATGATTTAATAAAAGAAAAACTGATTTTTTTAAATTTAAGCAATTCAATTTTTAAATTTATATATGGGTATAATGTCCTGCTTAACAAAATACTCTAAGTAATGTGGATCATGCTAGAGCAAATATCATTTTATTCCATAGAAAAAGAGACTAATTTAACATAAATCACAAATAGTGTGTAATCTAGGAGGTTCTGTTTCGAGTCAGACTTACTTCCATTATAATTCTGCTAAACCAGGGAAAGAATAAAGAAAGGCCAGGGGTTGAGAGAACCAGATTTGAAATCAAATGGACTCACTGTTTATTAGCTATGAGACCTGAGCAAGTAGTTTTACTTCCTTTAACCTAAGTTTCTTCATTTGTAGGAAAGAAATAATAGTATATAACCAATGGGGTTTCTGCCAGGATTCAGGATCATTATATATGAAAGCATTTAGTAGAGTGACTACACCATAGTAAATGCTCAATAAACAATGGATTTAACCCAAAAATTATTCTCTCTATAAAATTGGGAATTGGTCCTAATCCACATACACCTCATTAAAAAACTTGAAACTCAGTGTCAGAAAGACAACTCTGGAGCGAGAACTTTGACTAATAAATTAAGAATAATTATGTCACATTATGCAATCCACTCAAGACAAAACGATGTTTATCAATAAATATATAAATATGCTCAAAATAAGGAACTCTTATTTTATATTTTAACAATGTTTTAGAATTTTTTAAATAACTTTGTTTGAATAATTAGGGACAAAATCAACTTCAGCATAAGTTATATTCCCTGATCTAGCTGCATATTCAGAATGGTCTTCTATGAATTTCATGTAAGTAGAACTACAATTTGATTGAACTAGCTCCAAAACAAGATAATGAATCCCAATTAAAAGGATAAGGTTCTAGTGGAGAATAAATCTGGTCTCTTATTAATGTGGCAAAAGGGTAAGTTATGTAAATGTTCTGTGCATTAAAGCATAAAAGTAGAAATTTTGTAGTTAAAAAAAAACAGAGTTAAGAGGCAGGAAGAGATGAGAGAGAAGTGTAAATCATATAATAAAAAATTACTAACTTAGTATACAAAAAGTAAATAAAAAACAATGAAATGAGAGACTCCTAAGAAAATCTAGATGAGAGCTGAAAAACAGAAAACCCACATAATGATTATTTCTTCTCATGGGAAGTTGAAATGATTCGTACCAGAGAAAGACAAATATCTAGCTCAAGAGCAAAAAACTTTAAATGTCTGCAAATCCCTTAGTAAAGCGCTCTGATAAGAAACCATGATTATTCTTTTTTTATACCTCTAAAAAATACTTGGGATAAAGTATCTCAGGGACCAAAATAAGTAAAAATAAAAGGTCACTATGGGCCTTTCATTTGGCTTTTAACAAAAACAAAAACAGGAGTCAATTCATCCCACTTCCTCCTCATCACAGCACTTGCTAAGCTATCACCAAATGATATAAAACACAAGTTTGTAAGGGCTAGAGAATAATTGGACCATGAAGAGTTGAGAAAATGAAAGCAATATTTGACTAGCTCTTAGCATTACAATTAAAATGAAGATAATCTAAATTGTCTATGTCTCATTAAAACCTTTAATTGCCATTAAAACAATCAAAATAAGTATCTCATGCACAGGGAAGGCATTTTCAAACAGGATGGATCTAGTCTTTCATAAGTCCAAGAGAAAAAGACTAACAACTTCTTCTAAAGTGAGAAAGCATATAAACAGGCAATTCATAAAAGAAACATAAACACAAATGGCCTGGCTAATAAACATAAAAAGAGGTTCACTCTTAATCTATTTAAGTAAATATAAATTAACATACCAATGGCATATAATATATGCCACTCAATACAGAAAAAAAATTTAGAATTAGTTATTGATAACTATTGGTAACATCAAAGATTTTAAGAACATGGGTAAATGGACTGTCTCTTAGACTGATGCTAAAAATATAATTTGTTGAAGCTTTTTGGAAAAACATTTGTAGTAGCTATCAAAATTTTAAATCAAATATATCAAAATTTGACTCTGAAATTCCATTTTAAAAATTATCTGTAGATTTGCATCTCAAAAAGGCCGTAAATGTGTCTTTGCTAAGTGATATAATAAAAGAAATTGCCCAAGTCAGTAAATAATCAGGAATGTGCTATATTCGTTTTGAAATAATTACCTGCAATTTGTCTACACGCAGGGACATAGCCAGAACAGTTCAAAGTTGGAGTGAAAATAAGAAGGTACTTTCTCTAAAATATAGTAAAAGGTAATTTTTATCCCAGAAAAAAAATCCTTACTCTTTACAGTTAATATTATCAGTAGTTGTATATTCCTATGGATAATTTCTGGAAAATCTCTTCACTTAAGAGCCTGATGTGTTTGTGTCATTACCTCTGAAAAATCTCCCATCTTTTGCCATAAACAAAGTATCTTTGAACTATATTGAGAATCTTTCCTTAAATTGTATCATGGGTCTTACATTGCACAATTATATAGGCATTATTTATATTATAAATTCACTTCTCAGGTATTAACCACATAGGATACATATGCCTAGCATAATCTTCTAGGTCTGTGTAACCTAATAACACCAAATCCTAATAGCTAAATTGATTAGGAGGGGGTATGAGAAGGAGATAATATTGTATAATGATAGATGAAACTAGACTTCCTTTGCATTAAACCATGTAATCTTTGTGGTTAATATCAATGAGGGATAGATTTACTAGTGTGTGTTTACTCATCCTCAGCTCCAGATGGTTTAGCACATGTAATTGAAACAAATTACAATCTGAAAGGTCCATATCTATTAACCCTGTTACTTCTATCATGAGGAAAACTGGGGGAATATAGGTAACCTATGCCTCCAAATGGAATTATGCCATATTGTTTCTTCTTTGTATAGCTCTACAAATATGTTTCTTATTCTTTTCACTTTACTCAAGTTATGACAGCTTGAGCAGACTAATATAGATACTATGGGTTTTTAGAACAAGAATGTCAAAAGTATTGAGACATGAATCAATATTTTTGTTTAATGAAAAGATCAGTTTAACATCATCTTCTAGAAGTATTTTGTTCTATAATTATTTCTTAGTGAAAAAATACTCATTTCATCCATGGAAATATCACTTGAGTGGTGAAATCTCTTAAAATTGGGCCTACTGTTTTTCTTGACAATTTTTTTAGCTCCACTTCTAGACAACCTGAGTTTTTACCTTATTTTCCTTCACAAAAAATTCTTTGTGGCAAAGGATTTATGAAAGTACTTAATCATTTTTACCATTCTTGATTGTGTTACAAGTGCGAAATAATAGGATTAACAATTGAAGTAGGATTAACATCTACAATAGGTAGTCTAAGCAGTGGAAGCCTAGGTAATTGACTCAATACTTTGAATATCAGTCCCAGCAAGTGATGAAAAAATTTAGTGAAGTTAGAGAGCTATGTTGACTTCATCGAAAACAGTTTGGGATCTGAATTCTGTAACCCTTGGCAGACTGTTATGAGAGTTCAGAATTTACACCGCCATGAACTTTAAAGGTGAATCTTCCCTCCACTCTTTTACGTTGTGAACACATGGTTTCTTTATGACCCAAAGGGCAGCTATTCTTTTTTTTATTTTTCTGTATGCTGATAATAATCAAAAGGTAACTGTCTTTTCTTCTGCAAATTTTTTGTACAGTCCTTGTCTTCCTTTTTCTCATAGCTGATCAGTGTTAATCTGAGATCATAGGCCTTCCGTAAGCAGCACCCTAAATTGGTTAGTACATAAACTGTAGTTAACACATTGGTATGAATCCCTTGGTAGGGGAGACAGAAACTCTAAATGGTTACAAACTCTTGTATAGAAGGATCCCTCTATTCTAGCTCCACTTACACTACGCCAATATTCTGGGGTATTTTTTTATTTTAATGTTGGATATTAAAATTTAAAAATAAATTAAGGCTTCTGGTTTTCAATTCCTCATGTGAAAAGCTTGGAAGTTGCTACTTCATCCTAGGAAGAAGTAAAAAACTGAATAATATTTCTGTCGTAGATATAACAAGAGTTCTTACATTTGCCATGAGGTCACAGGGAAAATGGCTGCTGTCAAAATTGATGAGACAGTCAGATAAGGAGAGCCACAGCTTAACAGAGCAGAAACTTGGGAACTAAACCTACTTGGGAACAAGTGTTGAAGCAGGAAGGCCTTGAACTGTGACTGACAAATTGCCGGAGGCTCACTGTGCATGAGTCCAAGAGTTAATTCCAAGGGTACCAGTCATGGGGGCGGAGGCAGTTTTGTATGTTTTAACTCCAGGAGCTTGACCATGTTCTCACAGGAAATAGCTGAGAAAAAATTCCCTCAGCTTCTGGAAGGGGAAGAGAAAAGGAACTATTTTGAAATACACCAGAGCACTGAATCAGAGTCTTTTTTATACCTAGTGCATCATGTCTCATTATGTCTGATTATCAAACAAAAAATTAGAAGGCATACCAAAAGGCAAAAAATACAGCTTGAAAAGACAGAGCCAGGATCAGAACCAGATATAACAGAGATGTCGAAATTACCAGACTGAGAATTTAAAACAATGCCTTTAGGGATCCTAAGGGCTCTAAGGAATAAAGTATACAGTATGCAAGAACAGATGAGCATGTAAATAAAGAGATGAAAATCCTTAGAAAAAAACAAAAAGAAATGCTAAAGATCAAAAGCACTGTAACAGAAATGTTAAGTGTCTTTCATGGGCTTATTAATAGACTGGACACAGCTGAGGAAAAAAGTCTCAGATTCCAGAACTGAAAACTAACAGAACAAATATGAAAAAAAAAACAAAACAAAAACAAAAACAGAATGAATCAAGAACTGGGAGGCAACTACAAAGGTAGTACACATGATGGGAATATCAGAAGGAGAAAGAGGAGAGAAAGAAACAGAAAAAAATATTTGAAACAATAATGACTGAGAATTCGTGTCTAAAAATGTAATGTTAGACACTAAACCAAAGTTCCAAGAATCTTGAGAAAACCAAGCTGGATAAATATATAAACAAACAAAAAATAACAACAACAAAAACAATGCTGTACCTAAGCATGTTTTTGTCAAACTACAGAAACTCAAAGATAAGGGAAAATTCTGAAAGAAGACAGAGATAAAAAAATGTGATAGCTGTAGAGAGGCAAAGATAAGATTACTTTTAACTTCTCTACAGAAACAATGTAATAAAAAAGATAGTAGAATGAAATAATTAAAGGTTTGAGAAAAAAACAAAAGAATATAAAACAAAAAACACCATTAACCTAGAATTTCTTACCCTGTGAAATCATCCATCAAAAATGAAGAAGAAATAGACTTCCTCATACAAACAAAAATTGAAGGTGTTTATTGTCAGTATATCTGCAATTAATGTTTAAAGTTCTTTAGAGAGAAGAAAGATAATATAGTTGAGAAATATGGAACTACAGAAAGAAAAGACGATCACAGAAGGAATATGTGAAAGTCAAATTTTAAAAATTATTTTTCTTTTTCTTAATCTAACAGATAATAGCTTGTTCAAAATAACAATAGCAATAATTCAAATATGTGTCTATATTTATATATATGCTTATATATAAGTAAAATGAAGGACAATAACGATACAGGGAATGGGAGGGAGAAATTAGCATTACTTTGTTATTATGAGGTACTCACAATACCTGTGAAGTAGAATAGTGATATTTGAAAGTGAACTTGGATTCCTTGTAAATGTATATTGCAAATTCTAGGGCAACCACTAAAAAAAGTAAATAAAAAAAAGGTATAACTGATATACTAAGAAAGGAAAAAATACAATCATATAAAATGCACAATTAAAACCACAGAAAGTAGAAAATAATTAAAAGGCAAAATAGGAACAAAGAACAAGGACAACATATAGAAAGGTAACAAATATGGTAGACATTAATCTAATAGTAATAATAATTACTTTGAAGGTCAACGGCCCCAAATCAGCAATTAAAAAGCAAAGAATATCACAGTGGATCAAGAAATAAGACACAACTACACATGGTTTCTATAAGCAATTCACTTCTATGAGGCCATATTACCCTAATACCTAATGTGACAAAGACATTATAAAAAAAAAGTACAGAACAATATATCTCTTGAGCATAGATGCAAAAATCCTCAACAAAGTACTAGCAAAACAAACCCACAAAAGTATAAAAACAATTTTACACCACAACTAAGTGGGATTTACCCAACGGATGCAAAGCTGGCTCACCAGTAAAAAATTAACAAAATAAATAACATCAACAGCCTAAAGAAGAAAAATTCATGATCATGTCAATAGATGAAAAAAAAATGACAAAATTCAGTACCCATTCATGATTAAAAAAAAAAAATCTAAGTATACTAGGAATAGGGGGGAACTCCCTCAACTTGATAAAGAATATCCAGAAAAAATCCTACAGTTAACATCATATTTAATGGTGAGAAACTAGAAACTTTTCCACTAATATCAGGAACAAGGCAAGATGTCCCTCTCATCACTGCTTTTCAACATCATACTAGAGATCCTAGCTATTGTGATAGAAAAAGAAAAGAAAAGAGAAGGGAAGGGGAGAGGAGGGGAGGGAAAGGGAGGGAAGGGGAGGGGGGAAGGGAAGGGAAGGGAAGGGAAGGGAAGGGAAGGGAAGGGAAGGGAAGGGAAGGGAAGGGAAGGGAAGGGAAGGGAAGGGAAGGGAAGGGAAGGGAAGGGAAAAAGAGAAGAAAAGAAAAGGTACACTGATTCACAGATAACATGATTGTCTATGCAGAAAATCTGAAAGAATTAACAACAACAAAAAAAAATTCCTGTAACTAATAAATGGTAATAGAAAGCTAGCAGGATATAAAATTAATATATAAAAGTAAATTTTCTATACCAGCAATGAACCAGTGGAATTTGAAATTAAAAACAAAATACCACTTACTTTAAGACCCAAAAGAGTGAAACACTTGGGTATAAATCTAACAAAAAGATCTGTATAAGGGAAACTATAAAACTCTGATGGAAGAAATGAAAAATAAACTAAATAAAAAGAGAGTTATTTCTTGTTCATGAATGAAAATATAAAATATTGTCCAGAAGTCAGTATTTATCAATTTGAATTGTAGATTCAGTGCAATCTCAGTGAAAATCCCAGCAAGTCATTTCGTGGATATCAACAAATTGATTCTATAGTTTATTTGGTGAGACAGAAGACCCTTGGAATAGGTTACACAATGTTGAAGAAGAACAACAAGGTTAGAAGACTGATACTATCCAATTTCAAGGTGTTCTATAAAATGACAATAATGATGACAATGTGGTATGTTTGTGAAAAAAATTAACAAATAGATCAATGGAAATGAATAAAGAGCCCAGAAATATTCCCAAATATATATAGTCAACTGATCTCTGCCAAAGAAGCAAAAGTAATATTATGGAGAATAGATTGACTTTTCAACAAATGACCCTGGTCATCCACATGCAAAAAAATGAACTAGACACAGACACTATACTCTTCACAGAAATTAACTAAAAATGGTTCACAGACCTAAATGTAGAATAAAAAACTCCTAGATATAAAATATAAATGTAAAATATAAAACTCTTAGAAGATAACATAAGAGAAAATCTAGATGACCTTGGTTTGACAATTACTTTTTATATACACCACTGTTTAGATATGACAATAATCCATGAAGAAGAGAACTGATGAACTGGACTTCATGAAAATCTCTGCTCTGTAAAAGACAATGTCAAGAAAATGAAAAGACAATTCACAGATGTGCATAAAAGATTTGCAAAAGATAGAGCTAATAAAAGACTGTTATCCATAATATACAAATAACTCTTAAAACTCAATAATAAAAAAAATTAAAAAGTGAGCCAAAAACCTTAATAAACATTTTACCAAAAATAAATGCCAATAGCAAATAGGCATTGGTATATCTTATGTAAAGATGTTCCACATCACATGTCCTCATGGAAATGCAAATTAGAATGACAAAGAGGTACTACTACATCTTTATTAAAATGGTCAAAGTCCAGAACACTGATAATACCAAATGCTGGGGAAAATGTGGAGCAACAGGGATTCTCATTCATGTATGGTGGTAATGAAAAATTGTACATCCACTTTAGAAGACAGTTTGGCATCAGTGCTAAAAAGAAATGTGCTAGCGCACCATGAAAAGATATTGAGGAAATTTAAATGCATATTGTTAAGTGAAAGAAGCTAATCTGGAAAGGTTATATACTGCATGATTCCAACCATGACATTCTTTAAAAGGAAAACCTATGAAGACATTAAAAAGATCAGTGGTTGCCAAGGGTTAAGGAGGAGGGTGGGATGAGTAGGCAGAACACAGAGGATTTTTAGGGTAGTGAAAATACTCTTTATGATGCTACAATAATTGATACATGTCTTTATACATTTGCCCAAACTCAGAGAATGTACAACACTAGGAATGAACCTTAATACAGACTATGGACTATGGGTGATGATATGTCCATGCAGGTTCATCAATAGTTAGAAATGTCCCACTTTGGTGGGGGATTTGGATTATGGGAGAAGTTATGCATGTGTTGGAGGAGAAGGTATATGAGAAATTTCTGTGTTTAACTCTCAATTTTGCTTTGAACCGGAATCTGCTCTTAAAAATAAATAAATAAAAGTTTTTTAAAAAATAAATTCTCTTCAGTTCTATACCATGTGAGCAAAATATGTTTGTGATCCAGAGTCACTTGTAAGCTACCAGTTTAAAATCTCTCAATTAGAGGAAATAACATATTCTCAGAGACAAAACAGTTCTTGCTTCAAATGCTGGTTTAGCCATAAAATATATATGTTTAGGCAACTATATATCAGTTTCATCATGTGGTAAAGGGAATCATTTGCTCTATCTATGCTTTGAGCTATTCTGTTTTAATTATTTTTTTGTGTTCAATAATTCAGACTGGGAACAGTGAAATGCATTCACCAGAGAACAGCTGAATTATTGGTCAACGTAAGCACATTAAGTACCGTGAATACCTACAGGAACATCAGCATTGCTAAAAGTACTTTGATTATTTCATAAGACACACATTGTTTAGATTGCCTGATCTTCTGATTCTCAGGGAATTTCAGTTAGTGAGAGAATAATAATTTTGTACAATGTTATCCTTCTTCCAAAGCCACCCAATTAGTCCAGAGATGGGAACAAGACTATCCTGATCCAGTGAGTCCTTCACTAGGATTCTGAAATTAACAGAAAGAAACATTTCCCTTGCATTAAAAATCAGGAGCTATTAAAATTTAAGCTCTACCCTTTGGTCTAGAAAGACCAAAGAGATCTCTAAGCAAAAGAAAAGAATGAGAGGAATACAATGAAGGATAAAGGCAAGTGCTAGAGAATGTAGGATCTTAGTCTTTTTCTCTTTGTAAACCCAACATTTATTCCAATGTTTTGTCCTAAGTAGATAGGTTATGTATATTGTTAAATAAATTTATGAATGGATAATATAAATTAGATAATATATTTGAAAGTTGAAGTGTACAATTTTTGTCTTATCATGATGGATGATTCCTTCCCTTCTTTATTTCAAAAACCCCATTTCCTGTACAGAATCCATCCCATATGTTTTAGGTGTGGTTGACACTGTTCCTTCACTACAGGTCATTGGTGAAATAAAATCACATGATCCAGGTCAGCATAATGAGAATATTTTGTCTCCTTATAAACAATAATTAGACTCAGGGACACAAACTAAGCCCAGCTGACTCAGACTATTCACTGGGATTTGATGCAGGGATAGAGGGCCATAAGTATATTATTATAGTTCAGGGATACTGGGGTTAATTTTTACACATATGGAGAACCAGTTTGGGAATTAAGTCAATTCAATGTGAAGTTGGACAAAATGGTGAAGAAAGAAACAAACATCATTTTTGTCTGTAAATTCAGCTGTTTCTAAAATTAGATCTGTTATCTGGCATGAATCAATCTGTTCTCTCTTACATTAAACTTGTTTGAGCTGGGTATCTGTCACTTGCAATAAGCGAGACCTTATAATGCAAAAATTATTTTTTAAAATGCAGAAATTCCACAAAATGTTGTTTATTATTCAATAATTACTCCTCTTTAATTATTAAAAAAAAAAAAGCCTCCAGTAAGATTTTCAAGGTACTTAAAACATTGGAATATGTTGTAAAATTTTTTAATCCATTACTTTCAGGGGGAAAGTACTGGTTCAAGATAAAATACTGGTTCAAGATAAAGCTATTTGAAATATCAGCCCTGCCTCTGCACTTAGCCACTCCAAATAATATGTATTCTATGTTTAAAAAAAAACTGAACTTATTATTAAAATACAATTTCAAAACAAGTCACCAGCCCACATTTCAAACCAGATTACCATACCAAAATAACAACAACAAAAAACCCTTGCAGAGAAATTCTAGAGCCATCATAGTATCACAGTGAATTCATGCAGCAGAATTCTACAATGAAGATTCATTCATTCAACCTATCAGTCAATAAATGTTTGTTCAGTGTCTATTATTACGTGCCATGCACAATGTGAGGCTCTGAGAATATAAAGAAGAGTGAAAAAAAGCTCTGGATACATACAACTCACAGTAAAGTAAGAAAAGTGGACAAGTAAATAAACAATTGGAATACAGTGTGACAGAGGTTATAACAGATCGCTACAGGGAGTGATTCATAGCAAAGTGTTTCACCACCCTGCAGCGGGTGTGTCTATGCATTTGCATGTCTGTGTCTGAGGCCGTGTGTGTGTGTGTGTGTGTGTGTGTGTGTGTGTGTGTATGTGTGTGTGTGTGTGTGTTTCAATAATGAGCCAGTCATTCCACATATATGCTGTTGCATAGTTCTATATAAAGCATTTCTGGAAGTTTTATTTATTGTTGACTACTAAATGATGGAATATTCTGTAAGGAATTAGAATGCCAAAGATAACCAGAGAACATATGTTTACAAACCTGTTTATTCACTCAGTTCCTTTTATTGTCTATTTAAGTTCAAATTAATAGGCTGAGATTCAATAAGCTTTTTAGAATTATTAAGTGTACTGGAACAAGATTTGACATTTAAATATTCTGTGATTATTTCTCTAAAAAAGAAGAAATTATAGTTACTTGTATTACCAAATACTACATTAATCCTATTTTTAGAAGCGGAATTTCTTGAGAGTCATAATTTTAAGAAAGATACATTTTTGAAGAACTCTTTTATCTTCACATTAACACAATTTGGGACACCTCCCAGGGGAATTAAATAGCTCACAGTGTGTGATAAACAAAGAGAACTGGTTGGATAACTGGTCTCTGTGCTGGAGTAGAAAGTCTATAGCTTTCTGATATAGAGTCGTGGTCCAGAGTTCTGATCACTGAAATCAGAGGAGCATGTCCAAGATTAGGGCCATCTATGACCTCTGTGTCCCAGGCAGTTTGTGCTTCTCCTGAGAGAAGTGGGAGAGTTCCTTACACAAAGCAAGAATGGCAGCAAAAATCAGCAAGCCTAGCCTGAAGCCAAGAGTTTAAAAAAGCCATTGCCTTTCCAAGATGTAGTGGCAAGGAAATTTATACCCTAGAACATGCTAGCTATTTTATTTCTTCATCTGGCAATTCTACTTCGGCAAATTACAATGTTGGAATATATCCTGCCTGTTAATAGAGTATGCGTGTACAGCATCTTTAAAACCTACGCATGCAGTGTCTGGGGTGCATTCTCACTGCACCTGTCAGAAAGCTCCATCTGTTTCATGCTGCCTCAGGTACTGTCCAGTTCCCTCTCAGCTCCCCACACACCGGTCTCTTCTTGCCTGCCTCACAGCACGTCACTCTCTCTCCCACACCACACCTGGTTCTGATGATGCCTTCATATTGTCTTCATCTAACCATGTCGCTTCTCTACTTGCTAATCTTAAAATTAACTTTTAAAAATCCAATTTGATTCAGAATAGTCTCTTTAGAGAATTTAAGACAATATTCTGAATATCTTTTACAGGAAATAATAGGAAGAAATATGCATATTAGCATTGACGAGTAATGCATTAGAACCCTCAAACTGCATGCATCATTAGTACATAGAGCACAAAAAGCTGTAAGCCAAAACACAAATAGTATCTATAACAGAATCCAAATTATAAAATGGCATGAAGCAGGCATTAGCCTTTCCTACAAGCCATGTAAAGAGGTTGAACTGTCTATAAATATAATGATAGAATTACAACCATAAGCAGTTGTCACTGTCTAGAGATAAGAGATACAGAGTTCCATTTTTGGCTTTGCTACTGACAATTCTTATACAAGTCAATTAACCTCTATAATACATTACTTGCTACCTTTTTATTTCACAGTAGTGTTTTGAAGATTTGGATGAATATGTATTAGTATAGCTTTGTTTATTAAGTGGCTAAGATCCATAAAATGGAAAATAGAAAATAAAATAATACATGCCCCGTTGTGACAATCAAATAGATTGCATTGTTGGTAACTTTTACAAAGCATTTGTTGATGACAGAATTTCCTTCATTTGTTGTGATTATTTGTTTTTTATTTTGTTATTAAAGCAATCCTTTAAAAATATCTGTATTTCTTTATTAACAGATCATATTAAATACTAAAAATATTCTGTTGAATTTGAATAAATATAGTAGGAAAATAAGTTTTTACCTCAAAAGAACAAGCATTGATTTACACTTATTGTTAAACACATCTATTGATATAAATTTGCTTGGCAGGAAACATATGTTGCATTTAAAAGTAATCTTACATTTGGAAATTTGAGCAGAGTCACCCTGAACCTTATCTAGGTTAACTTTTATTCTTCAAAGTTGTAAATGGTTTCTTTCAACATGTACATTCAAGGTTACTGGATGAAAAAATAAAACATCCATAAAATATTTTCTTCTACACTATAATAAATAAAAAATAGAGGAAAGATGTTTATTTCAAAATATAAAACTTTAATTAAAAATGGCCATAAAAGCTTTACTTAGGAAAATATGCAGAAAATTATTCAATGTTGCCACCTTCAGGACACATTTTAAAATAGCAATGAAAAGCATAGGAATTAAGATATTTCTTTTCCATGATTAAATATGCAATCTATAATATTGATGCAAGCTTAACTACTTAAATGTTTTAAGAGATCTAAACATCTGACTTATAAAAATTATTCTCATACTCAAATGTGTGCCAGAAAACTTTAGCCTGAGTACACTCATCTAATAGTCACTTGCTGATGGATGTTTATTTAAGAAACATTGGTTGTGTATTACTATGTAATACAGGTACTGTGCTAGGTGTTGAAGACACAAATATGACTACAACATTGCCTATGTTCAAGAAGTCCCCATTCCAAGGGGGGAAATCAACATATAAATTGAATATTCCAATAGTGTGATAAGTGTTCTGATAAATGTAAACAGATTGTTATAGGAGGACACAACTAGACACCTCCGTCCAGAAAGTAAAAAAATAAAATAGATGGGGAAGTCATGGAAGTGACAACTTAGCTTAGTCTGTTATTATAACTTTGAGAAATAAATTTGGATGAAATAATTTAGATTATTTCCCGTCCACTTCTTAATATTAAACTGAAGAAAGGGAAGGAGACACAGAACAATTATCTAGTATGTCTACTAGTAAACTTGTAAAATAGAGACTATATTCAGTAAAATAAGTTATTACCTAATACTTGATATAGCTATTTTATTATTAATATTTTGTTTCTATGAGGTATACTTTAACAAATTTCCAACAGAGTCTTTCTCATGGAGCAATCCTGGGAAAAATATGTTGTCATTTACCCAGCTCATATTTTAGATGTGGACAATACAACAGAATTGATGGTACTGAGTTATTGATTGGCAGATGCTGTCTTTCTCAAATGTCCACAAACAACAATGAAAAACTCTCCTAAAACACAGTATGGTGTTGGTATTCCTTTCCATGAGAAAAACTTTTGTCCTAAAAAGAAAAATCAGTTGAAAATTTCTATTCCTACTGTGTCATTATTGCTTTCATATTTATGCATATAATTATTTTGTATATATGCATATGAACATATAACTGTTATATAAATGCTGTTTTATACATACAAACATATATACACAATGTGTGTGTATGAAGCAGTAAACTTATGTAGCATATGGAGCCAGTCAGATGTCCTCTACCTGAAAATTTGCTATACCTCTAACATAGAAGGATTCTGATCTACTCTTGAGTGTAATAATTTTTAAAAAATATCATTGCAGGATTTAAAATTAAAATTAAGATTATTATTATTAGAAATTATTTCAATCAGAGAAATGGAAGTAGCAATGTTGGTTGAAGGGATTATTGATAGATGAGAGTTTAAACTCACTGTAGGAATCAAACAGCCCAAATGAAAGCCATTTCTACCCAAGTTGACATTTTTTAAAAAAATAGAGTAAGGCACTGAATTGTGTCTTCACTATTTTGTAGAATTAAGAGGGAAAAAATTCAAATCCACATAAAGTAGTCTATGTCTTTCCTAGTAAAAGATCACCCAGGTATGCTAATTTAACTACAAGAGTTAGTTATTTTTTAATTAGTTACTTGTGAAGCTTCTGTTCAAGTTTTAACATTCTAATTTAAAACCTAATTGCACATGTCAGCAAACAATGTTCCTCTTGAGGTTCCACCTCTAAAAGCAAATTATGGGTGGATGGACTTTTTCTCCTAGATTTAATCTTGTTTTCTCTGTGACCATGTCATTCCTTTCAGAATATTTACTATGGAAATAGGTTGTGCTCCATCTCTCTATGGCAAATGAGGTAAATAACCTTAAAAGCCAGCTCTTACTGAACCAGAAAGTACAAAATAATTCTTCATAATAATTTTATAACTTTTCTAGTGAAAAATTACAGTTTTGGAATTAAATGTGTGATCAAACATGGTAGTTACAAATTTGAATTTTGTTCCCAAATTAATGTGGGGGCTGGGCCTGGAAGAAAGAATGGATGGATGGTGAGTAGAGTGCATGAAGGGTCAGGTGAAAACACCTGCCTGAAGCTGCTTGTTTCCTATGTGCAAAGGTCAGCTGAAAACAGCTGACCTATATGGATGTTGTTAAAGAAATTAGCAGATGACCCTGACCTTTTTGCATGTGTCCTTGGAAATAAATACGGGAAGGAAGGTAGCTGTCGAGGTCATTTTGTCCTTCAGACTTTGGCCTCTCCCCTTCTCTCTAAACCCTATGTGTTTAGAGTAATTATTTCTTCTCTACCGAGCTCCAGAGCAAAAAGTGGCGGTTGCAAGTGGTGACCCCAATGCGATTCAGGAGTCCACACATCCAGTGAGCGTGTTCCTTGTCTGGACTACAAGGGAAGTCATCCCAGTAAGGGACAGTCCCGCCCGCTGCTTGGGGAAAGGGGTCCACTGGGGTAGCTCAGAAGGGAATTTCCAATATGGGGCAGCATCTGACAAAAGATCAGGGAATTCATCTGCGCACGTCGCACCAAATCTTAGAGGCTGCCCAGTGTTCTGTTGAACCAAAAGCTTTACAGCAACTCTTATGCACAGTAAGACAGCATTGCTCCTGATTCCATGAGGGCACGTTAGATTCAAAGCTCTGGGAGTAAGTACAGAAGGTTTTTAAAAAGAATCTTAGGGGGTTCCGGTGCCCCTTGCCATGCTAAGTACATTGAGCCTGGTGCCAACAGCGCTGAATCCCTGACGTGTTCGTGTGGGTTCTAATCTGTTGGAACCGCTCTTCCTCCTCCTCCTTCTGCTTTGCCGGAGGAGCCAGTATGTCCTTGCCATAAAATTCCTGAATTCTGAAACATTCTCTCCACCATCGCCTTCTGTGGTTCAGCAGGAAGGGCAGCTACCTCTTCCTCCCCTTCCCCCCTCCCCCCATCTCACCTCTTCCCTCCCTCCTCCCCATCCCTCCTGTTCCCTCCCTCCTCCCCATCCCTCCTGTTCCCTCCCTCCCCCTCCAGGGATCTCTATTCCTCCTCTGGTCAATCATCCACTTTTCAACATTGCCTATGAGAGGGCCAATCTTTATGGGGACTAGATTTGCTAGAACAATGGAATCTTCTAACCACCCAGCCTTTCATTAGGGGTCACTGCTCAGATGCATCCATTACCACCGACATCTTTGCAGTGGACTAATTCGCCCATCTGGATAGAGCAGTGGCCCATTAAGCAGGATGAATTAAAACATCTAAAACCTCTTGTCCAGGACCAACTTAAAGCAGGACACACAGAACCTTCCCTGAGCCCATGGAACACTCCTGTATTCGTCATACCTAAAAAGAACAGTAAGTCATGTGAACTACAGGATCTAAGAGCTCTTAATGCTATCATAGCCCAGATGGGACCTCTACAACCTTCCTCAGCCGTTGTTAATTCCAACAAATTGGCCTTTGATTGTAATTGAGTTAACATGGGGAAGATGATATGCTTGTGTTCAAAATTCTACAGGTCCTGAGTGGTTCCCTTCCAGACGATTTTGCCTACATCAGGAGCTAGAAAAATCAACCCAACAACCCAGTTCCACAAATGAAATGTCTCTCCCTCCAGCCACCATGGATGGGGTCCTGCTGCAACAAACACTTAACACCATGATGGCCCCTGGGATCACGTGGGGCCAATTGAAACAACTAGAGACACAGGCCTCAGCTGTGATAACACAATTGGGGCCGCCTCCTACCCTGGGGAATGCTTTTCTGGCATATTTGGCTATTGTTGCCCATAATAGCAGTTAGGTGCCTGGAGGGCTGCTTTGCAGCCTTCTCCTTTTATTTTGCCCAGGCAGTACAGCCACAGTTTACTGGGCTCATGTCTTAAACCCACCCATGTTTAAGCCACTAACATGGTGGGACTCAGAGACCCCTCTGTCTACCAATGACTCGACATGGACTGGAAGAGTATGGTTGCCTCCACGTTCCTGGCAGAGAAATGGAACAGACAATATCAGAGTTAGTAGTTAATCATTCCTTTAATCCTCCTGTGTGTTACAAACTTACATAAGACAACATGGTGCGTTCCCATGACCATCCAAAATCTATTATCAACTGGTTGTGCTTGGTCTTGTCAATTTCTGTCTCTTTTACTATCTAGGATGATGGGTCTGCCACTTGAAGACCTCTCAGTGCCATTATGAAAAGACACTGGCTGAAGTTTACATCTTTTTCTTACACTCTAACTTTAAATAAACAAAAAGGAGGACATGTGAGGGGTGGGCCTGGAAGAAAGGATGTATGGAAAGAATGTGAACAGGGTGAATGAAGGGACAGCCAAAATGCCTGCCCAAAGCTGCTTGTTTGCTGTGTGCAAAAGTCAGCTGAAAACAGCTGATCTGTATGAATGTTAAAGAATTTAGCAAATGGCCCTGAACTTTTGCATGCATCCTTGGAAATAAATATGGGAAGGAACTTAGTTGAGGAGGCCATTTTCTCCTTCAGACTTTGGCCTCTTCCTTTCTTTCTAAACACTATGTGTTTTGAGTAATTATTCCTTTGCTACCAAGCTATGGAGCAAAAAGCGGCTGCTAAAAAATAAGAATATTTTTATCATGATTTTATAAAGAAATTTTTGACACCAAGTAAGTAGAAAGTATGTGATCTTTAAGGATGTTACATGAAATTAGATAAATTTATATTTATTTAAAACTCACTACATTCTTTTTATTGTCTACTCATTTCACTACAACTCAAAGAAAACTTATGGATAGGCCAACAAATGTTGACGCAGATGCAGAGAGATAGGAACACTCATACACTGCTGGTGGGATTGCAAACTGGTATAACCTCCTTGGAAAGGTATGGAGATACCTCAAAGAACTAAAAGTAGAACTGCCATTTGATCCAGCAATCCCACTACTGGGCATCTACCCAAAGGAAGAAAAATATTCTATAAAAAAAGCATCTGGACTTGAATGTTTATAGCAACACAATTTATAATTGCAAAGATGTGGAAACAACCCAAGTGCCCATCAATACATGAGTGTATTAACAAAATGTGTTATATATATATATATATATATATATATATATACACATACATACATACATATACACATACATACCATGGAGTACTACTCAGCCATAAAAAAGATGAACTACCTATTGTATTATCCTGCATTGAGCTAGATCCCATTCTTCTAAGCATCATAAGAATGGAAAAAGAAACACCATGTACTCTCCATTAAATTGGTACTAACTGATTAACACTAATGTGCACATATGGAAAGTGACATTCATAGGGTGTTGGGCAGCGTAGGTATACCTACACCTAACGGATTCTGTGTGCACTATCTACAGGATGGCCACACTTGTTGGGCAGGGCAAAGGCAATTTATATAACCAAAGTGTTTGTATCCCTGTAATACTCTGAAATAAAAACAATTTTTAAAATGGATTCATCAGGTAGAATGTTGTATAGGGAGTTTGAATTGGATACTCTCTAGGTCTCTTCTACCTTTAAGTTTCAAGTTTCTCAGAGAGTGTTATAGATCAATATTTTCAAGCCTAGAAAGAAGTTATGGATGTGCTCTTCATTAATGTTCCATTAAAACACCTTTACAAATACATTGTTGTAGCACCTACTTTTATATTATGCCATTCTAATAAATTTATATTATACCTACATATTAATAACCAATTGTGCACTATATATCTGTACAGCATAATTATAATGCATAGTAACAATTATAAAGCAAAATATTGTTTTAGCACATAAATACACATTATGGATTTTTTTAAAAGGAAAAGCGAGTTCTGACAAAGTTGAGCCAATAAATAAATGCAATGGTGACTTTAGAGAAAAGCAGCACCCCAGAGAATGTTGCTTTCTTCCCTCTAGGCTACCTTGGGATAGGAGGAGGCTTCCATTTAGCAAAACTGCTTGATTTAAACTAAAGACAATTCCACACTGAGAAGTCAATCCCTTGAGTGCACTCTACAAAGTCAAGCCCTCCTGGCTGAGAGGTTGATTTTGAAGCCAAGACAGCATGATGCAGGAGCTTAGTGACTTTTAATTCCACAGACACAAAGGACTTTCAGCTGTTTTCCTAACTCCATGGTTTTCAGAAATGAATGATTGAGTACCCTTCTGTGTGCCACAGCTGCAACCAGAGCCATTATCTGCCCCTAGAATACAGTTTTAGGCTGACTGGACAGATAGTGGAAATGCCCCAGATATTTCCGTTGTGATAACTAAGAAACAGTTGGCAACTTCCCTTTTAAATTGCTTTTTGCTTTACTGAAAGTTTTGAGATTTTTTTATGAAATATCTGCAGGAAAAAATTAAATAGTATATTTCAGTTTAAAAAGCACAATTATTCAATAAATGTTAGTGAATTAATTAGTTAATTTTCATGTACACATAATCAAGCTATGCTTTCAGCAGGATAGAGTGTCTTTTAAGAGACATGGACAAAGGAAAACAGAATTGACATCACAAGGCAATAAATGACTTAGGGATCAGAGATACTCAGTGAAAGAAGAAAGAAGAGAGGCAATTTGAAAGATTGAACATGGTTAATGACCTGAGTTGTGCTTTCCAAAAAAAGGAGGAATATCATTTTAGAGAAGGAAGCAAAGGTGAGAAATACAGAACTTTGTGATGGGCAGAGAGAGGAGGAAAGCTGAAGAGAGCAGTGAAGTCTGAGTGGACCAGAGTCTCCATGTGTGTAAATAGCATAAGAGGAAAAAAGAACTGTGGAATTAGACTGGCATGCCCTGTTCACCAACAGAATTTGAACATCTTTTGGCAGATAACAGGACACCACAAAATGTCTTTTGAAGAACATTTAAGACATGGTCAGAGTTTTGTTTTAGGAAGATCATCCTACCGGTCATGTACAAAGGGGAGTTGGGAAGGGAAAGAAGAGAATCAGGAAGCTTATGTAGAAACTCCTGCAGTATTTCAGATCTCCAGGAACAAAGTTTTTTGTTTTCTTGTTTTTACTAAAAATAGAAGAGAAAAAAAAAAATAAAATGGAACAAAAAAGAACAGGAGATGAAAATAAAGGGAGAAAAGAGGAAAGGATGAAAGAGGCAAGATAAAACCAAGAAGAGACGAAAAAATAAATGCATTGCTGAGTACATGACATTGATTTCAGGAAGTACGTACATAGAGTGAGTACGGGTTTGTGTGGACTGGTGTTCTAGGAGGTGATGAGAAAAATGTAAAGTGTATTGCTGGTTTTGAGCCATGATCAAAAAGTGTGAAAAATCACTGCCTTAGCCTAGGTTGGTACCATTGATGGATTTTAAACAGATGAATGGCATGATCATATTTGAATTTTAGATTTATTTGTCAAAAGGCCTATGGGCAAAAAAGTTCCTCTTCAACAAATTGTACATAGACATGGATCTGTGAGCCTCATTTGAACATATTTAAAGAAAAATCCTTTTAATTGGATATGCAAATGAATTAGCATATTTTAAAAAAAGAAGAACAAGTTTCCACGAGGGTCTTTCTTTATTCAACATTTCATTCATTAATTTACTTAAATATATATCTAGTACCTACATTATTTCAGGCAATTTTTAAGTGCTGAAAGCCCAGTGGTAAATGGAAAGAAGTCCCTACCCTCAGTAGGCCTAACATTCTAGTCAGGAGAACCACACAATATTAAACTTTCTGTGACAGATCGTATTTTCCAAAGATGGCAGCAACATTACCTCCCATCTCATATGCTCTCCCAACAATGTGACTTTGATATTCCCCCAGGTAGTGGCATCGGTGTGATTTCCTCTTTAAAATGGGCATGCTTCCGTGATTATTTTTGTCAATTAAGTGTGGTGGGATATTCCTGTCAGGTTTCCGGGTCTGAAATATCAGTTCTTGGAGCGCTCCTGGAAGAGGAATGATCAGACGCACCAAAGTAAGGCAAGCATAGAAATGATGTTTATTGAGGAGAGAAAGAGATTATAGAACAAAGGCAAGATATAGGTTTATAGAGCAAGATATATACACCATAGATGACGACTGAACCCATTGGCACAGCAAAGGGAGAGCAACAGGAAGAGCTTGATTATGGTGTGCATCTTGTTTTATAATGCCTAAATTGGGACCTCCCTTGTGGTTCAGAGGTCACCATGGAACCACTTTGATTGGACAGTTGGGAGTTGCATGACCTGAGTCTTACTATGCAAGTAGATTGTTCTAGGTCACTTTCTAGACTCTATTGTACCTATGCTGCTTGGCCCATGCTTAGAGAGTCCTCTGCATTCTTTTGCAGCTGGCATGCTAAGTTCTGAATGGCAGATTTGTAAGGTGTTCCCTCCTACCCCAGGTATGGCAGTGACTCAGGACAGCACTAAGGTGGGGTAAGACCAAGACAGGACCCTGGGGCCCACACTTTTCCTTCTTCCCAGGTAGAGCAATTGCACCAAGGCAAGGCATCGACTTTTGTCCCTAAGAGACCCAGACTCCCTTGCTAACTACCTAATATTCCCTCTTGACTTGTCAGGAACAAAATGAACAATCTGACTGCCTTGAGCTCTCCATGCTGTGAGGAAGCTCAAACTAGTCCTTGCTGAGAGTTCTTGTGAAGAGGTCATAAGGCTACACAGAGAAAAAACAGAGAGAGAGAGAGAGGTGCCAACCCCTGTGCCAAGCTGCTTCAGCCCTGATCTTTCAGCTACAATCACTATGTCACTACAGCTGCATGAGATGCCTAGAGCCAGAACGGCCCAGCCAAGCCCTTTCTGAAATATTGGTTTACAGACAAGAGGATAATTAATAAAATGATTATCCTTATTTTGAACTACTAGTTTTAGTGTCATTTGTTAGGCAGTAATAGATAAAGGGAACACATTCAAATACTAATTGAATGGTGTTGAGGTGCTATGAAAAAAACATTAAAGAAAGTAATACTGGAGGAGTAAGAGCTGTGGAGAAGAGAAGTATCGTGCCATATAAGCTGGTCAGAAAAGGCCTCACTGATAAGGTGATATCTGAGCAGAGTGAAGAAAGTGAAGGAGCAGCCCTGCACAGATGTGGGGAAGAACATTCTGGAAAGAGGAAACAACAGATATCAAGGCTGAAGCCCAGCACTTGTATATTCAAGGAACACTAGAGCATAGTGAATAGGGCGAAGGTGGTGGAAATGAGATCATACAGAAGGGAGGATGGTGGGGAAGGGGAAAAGGAAGTCAAAATAATGTAGAACTCTGTAGGCTATATTAAGAATTTCCACTTTCACTCTGGGTGAGATGAAAAACTGTAGAGTAGTTTTGAAAAGAGAGGCTCCATCTGGCTTCTGTGTGGGGTTTAGAAGAGGGAGAATGGCAAATACAAATACATATTAAAAATAAGAGGTCTACGTCTCTCCATTGAAAATAATAGAAGAGAGTCCCCTTCCTATTTTCTTAGAGCATTAAGTTTAGAAAACTGCAATTGTAAACTCCTTCCCCATATCTTTGAAATGTATGTAAATCTTTTTAAAAGCTAAAATAAGACTTGCTGGCTTTACAACCCAGGAATGTCTTTCTCAAGGAAACAGGAGTCATCTATTTGTTATGTAGTCATCTAATTAAATAAATATATAAATAAACAAAATCCCTATCTTCCAGTTTCTGGGAGGTGGCAGGAGACTAACTTCCACAGGTGCCTTGTTCCAAGTTGTAAAACAACCTCTCATCATAATGATCTGAGAAGTTTGGTTTTTCCTTAAAGCCAGTGAGCTAACACAAATGGTCACCCCAACTATTAAGTTAATTTGGTATGTACTATGCCTGACAAACAGTGCTGTCAAGACCTCTTACTGGAGGACTAGTTACTGTTTATCTTGAGAACATGTATGTAATGGGTTGATTTGCGCAGCTGTATAAAAGGGTGAGATTTCTTTCTGGTTTTGCAGTCTCTTAGCAGATTGACTGTGATTCGCATCACATTCAGGTTTAATGCTTATTCCATAATAAAATTGTTTCTTTCTCTTCTACCTTTGTAAAGAGGTGTTCTGAGTTGGGAGGATATTTTATTTTCAATTATATTTCCTAATCAAAGGCAAGAGTAGAACCAAAGAAAATAGTTGAGAAATTATTGTGGTACTTCGGAAAGCAAATAATGGTGGAATACAGCACGTGCAGCAATGGAAACTAAAATGTAAGTTTCATGAAGACCAGAGCGTTGTGTTTTCAGCTACCAACAATGTGGCATGTGGCCAGAGTCATTAATTCTTTATTTTATTATTTTATTCATTCAACTAGCATTTATCTAGTTCTTTACTGTCTTCTAGATATGGGCCTAGACCCCAATAGAAATTATTAATAAAATAAATGATACTGATATTAATTATCAAATTTTTAAGTTTTTAAAAATTTTCCTGATAATTATCACATGACTTCTTTTTTTATTTATTTATTTTTTTGAGACAGAGTCTCACTTTGTTGCCCAGGCTAGAGTGAGTGCCGTGGCGTCAGCCTAGCTCACAGCAACCTCAAACTCCTGGGCTCAAGCAATCCTGCTGCCTCAGCCTCCCGAGTAGCTGGGACTTCAGGCATGCACCAACATGCCCGGCTAATTTTTTTCTATATATATATATTAGTTGACCAATTGATTTCTTTCCATTTTTATAATAGAGATGGGGTCTCGCTCAGGCTGGTTTTGAACTCCTGACCTCGAGCAATCCGCCAGCCTCGGCCTCCCAAAGATTACATGACTTCTTAATTATTCTAGGCTTTCAATTGGTTTACAAGATGCAGAGCTGATTTATTTCATTTAATATAAATTTTTTAGAGTATTTTGTTTTACAGGTTATTTTCAGACCTGTATCAAATCAAAATTTGATTATTATTTTCAAACCTATATCAAATAAAAAATACTAAACATTTTAGTAGCACATTCAATAGCAAAATACATGAGCTACATATATGTCTATATTATATATAAAATAATGACAATGACAATGATTCTAAAATGATGAAACAAGATCTAAAAACAAAGTTTATTAAAGTTTGTGTACCCATTAATTATATATTAATAGCTAGTGTCTTTTTCTGTTTTTGTTGTTGTTGTTGTTTTGTTGAGATGGAGAAAAAGATGAAAGAGAAAAAAGGTAAAATATCCTGGCATGTCCCATGTTAAACAAGAGTAATTGGTGATCTCCAATCTGTCTCACACCTTCTGACTAACCTGTATGATGTGAATCAGAGAGAGAATACCTCTACTGGAGTTTTCTAAGAGTAAGAGGGATCTGTACCCATTATTTGGAATTCAGAAGAGTCTACGTTTTATCTAAAAAGAAAATCCTATAAAAAATGAATACCAATAAGAGTATCAAGAGAGCCTCATTGAAAGCAATAGCTATCCAAGAGCTGCTTGAGCATTTTGTTTAGCATAATGATCACTCCTGAGAGTTTCTGTAAACACACTCTATGATTGGTGACAGTCTGGTATAATTCTTAACTTCTTGAAATAAGGCAATTTAGCTTTCTCAGAACAGAAAAATGGAAATATCCAACTTCTTTTACTGACTTCTGGGCCAGCACCAAGACTAGCTTTTGGCAGGTCTAAGTGTGCCAGACATAAAGGAATGATTTTTATCCTCCTAATTGGTTTTTATTTTATTAGCTTAAAACATGTGCCAATATGTTAAGAAATAAAACATCTAAAGAGAAGCAAAAGTAAATGTCTACATAGCTAAACCAAAACCTAAAAGTATTTTGCCTGCTATTAATATTTTGATCAAGGAAAATTCCCCAGTGAGGAAATTTGTTTGAGTTCTTAAATAATTTTAAAGAGCTGTCTAGGCTGGTTAAATGCATGCAAAGATTGTTCAACTTTCTGGTTTGTGTTGATTGTGCTAAAATAATCCTTTAAGTGAATGACAGTGCTTTGGAGTAGAATTTTTGTTTTTGAATTTGAAATTAGAATACTTAGGTCCCTGATTTCTACACATGTAAACTTAGAAGAGTGAGGTAACATTAAACTAAGTCTCTTTCCTTATGCAAAATAGAAGTAATGATAACATTTCTGCTTATGTAACATTGTATGAGAGGATTTAAAAGAATCTTGAAAACAGTAATCTGTAATCTATTTCTAAATATAAGGTACATTTTTACTTCCATATTTAGAAATATTGATCATAAAGTGTCTAATATGATTATATTTTCATTTGGCCTTTAGGGATTTCATGATAATCTATAAAACTATTTACAATTCTTCAATAACCCAAGTAACTAATAGTATTCAGTCCTTTTAGAGAGGAAAACTTGGTAAATGAGGGTCAGGATTGGTAGGAACAAAATCTGAATTATTAACAATATATACATAATGCCAAGATATTTGTATATGACAAATAAGCCCATATGGAAGTTTGAATAAGTAATATATTCTTAGCACTTTAGTGTTCATGAATATATTATCATTTTATCTACTCCTGCTTAAACAGAATGACAAAAAATATTTTCTGCCTAGAAAGGAGGAGGGCATTAGAAAAGGTAGAACATATTCACATTCCTTTCCTCATTTATTATAAAGAAATACGTATTGACTTCTTTGTTGCTAGGCGTGTGATAGCCTTAATACAATGTTACATGTCCAAAAAGAACAAGAGAGTAGAAAAAGGTAAAAGACACATTTATATGTATTCATACATTCATTAATTCATTCATTCAACAAAAATTAATTATACCCAGGACCACTCTAAGCAAATGAGACACAGCAATAAATAAAATAAACATTATACTTGCCATCACAGAACTTATAGAGTGATCATTAAACAAATGTTAAGAAATCTGTTATGATTGGAAAAATGTTGAAGAATATGGAAACAAAGTTAATCATTGAAATCTAAGAAAAGATGTAAAAATCGATACCTGAAGAGTGATAAGGCAAGTAAGGCGTGAAAAGTATCCTAGGAAGTGGACATTTCTTATGCAAATATACACAGACAAGAAGGACACCTCCCACCAAAACCATACACCCTGTACTTCCATAATACCCTTCACATTTGTAATTATTTATTTAAATTCCTATCTTATCTATCATTTGATAATCTCCACAAGGACAAGAAAATCATCTGCTTTGTTTATGAATGCTTTGTTACTGTATCTCCACCTCTTACTACAGGGATGATTATTTAAAAAGAAATCTATAAATAAAGGCTAAATACAAAAGAAGTTAATAAAAAAAAGATTAGTGAAGCCAGAGCTGAGAACACTAAAAGTAGGTTGGAGAAAAATGAGATTCGAAATATGGCCAGAAGCCAGAACTTTATTCTAATTTAATGAAAAAAAAGTCATTGAACTGTTTTTTATGGGAGTACTAAGCTAATCAGAAGTGTGGATTATGGAAGATCACTCTGGCTAGAGAAAGAAGATGGGTTTAGAAATCTCACCAAGAGAAAGAGATACCAGTTAGGAAATTGTTGCGATAATCCTCATGATTAATAATGGTGGTCTGGTCTAAGGCATAGTGGAAAGTATGAAGAGTAATGAATGGACTCTGAAAATATTTAGAAAGCTAAAACAAAAAAGAAAAGAAAGACAAATGAGACAAATATCATTATTTCACTTCTGCCTTGGTCAGTCACTATACAAGAAAAATGTACTGAATATGTAACATAATCTCAACTGTGAGGATAGAGAAGCTCACAAACATAATAACAAATAATTATAATATTAGTTAAAATCAAGCAGGGAGCAGGGGAAGGATAGGATGGCCGAAAACCTACCTAATGGTACAGTGAACACTATTTGGGTGATGGGCAGGCTTATGGCTCTGACTCAAGCATTACAAAAGCAATCCATGAAAGCAAAAGATTTCTACCCTTGTAATATTTTGAAATAAAAAATATTAAAAAAGAATGGAGAGGTAGAAACAGATAATTTCTTAAAAATATGCCACCCTTAACAATTTAGTATCAACTCTATACCTCCTATTAATAACAATAGCATTTTGCTTGTAGTAAAGACAACTTTCACCAGTAGAGTTTAATTTCCTGATACATAGGCATTGTTCTAAATATTACCTTCACAGATATGGAAACCTCAATTCCCTAAACTTCTAAAAAAAAAAAAAAATTCTCACCATTGTTGACAAGACTATAAGAGATTATTGGCAACATCTTTGTGTTCTCGTGCCTAATCTAATTATGAAATTACCAAGAAAGATGCTATCAGTCATGAAGTAGTGAAGAATACAATATTATACTTGTAAAATAAAGTATAGTCATTCTGGTGAGAGAGAGAAAATATTGAAGGAATGTTTAAATACTGAATAAAGTAGCTACTAAAATATATCAGATAGTAATGTATGTGTTTAAATGAGCAAACTAAAAAAAGGATATAGCAATAAGATTTAAAAGTGAAAGGTGGAGTAACAGTTTTAGGAAAAAAATAAACTGTATTTGGAAAATTTGGACTGCCAACAGGAATCACCATAGAGAAGCAATTTTTTAAAAATGGCATTTTGCCTAACTCAGATTCACTTTATCCTTCAATTAACTGCATACTCTTGAAAATGATAAAATAATGATCTTGGAGTACCCAAATAATTGAGTGCTCTTGAGTTATGTGGAATAAGATTACATTCTTTGTTCTTTTACCCTCTACTGAAATTGGTGTAATGCCTATAAAAAGATACTCACTTGACAGTTCTAAACATGTAAGCCCTCCATTAACCCAGAAAGCATGCATGGAATGCAAAGGAGATTCCAACAGCCTCACATTAGCAGTGCAAATGCAAAATACTACTCTTATTAGACCACTTGTAAAATGAGAAGCTCATACAGTTCACAAGCCAGTCAGCTCTTTCTCTGTTGCTTGCATATTCAGAGATGAAGCTAATTAACCACAGATTTATAAAATTATTTCAGCTCAGAAAAAAATCTCTAGATATATTTTCCTTAGTAAAATGGTGAATTTGCTTCAACTGTGATGCTGGCTAAAGAATATTAATTCATTCACCTAAATGAATTGTAAAATAAACTATTTATCAGCCCAATATTCTCATTTTGCCTTAAATGAAATATCCCTATTTCTACTATCAACAACTTCATTATTTCTATTGTCTATATATGACCTAAATATATGGTGTGTGAAGAAGATGCACTCTAACCTTAAAATGGTTGTTCAAGTAGCTGAGATTTTTTAAAAATATATTTTAAAGGCTTTGCGCTCAACATCCATGTGCTACCATTGAGACCTACAAAATGCACAAAATATTTGATAATCATATCAAATAGAGATTTAGGAATATATTTAACAAAGGAGGTGAGACATATTTACAGGGTAAACTACAAAATACTGAGAAAAGAAATTGTAGAAGATGTACACAGATGGAAATCCCTATCATGCTCATGGATTGGTAGAATCAGTATTGTTAAAATGTCCATTCTACCTTAAGTGATCTACATAATTACTGCAATCTCTACCAAAATTCTGCCATCATTCTTTACAGATTTAGAAAAAATAATTCTATACTTCCTCTGGAACCAAAGAAGACTCCATATAGCCAAAGCAATCTTAAGCAAAAAGAATAAAGTGGGAGGCATCAGTCTGCCAGACTTCAATATTTACTACAAGGATATAATAATGAAAACAGCATGGTGTTGGCACAAGAACAGAAATATATACACCTTTGAAATAGGATGGAGATTCCAGATATAAAACCATCCTCATATTGTCATCTAATCTTTGACAAAGCAAACAAAAGTATACATTGAAGAAAAGAATCTCTATTCGATAAGTGCTGCTTGGAAAACTGGATATCCACATGCAAAAGATTGAAACTGGATCCCCCCTCTCACCTCTGACAAAAATCAACTCACAATGGATAAGAGACTTAAACCTAAGGCACGAAACCTTAAGAATTCTGGAAAAAATGTGGCAAAGACTATTTAGACTTCAGTCTAGGTAAAGAATTTATGAAGAAGACCCCAAAAGCAATCACAGAAGCAACAAAAATAAACAAATGGGACCTGATTAAACTAAAAAGCTTCTTCTGCACAGCCAAGGAAACTATTATTAGAGCAAATAGACAACCTACATAATGGAAGAAAATGTTTGCTTTCTATACATCCAATAAAGGGTGATAAGAAGAATCTATATAGAACTTAAGAAAATCAACACAAAAAAATCAAACAACCCCATCAATAACTGGGCAAAGGATATGAAAAGAATCTTTTCAAAAGAAGACAGAATATGGCCAGCAAACATATAAAAAAGTGCTCAACATCTCTAATCATTAGGGAAATGCAAATCAAAACTACAGTGAGATATCACCTACCTCCAGTGAGAATGGCCTCTATCAAAAATTCCCAAAATAACAAATGCAGGCGTGGATGTGGAGAGATTGGAACACTCTTACACTGCTGGTGGGACTGAAAACTAGTACAACTCCTGTGGAAAGTAATTTGGAGATACCTCAAAGAGCTAAAAATAGAAATATCATTTGATCCAGCAATCCCATCTATCCAATGTATCTATCCAAGGGAAAAAAAGACATCTTATAATAACGACATCTCCACTCAAATGTTTAATGCTGCACAATTTACAATTGCAAAGATGTGGAAACAACCAAAATTCCCATCAATACATGAGTGGATTAATAAAATGTGGTATATGTATACAATGGAATACTACTCAACTACAAAAAACAATGGTGATCTAGCACCTCTTATATTATCCTGGATAGAGATTGAGCCCATCCCTCGAAGTGAGGTACCACAGGATAGAAAAACATGCACCACATGTACTCACCATAAAACTGGTACTGATTGATCAACACTAAGGTGCTCACATGGTAGTAATACTCACTGGGTGCCATCAGGTGGGGCAGTGAAGGGTGGAGGGAGTTGGGGGGTTAAACCCATAGCTAATGGAAATGGGGCACACTGTATGGGAGAAGGACACACTTGTAGCCTTGGCATGGGCAAGGGAAAGGCATTTCATGTAACCAAAATGTTTCTACTCCCATAATATCCTGAACTTAAAAAAAAAGATATCGTACAGCTTTATAAACCCAATTATTTGAACCTAGTTAATGTGAAAAAAATTACACAATTTAGAAAAACTAAGCACCAAACCCATGATGTGTTAGTGTTTCCCAGGTATGAGCAAAGTTCCCAGACACCAAAAGGTGTCCTTGAAATCTAGTTTACATTGCTGCTAATAAAGCGCAGATTAGAGAAATTACATTAAATTGGGAAATGGAGCTCCACAGATAAGAAAAAGTCTCCATAGTATCAGCCTCTATTTGTCATCTAATCTATGTTACTTTTCCAAAATTTATGACCCAGAGAACTTAAAACTTAGAGAAAAATTTTCCATCAATTTATAATATACAATGTTAGCTAGAAAAGTTATATAAAACTTGAAAATCAAAAGAATCAAATCAAATCAATAGTGTAGCATGCCCTTTTAATGCCATACTAGGGAATTATTTAGGAAAATTTACCCATGTTTGAATTTTCTTTTCATTATTCAGTTAGAACTCAAACATTTAAAATTTATATAATAAATTATACATTTATACCTAGTATAAAAAAGTAATCCCATAGGTTATGTTTTTATTGCCTTGTAGGAAATTAACTATTTAATATTGCAGTCTTACTTAAAACATTATTTTTCTTCAAAATATCTATAGATAAAGACAGCTTCTCAATATGATTTTTTCCTACCTTTACAATCTTAATTGTTCCCTCAAGAATTAACTAATTAAATAAGATATGTGACATGAGTTTATTTCTTCAAGAGTCATGTTTTTAACAACTTTAAAATTACATTTTAATAATAAAACTTTCATGTCAGAGAGACTTGGGTTTCTATCTTTTTCAAGTCACCTTCCTTGTTGCTTGATCATGGGCAAGTCTACTGAAGTTTGAAATCTCACTTTCCTCATCATCATAAAGAAAATTATAAAATATAAATAATGCATGTAGTACAGGGTATAGTACAATAGCCAGCATAAAATACACTATAGCAATTATCAATATTTTAACACTTCAAATTTCATATCTTAAATCATACCAGCCCAAACTTCAGAGAACTTTATGTCATCTTCATAAAGTTTGTCACATCTATATGCCTTCAATAAGATATTTTTTCAACTATTGTTTTAAGTATAATAATATAAGTATAATGTTTTCAGAAAAGTAAACTTTATAAAACTACCATAAATGGAACTTCAGGTAAAATTAACCAGACAGAAGGCCAAAACAAAAACAGAAAACTTGAACAACATGATAGACCAATTGAATCTAACAGACATATAAAGAACATTCCACTCAGCAATAGCAGAATGCAGAAATATATTTCCACAAAGTACACATGGACATTCTCTGGAATAGACCATATCGTAGGCCAAAAAACAAGTTTTTATACATTTTAGAAGATTGAAATTGTACAATGATTCCTTTCTGATCACAATAGAATGAAAACACAAATCAATAGCAGAAGTGGTAAATTCATAAATATGTGAAAATTAAATGACACACTCTTAAACCACAAATGCATTAAAGAAGAAATCACAAAAGAAATCATAAAATATCTTGAAGAAGATGAAAATGATAACATAACATACCAAAACCATAGGATTTAAGAGGGAGATTTATAGTTATAAATGCTTACAATAAAAATGAAAAAAGACCTCAAATTAATAAACCTAACTTTATACCTTAAGGAACTAGAAAAAGAAAAATACACTAAACCCAAAACTAGCTCAAGGAAGGAAATAATAAAGATTAGAGCAGAGATGAGCAAATTAAATAATATAAAAACAATAGATATAATTAATAGAAATAAAAGTTGGCTCTCTGAAACTTTCAATAAAATTGAGAAACTTTTAGCTAGATGGACTAAGAAAAAGAGAAAACTCAAATAACTGAAATCAGGAATGAAAGAGGAGACATTACTACTATTTCTACAGATATGAAAAGGACTACAAGAGGGTACTATGAGCAATTGTACCCCAATTAAGTTTAATGACCTAGATTAAATGGACATATTTCTAGAGAAACACAACCTACCAAGACTGAATCATGAAAAAACAGAAAATCTCAGTGGATCTATAACTAATAAGGAGATTAAATCAATAATCAGAAACCTCCGAACAAAGAAAAGTCCAGGATCAGATAGCATCACTGGTGACTTTTCCCAAACATTTAAAGAATTCACACCCATGGTCCTCAAACTCTTCTGAAAAATTGAAGAGGAGAGAATACTTCAAAGCTCCTTCTATGAGGCTAATATTAACCTGATGCCAAAGCCAGACAAAGAATCTACAAGAAAATAAATCTACAGACCAATATCCTGATGAACAAAATATTCATCAGCAAAGTACTAGCAAACTAAATTCAATAGCAAATTTAAAATATTATATGCCATGTCCAAGTGGGATTTATTCTTGGAATGCAAGGATGGTTCAATATTCAAAAATCAATCAATGTAATATATAAACAGAATGAAGGAAAAACTAAACCACAAGATCATCTTGACTAATGAATAAAGAAATTTGACAACCTGACAAGATTCAATATCATTTCATAAAAAATAATCGACAAACTAAAAGTAGGAAGAAACTACCACAGTGTAGTAAAAGTCAAAAGCCCAGGCAACATCACACTCAGTGGTGAAAGACTGAAAACTTTTTAAGATTAGGAACAGTAAAAGAATGGTCACTTTTTGCCACTTGTATTAAACATAATACTGGAAGAACTAGCCAGAGAAATTAGGCAAGAAAAAGAAATAAAAGGCATCCAAATTGGAAAGGAAATAGTAAAATTATCTCTGTTCACAGAAAATATGATTTATAATTAAAAAGCCCTAAATATTTCACATGCCAAAAAAAAGATAAAAACAACCCGTTAGAACTGATGAACAAATTCGACAAAGTTGTAGGGTACAAAATGAATACCAAAAATGAGTTGCATTTTCCAAGATCAAAGCAGATTCAGAAAAAAAAATAGTTGCATTTCTGCATAATTACAATGGAAAATCTAAACTGAAAACTATTCCATTTATAATAGAATGAAAAAGAATAAAATAAAATACTGAAGAATAAACTAAACTAAGGTGAAAGATTTGTACAATGAAAACTATAAAATATTGCTGAAATAAATTAAAAAGATATCAACAAAATAAAAGACATCTTGGTATCATAAACTTCAAAACTCAGTATTTACCATATCCTATAGTAACTGCATTCCTTGATCTACTCATGAAGGTTCCACAATTTTTTGTGAAAGGATCTAATTCCTAGACATACAAGATATTTCAGGCAGAGGCTTGAATACACACATGTACCCACATCACACACACACACACACACACACACACACACACACATACTCACACACATCCCCTTTGAGGTTACACTGATTTTCTTTAATTTCTATTTCTTCACGTTAATTAGGAACTCTTATTTCTCATGTAGTTAGTTCATCAGACACAATCTATTTGTTGATAAATTATATCACTCCTTCCCCATAACTGAATCAGAGTTTCTGAAGTCTTCATTGATGTCGTTTTTATATGGGGCTATCTAGTCAAGGCAGATGGTGGCAGGTCAGCCTGTGGATATATGGAAGTTAATAAATCTCCAGGGGCTGGTCTTTTGTCCTAGGTTGTTTTGTTTTGCTTTTTAAATTTACTGTAAGTTTTTAAATTTACTGTAAATTTACTGTAAATTTACCAGGCAATTAAGAGCATTTGGTTGAAATGATATGCTTATGGCACTTCAGAAAACTTTTAAATAAAAACACAACAATATGCAAGTTAGTTATTAGACAAATCACTCTTCCAAGTATGCCAGATATGGTGATCAGTTGCTCTTAAAAGTGGGACCCTAACACAACCTACCAAAGAGTCTGAAGCCTGCACTGTAGAACCACACTTTGCCTATTTGGAAGGGAATTTCTAGCCTACAAGGATTCTGATCCCTGTTAAGATGCTACTTACAATCTATTCAAAGACAGAACCATTCAAAGTAGAATCCTTGTTCAATTTAATTTCTACTTTTTGTGTGAGTCTGTATGTTGACTCCAAATTATCTGAGACTATAGTTACCTTTGGGCCTTCTAGATAAGACTGATGTTAGAAGTGAAAGTGGCCGTAAACCTTCCTATTTAGGGACCCACTCTTGCTATGCTGGATTCCCAAAGAATTTATAGAAAAGGAATATGCCAAGCAAATATGTACTTTTTATTCTTGTAAGAAAGATCTCGTTCCAAAAATCTTTAAATTGTTGCCACTTCTTATTAAGGAGACTGGAAATGGTATAAATTCAATAACACCTAGCCTCCCATGGCCTAGAAGTTAGACAGCCTTAAGCAGTTGGTCCTATACACATCACTTTTTTACCATAGTTTTCACCCTTACCTGCAAAAGGTAACTAGTTACTCCAATTCTGTGAAGATAAAACTAATGAATTCTGTATAATAAAAGAATTTAAGCCATTTGTATCTGGCATTCTCAAGTTTCATCCTCTGATATTATTAGCCAGAGAAGTTGTAGACCAGAGAGCCACGTGGAGAATGCATCAACAACACTGGCCCAAGGCCCCTTCTCAAACCTACAAACCAACACCTCAGAACTGTGTCTATTTTACTGTTGTTCTCTTTATTGCATTTCTGTTTCCTAGAGAGAATGAGAGAGAGAGGGCTGCTAGAAACAACATCTATGCTAGAAGCTAAGTGCTAAGTTGCAATGTATTTTTGACAATATCTTGTTATTATAATAAATTTTAGTCAGTTGTGCTTATTTTTTTTCTTTTCTCCTAACACCCACTTTAGTTCCCAGCATACATTAAGTTCTAAGTAAAACAGTAGGGAGTGAGTGAATACATTTCTGACAAAGTATGGAATGCCTGCTAATTTATGGTTAATAAACTTGATAAACTTGAATTATTTTACATTCACTTCTATTAGAATTATTTTTCAAATATTTTATTCAATGCTCCTAGCCCATTAGTAGAATGAATGAATAAATGAATAATAATAACAATAATATAAAAATAGTATTTAACAATTCAAATATTTTTAATGTCTTCCTTTGCTGGGTTTATATTCTGGTGATAGAGACAAGCATTGAGCAAGTTATTAAGTAGATACCTAATCAAATTATGTCAATTAGTGGAAAGAAATCTATTAAGACAAATGAAGTAGGGTGACGGGATAGAGAGAATGTGAGCAGGCCATTTTCCATAGGCTAGGAGAGGGGCAATAGAGCAAACACTTAAGGCAGAGAAGGAGTCATGGGCACAGATAGAGAACAAAAGGTAGGCAGTCTTGAAATCCTTAGTAAACAAGCATAATGTATACATGTGTCTTAATTAAGAAACTTCACTTAATGTGCTAGTGGCCTCTTAGAACAGATGTTAGTTAAATAAAAGCATTTTAAGATAAATTTTAAAAGTCAGTACAAACTTGTTCATTACTGGTAAAGATTAACAATATATCATTCATATGCAGTAAACAGTACCAAAACCTAAAATCTGTATATCCTTATAGAATAACTGCACCATTTACTGAGCATAAGTTATAATATACAGCCTGAGGAGAGTTTTAGAGTCAGACAAATGTGAGCTCAAATCCAAGCAAATTCAGTGCAAGTAATTCACTTTGGATTCAGTTTCCTGAAGCAAGGAAAATGATCTCTACCTCTAACTCCAATAGGCTGTTTGTTCATTCATTTATTCACTTAATTCATTTGTTCAATCATCCAACACATAGTTATTAATTGCTTACAGTATGCCAAGCATCATCTGGCCATGCAGATACAGAGATGCTATCAGAGATTTTGTGAAGAAAACACCAGGAAATTATTGAGTGAAGAAATTTGTAATGTGTCAGTTGGTAGTGAGCATTAAAAAGAAAAAGAAAAAGGATAAGAGAAAGTATTTGGGGCATTCTACTATTCATAATAATGTTGTCAGGAAAGTCTGTCTTATAGGATGAGAGAAATTTAAAAGGTATTGGGACCAATGTGGTATCATCTAAGAAAATGTGTTCAGAGCACAAGGATATAAACTCAAAGGCCCTATGACTGATCCAGCAAAGAGGCAGGTGTGGCTATAGCAATGTGTATGAGGAGACAAGTGACAGAGGCAAGGGCAGACAGGCAAACTGGAGACATGATTCAGAGCCATATAAACTATGATGAGAATTTTGAGTCTAATCCTGAGTGGCATTGGAAACCATTAGAAAGTGATGTGATAAGACTTCCGTTTTAACCAGAGCTTTCTGGTGTTAGAACTAAAACCCTGGTAGTGGCAAGGTTAGAGGCAGGGGAATAGATGGAGGTATTATTGCTTTATTGCAGAATATACTGATTTCTATAAGTTTGGAAACACAGAAGGTGGCAAGAAGTCGTCAGATTATGGATATAATTCAAAAGTAAAATTAGCAGGATTTGCTGAAGTGGGTTGTGTGACAGAGGAGTGAAGAATGGCTCCAAGGAATATAGTCTGTCTTAGTCTAAATGAATGGCCTCCCAAATATGTCCTAATCCCATTGACAGGAACCTGTCAATGTCACTTTATACGACAAAAGAAATTTTGCAGACAAGATTAAATTAATGACCTTGAAATGGGGAGATTGTCCTAGATTATCAGGGCAGGGCCAATATAACCAGAAAAGTTCTTTTAAGGGGAACTCAGGAGGAATCAGAGAGAGGAAGAAGAAAGCCATGTGGTGACAGAAGCAGAGGGAGAAAATGCTATGTAAGGTGGGGCCAGGGGGTCCTGGAATAAAGAAATGCTTCTGAAACTGGAAAAGACGAGGGGATACTGTAGAGCCTCCAGCAAAAACCAGCCCTGCCATCATCTTGATTTTAGCCTAATAAAATTAATTTCAGACTTTTGATCTTCCGATCTGTAAGAAAATAAATGTGTGCTGTTTTATGCCACTAAATTCGTGGCAATTTGGATACAGCAGCAATAGGAAACTAATGCATGATTTAAGCAACTAAATGACTAGAGATAAAGGAAGATCAGAAGGAGCAGGTTTAGACCTATGTGTGCAAATCAGGACATCTGGATTTTAACATGATAGGTTTGAGATAACTTTTAGATATCAAAGTGGAGATGTCAAGTAGGTTAAAGGACACATAATCTACAATACAGGAGAATGCACCTACCTGGAGAAATAAAATTAAAAATCATCTGCACATATGTTTGGTATTTAATCCATGAGTCTACGGAAAATTGCCTAGGCTACAAGCATAATTGGAAAAAATAAATCAAAACACTAAAATCAGAAGTTCTTCAGTATTTAAATACAAAAAAATTCAGAATAATACAGAAAATCAGTAACCAAAGAAGTAAGGAGAGGACTGAAGTCTAGGGTTTTGAAGGCCAAATGGAGAAAGTATCTGAAGGAAAAGGAAATAATTAGCTGTAGCAAATGCCACTGATAGAATAGAGAGGACCAACAATTCACTGTTAAATTTAGCAAAATGATGTTTACTGGTAACTTTGATGAGAGCTAAAACTGTGTAACTTTAATGAGAGTTGTTTTGGAGGAAGTAGGAAACAAAGCTGAATGTGCTCAGGAGAAAAAAGGTGGAGTGAAAATGGAGGCACTAGTCAGAGTACAGTACCCTTGAGCATGCAGAAAGAAATGGAATCCAATGTGCAAGTCAAAGAATGGCCCTTAGGTAAGAACATGGGTAGTCCATATTAATGATTAATGAGCTAATACAAGCAAAATATCCACATCTTTGCACAAAATAGTTGCTCAATGAAATGTAGGTATTATTATTATTGTTATTAACATAAAATCCTTCCCACAATCTTATGAATTGTGTTAGTATAATACCCATTTTACAGAAGAATAAAGTGATTTCTAGTTATATTAACTGAATTTCCTAGGTGTACTATTCTACCTCACTTTCCAGTATACTTTACATTATGAGCAAAGTAGCATAATGAAAAAAAAAACTGGTTATAAAAGAGAGAGAACTTGGATTTGAGAAACTTTTCTGTCAGTTACCAATATTTTGGTTTAAAAAATTCAATTATGACATCAGTTCTTCTTGTATAAAATAGAGCTAATGATACTTCTCCCGAGAGGATTAAATAAGATCCTGTAAGTTAAAAATTTTTATAAATGGCATGACATTTTGAAAAGGGTATCACAAAACTGGGACAGATCTTTTTTCTTCTTTTGGAGAAATATTCTAAGAGGAAATGAATCTGCAGTTTGACTTTTATTGAAGACTGAGCACTGGCAGACAGATGAAGGAAATGATTCAAATATAGGACATATCATGAAAGAAATTATTTGATATACTAGGGAGAACTCTATGTATGAATACCAAAGGTAAAAGGCAAAAGCAATATAGAAAGGCATGGAACACCAGACCTAGGTCTTTAGTTTGAATGTTTGAGAAACCCAGAGATGGTGAGGGGGTGGGGGACGCAGCGGTTGTGACCAAGATGTCATCCTGGGAGATGGACTAATACTAGATCAAAAGGAATGGAGACCAGTGATACATACATTAGACCAACAGGTCAGAGAAACTAGGGCCCACTTAAGATGGTAATAAATTCAAAACAGTGGAGTAGATTATGGAGAGATTTAGTCAGCTATCAATAAAGAGGATAATATTTAAATTCTTATTAAAAAGTACTATTTCGCTTTAAGGTATCTCCATATTGCTTTCCATAGAGGTTGAACTCGTTTGCAGTCCCACCAGCAGTGTAGGAGTGTTCTTATCTCTCCGCATCCATGCCAACATTTATTGTTTGGGGACTTTTTGATAAGGTCCATTCTTACTGGAGACAAGTGATATCTCATGACAGTTTTGATTTGCATTTGCCTGATGATTAGAGATGTTGAGCATTTTTTCATATGTTTGTTGGCCATTATTCTGTCTTCTTTTGAAAAATTTCTGTTCAGGTTTTTGGCCCACTTTTTGATAGGATTGTTTGATTTTTCCTTGCTGATTTTCCTGAGTTCTAAATAAATTCTAGTTATCAGCCCTTTATCAGATGTGTAGCTTGCAAAAATTTTCTCCCATTGTGTGGGTTGTCTGTTTGCTCTCTTGATAGTTTCTTTGGCTGTGCAGAAGCTTTTTTATTTGATCAGGTCCCATTTGTTTATTTTTGTTATAGTTGTGATTGCCTTTGGGATCTTCTTCATAAATTCTTTGCCTAGGCCAATGACTAGAAGAGTATTATTTCCAAAGTTTTCCTCTAGAATTCTAATAGTTTCACACCTAAGGTTCAAGTCTGTTACCCATCGTGAGTTGATTTTTGTGAGAGAAGAAAGGTGTGGGTCATTTCAGTCTACATGTGACTATCCAGTTTCCCCAGCACCATTTATTGAATAAGGATTCTTTCCCCCAGTGTATGTTTTTGTCCACTTTTTCGAAGATTAGTTGGCTATATGAGGATGGTTTTATATCTGGGTTCTCTGTTCTGTTCCACTGGTCAATGTCCCTGTTCTTGTGCCAGTAACAAGATGTTTTAATTACGATAGCCTTGTAGTATGGTTTTAAGTGATATAGTATAGTTTAAAGCAATACAAGTAGATCTACCATTTGACCTAGCAATTCCACTACTGGGCATCTACCCAAAAGATCAAAAGTCACTTTATGAAAAAGACACCTGCACTCAAATGTTTATAGCAGCACAATTCACAATTGCAAAGTTGTGGAAACAACCCAAGTGCCCATCAATTCATGAGTGGATTAATAAAATGTGGTATATGTATACCATGGAGTACTATTCAGCTTTAAGAAAAAATGGTGATATAGCACCACTTGTATTTTCCTGGATAGAGCTGGAACACATTCTACTAAGTGAAGTATCTCAAGAATGGAAAAACAAGCACCACATTACTTACCAGCAAATTGGTATTAACGGATCAACTCCTAAGTGGACATATAGGAATAACATTTATCAGGTGTCGGGCGGGTGGGAGGAGGAGGAGGAAATGGATATATACATACATAATGAGTGAGATGTGCAGTGTTTGGAGGATGGTCACACTTGAAGCTCTGACTCAAGGGCGGGGAGGGGCATGGGCAATATACATAACCTTAACATTTGTAACCCCATAATATGCTGAAATAAAAAAAATAAAAATAAAAAAGTACTATTTCTTTTACTTTCTGAATTAACATTCTTCCTTTAATGATCTCATTTCTTATAGAGCTTTATCCGGGCAAAAACAAGAAAAGTGGACATTTCAAGTAACTTTGCTGCTCATTTGACTTCTAAAAGGCACTTTTTGTAAAAATAAAATGATTAAAAATAAGTAACTAATTAACTAAAAATGGAGTAAGTATTCCCAGAATCACAAGAAAAATTCTGGGGTTCAGGGAAATGGAGCAGAGAGAAATACAGATTAAAGACAGAGGGTGGAGAAGAGGAAGTAGATTGGTCCAGGTTAAGCTGGTCCATTAGTTTAAGGTATAAATGGAATGAAGTAAGATGTCAGGAAACAAAATATAGATGTTAACAGTTTCGGAAGTTGTCTTGATTATTACCTTTCATTTCTGTGAAACTTATATAAAGTCATATGAATTGTATGAATTCCATATAAAGGATATTAGAACTGTATGTTTCCTGCTAAAGTCTGCATCATTGTTCAAATCAATCACCAAGTATTTATTGCTCACATTCTAAGAGCCCTGTACTTTGTTTTTCTTCAGAATGATGAGGACTCAAGAGTTACTAATATAAGGGAAAAGGGCTAACTTTTAGGCCATTTTGAAAGTAGATGTCAAGAATGTTTTGTTAGTAATTTAAAAAATTCCCAATGTAAGAAAGAAAAAAAATGAGACACAGAAAGCTTTGTTTTGTTATGTCTTTTTTCCAAAACATTAAAAATGGGCAACAGGAGGGCAATGCTAGTGTTCTAAAGTCCCAACTTAGGTCATCTGCTAATGGTATCCACCACAGGGTCCTATAGGATCAAATGATAAGACCTATATAAGGGTGTTAACATAGTTCTTATCCTATAGCAAACACCTAATATAAGTAGACTATGACTGTTATTATCAAGATATGTTATTTTCTTAAAATAGATTTCTATTTTCCTCAAAAATAATAATTTTACACCTAGACATGTTTTATTAATATGATAAGGAAATTTGATGCTTGTATATATTATCAATAATTTTGGAGGTGAATTTTTTTTATTTCTCTCATTAATACTAATAAAAGCTTCATGTGCATCCGTATTTAATAACAAGTCTTTAAAGCCCTAAGAGTTGCATTGTGCAAATAACATATTCTATAATATCAAGAATATAGGCTGGGCGCGGTGGCTCACGCCTGTAATCCTAGCACTCTGGGAGGCCAAGGCGGGCGGATTGCTTGAGGTTGGGAGTTCGAAACCATCCTGAGCGAGACCCCATCTCTACTAAAAATAGAAAGAAATTAATTGACCAACTAAAAAATATATATATACAAAAAATTAGCCGGGCATGCCTGTAGTCCCAGCTACTTGGGAGGCTGAGGCAGGAGGATCACTTGAGCCCAGGAGTTTGAGGTTGCTGTGAGCTAGGCTGACGCCACGGCACTCACTCTAGCCAGGGCAACAAAAGTGAGACTCTGTCTCAAAAAAAAAAAGAATATTGTATGGGTTATGTAAGGTGAATATATTTTGTTAATTGATCTTGTTTTAAATTATGGAACACCTGAATGCAAAAGTGAATTCTTTAAAAGAGTTTTAACTGTTCTGATGGTGTATATAACCTGGGAATTATATTAACTTGCCTGTAGTAACTATACTATAAGAGTTTTGTTTGAAAACACTATCCCAAATGTGTTTTCCAGTGTATTTCAAGTAAAAAGTCTTTTTTTCTGCAAATGACCCTAGGAGGAGGATGACCAATTCCCTTCAGCAGAAAAAAGTATAAAACTAGTCAACAATTTTAAAACAAATTTCAGGACACTGGAAAATGGCTAAAGGCAGATAGCAACTTAAGAAGTATTTACTAAAAAAAAAAATTGCTATTGCATTAGATTAAAAACTAACTCCATTGCATTCTTGCACAGAGGCATTGTGTCTTATCAGTTTGGTTGCTGAAATCCTACAGCTTTACCTGATGCTGATGGGGAACTCAAATCTGGGTGGTTAGAAAGAGCAAGTAGAAATTCAATGGGAAGACTTAGAATCAAGAGAGCCAGAGAAGAACTGAGATAATACATTTTTCAAATATCCTTGGCTGGCAGCTAAACTATGAATGTTCAAGAGACCCCAGGGAGCTCAGTGAAAATTGAAAGCCTGGGGAGAAAGTGAACTGACTGCACCTTAGCATATAATCTCAACTCACACACAGCTGGGGTGGTACAGGTGGAAAACTTACAGTACTAGCTTGAGGTGTCTGAACATATCCTCAGCAGAAATCATTGAGTAATATCTATGCAGATGTAAGGGAGACCCCAAGGGAATCAAGCTAATATATATATATATATATATATATATATATATATATATATATATACACACACACACACACAGATACATTAGCAGCTGAATATCACAGTGGACATATATTTTACAGTTTGAGTGCAGGTAAAATAATTAACCACTAAAACAGACAAATGAAAAACAGACTTCAGAAGAACAAGAGTATCAAAGAGCAAAAACAAATGGCTACAATATAGTACCTATCAAGCATAATTATCAATATTTGCTACTTATGAACTAGACAAAGAAATGAGAAAGTGAACAATATAAAGGTAAACAAAAGAGCCAACAGAAATTGACTTTAGGTGGATTTAGATGCTAGATTATGTATATATTTTAAAAAGTAGATACTGTGTATATATTCAAAGAATTAAAAGAATACACGTTCAAATAATCAAAGAAAAATAGGCTAAGGATAAACAAGCTAATAAAAAATCTCAATGGAAAAATGTAAATTGTAAAAAAGAAGTTAATATAAATCCTAGAATCGAAAAGCATAACTAAAATTAAAATATCTGCTTTATAACAAAAGATATGAAATGGCAGAAAAAAGAATACGTGAGCTTAAAGGTAAAGCAATAGAAATTTTAAAATCCAAATAATGGAGAGGAAAAAAATATTGAAACAATAAACAGATATTTGGTGGTACATGGGACAATAGCAAGCATCCCAACATATGTGAACTAAATTTCCAGGGGGAGAAGAGAATATAAAAGGTAGGAAAAATATTTGAAGTAATAGTGGCCCAAAGCTCTCAAAACTTGATAAGAAATATTAACTTACAGATTCAATAACCTCAATGAACCTCCAAATAGTGTAACAACAAAGATAACCACACCTAGACATACCAAGGCAAACAGCTGAAAGCCAAAATCAAAGAAAAGTCTTGAAAGTATGCATCACATACATCACAATGATACAATTACTAGCTGCCTTCTTATTAGAAACAATGAAGACCCCCAAAATAATTGAAATAACATATTCAGAGTGCTGAAGAAAAATAAAACCCTAGTGATTAAGAATTTAATATCCCATGAAACTAGACTTCATAAATGCATGTGAAATAAAAGCATTGCCAATTAATAAAAATTTTAAAATTTCAATAGTATCACAAAGGTTCTGCAAGAAATACTAAAGGAAGTTCATTAGATTGAAACAAAATGCTATCAAATTATAATTAAAAATCCACAGGAATGAATATTACAAATGTTAATATAAGGTAAATAGATACAATATAAATAAAATATTTTGTGTAATACTATTTTCTTAATTTTCTTTTGTGATATATATTACTTTAATCAAAAATTATAGCACCCTATTGTTGAGTTATAACATATACAGATGCAATATTTATGACAATAATAGAATGAGAGCGCAGGATATGGTACAACGTTTCTATATTTTACCAAAAGCAAGTCGGTACAAATGAAATAATGTAATAAAGTCAAAGATGCATATTTTAACTTCTAAATCAAATCCTATCATAAGAAATTGATATTCATATTGCAAAGAAATTCATTATGGTAATAGTTATATGACTATATACATTTGTTAAAATTTACTTTTTAAGAGCAGATTTTATTGTATGTAAATTACATCAATGAAGCTGATTTTTAAAAGGAAAACTAGCTTTTCCAGACTTTTTCTGTAAATCAGGAGGTCTTATTTGAATAAAAACTATCAGAGGAGCAATTCAAAATTGCCTAAAATTTGGGAAGATTTGGAAAACTGTGATAGTTAGAATAAAAAAAAGAAAATGTTTTCCTTCCATAGTGAACTATATGCCAAAACCCAGCAGGTTGAAGAGAGAGCATTTTTGAAAATAATAAGTGAAATTTGAGAATCCAATCTAGGCAAATTAAATACAGCTCTAATTTTAATCAAATATCAGAATGTCATAGAACTTCTCTTTCTCACTGAACACACAATTTATGGGAAATATGATAGCAAAAGATTGTCAAAAGCCATCGAGGAGAGTGACAATGTAATGCTTTGACCTCTGCAATGGCACTAAAGATTCTAATCTGAAAGTACAGCTTTCACATATAAATCTGAATTTAGCAACAGGCTAAGCTAAATAATTTAGTAAATGCAATGCTTTTTAAATTAGGATTTCCCAAAAGCAGCACCCACTGCTTTGTTATGAGAAATCACCAAATGGTAAAAATGTGAAGCTCATGCCATGAGTGCATCTTTCCTCAATTCAGAAAGTATTCATAGCACAGATTTTTTTTCAGAGATATTTTATTGTTTTTCTACTTTTCATCAGGGTTGGGTTGCCATGGCAATAAAGGAGGCTATCTTGTTGGATTTCACCTTTGCTGTCTGGCTTCGTATGGTTCTCTCTGCTCAGAGCAAACATGGTGGATGCTGCACACATACAAATGTCTGATTTCGTATTTCCTTCTTGAGTGTGCTTGGCAGCTAGTCTCCTGAGACAGCTGAAGCAGCACTTCACAAACTGGCATTCATCCTTCTCTCTAATGGCCACCATCATATGTCTCACTTGTTTTGTGATCTCTCTTTTAAGGAGGACACTGCTCTTGAAAAAACTCTTTTTCCCCCGTTGAAAACAGAAGTCTTTTAACATTTCAATTAACTTGGTTGTCAGGTCAACTCTAAAGATATACCCTGTTTAATATTACCCATCATTTAGGGATGAAACATTTTAAAGATCAAAAAAGAACACAGGCATATCACAAGTACAGATAAACAGATTTACTTAGTGCAAAAAAATTTTAACTTTCAGTCTCTTCTTGTTGGCATATAATAACAATTACCAACTCTTCCAACTGTCTAAATGTAAATCATGATCCCTGACAAAGGATGTGTTAGTCTAGGAACTGGGCAAAGTACCATGCATTAAATAGTTGTTGAAGGGATGAATAAACAAACACACCTCTCTGATATTGTTGAATTAAAGCCACAAACAAACTTATAACCAGAATTCAACCTTGTGCTTATGAGTTATAGGCAGTCCTTCCACATCACCACCACACTTTCCACCATGCCAAAAACAGATATTTTTTTTCTTTCCATATTTCCTACCTATTTCTGATTTCCCAAGGTCAATTCTACAATACAAATTTGTATCTGATAGCCAGTGGTCTCCAATAGTATCTGTTCATTAGGTTTGGGGCTTGGAATTTTTTTGAAAGGAAATGTCTTACTCCTATTACTGATAATTTAAAACTATTGCTCTTGTACATCATTCTTAATACAGATTTCTCTGCATTTAAGCAAAATACACAAGTGAAAAACTAGGCATATTTTTAAGATGTCATAATACTATTTTCTAATTCTATTTAATTATGTGGCTACAATCAGCATTGTCTAGATAATTCTTAGCACACCATTGTCATTGGTCTCACACCTTATATGTTTTTTCTGCCTTTAAAATTGATGGCTTCTTTTATTTAGGTAATTATTTTCTTGCATCCAGGTGCATAGAATATTTTTCTATATTTTCTAGACAATCGTTATTATGTATTATGAAACTACAGTTAGTTGTTGGTGGTGGCGATATGTTTGTTTGGTTTTTTACTTGCCATGTTTTCCCCATCTTCTTTTGTCTAGTTCCTTTGCAGAATCACTTCACTTACTTCTGCGTTTTTGAGCATTTCTCCATATGTACCCATTCCCAACTTCAGTAACAGCCCTATGACCTAGGTTGGCCAAAGATGCCATCCTCCTTCCCCCAGTGATTGCTTTAGGGAAGAATGTATTACTCCATCACAGACAAGGGGATTCTTAGAGAAGAGATCTCTTTCTGCATAGACAATGTAGATATGAAGCCGTCAGCAGCCATCTTGCTTACAACATGTGTGTCTCTACAGAATAATGCTACTTAGAGACAAGCTGAGCTAAGAGAGAAAGACATGGTGATGTCTATATATGATTTGAAACTGGCTTCATGTATAACTATTTCAGTTATATGTTCTAATATAGGCCAGTGCTCTTAAGTTCAGCTCATGCATCACTTTTGCAGAAAGGTCTTCCCTGATGACAGTAATTAAACCTTTCAGTTATTCTTTCACAGCTCACTTTCATAACAAACATAGCAATTTAAATTTTCTAATTTATGTATGTCATCTTTATAATCTCTTTCCCCTACTAGAACATAAGCTCCACTCTGACAAAATCTTCATTTGTATTGTTCATTACTATAGTCCTAGACCCTAGACTCATGCCTGGCTTTCAATGAACAGTTGTTGAAAGGATGAATAAATTAATGAATGAATGAAGCTAGTTTGAGGACAGTTTCTATCACTAGAAACTGAAAGAAAATGAAGTGTATACTTTATTTTTTCAGATTGTAATAATAACATAACAACCTATGTATTGATGATTCTATTTTCTTAACCATTTTTATAACTATCATTTTCTTCACATCATCATGGCTTCTAATTTTTGTTCTTCAAATGCATTTTCAAAGTAGTTTACCAGCAGGACTTCCTGTACCTTACACTAATCCTTTGTTTTAGTCTTCACACTATCACTGGAATGATATTTATGGAAATAAATTATGTTAACTCTGCAAGCTCTGAGTTTCAACAGAGATCTTCCAGACTCCAGGTGCTTTTGAAAAAACACATCTTCCTGGTTTTCACATACCTGTGGGCAGGAATTAAGAGGGATCCAAGAACTCCATGTACTCCAAATAAAATCTCCATATTGCAAACTCCACATGCCCACTGGCAAGAGGAAACAAATGGCCATGGGACTCTATGTTCCTGGCAATACTCATCCCTACCCTGTCCAATACTCACACCCACATTTCCAAGTGATTTGAGACCACCATTTCATTTTGCCCTTTATCCATTTTCGAATCAGTCATCACAAGATGTCCAAAACTGTTAATTCATCCTCCTGTCTAGACTGTAAACAACATGATGGCTATATGGGAGGAGAAACAACTCTCCTAACCCATCCCCACCTCCAACAATTTTTAAATCATTTTCCTACTTTATTTTTCTTCTTAGCATCTACATATAACATATATTCACTTTCTCCACAAGAATAAATATAAATTTCCCTTTCACTGCTTCCTAATTTCTTTAATCCTTTCACTACTCTCCTGTAGCAGGTCTAGATATGAGACTCGGACCTAACCAAATGTGATATTTCATTCTCCTTCCCATAAGAGCTGGCCATATATGGTATGCAGTGTAATAGCCTCCCAAAGATGCCTATATCCTAATTCCTGGAACCAGTGAATGTATGGCAAGGGGGAATTAATGTAATAGATTGAATAAAGGTTGCTAATACCTTATCTTAATATAGAGAGATTATCCTGGAATACCCAGGTGGGCCCAGTGTCATCACAAGGGTTCTTAACATGGAAGAAAGAGACAGAGGAGTTAGAGCCATGCAATGTGAATGTGGCTTTGAAGATGAAGGAGAGACCACAGGCCAAGGAATGCAAGCAGCCTCTGGCAGCTGGAAAAGTTAAAGAAATAGAGTCTTCCCTAGAGCCTCCAGAAGAAAATGAGGACCAATGGCACCTTGGTTTTAGGCTGGTGAGACCCGTTTCAAACTTCTGACCTCCAGAATTATAAGTAATACATATGTGTTGTTTTAAGCCACTAAATATGTGGTAATTTTTAAAGCAGTGTCTTCATCCATTTGGGCTGCTATAATGAAAATACCTTATTAATATCTTATATAAATGAGGTATATAGCTTATTATTATGCCTTATTTGCTTATCAACAAGAGACATTTATTTCTCACAGTTCTGGGTCCTGGGAAGTGCAAGATCAAGGATCTGGCCTACTCAGTGTCTGGTGAGGCCCACTCCTTACAGTTGGCACCTTCTTTCTGTATTCTCACATGGTAGAAGAGGCTAGCTAGCTCTCTGAGGTCTCTTTTATAAGATCAATAATCCCCTTCATGAGGGATCTGCCCTCTTGCCCTAGTCTCCTCCCAAAGGCCTCACTTCTTTTTTTTCTGAGACAGTCTCACTCTGTTGCCCTGAGTAGAGTACTGTGGCATCAGCCTAGCTCACAGCAACCTCAAACTCCTGGACTCAAATGATCCTCCACCTCAGCCTCCTGAGTAGCTGGGACTACAGGCATACGCCACCATGCCCGGCCAATTTTTTCTATATATTTTTAGTTAGCTAATTAATTTCTTTCTATTTTTAGTAGAGACAGGGTCTCACTCTTGCTCAGGCTGGTGTTGGACTTCTGAACTCAAATGCTCTGCCCGCCTTGGCCTCTCAGAATGCTAGGATTATAGGCGTGAGCTACTGCACCCAACCTAAGGCCTCACTTCTTAATATCATCACCCTGGGGGTTTCAACATATGAATTATGGGGGATACAAACCTTCAGACCATAGCAAGTAGCAATAAGAAACTAATACATCATGTGGCCCAAAAGGGCTAGAGTTCCTTTAAAATGTTTATTATAATGGCAATGGAAAGGAGACAAACCTGCTACACAAAGAATGCACATCATCCAAGACAGCAAACTCTGAGTACATTATGAGTATGCTGGACCTTTCAGTTAGGTGAATCAATGCATTATTTTTAACTTAAGCTAATTTGTGTCATATATTTGTAACCTCTAGCACAAGGAATCCTTAATAAATACAATCCTACACTTACTTGACTGTACCTTTTATGTCTTGAAAAAACTATATGTATATCTAAGATTTTGTTCAACTCACCTCTCACATTAAGCTTTCCCTGACTCTCACAGGTAGAATTTTTTCCAATTCTGTGCCAACAACAAAGCTACATTATTAAACTTATTACATCTTACAATTATTTTAGTGACAAAGTGAGTTAATATATTCCTTACATTTCCTATACCCTCAGCCCTGATAAGGAAAGAAGACGTGAACATGGATCTTAGTCACAAAAACATTTTCTATGTACAGAAATAACTCAGAGAAAAGAGAGGATAAATTCTGCTTTAACAGTGTAAGTACAGAATATTGGTTCATAAGAAATAAAGCCAGTGTCACATTAATCATAGGAATATGAATTTGTCAAGAAAATAAAATGAAATATTTGAAAAGGAATTTTACCCATGCTTGATTAGATTGATTTCTGATACACCAATTTAAAATCAACTTTGATATAAGCCAAATAACTCATCTTACCTTCCTAGTCTCCACCACAATTCTCTCCATCTATGTCATTATAGCTCAGAGCATGTGCACATGCACACACACACACAATGACTTTCTGGATAAATGAGTGGACTGAAATAATCCTCTTTCTTTCTGGGAGAATATGAAAAGACATTTAGGTATTTTTTGTTTGTTGGTTTTGTTTCCACCCCCAACCCCAAGAATTTTCAGTATACAGGGGTATTGAGAAATATGATTGAGGAATTAATGAGATGTGGCTCATAAGACCATTATTTTATTGTATAACTCTATATTACTCTGTTAAAAACAGAAACAGGAGTTTGCAGGGTTTTACCCTGAAGGAATGTGTGGACTCAATGGTTCACTTATTAGAGGCTGCTATCATGGGAGAGCTCTCAAATCTCTGGTGGGGATTTTTTCCAGGAAGGCTTCCCAGTATCTCAAAATCTGTGAGCTTCCCTGTGTCTTGAAAGACAAAGCAAGGCAAATATGGCCCACGGGATGGGAGCTGGAGATAATGAATGCACTTTGCCCAGAGAAGTGCCCCGGTGCTTAGAGACGGGCTTCCTGCTCTCTCCTGTCTGTCTACCTTTAAATCCACCATAACTAATCAAAGAAATATTGAGTCACTATACCTCTTTTTTTTTTACCTCTGTTAATTGACAACTACCTTTTAGAACTTAGAAGTTAGCCCCTGAAAGACTTTGTACCTGTTTGTTCACCTGTATAGATTAGAAGCCCCTGAAGAGGACTTTTGACCCTAACCCACTACCTGTATCCCCTAGCAACTACATTCCCTGATATGCAAATATGTTACCCTGGCAACTGATAATTGATGTCTGTGATTATAAAAACCTGTATGAATCTAGCCATATTGCTGGCATTTATGGAGATATGCCAGTCTCCTAGGTACTCCCCGCTGTGTTATATCTGATCTTTACATATATATATATATATATATATATATAAGACTATAAACCAACCTTAGTCTCTGTGTATTCTTTTATTTCTCTCTGTTCCCTATCAATTTCTTTATCCTCTGTGGTGACCCCTATCTTAGAGACTTGGCTCCGTGGGGAGATGTAACTAATCTCCTTGTGGGCCTGCCTCAACTACTCTAGCCATGAACAGGAGAAGGAAAAGTGTTACAAAAAATAGTGTAGAAAGTTAGCGATAGAATAGAGAACTCAGTTTTTTGGGTAGTTACATAACAAGCCCTCTATTGTCCCAGTTTCTTTCCCCATCAGGCAGTGAGGTTTTGTGCCTTTTACATTATGATAAAGTGAAGTAGCTATCTCAGAGACAGCACACCCAATTTCCTACCACCCTTCATATCTACTCTGTATAGTTTGTAAACCCTCATCAAAATTCCAAGTTCCTTCAATGAATAACAGCTTAAACCATCAGAAATATTAGGAACATATTAATTTCAGAAAGATTAGTTTAAAATAATGCTAGACCAGTAATGTTATATGCATTTACATTATTATGTTGTGGATCTTCAGATCATGCCATCTTGCAAAACTAAAACTCTATACTCATTGAAGAATTCAATTTCTTCCACCAACCCCATGCCCCCCAGCCTCTGGCAACCACCATTTTACTTTCTGTTTCTATGAGTTTGACTATATTAAATACCTCTGCTAGGGTTTAAATGTATCCCCCAAAGTTCACATGTTGGAAACATGATCCCTTGTGCAACAATGTTGAGAGGTGGAGCCTAATTAGAGATTACTAGGTCATGAGGGCTCTTCCCTCATTACCTTGGGAATGGTTTAGTTATCCTGAAAGTGGGTTTGCTATTAAAGCACATTCGGCTCCCCCACTTGCTCTCACTCATGCTTTCTTGCCCTTTCACTTTCTGCCACAGGATGAATCAACACAAAGTCCCTTGCCAGATGTGCACCCTTTGACATTGTACCTCTCAGCCTCCAGAACTGTAAGAAATAAATCTCTGGGTTTGTTTTTGTTTTTGTTTTTACAAGAGCAAAATATTTATTCCTTTGTGATTAAACAGAATTAATAATTTTAATAATGTTGGATATTGTGTATGGAGCTCTAACGAATGAGACCACAGCATTAACATTGTAGTAATCCATCCTGAGGCCACATTTACTTTTCCCAATTTTTTTTTATTTCAGAAAATTATGATACTACAAACATTTTGGTTACATTTTATATATTTGCCTCTCCCTAGCAAGGGTTAGAGGTATGCCCTTCCCCTCCACAATACTCACCGCGTCCCTCAGTTGTGAGTCTGCCCCCCCAACCCCCTAATCCCTGGAGAACACCACCACCATCTGAGCACCATGGTGTTAATCAGTCAGTACCAATTTGATGGCGAGTACTTGTGGAGCCCATTCTTCTGATCTTGTGTCACATCACTTCAGATAATGGGCTCAAGCTCAATCTAGGAAAACATAAGCAGTGCTAGATCTCTGTCATTTCTTATAATTGAGTTATATTCCATTGCATACAAATACCACATTTTAATAATCCACTCATGAATTGACAGGCACTTGGGTTGTTTCCACCTCCTTGCAATAGTGACTTGAGCTGCCATAAACATTCGGGTACAGATGTCTTTATTATAGAATGTCATATGCTCTTTTGGGTAGATAATGCTATTAATAATAATAATGCTTAATAATGCTATTGCTGGATTGAATGGTATTTCTATTTTTAGTTCTTTGAGGTATCTCCAAATTCTTTTCCACAGAGATTGCATTAATTTGCAGTCCCACCAGCAGTGTAAGAGTGTTCTTATCTGTTCACATACTTGCAAGCATTTGTTGTTTTGGGATTTTTTGATAGAAACCAATCTCACTGGGTTTGGGTGATATCTCATTGTGGTTTTGATTTGCATTTCTCTAATGATTAGAGATGTTGAGCATTTTTTAATATGTTTGCTGGCTGTTATTCTGTCTTCTTTGGAAAAGTTTCTGTTCATTTCCATTGCCCATTTATTGATGGGGTTGTTTGATTTTTTTCTTGTTGATTCTTTTAAGTTCTAGATAGATTCTTATTATCAGACCTTTATCAGATGTGTAGACAGCAAATATTTTCTCCCATTCTGTAGGTTGTCTATTCACTTTAATGATAGTTTCCTTGGCTGTGCAGAAGCTTTTTAATTTGATCATTATTCATTACAGATCTCAAAAAAATAATTCTTCACTTTCTATGGAACCAGAAAAGACCTTGTATAGCCAAAGCAATCTTAAGTAAAAAGAACAAACTGGGAGGCATCAGTCTTCCAGACTTCAGGCTGTACTACAGAACGATAATAATTAAAACAGCATTTCACTGGCACATGAACAGAGACATTGATCTTTGGAACAGGACTGAGATTCCAGAGATGAAACCATTTGCATATGGCAATCTAATCTTTGATAAAGCAGACAAAAATATACATTGGGGAGAGAATCTCTTTTCAAAAAATGGTGCTGAGATAACTGGATACTACATGCAGAAGAATGAAACTGGATCCCTACCTCTCACCTCTCACAAAAATCCACTCAGACTTAAACCTAAGGATAACAGACTTAAACCTAAGGCATGAAACTTTAAGAATTCTAGAGGAAGATGTTAGAAAGACCCTTTCAGACATCAGCCTAGGCAAAGAATTTGTGAAGAAGACCCCCAAAGCAATCACCGCAGCAACAAAAATAAACAAAATGGGATTTAATCAAATCTGTTTTTCTAATAAATTTATCCAGTTTCACGTCTCCTGTTAAAGCAACACAAAATGGGCTAAGAGAACCTCATATTTAAAGTTTTTAAAAAATATATCTTATCAAAACAGCAATGTTAGAAAGACTAGGAGAAGTCCTCTGCTCCTTGTAAAATCAGGTAGAGGCAGTAGCACCACCATCACCATAAAGCATAGGACTTCAGGGAGTGTCCGTGCATGGCTGGTTGACTGGACATCGAGGGATGGCATGTACCTGACCTGCTGGTCAAGGAACAGCTGGAGAGATACTCAGTTCAGTGGTTTGTTTGTTTGTTTTTTTTTTTTTAACTCTTCTCTATCCGCAAAGCATATTTATAAATTCCATATTAAGAAAGGGAAGAGTCCTAGCAAACAGAGACATTGGTTTACATCTCTAACTCTCCTAAAGGGTATGAACTGCTTGAGGAAAATAAAAAAGACTGTACTTATTTATCTTAGAAACCTAACCAGTTAGTAGAGAACCTTAGAGTAAGTGTTAAAATTATTTTTTAAATAAAAGGTAGAGAATAATTATTATATAATGAGTAAGAGGAGAAAGAAAGAGAGGGATAGCTCCAAAGATATTGAGGAAATCAACTTCTATCCCTCAAATTAGTAATGAGCATAGCCAGGACTAAAATTCTAATTGGGGGCTCCTTGTCATAGTCTGCCACTGTGCCTCTTTCCAAATTATCACTTGGCAAGTCATGAAAGATCTTTTCAACTCTCTTACTGTGTACTGAGACTTGAGTTTTAAAATATTTTAACTTCTCCCTTTCCTAGTGAGCTTATTTAATAAACACAGAAGTTTTATCCATATATCTAAGAGCATATCACATCTTCTATGTTCTTCCTTTATGATATGTAATTCTCTGTTTCATGCTGGTAGTTTCTACTTAAGAGAATCTATGTATCCTACAAAATTAATAAAAGTATTGAATCTATATTTTACAAATATTGATAAATTTATTGTCTAATTACATTTCAAATTACATTGCTATTTACTCTGTAAATATTAAAAGTATTTAAAATAAATGTTTTTGTTTAGTTTATGTTTTGCCCAACATACCTCAAAATTCCTGCTGTAATTTTCTAAGACATTACCTTCATCAGAGAAAGGGATAATGATTATACTACTAAATAATGCCAAAATATTTGTGGATAGAAAACTGTGCTTGATAGAACAAAATATTAATATCATTTCTAAAAATATAGGACATACATATGAAAATAAACTTAGAAAAAATATGAAAAAATCAATAAAAATTGACAGTTTACTAAGAAAAAACAATGAGGTAGTTTCTATGAACAAATAGCTCAATATGGAACTCAAATAAATTAACAATAAGTACAAAAGAAGAGGAAAATACAAAGATATTCCGAAATAATAGATAGTGAATAAAAATGACAGCACAAATGCTACAGCATGCCCACTCATCCAAGATATTATGAAATAAGAGAAAAAAAAGATTTTATATATCTATTTATGTACATGATGTACATGCATATATTTTGTATACCCATACATATAAACATACATATACATAATAGAGAATAAATCCATTGTGGGCAAGAACAAAATTTAAAGTGCCAATATGGCTCAAAGACTGTCTGGAATACCTGAAACATAGAAAGTAAGTAGGATCAGAGCCAAAAGAAAGCAACAGAGAAGAAAGATGTATTGCAAAATAGATTTGAAAGCAGACTGTTGCAATGGTGAAAGCATTTGAGGTTCTGAGGGATGAAACAAAGTTAATGAAGCAAGCAGAAGAGTTTAGATTAAGTATAATTAATACATTCAGAAATATCTAAGGGGATGTAGCATCTATGAAAAAGAATTTCTTAGAAGTCTTGACAATTAAAATTTGACCATTGAAATTGAAAACCAGAGTCTAAATAGCACAATGGGTATGATGCACATAGTTGAAGTGTAAATTACTGCGCTGAAAATCTATCAAGGGACTCTCTCAAAATACAGAGCTGAAAGCAAATGAAAAGGAAAGCATGGGTGAAAAGTTAAGAGAAATGAAGAATATATCCAGAGTTTCCAACATATCTCTAAAATGTATTTCAGAAGAAGAAGAGGAGTACATGGAATACAGTACACTTCCACTGCCAAAGGAAGAAATGAGTCTTCAGTTTAAAAATATGTGAAAAAATGGTGAAATCTCAGAACACCAAATGTTAATGTGAATTGTGTAAAATGCTAAAGCAGCAAACAGCTGTTAACCTGGAAGGGAGATAATTATACAGGGACATCCAAAACTATCAAACATGTTAGCAAAATGATGAAGAAACATTCAAATAGGACAGAAAGAGAATCGGAAAGCAGCGTGTCTACAGTAATAAAAGACAACAGAGACCTAGGTTTATACAATGTCTCTGAGTCTCAGTTTTCTCGATGGTAAAATAGAGATAATAATATTTTTAAGCTTTTTCAGGCCCCTCCCCCAGAATTAAATTAGACTGCTGTAGTGAAAAGCTTTGGCACTTCGAGAACCATGTAATGCATTTTTAAGTAAATTTTTAAAAAAAGCTTTGTATTAGTCTGTTTAGGCTGATATAAGAGACTACCACAGGCTGGGTGGCTTAAACAACGGAATTTATTTTCCCACGGTTCCAAACGCCGGAAGTCCCGAATCAAGGTTTCAGCAGACTTGATTTCTGAAAGGCCTCCCTTCCTGGCTTGCAGATGGCTTCCTTCTCACAGGGTTCTCTCGTGGCCTTTCTTCTGTGCACGAGCACTCCTGTCTCTTCTTCTTCTCATAAGGACACTAGTCCTAATTGGATTAGTTCATAAGGATACCAGTCCTGTTGGATTAGTGCCCTACCGTATGACTTCGTTTAATTACCTTCTTAAAGGCCTTATCTTCAAATACAGCCATATTAAGGGTTAGAGCATTAATATATGATTTTGGGGTGGGGAATAAGGAGACAATTCAGTCCATAACAAGCTTCAAATAACAAGTTGAAAGTTTAAAAACAATCTTTAATTATAAAACTGGGAGAAAAAAGTCATAAAATAGTGCTAGACTGACACTCAACAGATGCCTAAATGCCAAATATTTTCTTGTTCACTAGTTTGTGGCTATGATGAGTAAAGCAATGTGCTAGCCACTTTTGGTTAAAGCAAAATTAGAACATCGAATTTGTGAGGAAGATTTTCAAAATCTGAAGTATTTCACAGCAGGTCTAAGTGATAGGAATTAGCATGGTAAAGCAGAAACTAGAACCATTATGTGTGAAAACTTGAGAGAAAAGATAAGATTTTGAAGTTTAGGAAAAGGCAAGTTTAATATTTTTTTTCTGATGAATAGACTAAGACTATCCTGCTGTGTTAGTTTTTTTCTTTTCTTTAATACCAATTGAAAAATTATGATAGATTTTTATTCATACATATGTCATACTGGATGATCATCAAAAAAGCCTTATGAAGAAAGAATCATAAATAATTACATTCCCATCCACATAAGTGACAATCCATGATCCTATGAGTATTTACAGTGAAAAAAAATTGATATATCACTTCCTACTAAATTGAAACTAAATTATATTGACTTGCCTTAAGCAATGGACTCATATAATAGTATTATTGCAATAATTTTATTTTGATATTTGTATATTAAATTTCCCCACTAGAATGTACACACCAAGAAATAAGGAATATTGGACTATTTTTATTACATTCAATTTTATTTGTTTCACTGTTGACTCCATAGTGTCTAAATTAGCATCAGACACATTTAAGGTCCTTAGTGAATATTTGTTGAATTAAATATTTATTTCATTCATGTATAAGTACTATCAATAATAACACTTTTTATCATATTATAAAACATCATTCCAAAGAAAATAAGTGGGAGACCAAAAAATGGTAGAGTAGGTGATTTGGCACAGGTCAATGAAGAAAAAAGGATTGTGAGAAGAAAGGATAAGATGAATGATAAAATTGAGGGAAAAATGGAGAAAATTTCAGAGACATCTAATAATGAGATGGAGAATTCCCTATAAAATTAGTATGTGTGGGAGGTGGAGCGGGTGGGGATTGGCAAGGTGACTTGATGTGGCAGATGTCTCCCCAACATGGCTCCTTGTGGCTTGTTTTAGTTATTAGTTTCCATCTTGATGAAAATTTTTCATAAGATCTTGCTCTGCTCTAAAACAAATGGAAAAATGGCATGATTTACATATAGCTGTTTTCCTGTAGTATAAGGTCTAGAGGGAAAATAGTAAGAAACATAGTTGAAGAAGTGAGGGAAAAACCTCACTACTTCTGAGAGGATTTAGTTGAATAATCCAATCAATCCAAACTACCTGGTATTCATTTATTCATTCATTACATTAATAATTTTAAATTAAGTATTACAGAACGATGTTGCTATTACAGATTTTAAGACAAAAGGCATACTTTTCTTATGTTATTATAGTATTATAATTATTATTAGTAATCAAAACATGCCACATTGATAATAAATTGAAGATTCACTGAGTGCCTAGCAATCCCCAGATTTTTCCCTGGTTCATCTAGCCCTATGGACTGTGCCTCATAATGTTGTCAGCCTGCTCAGCTACCTGTCTGAACTACTAGACTATTCCATGAGGTGGTAGTCATGGCTATTTTGCTCCCCCTAAGGAAACTGCTCCTGGAAAAGTGGCACAAATTAAGTGCCTCATAAGTAAGTAATCAACAAATTGACTATTTTGAAAGTTCTGTTTAATGAGCCTTCTGTATTAAGACTGTGATTGGCCAAACCAATCATGTCTTCTCTTTGGGGCGTGTGTGAGTTGCAGAGAATCCATTGTGTGGTTGAAGGTATCAAAAGACAATGTCAGAATATTAGAATATGATCCATGAATGCCATCATCTATACAGATGGACAAAAACTCCAGTTGCGGTTAGGTTATTTGAACTAGTACTGCACCATGAATAGTGTTCTGTTCTTCTTACTGTGCAGCTCCTGAGTTGGAAGCTTGTCTTACTTATTTTGTATCCTTAAATAATTCATCATTTGCTGAAATACTATAAATGAGTCGCTGGTACTCATAAATTCAAATATTTTACTTAGCAATTAAAAATAACATATATGTATAAAGTGTTTAGTTTATGAAATATTGTTACATATTTTATTTGATGCTCTTTTAAGCTGTATATGTCTGTTCTGGACTTAGATGCACAAATCTATAAATATATATATATACACACATACATATTTGGTGCATATATGCATCGATGTCCAGAGCAGACATATACGTGTGTTTGTGTATGTGTATATTTACTTTGAGATTCCTTTACACTATAATAAAGTATTCTTTGTACAATTACTGGCAAGCTAAGTGTGTGATACCCTTGTAACTAATTATACAAGAATGCTACTAATAGAACATGGTAAGAAATTAGAAATGCTTTTATATAAATGAAGTGATATGTTTCTATTGGAGTATGTCAGATATTAGAACTTATTATAATGCCATTAAACATTGGGTCTATTCTTTGGGATTGCCCAGCAGATAAGTCATTTTGATTACGAGGTATTTTTAGTACATTGTAATTCACCCACCCCCACCCCGTGTAGCATATACTTCCTCAATTTCATGATTCAGTAAATGATGTAACATAGGAGGTCCAGAATAATTTCAGGATGCTATTTAAATCTGTCCTTTCAAATTGACTTTTAATTGACAGTGGTAACAATTAATAATTAAGTTTATATATACCAAATCACATCTTCTTAAATATAACAATAAATTTCATTATAGAAATAACAGTATGGAGCTTTTACTATTTACTATGTATATAATAATAGTATATGCTGATCTCATTTAATCTTGATGTGTCTTAGAAAGTGTTTCTGTTGGCCACGTTTTAGAGATATATTAATAGCAATCAACAGTTGGAGAGTGAAGTAACCTGCCCAATGTCATACCTTAATTAGTGAAAAACTTGGGATTCAAATGCACCTGACTCCAAAGCCTGGTTCTTAACCATTTTCATATATAGCTCACATTAAAGTTTTTTAAAATATTTAAGGGCTTAGAAGAGGAAGAACTGTATTAAAGCCTTTTAAAAAAGTGCTTCCACTTAAGATTTTTGTGTCTCAAGTTTTCTTAAAGTAGACTTTATCTGCAAAATTGACATTAGTTAAACAGTGTTAGCTTCTAACTAGCTTTCCTTAAGTAATAAGTTTAGTTACTATATTGTATTGCATTCTACAGAGCTCTAACTCTTTAAGAATTTTCTCAGAAAAGTCTTGAATTCATAAGTTTGAAAAATATTTTAATAATATATCATTTTCTGAAGATCCACAATGCACATTAGCATATTTTACAAAATCAAAAGCTCCTGCAGTAAGAAAACATTTGATTTTGTTTACTCTAGCATTTCCAAATTTATCTGAGTGTTTTTTCAAACATTTATTAAAACTCTTAGACAATATTTTCTGGGAGATACAATAACAAATATATGTATTTATTTAAGGATAGACTGAAGGGCTAAGAAGCCAAGAGTAATTTCTCTCGTAAAATGTAATTCTTTAAACCCACAAAGCTTTACTTTCAATTAGGTACACCGGATAGAAAAAATTTATATATATGTGCCCTTTAAAATACTTTTATTGGAAACTTCACAAATTAAAAAAATAATAAGAAATGAAATACACAAAAAACCACTCAGATTGTACATAAGAGAAATTTCCATTTTTAGAATCTGCCTGAAGTTTCTTAAAATAGGTATGGTCTGCTTATTTTCAAATGCTAATGTCTGTGTCTTTTCTATTAAGACTTCATGTGATAAATGATTTATTTATATAAAATAGTCATTACTCCCTTTTTAAAATCATATTTTCTCCTCCTTATCTAAAATGACATGGATGTGAGGTGGCCACATGAGTTAAATTACCAAAGGCATTGGATATCATAAGTGGAATAGAGTCTTATTAAACAAATCCATAAGGATCTTTTCCTCTGCACTCTCTCGCCAGCTCCATCAACTCTCTCTGTCGCTTTCCCTTTTCTGCCCTTTCTCAAATCAATTCATTTCTATGCAAATGCTTGCATCTCTGTATGGAGGATATGTGATAAGAAACCAGACTTTTTCTATAGACAAGCTGCTTATTGAGTAATTCATCCCAACTCAAACAGAAAATCTATGACTATCATCATTTATTCATTCACAGGGGTGTTTTCCCACCTGAGGCAAGGACATTATTTTAATTTTGCTTTAGAGCTGATGGGCACATTTCTGCTCTATTATGGGCAGCAGCCCTACTTTGCATGAATGTTCCAGAGGCACTCTCCCTTAGGGGAGCTCTCCAAATATTCTTTCCTCACAGAATGCCATTCACCTTCACTGTTCCCTGATTTACCCAATCCTAGCTGTCTGTTGAAAGGGTCAGCATCCTCAGCTGTTGCAACCCATCTTTATTCCATTAATGCATATAGTACAAATTAACACTTCATTGTTCACCTTTCTTTGTCTTGTAATTCCTAAAACAGATGATAAATTCCTTGAACAAAATACTACTTCTAATGTGGTTTCTGTTCTCAATACCTACTATAATATGCACACCCCATAATAGATATCCATAAAGATTTGCTGAATCAAAATCAGTGGGGTTATTAACAAGGATGAATTACAGTGGGCTAAGAGTTACCATGGTGAGAGGAAAGAGCCAAAGTACAATAATGAAGACCTGATAAGTTTTTGAGGTTGTGTTATCTCATAAATGTATGTCTTCAAAGACTGCGAGACTTCTGGTTGCATATTGTGATGGCTAATTTTATGTGACAACTTTAATGGGCCCAGACTAAACATTGTTTACAGGTGTATCTGAGAGTGTTTTGGGATGAGAACAGTATTTGAATGGGTGGGCATTAAAGTAGATTGCTCTCCTGGATGTGGTTGGGCATCATTCAATTCTTTGACAGCCTGAATAGAATAAAAGTAGGAAGGAGAAATTTCTCCCTTCTATTCCTACCCCGCTGGTTAGCTGGAACATCTTACCTTCTGACCTGGGATTGGGTTTTACATCATTTGCTCCCCTGGTTCTCAAGCCTTCAAACTCAGACTGAATTACACCACACCCTTTCCTGGGTTGCCAGTTTGCAGGGGGAAGATTGTAGGACTTCTCGGCCTCCAAAATCATGTGAGCCAAGTCCTCATGACAAATTTATATATTTATATATCCTAAATATTATATATCAATATATCATTTATATATTATACATAAGACATTTATAAAATTTATAACATATATAACTATATATTAATTATATAATATATAAGACATATATGTGTATGTATGTATGTAATATGTGTATAATAACACTTACATAAATATATATTAATTATGTAATATATAGGAGATACACACACATGTTCTGGAGAACCCTAATACAAACGTTCTACTAAGATCCTAGAAATTTGCAAAATAAGAGCCTCAGATGAATAACTAAGATACATTTCATTCCAATCATGCCTTATAAAAAATAGCCTTGTTTTTGCTTTCATTCTTTTTTAAAATTTTTGTTTTGTTTGCATCTTGAATTCTACTATAATTAATGCTGCTTTCAAATCAGTTGTTTTCCATAGATGGATAAAGGAATGGAATAATAACATTCAATCTGTGAGATAAATGTCAATAGAGATTTTTAAGTCCACATATTTGCAAGAGAAAAAGTAATCACTTTCTTTTTTGTTAACTAAGCTTATTTCCACAACTGGTTAGTAGTTAACACAAAAGTACATAACTTAGAATTCATTATTGCATTAACTCAAAAAGATGGAAATTTTGTAAAATATGTCCAACCTGATTTTTCAAATATCCAAAATAGAGTATGAGACAGTGTTATTGAGTACTCTATGTACCCTCCAGGTATGTCTACAGAATTCAATGAATTACTTACAAATCTAGTTAAGCAAACAGACATTATTATCTATTCCTTCTACACATACTGAGTTATACACGGGTATAAAGAAGTGAAGAAATATGATCCCTTTCTTTACAGAGATTATAATTCTGTGAAGAAGATGTATAATAAATAGACAATCAAAAAAAAACAAAAGCAAAAAGGCAAGAACATATAAAAAGAAAAAAGCAAGAAAAATAATAACTAATCAACAACATAATTACCTAGTAAATCCACTGAAAGGAGAGTGAGGTGCTGATAAATTAAATATGGGGAACCTCTTGGGATTATAGTATTTTAGAGTCTTATTTTAGAAGGTGGCATTTAAGCCAAGACTTAAAAGGATGAGAATCACTATGTGAAAGAAAGAACATTGCAGATACATGAGAAGAATCTAACTCTGAAGAGCATTTTTAGTGTATGAGAAGCAAAGGAAAGTGATGAACAGGATGAGGATGGAGAAATTGGGAGGGGCCAAATGGTGAGGACACACTAGAACAGGATAAGTACAATGGGAAGCTGTTAAAGATTTTTAAGGAAAGAAAAGACAATATTAAGTTTTAAAGCATTAATAAGCTGCCGTGTGGAAAATACTAGAAAGAAACAAGTACAGAAGCAAGAGACTATTGTGTTACCTTAGAGGCAGAAAGAAATAAGAAATAATTTTGACTTGACTTGGGGTAAAACAGTAGACATGTTAAGTGAAATGTGTTGAAAAAAATATTTTGGAGGCAGAATTGAAAGAATGTGAAAAGAAAGGAAGTGAAGGAGGACAATTTCCAGGTTTCTGATTTGAGCCACTAGGTAGATGATTTGGATGCAAACATTAAGAGCTCAGTTTTAGGCATTGTGTTAATTTGGATTATTTGCATCATTAGTGACAGGAACTCATCTCAAATTAGCTCATGCAAAAAGGATAATTTATTAACCCAAGACTACAGATGATATCAGGTACCGCTGGGAATAACACTTTATGTAGATTGGTTTCTGCTTCCCTCTGTGTGCTCCTTTCGTTTTCTTGAAGGCTTTCTTCACAAGATGGAAAGGTGCCCAGTGACAGTCATGATAAGATTCAGCATCCATAAATCAGATTTCAGGGAAGAGCCAATAACCCCCTTAGTTCTGCCTGTAGCTCCCAATTGAACATCCATTAATGTCATATGTGGTGGAGCAATAGTAAATTAAAACTGGTGATCATTTTTGTTTTCTTAACTTTATTCTTTCTTGATTTTCATAAAATTGCCTTTTACTCAATTCCCTTCATATTTCTGTATATTCCTATTATGTATCCTCTGATATCCTTTTCTTACACATTAAATATTAATGTTCTTCCACCTCAACCCAATTTTCTTCTGCTCATCTTAGTATCTTTCCCTGAGCCTGCATGTTTGTTATCCCAAATTTAAATTTTTGTCATATTTAGTCAAAAATTATTCATTGTATACTAACATACTAAACACTATTCCAGGCACTATGAATACCATTAGCAAAACATCTATTTAAATCTTTCTATCTACTCATCTATTTGTCTATCTATTAATATCTATCACCTATCATTTATCATCTATCTATTGTTAACTATTAAAAAAAAAGATCAACGTTGAGATCAAAGGAAATACCACTTATTTGGGGAACAAAGAATTGCAATTTGAGTACACTGAGTCAGGGCAGCCCTGAATAGTGTCCCGTAAGACTGGCAGCCACAGAAGAGGTTGCTTTAATAGGAAACTTCCACAAAAAGTCATTCTTGGAGGCAGTTTGTTGGCTGGGTAAAAAAACTAAATTTCAAACTCATTCTGATTGGTTAGTTAAGTTACTCACAGCTGAGAGATGTTGATAGCCGGTGGATACTGACTTAATGTTATCCAAGGCTACTGCAACATTCCGTGGCTTGACCTTCAGCAAGTGTGAGTACAATCCTCTTGCAATCTCCAGATTTCCCTTAAAGTTCAGTCTTAAGTATTTCATTTTCTTTCACAGCATCGATATCATCTTTTTACTTGCTGGTGCCTCCCAAATCTATCCCCAAACTCTCTCATAAGAGGTTCTATCCACTGAGCTTCAGACTGATACATACAACTTCCTGCTGTACATATCTGCCTAAGCAACACACAGACGTTGCTTAGCTCAAAAATCCAAATGAAAATTCTCTTTCCCTCAAATCTGTTCTTCCTTGTCATTCTTCATCTACACAGTTTATGCAACCATCCATTCAGACTCCAGGGGGACCTCTTTTTATCTTGCCTCCCTTTCACTTCCCACCTTCAACGGGTCACCAACATTTAAATCCAATTTCAATTTGAAGTTAATTCACACCCCCATCAACTCTCACCTGGTCTAGTGCTATATTTTCAGACTTGTCTCCCTGACTCCAATTTCCCTTCCCTCAAACTGAACTTCCACACCAGTGCCAGAAGGTTCCACATGAAATGAAAACCTGATCACCCTACTCCTTCTCTTATAACCATTATCTTGTCATAATAATTCCAGCTATTTAGCATGACATAGGTCATCTGACCACCACCTCCCCTTCCCCACCCACAGCCTCATTATTTGCCAATTCTCCTCAAGCATTTTATCTTCAACATTTTCTCTTGACATCCTCTGGGCTTGAAATTTACTACTTTTCATCTCTCATTCTTTATCAGGTAAATAACTTATGCTGTGTAACGGATTCTTCCCAGAAGGCTTTCTTGGAACTTTGAGATTGTATTACATGCTTTTCATCTGTGCACCCATTCATTCATTCAGTCAGTCGCTTATAGCAGTCTTTGCTTACTCTTCCATCGGCTTGTACTGGACATGTGCTCACATGTTATATTCCTTGATAGGACATGTAAGCCATGAGAAGGAAGGAACCATGTTTAATTTGTCTTCCTCTCTCCAGTACCTAATTCAGTGCCTTATGCAACAGATATTTATTAAGTGAATAATGTCCTTCACTTTCAAACCCAAATATTTCAAACAACTATCCATACACACTCCTTGTAATAATATGTAGGTGAATGGCAGCCTTGAATTTATAGAATGCTTTCAAATTTATTATTATTATGTTTGATCCAAATCACCTTTAAGGGAGTATAAATAGGTTTTGATATTCTCTTTTTTAATAATAGGGAAGTTGAGGTTCAGAGAGATTTATTCAAGGTTATATAACCAGTGATGGAATTGAACGCTGGACAATTCTTTGGATCCCAAACTACATAAATTTTCCCAACATAAAATATTGCCTGCTTTTTAGCATGCTGACTCAGTCTTCTCAACGACTTCTTTCTGAAACTTACCAGACATGTTTTCTAACCCAGGAGTAGAAAGCTGACACCTCTGCTCAAGGAACCCTGACCTTTTCCCCAAGCTCCAGCCTATTTCTAGCTACCTGCTTCACATATCTCTCTTTGTGTGTGCCATACCACTTCAAAAACATGTCTAAAATAAAATGTCTCTGCTCTGCTCACATACCCTCTGGCTCCCACCCAGACTAGTTTGCCCTCCAAATTTTATGATTTCTAGCAAGGCTATTTTGTCTTGGGGATTTGGAAATTAAAGTTACAGCTGTATGTAGCTATTCATCTCTTGAAAATAAACCTCTTTACTGATAAATTGTCATTATTTATTGAAAATCTGCCAGGCTATCATTCATCCCTTCAGGGCCTGAACAAAGACATTTTAGAGAATTAAATATGGCATGCTGAAAATAGTACTCCTCCCTTACATAATTAGATTTAGGCATAAAAATATTTCAGAGATAACCTAAGCTGATAAAAGATGAAAATTTCTACTTTTTTTTCTGTTTTTTTTTTTTTTTTTGAGACAAAGTCTCACTCTGTTGCCCAGGCTAGAGTGCCATGGCATCAGCCTTGCTCACAGCAACTTCAAACTCCTGGGCTCAAGCAATCCTCCTACTTCAGCCTCCCGAGTAGCTGGGACTACAGGTTTGTGTCACCATGCCCAGCTAATTTTTTCTATATATTTTTAGCTGCTCAAGTAATTTCTTTCTATTTTTAGTAGAGATGGGGGTCTAGCTCTTGCTCAGGCTGGTTTCAAACTCCTGAGCTCAAACAATCTGCCTGCCTCAGCCTCCCAGAGTGCTAGGATCACAGGCTTGAGCCACCGTGCCAGGCCGAAAATTTCTAACAATGAGATTACTTTTATTACTTCAGTTTTACTTTTCTGAGTGAAAAGTATGTTACTATTATTTTTCATCTTGTTTTTATTTCAGCTGATTTTCTTATAATGAGGAAAGCAATGATGCCATCTGTTTTATTTCTGCTTATTCCTATTTTTGCTCCCTGCCTGTCAGTCATGTAGCTGTACTAATGGAACCAGGGCAAAAGAAATTCCCTTTGGATTCACCAAGTTTGGTAGTGGTGAGGTCTGTTGTTTCTGCATTTTAACAACATTTGTTATTTTAATATCTGCTTGAAACCATTTACCAAATGAAAATGTAATTATTAAAATTAAAGAATCTATAAAACAGCAGAAAGTTCAAACTATAAATTAAGTACCTGCTTAGTAAACTACCCTATAATATATTATCGTATACATAAGGGATAAACCAGTTCTAGGTCTGGGTTTGTAATAATTTGAGTGTGGTCAACACTGTCGAATGTTACCCAGATCCTATTCACAGAAAACCTGGTTGCACCAGCTGCTGGGAGAGCTGTCAGTAAACAGGTTTGCACCATCAACCCCTTCAGAGACTGTCTCTGCTACAGAGTAGCCTAAAGTACATGCTTTCCTAGGTGGCTAATGGCTAGTGGCTAATGGCTGATCAATGCAGAAGAGTCCAACCTGGGACGACAACTTGGAGGGGCCATTCTAGCTCCTGAGTGTGATTGCCCCTATGTGTCTGAGACTGCCTGAAGCTTTCTTGCTTCTGCATCACAGTTCTGCCCTGTGCCCAATCTTGCATCCTTGCTCTTGTTTCCACAGGAGTTGCTCCCTAAAAAGTACCCTACATGCCAAACTCTTTCTTAGAGTCAGCTTCCCCCATTCCAAACCAACCTGGAAAACTACACTTCAAAAAATCTGTGAATTCTCTAAATTTACACACGTTTTTATTCTATATGTATATGTGAATTTTCCCAGGAGAGGTTCTTCCTAGTTGGCCTTTATATCAAAAAATATAAGTGCCATTATTCTAAAATGTGTTGAAGACCATCTGATTACTTAGAAGAAATGAAATGCTATTAATTTTAGCCTTTGAATTAATTATAACAAATTCTGCACAATGACTATTGTACATGTATCAGCCATTCAATTGCTATCATATTATGAATGGACAAAAAATAAAGCCAAATCAATGAATGTTTAAAAGGAAAAGAGCACGCTGCTAAGCTAAAAAGATAAATGACTGAACCATAAACTTTGAAAAAAAGAGATGATATTCTTTGTGGCCAGGAGACTGTTTCAGACCATCCTTTTTATTTTTATAATTTTTTAAAAGGACACATGAAAACACACCAAGGTGATGATACCCCCTGAAATTTTTTTTAAAAGATTGTGATACACTTTTGAAATTGTGTGCATGATTTCTTGCCTAGAGCCCTGCTGAATCTTTTCTCAAATTCATAAAGAAAGTCCCTCAGGATATTTCACAGTGTGAGGATACACAGCCTCCTTTCCTGACAGGTCATTATTGCATATCATGCTGGGATTGAGTACAGGACTGGAGAGTGGCTGCTCTCCCTGCTTCTTCTGTAAATGTACGTGGGATTCAAGCTTTGGAATCTTAAATGTCCACAAGACCTCAAAGGGTACTTGATGATTGATTTGCACTACAGGACAGAGCTGACACAAGAATTGCAGTCTAGTTCAGCAGGACTGCACTCAGAGTCCTTGGCAAAAGTCACATTGCATGAGGTTGACTACCATGCGGCTATGACCGCCTGCTGCAGGTTTCTATGACTTGATGATAGGTATGGTTTCTTTGTTCCTCCTTTTTAAATTTTGTAATTAAAAGCAATTTCTTCAAAAGGAAAATTTTAACTGCAAAAGAACGTGTCTACCAAGTTCTGACTAAAGAATAGAAACCAATATAAAGTAAATGAAACCATAGGGAGGCATATGCTGTGTGTCTAATTAGTCTGCAGCCTTCTAAGCTAAGATATATCACAAGAGAGAGTGTGCTTGCAGCAAAGCTCTTTCCTTTCTTTAATGATGATATACTTTTCAATCCTAATGTCCTAGAAAATGTTATGGTGCACAATTCATAGTTTCACATTATACAGTCAAGAAGTCTCTTGGGGAAAAGTATGCTTTTTAATTAATATTATGTTTTAATAAATTATGTTTTTTCCTCTACTATGCTCATTGTAAGAAAATAATTTAAATGTACACAAATATAGAGAAATGAATGAAAATCAGTTAGAACTCCACTACAGAACTTACAGAAAGTACAAGTTGGACCCTACTGAGAATGCACAGGTAGATCCCCAGAGATCAATCCACTAAAAATATTATAAAGTATTAATAGCAAAGAAATTTTGAATTGCTGTTGAAATTAATAATAATTCAAGTTGATCAACTTTTCAAGTAAATTAACCAATGTTTTTTAGAGTTATCCCATACTATTTTTGTTTATTTAATGTATGGCAAACACATAGAAGCAGAGAACTGATTAGAACCAAGGTAAGTTCAAAAGTTCATCAAAACCAGGTAACATGGATGATTCTAAGGGCTTTGGTATAAAATAAGCATTCAAATACAAAAATCACATTCTATTCATACTTCAATCATATTAGAATTTTATTAAGATCTTCATGGAGAATTTTTTTTTATTTGCAAGCCCATGTTCAAAGGTCAACTGTATTTATAAATTATCATGTCCCTGGATTCATCTACATCTTACTCACAGAGGTCTACAGCTTCTATCCAGGTTGATTGCTTAATTGGACTTTGCATTTCTTTGTCTTTGGAGATAGAGAAATATATTTTCTGCCAAAGCCTAAAGGTTTTTTAATTTGAATGGGAACTTTCATATGCTTTCTAAGACTATGCACCTCTCTTAGATATTAAAATAATAGGTTCAGTTTGAGACATCTGTTTGTACTCTATTAGGTCCAATGTATAATACAATGAGTTCCCTCGGAGACCAACATTTCCCATGTCTCTGATGTTGACGCTATAAGAAAAGAAATAACATAGGATGGATGCCAGGATTGCCTGCCCAGAACATTCCATGCTGAGTTTCTCTTCTGTTTGAATAGGCTAAAAATTCAACACAGGTAGCTTCCATTAGGGAGGTGGGCTTAAGAGGATAATAATGCAGTTTTTTGAACTGGCATTTGAGATTCTCAGTTTTAGGTGACTAATCTCTGGGAACTTTTTAATATTGCATTTTAATAAAGTGTCCTAAGGATTATGTGCAGCAGTGGCAGCATCAGAAAGTATAAAAGGTCATGAATCTTTTGGAAAGTTTCTCAATAATGCCTTCTTACTATTACCATCTTATAATATAGCATCTTAATTGCATGTATAATAAACACAGAAATAGTGCTCACAAGTATTCTACCTTCCATTTTATTTAAAGTGCATGGTTTTTTGTTATATCTTTCATTCGTCCATTTTTAATGGAGTACAGAAAAATATTTCTCTTCTACCGGGAAAAACAATAGTCCATGCTCGATGAAAAATGAGAACTGACAATCCACCTTTGGGTAAGGGAGACAACAGGACTTTGTGGGATCTGAAATCACTTGGGAAGTATACATACCTTTTAATATAGAAGACACTATTCAGCTCTAGCCACCTCTTATCATGTTGGAATACAAACCGAACATTGCCAGAAACTTGGATTTTTGTGTGAAATTGCCCTATATTATTAGTTCAAATTTTTAATAAAACATTATGCAGGATAAACCAAATGCACCAGTAAAATTTATTCAGGCCCCAGGCAGCTAGTTTGCCTTTGAGTATCCTTTAATTTAACATGCTCCATGCTTTCTAACATGCATTTTTTTCAATGCCAGAAGGAGCTACCTGCCTGCTTGAAAAATACTGTAATAATCATTTCTGTAAATTGAGATTGTAGTTTTCATGCTTATTCTGTTAAAACTCAAATAAACTCCTCTCCCAAGTTAACATAATAAATTATTTCAAGCTAATATAAATAATCCTACACCTTATTATGAATAATTAGACTTCTTTTTCCTCATTCTCTAATTGCCTAATTTTACTTTCTCATCCTTCAGTCCAGAGCAAATGTCTTCTCCTCTGTGAAGAGTTTCTAACAGCAAAATTCAATTTCTTTGTTTCTTTATCACTACACTCATAGCACTCTGTATATACCTCAAATTTGACAAATTGACATGAATTTAATAAATCTTGGTCACCTTACTGGTTCAAGGAGAACTGGAACATGTGGGAGCAGACCTGGACCCAACCACAAATTGGAGCCAAACTCAGGCAAGATGAGACTACTCTGGACAACCTGCAGATAATTGACGGAGAAAAAAGATTATCACACATGTTTGGGTGATGTGTTATGCAGCAGTATTGTGGCAATAACTAACTAATACACCTGTTTAGAGTCCTATCACAGTGGGTAAGGGATTTTTTGAGGACACTGTGTTCCTGGAGATTGGAACACTAAAATCAAAGTCCAAGTTTTAAAAATGAAAGAAGAAAAAAAGAAACCTAAAATACTTTCCTCTTAATAATTTTGCCTGAAACTCATCCTTGAGAAGAAATAACTGCTCGTTTTGGGCAGATGTGTAAGTGATCCTTGAAGTCCATGAGATTTTTGCTTGTCACTCTGAAAGGAGTATTTATGCTATAGAAAGAAATCTGACAGTTATCACTTACTTTCTAGATTGAAAAAAACACTTCAAAAATATTTAATTCTAATCATTGAATATACATTTGTGACCCCTTACTAAATACTAAGTATAAAATGAAGTAAACAGATCCAGAGACATGTGCTTGTGGGTTTAGGAAGAGATCAATGAGTTTAGTTAGAAAATGTCCATGAATAGATAGTAAGCTCTGGCTGTGTTAATCTATAGCACAGATGTGGAATGAAGTGTCTTTACTGGTCAAGCAACAGTTGAAGGCAAAGTTGGATATCATCTTCCAGGAAGAATCTACAGGAAGGAGGAGGAGAAAGATAAAGATTGAATTCTGGACAATACTAACATTTAAATGTGAGACAGAGGAAGAAGAACCCAAAAATGTGAACAAAGACTGAGATTGCTGGATGAAATGGCAGTTCTACTTTCAGTTCTTTGAGGTATCTCCATACTCCTTTCCATAGAAGTTGTACTAGTTTACAGTCCAACCAGCACTGTATGAGTGTTCCTCTCTCTCCACATCCAAGCCAATATTTGTTGTTTTGGGACGTTTTGATAAAAGCCATTCTCATTACAGTTAGGTGATATCTTATTGTGGTTTTGATTCGCATTTCCCTGATGATTAGAGATGTTGATCATTTTTCATGTGTTTGCCGGCTATTAGTCTGTCTTCTTTTGAAAACTTTTTGTTCATGTCCTTTGCCCTCTTTTTAATGGGATTGTCTAATTTTTTCTTGCTGATCTTCCTGAGTTCTAATAAATCCTAGCTATCAATCTTTTATCAGATATATTGCATGCAAATATTTTCTCCCACATTCTGTAGATTGTCTATTCGCTCATAATAGTTTCCTTGGCTGTGCAGAAGCTTTTTAATGTGATCAGGTCAAATTAAAAAAAATTATTTATTTTTTTTGTTGCTATGATTGCTTTTGTGGTCTTCTTAAAAAATTCTTTTCCTAGGCCAATGTCTATAAGAGTTTTTCCAACATTTTCTTCTAGAATTCTTATGGTGTCATGCCTTAGGTTTAAGTCTGTTATTCACCATGAGTTGATTTTTGTGAGTGGTGAAAGGTGCGGATCCTGTTTCAGTCATCTACATGTGGCTATCCAATTTTCCCAGCACCATTTACTCAATAAGGATTCTTTTCCCCAATGTATGTTTTTGTCTGCTTTGTCAAAGATCAGATGGCAATATGAAGATGGTTTTATATATTTTTAATTTCTTGAGGAACACCCATACTGTTTCTGTAGCAGCTGCACAATTTTATATTTCCACCAACAGTGTACAAGCATTCCAATTTCCCCACATCCTTCCCAACACTTATTTTCTTTTGACTGTTTTATAATAGCCATCCTAACAGGTGTGATGTGACAACCCATTGTGGTTTTCATTTGCATTTCCCTGATAATTAGTGATATTGAACATTTTTTATATACATGTCGCTTATTTGAATGCCTTATTTGGAGAAATATCTATTCAAGTCTTTAGGCTATTTTTAATTGGCTTATTAGTGTTTTGTTGTTGTTGTTTGGGGGGGTTATATATATATGTTTTAATTTTTTATTGATGTAAAATATACATATATAATTTTCCATCTTTACCATTTTTAAGTGTACAGATCAGTGGTAATAAATACATTTATATTCTATTTTTTTCTCTTCCTCTACCCATCCACCCTCCCCTTCTGCAACCTCTGGCAACCACCAATCTATTCTCTACTTTGATGAGATTCACTTTTTTAGCTCACACATATAAGTAAGAACATGAGATGTTTATGTTTTTGTGCTTGGCTTGTTACATTTAACATAGTAGCCTCCAGTTCCATCCATGTGTTGCTGCAAATGACAGATTTCATTTTTTATGGCCAAACAATATTTTATTATTTATATATTCCATATTTTCCTTATCCATTCATCCATTGATGGGCATTTGAGTCTATATTTTGGTTATTGTGAATAGTGCTGCCATAAACACAGAAAGTGCAGATATCTCTTTGATATATTGACTTCCTTTCTTTTGGGTATATACCCAAGAGTGGAATTGCTAAATCATATTAAAGTTCTATTTTTAGTTTTATAAGGAACCTCCATACTGTACATCATAGGGGCTGTACTAATTTACATTCTCATTAATAGTATATGAGGGTTCCCCTTTGTCCACATTCTGTCAAAAAGAGGTTTGGTAGAATTCAGCAGTGAATTCATCAGGTCCTTGGCTTTTCTTTGATGGAAAACATTTTATTACAGTTTTGATTTCATTACTCATTATTGGTTTGTTGAGGTTTTCTTTTTCTTCATGAGTCAATCTTAGTAGGTTTTTGTGTTCATGAATTTATTCCAGGTTTTCCAATTTGTTGACACGTAGTTGTTTATAATAGTCTCTAATGAGTCTTTGTATTTCTGAGATCTCAGTTTTTATATCTCAGTTTTTGTTTCTGATTTTATTCATTTGTGTCTTCTCTCTTTCTTTCTTAGTCTACCTAAAGGTTTGTCAATTTTGTTTTTGTTTTCAAAAAACAAACTTTTTGTGTTGCTGATCTTTTGCATTTTTTTTCTATTTCCATTTATTTATGCTCTGATCTTTATTATTTCTTTCCTTCCACTAATTTGGCATATGTAAAGAAGACAAAAATATACAATGGGGAAAAGAATCTCTCTTCAATAAATGGTGCTGGGAAAACTGGTTAGCTACATGCAGAAGATTGAAACAAGATCCGTGTCTCTCACCTCTTACAAAAATTCACTCAAGATGGATAACAGACTTAAACCTAAGGCATGAAACCTTAAGGATCCTAGAAGAAGACGTTGGGAAAAGTCTAGGCAAAGAATTTTTAAGGAAGAGCCCAAAGGCAATCACCGCTACATCAAAAATAAACAAATGGGATCTCATCAAATTAAAAAGTTTCTGCACAGCTAAGGAAACCATCATTAGAGCAAACAGACAACCCACAGAGTGGGAGAAAATATTTGCTCTCTACACTCTGATAAAGGCCTAATAACAAGAATCTATCTAGAACTTAAAAGAATAAACAAGAAAAAATCAAATAATCCCATCAAGAAATGGGCAATGGAAATGAACAGAAGTTTTTCCAAAGAAGACAGAATAATGGCCTGCAAACATATAAAAAAATGCTCAACTTCTCTAATCATCAGAGAAATGCAAATCAAAACCACAATGAGATACCATCTAACACCAGTGAGAACGGCTTGTATCAAGAAATCCCAAAACAACAAATGCTGGCGAGGATGTGGAGAGACAGGAACACTTCTACACTACTGGTGAGACAGCAAATTAGTGCAACCTCTGTGGAAAAGAATATGGAGATACCTCAAACAGCTAGATATAGAAATACCATTCGACCCAGCAATAGCATTGTTGGGCATTTACCCAAAAGAGCATAAGACATTCTACTATAAAGACATCTGCACCCAAATGTTTATGGCAGCACAATTCACTAGTGCAAGATCATGGAAACAACCCAAGTGTCCGTCAATTCACGAGTGGATAACTAAAATTTAGTATATGCTCACAATGGAATACTATTCAATTCTAAGAAATGACAGTGAGTTAGCACCATTTATGCTATCCTGCATTAAACTTAAACCCGTTATCCAAAGTGAGGTGACACAAGATCAAGAAAACGGGCTCCACATCTACTCGCCATCAAATTGGTACTGACTGATTAAAACTATGATGCTCAAATGGGGATAGTGCCCACTAGGGTTTGGGGGAGGGGGAGATACACATCTTAGGGTTGTGGTGAGCATAGTGGGGGGGAGGGAATACATCTAACCCTTCCAAGGGAAAGGCTAAGATATACAATGTAACCCAAAGGTCAAAAAAAAAGGGAAAAAACAAACAAACAAACTTTTATCAGGTGGTGGGCAAATGCAAGACAGGAGGAGGGGAAGAATTTACACTTACAAAATAGTTGCGATGCGCATCTGAGGATAGGACACACTTGATGTTTTGATAAGGTGTTGGGGGCAAGTGGAGGAATGGCAGGGGCAATATCTGTAACCCTAACAATATTTGTACCCCCATAATATGAAAAATTAAAAAAAATAATAATAATTTGGTATATGGGTTGTTCTTGCTTTTCTAGTTCCTTGAATCACATTATTAGATTGATAGTATGAAGTCCTTCCACTTTTTTGACATGAGTGTTTATTAACATAAACCTCCCTCTTAGCACTGCTTTTACTTTATCCCATAGATGTTGGTATGTTGTATTTCCATATGTATTTCAAGAAGTTTATTAATTCCCATCTTAATTTCTTCTCTGACCCATTGGTCATTCAGGAGTATGTTATTTAACTTTCATGTTTCTGTATATTTTCCAAGGTTCCATTTGTTATTGATTTCTAGTTTTATTCCATTGTGATCAGAGAAGATACTTGGTATGAATTATATTTTTTGAATTTGTATAGATTTGTTTTGTGCCCTAAGATATGGTTTATTCTTGAAAATTTCCATGTGCTGATGAAAAGAATATGTATTTTGCAACAGTTGAGTGAAATGATCTATAAATGCAGTTAAGTCTATTATATCTAGGATGCAGTTTAAAATAACTGCTTCTTTGTTGATTTTCTGTCTGAATTCTCTCTCCATTACTGAGAGTATAGTGTAAAAGTCCCCTACAACTAATATATTTCATTCTATCTCTCCCTTTAGGTATAGTAGTGTTTGCTTTATAAAGTGCTGGTGTTAAGTGGGCAAATATTTATAATTGCTGTATCCTCTTGCTGAATTGACCCCTTTTATCATTATATAGTGAGTGAGCTTACTGGCCTTTTTTTATAGTCTATGACTTGAAGTATTTTTTATTTGGTATGAGTATACATATTCCTGCTATTGAGTTGTAGAAATTCCTTACAAATTTTGGGAATTAATTTCTTACCAGATATATGATTTTCAAATATTTTCTTCCATCTCACAGGTTGCCTTTTCATTTTGTTGACTGTTTCCTTTGTTGTGAAAAAGCTTTTTTGTGTGATATAGTCCCACTTCTTTAATTTTGCTTTTATTGCCTGTGCTTTTGGTGTCATATCCATGAAGTCACTGCAAAGACTGAATATTTTCCCTATGTTTTCTTCCAGAATTTTTAAAGTTTTAGGTCTTATATTTAAGTTTTTAATCAATTTTGGGTTGATTTTTGTGTGTAGTGCAACATAAGGATCCAATTTCATTCTTTTGCATGTGGATATCCAGTTTTCCCACCAGTATTTGTTGAAGAGACTATCCTTTCTCCATTGTGTATAACTTGGCACCCTTATCACAGATCAGTTAACCATATATGCATATTGATTTCTGGGATTTCTATTCTATTCCAATGGTCTATATGTCTATCTTTATGCCAGTACCATACTGTTTTTTCATAATGATACTTTTGCAATGTATTTTTTAAATCAGGAAGTATAATGCCTTCATCTTTGTAATTCTTTCTCAAGTTTGTCTTGAGTATGAATGGTCTTTTGTGGTTCCATATGAATTTTGGTATTTTCAGTTTTTTATTTCTCTAAAAATTGTCATTAGGTTTTGACAGGATTGCATTGAATCTGTAGATCACTTTGGGTGGCATAACATTTTAATAATATTAAGCCTTACAATCCATGAACACGTGACATTTTTCCATTTATTTGTGTCTCATTTCTTTAATGAATGTTTTGTAGCTTTCAGTGTATAAGCATTTAATTTTCTTAACTCAATTTGTATCTAAGTATTTTATTCTTTTTAGTGCGATTATAAGTGGTTTCCTTAATTTCCTTTTCAGATAGCTCATTGTTTGTGTGTAGATATGCAACTGATTTTCACATGTCGATTTGTATTTTGCAACTTTACTAAATTTGTTTATTAATCCTGAAAGTTATTTGGTGGCATGTCTAGAGTTTTCGTTATATAAATTCATGTCATCTGCAAATAGGAACAACTTTACCTCTTCCTTTCTTATTGGAATGCCTTTTATTTCTTCTTACTAAGTTGCTCTGACTAGGACTGTCAGTATATGTTGAATAGAAGTGGCAAAGGGGACATCCTTGCTTTGTTCCTGATCTTAGAGAAAAAGTTTTAGCCTTTCACCATTGAATATGATATTAGCTGTGGGCTTTTCATATATAGCATTTATTAACAGGACATTTTTAAAGCACATTTAGATAATGCTTAGAACAAAGGTAAAATTTGAGCTTATCCTAAACTACTATCTGATTATTACTCCTATGTTAAGAAATCTATTTATTTTTAACCTAAAAATGGAATTAGTCATTTTACTGATTTTTCCCCAAAGCCAAAGCAAGATTTAAAAAAAAACAGAGAGGAGAACTGCATACCCAATTTAACTAGAGATAGAAAGGAAAGATGTATTCCAAAAAAGGTCTTAGGTTATAAAGCTAATAATAAGTGAGCATATAGGAGAGCAAGCAGAGTTTTCTGGCATCAGTCACTTCAATTCAATATTATATTAGTTAAATAGTCATTCTAAAATCTTCTAAATAGTATTGTCTTTGTTAAGCATTAATGTCTGAATTAAGTTTATTTTGCTCTATAACACTATCATAAACTTAAGAGCTTAAAACAAAACACATTTATTACCTCACAGTTTCCATGAGTCAGGAGGCTGGGCATAGTTGAACTGGGTCCTCCCATCAGGCTCTGGCCAAGCTGCAATCCTTGTATCATCTGGGGCTGCAGTCTCATCAGAGACTCAGCTGTAAATCTCATTTTTCCAACATATTAACAAAGACATATTCTTTTTGGCTGATTAAAACTTTTGAGAATTCATAAAAGTCTTCTATAAATTTAAAATATTATAGTCATTATTATTGTGGTTAATGAGAAGAAATTATTAATAACAAACCATCATATTCAAAATCACCTAGCGTTATAAATTTGTGTTTATTTATTTATCAACTTGCTCCTCTGTTATTCAACTTTTGCCACCACTTTATATTTTCAATCAGATTTCCTACTCTACTCTGAAATTATTCAGAGTACAGAGTTCCCAGTACTACTTGGGAAGATATTTGGCACATAACAGACTTTATATTTGGGAATTTTTTCCTATTATTCTGTCTGTTTTTCCTCTTGCTCTGTCTCATCTCACTACTTCTCCATTTCTTCCTGCAATACCACATTGCAAGCTTTTATCTAATTTTCAATGCACTGTCAGCTGCTTGTCTTTTTTTAGTTCTGCTGCTTATCAAGCAGTTCTTTCCCATAGAATCACTTTGCTTTGGAAACCATGTGCCAGGTGTATGGTACTAACTTGTGATGCTTCCAGATGAATCTTGTTTAATTTTCTTTTTAACCTTGCTTTAAATTTACAGAATGGCACATGTTCAAAATGTATTGAACATCAGGAGTAAAACACTTTTTGGGGAGAGAGAAGAATGGAAAAGTACATATACAGCCTATTTTATTTATTCATAAATGTAGTGCTGCTCTTCCACAGGTGGTTATCTGCAGGTGATTACCAACAGGAAGGCACTAAAAAGTAATGGAAATTAGTGCACTCAGCACAGCAGGAAACATTTAGAGTTTTAGATATTCTTTAGAAAGAATCTCTCAGTGGAGGGTGTTGCAAAATGTGATTCTGAACAGCAAAACAAAAGTTAGCATTGTAGGCAATGAATCAATGCCCCACTTCATTCATCCAAATTCTAAAAACTAACAGAAATAATTCTAACTCTTAAAACCCCAAAGAATTCTTTGCCAAAATTTCTAAGCAAAAAGAAGGGTATTCCCTGGAAGAATTGAAACGTTTTCTTATTTTCATCTAAAGCTGATTTTATCCAGTATTAGCTTTTCAGAATACTTTTATGCATATACATTTTTTAAAATTTTAAATTAATAGATATCTGACATTTCCTTCAGTTTAAACCTGAATATTTTTAAGTTTGACAATGATAAAAAACTAAATTATATCTTGTTTTTTGTTTTCTTTCTTTCTTTTTTTATTTCAGGAAAATATGAGAGTACAAACATTTTGGTTACATTTTATATCTTTGTCTCTCCCTAGCAACTTATTTGTTATAATGGTAATAATTTAACTCTAAATGCTGGTGCCAAAAATCAAGTAAAGAGATCAAATTAGAAAAAAAAATACAGGTATACCTCATTTTGTTGTGCTTCACAGATATTGTGTTTTTTTACAAATTGAAGGTTTGTAGTAGGCCTGCATGAAGCAAGTCTATCAACACCATTTTTCCAACAGTGTCTCTACATGACATTTTGGTAATTTTCACAATATTTCCAACATTATTATTATTATATCTGTTATGGTGATCTATGATAAGTGATCTTTGATATTATAGTGTAACTGTTTAGGGGTATCACAAATCATACCTACATAAGAGGGTGAACTTAATCAATAAATATGCATGTTCTGACAACTCTGCCAACCCAACATTCCCATCTTTACTCTCTCCTCGGGCCTTCCTATTCCTTGAGGCATACCAATATTGAAATTAGGGCATTTAATAACCCATAATGACCTATAAGATTTCAAGTTAAAGAAAGGATCACATGTCCCTCAGCTTAAATCAAAAGCTAAAAATGATTAAGCTTAGTGAGAAAGACATGTCTAAAGCCAAGATATGTTGAAACCTAGATCTCTTGTGCCAATCAGCCAAATTGTAAATGCAAAGGAATTCTTTTTTCTTTTTTGGCTTTTTTTTTTCTCTTCCTCCTATTTTATTTATTTTTTATTAAATGTTAAGGAGGTACAAATGTTTCTGTTCCATGGATACACTGTATAATTCTGAAGTCAGGGCTTTCAGTGTGCCCATCACGAAGACAGTGTTCATTGTACCCAATAGGTAAGTTTTATGGGGATTTGTTTATTTTTTGAGACGTGGTATTACTCTATTGCCCAGGCTAGAGTGCTGTGGCATCAGCCTAGCTTACAACAACCTCAAACTCCTGGTTTCAAGCAATCCTTCTGCCTCAGCCTTCCGAGTAGCTAGACTATAGGTGCATGCCAATGTTCAGATAATTTTTCTATTTTTTAGTAGAGATAGGGGTTGCACTCTTGTTCAGGCTGATCTTGTTTTCCTGAGCTCAATTGATCCTCCTGCCTCAGCCTCTCAGAATGCTAGGATTATAGGCATGAGCCACCATGTCCAGCCCCAAAGGTAAGTTTTTATTCTTCATCCCTCTCCCATCCTCCCCCCTTCTTAATGTCCAATGTCCTTTATGTCACTTTGTGCCCATGTGTATTCATTGTTTAGCTCTCAGTTATTAGTGAGAATATGTGGTGCTTGTTTTTCCACTCCTGAGATACTTCATTTAGAATAATGGTCTCCAGTTCCATCCAATTTGCTGCAAAATATTATTTTATTCCTTTTATGGCTGAGTAGTGCTCCAAAAACTTATTTGATAAAGCAGTGATGGCATTTGAGAAGATTGCCTCCAATTTCCAAAGAAATTCTGTGGTAGGTAAAATGCTATCAAACAGCATGACATGCTACAGAGAAATCCTTCATAAAAGGAAGAGTCAATCGATGCAGCAAACTTCATTATTGTCTTATTTTAATAAGTTACCACAGCCAGCCCAATCTTCGGTGAATGCCACCTTGATCATCAGCTTTGAGTCAAGACCAGCAAAAAGATTTCTACTTGCTGAAGGCTCAGATAATCATTTGCATTTTTAATAATAAAGCATATTTTAATTAAGGAATGTACATTTTTAAGACATAATGTTATTGTATACTTAATATACTATAAACATAACTTTTATATGTATTGAGAAAACAAAAATTAGTGTGACTCACATTATTATGATAGTTACTTTATTCCAGTGATCTGGAACCAAACCTTCAGTATCTCCAAGGTATGTCTGTCTGTCTGTCTGTCTGTCTCTCTCTCTCTCACACACACACAGACACACACATGTACACAGATTAAATATATATTACTATTAATATATATGTCTGTGTTTTCCCCAGTGCTTGGTACTAATTGCATATTCAAAAACATAATTGATTTAATTGGGATATGTTATAATAAAATGGGATCTAATAAATTTCCAGAAAATATGTTTTTTCTGTCATGATTTGGCAATTTTATTTTGTTTTATTTGCAAAGGTTTATATTGGCTTTATTTACAGTCTTCTAAAACTGAAAACCTCTAAAATGTCCATCTACTAGTGAATGGATACACATTCCACTTCAGTGTACTCACAATACACAACAGAATACTACTGAGCAATGAAAAAGGAATAGACTATTGATAAATGCAACATTATAGAGGAGTCTCATATGCATTATGCTAAGTGAAAGAAGTCAGGCTACAGGCTTTGTATGACTCAATTTCTGAGATATTCTGGAAAAGTCAAAACCATAGGAACAGCAGAAGGATCTCTGTTGCAATGGAGAGGAATTTTTCAAAGGAGTACAAAGAAACTTTTGTCAGGGGAAAAAAATATTCTATACCTTGAGTGTGGTGGTGATTTTATGGCTTCATGCATTTATCAAAATTCCTAGAGCTACACATAGAAAAGGCTCAATTTTACTCTAAGTAAGTTATCAGAAATTAATATATTTTAATAAATAACAATAAGAAATTATTATGTATTACTTAATACATCTTACTGAAAAACAAGAAAAACTTCAAAAACTAAATAATAGTATGAATAACTGTGGTTGCTCAATTTTAAAATTCAAAATCAAAAATAATAGAAGTAAACTCATAAAACAGTAAAGATTTCAGTAACATAGATATTTTCCAATTCTCAGGACATTTCCAGAATCATGCTGAATATGTTTCTAACTTATATGAACTTTAGAAACTTTAGAGAAAGGGTCAACAGAAAAGGAGAATAATGAAGGGAATAATGAAGGGAATAATGAAGGGAAAATATCTGGGTTTACCCATTATTAGTAAGGTTTTCAGTAGGAAGAGTCTCCCATATACTTTCCTATCTACTCAGTTTTCCAGGAGCAGCAGGAGCATCTTATTTTTGAAGTAATATCAAAAGTCTTCTAGATCAAGAATTCTTCTTTAGTGTGCATAAAAATTACCTGGTGGTGACACAGATTTCAGCACCTTATCCCAGAGATTCTGATCCAGGAGGTGTGGGTAAGAGTATTTCTAACACATTTCCAGATGCTGCAGGTGGTCTGTGAACCACTCTGCATAGCCTGTTCTATGCCAGTGTGGTTCACAGGGGCCTGTCTGTGAACAAATTCCTTGCTACCAGTCTATGATGAGGTTAGCACACAAATTCAAATTATGATATTGGAATGATTTATATCAACTGGACAGAGTAATTTATGTCTGTTGAACATCGTAGCAATAAAAAAAATGGACTGGGAATGCAATGGTATTTTGTATGCTTTTGCTATTTTTATTCTATTTTTTTCAGCAATTTTTTATCCTATTTTTACAAAAGCATCAGTTCGTGATAGGTTAGGGAGAAAAAAAGCAATTGCTCTCTACATATACTTTAAGAATCACATCTCTAGGTTAACGGTTGGTTTGAGTCTGAAGAGGATCACTAGTGCTGAGGTGGAGCCCATAGTGTTCCAACTGTAGTTGCAATATTTTCAGAATCAGGACCCAAGTTTCAGAATAGAAGCCCGGCACTGACACACAGGGTTAAATGTGTTTTTTTGAAATGCACCAGAAAGACATTTACAGAGACCTTCTGCTACTTCTGTGGGTCATGGCTTTGGCAATTTTATTCAGATTTTCTTAAATATATTCAGTTATTTAGGTTTTTTTTTTTTTTCAGAAGACCATTTCCTATAGGGTTGGATTGTTCTCCTTTTATGTGTTACAGCAATTTTATTTTTTTAGAGAAGAAACTTGCTTCTTAGACTATCCACTCATTGACACTAGTTTCACCCTGAAACTGTCCAATACAAATCTGCTTTATACACATTACCTTCCTAGAAATGTTCAAAAATTATTTCTTTCAACAATTTCCAAAATGCTCTTCTGCACAGCACGCAATCTGAGTGGTCATTACCCTGCTTACATGGGTGGAGTCTAAAATTATGAACAGTAGCATAGGCTATCACTACAATAAACATTTTTTTTTTATGCTTCCTTTACTCTGAGTGTCGACTAACATCCTATTTTGTTTTTCTGGTATAAAGCTCTGAAGATCATTCTTTTGAATTTTGAAATTTATATTTGACATTTTTATAATCTTTGTGCTGAATTAATTTCATTATTTGGTGAGTAGCCACCAGTGCCAAACACTACCCAGGTGCTTGGATGCACTGCTGAGCACAGAGGCCATCCTTCTTATCACAGGAACCACGTTTATCTCTAGAAAGAGCCAGATGTTACTTGAATAATCACATCAGCAAATTTATAATTATAAACAGATATATGCTCAAAAGAAAGAAGCCTAGCTTGTTGTGTACATTTATAGTTACTGTAATTTGATTTTATTTTGTTATATTTGTCCTATGTTTCCACTTTGGCAGTGTTTTGAATCTGTATTATTTTATCCACATGTTAGCTATCCCTCTTAGCTCTTTTTCATCTGAAATATTAATAAGCATCCCCATATGTTCCTGGGTAGGCCACTTACTCCTTTGAATAACAGTTTCCTCAACTATTTAAGTAAAGATAATCACTGTGTCCCAGCACAAGGCTGTTATGAGGATTGAATGAGATATTTTACCTGAAGGGCTTTGTGAGCTATAAAAATGTAATACAATGGCAGGCATTACTACTTTCCTGAATTAACACAGGAAAAACCAGAGTCTTGTTCATGTAACAAAAGTTCCATTAACCCATTAATCAGCAATCCTTAGGCATATTTGTCCAACAAGTAAAAAATGTACCCAAGTATGTTGCCCAAGTTTCTTCCTTTTGTTCATAAAGATACTGTGGTAGAGAGTCAAATACTTTGCTGAAATCAAGGTACATAATGTATATATTTCTCTGATTTTTTCATTTCATTTATTTCAGTTAGTCAATTCAATTAGTCATTTAATCAAAACAAGATCATTTTTGTTCCTGTTTTTCCTCAGCCTTCTCTGCAGTATCATGACTGCTCATCAAAGAATCAATAGGAAAAGCCTGACAGCTTTTGACTTACTCTATATTCTCTTTTCAAATTTTTGTACTTTATCAAACGTTTTCTAATTTGTTATGCAAAAGGATAAGCAGTAGTGCCTGTATTCTTTTTTCACTCTTTAAATTTTGTTTCCAATATCAAAGGTAGCTCCTCTTTTATCATTCATTTAATACTGACAGTGGAAGGGTATTCTTAACAAGCAAGAGATATGAGTGTTACACTGAGAAGATATGAAAACTGAGCACAACCTTTTAATGATACATCTAGGGGTTTTTTTCTTTCAAAAAATGAGTTACAAAACATTTTATTAATGTTTTAATATTTTAATTAATTTAATTAATGTTTTAATTATTTTATTTAATGTTTTAAATATTTTAATTTAATTAATGTTAGTTAATTAATTTAATTAATGTTTTAATCTGTTACTCAGATTTAAACTTTTCACAAAAATTTTATGATTTATGATATATCCTGTCAAACCTATTGCACAAAGTAACTCTCAAAAATGAACATTCTTTGCTAATTCTCTTTCTTTAAATAATAGGTATAAATTTAAAAACCTAACATGTATTTTGACAAAAGTCAAAGTTCTATTTTTTATTATTTCACTCAAAACTAAACCAAATCATAGTATTAATTATCATGTATGTGCTCTTTTAGCTGGAGAGTATAAACTGAGCTAGAAGGGTAAACAAGCCAATCAAGACCTTGTAAATTAATAACCAGCTCCATCTTCCATATTTTCCATAGCATTCATTGAATACTGTAGTGTGGATTGTCTACAAATGCTTTCATATTTACCACTTTCAAATATAATTTTACTACTAGTTTAAAAATGTAGTCATTAATTTACTCAAGAAATATTTACTGTTTTCCAACAATGCTCCAAATACCATTTTAAGCCCTTGGGATACAACAATAAAGAAACAAGGACATAGGCTGGGCTCAGGAGCTCATGCCTATCATCCTAGCACTCTGGGAGGCTGAGGTGGGACGATTGCTCGACGTCTGCAGTTCAAGACCAGCTTCAGCAAGAAGGAGACCTCCGTCTGTACTAAAAATAGAAAAAACATTAGCCAGGCATGGTGTGCACCTGTAGTCCCAACTACTCAGGAGGCCGAGGCAGGAGGATCACCTGAGCCCAGGAGTTTGAGTTTGCAGTGAGCTAGGCTGATGCCAACACACTCTAGCCAGGGCAACAGAGTGAGACTTTTCCGAAAAGACAAGACAAAAGGAGAGGAGACAAGACGAGAAGAGAAACAAGGACATAAATAGATAAAACTGCTGGCTCTGGTGGAACTTATTCTCCAGCAGTGAAAAGCAGATAATTAAAAATTTTTAAAATCAATTAAAAAGTGATAAATACTATGCAAAAAATTAGAGCAGGTTGAAGAGGTGGAGAGTGTTTCAGGTGGGGGAAGCAGGTTGAATTTTTAATTGGGACAGGATTAGTAAACTCACACTAGGCCTCATTAAGAAAGTGACATTTTAGTAAAACTTTGAAGGAGGTGAGGCAGTTAGCCATGTGGATTCCAGGACAGGGAAGCAGTCAGAGCAGAGCCTCTAATATGGCACACCTTTGGCCTGAGGAGAAAGACTGGTGTGACCGGAGCTATTGGGGAGAAGCAGTAGAGGCAGGTTAGAAATGTAAGGGGAGCAAGATTATGTAGGGCCCTTTAGGACATTGCAACGACTTTGTTTTTTACTCTGAGGGACATGGGGAACCAGGACAGAATCATAAGCAAAGTCTGGACTAGTTTTTACATCTATTGCAAAGGATTACTTTGCCTGCAAATAGACATAATAGACACTGGTAGATATGGGGTGACAATCTTACAAGCTATTGCAATAATTCAGATAAGAAATGGTAATGACTTATCTCAGAGTAAAAGCCATAGAGAGAGTTTAAAAGCAATCAGACTCTAATTTTTTTTAATTTTGTTATAAAAATATTCAAACATACTAAAAGTAGAAATGATATAATGAATACTATATACCCATCACCCAGAAAAAAGAAATATTTTTATAGATTTTGTCATATTTGCTTTATGCCTTTTTATTTTCTTCCTTGCAAAGTATTCTAAAGCAATTCTCAAATATCTTACCACTTTTCCCCAATTGCGTTAGCATGAATTCCCAAAGCTGCAGAGTTATCATAACTAAGGTGATGATATTCCTTAGTATCCTCTAATATCATTATCAAATTTCCACAAACGACAGGTTTTTAAAAATGTATTTTTATGGTTTCCAAGTTATACATTCACATAATTTAAAGAGTTAAATAATTTTAAAAGAGTCTTACACAAAGGTAGCCATCCCCTGCCAATATCACCCTGTTTCTCAATCCTTAGAAACACTACAATCAACTATTTCAGCTAATTCTTTTGTATTTCTCTTCCTCCTTGTATGTGTCTTTGCCTCCCTAGTCTATGCTAGACTTTTTTCCTCCATTATTTCTCTTTTCTGTTTTCTTTATTCCTTTTTCGTTTCCTTTTATCTCTCTTCTCAAGTCTTCTTAATCCTATTATTACTATTTTTCTTTCATTAATTTATCTCTAGTTAACCATCTTCTACTTTTCTTTTTCCTTTTCCTTCTCCTCCTCTTCATCGTCCTTCACTTTAAAATGTTATATGTAGACATTTTCTTGAATAAAGATTTGTAGGCCTTGTTCTGAAATTTAAGTCTAGTAAAACAAACAATTGCAGTTCTTTTTCTAAGAAGAAAACAAAATAGGTTTGGGGTTTTTTTTCCAATGTGAAATTAACCTTATTTTGTTTCTTCAGCATCAGTGACTCTATAGAAATAGGAAATAAATGACACCTATTGGATGTATTTTTAATAAGTTTAAAGATTTTTCTGAGAGTAGAAGTTCTTTTTTACTCAACTAGCATTTCCTTAAAGGCAAATACTCTGCTGTATTCATCTATAATCTCTAGCACCTAAAATGGGGCTTGTTAAGTAATAGCTATTCAAAAAGTTTTCTGTAACTATGTTATTAATCGTAGAGGGCAGCGCATAATGCTGGCACATTGACAAATTCTGAATGTGTCAACTTAGACACAGTCATAACCAGGCTTTCGCTGCATGGTTATCTTCCATGTTAAACCTTGACCTTCAATGTAAAATTATATTTAATAAAGACTCACTACCACAATTAAGCTATATAGCAGATGTTGTTCATATGCTCTGTTGACTACTTGATATGGCATTCACATTTACTCAATAAAATATGTGTCAGGTCCTTATGCTACATTCAAGAGCCAGAAGGAGTGTTTACAAAATAGTATGATAATACTAAAATAGAATAGTTAGAAACAAAGGAAGAAGTCATTGATTTTCCTCAGGGAGTCTGGGCAGGCTTCTGAGAGGTGGAGATTTTTGATCTGAGTCTGAAAGTGTGAGAGTTGAGAGCCATTTCAATGAACCATGATATCTAACACAATCTTTATAACAGTTTTAAGAAGCATTCATAAGTTTTAGTGAAACAAGCAATATAATTTTTTTAATGCCTGCTACTTTCTTTGCCATGAAAAGAAATACAGGCAATGGGAAACCTGCCATCTAGAGACAAGAGCAATTTAAACTGAGCCCACTCAGTGTGGGAGCATTTAATTCAGAATCTTCATATAATTTCCTTTCATTTAAACTATTATTAAAAAATATCCTCCAGCTTATCACATGTGAATTTTAAACCTCAGTGGTATTGGCTTTGAAACATACAGAGCACTTCTGGGATTATATTAATTTAGGCAGTAGTACCTGTTAGTCAACACTGGATTGCCCACAATGCAGAAGGCTTTACTCATGTTATTGATTTGTTGACAAATATATTGGGTGAAAATCCCCTGATATTGCTGGTAGTCGTGCATTCCAAATTTTATTGGATTTGTGAGCCATTTCACTCTGTGTTTATACTTGCGATATCTTTCTATAAATGGAAAGGCTCAGGTGTTAACTGCAAAAGAACATTCACTGTCAGGCAGCTGTACCCTCGGCTGTGTCTCTGATGCTCAGTTATAATGAGTGCTTTGATTCCTTTTGTTTAATTTTGTTTTGTGTTTTCCAAATCAGTCAATAGAAGACAAAATGTAAAAGTCATTTAAAATTATCTAAGCAGAGACAACACTTTGGTTTCCTGAAGAGCAAAAGCTCTAAATTATATGCTTAAATGTTTTTGAAGTAAATTGAAATATTTCCTTTCCAAATAGAGGTCCTAGATTTTTCTTTGAGAACAAGGAAATTGGACTAATATTTATCATATTTAATTTCAAACAAAATATTATACAAATATATATTTCAAGCTATAATATATTTAGGTCAGTCTTACTTCAATAACCAGCCAAATCTTCACAAAATCTGTTTTGATAAATCTCATACTGTAGATTTTTATAGCCTACTTTTAATGTGCAGCATCTGATATTTCACAATGGTGGAAGAATCTTTATTCAATATAAGGGCCCAAAGTTGTCAAAACCTAAAATTTCTAGCATTTACAATTTAGTGATCATGGCGTTAGAAAAAGAATTTACTTAACCTTTGAAGTGTCCTTGGACATACAGAATAAGTCCATGGAAATGTCAATCTCTGGATCTCATGGGAGAACACTATCAGGGTAAAACAGTTACTGGGGAAAGAAAAGAAAAGAAAATATTAATATCACCATAGCAGTATAACAAAGGGCTACCTCTTAGTATTTTTTAATAAGAAATAATATATGTATTTTTTACATTGAATTTCTAATAGCATGTCTTAATTGTTATTGGTTGTGGTAGTATTCTTTCCACCTAGCTCATATTTCTTTATATATTTCACTTTTTTCCCTTAGGCAGTAGGAAATAAACTTATGAATGGGAGGTGTTTGTAGTAAGGAAAGTGACATCAGAGATCATTGGGAAAGTAGAAACTTGACTATTTGAGGTCATGGACTCAGAAAATATGCACACTATAAGGAAAGACAAGAAATTATATTTAGCCATAACTCTATACCTGTGTATGTTTTCCAAGTACATTTCTGAACACACATAAAAAAATGTTCATATTGCAAATGGTATATATTCAATCTTTTTCCCCTTGATTCTGTTTGAGGTACTAGATTAGATTCTCAGTCTAGGTCTACCACCAAATAGCTATGTACATTTTGAAAAGTAATTAAATCTCTCTGACCCTCAGGTTACTTAAGCACAATTCAAATTAGTAAATAATGGATTGCTGTCATATTAACTGCCAGTATTTGTATTAGATTCTAAAATCACAAAGATAAAAAATTACTTACACTTGAATTATTGCAACCGCCTCCTGTTTTATCTCCCAATTCCAATTTCACTCCATTGAACAACTTCTAAATTGTCCATACTGCTCCAAAGTGATCTCTCTTTGTAATGGAAATACTTTCAAAGGTTTTAAATGCTGCAATAGAATCCTGTGGCTATCATTTAAAAATATTTGATTCCCTATGAGTATATACCTGATCTTTTCTGGTCAGTCCCTCTTCTCCCTCCCTTGATCCATTTTCCACCCCTCCTCATGAAGCCTCATCCGTAATAATCCCCATTGTATCTCAATAATGCTTCCTCTGGTGTCAGTTTTGTTCCCTTCTACCATGTCAACTTTCCACCTAAAACGCCATCCTTTATCATTTCTGTTCTTCCTCACTTCTATTAATCTTTTGTAGCTCAGATCTAAATCAGTCTTTCTTCAGACATATGTCTCCTCTGGTCCTGCTGATGTATCATGGAAATAAATTATTAAGTAGTATCATACATCTCCTTATGGATCTGATTACCAACTATATTAGAGATTCAAGAGTATTGATTAAGGGTTAGAATTATTGCATCAGATTTCCTAGGTTTAAATCCAACCAATACCATGTAACCTTAAGCAAGTTATTTAACCTCTTTTATCTTAGGGTGCTTTATGTGTGAAATGGAAAGTAATGATTAGTATCTACCTATTTTGAAAAAAAATAAACTAGCAAAAATAAAAAAAAAAGATGTACATGAAGTGCAGTACATAAAACCTGTGCATAGTAGTAGCTTAAGAAGTGTTATTTATTATTTTATTGTTGGTAATGTCTCATCTCTATATTCTAGTACCTTAAACATTACTTGACATGACACATTTCCTAATTCATTAATTAAGTGACTATTGGGCACCTATGTGTCAAGCATTATACATTATACAATTGCAGTATGTAAAATTATAAAGAGTAAGTATGGGGCATGGGCAATATAAGTAACCTTAACACTTGTACCCCCATAATACGCTAAAATAAAAAAAAATTTTTAAAGAGTAAGTATGACAAATGAATGAAGGAATGAATGAAAGAATAAACAAAGGTATGTACAATCCCTATTCATAAAGAGTGCTATCAAGCAGGAGAAAATAAAGGCAAGTAAAGAACATAACAAAGAGCATGTATCAGCTCAGGTTCAATGTAAGAAGCAAATCTTTTTAAGTATGTCAAGCAGAAAGAAAAATCTAACTCAGAGAATTTATAGCTTAGAAAATAGTTGAATGGGCTAGGAATAGATGTCAGGATCAGTCACTGGCTTCCTGAATTTAAGGACACATCACCGAAGTGGTAATCCAGAGGACATTAGGCCACCGTCCACTGCTGCCAAAACTGTCTCTCATTCACATGACAGTGGTGGCTAACGGCTGGGCAGCTGAGTGTGGGGCTCCCCGACTGCCTGTATGTGCTCTGGTCACCACATCGCTTGCCGTGAGAAAAGGCAGAAAGAAGTTGGCTTCCACATAACCTTCACTGTCCAAATCATGCCAGGGTGCATCTAATTAGTCACTCTTGAGCAAGTTTGGGAAAGGTACCGCTTCACTTTACTGAAAAGTGGATATAGATTTGGTAGGAAAATGTTTCACTTTTAAAAGTCTCTACTTTAAAATGTATTTTCAACATCTCCATAAAAAATTCTACCATTCCAAACTCCATGCCAGTCATTTCAAAGGCTCACATAAAAAAAATTTTTTTTCTAGATCTAACCAGTGATCCAATAATGGATTTATACTCTCAGGATTTTATGAAACACAGAGTAGAGCATGTATACCAGCTAGAGTGTAGAGAGTGGGGCCAAGAGGTCTTCCTGAAAGAGCTCTGCAGAGAAGAATGCAAGGAAGCTGTTAGAATAATGTCCATGGCATCTTCCATTTAAGAGGTTTCCTTGCGAGGAGAGATCTCCTTGATGAACATATTTTCTTATTTGGAAATAATATAGTTTTAGAATGCTATTAATGAAGTACCAACCACATAGCTGGGTGTACAACATGAGGATAATTAACTCTATTCTTACCAATAAATATTTAAATACTTAAGGGAGTGGATTTCTATTCATTGAGGTCATATTAGTTCACACCACTAAACTTGTAAACAGATGATAGTGTTTGCTACAATCTAGACTTTAAGAAATGATTTGGAATTTTATTGATGCAGTCTTTCTGAAATTATGTTCTCTGTTTAAACTTCTTTTTTTTTTTACTTTTTTTTTTTTTTTTTTTTTTTTGAGAGAGAGAGAGACAGAGTCTCAGTCTTTTGCCCGGGCTAAAGTGCCGTGGCATCAGCCTAGCTCACAGCAACCTCAAACTCCTGGGCTCAAGCACTCCTCCTGCCTCAGCCTCCTGAGTAGCTGGGACTACAGGCATGCACCACCAAGCCCAGCTAATTTTTTCTATATATTGGCCAATTTTAGTTGGCCAATTAATTTCTTTTTATTTATAGTAGCGATGGGGTCTCACTCTTGCTCAGGCTGATTTCGAACTCCTGACCTTGAGCGATCCTCCCACCTCGTCCTCCCAGAGAGCTAGGATTACAGGTGTGAGCCACGGCACCTGGCTATGCTTTCTGTTTAAATTGTGCTCAGACTAAACAACAGGCAGAAATAAGAACCTGAAATTATTGTTTTTTCCCCTTTCATTTCTTATTATAAAATCAAAGCAAATTTCCATCATGGGAAAGTTATTAATCTTGTTTTTAGATACAAGAGGCTACTTGGGGAGGTAAACTGATTAAATTTATTTTATTTTATTATTACTATATATGTTGCTGTTTGTTTTATTGGGAAATTAGGCTTCATTACTTAGAAATGTTTTCTTTTATTTGTATTTCACACAAAAATATTGATTGACATTCCACTGTCCCCAAAGAGCTAAACAATACAGTTCTAAAGTAATATAACTGCATATTTTTATAGTAAAGCCATAGCTTAGCTGTAGGATACAGGTAGGTAATTCATTAAAAGTTACTTTACTGTAGAAAGTAGCAAACATTTTCTAAACAACTGCCTAGTTTTATGTATTATCTGGCAAATTTTATGAGTAATCTTGACCCCTCTCAACTCCTGACTTTTATTATTATCTCATCATTCACAGTGAAAGATATAAAAATTAATAGAAATTACCTCTTAGATATTAAAAGTTCTAATTGATAGTATTTCCTCACTACACTGAGATTAAGTTTTCCTTTCATATGAGTATTCAAAAATTTGATGTTTTTTATATTTTATTTTTTATTCTCTTTGAATAAAGATTTCTTTTGGCTCCTGTCTGAACTCTAAGATAGGTATAAGGTAAGAAGAAAATTCTTATTTTACATGTCCATCTTTATTTTCTAGCATTAAAAATGCTTCTTCCTTAGGCTTTTATAGCTTTTCCCATTGAATATTTCTTATCTGAAATGCTTGAGACCAGAAGCGTTTTGAATTTGGATTTTTGGATTAGAGATATTCAACCTATAGTGTACTAGTGACATTTCTCTATTTTTAAAGCAAAGAGAAGCTGTCAAAATAATATTATCTTACACAATGCAAAGGATAAAAGATCTTTACTTCCATCATAAACTGTCATAAATATCTCTGCCTATTCCATTGTACTTCCTTTTATAATAATATAAAAAATTTAAGAAGAATTTTCTAGGTTTAAATAAAATTTTAGCAGATGTTCATAGTTACAATCTATTGAATGATTGTTAAACATAACATAAAAATTATAATCAATATTCACAATATTCTTTCAAATAGTTTATTTTAATTTAAAGAGCAATGTATGCTTATTGAATAATAATGATGATAAACAATACAACAGCAGGCATGTTGGTTGACCAGAAAAAATGTGGTTTAGGGAGCTGATTTGAGATCAGGGGAGGAGCCTGGTTGGTTGAAATGCTATGGTATTAGCCTTTCAATGATTGGCTGACAATCATTAAGTGACCAAGGTTTGACCTTGAAACGCAAGAAGGGGACTGTTGGAATATTTGTTCTTAAATGAGAGGGAATTTCTATCATCCTTGAAAAAGGGTAGAGTTCCTGGTGCTATAGACAAGTATCCTACAACCATGAGAAGTGATGTGGACAGTAAATCATAGAAGAAAAGGAAATAATATGGTTGTTTAATAATATAGTTGAGCCACTAACTCAATCAACCCAAATGTCTAGATTTATTTTTTGCTTAGGCAAATTCTTTTTATATTGCTTGTGCTTCAAAATTCCCTGAGTTATATATAGCGAAAGTAAAAGTCTGTTTTAGTATACCTCCCAAATATTCTACCCTGAGGTAAGCATTCTATTTTTAACTTTTTAAATTTAATTTATTTTTTTTATTTCAGCATATTATGGGGGGAAAAGTGTTTAGGTTACATATATTGCCTTTGCCCTGCTGGAATCAGAGCTTCAAGCGTGTCCATCCCCCAGACAGTGCACACCACACCCATTAGGTGTGAATCTGCTCATCCCATCCTCTCCCTCCCACCTGCCCAACACTTGATGAATGTTATTACTATATATGCACTTAATTGTTGATCAGTTAATACCCATTTGATGATGAATACATGTGCTGCTTGTTTGTCCATTCTTGTGATACTTCATTTAGTAGAATAAGCTCCAGCTCTATCCAAGATAATATAACAAGTACCTCTGCATTTATTTGTGTCTTCTTGTTTGATCTTTAAAAAAAAAAAAATATATATATATATATATATATTTCTCTTTAAGGATAATTTGAGGTATTTTGTAGTTTATATTGTTGATTGAATTTAATTGTTTTTACCAGGACTGCCAAGAAAAAAAGGAGTAAAAAGATCGCAAATCATCCTGGAGCACCAGTTTATCTTATGGAGAGTAATCTAAACAGTAGTTGAAGAGACAGTAGGATAATATATGCAACATGCTAAAGGAAAAAAAACCTGCCATCTAAGAATAGTATACATGGCAAATCTGTTCTTCAGAAACGAAGGCAAAATAATGACCTTCCCAGACAAATTGTTAGAGTTCTTCACCAATATACCAGCCTTACAAAAAAAAATATGCTGCAATGCAGCAATTGCTGCTGCTTTTTAGAGGGAAAGGAGTGAACCCCAAGCTCTGTGGAAACCTGGGTGTGATCAGCATTCTGTCAGAGCTGAGGCATCCACTTTTGAGTACTCAGGCTTAATCATCCCCTGTGGAATACTCACCAGTCCCTAGCAGAGACAGCCTTGCATTTGTGGCTTTCTTAGTAGCAGTGGATGGGGCAGGGTATCAAAAGGAGAAGCCCCCAAATTGTGGAGGGGATCTTCACTGTGAAGGGCACAGACAACTTTGGATCATGAACCAGGGGCTCTCTGATACAGCAGAGTATATGTTCCTAAAAGCAGCAAGTGCTTTCATGTGTCCAAGAACAAAATTTACCATCTCCCCTGAGGTAGGGCAGGGCTAGAAATCTTCTCCCTAAGTTATGAGAGGCCTGACTTTTCTGCAAGGAACCTACCGTTCCTGGGAGCAAGTCCCTGACACAATTGCACCTCGCCTGTTGAATGCATTACAGACCCAGCTCACAGCCAGTCTGGTACCCCTGCACATAGTGAGTTGAGCTGCCTCACCACCTCTGCTACATATGGGCTAGAGTGGGAGCTGGAAATCTGGGCACTTTTGTGCCCCCAAAGGACAGAGGCTGCTGTCATTCCTGATGTTGCTGAGAAAGAGAGATGTGAGCAGCTTTTGTGTTCCACAGCTTCCAGCATCAGCTAATTTCAAGAAATACCTGCCCCTCCTGCCCCAGGTTAACAGAGCATCTACCCTTCTCCTGTCTGAGCATTCTTCTAGAACAGGAGAGCAACCCACCCCTCATTATTATCACCAGTGCCTGAACCCGGGAAAGTTTAAGGGCAAGTTGGTCAGTCTGTTCTCTGTTTGGTACCCCCAAGATTCAAGCACATCATCCAGGGTCTTGGAATCTCGGGATTATCTAACCTAGTCTACCATCACTGGCACCTGAACACTCTCCCAGGAGTCTGAGATCCAACTGCCCCAAATTACCAGCAACCGCACAGATGCATCAGCTGAAAAGCAACATCCATCCCCTTCTCTACACTGAGCAGCAGAGTCTCTGGCAGAGGAAAATAAGTGAACCACAACATTATCTGTTTGAGCTGAGAGAAGAGGCTTCAGATGAGAAGGAACTAGCATAAGAACTCTGGCAATAAAAGAAAGCAGGATATTTCAACACGCTCACAAGATCACACTAGCTCTATGGCAATGGACTCCAACCAAAGAGAAATTTTTCAAATGTCAGATATGGAATTCAAAATATGGATTTAAAATAAGCTCAATGGGATCAATAAGGAAGTTGAAATCTAACACAAAGAAACCAAAATAATAATTCAGGACATGAAGCATTCACTACAGAGATATGTACTTAAAAAAAATAGAGAGAACTTCTGGAAATGAGGGCTTTATTTAGGAAATTTCAAAATATAGTGAAAAAATGTCTTAACTACAGACTAACCAAGCAGAAGAAAAGAGTTTCAGAGCTTGAAGACAAGGCTTTCAAGTTAACCTAGTTAGTCAAAAATAAAGAAAAAAGAATCAAGAGAAATGAAGAAAATTTCACAGAAATATGAGATTATGTAAAATGTACAAACATAAGAATCATAGGTATCCCTGAGGGAGAAGAAGAAAAAGCAAAAAGCATGGAAAACGTATTTTAGGGAATAATGAAGGAAAACTTCCTTAGTCTTGCTAGAGATTTAGATATCCAGAGAAGAAGGTAATTGAACTCCTGGGAGATTTATTGCAGATAGGACTTCACCAAGGAACATAGTCAATGGTTAGGCCAAAGTCAAAGAGAAGGAGAAAAGACTACAAGCTGTAATACAAAGGCATCAAGTAATTTTCAAAGAAAAAATCTATCAGACTAACAGCATACTTCTCAGCAGAAACCTTATAAGCCTGAAGGGACTGGGGTGCCATCTTTAGTATTCTTAAACAGAATAAGTGCTAGCCAAGAATTTTGTACTGTGGAAAACTGTTGTATATAAGTCAATGGTGGTGATGGTTGTGTAACAATATGAATATACTTAGTACAATAAACTTTAAATTTAGCAATGGTTAAGAGGGTAAGTTTCATATTATGTGCATTTTAGCACAAAATAAGTGTGTTATAAAGAGAAGGGAAAAATAAAGAAATGAAATAGAAATTTTTTAAAAAAATTATAAAAGATCAATGAAATCAAGAGCCATTTTTCTAAAAAGATAAATAAAATTGGAAACCTTTAGCTAGACTAAGAGGAAAGAGAGAAGACTCAAAATTAGATGCCACAGAAAGGCAAAGGATCATAAGATAATATAGTAAATATATATCAAAATATATCAAAAAAATAGATAGTGTAGAAAAATAGCACTAGAAACATACAAATTATCAAGACTAAACCATAAAGAAAAAAATCTGAATAAATAAGGAGATTGAATCAGGAAAATAAAAATCTCTAAAAAGAAGCCCAGAACCAGATGATTTCAGTGGTGAATTCTACCAAACATCTTAAGAGGAATTAATGCCAATCCTTCTGAAACTCTTCCTAAAAAATCAAAGAGAAGGAAACATTTCCAAAATCATTTTATGATGCCAGCATTATCCTGATACCAAAGCCAGACTAAGTGTTAGGTTTAAAGAATTCACCCTCCCTAAACTTCCATCAATATCTCCTATAAAACCCACCCCTCTCCCCTTCAGAGGGGTGTATCAGGCACATAGCCTTTGCCAGACCCCTAGGGAAATAAGGGAATGAAATGCAAAAAGGGACCTTACTTTCCTTATCCCTCCTGATAAGTAGGATGCTTATTCTCCCAGGTTGTTCCCTAGGGAGATAAAGGGATGGAATGTAAGAAGGGAACTTACTTTCTTTATCCTTCCAAGTTGTTTGAAAAGTATTTACTCCTCCCAGAAAAACCCTCTATAAAATGCAAGGCTCCATGCTTTTCTGTCCTGGAAGCCTTTTTTAGCCTCCACCCATCTACACCCAGATGCTCAGAATAAACAGCATTTTGCTACACATGAGGTTTCGTGTCTCTCTCTTGGCTCCAGACCTAACATAAGACACTACAAGAAAATTACAGGTACATATCTCTAATGAACATATAGTATATTAAAACTAAGCATATAATAAAAGAAAATTCAAAGTTCACATAAATTTCTTGACAATCTAAGGTAAAGGTATTTTATGTCTGTATGCTAGTTAGCTATTGGTACACATTCCAAAATATGTCTGTAAGAAGTCTAATAGAGTGTTACTTACATGAAAACATTTTTAAGATTTAATATTTCAAGTTAGTCTTTATAAAAACGCAATCAGTTTAAATTATTAATAAAGAAATTATTATGCCTACTCTTGAAACTAATCCTTCAGTATGCTGCTGCTTTCAAAAAACTCAATTGGATTAAGTTTTATTTACCTTCTAATTACAAATAATTTGTTTTTAAAATATGTTAATAAAAATCACCAGATCAGTTAAACAAGAGCAGAATAATATCTTGAAAAATCTGAATCTGAACAAAAGCATCAATGGATATGCTTGGTATATATATGAATGCTTTGAATTTGTGATATACTTACATGTTTATGTTCTCATCTCTAAATTGAGAATAATATGGCCTGGTCTGTAATCACCTATGTGAGTAAATGAGATAAGAAAAGTGAAAAAGCTTTGTATACCACACAAAGTCATTAATCTTCAAATATAAAATGCTATTGCCATTATAAATAATAAATTTCCTTTGTAACTATTTCAAAAATGTTACTCGTTTGAAAATTTAAAAGCCTCTTATCTTTCTCTGAGTACCTCAAAGTAGTAAACAAATCATTTTCTTTTATGTGACAATTTACCTTTTTTAGAGAAAAGTAGACAGTATTACATTGAAAGGGAAAATCAGGCCCTTTGAATTCAGAGAGCTCTGACACATTAATCTTGGGAAAATTTCCTACCCTTTTAGAGCTCATTGCATGTATGTAAAAATGTGGAGATAATGCATATAAAACATAAATCATATTTTGAGTTTGAGATACATTACCACATCCAGGTGGAGATGTTACCCCCAAGATAGTCCTTTTGTTATTTTAAATATATTTGCAAGTCATCACCTCAACTGCTAATAGCTCTTCAGGCCCAACAGCTTTTCTCTTAGCCTTCCCTATTGCCCAAGGATAGGTCAAGTATCCCTTTATATTCTCATAGCATTTTGTGTTTACTCCTAGGAGAGTACTTTCTGTATTGCATTGTAATTACCTGCATTTGTCTCCTTTTTTTTCCCAACTATAAACTCTTACATCTTATGCATCTCTATACCTCAATGCCCAGTACAGTGCCTAGCAGAGAGAAATATGTACTTGTTCCATCTGTGATCTGGTAAGATTATTTTATCAGGGCTGTTTGGATCACTGCATGAAGTCCAACTCCCATTTATAAACAGATACAGTCTCTGCACAAGGCAGATTTATCCAATATTCTCCTTTGTATCATCCAGATGGACAAGGCTTCTTTAGATTCATTCTCAACTTCTTGTGTTTGATTCTAAGATCTAATATTTACTAGGTGTGCAAATTTGGGAAAGTTACTTAACCTCTTTGTGCATTACTTTCCTCATATATAAAATAAAATGATTGTAGTTGTTATAATAGCTAATGATAGGATTCTGTGAAAATCAAATGAGTTACATGCATAAATGACTTAGTATTGACTTAGGATACTACCTGGTACATAATAAGTTGGCTATATTTACCCCACATCCTCCTTCAGCATCACTGATCTGAGTCTAAAATATAAGTGGAACCGTTCTACAGTTAATGCCTTAGTTTTATTTATAAACCGTTTAAACCTAAAGTTATAACATGGGATATATTTTAGCAAGAAATTCCAATAGATACAGCTTTTCTTTTGTGTGTGTGTCTATGTGTATGTATATGTTTGTGCCTTTAAATCAAGACTGTGAGGAATAGGACATATATTTTGAAAACTAGGTATTTCATAGTAGCAAATCTATAGTCAAAGAAATCCTCTAACAAGCTGATACAGTTTTACTTTGTACAAACTGGCATCATATAGAAATATTAATGAAAGATATTTTTTAAAAAATAGGGTTTAATTAAATAATTTCAATCAAATTAATCAATTATATATATTTATATTAACCTCACTCTTACAGTATTATGAAGGTGCCTATCCTTTAAATTGGAATATATTTTATATTCAAATTGTTATAACATAGTGATTATGACTTTGCTTTCTACACTTTCTATTTGTATGTAATACTGTCTCTGTCCATGCAAATTAAGGTATATAACCAGGTGAGTATCCATATATTCTATATTTTTAAGTCCTTTGATTTCAATTATCCATATCTTTGCTCTCTGATGCAGTAGCCAAAAGTCCCCTGTGATTATTGAGCAATTGAAATGTGACTGCTGTGAGTTAACAAGTGTTATAAGTGTAAAATAGCCATAAGATTTTGAAAAATTAATAGAAAAATGTAAACTACTTGATTAATAATTTTATATTGCTTAGATGTTAAAATTATAATACTTTGACCTAATAAGTTAAATATTAATAAAATGCATTATAAAAATTAGCTTTACTTTTATCTTTTTACTTTTCTTGATGAGACTACTGAAATATTTGAAATTACATATATGGTTCACATTATATTTAATATCACATTATATTTGACATTATATTTAACACATATTAGACATCAATTATTTGGCTAGCTTAATTAAAAGTAGTTTTTAAGAAATTTATTGAGATAAAGTAACCACTTTATCCCCTTACTTTGTGAGAATAAACACAACCTGAACTATTACTGTATTTCTTTCTAAAGCTAACATTTGACATAGAAAAAAATAATTGTATACATATATGCATATATTAAGTTTAGAATAATTCTAAAAGAACAAGCAGTTTAATCAAGATATTTTTATAATTGTAATATCCTGTCTAGTAGACAGTTCCCAGATTTTCACCCAGAATATTTTTTCCTAATTTCTAAATCTAATCTATCATTGTAACCAATACATACATAAGTGAAGGGGAAGGGTAATCTCTTCTCAAATTTGAATGGCAACAAATAAAGGCAGAAGAATTAGAAAATTACCATTTGTGATCCATCATAATAATAATTTATTCAGCTAAGAATCAATTATCAATGGATACTAAAATGAGTGGATAAAAATTAGCTAAGGACAAAGATATTTACATAGGTAGACTAAGTATATATACTGAGTGACAAAATACTTAGTCATTATAAAGGATAAAACAGTAATTTTACAATGGATAGTCATAAGAAAAGACCTGCTTAACTAAATTAACATCACTAATAATGGAACAAATCCACATTTTGCTATAATGAAATGAGAAAAACACAACTACTTCTGTGATATTCCTGTGCAAAACACAGAACCTGAATTTAATCACAAGCAAAGACCAGATAACCAAAAATGAGGAACACTCTACAAAAGAAGTGGCCTGTACTCTTCAAAATCATAAAAGTCATGAAAGATGAGGATTGTCTAGGAATTATTAAAAGAACTCAAGAGACATCATAATGATATGCAATGTGTGATTCTAAATTAGATCCTGAACAAGTAGTGCAATGGGTTAAATGTTTGTTCCCTCTTCCCCCCCAAAAATGTATATATTGGAATCCTAACCCCCAATATGATGGCATTAGAAGGTGGAGCCTTTGGGAGGTAATTAGGTCAGAAGTGTGGAGCCCTCATGAATGGAATTAGTGCCCTTATAGAAGAGACCCCAGAGAGCTCTCTATCTCTCTTCCTGACCCCTGAGGATGAGAAGATATTGCCAAATCTGCAACATGGAAAAGAGCCCTCACCAGAAACCAACCACACTGTGCTCTGACCTCTGACTTCCCAGCTTCCAGAAACGTTAGAAATAAATTTCTGTTGTTTTATAAGCTACCCAGTCTGTAGAACTTTGTTATAGCAGCCTAAACAAAAACAGCTATAAAAAATTTTTTTAAACAGAGTCCTTATCTTTTGGCAAATACTTATTAAACATGCAAAGTAATAGATAAAATGGCAACTTACTCTCGGTTCAGAAAAAATTACATATATATTTACATACACACATGCACACATACAGAGAGAGAGAGAAACAGAATAAGGGAAATATGGCAAAATGTTAACATTTGACATTTTAGCTAGGTGAATTCGTTGTTCTATACTTGCACCTTATCTCTAAGTCTAATATTTTACAATAAAAGTTTTTAAAAATCTTAAGGGACATTCAAGGTAAATCTTGGGAAAGTGCAGGTCATTCTTTGTGTGAGATAGGAGAGGAGCTATTGATGGGCAGGAAGCAACTAATGGTATATAAATATTCTGAAAAGTATTAGAGCCACTGATTTCCTTTGCTTAAATCCCTGCAATGCCCTCAGGTACCTTCTTGCCTGATCATATGCAAAGGTGAAAAAAAGCTGCTTTTAAAATGCTTTTACTTGAGTTAAAAAAGTAGAAAAGTCCTACTGAGTTTTCCTCTTTGATTAGCCTCAGGCAGTTCAAGAGAGAAGAGCCATTTCCAAGGCAAATAGTGAGCACTACAGCTCTCCAAACTTTCTCACTGTCACCACCTGTGGCATGCATGGTATTGGCACAAAAATAGAGACATAGACCAATAGCACAGAACAGAAAACCCATATATAAAGCCATCCACAGACAGCCAACTGATCTTCAATAAAGCAGACAACAATGTACAGTAGGGAAAAGAAGCCCTATTCAATAAATGGTGCTGGAAAAATTCGATAGCCACATGCAGAAGCATGAAACAGGATCCCTCTCTCACTGCTCACCAAAATTAATTCAAGATGGATAAAGGACTTAAGACATGAAACCATAATAATTACAGAAGAAAATGTGGGAAAAAATTCTTCTAGGTATTGGCTGTGGCGAGAATTTATGAAGAAGACCCCAATGGCAATCACAGCAACAACAAAAATAAATAAATGGCACTTGATTAAGTTAAAAAGCTTCTGTACAGTTAAGAAAATAATTAACAGAGCAAACACCATACAGAATGGGAGAAAATATTTACAGGGTATACATCCAATAAAGGACTAATAATAATAATCTACAAAGAACTCAAGCAAATCAGCAAGAAAAAAATCAAATAACCACATTAAAAAGTGGGCAAAGGACATGAGCAGAAGCTTTTTAAAAGATAGACAAATAGCCAATAAATATATGAAAAAATGCTCAATGTCACCAAGTATCAGGGAAATGCAAATCAAAACCATAATGAGATAACCCCTTACCTCAGTCAGAATTTTATTAAAAAGTCCCAAAACAGTAGATGCTGGCATGAATGGAGAGAGAAAAGAATGCTTATACACTGGTGGTGGGACTGCAAACACATACAACCTCTATAGAAAACAGTATGAAGATTCCTCAAAGAATTAAAAGTTGATCTACCATTTGATCCAGCAATCTCACTACTGGGTATTTACCCAAAGGAAAGGAAGTTATTTTATCAAAAAGACACATGCACTTGAATGTTTATCGAAGCACAATTCACAATTACAAAGAAGTGGAATCAACCCAAATGCTCATTAATTTATGAGTGGATTAACAAAATGTGGTATATGTATAACATGGAATACTACTCAGCCATGAAGAAGGATGAGTTAATGTCTTTTGTAAAAATATGGATGTTACTAGAGACAATTATCCTAACCGAAGTATCTAAAGAATGGAAAAACAACCACATGTACTCACTATTAAATTGGAACTAATTGGTGAGCAGACATATTCAAGTAAAACTCAATGGAAAGCAAGAAGGGGAAGGCGGGGGTAGGGGATGAGCAGAAACCTACCTAATGGGTACAATGAACACTATCTGGGTGACAGACACACTTATAACCATGAATCAAGCATTATAAAAGCAATCTATGTAACCAAAAGATTTGTATCCACATAATACTTTGAAATAAAAAAAGAAGGTTTAATAAAAGAACTAAAACCAGGGGGGAAAACCCTGTAATTTTAAGAGCTTTTCCACACCCTTCTTTTGCCTCATCTTTCAAACAGGTTTGGAGGAATGAAAAAATGTATAAGTGTTCTTGGGAAATTGTCTTTTACTTACCCCTATTTCTCTCTAACTATTTTACCTTTTCTAAACATCCCTTCATGCTGAAAGTCATGCAACCTTAAACCAAGTACCCATCTGTTTTAACTCTACCTTTAGAACAATCTTTCTTTTGTGATGATTTCATCACCATAAAATAAAATCTGGAAGCAGAACAGAAAATAAACTAATAAGCACAATAAAGTTATCAAGACAACCCCATTAGGCCTTTTATAAATACCATTACTTAAAACCAATGACAATTTTCTATGTACCTTATCAAAGATAATTCATTCTTTTGTTATTAAATATTTTCTTCAAAATGTTGCTCAATTTGCAGTATTAAGACAAAAGAAAATTAGGAAAATTTCTTAGATGTATGTTTAATTCTAATAAAACAATAGCAAAAAGATATCCATAAATGATTCTAAATTAGATACTAGAAAATTCTGGATCTAGAAATAATTCTAAAATAGATAATAAAAGCACTATGAGGATCGTTTTGACATTATCTAGCCTTGTGACACTAGAAGAATCATTTTAACTCTGAGCCTCCAACATAAAATAGAAAAGTGGAAAGGGATTTAATGTTTTGATTCATTAGTCTATATGTAATTTGAATACAATGGTCTAATTCTAATTTATACTTTTAAGGTTCCAAATACTTTAAATGATAAATTCCAAACAGATTTTACAAGACCTCTTTCCTGAATTTTCCTATTCAAAAAATGACTAATTATCAAACTATTTTTAGTGACACAAATAGAATTTTATAATATTATCTATGCCTAAAGTATAATAGAAAAAATTGCAGATGACTTACAGTTCAGTTCTGGAGGTACAGTATTCCCAGTGACCTATTTACTAAACAAAACTCTGCTATTGTGGTGTTCTCTGTACTGCACAGAAGACTATAAACATACAGAAAATGTCCTTCATTTCTAATTCATTTGAATCACCTTTTTCTCACCTTTATTCAATAGGGAAAAACAAAACTCTAAATCTCTTTAGTAATAATATTATTCCTTAGTAGATGCAAAAATAGTTTTGACTTTTACCCCATCAAGGACAGGAACAAATGAATGTTACAGAATAAAAAGAGATTGCCCATACTATGTAGGTTCTTCTTAAAATTAAAATAATAAAAATTAAAACATTAAACAGAAAGAAATAGGGTTTCATTTTCAAACAGAGGGATTTCCTATTGTAAGGGTTTTTTTTTTTAAATGAGGATTTTATTTTGAGATAATTGTAGATTCACATGCAGTTATATAGAGCTAGTATACGTGCAGCCCTCACACCCGCCCCTCCCCCCCCAGAAAACTTGTCTTCCTGAAACAGGTCCCTGGTGCCAAAAAGACTGAGGACCACTGTGGTATACCCTTTACCAAATTTTCCCCAAAAGTAACATTTTGAAAAACTATAATGCAATATGACATACAAAATATCAACATTAATATAGTCAAGGTATGTAACATTTCTATCACCACCTGATCCTTCATGTTACCCTTTTGCAGCCACATTCAATTTTCTGCCTCCTTAAAAATTGGCAAACGCTAACTTGCTCTCTATTCTATTATTTTGTTATTTCAAGAATGCTATACAAATATTTTTCTTACTCAGCAACATTCTCTGGCCTGTGTCAATTGTTTATTACTTTTTGCTGCTAAGTACTATTCCATAGCACAGGTGTACTACTTTGTTACTCACCCTCTGAAGGACAATCGATATTGTTTCCAGTATTTTATGATTAGAAATAAAGCTAAAATAAATACTTGTGTACAGTAGTTTGTGTGAACAAAAGTCTTCATTTCTCTAGGATAAATGCCTAGAAGTGCAACTGGTGTACTGTACGGTCGTTTCATGTTTTGTTATATAAGAAGCTAACAAACTCTTTTACAGAATATTTTACATTAACAACAGCAATGTATGAGTGATCCAGTTTATGTGCCTCAGTGTCAGCATTTGGTATTGTCACTGTGTTTTATATAAATGTATAGATATATCTTACTGTCATTTCAATATGCATTTGAAATGGTTAATGATGTTGAACATCCTTTCCTGTGCTTATTGGCCATCCATATATCCTTTCTGGTATAATTTCTCTACATGCCTTTTGCTTACTTTCCATTTGGACTTTTTTTTTAACTCTTGCATTTTGAGTATTCTTTATTTTAGATGATAATGGTTTTTTGGATATGTGGTTTGTAAATATTTTTGCCCACTCTTTAGCTCATCTTTTCATGGTCTGAAAAGGATATTTTTTATTTCAGTTAAGCACAATTTATCACTTTTTATGCTTATGGATTATTCTTTTGATATCATATCTAGGAACTCTATGCCTAAACCTAGATTCTGAAGATTTTCTCCTACTGTTTTTATAACAGTTTTATAGACTTACATTTTACATTTAAGCCCTGGATCCATCTTGAGTTTTTTTGTTTGTTTGTTTGTTTGTTTGTTTGTTTGTTTTAACCATGATGCTCAATTGTTCTAGCACAATTTGTTGGAAAAACTATCTCTCCTCCATTTAATTGTCTTTATATTTTTGTCAAAAATCAGTTGGACATATATGTATGGTATATGTCTGGATTCTCTTTCATTGAATAGACATTAAATGTGTCCATACTTAACACCAATACCAGAGTCTTGATTAATACATGTCTTTGTCCATTTTGCATTGCTATGAGAGAATGCCTGATAATGGATAATTTATAAAAAGAATAGATTTACTTGGCTCAATGTTCTGCAGGCTGTACAAGAAGCATGGCACCAGTAACTGCTTTTAGCGAGGGCTTCCAATCAAGGAAGCTTGTATTCAAAGCAGAAGGCAAAGGGGTAGTAGATGTGACACATGGTGAGAGAAGCAAGAGAGAGAGGATAGCCTTTTCAACAATCCTCCTACCTCGGCCTCCCAAAGTGCTAGGATTACAGGTGTGAGCCACTGTGCCCAGATGATTGTCTCAATTTAAACAGATAATGATTGCAGCCTCTTCAAGTTGGTTCTTGAGTCTTTTGACATACTAGTAATAGTTTTCTTGCATTTTTGTATGACAAGTTGTTTCAAGTTCAGTTTGTGTATTTCCTATATTAAGTCTGTAAGTAGACCTGTGCCCATAGAGCTCTAGTTTCTTTTCTGTTTTATTTGTTACTAGTTTTCCAATAAAAAAAAATCTATCCCCAAATAATAGGGACATTACAATGCAGCATACAGATATTAAAATGATAGAAGATATTATAAACAACTTTATGCCAATAAATTATAAAATTTAGATGAACAAATTCTCTGAAAAATACATCAAAACTGCATAAGAAACATTAGAAAAAGTCTAAATACTACTGTTATAACAAAAGTATTGAGTATAATTTTAATGCTTCCAACAAAGAAAACTTCTGACACTATGACTTCATGAGTGAAATTTTTTCACCATTTAAATAAGAAATCATAACATTCTTCCCCAAAATCTTTCAGGGAATAGGATAAAAAGGGGCATACTTTTCAAATCATTTTTTGTAGGCAGCATAAAATTGATGGCCAAATTTGACAAGAACATTTTAATATATAAAAAGTAAAGGAAAATCTCTCTCATGAATTTAAATGGAAAAGTTAAGAAAGCAATCACGAAATCAAGTTCTGCAATATCTTATAATCATAATATATCACAACTAAATGTCATAAGATTTGGTAAATTCCACAACCACTCATGATTTTTAAAAATCTTTACTCTGATAAAGGCTATCTAAAAAACCTACTGCAAATCTTATTCTTAAAGTGAAATATTGAAAACTTTCTTTAGATATCAGGAATTATATAAGAATATCCACTGTCTCCACTTCTGTGCAATATTGAACTCAAGATGCTAGCTAGTGTAGTAGGACAAGAAAAAATTTATTAAAAGTTTAATAATTTGTGGGATAAAAACACATAACCTTTTTAAAAATAGTCAGTCTCTACTGAGTCAGCAGCAACCAATTCCCAGACAGTATGTCAGTGATCTCTGTTAGTAAAATTTTTGTTCTTCAGTCTGTGCAAGGTGGATCAAGTTATATCACAGTCTGTGTATCTCAATTTAAAGAAAGCTTAATTCAACACTCTTCATGAGTGACTTAGCAGATTGTTCCTCAGGTCCCCTGCTCTGTTATGTCCAGGGTGTCTAGCTGAGCTTTCATGATAAACAATTTCTACAGAACCAGGATTTAAGGCAGCCAAGAATCTTAGTATAGATCTGACCATGTTTCTATAGGTTTTCTTTCAAGCAACATGTACACATTGCTCAAAAACATGTAGCCATATTTCCCACGTTTTGAAAAAACTAAACTTTTCTTTAAAAAAAATATGTGCTACACACACACACACACACAAATGGTGATTAGCTGTGGCAATAGATTTGTTAATTAATTTGATTGTAATAATCATTTTACAATGTGTGTGTATATATATATATATCAAATCATCACATTGTACAACTTGAGTATATACAATTTTTTTATTTATCAGCTATACCTCAATAAAGATAAAAAGAAAAATCTAATGTGCTAAACAAGTTTACATTCACATGCCTATGACACTACTTAAGAACATGTTTACAATTTAACAAGATAGGGTGAAACACTGTCAAAAAATTTCACTTTTTTGGGAAATGGAATGGGGCATCCTTTAAAAATTCTTACACAAATTATATCACAATTCCATTTACAATAGTATCAATTACCATCAAATACCTAGAAACAAATCTAATGAAAATGTACAAAATCTCCACACCAGTAAGTTAAAAATTATTAGTCGGACAAATAAGACAAACATAGAAAGACATATTGCATCCTTATGGACCGAAAGTCTCAATATGGTAAAGATATCGATTCTTCCAAAATTGATATAAATATTAAGTGCAGTCAGAATCAAAATCTTATCAGGAATTGATTAGAAATTGTCAAACTAACACTAAATTAGACAAAAGTAACAAATAAAATATTAAGATGAATAGAATTGGAGGATTTAACTATCATATATAACTACCATTAGCATTCTCTTAGTTAGTTTGGGCTGCTGTAACAAAACTATGTGTACTGGGTGGTTTAAACAAGAAACAATTATTTCTCACATTTCTGGAGGCTGAGAAGTCCAAGATCAAGGCACCTGCAGATCTGGTGTGTGGTGAGAGACTGCTTCTGGTTTGCAGAAAGCCTCCTATTCACTGTATCCTCATGTGGTCAAGGTTAGAGAGAAAGGAATCAAGCTCTCTCATGTCCATTCATATAAGGCATTAATCCCATCATGAGGGCTCCACCCTCATGACCTAATCACCTCCCAAAGTCTCCAGCTCCAAATATCATCATATTGGGAATTAGAGTTTCAACATATGAATTTTGAGGGGATACAATCATTCAGTACAGTAAGCATTTATGAAACTTGCTTAATCAATAACTGGATGTTTCAGAATATTAAAAAATAATGTTTAAGTATGTTTTATGTGATAATATTAGGTTGGTGCAAAAGTAATTGTGATTATGGATCATGAATTTTAATTCATTAAAACTAAGCTCAAACACATCATTATTAATCAAAATAGGAACCGTTACAATCAACATATTTTTGCCAACAAGAAATAAGTTTGTTTATTTCTGTGGCATAAAAATCTGTGCTTTGGGATTCCACAAACTCTTGGAAAGCATTTTCTGCATCCTGCTGGTTGTGGAAATGTTTTCCCTGCAAAAAGTTGTCGAGATGTTTGAAGAAGTGATAGTCAGCTGGCAAGAGGTCAGGTAAATATAGCAGATGAAGCAAAATTTCATAGCCCAATTCGTTTCAACTTTTGAAGAGTTAGTTGTGCAACGTGCTGGCACGTTGTCGTGGAGAAGAATTTGGCCCTTTCTGTTGACCAATGCCAGGTGAAGGCACTGCAGTTTTCAGTGCATCTCATCAATTTGCTGAGCATACTTCTCAGATGTAATGGTTTCACCAGGACCAAGGAAGCTGTAATGGATCAGAACAGCAGCAGACCAGAGCAGCAACCATGACCTTTTTTTTTTTTTTTTTTTTTCCCCCGGTGCTGGTTTGACTTTGTGAAATGCTTTGGAGCTTCTTCTCGGTTCAATTGCTGAGCTGACCATTGCTGATTGTTGTATAAAAACCACTTTCGTCACACATCACAATCTGATTGAGAAATGGATCATTGTTATCGCATACGAGAAGACACTTCAAAATGACGATTTTTTTTTAACTCTCAAACAAGAAAATCACTTGAATTTACTTTTTGTCTAGCATCATTTCCAGAGTCTAAAATAAATATAAGATAAACAGCAAGTAATAAGTCATTAGCAAAAAAAAATCTAAAATGCGCATTAAAATGATGTATAACATAACCATATTTATTTAAGAATGTATTCCAGTATCAAATGGCAAATTTCAACAATGCTAATTAGTTTTGCACCAATCTAATATTATTATATCCATGTTTAAAAGATTTAAATCGTTTTCTCTTATCGATATATTTCAAAATTAACCTGTATAGAGAAGCTGGGTAATGGTATATAAGAGTTCATTATATTATTTTCTCTGTTTTTAATATTTTCTCTGTTCATTATATTATTTTCTCTATTTTCTCTGTTTCTTTATGCTTGAAATTTTTATTCTAAAACTTGAATGATAAAGAAATAAAGTACTATCTAGATTGAAAGTATGTTAATTAAAGTCCAACATACTTTACTTGACATTCAATGAATAATAATTAAATTAAATTACTTGAGTTGATTCCATATCTTTGTGATTGTGAATTCCGCTGCAACAAATATTCATGTGCAAGTGTCTTTTTGAAAAAAATGACTTTTTTGCCTTTGAGTAAATACCCAGTAGTGGGATTGCTGGATCATATGGTAGGTCTACTGTTAGTCCTCTGAGTAATCTCCATAGTATTTTCCATAGAGGTTGCACTAATTTGTGTTCTTTTCTCTCCACATCCATACCAGCATCTGTTGTTTTAGGACTTTTGGATAAAAGCCATTCTCATTAGGGTTAGGTGATATCTCACTGTGGTTTTGATTTGTGTTTCCCTGATGATTAGAGATGTTGAGAATTTTTTCATATGTTTATTGGACATTAGTCTATCTTCTTTTGAAAAGCTTCAGTTCATTTCTTTTGCCCACTTTTTTTTTTTTTTATTTTGGCATACTATGGGGGTACAGATGTCAAGGTTTCAATAAATGCCCATTTCCCCCCCTCCCCCCAAAAGTCTGAGTCTCCATCATGACCATCCCCCAGATGGTGCACATCTCACTCATTATGCATGTATATACCCGCCCCCCTCCCCCCTCCCACCTCCCCAATACCCTATTACTGTAGCACCTGTGTGTCCACTTAGGTGCTGGGTATTTTTTTTATTTTTTCTTGCTGATTTGCTAGAGCATTAAGCTTGCAAAGATGTTTAAAAATAAGTTTAAAATTCATAAGCCTGGTACTTCAAAATATGTAATACCAGCAATGAGATATAAATTCTTGGTTTTTACACAAAATTTCTCTTGTTCTTTGGTTTAATTTATTTTGCTATAATTTCTGTGGGTGGTGAAAGTTAGTATGACAACATAGCTAAGATGTAAAATGGAATCTGCTTTTGGTTTCTTTCCTTATTAAAGTTTCATAGTAATGGCCTGTCATCTTAAAATGTATACTTAAAACTGTCATATTATAGTTTTGAACTTTGGATAAACTCATATTTTGGACATTTTATTACTTATTTATTTTTCTCCTGCCCTTCCAAAATAACAAATCTCCTATAAGCGTATGTAGGGACTTTGAAAGAAGTGTATATGAGGAACTATGCAGGTATCTTAGCAATCAAGTAATTCAAAGACTTCATTTTGCACATAAAATCATTTAGTTCTCATAGAAGATATGTATGCAATAGTTTGCACAATAACCTCTCCCTGAGACTTACTGGGAATTATTAATACATTTCACCCATCCCATCCATATGAATTTTACTTTCACATTCTTAAATTATTCAATATTACCTCTGGCCACAGTTGATTGTTCCCAAATTTGGTATCTCTCCAAGATTGTTAGATTTGAATAATCTCTAAATTATAATACTGTTAGTCGCTGTGTTTTTAATCACTTAGGAAAAAAACATTGTTGGAAACAAAAAGGAAAGCTGAAGCAAAGACTCCATAAGGACTCAGGTCTTTGACCACTGAGTTCCTGAACCTGGGTCCAATGCATGATACCCAATATCCTTCAAATAAATTTCTTCTTATGCGTTAGCTAATTTAAGATTAGCATATGATGTTGCAACAAAAAGAACCCTAATTAACACAGTGCTATGAAGGTTTAGCGACTTACTTAACTCTTCAAAACCAATTAGAAAGTTCCAGAAACCAATTAGAAAGAATCCAGATATTCTTCTAACCCAATAGTAGGCACTAATAAATTTTTGTTGAAATCAAATGAGCTATAATATATCATGATTTTTAGAAATATGTTGATACTTTTCATATATATACACAAATGACTATTATATAGAAGTTTTAACAAATGAGATAAGACATATTTGCAATTTTTAACACACTTGGGCAGTTCTTATATTGGAAATGACATTATGTTAGAATTGCTTTAAATTATTGCAACACAAAAAAGTCAGCAGGAGGCAAGATACAAAACTAAATTTAAATGCTGATTGCTAACATGAGACATGGTTAAACAGATTCATTGTACTATTCTCTCTTATTTTGTGCATATTGGAAATTTTTTATTAAAAAATTATAAGAAAAAGTATAACATAATATCTGCCACATTATAAGTTCTCATTAAAAACTGGCTATCCTTGTCCCTCATGGCCCAAGTTGGGGGAAAAACAGGGAGAAATGAGGATAGCCAATAGAGGTGGGGACCATATTTAATAAATCTGAGTACACTTACTTTCTGAATTTTTAGTGATAGAATGAATTTTAGACTTCAGATCTCTTAATAGCTAGTTCCAAATTCTACCTACTTTTTCCTTCTCATTCACCATTTGGTCATTTCACCATTTGACAATTTCTATGATGCATTTTTATTGCATTTTATTGCAATCTCACTTTTTGACTCATACTTTTATAGGTATAGGAAATGAAAACATTTTGTTTATAAAAATAGGATTTTTAACATTTCTACTTGGTATAATTGTAACTTATTACAAACCAATAAGTTTATTGGTTTTTTTTCTAAAGTTTTATCAGAGCTAAATTTATATGAAACTGGGAAAATTCTCAAACTGTATTCACTGGAGAAAAAGAATGTATATCTACATATGCACTATGCTTTCTTTTTTCTTCAGTATTGTGTTTTCCTAAAAAAAAAAAAACAAAAAAAAACAACAAAAAAAAAAACGAAAGAAAAATTCCAAATGCTAACACCAGCTATCACTCTAGAATGCTACACTGTACAATTTGAGGGGCCATTATTTATATTATATGGTGCTGGACTGGATATTAGAACTACATTGATTTCTCTTTACTTCTGTATTATTATCTATACACATGTTCTTAAGTATACAGGTATTGCTTTTATAATTAGAAAAAATTATAAAATTTTAAGTGAACATTTTTACAATATACTTCTTAGAAATAATATTCTAATCTGAGTAGCAAAATGATTTTTGTTGGGATGGAAAATCACCTAAACAGAGCTGAAATGAGATAGAAACCAGCACAGAAAGAATAGAAAGATATTTCTTTTCTCAAATATAAAGGAGATGAAATTCAATGGAGGACCATAAACATGAGCATTTAAATGCAATTGAAAAATTTCTCAAATGCCCATGAGTACATAAAGGGCCTGGCCAGGCCACTGTGAGTTTGCCTTGCTCAGGACTGTGCTAATGTTGTTTTCACCTAAACTTATGATTTTTCCCTCTAACTTTGGCTTATCCCCAAGTTTGGAGAGAAATTAGGAAGAAAATGGCACCAACTCAGCAAATGTGACCAACATCCATGTAATTTCACAAGCCGGAAACTTAGGAATCATTCTTGACAACACCCTTTTCATCATCAAATCTTCCACCAAAGCCTACAGATTTTATTTCCTTTATAACTATTTCATGAATCTATCTCTTACCATCATCACCTACTACTATTCTAAGCTATACCATTGTCATCCCTTGCCTGACCCACTGACATCCACCAACTAGTCTTCCTGCATTCACTTCAGCCCTCCTCTATTCTGCAACTAAGATAATAGTTCAAGCAGAAATCTGATCTTGTCACCTTCTCATCTTAATACCTTTCATTGTTGTCATAATAAAGACCAAGTCCTTAATATAAAAGCTCTGTATAGTCAAATGTTGAAGTGATAAAAAAAAAGATACGGACAATTTTATATAAAATTATCTTATTTACTTTATATAAAAACATCTCATCTACAAAACTCTCTCAAAAACTACACATACACACAAACATGTGGAGGGGTGTGCGTGTGTGCATGTATGAACTCAGGGAACTGTGCACATGTGTATGTTTATCTCAAGAGCACATAAAAACATGTGAAAATCTATTTGTTATTTAGAGTGGGGACAAGGTAAAAGGTAAATGAAAGAATTGATTGAAAAGGAAATAGAGAAATAGAAAAAAATAAGAAATAAGAAACTCATACTTTTAAAAACAACATTTAGGCAGGGCACAGTGGCTCACGCCTCTAATCCTAGCACTATGGGAGGCCGAGGTAGAATGATCGCTCAAGGTCAGGAGTTCACAATCACCCTCAGCAAGAGCAAGACCTCGTCCTTACTAAAAAAAAAAAAAAATAGAAATAAATTAATTGGCCAATTAAAAATATATAGAAAAAATTAGCCGAGCATGGTGGCGCATGCCTCTAGTCCCAGCTACTCGGGAGGCTGAGGCAGCAGGAATGCTTGAGCCCAGGAGTTTGAGGTTGCCGTGAGCTAGGCTGACGCCATGGCACTCACTCTAGCCTGGGCAACAAAGCAAGATTTTGTCCCCCCCAAAAAATAAATAAATAAATAAATAAAAACAACATTTATATATGAATCCACTTATAAAAATTTATACATGAGTCTATATATTAAGATAGACTAGCAGAAGGACAATCACTAAATTGTTAACAGTGGTGGATGTTTGATGATTGGATTTTACTAATTTTTACTATCTTTATATACTTAATTGGTTCTTTTTTTACAGTTAATCTTCGGTACACTTACAGTTAAAAATTTTTGCATTATTATTATTTTCAAAAAATAGAGTACACAGACTCTGGAATCAGAATGTCTGGGTTCTTACCCCACTTCACTGTGTGGTATTGGACAAATTACTGAATCTGGGAGAGTACTGAATCTACTTGTGACACAGTTTCCCCTTTGGTAAAATGTAAATAGTAAATGGTATCATGAACATGGGGTCAGCAAGACAACTGAATGAAATAATCTTTGTATATCTCATTACTGAATATTGAAGTGATCAATAAATATTACCTATTTTTAATATTATCACAAGATGGAAAAGAATTTTGGATAAGTGAGAAAGCCCAACAGAGGTGGTCACATATGTTGAGATGCTGGTACTTGCCAGGAAGAAGGTAGAATTTAGCTATACAGAATGGTCTTCATGATTGTATTAGATTTCTGTTGCTGCATAACAAATTACTACAGTGACTTAAAACAAAACCCATTTATTATCTCACTGCTCTATAAATCAAAACTTTAACACAACATGGATGAGCTCTGCTCAGGGTCTCAAATCGAGGCTAAAATCAAGGTTTCAACTGAGCTACATGTTCATTTAGGGCTTGGGGTTCTCTTCCAAGCTCCTGTCGTTATAGCAAGATTCAGTTTGTTGCAGTAGTAGGCACTCTTTGACAGCGCCCATTTAAATATTTTCTAGTAATATTCCCATTCAAACTCTTGATAACATGTGAATCTTCATGTGGAAACGGAGTTTGTAAATACGCCTAATTTTTCTCTTGATACTTCTATTCTCCTTACTCTGTCTCTTCCACTGGTTGAACCCTACTTATCTAGGAAGGTTTTCCTAATAAAATTTCCTCCTAACTCAGGCTCAGCTATATACCACTCCCCAATTCTCATACCAATCTATGTCCACCTCCATCATTAGACTTACCACATTGTACTTACTTGTTTATAAGTTTTACTTTTAAAGTATTCTTGTTTATCTTTATTCCCCAAGCATATGGCACAGTACTGGGAATCTAACAGGTATACAACAAATTTTGTATTAGTGATTGAATATATAAATGAATGTATGATGGGTTCGGCTACATTTATCAAACCAAATACCTATTACAGGCAATGTATCAGAGGAATATCAAGCCACAGAAGACAGTAGCAACCTGGAGTATCTTCTTTTATGATAGCAAGGTCACAGCATTATTTTTATTTTAAAAGAAACATGGGTAGATTACAAAGTAAATTATAAAATGCATAAATATATTAAAATTATAATCTTAGAATTCAAGTTAAGTTATTTCACTCTGTACCCCATTACTCTGTCCATAAAAGCATGCAGAGAAAAAGTTTGGAAGCCCTGTTGAAGCTTATGCCAAGGTTGACGTTTTTCACCTTACTCTAGCTACACCTGTCTACTTCCACCTCAATTAGTACTTGGCTGTGGCACTAAGCCAGCTATCCCTAGGGGCAAGCATAAACCAGTTTGAGAAGTTTGAGTTGGTTATCTTAGCTTAATGGCTAGACTCTAAAAATAACATAATCTCAGGTAAAGAAGAAGATTGAGTTTCTGTATGTTTAAGGATAGAGTCAAATCTAAAATATGTTGGGTTTGCCTAGTTAATGCCACTTGGTGAGTCCTCTTCATGGCTATAGCCAAAATATTCTGATTCCTCAAACTTTGACTGATTCCTCAAACTCTGATTCCTTAAACTCTGATTCCTCAAAGTATATTTCTCGTATGCTTTATTTTGTAGATTTATGGCATCCAAAATCCATATCTACTACAGGATGCTTATTACTATGGGAGGGGGGAAGATTTCATATCTCCACATCCATGATATATGAAAATCCATTCACTCATCGACTAAATATTTATTGATAAACATATTATGTGCTAGGTGGTTGAGACACTGAAGATGCAGCAGTGAACAAAACAATGATTCTGCTCCCATGGAGTTTGCAGGTGAATTAGAGAGACAGGCAAGACACAAGTAAATATGCACCATGTCAGGACACAGGGTAAAGAGCAAGAGGCAGTCAAGGACAAAGTTCTCTGATTAGGTGACATCAGTGCAGGAATCTCTAACTTCTAACTTGAAGGTTTGGCTTTATTTTGTTCTTTTTCATTTAAAAGTCTACAGTTATCTTCTCTTCCTTTTCTTCCTCTTCCTTCTTCTTACTTCTGAGTAACTAATAAGAAGACCATTGAGAAGATTGGCTCATTGGAAGTTAACTGCAGAAGGTATACCTACAGGACTTTGGCATCCTGTCTATGTGTGTTAGCATAATCAAATCATGTGTTAAATCTAAGACAAATACACAGGCTATTAATATATGGCAAGCAGGTTCACTTACGGTTTGAGATCTAACTTAATTATTCCTTAAGAACATACAATTTGCTAAGCTTAAAAGCTGTTGTGCTATTCTTTCTAAAGCTGTGTTTTCATAGTAATTCTATAAGTCTTGGTAACTTTAGGCAGGAAGCTTGTTGTGGTATTTTTCTTTTTTCCTTTACACTTGTGAAGGTGACTGTCTGCCTTTGGCAAACTTTATTCTTATTAGTCTTTCTAGCCTGCTTAATGAGCATCATCTTTTACCTTTGGCTTCTATAGCTCAGATACTTTATTCTGAGAGTACTGTTTCCATGCAAAAATGATACACTGTAATTACAATTATAGCAATATAATCACAATTATATGAAAATAAACCTAAATGAATATTTATCACAGAGAATATGAGAATAGGATGTTATTTACTCAGCTTTGATTTCAACTTTTTGTATATGAATTGTATTTTGGTAATAAGTTCTATGGTAATGCCTTATTTCCAAAATGCCAATTTGGAATTTTCTAATTTTTCTCTTTCTGAAAATTGATAATGATTACTAACCTGATAATTAATTAATAAAAGTTGATTTCCACATCCTAAGAATGACATTTAATAAAATGGAATCAACTGTTTTCTGAACCAGTCACTAAAGAAATGAAAATCAAAAATAGAAGTATTATGGCCTTAACTATAATAGGTCTGTCTGATTGTTTTTTCCCAAAGGGCTTTAGATTGGATTAGGACATCTAAATTCAATCAAAGCTGGTTGCTCGAGACACGGAACTTCACAGACCTTGATGGGAAAGGGAAAAAAAACTATAAAAAATTGTAGCCGATAGGCAATACTAATTGTGGATGCTTCTCTTCAAAGATGTATCTGAAATTTAAGATCCTTAAGGTAGTATGATGTAGTTTCAAAATATTTTAAACATTTTTAAAAATCACCTAAAAGAGAAATATTAAGTATAGCCTCATATTTGAAACAGCAGCGCCACCTTGTGACAAAGATATTTCAATATAATTTTGTTCCATATTTCTTTATTATTAATCGACTCTATTGACCTAGAACATATAAAAATATCAAGAATAAAATAATAAACTTTGATCTTTAGGTCATTTTAAAATTATATATTGAAGGAAAATATGTCAAGTGTGGTTTGCTTACTAATCATTAGACTAACAATCATTAACATTTTAAGCAACCACTATATTTAAAACACTTTTCTAGGTCTTAAAGAAATTTGTAAAAGAAATAGTCATCAATTTTGCCCATTGCTCCTGAGAAATTTATAAGCAAATAGAAATACTGACAAAACCAGGCTCAATGAACAAACATTTGGCAAATAAACCAAATAGCTAAATAGCAGAGTATGGCACTTTTCAGAACACCTCAAACTAGGAAAGTATTCTAAAGAAAATAAAGCATTTATATTCTCTCATAATTCTCCACTCAGAATGGTAGAAATATTTAGCAGAGGCTGGTTAGGGAAGACATTCCCTTCATAGTATCTAACGTTTTTGTTTTTACTCTATATTCCCACTCTACTTTTCAGAGATTAAAGATGTAAAATTTTCTTAGAAAACTTAAATTGCTATAAAAAAAAAACATGAAAAGGACAGACACAGTGGGATTCTTTTTGTGTTGGGGCCTATACTAATGATCACTTTAAAAAACATTTTAATATTTTCCAATGTTTTGATTTTTTTTCTCCAGGATGCAGATGCTGTTGTTACAGGAAAAATTTTAATTTATTGAATAATTAACTTATATAACATAATGTATAATGATCTGGAAACTATCATAGGGTTTGGTACAGATGATTCAATTGAAGCCAATAGTTAATATTGAATACCTACTAGACAATAAATGAAATTACAAGTATATTTATCTTATTGATGTTCAAGTTACTTGGACAAAACTCTGGCTAATAGCAAGAAAAGTTTCCCAATCCCCTTCCTTAAAATACAGCTCTAAAACTCTCCTGTCTGTGAGACAAGGCTAGACTAGACTATCAGCTGGACTTCAGAGCTCTAATTTTGTAGCACCAAAGAAAGAGAGGAAAAGGAAGCAACACCAATAAAAATCATAACTAATTTTTTCTTCTTCCTCAACAAACAGTACTGTAATTTAATCTCTTTCTGTAATACCTAATTTGGTAATCAAACCATTGTTATAAAGCAATTAACAAGTTTCAAAGGGTATGAAATTCAGACAAAAAGCTTTCTTTTACTTTTGTCTTGAAATTTTACGTTTCTTGAAAAGTAAGCATCTTCTTGTTTTCTGTGACCCTGTGTAGGCCTAACAATAATAAATATTCATTTGAATTAAATTTTTAATTCTTTCATCAGTGTTCTTAATGCCAGTATATTTCAAATTTCTTGGAGTTCTTTTATCATACTGGTGATAGAAATTCTGCTATCATTAGCCCTGAAGAAACCTGGAACTTATGCTTTATAGCATATGAGTATTTTTCAGACATTGAGTTATTTTATGATTCATTCTTAGTTATAATTTTAAAATAATCTAAGAGGACATTTTCCCCCTCAAGACTGCTAAATGTGAATACCTTCCCTAAATCCACTGGTATTTTAAAATGGAAAATTAAAGAGAAGTATGTTTTACCCCCAGGCTAGATTAAGTGGAAATGAGAGAGACTGAAGAAGAAATTCCTCATTACATAGGTTGTGAGAAGACAGAACATTTTCCCCTGGAAATTTGTACATTGATGAGCCACTTTCCATCTCAATGATGAAAGACAGTTATAAGCCAGAAGCAGAAAAGAGAAAAAAATCTGCAAACTAAGAAGACAGTAAAAATAAACCTGGAGGGTAAAAAAATAGGAATGGTTATTAACCAATTCAATTTGGATTTCCCCATAGTTTGTTTTTCATTTGTTTGTTTTTAATAGTTTTCACTTATATCAGACAATGTACTATATTTATTCAATATCTAGCATTATTTGTGTCAATATAAAAATTCAAATGTAAAAAGACAATGTTTAAAATGCAGAAGTTCAAAGTCAAAATGAAATCATGGCTTATTTATATGTGTTTTAAGAAAAGAAGTAGAGAAATATTTACTCAGCAGTTCAAAATTAACAAAGATTTTAGGTTTCTATTTCAAATTCTAGCCATAAAAAATCAGACATGTAATGTGAACTCACTAAATATGCTTTCAAGATGAAAATGATACCAAATGTAGCAACAGAAAGACATAAAATTAGAAAGAAACATATAACAATATGCTTTAGTTTTGCATCTTTTTGTTTGTGTAACTGCTCACAAACAGAAAAGAATATTGTGTCATATATATTTCATATGATTGAGTTACATTTATTGAGCCAGTGCAATATAAATTAAATAAAATTAACATTGATAATTTGGGACACATTTATAATACCAAAGTAAAATTAATTTTATTAATTTAAAGAATATATAATGATGATTATAGAATAAGTATATTTTGATTATTAAATTAGTTATTTTTCTATGAAAAATGTTCTTATGCAACATGGAATAGTAAATATTGAAATTGATAGAGTTGAATATCAAGATTAAAGCTCATACAGTCTGAATTATACATATGTTGGGATCTCTCCGGTTAATTCTGTGCTATTTACACATTGCTTATGATCTACTCTGTCACCTAAAGCAATCTTGTTATTAAAATGAAATCAAAATATAATGTGCCTTCTGCTCCTAGTTCTTTCTGAATGCAAACATAACTTTAGCCAGCAGGTAGCTAAAAATGGCAAATATGCACTACCAGCTTGACTTCTAGGATATGTTAATGAAATTATATTTTAGATTCATGACAGCATATTACATTCCTTTTAGAATAAAAGTTGTTATTCATAAACTTCCTACATCTTTTACCAGAAAAAGAAAGTCACTGCATAGATAGCATAGTAAAGATGTTGTTAAATAATGATTAATAAGTAAACTTAAAACGTGAGGATTCTGTATGAAAGTGTGTAATGTTGTGGGTATATATTTATACTTATGTAGAAACTATATAGTATATGCATGATGGCTATATATTTATAATTTACAGGGAGACATGAAATGGTAAGAGTAAATTATTCAGAAAAAAATTTTTTTGGAAGGTAGTGAGAACAAGTGTAGAATGGTGTGACAACAGGAGAAGAGAATGAATCCAGGCTTTATGGAAGAATCAGTATTTTCAATATGGAAAAATCTGTACACTTTTTCACTAGGACAATCCCAGAAATAACTACATCAAATTTAAACTAAAATTTCAGGATTTAACTAACAATTTTTAAGCTCAATATTGAATATTGTTATATTAGTAACACTGATATTATAACAATAAATACAACCCAGCATCAACCACTTTATGGTGGTGTAGTTCCTCATATGAGTGATCAGAATCTTACTTTTTTTACACTTCATATATTTCAGATATATTAAGTTTAGTGTTAACAGTTGATTAGAGCTACCAGAGAAGTTTTATTACAATTTTACTTCCTTTTGTTGGCCCACTGCAGGTCACACTTCAACTCATTCTTCCTACCTTCCTATTTATTCTTCCAATTTGACAGACAATGACAAAGTGCTATGACTTAAACAAGACAGGGTGTCTAGGTATAAATGATGTGACCAATTTACTGAGAAGCCAAAGTTAAACAACTAATTACACAACTAATTAGTATGAGAGAGAAGAGAAGGTGAAAATGGGAAGGATGAGTGTGAAGGACATGCTTCGCAGAGGGAGAAGAAAGGATGGAGGCTCTGAACTGGAAAAAAGCATGATCTTTTAAAGTACATACATGAAATCCAATGGAAATGAAACGCGAAAATTGACAAGGTGACATGAAATGAGAATTGTCAGGTAATCTAGTCAAGAGCTCGACAATTAAGCTATGGATTTGCATCTTTATTCTAAAAACAACAGGACATCATTGAAGACTTTCAAGTAGTGAATGCTATAGTAGATTTGCATTTGTGAAACACATTAATCAAGTCTTAATAAAACCAGCAGGCATCTACTAATTAATCATTAGATTGAGAATAGTCATGTCAATGTATGAAGTTACCAATTTGATGTCTATAGCAGACATTAACTCTAGATAACATTAGTTAGAATTGTATAACTCTGATTTGTAGGTAGAAATTATTGAAAAGACACTATAAGACTAGAATTAAAATGAAATGCCTATGTCTTCCACACTCATATCTTCCACATTAAGTGCATACTAAATCACTTAGAACAAGACTAGAAAAAAAAAAGAAATAAGTTTTATTTTTTCCTACCTGCCTCAGCTCCCCCAAGCAGCAAATGGCTGGAAGTATGGTGGGACCCTGCACCATTTCTGGTTCCAGGCGGCCTCTAAAAATTTTCTCCTTGGCCACATTGATGAGCAGTTCTCTCATTTACAGCAAACAGCCTCCAGCAACTCTCTTCTTTACTGCAGTGGTAGAAGGGAGAGAGAGAGAGGGGCTGAATCACCAGACACTGTGCCATCTCCTCAGAGGAATGAATCTCAGCTTTGGGGGAATGGAGTGAGCCTCCTCTAAATTCTGAGTTTCTTCAATGTTCAAATTTCACTCAGCCCTAGGAATGGAAGCTGCCTTCTGCTGTTGCTAACTGTTACACCCAAAGCAACCACCTTTTACCTGGTTAACTATGCTTCATATTAAATTCACCATGTTGAAATTACTTGTGTGGTTGTTGTCTCCCAACTGCAGCCTGACTGATACAGGTGTAAAGCGTGATGAAGAAAAAAAAAGGAAAAAAAAACAAAAACAAACCTAAAGCAATAAACAGTCATTGTTAGAAGTTTTAAAAATTGGAAAATACAAGGAAATAAAGCATCAATGTTAGCAAGTGATATCATAGCAGGTTATTTTTAACTTTACTTTCATTTTTTCTATTTCTGCATCTAGAGAGATATATAATCATTTGCTTCCTGTTTCTTACACAGTTATGTTTTTCCAAACTCATCACACATTCTTTGAATCCATACTCTTTAATAACTATACAGTGGGCCCCTATAAAGGTAGATTTCAATTTATTTAACATATTTTCTCTTATTCTTTGAAATTTACTTCGCTTTCAATTTTCATAACCTATACATGATAAAGAGATCACTTTTAATAGATAATGTATAAATATCTTTATAACTATGCTAATTTACTCTTGGATAATTATGACCTCTTTCTGTCACACTCTCTCTTTTTTTTTTAATTTGGCAACAAGTATTAGCAATAAATGTATAATTTCATATGAGGGAGTGAACTTCATGAGCTCTGGCATCTATTTTTAATAAGGGATAACACCCAACATTTTTTTTCTTAATTTTACAACCTGAGATATTTAAAATCTTATAAAATCCAGTGATTCTAGAATAGGAACTGGCAGTTGTCAAAGTGGTCCCTAACATGTTACCCTGTAGCTGACAGAGTTGCTTCTGTTACTACCTTGCCATTTTTTCATGGTATTTGAGCTTTATCTTTGCTGCCCATCTCCTCTAATGGCTCAGGGCCCACACCTCACATTTACCCAGTGTTCACAAGCCAAAGTCTATTCGTTCTAAATCCTCTGCTGCAGCACTCCATTTAGACCCACTTTCCTAGGCTGTTTGTTTCTCTTTGACTTTTTAAAGCTATAATTTCTTCACTGAAAAACAGAGTTTTGGGGCTAAGAAGATGATAGCCAAAGTATCTTCCTGCTTTCCAATATTGTATGATTCTGGATTCTGCCCTCCCACTACAATCAATTTCTTAATAAAATTCAATATGAAATCATCTAAAATTCAATAGATAACATTGAGAACTCTAAGTGACTCCTCTGTCAATTAATAAAAATATCTGGCCATGAAATTAAAAACTCAGACCTGAAAACTCAACTCTTATTTCTATCTAATTAGGTTTTATCTGTATTAAACAGTGACTGTAATTTCCCCCCCTTTTTGTAATGCAGAGGCTTATTTAAATATATCAAATGTTCAAATTTATATTAGCAACCTATATCTAGGCACTACTTCCTTCTATGCTAACTTGTCCAGGTAATAGCAAAAAGTAATTTGAAAGTCATATTTAGTATAATTGGATGTATTCATAGCATAGCACCAAATCTGTTAAAGTTGTTATAAACCACGCAAAACTACTTCCTTGTGACAGTTTGTTGAGCATTTAAATGGAGATCAGAGAACCTAAGCTATCTATTTCAATTCAGCTAGCAGTTCTACAAAGCTTACAAGTCTAAAATGCCACAGTACTGTGAAAACACAGACTATCAAAAATTTATACAATTAAATTGAAATCTTTTAAAAACTACATTGTTTTCAAACATCTACTAATATCCTTGTAAACACACATTTCTTTTATAAAGGCATTTAAGCTCTATAATGCCCATATTATCTATATTATTTTCAAATTTGTCTTAAATTCTGGTTGAATTTAAGATTTAGATTTCTAAGCACAATTATCTGAAATAGTTACCTTCTCCATCTGATTCTCAGAAAGGAGATTTCCAGTTCCATTACTATATTGAAAATTGCCAAGGTCACCAATAGCAAGGTAACTACTGGCAAGGTAACAAATTGTTTTATTCAATCTTTCTGCTTCTAATGTTTCCTGTTTTAGCTCCTTTGTTTTTGTCACACTGATAAATCCTAGGCATTTCATGTCTTCTTTACTAAGTCCTTTTCTGTCCTTTTAGTGTTTTTATTCACATATTTTCCATTCCTTTTCCCCTGCTCCTTCTCTCCTTCTCTCTTTATAAATAAAGCTCCACTTATGGCCTCAAGTACTACTTGTATATTGAAAACTCCCAAATACATATACATACACAGCAAAGATTTTTTTTTCTTATAAAGTCTAAATCTACATGTCCAGCTGCCCACTGAACATCACCACTTAGAAACTCACATGTTCAAACCTGAATTATCACCTTTATTCCATTTCATTCACCTCCAAAACTTACTATTTATTCAGTTTTTTATTCAATTTTTCATTCATCTTCAATTCTTTTCCAGACATAAATCCTTCTTCTTTACCATATATATTCCATTCATCAGAAAACACTCTTAATTATGCTTCCTGAACAATTTGAGATCATTCTCTTGATTTCTATCCTCACGGCACTGTTGAGATTCTCCCTTTCACTAACAAAATCCCAACAAGTTTCCCAACCTCATCAAAATCAGCTTCCTCACTTAAAAAGACACTGAAAACACAATGTTTTCTTTTTTTTCCCTAATGGTTCCCTGTTATCTCCCTTATTAAGTCATAGATGTACCAGATATATAAAATATATAGTAGTCTCACCAGAACTAACACAAAGTGGTCTTCTTTTCTTCCTGCTCGTGGACTGCCACGTGGACTGGATTCATTTGAAAGTGAATCTTGACACTCCCCAATCAGATGTTGTCATGAAATTGGTGACAGAAACTGAAACACTGGTTTTTCTGAGGACATGTCTAATTTTGAATGCCCTATAAATATTTTATATTTATTCTTCACTTTTCCGACTCTTAAGCATTCTACTCCACCATTTGGTAGCACTTTTGGAAACATTCCTAGTTACTAGCTGCATGTAGCCTCCCCTGGGGTTCTAATGCCCTACTATATAGCAACTAGTAACACAATATAGGTGGGGCATGCTGGAGACTTTAAGACAAATATGTTAAGGACCACCTTTGAGCAAAACTCCAACCCATTAAGAAAGCATGTGTTTATTAGAGCTAAGTTTAACATCAACTTTCAAGACTTTCCTTTACTTGTGCTGCATAGGCCAACCACAAAGTAACATCAACAATAGTCATATGACTTTCAAGTATTTTTTAAAGAATCCACCCAAGTCTCCTGCCCTGCCCATGTGTCCAGTGCTTTGTTACGATGGGCTCAGTTTGAGAGTTATGACTTAATTCAAGATGCTAAGTCCAAAGATTTAGTTCACGTGATTCCGTATAGGCCCCCAAAACGTAATCCTGATATTGTTTAGGCTTTGCTTGCTGCTTGAGAGCTAGATGAGACGTGATAAAACTGTCAACTTTATTTTCTTTGGAAATCAGAATTTCTGTTAATGATTTATAAAGAAGGAATGGGTTCATGTCCTCACAGTCACCTCACAATGCCTCACTGGATTTTCTGCATAACTCTCTTCTCTCTTCAGTCCCTAATTTTATTTCCTTTCCTAGAAAAAAAATAAATAAATAAATCCTCTCATTTCTAGTCGCAGACCTAGAAAGGACCATGTTTATTTTTGAGGTCTTGTCTCTGAGTCTCACTTTCTATTTCTCAGTGGTTTTCCAAAATATCTTCTCAAAGAGGAGCATTTTAACCATGGGAATATTCAGATACCAGATGGTAAAGAAATATATTTCCACCTTCACATACTGTTTATCCTATTATTCAACTTCTATGGGCTTAGGGATTATTTCTTAGTTGTAAAGTAGGCTCCGTTGAAATCAGGCCCCATCAGGCATCTTAAAGATCAGTTCATCCAGCATCCTGAGACTTGCAGAAGGAAGTGACTTTCCCAGGATCGCACTGTCAGCTCTCAAAGCCAGATGGAACCTCCAAATTCTCCAAATTCTCATTCCAGTGTACTTTCAATCACCCCAATAATACATTGATATTCCAAGTAAGTATAATCACTATTTAGGCAATTTACTAAAAGAATTTTCTTTATTTAATTAAATGACACAGATTCAAATTATTTAATTAGCAGAAGCCTTTTAACATATTTCCCTTTGAATATCTAAATTGATCGTAACCACTCACAGACAACTGGTTCTTTTTGAGCTTACATTAGAAAAGTTATGTATAGTTACAATTTGTTACTCTTTCAAATTATAGTTCAAAGTGCTGCATAATAATAAAATTACTAAATAAAATGTATAAGCACTATGTAGTCAACTTTTATTTACACTTTTAATTCAATGTATGTAAATCTACTTTATAAAATCTGAGACTTAGAGATGTTAAAGGTAAAGGATCCTTTGAAATAATTAAACAGGTTTGTATCTACCTCTATTTATAAAATTATATTATTTATTTGTTTTTTCTCATCCAGATAAGGTAGGATAACTATAATTTGTTGCATGTTCATTAGGGGGGGCACTGGGCTATACTTATTACTCCATTTCTGAAAATTCTCTGTGAATTAGGTATTACCTACTATTACTAGCTAAAACACTAAAATACAGAGAAGTTAAGTAAAAAACCTACTACCACAAACCAACTAGCAGAGATTAAATTTAAACTCAGGTCTGTCTCACTCAAAACCTTGATTTGTACCTATGTGAAAAATTGGTTCTTTCTTTGCAGTTATCAATATTCTTGCACTATTTATATTTATTTTCATGTAGATTGATTGTCAGAGGTTGTATATTAGTATCTATTGAGGAACTACATTTTCTTTTAATTATTCATGTATTAATTCATTCAAAAAATTTTTATTTAAAGCCTGTTCTGTATCAGACTGCATGCTAAGTGCCAAGGACTTATCATATACTTAGGTGTAAATAGGTATTTGAACAATTATGAGCATTTATTTTAACCAATAACATTTTTTTTCTTTTATGGGCTTTTAGCAAATGACCAAAATATTATTAAAATAGGTAACTAATGCAATAATAAATTTTGAAAATATTTTAAACATACATATCTGAAATATTTTCCTCCTTGGAAATGTTCCCAATTTTTCATGTAAAATTTTTCCTCCAAAATCTCTCGAAATGTGAGAATGCAGCCTTGCCTGTCCTGTACATAGACTCACTGTCCCAATTATTTGGGACAGTGAACATATTTTCTTGGCTTTTTTATGGTCCCTAACATATTGGTTCATACTTGCACAGTATTCATCCCAAAGCAATAAAATCTAGGACAGGATGACAGGAAGACTTCCCCTAATTGGCAATATGTCAGCATTCTTTTAGGTGACATGTAATGATGGACTTGGCAGCAAGAAGAGCATGGGTATACCTGACCTAGCAGCATGTAAAGTATTCACATAATGCAGACAATTTAATTCTATGAGCAGCCAATATTCCCAAGATAAATCATTTATTTTTCTCAAAATAAACCTTCCATATTTTTAAAATTCAAAACTTATGTATTAAAATACAGACTTGACTCTAATAATCTACCAAGGATGAGCTGCATGATATAAATGTGCTCCAAATCTACTTCAGCTAATTTGATGGAAGATAGAAGGTCAAGAGCAATAGACACCTTCTTGGGCCTACTTTGACTTATGCCAAAACTTCTGGGAGAGTTCAGAGAAACCCTTGATTCTGCAAATGGCCTACAACACACACTGGGACCCCCATATTGTCCTACGTATGTCCTTCTACATCAAAGACAAAGTGATATAAGGTATTGTATGAGACATATCAGAGGAAGAGAGAGCACAAAATCTTTATATGGTTAATTTTAATATACCTCCAAACATCATCACCATTCTCTGATGTAGAACATATATCTATCCCTAAATGATCCACCACCTCGATGCTCATCTTCACTGCCTCTAGCCCTTTGGGCCAGCACTCACTTTCCTATTCATCACTTTCTATAATACTTTTGAAGAATGCTGCTTCTTCCACTAGAGGTGGATGGCCCTGTGTTGCAGGGCTTGGTTGCAGCTTGGCTCACAGGGGATGGATGTTGGGTGGGAAGTACACAATCTGTGCTCCTAATCCAGGGAACTTCAGCTGCATGAATTCTCAGAAGCTCTCCAAACTCAGCTCAGGGCTTGTGAGGACTGTAGGTCTCTCCTGTAGTAAAGACTGTAGGTGTTTCTCCATCTAGCGCGGTAATAATATGGTCGCTGTTTTTGCTTTTGTTTATGTGGTGAATCACATGTATTGATTTACCTGTGTTGAGCCATTCTTGCATCCCTGGGATGAAGCACACTTGGTCCTGGTGCATTACTTTTTTGATGTTCTGTTGAATTTGCTTTGCTGGTATATTACTGGGGATTTTTGCATATATATTCATAAGGAATATTGGTCTGTACTTTTATTTGTTGTGTCCTTTCCTAGCCCAAAAGTCCATTTGTCGGGGAGCAGCCATCTGAGATTCATGATCTGGCTGTCAGGAATGGGTTTTGCTCTTCTCCCCCATTTCCTGCTCCATGATTTCCCTCTGATATCTGCCAGTGGGCAGGAGCTTAAACTAGCTCAGCTCCCCCAATGATGGTGCTGTGGGCTGGGATATTCCTTGTCCAGGATCCCACCCTGGGCTGAGAACATGGCCTTCTCGTGGTGGGAAGGGTGTCCCATGAGTGCACTGTAGCTGGGACCCACACTGTGCTCTTTTCAGTTCTGCTCATGTGGGCTCCCTCATCTCCTGAGATTAGTTCACAAATCTCCCCTCCATGCCCCTGAGCAACAAGATCAAGTCCTAAGGGTGTGGGATCTTGACAGTGGGCCTGTCCCCAGGTCCCTGAAGATCAATTCTGACCATTCCAGGGGAAAGCATGCTGGTCCTGAGTTGCCTATGTGGTCCTCAAGGAGGTTTAATGTCCCTCCACTTCTGGGTGTGCCCAGCTCTGATGCAGCGGCTGAACAAGCGGCACCAGTGAGGCCTGGTAAGCAGGGAGCTCGTAGTCCGAGTACTCCTTAGTCCTCTGTAGGTGTTTAAGGAGAAGTTTTATCCTCTCTCTCTATAGAAGCCCTGGTGTGGTGTATGCACCAACGGGGGGGGGGGGGGGAAGCAGCAGCTCCTGAGACCTCTAGCTTTCTTGGCAGCTGCAGATGGGAGAGGGGAAGGGGAAGAAAAATTGCTGTATGGAGGAAAGCTAGCACTCTGGTCATCTCTGTTTCTTTCTCCAGAAGGCCGCCTTCTTGGAATACCCAGGATTTGAAGTCACACAGATTCCCCTGGGGACCCACTGGCCCCCTGTGGCTCCTGCAGTCTGGGCTAGAGTTGGGAAATGTTTGTGTGGAAAGGAGCAAGATGAAAACAGAGGGGCTGAAGCTGCCTGGGGAGGACAAAGGCAAACGGTGGGTAGAGAAGCAATATGGTACCTGTCATCTGGGCTCAGGTCTGTGGTGATGGGAAGCTGGTCATGGGGGCTGGCAGGCTGGTGCTTTATCCTCAAGAAACTCATAGTTCCCTGGCAGTAGCAGCTTTGGGGCTTGTGAGGGCAGAAATGTTCTCCAACAGCTTGGGACTCTGCTGACTGGCAGAGATGTGAGGGAAAGAGAAACAAACCACTCCACCTACCCTTTGCCCTGGACACCAAGCCTCTCAGGGGTTGTTGTCTGCCAATATCTTGTTCCTTCTCGTTTTGCACCACAACTTCTTCCTATGGAATCTGTTGTAAATTCTGACATGTTTTCCTCAGAATTATATCCAATCTATTATTATTTGTTTGTTTTTTTTCTTTTTTGTCTAAAACTTTTCATTCTTTCCGAGACAATCTGGCAGCTGGTGTCTCTCATCAGCCATCTTGTCTCCAGACATTATTTTTCTAATTAAGCTATCTGTCATTTTATCTCTCTCTCTTCTCCTTCTGAAGTTTCTATGATGTGAATATTAGCTCTCTTGGTCTTATCCCATAAATCTCATAGGCTTTCTTCATTTCTTTTTATTCTTCTTGTTTCTCCTCTCACTGGATATTTTCAAAGGCCCTATCTTCAAATTCACAGATTCTTCCCTCTCCTCGATCAAGTCTGCTACTGAGGCTTCCTTTTTGTATATTTCATTTCATTGTATTTTTCAGCTCCAGAGTTTCTATTTGGTTCTTTTTTTATTTTTTTTCCATCTCTCTTTGAACTTCTAATTTTGTTTGTGTATTGTTTTCCCTATTTTGATAAGTTGCCTATTTGTGATCTCTTGTAGCTCATTGATCTTCCTTGAAATAATTATTTTGAACTCTTTGCCATGCAATTTATAGATCTCCATATCTTTGAAGTTAATTACTGGAAAAGTAATGTGTCCCTGTGGTGATGACATATTTTCCTAGTTTTTCATGTTTCTTGTTGCCTTGCCTTGATATCTACACATTTCATGGAGCAGTCACGTCATGGAGCAGTTCACTTCATGAACTCATGTTAGTGAAGAAAGACCTGCACTTATATATGAGTGTGAGAGCGTTGGCTGAGTGCGGTGTGGCAGTTCTGGCTCTGATGAGGGCACAACAGTACAGTCTTTATGCAGCTTTGTCAGCTGAGTTTGGTGTTTCTGAAGACTAAAAGGGTCTCTAGTGGCTAAGGCTGCAGGTGTCCACAATAGCAGTGAGGCTCTTGAAGTCTCCAGTGGTGAAAGCTGCAAGGGTTCTCCTAATCTTTTTTTCTCCCTGGGAAAAGTCATGACTGGGGATTCCTCTGGGTTTCCAGGTTCAGCTTGTGGTGACAGTTGCACCAATGTCTGGTGTGCAATGTCCATGGAGGAGCCCGAGAGCTGGAGTTTGGAACATGGGCACTTGTACAGGGATTGTGGCTCCAGGGTTTGAGGTCGAAGTGACACCAATATCCTGGACACAAGCATCCCATGTGGCCATATATAAGGTAGTGGGTGCTTTCAGAGTAGCTGCAGAATTGGGATCCAGATCACAAGTATATTATGTGCTGCTACATAGAGTGTGTCATGGACATGCCTGCTCCAGCAGTGGCTCTGGTAAGGTGCTGCAGGCATTATGTGAAGTGACCATGGAACTGGGATCTGGAGCATGGGCACATGTGGTGAGACAGTGAGACAGTGGCTCCAGGGCCACTGGCCCTCAGTGGCAGTGGCTCTGGTATCTGAGACACAGATGTGCATGGTATGGCAGTAGCTCCAAAGTCTGGGGCGTGAAAAGGAGTATGGGAGTATTAGCCTTTGATCTTAGGATATCAAAACAGTGGCTTTTTCTTGGGGAATATGGGTCACCATTGCCTGTGTCTCTGGAGGATTTGTGGCAGTGATGGCTGTTGGTTACCTCATTGGCAAAGGCATCAGTGTCCTCTACAGAACAGGTCACTGGGGACTGTGGCAGCACCCCCCACATAGCTGATATTCATATCCCCTACCCTTCTTCTTTGTTCCTAAGCATCTCCAGATATGTAAAGTATGCCAGTCTTCACAGCAATCCTTTCTATATGGTTATTTTCCAATTTTTGCTTTCCATATTTTCCTTTGTTTCTTTTATAATTACTTAACATGGGTCATATGTGGCTTTCTTTTTTATTATTACTCATTCTTATTATTAGTAGATCTCTTAATACATCTAAAGCTTTGTATGCTTAGTTTGAGACTTAGGTGAGCTGTTGAACTGGGGCAGATATATTTTTGTGTATATTGTCTCGAAAGACTTTTTACCAAACCTATTGTGTCTGTTCTAAGGTCATTCCTTTTCTTTAAAATATCTTTGCCTGTTTCTCAATATCTTTTCAGAATGAGAAAAAAACCAAACAGATATGACTCATTATGAAGATTTTTATAAGTTTCTTTTGTTGTGTTTCCTTTGTAGTGTGAGAGTGCATTTTATTTCCTCGAGCTGATTCACAGAATTGGATTGTCAAACCAGACACATAAATCAAATATATTATTCCAGCATTAACCTTTACTAATAATTTTGAGGATATAATCAATCAAGACATTCAGACAAAGCAGAGAAAGGTCTAAGATAACAACAGCAGCTCCCCAAATCCCATATTCCTGCATTAAACATGCATCTCTGGCTCAGAACCATAGATCAGGTCTCTAAATAAGGTTCATGGGGTTACCTCACACAATAAAAGCATATAAATTATGTAATATCTCCATTTTACACCTCAGAGTGTGATATATCACCATGCCTTATAGATTCTGAGTTTATTAACTACAGGTAATTCTTTGCCGGGGACATCATGCAAAAGCTATTTCAGAGATAAGATCTCTCCCCCCTTGCAAATATCAGTACTCCTTTTTAAGGATATTAGACCAGGTCATCTGCCTAAGGTCCTGACAAGAATATTAGACCAAGTCATCTGCCTTTTAGTCTTTCTCCTGAAGCATTTATCAGTAAAGAGAGTAGATTACAGATTAACTGCTTTAATTACTTCTTCATACCCTGAATGGACTTTGTTCAAAAATTACCAAGCTGATCATCAAACATATTCTTTGCTATTGCTAACAACCCTTATTATTAACTTCTTCTGAAAAAGATAGATTTTCCTTTGTGGCTTTTCTGGCTCTCCCATTATGAAACAGATCTGTGTATAGTGCCACAGCCCACCACATTTCAATAGCTCACTGTTCAATGTAAGACATATTTGATTAGGTCTTTAAGGTTAGGTACCTCAAAATTTCTAAGAAATTTGTGCCATGTACAAAGTCTGTTGGTATTTCCTGCATATATTAGTCCAAATTCCATTGTATTGGTATTGGCATTTCTATGCTGGTCCTTACATTTTATGGCTTGGGCTGAATATTTCTTATTTATTTATTTATTTATTTATTTATTTATTTATTTATTTTAGAGACAAAGTCTCACTTTGTGAGCCAGGCTGGAGTGCAGTGAGATCACAGTCCACCATAACTTCGAACACCTGGGCTCGAGCGAGCCTCCTACCTCAGCCTCCAGAGTAGCTCACCACCTAATTTTTAATTTTTTTGTAGAAATAGGGTCTCAGTACATTCCTCAAGCTGGTTTCAAACTGCTGGTCTCAAGCAATCTTCCACCTCTACCCACAAAAGCACTGGGATTATAGGAATGAACCACCATGTCTGGCCTCATGATTTATTACAGATGGAGGGGTTGTTTTTCTATAGTCTTACCTCTTCTTATTATGTTCTGTTTTTATTAAAAAGGATGTTGGAGTGGAAATACTTTTACTCTGCATCTTCAAACATAAGAAAATAAAACTTTTTTAAAGACAGACTACTGCTATAACCAACATTTCCCTTAGTTTAAGAAGTTTACAAAAAACATTTGCCTCAAATTCATTTGTTTGATTTTTTTTTTTTTTTTTTGTGAATCAGTTAAAAATTTATAGGGCCCTAAATAAACTTTTGAAAGATGCAAGGAGCTTTTGCAAAGTGAATGATTATGTTTTTTATATTGTTTTAGATTTGAAAAGTATATGAATGACACAGGCAAGTAAAGAGCAGGAAAAAAAGGAAAAACAGAACTAATCTTTAGATTCACTTTTACCTATTTTAAATAAGAATCCATGGAGTCAAATTTTATTGGAAGTGATAAGGAATTTAATTCATTTCAAAGAGACAGTGAAAAAATACTGCATTAGACTATATGGGTCTTCTTTTATTACATATTTTGAATTAATCTTTTTCCATATTTTGGATTAACAAGAAAGTCAAATACAAAATTCTCTTAGGGCCTAAGAACTATTGGCTAGTTTCCACTAAGGGATAGGTCTTTCAGAGCAAGGCTACGACTAGTTCATCTTTTTACCTCTTGTACCTACCATTATAGCTTGCTTGTGGTGTGCATTGTACTGCTGTCAATATGTGACAGAAATATTTAAACAACATCTTTTTATTAGTATTTCCTAATTAATTATTAATAGTAAATCTCAATTAAAATATCTTCTTTTTAAAAATTTGTACCATGTAATTTATCGCTAAGGACCCTAAATATTCTTTTCAATCAGTTAAAAGAAAAAAAAATATTCTCCATTAGAACAGGAATAGCAAATTTTCAGCAAAATAAAACTTGTCAAAAACAAAGACAGAAAAGGAGATATCCTAGTCAAATTAAATTAAAGATAGGATTGACATTGATGGAATATAAGTGTCTAAGATAGAATTATTCAGAATTCCTAAAGTAAGAACCAATTCTTATAAAATGTACCACTAGTAACATAAGTTCCATTTTACATCTCATTGCATCTACAAAAGCAATTTTCCTTAGCAAGGTCCCAATACCCCGCTTCAATTTCAGTATGACATTTTATTCTGAGGCTAATAGATATTAATATGTACAACCACAGAATATCAGCTACAACAAGGCACTAAACATAGAGAAGATAATTCTGTGGCTTCTATTTTATTGGAAGATTGTCAGAGAGCTCAGTGTGGACCAGCTCTTAGTTCTTTATACTTTAATGCATTCAGTCCACCATTGTGTCAGAGAACATCTGAGCAGTACCTCGGTGGCAGTGTTTTACCAAAACATCTCACCTGGCTTACTGTCCTCTCTCATAGCATCTAGCAGCAATTAAATTTTGGAAATAATTATAAATTTTACCAAATAAAGCAGCATTGTTGTGAAAAACTTTGGGTTCAGGTATGATAAGGTAAGTTATTAAATAACAACCATAATCAAAGTACTGAGTCAAAGTATATATTTCAAAATATAAGTGTTGATACATTTAAACATTGTAACAAGTGCTTTTATGTTTTGATGACATAACATATACATTTGTTTGATTGAATGAAATATGTCGATTCTGAGTAGAATTATTTACATGCGTGTGCTGGAGTACAGGTTAGGTGCTAAAGTGAGTCCAAAACAACAATCCCAGAAAGCCAAAAAAGAAAGCAAATAGTATGTCTGTCTTAGTCTGATTGGGCTACTATAACAAAGTACTGTGAACTGGGTGGCTTATAAACAACAGAAATTTATTTCTCACAGTTCTGGAGGCTGAGATGCTCAAGATCAAGGTGCCAGCAGATTCAGTGTCTGGCGAGGGGCCGCTTCCTGGTTCACAGAGGGTACGTTGTGGCTGTGTCCTTACGTAGTGGAAGAGGCCAATGAGCTCCCGAGGGCCTTTTTGATAAGGGCACTAATGATAGCTTCACTCTTATGACTTAATCCCTTCCTAAAGCCCCCACCTCCTGATACCGTGACCTCAGGGATTCAGGATTTCAAATAGAAATTTTGGAGGAACACAAACATTCAGACCATAGCAATGTTTGGTTATTGAAAATAATTCTAATAGTGCTCTAATTTCTAACAGCTGCTAATGGATTTATTGAAATTCTGAAGTGTTCATTCTTGCCTACTCTATTCTTTTTCAATGTTAAGCTTTTATGACCTGCAGTAATGTATTTATTGTTCTGAGAATAAGGCAAGACCATAAGGTTGTATCCTAGAATTCAATTTAATGCTTGTAAGAATACATAAAGCCTAATATATCCTAATCAGAAATGTTTTATTTTTTTCATGGCGGTATTCTCAAAATGATCAGAAGCTGTATTGATGATAGAATTCAACTAATGAAGAAGGACTGCAAGGGACAAGACCTCTCTCTCTTTTCCAAGAGAACAGGAAACTTTGAGGGGAATTCCCGTTCATAAAGAAAGATAGGCAAAACTTGATCAAAGTGTTAATGGAAAGGAATGATTCTGAGTCCTATAATCATTATAAGGATAATGATGCCTCTATAATGTTGCCTCTACCCCTCAGATGATTTTTCACAAGTTCCCCTAAAGAAGGGAACTATACATATTAACCAAATATCTTTGTGATACATTTGGATTAAAAAACAACACTGATTTGTTGGGGGAATGAGACTGTTCCCAAACAAAACAAGGCTTTGGCATAACAAGAGCCCCTATGCATCAGTAAGCACATCAACTCTGTTAGTGACTTTATCATGGAAATGTGGTTTCAATGTAGGATGGCTTTTTAACAAAAAGAATTAGGATTGGCAAGGAAGGGGCTGATGGTTAAAATGCTCTTTCACATGGTGGCTTAAAAGACATCTGGGAAGCCATAATGTAAAGGAGGAAAATGGCTGGTGCCACATGGTTCTGAGGAATATACTCATGCATGAGATGTGGTAGCAGGCCTTCCAGAAGGTATAGAGAATTTGAGAGACTTTGAAGGCAATCTGCCAGTGACACATATTAGGCATAGTCAGAGTTTTAGACATTACAACAAAACATGTAAAACTTGGAACACATTTTCACTGAGATCTGGGCATCAATATAAATACTTAACTGAGGAAACAAAGCTGATAGTTAAAAAACCCATTTTATTCAACAAGTCTTCATTTTCAGAAAAACAACAAATGAATTAATCATGAGTCCAGGATATGGTAAAAAATTACAATCACAGGGAAATAGATGATCCTTGAAACATGAGGAAATGTGTGTGTCAGACAAGATGAAAGTGAGTTCAGAGAAAGAGGGTATTGGAGAAAAACTACAGAACAAAAAGAAGCAATAGGTGTTAGGATGAATGCTTTGGATTTCAAGTGATGAACACAATCAAATTGACTCAAGCTGAAAGAAAATTTGTTAGCTTTAATAACTTGGAAGTGCAAGGATACAGATGACTTAAGACTGGAATTAGGAGCTCAAAAAACTTCAAGACACTTCTCTCCATCTCTTGGCTTTCTAATGTCATGGCTTCATTCACAGGCAGTGGCAAAGCTATTCACACTCACTGTGAAGCTAACTTCCTACCAGATCAGCAAACACAGAGAATGTAGCACCTGTTTTCCAACAATTGCTAGCACCTCTTTCACAACAGTTGGAGTCAAAGTCTCAAGGTTGACTCTTAATTTGGTCTGGCTTGGTTTACAAGCCCATCCCTGAACCAAGCATGTGACAAGCGAATGGAGTATATTGATTGTTCCAGCATAGACCACATTCCTATCCTTGAAGGTGAGAAATGGGGTCCAACAGTGCCTTGGCAATATGGGCGGTTTCTTAATAGGACATTAATGTGCTATTGCCAATAAAGAGGAAAGGATGCTTAACAGTTATAAATAATAAATACTTATCATATGCTTACTTTAAAAACTCCTGTTTCTTATGGGCCTAGAAGATATTATCATTAAAAGTTATTGCTAACTATAATAATTGATTATATAGGAAACTATACAATCATAACAATGGTAATAGAAAGTGTGCGTGCATGTACATGTGTTATCTAATATATTGCTGAATCAGGGTATCATATTTGTCCTGAAGTGTCCAAAATAAAAGCTGAGTTTAGTTTTTACTTTTATTTGCCTTGATGGTTTTAGTTTGGATTATTATTTCAAACTCCTTAGTATGTCACTGTTAAAGAATTATACATCCATGTTTTTCGTCATATGTCTTTGCACTTCTTACCCTTCAAATACACAGAGTATATTTTCCCACTTGATTGATATTGGGCTTTCCCATGTATCCTGCTTTGACCAATGTAATGTTTGCACATAAAGGTAAGCAAAGGCTTTAAATATTATTTTATAATTAGACTTACTCCCTTATATTTCTTCCTTGCACCACAAAAAATGAATGCTTTGAGCAGCCACTGATTCAAGAAAAACTCCAACTCCAACCCATAGACTGAAGTCAAGCCTGGGTAAATTGCAATATGAAACAGAACTTCTTCCAATAACCTGCAGACATGGGAGCAAGAAAAATAAATATTTGTTGTTTGGAGTTACTGAGATTTTGAAGTTGTTATGTAGCCTTATTGGAGCAGCAAATTAAATATTAAACTTTTTTTATACTACTTGTGAGTTAGATTCTACTTATTTTCAGTGAAATATATAAAATGATACTTTTAGAAATAGTAAGAACACTTTTACATGAAATAGATTATTATTTCATAATATGCTCTAAAACAATTTAACTTTTAAACTTCTCAAAAACATTTCTCATATAAGGTATTGAATAAAAAATATTTTAAAAATCACATTTTAATGTTTTTTTTCCAATATTTAAATTTAAAAGTAACATATCATGACCATATAAATGCTCTCAAGTCAGCCAGGACAGGGAGGGGGAAGGTGGGACAAGCAATCCGGCTCCTTCTACCCCACTGCAAATTCAAACAGAGAAAAGTTCATTGTTAGTTTTTTATACATTGAGGTTCCACATATGTTTCAATTTTTAAAGGAACAAGAGGGTGGGATTCTTCTAAGTTAAAAAACAAGTTTGTAACCTGCTTTACTAAATAATAATCCTTCCTAGAAAATTAAAAATGTTCTCTTTACTCCTAAAAGTAATTTTCTTATGTATATCTTCATTAAAGTCAAAAATAATAATTATGCTAAATTATACATCATAGAGGAAATATCCCTTTTCCTTGTAGCCTAAATAATCATTGTATCAAAAATGTTGTCTTTTTCCTATAGACCGTTTAGCTATACCTTTACCAGATTATGTTCTGTGTTAAAAATTGTCAATGTAATGTTGATAAAAGAAAAATTATATATCTTAATGTACTAAAGCAAGAAAGATCTATATCTTCTGCCATTTTTGGTAGTTTATATCTATATTTTTTCCTTTCCAAAGCTGTGATTATACCAACCCATTATGTTGAGTTAAAAATAAAACTTAAAATATTGTCAATGTAAAAGATTTTAGTTCACTAAGTAGAGTATTCTTTTAAAGGGAGGAAAGAAAACATTCTGTCATTCTTACTCATAAAGGGCCTACACCTCTAGAATGTATATGTTACTACTAAGTAGAAAATAAAATTATTTTCATGCACCTTTTCCACTGATGTGTAGGTGTAAATGATTATCACAGATTTTGACATTTACAGCATTCTCTTTAAACTTGAGTGTAAAGTGACACAGTAGGCAGTGACTGTCATCTAGTGACTGGGGACTAATCAGAGCTTACTTAAGGTATCTTTCCCATCATGACACCAATATTTCTTTCTTTCTTTTTTTTTTTTTTTTTTTTGAGACAGAGTCTCGCTTTGTTGCCCAGGCTAGAGTGAGTGCCCTGGCGTCCTAGCTCACAGCAACCTCAAACTCCTGGGCTCGAGTGATCCTTCTGCCTCAACCTCTCGGGTAGCTGGGACTACAGGCATGCGCCACCATGCCCGGCTAATTTTTTTTTTTTTATATATATATATCAGTTGGCCAATTAATTTCTTTCTATTTATAGTAGAGACGGGGTCTCGCTCTTGCTCAGGCTGGTTTTGAACTCCTGACCTTGAGCAATCCGCCCGCCTCGGCCTCCCAAGAGCTAGGATTACAGGCGTGAGCCACAGCGCCCGGCCTATGACACCAGTATTTCTAAAAGGGCTAAGACATTATCTCCAGAAGATTTTTTAGATAATTATTAAAATTTAAGTCAGTTAATAGAAACTATATTAAGCCATTAATATCTATTAAAACTTTGAGACAGTGAGGATGAAAAAATTCAATTTTCCTTAAAGACTCATTTCCTCTTCCCTTTTGGTAGCTTAACAAGAAGATGACTCTACAGGTCAGAGTGAGCTCAATAGGAGAACCAGTAATACCAGAAGTTATGTTTTCTAATTTACTAATTTACTATTCCCTTCTCATATTTATGTTGCATTATAGGAATGGGGTCCCTGCCTACTGGAGCACTTTCTGTGATGCTCTGTAGAAGAATGAAAGCTCTGTAAGATTACAAGTGTTTGTAACATTCCCCCAATAAAAGTCCTATTTTACACTTACTATATATAATTAAAACTAGTATCTCCTTAGAATGCTACACATGTTACTTTTTCACATTAGCCAATAACAACAACAAAAAAAGAAGAAAAAACCTGTAACCCAATAAAAAAAGGAAAGGAAGAAGAAAAGAAAAAAAAAGTTTAACGTAAAAATATGCAGGAGTAAAACTGTAAATTAAGAAGTGTTCTCTTTTTCGGTTTCCAGTGTCTAAATGTTGCATAGGGATAGAAGGGTTCCAAAAGGAGGAAGAAGACCAAAGACAATCATGGGGCATGGGATAGGAAATCTATAGCAAATCATCTATTAGGAAAAGCTCTGAATTTCTATCAAAATGTCACTAGTAAGTAAAAGTGAAAAAATATAGAAAGAAACTATAATTTAGAGGTTATCTTCTCATGCTCTCTTTTTCTTCTCCTTCCCTTTCTCCTTTAAAAAAAATGTTGACTTTAATAAAATAATACTTATAACTCATCTAACATAACCGAAAGCATGGAGAAGATGCTTTTTTCCTACTCGCTGTTTCTTTTATTGAGAAGTAGCTACATATACATTACACTCTTAATTTTGTAGTATGCTTGAGTTGTTACTTGACTGACAGTTAAATCAAGGAACAGTTCTATGATTTCCCTCCCCAGTGGTATAAAAATAGTAAGCAAGAAGCAGATTGTCACTCTAAAACAATTATTTCAACACATGACAATAGAAGCCTAGAGTGAGGATTGACAAACACAGGTTGATGCAAATCTGAAGCCATTCAAAGATTAGCAGATTTATATACTTACTAGTAGACTACAGTGGAATCCAGATTCACTTAAACTACAAAGTTGAAGGCTAGGGGAAGGAGGGAAGCAAATTATAAAGGTAATGCACACTAAAACTTGAAAAACTAATTATGTATCAATATTCATAAAAGGGATGATAATTAGTTCCTAGAACAGTCCAGTAATAACATATAATTATCTTGCATAATAGAGACATCCTTTATATTCAGAGATGGCATTGTTGATATGAACATGTCAAACCTAATAGGGAAGTCCTGACAGGAAATGGATTCTTCTGTTGTCAGTCACTTTCTACCTTTCCAATGTATTTTCCACTAGGATCCCATAAATCTACCTCTCTTGCCTCATTAATCATCTAATGTATTCACTGCCACATAGTGTCTTTCATTCCTTTGTACCTTTGTTGTATCTCTTCTTCTTTTTGGAATAACCTTCCCTCTTTTCTTTTTCTTACATATCCCCCTTATCTATATCAAGACCTTCCTTTTCCATGAAGCATTCTCAGACTATTTCAGAGAGGCACTATCTCCTTCCTTTGAAACCAAACAACCTACTTTCCATACTTTATTATGCATTACTTTAACTATTTCCCTGTAGCTTTATTAACATGTCATATAGTTACAATTTGCTTTCCCAACTATCCTTTCTACTTAAACATGAGTAATATGTTTCAAAGTACCTAAAAGAGCGCTGTAAAATGATATGTATATGCCGGATTGGTTGATGTGGGTTTTCATTGTAACATACAGATTTATTTAATCTTTACTTGTGGCCCCAGAGGGCACATAGGATACCTGATTATAATATACAAAGCTGAGGCTAAGATTTTTGATAGAGGCATTCCTACAAATCCTATGACCTAGAACTAAGTTAAAAATAACAACAAATTCAAAACAGCAACTTTTGGTCAACTAGCGTTCAGTAATGGCACACAGGTGGACTATGGCAAGATTTCAAGCAAGGATACAATATTGCTTTCTGTTCCAGTTCCAGCACTACGTGATTTTTTTTCTTCTTTAAGTTAGATTTTAGGAAAGTATCAAGTTACTCTTAGGCTTGCTCAGGGTGGGAATCTGGAAACTATGTATACAATGGAATGCAGTTAATGGAAAATTTAGAGAGTGATCATGAGTCCTGTGATACAGTAGCCGCAGGAGTCTGGAAACAATAGCCGCAGGAGTCTAGAGTCCAGAGGTTGTAAATGTAACTCTGACCACAGATGACTGTAGTGACCTTGGCAGGAACCAGCTACTGTTCAGAAAAAAATTCACCCTCCCCAAAGTTACTTCCATCCAAATCTCCTATAAAACCCACCACTCTGCCATTCCTGGCATGGACTGTCTTTTCTGTCTCCACCCATCTATACCGAGATGTTCAAATAAACAGCATTTTGCTACACCTGAGGCTTTGTGTATCTCCCCCTTGGCTCTGGACCTAACAGTTACCAGCCTACAGTATTGAGAATAAGTGGTTCATCTTTACTGAATATATGAATACACATTTAGCCCGAAACAGTGCTTACTTAGTATATTATATATAATTTTGCATTTAATACAACAAACTGAAATAATACATATTATTTTTGTTCACAGATGAGGAAACTGAGGTTCAGAGAGGTTTTTCAAAAATATTTCATTAATTGAATTGATTATGAAAATATAATTATTTCATTGTTGAAACTACAAGCGAGTTTCAATCTAGATCTAGTTGCTCACTGCACAAAGATCCAAGTATTGAGACAACGAAAAAAGAAGGAAGAAAGGAATACTTACTACAACAGATGGATGTCTTGCCAGGAGAATAGAATCTTGCCGATTGCTGCCTCAAATCGAAAAATCGATCCCTTCCACCCCTATTAAAAGAGATCATGGGCTTTTAAAGGAGAGGCCACAGGCCTCAGGGCAGGTTGTGCCATTACTAATAAGGAGCTACATGCAGTGGAGGCAGATTGTGGGTGATGGTGAATCTTGGCATGAGAGAGTCTACACAGGAGTCTTCAGAATCTCAGCTCCTTCATCTTGGAGAAAACCTACCATTCCTTGGAAATAACTCAAAGTGTAAAGTAGTTATTTACGGGAGAGGATTACATAGGGGTTGTTGAAATTTATTCAATGGGAGGCTGGCTACATCATGATTCAAAAAAATCTTTAACATATTAAAGAAGAAATATAGTTGCATTTTTCAAATTTGCAATTATAGGGATATATAATAATAAATACTGCTTTTATTCAAGTCTAAGTGTTGCTCTTTGTACCTAAATCATTTCAACACACCTTTTTCTACCTCAAAAATGGATTATGTGTGTGGCTCTGAGCCACACTTTTTTTTCTCCATAGTTTATGTTCAAGGACAAAAAGAGCAAATAGACTGTGTATTTGCCTATCTGTTCAATTTCTTGTGAAAGACCTTTAAAGGTCTTTTAATATACTTTCTCTTCTATTTTTTAAAGTATTATTTTCATTAGAACTCTTAAGTGATTTCTTCTAAAGTTTTATGATTTTTCTCAAAAAATTGTAAACTACATCTATTATAGTTAGATTTTTCCTTTATATCTGCCTTTGTTTTTTTTTTTTTTTTTTTTTTTTTTGGAGGAAACTTGCAAGAACAAACAAAACAGAAGAAAACTTGAGACTCACTTAAACTAGCCCTGAGTAAGTAAGATCCTGGAATTTTTCTAGTCACTTTCAAAATGATAGAAGGAATTTACTTTGATGTATTCATAAGAATAAAATGCAAATGTTCTAAAACATTTGTTTTAAATGATTAGGGATTTTTGTATCCTTTGCAAAAACTGTTTTATTTTTCTCTTTATAACACAGAAAATGATCTCTTTAGAGATTTGGCTATTTGAAAATAAGTGTCTTTTGGAAAGCTTTTATCACATATTGATCTAGCATCTAGGTGCACTTTATGTGGAAACTGAATGATAGTAACATTACCAGTAATCATAATATTAAGCTTACTTTGGACAGGCACTGAGCTAATGCCTCAACCGTCCTCTGTGGTCAGTCACACTCTAAGATTATAAGCTTGTTGGTTTAGTTTTGATTAGTAAATCAAAGTCTAATAATGAATAATGACAATTTTCAACACAAATAGATATTTTCCCTTTTATGAGAAGAGAAATAACTCAGTAGTTTCACAAGCAAAATTAGTTCTGTAGATAAAATGAAATATTTAATGCAAAAAATTGTTAGCTAGTAGTTACAAGTGAGATAGTATAATAAAGTTCTACTAACATAGTAAAAATAGATTTCAAATTTAATACATCCAGACCAGTGTGGTATCATTTTCTGAATACTATTTTACAAATACTTCATTGACTTATCAGGGGCATAGTTCACTTGCTTTGAACTTGAGGAACTAAAAGTGTCAGATTGCAGTCTGAAACGTCAGTTCTCGGTGCACTCTTGGCCAAAGAATGACCAGAGACACTGAAAGCAAGGTAAGCATGAAAATGGGGTTTATTGAGGAGAAAAAGACAGGATTATAGAGCAAGAGCAAGTAATAGGTTTACAGAGCATGATATATATGCCATAGATGATGACTAGATCCATTGTTGTAGCAAAAAGATATAGTGGTTATGATCTGGGTCTTGTTTTATAGTGTCTGGATTGGACCCACTTTGTCGCTCAACATCACCATGGATTGGACAGTTGGACGTTATATGACCTGAGACTTAGTGTGCATGCGGATCTCAGATGAGCCTCTCAAAAAGCCCATTTGGGGAGGATGAACCACAACAGCACCCACTTTCATCCCTAGGAGACCCAGAATCCCTAACTATATACCTACCAAAAGGATGCTGTTGAGTTTGAGTAACTAAAAGGTTAGCATAGCTAGGGATCAGAAATTAAAAGGAAGAATTCTGTGAAGTGAGGCTTCAGATGAGGCTTAATAGTCCTGTTAAGAATTTTGGTCTTGAAGGAGCTGAGGAAATTTTACCCCAATATATGACTCCCTGGTATAAAAAATATTTTGAATTAAAGGCCCTTAGAGATCAACAGACCCTTGGAAAGGGCTTTCCCTCTATTTGCATAAATCAGACAGACCCATCAAAAGAACAATCGACTTCCTTTCCCCTCCCTGTTATCTCAGTATACTGCAAAAAAGACCATGGAGAATGCAACCAGACCTGGCCCAAACCATTTTGAAGATAATACCTGCCTTTCAGGTTAGTTTATAAGTCAATCTGTTTCCCCCATCCATTCTCCCAAGTATCAATTTATCCTCCCTTGCAACAATTCATTGCCCCTAAACAGAATTACCTATATTATTCATCTCCCCTTCCCCTCTAAAAGGCAGGTATAAAAATATCTGGATTGCATTGGGATATTGGGTAATCATTATGTGATTCTCCGCCATGCACATGATAAATAAAACTCTTCCTCTTTTTAATCTGCCTTCATTGTGAGTTGATCTTTTAGCAAACTTTGGGGGGAAAGTGGGGTTTCCCCTCACTGCCACAGTCTTTATCCTAATGTGTGTGGTAATACACTGATGGTTTTTGGAAACATTACAGTGGTGATGATTTGAAAAGATCACTTTGATTATATGGTAGAGAAGGGAATGGTTGGAGAAAGGGCTAAAGTGAATATTTATGCAGCAGGCAACCTCTCCATAATCAACAGAACTTCATGAAAGGTATTCTAAAAGTTAAAATTTCAACTGATAAACAACTTTGATGTTTTACTTTCCTGGACAAGTTCTTTAACCTCTGTAGAACTATACTCCTTTGTACAAATACAGATACCCTACTATAAAACCCTTTTCAAATATCCTTTTGATTTTGAAGCTTGCTAGTTTTTGTTCATAATGCTCATTTTTCCTCTTCTGCTACAGATAAATACATATTTTCATCACCACCTAAAAGTCATAGGCACCCTTCTGTACTCCCCTGCTAACCACTGGGAAATCCTTAAAGGACTTTTCTTATTACTCTCTTATATAATAGAAATAAAGTATTCTGGTGTGTTGAGAAACTGGTATGAGGTGGTTCCAGTCCCTGGCATGTGATTACTTTCCTTGCTTACCTCCTGCAATGGATTTGGTATAAATTCTGGCTTTAATTTGAGAGTCTGTTGTCTTTTTCTCATATCAATGGAGGTAAAAGGGGAGATTTTGGTCATTTAAGAAGAGAATGACAAGATAGACGTAGAGAGAGAAAACAACATAGTCAATAAATATTTAGAAGGCAAAAATCTAAAGGATTTGGTTCTTGATTGGTTCTAGAAAGTGTAAGAGAATGGGGTTTCAAAGATGATAACTAGATTTCTGGATTGGAGAAATGAATAAATGGTGATGTTAGTCAACTGAAATACAGAATACTTATAAAGAACAGGAGCCAGTCATGCTAAGTACTGGGTAAAGAGCATTTTAAATTGTGGTGGGGGAACATTCTAAAAAGTTCACAAAATTAAAAATAGCATGGTTTATTCAACAAAATGAAGAAAGCCAGAATAGCTGAGAGTATGGGATTGTCGGGAGAAAAGAACAGAAGCTGAGGCTGGAAAGCTAGGTTCATGTCTGATAATGTGTGGTTCTGTAGGAAACAATTAGTAAATAGAATTATTCTACATGCAATAAAATTTTTTTCAGACTGATTTATTGTACTGAAGGCAGTATAATATTTGGCAAAGGGATAAACATTTAGAGAATTGAAACAGAACAAAGTTCAGAAATAGATTCATAGATAGAGAGAGCTCACTGATTATTTTTGTTATTATTTATATATTTTATTTCAGCATATTATGGGGCTACAAATGTTTAGGTTACATATATTGCCTTTAACCCACCTGAATCAGAGCTTCAAGTGTGTCCATCCCCCCATTAGATGTGTATATACACATTCCTCCTCCCCCTCCCATCTGCCCAACACTCGATGGATGTTATTACTATATGTGCACCTAAGTGTTGAACAGTTAATACCAATTTGATAGTGAGTGTATATGGTGCTTGTTATTCCATTCTTGTGATACTTCAGTTAGTAGAATGGGCTCCAGATCTATCAAGTATAATACAAGACGTTGGAGATCACCATTGTTTTTTGTGGCTGAGCAGAACTCCATGGTATACATATACCACATTTTCTTAATCCACTCATGGATTGATGGGCACTTGGGTTGTTTCCAAATCTTTGCAATTGTACATTGTGCTGCTATAAACATTTAGGTACAGATGTCTTTTTTATAGAATGTCTTTAGTTCCTTTGGGTAGGTGCCCAGTAATGAGATTGCTGGATCAAATGGTTGTTCTACTTGTCGCTCTTTGAGGTATCTCCATATTACTATCCACAGAGGTTGTACTAGTTTGCAGTCCCACCAGGAGTGTAAGAGTGTTCCTATCTCTCCAATCCACACTAACATTTATTGTTTTGGGACTTTTTTAGCGCTCTTGCACCCGTTTTTGTTTTTTTTTTTATTTCAGCATATTACGGGGGTACGAACATTAAGGGTACATACATTGCCCTTGCCTCTTCTCCTCCCTCGAGTCAGAGCTTCAAGCATGTCCATCCCCCAGACGGTGCACATCACACTCACTATGTATGTATATAATCCTCCCCTACTCGCCCCTCCCACTTGCCTGACATCCGATAAATGTTTTTTTCTTTTTTAACATTTTGGTTACATTTTATATCTTTGCCTCTCCCTAGCTCGAGTTAGAGGTATGCCCTTCCCCTCTACAATGCTCACCACTCCCCTCAGATGTGGGTCTACCCCCCCAACCCCAGAATCCCTGGTGAACACCACCACCCTTTGAGCATTGATAAAGGCCATTCTTACAGGAGTTGTGATATCTCATTGTGGTTTTGATTCACATTTCCCCGATGATTAGAGATGTTGAACATTTTTTCATACGTTTGTTGGCCATTAGTCTATCTTCTTTTGAAAAGTTTCTATTCATAACATTCACCCACTTTTTTATGGGGTTGTTTAACTTTTCTTGCTGATTTTCCTGAGTTCTATATAGATTCTAGTTATCAGCCCTTTAGTGGATATATAGGATGAGAATGTGTTCTTACATTCTGTAGGTTGTCTGTTTGCTTTCATGATAGTTTCCTTGTCTGTGCAGAAGCTTTTTAATTTGATCATGTCCCATGTATTTATTTTTATTGTTGCTCTGATAGCCTTTGTGTTCTTTTTCATAAATTCTTTGACTAGGTCAATGTCTATAAGAGTTTTTCCAACATTTTCTTCTAGAGTTCTTATAGTTTCATGCCTTAGGTTTAAGTCTGTTATCCACCATGAGTTGATTTTTGTGAGACGTGAAAGGTGCAGATCCTGTTTCAGTCTTCTACATGTGGCTATTTAATTTTCCCAGCACCATTTATTGAATAAGTATTCTTTTCTCCAGTGTAGTTTTTGTCTGTTTTGTCAAAGATTAGATGGTTTTATATCTGGGTTCTCAGTTCACTTGTGTTGGTCTATGTCACTGTTCTTATCTCAATGCCATGCTGTTTTAGTTACTATACCCTTGTAGTATAGCTTGAATTCTGATAAATTGATGCCTCCCAATTTGCTCTTTTTGCTTAAGATTGCTTTTACTATATGAGGTCTTTTCTGGTTCCATAGAAAGTATATAATTGTTTTTTCTAGATCTGTGAAAAATGATGTTGGTATTTTAGTAGGGATTGCATTAAATCTGTCGATCACTTTGGGTAGTATAGACATTTTAACAATGTTGATTCTGCCAAGCCATGAGCACAATTCTAAATATTTATGAACTTAACTCAGGTGTACCCAGATTCATAAAGCAAATTCTTCTTGATCTAAACAAAATAATAAATAGCAACACTGTAATACTGGGGACTTCAACACCACTCTGACAGAACAGGACAGATCCTGGAAACAGAAAATAAGCAAAGAAACAATGGACTTTAACAGTACTCTAGAAAAAATGGGCCTGACTGACAGTCACATAAAATTCTACCCCAAAACCATTGAATACACACTGTTCTCATCAGCTTCTGTGATATTCTCTAAGACTGACCATTTCTTAGTCCACAAAGCATGTCTCAACAAACTTAAAAAAAAAATAGAAATTATACCATGCATCTTCTCAGACCACAGTGGAATAAAACTAGAAACAACTCCAACAGAAACTCTCATCTCTGCACAAAGACATGGAAACTAACAATCTTCTGTTGAATGATTATAGGGTTAAGAAGGGAATTAAGATGGAAATCAAAAGATTCTTTGAACTAAATGATAAAGGAGACACAAGTTATCAAAATCTGTGGGGCACAGCTAAAGCAGTCCTGATAGGAAAATTTATATCCATAAATATCTACATCCAAAAATCAAAAAGACCACAAATCAACAATTTAATGAATTGTCCAAAAGAACTGGAAAAGGTTAAGCAACTTCTACTACAAATCCAGTAGTAGAAAAGAAATAACAAAGATCAGAGCAGAACTAAATGAAGTCAATAACAAAAAAAACCTATACGGAAGATTATTAAAACAAAAAGTTGGGTCTTTGCAAAAATACACAAAATGACACACCTCTTGCTAGAATAATGAGAAGTAGAAAACAAAAGTCTCTAATAAGCTCCATCAGGAATGAAAAAGGAGAAATTACAACTGATACCACGGAAATACAAAATATCACCTATGAATATTATAAAAATTTCTATGTACATAAACTTGAAAACGTGGAGGAAATGGACACATTTTTAAAAACACATAGCCTTCCTAGGCTAAATCAGGAAGAAACAGAATTCCTGAATAGACCAATATCAAGAACCAAAATTGAAGCAGCAATAAAAAACCTTCCCAAAAAGAAAAGTCCCAGACCAGCTGATTTCACACCTGAATTTTACCAGACCAGACCTACAAAGAAGAACTGGTGCCTTTCCTGCAGAAATTATTCCACAACATTGAGAAGGAAGGAATCCTCCCCAACATGTTTTATGAAGCCGGTGTCACCCTGACACCAAAACGAGGAAAGGACGGAACAAAAAAAGAAAACTACAGACTAATATAGATGCAACAATTCTAAAGAAAAACTTAACAAACTGAATTCATGTGCTTATCAAAAAAATAATCCTTCAGGACCAAGTGGTCTTCATCCCAGAGATGCAGGAGGGATGGTTCAACATATGCAAATCTATAAATGTAATTCACCACATAAATAGAAGCAAAAATCAAATACCATGTGATCCTCTCAATAGATGCAGAAAAAGCATTCCACAAAATTTAGCACCCTTTCATGAAAAGAACACTTAACAAAATAGGAATAGACAGGATTTACCTAAAAATGATGAGCGCCATATATGACAAACCCACAGCTGACATCATACTGAATGGAGAAAAATTGAAAGTATTCCCGCTTAAAACTGGAACCAGAGAAGGTTGCCCTCTATCACCACTTCTAGTCAACATAGGGCTGAAAGTCCTAGCCAGAGCAATCAGAAAAGAGAAGGAAATATCAAGGGCATCCAAATGGGGGCAGAAGAAGTCAAACGATCACTCTTTGCTGATGATATGATCTTATATCTAGAAAACCCCAAATATTCTGCCAATAGACTATTGGAATTGATAAATAAATTCAGCAAAGTCTCAGGTTACAAAATCAATGTACAGTTATTAGTAGCATTCCTATATGCCAACAACAGTCAAACTGGGAGCCAAATAAAAGACTCAACACCCTGTGCAATAGCAACAATGAAAATAAAATACCTAGGAATATATTTAACTAAGGAGGTAAGGGACCTCTACAGGGAGAAATACAAAACACTGAGGAAGGAAATAGCAGAGGACATAAATAGGTGGAAATGCAATAAAAATAATAGTTTTAACTATGAATGTTGTAATTCCATTAATTTTATGAATATAATGTTATGATATTTAGTAAAATGGATTGAGAAAGTAAAATAGTAGAGACAGGAGACCAGTTGTGTAGCTGTTTTGGGATGCAGGGAAGAGATAATGGTGACCTGGATGAAGCAGTAACACATGATACAAAAGAAGGGCATGGAATCCAGAGATATTTTGAAGATACATTTAATAATTCATGCTCAGATTTATGTGAGGGAATAAGGAGATGTTGAGTGAAAGGGAGAGAAAATAAGAAATATTAATCCCTGAGATTTCTAAGCAAGCGTTGACAAGAAGGAGTAGTAAAAGGTTTGTGCAAAGAAAGAACTGAGGGTTCCATTTTCATTACATTAAATATAAAATGTCTGTGAAACATGGAAGTGGCAATAACAAGCATCTGTTGGAAATGTGAGGCTGAAGTTCAAGAAATGTTCTGCATTGGAGACACAGATCTTTATGCAAAAGGATTACTTTTAAGTTCATAGAAATGATGGAAATCCCAGGAGAAGAGAAGATTAAGAAAAGACTTACATGCAAGTGAGGTCTTAGGTCAAACAGAAGATGATTCAGTAAAACTACAATCTGAAAAAGAATAATCAGTGAGACAGAAGGAAACCAGGAGAGTAGATTCACAGTGGCCAAAGGAAGAGAGGAGAACAGAATGGCCCAACTTCTTGAATACTACTGAGAAGTAGAGTAAGATGAGAATAGAGAAGTATATTGGACTGGTAACATATATGTCATTAATGATTTTGACAAGAACAGATTCAATGAAGTGCTGATGATGGAAACTGGAGGGTAGAAGGTTAAAAATAACTAAAATTGAGCATGTGGAGACTGTGTGAAGAAAACATAGATGTTTGACTAGAAAAGGAAGCAAAAAAAAAATGACCTAAATCTAGAAAAATATATGGAGGATCATGCATTTTTTAGTTGGAAAACTGTCATACAAGTAATATGAGGGGACTAATACAGCAGTAAAGGGAAGATTACTAAATCAAAAGAGGGAGGATAATTTAGGAAATAAAATCCTCAAAAAGGTAAAAATGGGATGGTATCATTAACACAAGTGGAAAAAATGGCTTTTGGTAGAATGAGGTATAATTTCTTCATCAAGCCAGGAGGAAAGAAGAAAATGTGAGGGGAAAATGCAGGACAGTTCTCCAGGTGGCCAGGGACTGACTCAGTTCTTCACTCTTTCTTACCTGTAGTTCTCAAGAATAAGTGTAGAATGTGCTTAGAATCCAACATCCTGAGATAAGGAGAAACTGGCGAAAACAGCCCAGGCTCTGCTACTATTCCTCCTAGAACAGGATGTTTTTCATTGCTTTAGTCTAACTCATCGTGTGACCCCCCAGTAATAAAACCCAGGGCAGACTGCTTTCTCAGGTCCCTTGTCTACAGTGCAAAGGGGGCACATTCATGATATGTCTCGCTTATCATGAATCCTAGGCTTCTTTTGTCCTTTGATGCCTATCTGTAAGCAATAAACCTGCTTCATGCAACTTCTTTTCTGTGTGTGTTTTGTCTCACTGGACTTATACAAGTAGTAGATTGCAGCCCAAGATGAGTGAGTGGAAGTGGTAACCAATGCACAGTGAATCTGCTTCACAACAGGGATAGATAAGTTTATAGGTGAAAGGAAGAAAAAAATTCTGAGTTATGGTTTCTAGTTCTCATTTGAGCAGAAGAAAAACAACTGAGAGTTATAAGACCTAGGAGGAAGCCCAAACAAATTCTATAAAGTCAAGACCACAGAGAATGAACAGCTAGAGGATTAGGAAAAAACCGGACCACATGGTGTCATGAAAGCTCTAAATAACAATCCATAGTAGAGGTTATGATCAGAAACGTATAGCCATACAACTAGAAGTCAAAGTCATTAGAAAAAAAATGGGAAAGAGGAAAGAATAAAGAGAAAATGTAATTAAGTGCAATTAAGAACTGTAGATTGTATAAATTAGGTCTCTTCTATTTTTCAACTCCATTAACGACAAAGTATTTTCACGTTGTGAAAGCATACAAATGCACTCATTTGCATAGGAATCAACATTAAATCAGCTATCCCTAATTAATTGGTCAAATACCCTATGGAAGACTGACAAAATTTAGAGATACATAGCTGAGTAAATGGTGTTAATGATGACATACATATTTGTTAAGATGCTTTTCTGAGTTCTTAGAAATTCCTATGAAAAATATGTTAAAGTGAGTCTTCTAAAACATACAACATGTTGATAGTAATTATCTTATAATTATGTAATTATAAATGATTATGCTTTTCTGAGTTTTTCAAGTTGATTACTTATTATAGCTTTTACAAAAAATTAATTAATATAAGAGTTTATATATAAGAAAAGAAACACACGTGGTTATTGTTTTGAGTATATGTATTTAATTTGAATTTTACAATTTAGATTCAACATGAATTGCAATAAATGGATCTTCGGCAGAGTTACTAATAGAAAAATTAGCCTTGCCATCATTGGAAACATAGATATTAATTCCTGTGCAATTGCCGTCAATTTTATCTCCAGAAATGATATCACAATATGTGCCAGCAGGAAGACCAGTTTGCAAAGTTAAAGATAAGGACCTGTAAAATAAAATGTAAGATTTAACTTAAATTCAACACAATGAAGAGCAAGAAAGTGAATAAAGTATACTAAAGAACCAGATAGAGGAGTAGTTGAGGAAAAGATCTACTATAAAGAAAAGATATTACAGTATTGAGACAATATGGTTAAAAAAATAGGACTATAAGACATGCTCCTTTAATGATGTCACAATCCTTATTAACTACTTTGTGTATTTTGTGGGGTTTATATGTGTGAGCATATATATGTGCATTATATATATGCATATGATGTTGCAAGGGCACACAAAACAAACTACTTACAACAGAAAGCCCTTATAAAAATAGGAGAACAAAAGAATAAGAGCCATCATCATTTTTCTTCTGCCCTTTTCTGATCTCTCTGTCTTCTTATTCCACTGATGAAAGGAGTTTTCAGATACAAAAAAAGTAAATGAACAGAAAAGAAAAGAATAAACTAAGAACATACGAGCATAAAACATTATTTTTAATGGATACCTACTCACCAGTCATCATTGTTAAATACAATGAAGCCTCTGTTTCCTCTTCCAAAAGCAACTTGGTTGCTACCATTATCCCACCAGTTTGTAAAAGGCTGGCCATCAACTACATTACGGAAAACAACCATGTTCCTAAACACACAATATCATAAAAAAAAATATCGATTTTTTTCAACTTCAACAGTTAGAAATAAAATGTTAAAGAAAGTTTACTATTAGAGGATATCTCTAAATGGATATTCTTACCTTATTTGACGCCATCGATGTTCACAGACCCAGTCATTGCCACAAGTGGTGTCCGGATTAATAGTAACTTCTTTAATCACTCCATTATTATTTGGTGGCCCAACCCAATCATTAACATCCTTAATGAGGAAGAAGAGAAACACTCGTGTTTTAACGTATATGTATTGGCCTCTTCCTTCTCCATTACACCAAAGCCAGTCTATCCTGATACTTGAGTCTGGGCAGTGTCTTTATTTAGAATTTAACACTTTCCTTATTTCAGCCTTTTACTGAGTCTTCATCATCTCTCTATCCTCTGGTTCTTTAGTGCCACATTTTAAGCCAGACTAACAACTTTTTATCCTCTTGTTTTCTTTCTGAGGAACTGCAATGTCTTCTTAAAATCACTGTAAGCTGTGCAATCTCCCTGAAATGGCAAGGGCTTTAGTGTCAGAAACACCAGGACTAAAGCATAATCTCCATCACTACCAGCTGAGAAAAACTTCTCAGTTTGCTTATCTATAAAATGGGGATATTGCTCGGTTGCTATAAAAATTAAATAATGTATGGGAAAATGCCTTGAATATGATCATTGTTACATAAATATTAGTTCCTTTCATACTTCCTTTTGGATAAATGTACTAATTCGCCCATCCTAACGTTTTTTACAAAACTGACCAAATTTTTAATAGCATTTAATACTATTTTTCCAATGGGCATTTTTAAAGATATTCACAGGAAAAAAAAAAGGTCTAGGAGCATTATCAGCACCAGTCTTAAAATCATTCTTTTGCTGAATAGTGAACAAAACCAAGAGTTTAGCATGCAGAAGTCTCAGTGGAAATGTCATAGGAAAAAGGGAAAACAAAATAGGTCAGGATTCCTGACATCAAAAATAAGACCTATTAGTGGAAACTATATGAAGTTGGCTCAATATAAAGGGGCATGTCCTAAACATTAAATTTGTCTAAAAGTAAAATATATTCTACAAAGTAGTAAGCTTCACAAATTCAAAGGAATCTAGAAAAAAACAGATAGATATTGCTCTGACTTGTAGGGATGGGAAATTTCTTCTTTAGGTGTAAAATTTCTGTATGATGGCTGCTTCTGAAATCTTCAGTTTAAAAAGAAAACCTTCTACTAGTTTTCTAAATATCTTCGTAATCTTACTTCTTGGTTCCTTTTTGAAATTGCTAGTCAGATTAATGCCTTTACCACATACTCCATTATTTCTCTCATTTTTACCTCTCCTGAAATAGTCTGTAAATTTTTTAAAATGATATATGTAAATTTCTTTAATATAAAACGTGCAATTTTCTTCCTATTATAATGTACGTTCCCTATTTAACCTCATGTCAACTAAATCATTTTTTTACATGCCATAAAACTTCTTTTTTTAAAGTATTTAACACATACTTATATTGCTTTCACTATGGGCAAGTGAAGTTTTAAATTTCTTACAAGCATTAATGTGCTTATTACTCATATCAACCCCAAGAGGTAGGTATTTCTTAGAAGTACATATTTCACTCTGGGTATCTTGCTCTTATCTTTAATATTTTCTCTTGGGAGTAGGGGATTATTTGTTATATTTCTGAAATAGCTTTCATACTCTTTGATCACAGAAAATATGAATTTTACTCTTTTACTATTCTCTGCATTACCAAAATCAGAGTTCTGCATGAGGTTTACACTTAATATTTGATAAATACATATTGGATGTCATAGCCTCATGTTAAATTACAACAAAATTCCCTCCTTTTCCTTGAGAAAAAGATCTTTTGAACAACTTCAAAACTTACTTTTCCATTTTCAAAATATCTTGGCCAATGGTAGCTTGACATTATCCGTGTAAATCCATAAGGATGGGCAAGCATAAATCCAACTGCCATTTTATAAAGTCTGAAAGTCACAAAATATTATCATAGTAGAACAGAATTTTCTTACCATGATTGAAAGGTAGGCAAAAACACTAGAGAACTTTGTTTGCTACCTAGAGTCCCAGAATGTAAGAATAGATGCTCCACCAGCTCCATGTCCTCGTTGATTGTCATGGTTATCCACAAAGACAAGTGCTCGGTCAGAAGGCATGAAACTCCAACCTTCTCCCCAGTTCCTATTTAAAAAAATAATATATACATTTTTGTATTCCCTTACAATAACTTTAGAGTAACCTAAATGTACATCTCTTTCTGTATAGCATATTCATATTAAATTCTCTCTCTAATTAAATGTTTATTCTATAGGGGATATATACACACATACACACACACAATCTACAAATACAATCCATGTTTGCATATATGTATGGATTACTTGTATTCCATTCATGTTACAGCTATAGATCTTTGGTATAAAAAAGGGTCCTTTTAGAGGTTTCAGTATATTGTAATTTAGATGTACTTTAGAAGGGTCAACATCCATATCACATTATACAGAATGGCAACCTGGATTAAAATAGGCTTTCAATACTATATTGTTATAAACATTTCAATATTTAGAATTAATGAATTGATATATGTAAATTCTACAGTATGGTCACATTTTAGGTACTTTATAAATAGTATGATTATTTTAATAATAATCTGGATTTAAAAGATCATATGCAAACATTAGTCAAATCTAGTATACTAATATCATATACAGATTAAAATGCCTTGATAATATTTTGGGTTTCTAGGCATACTTTCTTATGACTGACATTCCAAATACAAAAGATGATCAATTGGTGTTTGTGACACTATAACATTTAAATTAATAACTGACCCAACAGTTTCCTAAATAGGAAGGTACTGAGAAGATAACCCATATTGGGGTAATATGACTAATAGCCCTGTGAAATAATTCAAAGGACAAATTGTATTTTATTTACTTTAAGTAACACATCTTCTCTCCGTTCCACTTGCGAATAACTGTGCCTAGTTTTGCTCCATACTTGAACTCTGTCACACGGCCATTTCCAAAGTACTCACTGCTTGTAATTGCCTCACCACCCAGATCAATTACCTAGTAGAAAGATAGGAAAAAATATCATTTTACATAAGAACTTTAAATTATTCTAACCAAAAATTAGTATTATATAGAAAATAGCTTTAAACTATTTGTTATTTGAAATACTCAGAATGGTTTTCCTTATACCAAAATTCTTCCTTGTTCTAATGAAATATATGGTACTATATTAAAAGAAACATAATGACAAGATGACCTATTGCACTGTGAGGATGCTGACCTAATTTTTAGTCTTGCACATAAATGATAATAATAGGTCACATTAATTTGGCATTTACTATCTGACCAACAACATTTCTCAGCACTTAATAAATATTAACCCATTTAATTCTCTAAAGACACAACCATTATCTTAGCCCTTTTGTTCACATGAAATAACTGTTGAGCAGAGAGTTTAAAGATTTGCCTAAAAACTAACAGAGCTAATGGTGGTACAGCCAAGATTTAAACTCAGATAGATCAGTCGAGACAACAACAACTATATGATTCTCAGTGTTCTCAGTCTCGGTAGAGATAGTAAATGGCACAGTGAAGTTTGTGAAGTTTGTAGCCTAAATAAATTCTCTGTACTTCCATAGAACCTATTGTGATAAAGAATTAGATGTACTGTATCTGAATAAAAGGAAACTAAAGAACACTGCTCTATACTGCTCTACATAAATGACTCAGCCATTAATGTATAGAAATTGCATATTTAATTAAATCTCCAATTAATTTTATAAAATATTTTATACACAAACATATATATTTATATTTGTAGATGTACCTCCTGGTAAATGAAAGGTCTACTTCCTTCAGGGAACCAACTTGTGTTTAGGTTATGCAACTTATCCAAAACTGCCTTCATGTCTCCAGGCCACATGTGCTTGGCAGCATCAATTCTGAAACCTGCCACACCAATGTCAATGAGATGGTTCATATAGTTAGCAATAGTGGAACGCACGTAATCTTTCTCCAGGGCAAGATCAAGAAGACCAACCAGACGACAATCTCTGACCTGTTGAGGTGAAAAATTTGTGATCGGTTCATAAAATATCATCTTTCACCTGAGAATCCATTGGACATTCATTCACTTATTCATCAATAAATATTTCTATAGTTCCTTGTTTGCATTGGACACTTGGGATATTGACATTGTACTATGGACATATTTTTTAAATATTTTCTAGTATAAAATGGAGAATATAGGAAATAAAGTAGATAAGCTTTTTAATTGATTATGGAAAAATTTGTAAATATTGATTTGAGTTTCTTATTTTTAAGCAGTCAGACCTGGTAAGTTGGTTTCCTGAGGGGTCTAAATTAATATTTAAAATGGAATTCAATGTGCTGCATATCTATATTTAAAAGCATAGATAGCTCTTTATTCAGATCACTATTTTTAAAAAAATTACCTGATAAGCATCCTTATAGTTCTCAATTTCTCTACCTCCAGTTTTACATTTGTCATCATTAAAATCCCAGGCAGAATAAGGAACTGCTGGAAAATTCCTATTTCCAGGGTCAAAGTAACTTCCACAAGTACTGCTTGTTCCTGCACTCCCACCACTACCAGTCATGTGATTAATTACAGCATCCACATAAATACGGACCTGAAAAACAAATTTTCTACTTCAGTTTGACTTATAGAAAGACAGAAAACTAAAGAATTATTTATTAAAGTTTACAGCATGTTAATTAAATTCCAAAATATTTCCTTGTTATTTTATAACTTATTTTCCTAAAATACCAAAGGTCGAGTATGATAGGAAACTAATGTGAACTGAAAACCTATGTCCATTCCAGACACGTGGTCAAATATTTATAGCAATGATACATTAAGAGACCCTGAAACCACCCGAAATATAAATAAATGCCAAGAGCTATTTGGGGAGGTAAAAATCAGTTGAGGCAGAAGAGATTATTGGTTTCTGAAATTTCAGTGGGTCACCAGGAGAAAGAAGCACTTAGCTTCTACTGTCTACTTAGTATCTGAAGAGAGGAAGGTGGCTATGAGTCTCTCATTTATACTCTTCTTTATAATGAGAAAATAGCCACACAAAAGAGACAGCAAATACTTTAACTGGAATTTTCAATTCCTAACCAGAAAAGTGTTTCCAGGAAATGTGTATAGCTATAAATGTTAAAAGTTGATGCTTTGCTTTTATCAGTAAATTCTGCTTTAAACTTTAACTCATCTCTTCTTTAGTAGATAAATGGCACATACACAACAATTTACAAAAGTTGAACATAAAGCAACAGTTCATTTTGACTTATAATTTAAGTATGATATAAAATGAAATAATTTAAAATATGCAAAACTTTCTGCTCAAAAGGACCAAAAAAATAGAAGAGAGAAATTACTTTCTTATACAAAAATTTCAAAGGAAATTTGAATTCACTTACACCAACATTGTTACATCTAGTCACCATGTTTCTGAATTCATCTTCATTTCCAGATCTTGTGCACAATTTATAGCTAACTGGTTGGTATCTTTCCCACCAGGGTCTAGAAGGGCTGTTAATTACAATATTTTCATTGGGTGGAGAGATCTATAAATAAAATAACATTAATAAGCATCAAATCATGGCTTACTTTATATCATTAGATGTTCTAGAAACTAATAATAACATAAAATTATTTTTGAATCCTTGTATATGCAACTATGTTTCTTTTTAACCACTTGAAAATATTAACAGCACACTGGAAATTTCCTACTGAAAAAAGATATCAGAAACAACCTATAAAATTGCCAAAAATACTTAATTGTTTCTTCTGCAGAAAACTATTTTACTTAGAGTACTTATATATGAAGTATTACAAAATGGTGCTTCAGCTTGACAGACACTGATGAGAATACCATTTACTATAAACACAGTGAAGGCAGCAATTTATACTATAAACAACACCTACCTGAACACCACCAAATCCATATGGAGCTAAGTATCGCTCACATTCAAGAGCAATATCAACCCAGCGCCACTCAAACAGATGGACAATAGATGTCCGTCCTGTTTGAGTATTTGGTGAATATTGAGCCCAGCAGAACCCAATGGCTGAAAGCAACAGAAAGAACTTCATTTTGCTTTGAAGTTGTCAGTGTCCTTTTTAGAAACTATTTATACTCCTGTAAGAAACACATTTTACAAAGTAAATATTAGCATGAATAAATAGAGCACAAACTGTTTATTCATAATCTGAAAAGAATTATCAATAACAATAGTAACTCAACAGGTGAAGAACATACAAAAAGTGTCCCATAATAATAATCTAATTGGCCTTTTAGAACTAAATGATTTTTCTTATTGTGAGAATACTAACCTTTTCAAACCTCTGGCTCTATATGTACATAAACAGTCCTTATTCACGTATTATCTAATTATGATTAGATTTCACTTCTGATGTCCATTACTAACAAAATGAAAATAATCAGAGCCAACTGAATTGAACAGTCCAAATATTGCTTTAACTATCTAATTTCAAATGTTTGTAATCTTTCCATTTAAAAAATTTAGCTGTTGTCCACCTCCAACCCAAATTTTTGGTTATTTAAATTTCTGCATTAAGATTTTAAAAGCTTTTTGGAATTTAAATGCCCATGAATTGGAGAAACAGACTTTTTTATGTCTTCATCAAATCATGTGTTTAATATAGTGGCAATAGTAGTAAGATTTGTGGTGGTAGTGAGTGTTATTCTCTCCCCATAGCCAAATATCTCTTGCAACTAATAAAACACTAAATAAATGAATTCACATCCCTTCTCCTTCTTAATGTAAGTGATATCCTATGAAAGAGAGTAATAATACAGGTGGGAAAAACTTCATCCATGCAACAAGTATTGAGTGTCTGCTTTTTGCTAAGCACTGTGGATGAGGTACACGATAAAAAGATGAGTAAGACAGACAGGTTCCTGTTCTCAGAGAGCTGAGTGGAAGGGAAAGAAAACATGTTGCTGTAAAATAATAATAACAGTAATACTAACAGTGATGATAAAAATAATATCAGGCAGAAATATTAACTATTATGAAATAACAGGATAATACAATAGAGAGTGACTTCACCATGAGGGTATTTAAGACTGAGTAGTCAGGGAGGACATCCTTGAGGAAGTGACTTTATGCTATGATTTGAAGGAGTAGAAGGATCCAGTCATTAGAAGATCGGAGAAAGAACAATCTAGATAAAAGGCAAGAGCAAAAGCCCAAGGAAGTAAAAAAATCTAAGAATATGCCAAACAATTACAAAAATACAGTCAGCATGGTGAAAGCCAGTGTGATAAAGGAGAGAGTAAAATGAGATGAGGTCAGAGAGGTAGGCCAGATCATGTAGGACCTTGTAGAACACGAAGAAAGAGAGAGCCATTGAGGCTATAGGAAGGGGAAATGGAAGACTGCAATATTTTAAAATAAAATCTCTCTTGCTTCTAGGAAGAAATCAGATTATGGGAGGATAAGAGGAGAGAGAGAGAGATGGAGAGAGAGAAGTAAGTTAAAAAACTCACAGTGTCCCAGGAAAGAGGTGAGTGGTTTGAACTAGGGCATAGATAAGATACATTTCAGAGGTAAACAGCAATTGGTTTATGAATAGAGACGAAGGATGAGGAAAATAAAAATATTAAAGATGTAGGTATTTGGTTGTGATACCACTTATTAACATGAGGAAAAACGAGGAGATACCAGGTTTGGGGAAGGGCATAAAGAATGCTATGAATCTTAATTATTCCTTTATCAATCCTAATGTTCTCTATTAGTCCTTCCCCTAGCCAACCTTGTGAACACTATCCATGACAAAACTATTGTCATCATCAATCATGCTCTCCTAATTTTCATTCTTACTTCTGTAATCCTAGTTCAAATTTTCATCACTGCTCTGTTTACTAATACACCTTTTCTAGTGTTTCTCTTTTCTCTTTGTCTTCTAATGCAACTGATACACTCCAAAAGTTTTAATCATTACTTTCCTGTTTCAAAGAAAATAAACAGACAAAAACCTCAATGGCTTTCAGGAGAAAAATCTGTTTTCTTCTCCCTGATTTTGAGTGTCCCCAATATACCTCTCATAATTTAACTCCCATGGTTCTCTCACACCTAGCTTACATTTCTAAAAGCACATAAAACAATGCGAATTATTGTTCTAGGTCCTGGGAATATCAGATGTGAAGTCTACCTTCAAGAAGCTTGGTCCAGAATGGTGGATATGAAAATACTTAATCAATTACAGTATATTTACAGTATAAATGAAATCTATTAATACTATAATGATCACTGAATGAATGACACTTCCCAGCAGTCATACATATGTGGATTCTCTTTCTATATAAACTTTCTACATAAGATTAGCTTGGGCCGGGCATGGTGGCTCACACCTGTAATCCTAGCTCTCTGGGAGGCCGAGGTGGGCGGTTTGCTCAAGGTCAGGAGTTCAAAACCAGCCTGAGCAAGAGCGAGACCCCGTCTCTACTATAAATAGAAAGAAATTAATTGGCCAACTGATATGTATATAAAAAAAAAATTAGCCGGGCATGGTGGCGCATGCCTGTAGTCCCAGCTACTCGGGAGGCTGAGGCAGAAGGATCGCTCGAGCCCAGGAGTTTGAGGTTGCTGTGAACTAGCCTGACGCCACGGCACTCACTCTAGCCTGGACAACAAAGCGAGACTCTGTCTCAAAAAAAAAAAAAAAAAAAAAGATTAGCTTGAAGTTCATTTTGTCCATTGGGATGCCAGCAAACAGGACACAAACAGAACTTTGATTATGATTTTCACAGGTAGCTTGATCTCTCAAAACTCAGAGCTCACTGATTGTGCTCTGACTATAACTAGGATGAAGGACCACATGAAGTCTAGCTGTCCCTAGCTATTCCAGCCATCTGAGTTGACACACTGGGTAAGAGAAGTTCAATGATGTTCCAGGGCTAAGACAGCAGAAAAACCACTTAGTCAACCCATAGAACTGTGAGACATGAATTATTATTGTTACTCCACAATGCAGCAGTGTCCTCCCTCCTCCAACTTATGAGTGGTTTCACTTTCTGCAGTTTTAGTTACCTGTAGTCAACTGTGGTCCAAAAATATTACAATATTTAGAGAGAGAGAGAGAAACCACATTCACGTAACTTTAGTTACATTATATTGCTATAATTATTCTGTTTTATTATTGTTGCTAGTCTCTTACTGTGTATAATTTATAAATTTTGTTATAAATATTTATATATAGGAAAAAACATAGTATATATAGTTGGCCCTCCATATCTGCGGGTTCTGCATCCCTGGATTCAACCAACTGTGGATAGAAAATAGTCTAAAAAATGGATAATTGTGTCTCTACTGAAGATGTACAGACTTTTTCTTGTCATCATTCCCTAAACAATATGGTATAACAACTATTTACATAGCATTTACATTATATTAGGTGTTATAAGTAATCTAGAGATGATATGAAGTATACAGAAGGAAGTGCGTAGGTCATATGCAAATGCTACACAATTTTATATAAGCGACTTCAGCATCTGTGCATTTTGGTATCATGGATGTCCTGAAACCAATCCTTCATGGATACTGGAGAGGGGACTATATAGGGTTTGTACTATCTGTGTATTCAATCATCCACTCGGGGTCTTGGAACGTATCCCCCTCCAATAAGGGAGGAATACTGTAATAGATGTAATAGATTTTGTGGAGACTTACTCTATAGGAAATGACAGTGAATCAGATATAAGAGAGTAATAGAGAAAAGACAGAATCAAAGAAGGCTCCATGATTTAAAGTTTGGGTGAGTGTTAAGAATGGCAATGCCTTTACCACTAATAGTACAATCTACTGGCAGACTTGGTTTAGGGCAGGTGTCCTCAAACTACGGCCTGCGGGCCACATGTGGGTGTTTTCACCTGTTTGTTTTTTTACTTCAAAATAAGATATGTGCAGTGTGCATAGGAATTTGTTCATAGTTTTTTTAAATTATAGTCCGGCCTTCCAACGGTCTGAGGGACCATGAACTGGCCCCCTGTTTAAAAAGTTTGAGGACCCCTGGTTTAGGGAAACTAAGGGACTAACATGGGGAGATACTGATTTTGAGGTACCACTTTTAAGCCAATTGGATATACAAAAACAATTTTAAAGATAGGAAGAATGAAGCAGAGATATTTGGGAATTTTTAACAAAGCAATTACAGTTTGAAAAATGGTACACAAAACACTTAATAACTGATTTAGTGCAGACAGAGAATAGAATAGATGCTATCCCTAAGCAACTATTGTGTATAGGCCAGTGCACACTGGCTGAATTATCAGGTCTGGAGAGCTGGATCCTTGAGAGTTGACAAAGTACCCAAAAAGTTGTTGAACACAAAGTCACAACTTTGGGCAAAGCCCCAATCTACATAAATGATGGGACAAGGCAGTAGGAAGGAGGGGATAAAGAGATACCTTCAAAGAGGGAGAGAGTTTTGTTAGCAGAGAAAGCTGTTCAAAAAAAAAATAAGAAAGGGAAATTTGCAAGGAGTATAAGTGACTACCTGGATGTAGACATGTATTAGAATCAGAATTGGAGAGAAGACTAGATAGTGGTTGACATAGGGCCGATGATACAACGTGAGAGAGAAAAGAGGCAACATTTGAGCTTCATACTTGACTCAAGGCTTAAATGTAATGGTTAAGGAACATGACTGTAGGGATTACACAAACTATAGTTTAAATGCTGAAATTTCTATTTGTCATCTGTGTGACCCTAGAAAGTAATCTCTCTAAATTTATTTATGAACCACAAAAAGTAGTAAGTACTTCATAGAGTTGTTACCATGGTTAAACAGATAATGCAAATAAAGCTGTTATCCCAGTGTATGGATACAGTAGAGGTTCAATATATTTGGTTGCTGTAATGTTTTATTATTGTATTGTTATTGTTACTACTGGTCCTATCAAAACTGCCATAAACATACACTCTCATCCCACCATCACTCTATTATCACTTGGCCATTCTGTCTTTGCATTTCACTCTTCCAAACTTCTTATAACACTTTCTACTTCACAGACTTATTTTCATTTCTTCTAGAGGAATGGATAGAGATGAGAAGAACTAGCAATATGTTCCACCTACATTTTTTTCCACATTTCATTTCCTTTCTTCCCTCCCCACCAGCCCCTAAAGAATTTATGACAATTACACGTTGGTTTTGAAGTATACTTCTCATTATTGTCTCATCGGTTAACTCTGAACTGTTCTTTTAATAACAAATCAGTGTTTTCACAAAGTATTTAGGATGTTATTAAAATAAGGGATAACTTGCAGATATGTGGGGAATTTTGTTAGCATCCCAGGATAGGTGAAGTTATACAAACATATAATACGCTTCTACTAAGGGCCATATAGTGTCATACATTTTCTCACTTAATGTTAATTTTCAACTTAAGCAAGCAATATGAAGAGTTAAAAACCCCATAGGAAAGGCATTAAAAGAACTAAAATATATTTTTATCTTGTGAAATACAATTCTCAAACAAATCCTTGATGTCTTTGGCCAAAAACAAAACAAAAATAAGGATTTGAAATAGTTATTATGTCCATTTCCTAGAATAATTATCCCAAAAGACTTATCCTCAGAGTAGCTATCCATAGTTGTTAATATCAATGCTCTCTTGCTCATATTGCATATTTCCTGGATTGGTCTACAAAGAAATTCCCTTTACTCTAAAGCTTAAATGGTTACTATAATTGTCCAAATGACATACGTTGTGAATTCCTCTAAAAATGTGAAATAGAACATTTGATAATGTCCTAACAAAAAAAAGCAATAGTCTTTAAGGAGCATTTACAGATGAAGTTTCAATAAGACATATCCAATGTCAAGAAGAAGAAAACTCTGTTAACTCAAAATTATCCAGTTTCTCATGTTCTCAAAAGTATTTTTTAATCAATATTACATAAGAGGTATTTGTTATTTTATTTCATGCCCATAATATGACATGGTATTATACACGGAAGGCTCTAGTGTAAATTCAGGATTTCTCTGAACACATCAAGTACCATAAATTTGGTCATTTAGTTTAAAGTCTACTTAAATAGCACCAAAGTCATGACTTCAATAAAGAGCTCTATTAAGCCAAAAGTAGCAACCTCCAAAGAACTTGTGTCTTTCTGTAACTTCCTTTCTACCTATATATGTAACAGTATTTACAGAGTTTTCCCCCATCCAAGGTAGCCTCATATCAGTACCAGAGTGAACTTTTAACATGAAAGTGAATTAAGATTGACCAAGAAAAGATAAATTATCTACTCTCCATATTCACAGTTCTTAGCCTAAATGTCTCATAATTAAATATCTTTATACCAAGTCATTTTGTAGAAATATCATTACAAATTTTAATAGAAATGCTTTAATCTCAAATCTATGCATGCTATTTTATGATTTACACTTATCTCTAAATGCTTTGACTTTTAATTTTCTTTTCTATTTTCCCAGTTTTCAATATTCTAAAGCTTTATGTAGTAATATTACTATAGGACTTGGTAAAGTTAGTGGTTTTTCTTACTGAAAAAAAAAAGGCATAATTCCCCTGAATTTTACACTGAATTATGCAAAGTTTTCTTAAAACAGTAAACCTTTACCCTCCAACCCTCCCGTCAAAATAAATAAAAGAAAAAGAATGAAATAAAACTGACTCAAGACACGTCACATGTGAAGGTTAGAGAAAAGAGGCAAAGATAATCAAGTTTGCCTACCAGATCTCTGAAATCAGAGAAACCTTTTGGGCCAAGGCTAAGACACATTTCCAATATAAATAGCACATTTTGTACTGGAGGACACTGAAACATACGTTGCCAACAAGCCTAATACAGACTCTGAAACTTTGAACTATATCAAATCATATGACAGAAACCACTCATTTCAAGACAAAAGGCAGAGGTGGGGGGCAACCAATATGATACTCCAAAAACACATTAAAATAACTTACCACTTTGACTTCTTTAAATCAGCAATCTTCCACATCCACAAATCAATGTTTTTCAATCATCAAGTAACAAAAAAATCTCAGAGTTCTGTTTTTGCTTTTTCTTCAGTTGGAAAAAAAATTGGTGGATTTAGGCTTTAATCGATTTTCTATAACCTCTTCCTGTCAATGTGCAGCCCTACAGACCTGTTCCAATTTTTCAATTCTAAGTTGTACAACTAGTCTGAGTTCTACGATGACATCAGATTAGTTACTACACTCCTATTTCCTAAGCAAACCATTGTCTTCCCTCCCTTGCTCAATTTGGTGCCCTGCACCTCTTCTTGTTACACTGTATCTCTAGGCTGTTTTGCTTTCTCTCTGTCTTCCTTTCTCTTTCTACAATTTTCTCTCCCAATCTCAACTAATATATTTTTTTTCTTGAATCACTTATATCGATATAGAGAAAAAAATTTTTGCTAAAATAAGCTTAAAGATCAGATAAACATAGCACTGGGTCAAGCTAGTTAAATGGGACTAGAATGTAAATTAAGTCACTAAATCAAAAATTTTATTTTAAATCCATGCTTTACCATCTAATATGTGAACATTAGAAAAAAACATTAAAGTCCATAGATTCACTTAAGTCCGTAGAAAATGAAGAAAGTATTATTGATAAACATCATAAAAATTTAAAAAACTACTAACAATATGTATTGTGTTACTTTCTATGCGTCAATTCCTTGCATTATCAATTTGATTCCACACACACTTATACGTTAGAAGATAGAATTATGATTATCCCCATTTTTAAAATGAGAAAAAATAGGCACTGAAAGATTAAGTAATAGGATTTGTCCATGGTCAAGTTGAAATAACTATTGGGACTGAAATTCAAAGCCAAGCAGTCTAACTGCACAATGAGCTCTTACCTACTACTCATTCTCCCTCATTGGGTTGTTATGATAATCAAATAAAACACTGTATGTGAAAATATTTAAAAATCTGAAAGTTCTGCTTAGCTAGTTATTATTATGTTTAGAAGATTATTCAAAAAATAATGGTAAGAATTATTCAAAAAATAATGGTAAGAATTATTCAAAAAATAATGCCTTGGAGGATTAAAAATATGAGAGCAATTTCAAAAATAAAAATAATGACTATAAACCGGAATGGCATAATCTCAAAGTGTTCTAAGGTCAGTTTATTGCATTTGGCAATGGTTACAGGCATTCACTTTGGACTTTGAAAATACGCATGGTATAATTTCAGTGTTAATCATTAACCAAATAGAAACAGTGCATACTTTCTACTGTGGTGAAGAGTAAAAAATAATAATAAAAATATAAGAATATGAAAAAAAAGAATGAGTGGGGCATTAAGAAAGTGGATTTAAACACATATATAACAATAATTACATTCAGTGTAAATGGAATATATGTTCTGTTAAAAGACAAGTATTTTCAAACATGATTTTAAAAAATGGGGATAGAAAAAGAGTAAAGATAAACAGTTAGAACACAATGAATCATGCAAATTCTAACCAAAGGAAAGCTAATGTAGCTTTATCAGTATTGGAGAAAATGAATCTAAGGCCAAATTAATGCCAAAAATAACATGGTTACACATTATAATTAAATATGTTTGACTCTGACTAGAAAATCAACAATTATAAATGTTTACTCCTCTCATAATTTAGGTTTCAGATAAAGCAAAAACTGGACAGAATACTAAGAAATAATAGCAAAATCTACAATTATAAAGAGAGATTCTAAACATACTGACCTCAGTAACTATTAGAACAAGCAGATTTGAACAGAAGTTTTCATTAACTTGACCAAATGGACATACAAAACCACACATTCTTTATACAATTGTCTAATACAGGGTCAGAAGGTGAGTCTTTTAAAGGATTGAAATGATATAGAATATGCTAATTGGACTAAGATCACATAGTAGGCTCTTGTTCACTGTATTTTATTTAGCCATTTTTTAATATAGTAAACATTTATTTCCAAAGATTTTATTGTTATGAGAAATGTTATGACCCTTTGTGTTCATGTGCTCTTGTACAAATGGGTGAATATATCTGTAGGCCAGAGAAGAGGAAATTAAAGCACATTAAATTTTAATGTTACACAAAATTGTCCATACATAGTCCAGTTTGTACTCTATCTTGTAGTGACACAGTTTATCATAGTACCTTTTACCACACTTTCACCACAAATTGATATTATCAAGCCTCTGATGTCTGGCTTTCTAATAGATATAAATGATTTATTTTAATTTGTATTTCCCAAATTACTAGAAAGGCTGAGAATCATTTCACTTTTGGAGGGGATTTTCTCTTGAGATTTACCTCTTCCTTTTCCCATCTATTTTTGTTTTTAGATTTTTTTTCTTCTTATGGAGTACTTAGAGTTCTTATGTTCTTGTTATTATTATATATTGAAAGTAAATTCTTGGAATTTATCACTTGTTTTGTGAACAGCTTTTCCAGTGCAAATTAACGTAATCATGGATGTTGGTAAGAATTAGGGTAGTGCCAAAGGTATGCCTGCGCTATTTTTTTTTTCTCACTACAGTCATGCTACACTTAATGGTAGGAATACATTCTGAGGAATGTGTGCTTAGGTGTTTCCATTATTGTAGAAATGTTAGAATGTACTTCTACAAACCTAGATGGTATACAGCCTATTGCTCCTAGGCTACAAGCCTGTACATAATGTTACTGTATTAAATACTGTAGGCAATTGTAACACATTGTATTTGTATATATAAACATATCTAAACAAAGAAAAGGTACAGTAAAAATCAAGCACTATGGTCTTATGGGACTACCATCATGTATGTGGTGCATATCTGTATTTACCATTCAAAAGGTTTTGTTAATTTTTAAAGTAATTATTTAAGTAGTTATCCCTCATGTCTCAGTATCCATGGGGCATTGATTCCAGGACTCACTGAAGATACCAAAATCCACAGATACTCAAGTCCTTTAGATAAAGTAGTATTTACACATAATCTATGCACATCCTCCTGTATACTTTAAATCTGTGATCCGCAACTGGTCCACTGCCTGGTAGGGACTGGGACATAGAACTCTGCTCCCCCACCTCACTGCCTGTCTATGGAAAAATTATGTTCCATGAAACCCGTCCCTCGTGCCAAAAAGGTTGTGGATCACTGCAAATCATCTCTAGATTACTTGTAACACCTAATGCAATGCAAATGCTATGTAAATAGTGGTTATACTGTGTTGTTTAGGAAATAAGTACACAAAAAAGTCTATACATGTTCAGTACAAATGCAATCATCCTTTTTTCCCTTCTGGTATCATCAATCCATAGTTGGTTGAAACCACAGCTGCAGAACCCATGGATAGGGAGAGCTGACAGTAGATGCTACTTGGTTCATCCTTAGAATCATTTAATAAAATAAGATTAGATTTAGATAAGTGAGTGAGCAAGGAAGGAAGGAAGGAAAGATGCAAGGAAGGGAGAAAGGGAGGGAAAGAGGGAGGAAATTGAACAATTTATTAAAGACAGATTTTTTTCTAAAGTTAAATTTCTTTACTTTTCATATTAGAATATCTTTTCACACAATTTTTGGAAATTTTACTGGTTACTGGGCCCAGGGTCTCTTTCCTGATTCTTTTTCAATGCTTGGTGAATTTTTTTTCTTTTAAGATTTCCTACCAGCTTTTATGTGAATGCTGTATCTCTAATACAATTTGTTTTCAGGCAATGTCAGGATAGAATATTTAGTAGCTTGAGTACTTGGGGTAAGAACTCTCTATTACTCGTAACACCTGTCAGTTCTAACTCTTAAGTGGCTGACTCATGGGGTTAGTTCTCATCTCTACTAGACGATCCTATTGAGGTCACTATTCTTTTATATCCATCACTAAGTGAATTAAATGTAATGGAACATTTTACAGTTGACACATTAAAGAAATTTTCATTACTCACAAAAGGAAGTGCTATTTTCTTATAAGGTGGTAAAGTTAAAATAATTACTATAAGCACTCAGCACAGTTCCCTTTGAGATTTAAAATCCACTTAGATAATCCTTTCAATACCCTAGGTTCTTAATTTCTTGAATTCCTATCACCTCACCGTTACCCTACTCCCATCTCCACATCCTAAAACTCATAAGCATTAAGTACAATACTCTCTCTAATATCCCAGTTTCAGTCACCCTATTCTTAGTTCAACCTCTCAAATTTCTTGCTCCTACCTCAAGTAATCTGTAATCTACAAATCGATCATACCATTTTCTACTGTGTCTCTCCCTTTTTTTATTTTCTCACTTTACTCCTTACCCAGATTACTTTCCATGTCCCTCCTTTATAATCATTCTCTTGAGTATATTAACACCTTAGCTCATCTCTGACTTTGTGGTATTCACCTAGGGAAACCTCAATTTTAGTTAAATTTAACTCTGTGCCTACTCAGTGAGGGCAAATATGCTAAACTGGAAAAAACCACAAAATCACACTGACTGATCTCACTTAAATTATCAACTACAGACTGCAAGTCAAAGTAAGTACTTAGGTACTACATAGCATTTCTTCTAAGGATATGCTTATGCTCCTACTTTTCTAGTGTCTATTTTACTTCTCCTTTTCTTTCCTCAATCCTTCATGATTTCTTCCCTCTTCATGGCCTTGCTTCCTATTTCACTGAAAAAATATAATAAAACTTTGACATGCTCCTACTATCTAACCAACTACAAACATCTAGACCTACATAATCTGTCCTTCATCCTACTGCAACTAATGAGCTACTGTTGTGCCTATATTTAAAACTGAATTTTCTATTTACAAACCAGATATACGGCTCCAGCAATATTCCTCTCTTTCTTGCACCATCTTTTCTCTTCGATGGATCAGTCCCATTAGTATACAAACCTGCTATATCTTCAATCTTCAAAAACAAACAAACACAACTTTTTTATACTAGTCCATGAACAATACATTTCTCACATGCCCTTGAAAAGCAAGACACTTAGGAGTTGTTTTCCATTCTCACTATAGTACATTCCTCTCTATCATTCTCTTATATACCTCTAACTCCTGCCATCCATCAGATCAGCTTGTCAAGGTCAATATCAAAAATGTTCCTTGATCCAATGCTTAATCCTAAGAACTCATCACAAATCTTGCTTGATGCAATGCTTAATCCTAAGAACTCATCTTAATACTAAGAACTCACCTCATCAACAGAGCTAACATATGTATTAATATTTGATCACCCTTTCCTGCTTGAGACACTTTCTTCATTTAGCTTTTAGCTATTCCTTCTCAGTTTTCTTTAGTGGTTACTTACTTACTTTTTATCTAAACATTGGCATGTTCCAGGGTTCACTTCTCCATACTTCTAATTCCTATCTTTAATGTGGCTTACTCTCCTCACTTCACAATATTGTTAGGTAAAAGTGAATAAGCTATGATTCACAACAGAATTTTTACAGAAGAGCTGAGCCTTTAGGCAGTGACTTATGGAGAAGCTGTTATTACATACTCAAGAGAGTAGCAGTAAAAACACATCATGAAGAATACCAAACTTTTTCTATTTATATACACCTTAAATTAATTTCACTAAGGAAACAAAATAATTTCATGTGGGAAAAATGTTCACCTTTGAATGATGTTCTGATAGATGACAGATTTGGGGGTACAAAAATGGAGTATGAAATTAGGGCAAGAATACATAAAGAAAATTTTCAAATACTACTTTACTGAAAGAAAATAATTTACTATATTTGAGGAAGGTCATTAAAATACAGACAATGTAGTTCCAACAAAGTGATTCAAATGCATATAGACTGAATTTTTAAATACACTTTCTAAGCTGCTATGCACAGTTCTGTAGTCCGGGTGGTCAATTCTTCCTCTCAAAGTTGGATAGCACTTGAAAGGTATGGAACTGAAAAGGTATCTAAAATACCAAAAAGTCCATTAAAAATAATCATACTTATAAAAAAGCTTATTAAAAAATAACTAAAACATTGGTATTTAGAAAATTAATGAATCATGTCAGTATAAAATTTATTACCTAAATGAACAATTTATACAGAAAGTGTGATTTAAAACATTAGAAAAAAAATTTACTGTGCCTATAGAAAAATAACAATTGCAATTTCAATATCTATATAATCTTTTGTACTTTTAGGATGATAATGATTATGAACAGAATTCTGAGTTGCTTTCATAGTACTAATAATTTTCACCAAAGAAATATACAGTCTCTAAACCTTTGTTTTCCTAATTATAAAAGGTTGGATGATAAGGTTTGTATGAGCTGTCTAAGCATTTTATTCAAACACAGTAGTATGCAAACTGGTCAGTCCTTAGAAATTACTAAGGAAACTTTTTCAAATTAGATTCTTAGATCTCATTCTCAGAGATTTTAATATATATACTAGTTCCAGGATAGAGTCTAGGAATCTTTATGCATAAAAACCCTTCCTGGGAAGTTCTCAACCTTGCCTGCACATTACAACCACACTGAAAGGTTTGAAAAATTCTAGCACCCATGCTGTACTCCCAACCAATTAAATCAAAACTCTGAGGGAGGGAACCAGGCATAATATATTTTTTAAGATTTGTTTTTAATTAGTATTTTTTTTTTAATTTCCAGATCATTCCAATGTACAGCCAAGATTGAGAACCACTGTCCTCGGTCATTCTGGTCATCCAACAGTCTGGAGACCACTGTTCTTAAGACCTACCAGGATTGTTTTTCTTTTCACTTAATCTGCTATTTTATTTCAGCATATTATGGGGGTACAAATGTTTAGGTTACATATATTGCCTTTGCCTCACCCAAGTCAGAGCTTCAAGTATGTCCATCCCCCAGAAGGTGCACACTGCACCCATTAGGTGTGAATATACCCATCCCCTGGTCCCTCCTCCCACCTGCCTGACACCCAATGAATCTTATTACTCAATGTGCACCTACGTGTTGATAAGTTAATACCAATTTGATGGTGAGTACATGTGGTGCTTGTCCTTCCATTCTTGTAAACTTCTCTTAGTGGATTGGGCTCCAGCTCTATCTAGGATAATACAAGCAGTGCTAGATCACCATTGTTATTTGTGGCTGAGTATATATTACAAAATTCAAATATTCAAGCATCTCACAAAGAGACTAAACATTAAGGAACATTTTTTCTTATTTAATCATATCATTTTTTTTCAGCTAAGCACCAGTGATTTTGACCAATTGACTTCATGTTCTTCCAGTTTACAAAAGGATCTGTTATAAATCCATAGAAATGATGGAAATCGCCAGGAGAAGAGAAGATAGAGAAGATAGAGATAGAAGAGACTTAGATACAATCAAGGTATTAGGTCAAACAGAAGATGATTCAGTAAAATTTGAAAATGAATAATCAGTAAGACAGAAGGAAACCAGGAAAGTAGAATCACAGTGGCCAAAGGAAGAGAGGAGAAGAGAGTGGCCCACCATCTTGAATAGTACTGTGAAATACAGTAAGATGAGAATAGAGAATTGGACTGGTAACATATATGTCATTAATGAAGTTGACAAGAGCAGTGTCAATGAAGTGCTGATGATGGAAACCTGAGAGTAGAAAGATTAAAAATAACTGAAATTGAGGATGTGGAGACGGTATGAAGAAAACATAGACGTTTGAATAGGAAAGGGAGGAAAATAATAACCTAAATCTAGAAGAATATATGGGGAATCATGGACTTTTTAGTTGGAAAACTGTAACAGGTGTCCTCAAACTAGGGCCTGTGGGCCACATGCGGGTGTTTTTGCCCATTTGTTTTTTTTTTCTTCAAAATAAGATATGTGCAATGTGCATAGGAATTTGTTCATAGTTTTTTTAAACTATAGTCCAGCCCTCCAATGGTCTAAGGAACAATGAATTGGCCCCCTGTTTAAAAAGTTTGAGGTCCCCTGCTATTATACATGTAATCTGAGGGAACCAATATAGCAGTAAAGGAAAGATTACTAAATCAAAAGAGAGAGGATAGTTTAAGAAATAAAGTCCTCAAAAAGGTAAAAATGGAGTGGTATCATTAACACAAGTGGAGAAGATAGCCTTAGGTAAAATGAGGTATCATTTCTTCATCATGTAAACTAAAATAAAATTTTAAGGCTCACCCCTACCAGCTCACTAAATGAACTCCCTTGTGACCAAAGGAATATCCTAAATTGTCTGACAAAAGAAGAGAGGTCAGATATGTCCCATAATGCCCTCTGCCCTTCTTGGGGACATCCTTTATAACCCATTAACAGGCCTAAGGGTATGCAAGACAAACCTGCAGGTCCTCAATTTACACAACAAATCTATGTCTGGTGGCTTATCTCTGATAACATCTCCTTATGTTAAAACATTCCAAGCCTTTAGACAAAGCTTCATGTCTTTAACCAATTACAAGCCAAAGAATCTTTAAACCCATTTATAATCTGTAAGCCCCCCACTTCAAGATGTCCCAACCTTTTGGGCCAAGCCAATGTATGCCTCCCATGTATTGATATGACTTTACCTGTAACCCCTATCTCCCTGATATGTATAAAACTAAACTGTAACCCAGGCACAGTGAGTCCACCTGCTCAAGGCTTCTTGGGAGTGGCTCCAGGTCATGGTCCTCAAATTTGGCTCAGAATAAACTTCTTTCAAATATTTCAGAGTTTAGATTTTTCCATCTACAATCAAGACAAGAAGAAAGAAGAAAATGTGAGGGGCAAATGCAGGACAGTTCTCCAAGTGGCCAGGGACTGACTCAGTTCTTCGCTCTTTGTCACCTGTTGTTCTCAAGAATAAATGTGGAATGTGCTTGGAATCCTGAGATTCAATATCCTGTGATAAGGAGAAACTGGCAAAAACAGCCCAGGCTCTGCTACTATTCCTCCTAGAACAGGATGTTCTTCATTGCTTTAGTCTAGCTCATCATGTGACCCCCAGTTATAAAACCCAGGGCAGGCTGCTTTCTCAGGTTCCTTGCCTGCAGTGCAAATGAGGCACATGCAGCTGAGACTTCATCCACCCTGGGAAACTTTTCTGACCCTTGGAAATCTGGATTATCATGAATCCTAGGCTTCTGTTGTACTTTGATGCCTGTCTGAAAGTAATAAACCTGTTCCATGCATGTTGCAATGTTGGTTCATAAAATTGCTACTTTATTGAATTGCTTAATATTGCTATATTAGAGACAAATAATCTCAGGAGTTTTGCAGCCCTTTGCCCTGAAGGAATATGTGAACGTGTTAGTTTGCATATCAAAGGCTGCCTCACCTCAGGAGGGCTTCTCAAATGTAGGTAGGGTGCATTCCAAGAATGCTGTGGCAATTTCAATGCTGTGGTTTTCCCCTGCTTTGAACTATAAAGCAGGTCTACATGGAGCCACAGGATGAGAGCCAAAGAGTGTCCTGCCCATGAGACAGACGCCTGTGGCTAAAAGCAATTAGCCCAAGGGAACAAGTTCCTGCTTACTCCTATTTGTCTCAATCCACAATAACTAGATAAAGAAATATGAAGCCACTGTATCTCTGTGTTGCCCCTCTGTTGAGTGATAGCTATCTCTTAGAACTTAGAAATTTGTCTTTGAAAGATTTTGTAACCATTTGTTCACACAGATAGAGTTCATTAAGGAATCTTCAGAAGCTCTCTGAAAAACTTTTTTTTTTTTTTTTTTTTTTTTGAGACAGAGTCTCGCTTTGTTGTCCAGGCTAGAGTGAGTGCCGTGGCGTCAGCCTAGCTCACAGCAACCTCAAACTCCTGGGCTCCAGTGATCCTTCTGCCTCAGCCTCCCGAGTAGCTGGGACTACAGGCATGCGCCACTATGCCCGGCTAATTTTTTATATATATATCAGTTGGCCAATTAATTTCTTTCTATTTATAGTAGAGACGGGGTCTTGCTCTTGCTCAGGCTGGTTTCGAACTCCTGACCTTGAGCAATCTGCCCGCCTCGGCCTCCCAAGAGCTAGGATTACAGGCGTGAGCCACAGCGCCCGGCCTGAAAAACTTTTAATCCAAACAAATTACCTGTTATTATATAAACCTGTTACCCATGACAACTGAACTGTTATTATGTAAACCTGTTACCCCTAGCAACAGATATCTGTACCTATAAACACCTATGTGAAACTTCATTCCTGGCCTCAAAATTGACAGGGATATTATGGGGTCTGCTGAGTACCCTCGCTTTCCTATTTTCTTTATATAAATCTATAAAACTTTACCTTCCTCTCTGTGTATTCTTTCATTTCCATTATTTCTATATTCTATTACTTTCTTGTTTTTTGCGATGACGCCTGCCTATGGGACCCGATTTTTCATGGGAAGAATTAGCTAATCTCCCTGCATGTGCAAATTCTTTTCTGCATGTGTTCTGTCTCACTGGACTCATGCAAGTAGTAGACTGCAGCCCAAGATGAATGAGCTGAAGTGGTAACTAATGTACAGTGAATCTACTTCACAGCAGAGATAGATATGTTTATAGGTGAAAGGAAGAAAGAACTTCTGAGTTATGGCCATTATGTTCTCATATGAGCAGAAGTAAAACAACTGAGAGTTATAAGAAGACCTAGGAGGGAGCACAAACAAACTCCACACTTAAAGTCAAGACGAAAGAGAATGAACAGCTAGAGGATTAGGAAAAAAAACCTGACCACATGGTGTCATGAAAGCTTTAAATAAACATCCATAGTAGAGGTTATAAGCAGGAACAAAAAGCCATGCAACTGTAAGTCTAAGTCATTAGAAAAAAAATGAAAAAGAGGGAAGAATATTGAGAAACAATAGATTCCTGTGAGCTCAGTATAATTCATAATTGTAGATTGTATAATTTAGGTCTCTTCTATTTTTCAACTCCATTAACAACAAAGTATTTTCATATTGTGAAAACTACACAAATGCACTCACATTGCATGGGAATCAACATTAAATCAGCTATCCCCAATTAACTGATAGAAATACTCTATGGAAGACTGACAGAATTTAGAGATGCATAGCTGGGTAAATGGTGTTAATGATGACAAACATATTTGTTAAGATGTCTTTCTGAGTTCTTAGAAATTCCCATGAAAAATATGTTAAAGTGAGTCTTCTAAAACATCCAACATGTTGATTGCAATTATCTTATAATCATGTAATTATAAATGATTATTTATGCTTTTCTGAGTTTTTCAAATTGATTACTTATAGCTTTTACTAAAAATTAATTAATATGAGTTTATATATAAAAAAGGAAACACACATGGTTATTGATTTGAGATATGTATTTAATCTGAATTTTACAATTTAGATTCAACATGAATTGCAATAAATGGATCTTCAGCAGAGTTACTAATAGAAAAATTAGCCTTGCCATCAGCGGAAACATAGATTTTAATTCCTGTGCAATTGCCGTCAATTTTATCTCCAGAAATGACATCACAATATGTTCCAGCAGGAAGACCGGTTTGCAAAGTTAAAGATAAGGACCTGTAAAAAAAATTTAAGATTTAACTTAAATTCAACACAATGAAGAGCAAGAATACAGACTATCTATAAAACAAATAAACATTTTAACTTTGTGCTATGGAACTCTAAGCAGTCAAGGTCCCAGTAAGAAGAAAATCCAAACACAAAGACCTGTCTGGAAGATGCAAATAGCTTTTTCAGGACTAAAAGTCCTCACAGAAGACTCTACAGTTCCCTAGGTAGTAGTGAATATTACCAAAAAAATAAAGGTTAGAGAATATCAGTGAAGATTTGTAGGAATTGGCACACTTTAATAAAAGTACTACCTGTGGTAAACATAAATATTTCACATTTGTCCTCATATGAACTTAAGAAAATACTGATTACTTTTAAGAATTTAAGTAGATTATTTTTTCAAAATCTCTTTTTTTTTTTCCTCCAAGAGGCTAAAAAGAATTTGGTCTGGAAATAAAAATAATCTAGCATTTCTATGAAGAAGAACCTAGTTTGAAATATAAAGCTGCATCATATAAATTCATTTTGGTAGTCTATTCACAAGAGAAATTTAAAAAATTAGACATAGAATCTTTGGCAAGGAGATGTATCTGATTTATTTATTTATTTATTTTTTGCTAGATAAATGTAATTTAGGTCAGAAGGAACTAAGCATGAATGGAAGTTGGCCTTGGACTGAAACATATCAACTGCTTGCAAAGAGATCTTATAAGTTTTATATAAGGGAACTAGTATACTAGACAGAGAGGATATAAATATGACAAATGAAAGGCCAGTAATGTGAAGTTTCAGAACAAAAACTTAAATATCTCATGAGGCAAATCATTAACCATATGATACCTATTCTTCATATATATGCTTTAAAAAATATTATTTCTCACAGAGAGACAGAGTAGTGAAGAAAGTGTACGAAAGAAATGATAGAGGAGTACTTGAGAAAAATAACTATTATATATATATGTATATATATACATATGAACATATATAAACATATATATATATATAAAAGTATTTAGGCAGCATTTTTCCATGATTAAGAAAAACAAGACTACAAACATGCCCCGTTAATGATGTCACAATCCTTATATTAACTACTTTGTGTATTTTGTGGGGTTTATATATGTGAGCATATATAAATGTGTGCATTATATATATGTATATGATGTTGCAAGGGTGCACAAAACAAACTCTACTTACAACAGAAAGCCCTTATAAAAATAGGAGAACAAAAGAATAAGAGCCATCATCATTTTTCTTCTGCCCTTTTCTGATCTCTCTGTCTGCTTATTCCACTGATGAAAGGAGTTTTCAGATGCAAAAAAAAGTAAATGAGCAGAAGAGAAAAGAATAAACTAAGAACATATGAGCATAAAACATTATTTTTAATGGATATCTACTCACCAGTCATCATTGTTAAACACAATGAAGCCTCTGTTTCCTCTTCCAAAAGCAACTTGGTTGCTACCATTATCCCACCAGTTTGTAAAAGGCTGGCCATCAACTACATTACGGAAAACAACCATGTTCCTAAACACATAATATCATTTAAAAAATATTGATTTTTTTCAACTTCAACAGTTAGAAATAAAATGTTAAAGAAAGTTTGCTATTAAAGGATATCTCTAAATGGATATTCTTACCTTATTTGACGCCATCGATGTTCACAGACCCAGTCATTGCCACAAGTGGTGTCCGGATTAATAGTAACTTCTTTAATCACTCCATTATTATTTGGTGGCCCAACCCAATCATTAACATCCTTAATTAGGAAGAAGAGAAATACTCATGTTTTAACGTATATGTATTGGCCTCTTCCTTCTCCATTACACCAGAGCTGGTCTATCCTGCTACTTGAGTCTGGGCAGTGTCTTTATTTAGAATCTAACACTTCCCTTATTTTTACAGCCTTTTACTGAGTCTTCATCATCTCTCTATCCTCTGGTTCTTTAGTGCCACATTTTAAACCAGACTAACAACTTTTTATCCTCTTGTTTTCTTTCTGAGGAACTGCAATGTCTTCTTAAAATCACTGTAAGCTGTGCAATCTCACTGAAATGGCAAGGGCTTTAGTGTTAGAAACACCAGGACTAAAACATAATCTCCATCACTACCAGCTGAGAAAACCTTCTCAGTTTGCTTATCTATAAAATGGGGATATTGCTCCGTTGCTATAAAAATTAAATAATGTATGGGAAAATGCCTTGAATATGATCATTGTTACATAAATATTAGTTCCTTTCATACTTCCTTTTGGATATATGTAGTAATTCACCCATCTTAATATTTTTTACAAAACTGACCAAATTTTTAATAGCATGTTTTTCTGATGGGCATTTTAAAAGATATTCACAGGAAAAAAAAGAAAGTCTAGGAGCATAATCAGTGCCTGTCTTAAAATCATGTGTTATGCTGAATAATGAACAAAATTAAGAGTTTTTAGTATGCAAAAGTCTCTGGAAAGGGAAATGTTATTGGAAAAAGGGAAAATGAAATAGGTCATGATTCCTGACATCAAAAATAAGACCTATTGGCGGAAACTATGTGAAGTTGGCTCAATATAAAGGAACATGTTCTTAATACTAAATCTAACAGTAAAATATACTGTACACAGTAGTAAGCTTCACAAATTCAAAGGAGTCTAGGAAAAACTAGATAGATACCTGTCTGACTCGTAGGGATGAAAAATTTCCGCTTTAGGTGTGAAGTTTCTGTATGACGGCTGCTTCTGAAATCTTCAGTTTAAAAAGAAAACCTTCCACTAGTTTTCTAAATGTCTTCGTAATCTTACTTCTTGGTTCCTTTTTGAAATTGCTAGTCAGATTAATGCCTTTACCACATACTCCATTATTTTTCTTATTTTTACCTTTCCTGAAATAGTCTGTACATTCCTTAATATATGTAATTTTCTTCCTCTTGTAAGGTACTTTCCCTATTTAACTTCATCTCAACTGAATTATTTCTTTGCATTCCATAAAACTTCTTTTTTTTTAAAGTATTTAACAAATACTTATATTGTGTTCACAATGGGCAGGTAAAGTTTTAAGTTCTTTACAAGGGTTAGTTGCATACTCCTCATATCTGTCCCATGAGGTAGCTATTTCTTAGAAATACATATTTTACTCCCTATATCTTGCTCTTATCTTTAAGTATTTTCTCTAGAGGGTAGGGGATTGTTGTTATATTTCTGAAACAGCTTTCATACTCTTTGACAACAGAAAATATGAATTTTATTTTTTTACTATTCTCTGCATTACCAAAATCAGAGTTCTGCATGAGGTTTACACTTAATATTTGATAAATACATATTGGATGTCATAGCCTCATGTTAAATTACAACAAAATTCCCTCCTTTTCCTTGAGAAAAAGATCTTTTGAACAACTTCAAAACTTACTTTTCCATTTTCAAAATATCTTGGCCAACGGTAGCTTGACATTATTCGTGTAAATCCATAAGGATGGGCAAGCATAAATCCAACTGCCATTTTATAAAGTCTGAAAGTCACAAAGTATTATTATAGAAGAATAGAATTTTCTTACCATGATTGAAAGGTAGGCAAAAACACTAGAGAACTTTGTTTGCTACCTAGAGTCCCAGAATGTAAGAATAGATGCTCCACCAGCTCCATGTCCTCGTTGATTGTCATGGTTATCCACAAAGACAAGTGCTCGGTCAGAAGGCATGAAACTCCAACCTTCTCCCCAGTTCCTATTAAAAAAAATAATATATACATTTTTGTATTCCCTTACAATAACTTTAGAGTAACCTCTGTGCATTTCTTTCTGTATAGCATATTCAGATTAAATTCTCTAATTAAATGTTTATTCTGTAGGGGATATATATGTATACACACACACGCACACACACACACACACAATCTACAAACATAATCTATGTTTGTATATATGTATGGATTACTTGTATTCCATTCATGTTACAGCTATAGATCTTTGGTATAAAAAAGGGTCCTTTTAGACGTTTCAGTATATTGTAATTTAGATGAACCTAAGAAGGGTCAACATCCATATCACATTATACAGAATGGCAACCTGGATTAAAATAGGCTTCAATACTATATTGTTATAAACATTTCAATATTTAGAATTAATGAATTGATACATGTAAATTCTATAGTATGGTCACATTTTAGGTATTTTATAAATAGTATGATTATTTTAATAATAATCTGGATTTAAAAGATCATATGCAAACATTAGTCAAATCTAGTATACTAATATCATATACAGATTAAAATGCCTTGAAAACATTTTGGGTTTCTAGGCATACTTTCTTATGACTGACATTCTAAATACAAAAGATAATCAATTGGTGTTTGTGACACTATAACATTTAAATTAATAACTGACCCAACAGTTTTCTAAATAGGAAGGTTCTGAGAAGATGACTCATATTAGGGTAATATGACTAATAGCCCTGTGAAATAATTCAAAGGACAAATTGTATTTTATTTACTTTAAGTAACACATCTTCTCTCCGTTCCACTTGCGAATAACTGTGCCTAGTTTTGCACCATACTTGAATTCTGTCACACGGCCATTTCCAAAGTACTCACTGCTTGTAATTGCCTCACCACCCAGATCAATTACCTAGTAGAAAGACAGGAAAAAATATCATTTTACGTACATAAGAAATTTAAACTATTTTAACCAAAAATTAGTATTATATAGAAAATAGCTTTAAACTATTTATGTTATTTGAAATACTCAAAATGGTTTTCCTTATACCAAAATTCTTACTTATTCTAATGAAATATGTGGTACCATATTAAAGGAAACATAATGACAAGATGACCTATTGCACTGTGAGGATGCTGACCTAATTTTTAGCCTTGTACATAAATGATAATAACAATAGGTCACATTAATTTGGCATTTACTATCTGACCAACAACACTTCTCAGCACTTGATAAATATTAACCCATTTAATTCTCTAAAGAAAATAAAAACACAACCATTATTATTAGCCCTTTTGTTCACATGAAATAACTGTTGAGCAAAGAGTTTAATTAATTTGCCTAAAAACTAACAGAGCTAATGGTGGTACAGCCAAGATTTAAACTCAGATAGATCAGCTCAAGACAACAAAAACTATGATTCTCAGTCTTCCATAACAGTCTCTGGAGAGATAGTAAATGGCACAGTGAAGTTTGTAGCCTAAATAAATTCTCTGTACTTCCATAGAACCTATTGTGATAAAGAATTAGATGTATTGTATCTGAATTAAAATAAAACTAAAGAACACTGCTCTACATAAATGATTCAGCCATTAATGTATAGAAATTGCATATTTAATTAAGTCTTCCATTAATTTTATACAATATTATTTTATACACATACACATATATATTTATATATGTAGATGTACCTCCTGGTAAATGAAAGGTCTACTTCCTTCAGGGAACCACTTTGTGTTTAGGTTATGCAGTTTATCCAAAACTGCCTTCATGTCTCCAGGCCACATGTGCTTGGCAGCATCAATTCTGAAACCTGCCACACCAATGTCAATGAGATGGTTCATATAGTTAGCAATAGTGGAACGCACGTAATCTTTCTCCAGGGCAAGATCAAGAAGACCAACCAGACGACAATCTCTGACCTGTTGAGGTGAAAATTTTGTGACTGATTCATAAAACATCATCTTTCACCTGAGAATCCATTGGACATTCATTCACTTATTCATCAATAGAAACTTCTATAGTTCCTTGTTTGCACTGGGCTCTTGGATTATTGACATTGTACTATGGACATATCTTTGAAATATTTTCTAGTATAAAATGGAGAATATAGGAAATAAAGTAGATAAGCTTTTTAATTGATTAGGGGAAAATTTTTAAATATTGATTTGAGTTTCTTATTTTCAAGCAGTCAGACCTGGTAAGTTGGTTTCCTGAGGGGTCTAAACTAGTATTTAAAATGGAATTTAATGTGCTGCATATCTATATTTAAAAGCGTAGATAGCTGTTTATTCAGATCACTATTTTTTTAAAAATTACCTGATAAGCATCATTATAGCTCTCAATTCCTCCACTTCCAGTTTTACATTTACCATCATTAAAGTCCCAACCAGAATAAGGAACTGCTGGAAAATTCCTATTTCCAGGGTCAAAGTAACTTCCACAAGTACTGCTTGTTCCTCCACTCCCTTCACTACCAGTCATGTGATTAATTACAGCATCCACATAAATACGGACCTGAAAAACAAATTTTCTACTTTAGTTTGATTTATACAAAGGCAAAAATCTAAAGAATTATTTATTAAAGTTTATACCATGTTAATTAAATTCCAAAATATTTCCTTGTTATTTTATAACTTATTTTCCTAAAATACCAAAGGTTGAGTATGAAAAAAAACTAACATGAGCTGAAAACCTATGTCTATTCTAGACACTTGGTCAAATATTCACAGGACTGATACATTAAGAGAATCAGAAACCACCATGAATTTATATTTATAAATGCAAAGAGCCATATGGGTAGGTTAAAATCACTTGAGGCATAAGAGATTATTGGTTTGTGAACTTTCAGTGGGTCACTAGGAGAAAGAAGCACTTAGTTTCTACTGTCTACTTAGCATCTGAAGAGAGGAAGGTAACTATTAATCTCTCATTTATGCCTTTGGTTAAAATAAGAAAAAAGCTATTCACTATTTAAAAACCTATGGGGAAGAAGACACAGGAATTATGCGTGGAGACATAAGTCACACAAAAATGACCGCAAATACTTTCACTGGAATTTTCAATTCCTAACCAGAAAAGTGTTTCCAGAAAATACATATAGTTATAAGGGTTAAAATTTGACATTTTGCTTTTATAAGTAAATTGTGCTTTAAACTTTAACTTATCTCTTCTTTAGTAGATAAATGGCACATTCGTAACAATTTATAAAAGTTGAACATAAAGCAACAGTTCATTTTGACTTATAACTAAAGTATGATATAAAATGAAATAATTTAAAATATGCAAAACTTTCTGCTCAAAAGGAGCAAAAAAATAGAAGAGAGAAATTACTTTCCTATACAAAAAATTTAAAGGAAAATGAATTCACTTACACCAACATTGTTACATCTAGTCACCATGTTTCTGAATTCATCTTCATTTCCAGATCTTGTGCACAATTTATAGCTAACTGGTTGGTATCTTTCCCACCAGGGTCTAGAAGGGCTGTTAATTATAATATTTTCATTGGGTGGAGAGACCTATAAATAAAACATTAATAAGCATCAACTCATGGCTTACTTTATATCATTAGATGTTCTAGAAACTAATTGATAACATAAAATTATTTTTGAATCCTTGTATATGCAATTACATTTCTTTTCAATCACTTGAAAATATTAACAGCACACACTGGAAATTTCCTGCTGAAAAAAGGTATCAGAAACAACCTATAAAATTACAACAATACTTGCTTCTTCTGCAGTACTTACTTAGAGTACTTATATATGAAGTATTACAAAATGGTGCTTCAGCTTGACAGACACTGATGAGAATACCATTTACTATAAGCACAGTGAAGGCAGCAATTTATACTATAAACAACACCTACCTGAACACCACCAAATCCATATGGAGCTAAGTATCGCTCACATTCAAGAGCAATATCAACCCAGCGCCACTCAAACAGATGGACAATAGATGTCCGTCCTGTTTGAGTATTTGGTGAATACTGAGCCCAGCAGAACCCAATGGCTGAAAGCAACAGAAAGAACTTCATTTTGCTTTGAAGTTGTCAGTGTCCTTTTTAGAAACTATTTATACTCCTGTAAGAAGCACATTTTACAAAGTAAATATTAGCATGAATAAAATACTTGGAGCACAAACTGTTTACTCATAATCTGAAAAGAATTATCAATAATAATGGTAACTCAACAGGTGAAGAACATACAAAAAATCTCCCATAAAATAATCTAAATGACCTTTAGAACTTAATGATTTTTTCTTATTGTGATAATATTAACCTTTTCAAACCTCTGGCATTATATGTATATAAATAGTGCTTATTTATGTATTATTTAATCAGGATTAGATTTTACTTCTGATGTCCCTCACTAACAAAAAGAAAATAAAAATCAGAGCCAACTGAATGGAATATCCCAAATATTGCTTTAAGTATCTATTTGCAAATGTTTGTAATGTTTCCATTTCAAAAAGAAAAATTATGTAATGTATCAATTTCAAAAATTCAGCTGTTTGCTACCTCAAAGGCAAATTTTTGGTTATTTAAATTTCTGCATTAAGATTTTAAAAACTCTTTGGAATTTAAATGCCCATGAATTGAAAAAAGACTTTTTCATGTCTTTATCAAATCATATCTTTAATATAGTAGCTATAGTAGTAAATATGTGGTGGTGGTGGGTGTTGTTTTCTCCCCATAGCCCAATACCTCTTGTAACTAATAAAACACTAAATAAATGAATTCACATCCCTTTTCCTTCTTAATGTAAGTGATATCCTATCAAAGAGAGTAATAATACAGGTGGGAAAAACTTCATCCATGCAATAAATATTAAGTGAGTGTCTGCTTTGGCTAAACACTGTGGGTGATGTTCAAGACAAAAAGATGAATAAGACAGACAGGTTCCTGTTCTCAGAGAGCTTAGTAGAAGGGAAAGAAAGAAAATATTTTGGTACACAGTAGTAATAACAGTAGTACTAACAATGATGATAAAAATAATTTCAGATACCAATGTTAACTATTATGAAATAACAGGATAATACAATAGAGAGTGACTTCACCATGAGGGTATTTAAGACTGAGTAGTCAGGGAGGACATCCTTGAGGAAGTGACTTTATGCTATGATTTGAAGGAGTAGAAGGATCCAGTCATTAGAAGATCGGAGAAAGAACAATCTAGATAAAAAGCAAGAGCAAAAGCCCAAGGAAGGAAAAAAATCTAAGAATATGCCAAACAATTACAAAAATACAGTCAGCATGGTGAAAGCCAGTGTGATAAAGGAGAGAGTAAAATGAGATGAGGTCAGAGAGGTAGGCCAGATCATGTAGGACCTTGTAGAACACGAAGAAAGAGAGAGCCATTGAGGCTATAGGAAGGGGAAATGGAAGACTGCAATATTTTAAAATAAAATCTCTCTTGCTTCTAGGAAGAAATAAGATTATGGGAGGATAAGAAGAGAGAGAGAGAGAAGTGCGTTAAAAAACTTTTATAGTGGCCTAGGAAAGAGGTGAGTGGCTTGAACTAGGGCATAGATAAGATATATTTCAGAGGTAAACAGCAATTGGTTTATGGATAGAGATGAAGAATGAGGAAAATAAAAATATTAAAGATGTAGGTATTTGGTTGTGATACCACTTATTAACATGAGGAAAAACGAGGAGATACCAGGTTTGGGGAAGGGCATAAAGAATGCTATGAATCTTAATTATTCCTTTATAAATCCTAATGCCAGTGTGATAAAGGAGAGAGTAAAATGAGATGAGATCAGAGAGGTAGGCCAGATCATGTAGGACCTTGTAGAACATGAAGAAAAAGAGGGACATTGAGGCTATATGAAGGGGAAAATTTTAAAATAACTTCTCTCTTGACTCTAGGAAGAAATCAAATTATGGTAGGATAAGAGGAAAGAGAGAGAGAAAGATCAGTTAAAAGACTTTTATAGTGGTCAAGGGAAGAGGTGAGTGGCTTGAACTAGTGCATATATAAATTTCAGAGGTAAATAGCAATCAGTTTATGGATAAACCAGAGGTGAAGTATGAAGAAAAGAAACATATTAAAGATATAGGTATTTGGTGGTGATACCCACTTATTAACATGAGGAAAAATGAGAAAGTTCCAGCTTTGGGGAAGGGCATATAGAATGCTATGAATCTTCAGTATTCCTTTATCAATCCTAATGCTCTTCATTGGTCCTTCCCCTAGCCAACCTTGTGAACACTATCCAGGGAAAACTATTGTAACAATCAATCATGCCCTCCTAATTTTCATTCTTACTGCTGTAATCCTAGTTCAAATTTTCATCATTGCTCTGTTTACTAATACACATGTTTTCTAGTGTCTATCTCTGTTCTTTGCCTTCTAATGCATCTGATACACTCCAAAAGTTTTAATCATTACTTTCCTGTTTAAAAGAAAATAAGCAAAATAAAAACTTCAATAGTTTCAATAGCTTTCAGAAGAAAATCTCCCTGATTTTGAGTGTCCCCAATATACCTTTCCTAATTTAACTCCCATGGTTCCCTCACACCTAACTTACATTTCTAAAACACTATTTTGACTTCTTACCATTCTCATTGCTCCTCTTCTACACTTGATAATTCTGTTTGTTTGTTTTTTTTTACTTAACAGCAATTTCACCTTACCTTTCATTGAAGTCAAACCCATTCTTCAAATCAATTTTGTCTTCCCCTATTCCCATCTGAATGAATTTTTCCTATCAATACAACAGTGATCATATCCTTCTTTTTATTATTGTTTATTTTGTATGTGGATGTGTCCCTTCTCTAACTTAACATAACCTCTAGATCAGCTTTAACAGAAGCATAATGTAAATCATATATATAATTTAATATATTTTACTAGCTGCATTAAAAGAAGCAAAAAGAAACCAGGGAAGTTAATGTTAATGGCAAATTTTATTTAGCCTAATGTATCACAAAATATTATCATTTCAACATGTAAACAATATAAAAATATTAATTTTTCACATTCTGTTCATATACAAAATCTGAAGTCCAGAGTGTATTTTATACTTATAGCATATCTCTGTTTAGGTTACCTATATTTCAATTGCTTAGTAGCCAATTGTTGCTAGTGGCTACCATATTGGACATCATAACTCCAGTATTCTAGAAGAAATATTAGTGTAATACAGAGAATGTCAATTTATAATTAGACTTATTATCAAATTCTGCCTTTATTACTTACCACAGGAGCTTGGACAATTTATTCAATCCCTCTAGGCCTTACTCCCTTCAAATGTACAATATTTTTGCAAGAATTAGAGTTGAGTACATCATACAATTATTAACATAAGATTAATTTTTAAAAAATCATTGAGTACATACCCCATGTTATGCTAATGACTTACACCATATATGGAACTTAGAATTTGTATGTTACAGCCATTTATTGAGCACATAAGGCAATGCCGATCATTTTGCTAGGTTCTGGTAATATTTGATGTGATATCTACCTTCAAGAAGCTTGGTCCAGAATGCTGGACATGCAAATGTTCAATCAATTATAATAAATTTACAATGTAAATCAAATATATTAATACAATAATGGCCACTCAATGAACAATATTTCCCAGTCTCCACAACTATGTGGAGTCTCTTTCTATATAAACTTTCCACATAAGATTAGCTTGAGACTTATTTTGTCCAATGGGATGCCAGCAAACAATACATAAGCAGAAGTTTGATTATGATTTGCACAAGGGGCTTGATCTCCTGAAACTTTGAGCTTATTAATTGTGCTGTGAGTATAATTGGGATGAGGACCACATGAAGTCTAGTTGTCCCTAGCTATTCCAACCATCTGAGTTGACTCACTGGCTAAGAGAAGTTCAGTGAGTTCAGCCAGGGCTAAGCCAGCAGAAGAACCACTTAGTCAACCCATAGAATTGTGAGACATGAGTTATTATTGTTACTCAGCAATAGAGTAGTTTCCCCCCTCCACCAAATTATCCATGGTTTCAGTTTCTGCAGTTTGTTTGCATTCTACAGTCTTAGTTACCTGTGGTCAACTATGGTCCAAAAATATTACAGTGTGTTTTTTTTTGTTTTTTGATTTTTTTGAGACAGAGTCTCACTCTGTTGCCCTGACTAAAGTGCCGTGGCGTCAGCCTAGCTCACAGCAACCTCAAACTCCCAGGATCAAGCAATCCTCCTGCCTCAGCCTCCTGAGTAGCTGGGACTACAGGCATGCGCCACCATGCCCAGCTAATTTTTTCTATATATTTTTAGTTGGCCAATTAATTTCTTCCTATTTTTTTTAATAGAGTCAAGGTCTCGCTGTTGCTCAGGCTGGTTTCGAACTCTTGACCTTGAGCGATCCACCCGCCTCGGCCTTCCAGAGTGCTAGGATTACTAAAAATATTACAGAATTTAGAGAGAGGGAAACCACATTCCTGTAACTTTAATTATATTATATTGCTATAATTGCTCTATTTTATTGTTGTTGTTAGTCTCCTACTGTGTCTAATTTATAAATTTGTTATAAATATGTATATATAGGAAAAAACATGGTATATATAGTTGGCCCTCCATATCTGTGGGTTCTGCATCCCTGGATTCAACCAACTGTGGATAGAAAATAGTCTAAAAAATGGATAATTGTGTCTCTACTGAAGATATACAGACTTTTTCTTGTCATCATTCCCTAAACAATACGGTATAACAACTATTTACATAGCATTTACATTATATTAGGTATTATAAGTAATCTAGAGATGATATGAAGTATACAGAAGGAAGTGCGTAGGTCATATGCAAATGCTACACAATTTTATATAAGCAACTTGAGCATCTGTGCATTTTGGTATCATGGATGTCCTGAAACCAATCCTTCATGGATACTGGAGAGAGGACTATATAGGGTTTGTACTATCTGTGTATGCAATCATCCACTCCGGGTCCTGGAACATATCCCCCTCCAATAAGGGAGGATTACTGTAATAGATGTAATAGATTTTGTGGAGACTTACTCTATAGGAAATGACAGTGAATCAGATATAAGATAGTAATAGAGAAAAGACAGAGTCAAAGGAGGCTCCATGATTTAAAGTTTGGGTGAATGTTAAGAATGGCAATGCCTTTACCACTAATAGTGCAATCTAGTGGCAGACGTGGTTTAGGGAAACTGAGGGACTAATATGGGGAGAAACTGATTTTGAGGTATCACTTTTAAGGCAATTGGACATATAAAAACAATTAAAAAGGACATGAAGAAAGAAGCAAAATTTGGGGGAATTTTAAACAGCAATTATAGTTTGAAAAATAGAACACAAAACAATTACTGATTTAGTACAGACACAGAGCAGATGCTATCGCTAAGCAACTAGTATATATAGGCCAGTGCATACTGGCTGAATTATCAGGTCTGGAGAGCTGGATCCTTGAGAGTTGACAAAGTACCAAAAGAGTTGTTCAACACAAAGACACAACTTTGGGCAAAGCCCCAATCTACATAAATGATGGGGCAGGGCAGTAGGAAGGAGAGGATAAAGAGGTACCTCCAAACTCAGAGTTTTGTTATCAGAGAAAGTGTTTCAAAGAAAAATAAGGAAGGGAAATTTGCAAGGAGTATAAGAGACCAACTGGTTGTACATAAATATTAGCATCAGAATAGGAGAGAAGACTCACTAGATAGTGGGTGAAATAGGGCTCATGGTACAAAGTGAGAGAGAAAAGAAGCAACCTTTGAACTTCATAGTTGACACAAGGCTCCAAATGCTAAAATGTAATGGTTAAGGAACATGACCTTAGGAATTACATGAACTGTAGTTTAAATCCTGACTTTTCCATTTATCATCTGTGTGACCCTAGAAAGTAATTCTTTAAATTTATTTATGAACTAGAAAAAGTAGTAAGTACTTCATAGAGTTGTTACCATAATTAAACAGATAATGCAAATAAAGCTGTTATCCCAGTGTATGGATATAGTAGAAGCTCAATATATTTGGTTGCTGTAATGTTTTATTATTGTATTATTATTTTTACTACTTGTGTTAAACTGCCATAAACTTATACTCTCTTCCCACCATCATTCTATTATCACTTGGCCATTGTCTTCCCATTCCACTCTTACTTCCCATTCTAATCACAGACTTATTTTCATTTCCCCTAGAGAAATGGATAGAGATGAGAAGAATCAGCAATGTGTTCCACTTGTAATTTTTTCCACATTTTATTCCCTTCCCACCACCCCCTAAAGAATTTATGGCAATTACACATTGGTTTTGAAGTATATTTCTTATTATTGTTAACTCTGAACTGTTAATTCTTATCAGTTAACTCTGAACTGTTCTTTTAATAACAAATCAGTGTTTTTCACAAAGTAGGATGTTATTAAAATAAGGGATAACTTGCAGAAATGTGGGGAATTTTGTTAGCATCTCAGGATAGGTGAAGTTATACAAACATATAATAAGCTTCTACTAAGGGCCATGCAGTGTCATATATTTTCTCATTTAATGTTAATTTTTAACTTAAGCAAGCAATATGAAGAGCTATAAACCCCATAGGAGAGGCATTAAAAAAACTAAAATATATTTTTATCTTGTGAAATACAGTCTGCAAACAAATCCTTGATGTCTTAGGCCAAAAACAAAACAAAAAATAAGGATTTAAAATAATTGTTATGTCCATTTCCTAGAATAATTATCCCAAAAGAGTTATCCTCAGAGTAGCTATTCACAATTGTTAATATCAATGCTCTATTGCTCATATTGCATATTTCCTGGATTGCTCTGCAAAGAAATTCCCTTTACTCTAAAGCTTAAATGGTTACTATAATGGGCCAAATGAGATACCTTGGGAATTCCTTTAAAAATATGAAATAGGACATTTGATAATAACCTAACAAACAAACAAAAAAAACCCAATAGTCCTTAAGGGGCATTCATACATGAAGTTTCAATAAAACATATCCAATGTCAAGAAGAAGAAAATTCTGTTAACTCAAAATTACCCAGTTTCTCATGTTTTAGAAAGTATTTTTTTCCAATTAATATTACATAAGAAGTATCTGTTATTTTATTTAATGTCCATAATATGAAATGGTATTATAGAGGGAAGATTCTAGTATAAATTCAGGATTTCTCTGAACACATCAAGCACTATAAATTTGGTCATTTAGCTTAAAGTCAACTTAAACAGCACCAAAGTCATGACTTAAACAAAGAGTTAAACATTAAGCAAAAAGTAGCAACATCCAAAAAACTTGTCTTTCTATAACTTCCTTTCTACCTATATATTAGTTATTCACAAAGTTTTCTCCCATCCAATGTAGCTTTATATCTGTACCAGAGAATGAACTTCAACATGAAAATGAATTAACATTGACCAAGAAAAGACAAGTTATCTACTCTCCTTATTCACAGTTCTTAGCCTAAATGTCTCATAATTAAATCTTTATACCAAGTAATTTTATAGAAGTATCATTAAAAATTTTAGGGGCCTGGGCGCAGTGGCTCAGGCCTGTAATCCTAGCACTCTGGGAGGCCGAGGTGGGCGGATCACTCAAGATCAGGAGTTAGAAACCAGCCTGAGCAAGAGCGAGACCCTGTCTCTACTAAAAATAGAAACAAATTAATTGGCCAGCTAAAAATATATAGAAAAAATTAGCTGCGCATAGTGGCACATGCCTGTAATCCCTGCTACTCGAGAAGCTGAGGCAGAAGGATCGTCTGAGCCCAGGAGTTTGAAGTTGCTGTGAGCTAGGCTGATGGCATGGAACACTAGCTTGGGGCAATAGAGTGAGACTCCGTCTCAAAAAAAAAAAAAAAAAAAAAATTAATAGTGATACTTTAATCTCACATGTATGTATGCTATTTTATCATTTATATTTATTTCTAAATGTTTTGACTTTTTTTTCTGTTTTCCCAGTTTTCAATACTCTAAAGCTTTAGGTAGTAATTTACTATGGGACTCGGTCAAGTTAGTGGTTTCTCTTACTGAAAAAAAAAGTCATAATTCCCCTGAGTTTTACACTGAATTATGAAAAGTTTTCTTAAAACAGTAAAGTAGCCCTCCCCATAAGCCCTCCAATCAAAATAAATAAAAGAATGAAATAAACCTGACTCAAAACATGTCACATATGAAGGTTAGAGAAAAGAGGCAAAGATAATCAAGTTTGCCTGCCAGATCTCTGAAATCAGAGAAACCTTTTGGGCCAAGGCTAAGACACATTTCCAATATAAATAGTACATTTTGTACTGGAGGACACTGAAACACAAGTTGTCAACAAACCTAAAATAGACTCTGAAACTTTGAACTATATCGAATCATATGACAGAAACCACTCATTTCAAGACAAAAGGCAGAGGTGGGGGGCAACCAATATGATACTCCAAAACCACATTAAAATAACTTACCACTTTGAGTTCTTTAAGTCAGCAATCTTCCAAATCCACAGATCTGTTTTCCAATCATAAAGTAACAAAATATCTCAGCGTTTTGTTTTTGCTTTCTCTTCAGTTGGAAAAAAAAAATTGCTGGATTTAGGATTTTATTGATTTTCTATAACCTCTTCCTGTCAATGTGTAGCCTTACAGACCTCCTCCAACTTTCCAATTTCAATTTGTACTAGTCTGAATTTCAGGATGACACCAGATTGGCTACTACACTCCTGTCTCCTAAGCAAACCACTGTCTTCCCTCCCCTGCTCAATTTGCTGCCCTGAACCTCTTCTTATTACACTGTACCTCTTGTGCTGTTTGCTTTCTCTTTGTCTTCCTTTCTCTTTCTATAATTTTGTCTCACAATCTCAACTAATATATATATTTTTCTTGAATCTCTTATATCAATATATAGAAAAAAAACTTTTGCTAAAATGACCTTAAAGACCAGATTAGCATAGGACTAGGTCAAGCTAGTTAAATGGGACTAGAGTGTAAACTAAGTCACTAAATAAAAAATTTTACTTTAAATCCATGCTTCACCATCTATTATGTAAACATTAGAAAAAACATTCAAGTCTATAGATTTCATTTAGGTCTTTAGAATGTGAGGACAGTAGTACTGATAAATAAATACAAAATGCATCAGGTTACTTATTATGTGCCAATTCCTTACATTATCACTTTGATTCCTCACACACTTTTACCTTGCAAGATAGAATTATGATTATTCCCATTTATTTTTAAAATGAGAAAACAGAGGCACTGAAAGATTAATAGGATTTTTCCATGGTCAAATTGAAATAACTATTGGGACTGAAATTCAAAGCCAAGCAGTCTAACTGCACAATTAGCTCTTACCTACTACTCATTCTCCCTCATTGGATTGTTATGATAATCAAATAAAATACTATATGTGAAAATATTTTAAAATCTGAAAGTTCTGCTTAGCTAGTTATTATTATGTTTAGAAGATTACAGAAGTGGTAAGAATTATTCAAAAAATAATGCCTTGCAGAATTAAAAATATGAGAGCAATTTCAAAAATAAAAATATTGACTATAAACTGGAATAGGATAATCTTGAAGTGTTCTAAGGTCAGTTTATTGCATTTGGCAATGGGCATAGGCATTCACTTTGGACTTTGAAAATATGCGTGGTATAATTTCAGTGTTAACCATTAGCAGAATAGAAACAGTACATAATTTCTATTGTGGTAAAGAGTTAAAAAAAAAGATTAATAAAAACTTAAGGCAAGAATATGAAAAAAAAGAATGAGTGGGGCATTAAGAAAGTGGATTTAAACACAAATATAATAATCACATTCAGTGCAAAGGTAATGTTTCTGTTAAAAGACAAGCATTTTCAGACATGATTTTTAAAAATGGGAATACAAAAGAGGTAAAGATAAAAAGGTAGAACACAATAAGCCATGCAAATTCTAACCAAAGGAAAGCTAGTGTAACTTTATCAGTATTGGACAAAATGAATCTAAAATCAAATTAATGACAAAAATAAAATGGTTACACTTCATAAATATGTTTGTCTCTGACTAGAAAATCAACAATTACAAGTGTTTACTTCTCTTAAAACTTAGGTTTAAGATAAAGTAAAAACTTGACAGAATAGTAAGAAATAATAGATAATAAATCTACAAGTATAATGGGAGATTCTTAATATATCCACCTCAGTAGCTGTTAGAACAAGCAGATTTGAACAGTTTTAATTAACTTGACCAAATGGACATACAAAAGAACACATTCTTTTTACAATTTTCTAATTGAGTAAGAAGGTGAGTCTTTTAAAGGACTGAAATACAGAATATGCTAATTGGACTAAGATCACGTAGTAGGCTCTTGTCCACTGCATTTTATTTAGCCATTTTTCAATGTAATGAACATTTCCAAAGATTTCGCTGTTATGAGAAATGTTATGACCATTCGTGTTCATGTCTCTTGTACAAATAGGTGAATATTTCTGTAGGCTAGAGAAGTGGAAATTAAAGCACATTAAATTTTAACATTATATAAAATTGCCCATACGTAAGTACCAATTTGTACTCTATCTAGCAGTGACACGGAATATCATAGCACCTTTTATCTTACTCTCACCACAAACTGATATATTATCAAGCCTCTAATTTTTGGCTTTCTAATAGATGTAAAATGATTGATTTTAATTTGTATTTCCCAAATTACTAGCAAGGCTGAGCATCATTTCACTTTTTTTTGGCCATTTGGGTTTCTTCTTGAGATATACCTGTTCCTTTTCCCATCTATTTTTGTTTTAGGTTTTTTTTTTTCTTTTTAAGGAGTACTTGGAGTTCTTATGTTCTTGTTATTGTTATATATTGCAAATAAATTCTCCTAGTCTGTCCCTTGTTTTGTGAATTCTTTTTCCAGTGTAAATTTAAGTAATCATGGATGTAAGAAATATGGTAATGGCAAAGGTATGCCTGCACTATTTTTTCTCTAACTACAGTCATGCTTCCCTTAATGGCAGGGTCACAAGGATTGTGTGTTTAGGTGACTTCATTATTGCGGAAATGTCAGAATGTACTTCCACAAACCTAGATGGTATATAGCCTATCGCTCTAGGCTACAAACCTGTATAGCATGTGACTGTACCAAATACTGTAGACAACTGTAACACATTGTATTTGTGTCTCTAAACATAGAAAAGGTACAGTAAAAATAGAGTATTATGATCTTATGAGACTACCATCATATATGTGGTGCATGTCTGTACTCACCATGCAAATGGTTTTGTTAATTTTTAAAGTAATTATTTAAGTACAGTCATCCCTCATCTCTCAGTATCCATGGGGGATGGATTCCAGGATCTACTTAAGATACCAAAATCTATAAATTCTCAAGTCCTTTAATAAAGTAGTATTTACATGTAACCTATGAACATCCTCCTGTGTACTTTAAATCTATGATCTGCAATCGGTCCACTGCCTGTTAGGGACTGGGTCATAGAGTTCTGCTCCCCTGGAAAAATCTTCCATGAAATCCGTCCCTGGTGTGAAAAAGGTTAGAGACTACCACAAATCATCTCTAGATTACTTGTAACACCTAATGCAAATGTTATGTAAATAGTGGTTATACTGTGTTGTTTAGGAAATAATGATACAAAGAAGTCTGTACATGTTCAGTACAGATGCAATCATCTTTCTTTCTTCTAGTACTTTCAATCCAGTTGGTTGAATCCATAGCTGTGCAACTCATGAACAGGGAGAGCTTACAGTAAATGCTACTTGTCTCATCCTTAGATCTCATTTAATAAAATCAGATTAGATTTATTTTAGATTTATTTAAGTAGAGAAGGAAGGGAGGGAAGGAACAGAACAATTTATTGATGGAAGATTTTTTTCTAAAATTAAATGTCTTTACTTTTTATATTGAAATATCTTTTTACACAACTTTTGGCAATTTTACTAGTTACTTAGAACCTAAGGTGTAGAAACCACTGAACTAATTTATTCTAATAGTTTTTTACTGTTAACATTTTCTGATCATATGATTTATTATTCTCTTCTCTTGACTTTCTACATCCCAAGGGAAATGTCTTGTGATAATCAAAGAGCCTCAGGAAACTTAGTGGTTGTGTCAATTAGGATAGAATGGGTTATGCTATACTAACAATAAAAGAAAAATTTTCAGTGGCTTATAAAATAATCACGTTTATTTCTCATGTTCATCTCAGATCAACAAGAGGACTCTTATTAGTTCCTTTGCGCTATGTCACAGAAACGTCATTTAGACACGTTTTAACAATCCAGGAGACGCCAAAGTAAAACATTTTTTCTGCTCATATTTCACTGTCAAAGAAAACCATAGGGATACTCCTAAATTTAACAGGATTTCAATTTCACTTGCCAGAATGAACACCTGTATTTGTAACCGATAATACATTCTGTGTTTAAGTATGAGATCAGAAAAAAAAAACAAAAAACAAAAAAAAAAACCTGTTAACAGTATTTTCATTGGTGTGAACCTGTGAAAAATAACTGAGTTTAAATTTTTCTTTTTTTTTTGAGGCAGAGTCCCACTCTGTTGCCTGGGCTAGAGTGCTGTGGTGTCAGCCTAGCTCACAGGAACCTCAAATTCCTGGGCTCAAGCGATCCTACTGCCTCAGCCTCATGACCAGCTGGGACTACAGGCATGCATCATCATGCCCGGATAATTTTTTCTAGATGTCTTTAGTTGTCCAGCTAATTTCTTTTTTTTATTCTTTTAGTAGAGACAGGGTCTCACTCATGCTCAGGCTGGTCTCGAACTCCTGAACTAAAACAATCCACCTGTCTCTGCCTCTCAGAGTGGTAGGATTACAGGCGTGAGCCACCACGCCCAGCCTCAAATATATCTTTTAAACAAAAATACAAATATGCAGAGCTTCTCACTCAACCTCAATCTCCTTCCCTTCCATAGCAAGATATTCAATGTCTTCCACAGTTGGTATGATGTTTTCCATGAAAGTTTTTTGTAATTTATCTTATGTTTCTATAAATAATACATAATGATATTTTGTGTATCTTTTCCTAAACTCTGAAGTTTCATAAAATTGCTTCAATCTTCTTGAACTTTTGGATTTTCAAAGATCCTGGTATATAAATATTATATTAAGTGCTATTTTAAAATTTTTAAAAATTAAATTTCTTCTTGTGTAGTTAAATGCCCCTTTTCTCATTTCTAATGAATACTTTTGTAATGGATGTAAAATGCTTAAAGTCTTTCTATATTAATCATAGATGTTCTAAAGTCTTACTTGATTTCCTACATTTTCTTTCTCTTATGTTTGTTGCACACAGAGTCTCTTTCCTGATTCTTTTTCAATGCTTGAATATTTTTTTTCTTTTTAAAAGATTTTCTATTAGTTTTTATGTGAATGCTGTATCTCTAATACAATTTGTTTGTTTTCAGGCAATGTCAGGGTAGAATATTTAGTAGCTTATGTACTTGTGGTAAGAACTGTCTCTTCCTCCTAACACCTGTTAGTTCTAACTCTTAGGTGTCTGACACATGGCCTTAGGTCTCATCTCTACTGGACAATCCTACTGAAGTCACTATTCTTTTATATGTATTAGTAAAGGGAATTAAAAGTAATGGAATATTTTATAGTTGACATATTAAAGAACTTTTTATTATTCACAAAGGAAAGTGCTCTCCTCATATAGGTGGTAAAGATAAAATAATTACTATAAGTACTCAGCACAGTTCCTTTTGAGATTTAAAAATCCACTTAGATAATACTTTCAATACCCTAGGTTCTCAATTTCTTGAATTCATCTTTTCCTATCACCTCAGCCCCCACTACTCCCAGCTCCACATCCTAAAACTCATAAGCATTAAGTACAGTACTCTCTCTAATATTCCCAGTTTCAGTCACCCTATTCTTATTTCAACCTCTCAAATTTCTTGCTCTCAAGTAAAGACATCTTCAACCATACTGTAATCTATAATTGATCATGCCATTTTCTACTGTGTCTCATCCTTTATTTTCTCACTTCACTTTACTCAGATTACTTCCATGTCTCTCCTTTATAATCATTCTCTTGAATATATCAACACCTTAGCTCATCTCTGACTGTTGTGTTCACCTAGGGAAATTCAATTTTGGTTAAATTCAACTCTGTGTCTACTCAGTGAGGGCACCTATTCTGAAATGGAAAAAAGCACAAACCACATTTACTGATCTCACTTAAATTATTAACGACAGACTGCAAGTCAAAGTAGGTACTTAAGTACTATCTAGCATTCTTTCTAAGGATATGCTAATGCTCCTGCTTTTCTAGTGTCTACATCTTTTCTTTCTTCAATTCTTCATGATTTCTTCCCTCTTCATGACCTTGCTTCCTACTTCACTGAAAAAATATAACAAACCACTGACATGCTACTACTATCTACCCAACTACAAACATCTAGACCTACATTATCTGTCCTTCATCCTACTGTAATTAATGAGCTAACTGTGGCCTATTTTTAAAACAAAACTTTCTATTTATACACCAGATATACGGCTCCAGCAATATCCCTCTCTTTTCTGCATCGTCTTTTCCCTTCAATGATCAGTCCCATTAGCATACAAACTTGCAGTATCTTCAATTGATAAAAACAACTTCTTGATACTACATTACTGTCCATGAACAATACATCTCTCACATCCCCTTGAAAAGCAAGACTCCTTAAGAATTGTCTTCAATTCTCACTATAGTAAATTCTTCTCTATCATTCTCTTATATATACCTTCTCTAACTCCTGGCATCTATAAAATCAGTTTGTCAAGGTCAATGTCACAAGTGTTGCTTGATCCAATGCTTAATCCTAAGAATTCAACTTAATCCTAAGAACTCAACTCATCTACAGAGCTAACATTTGTATTAATATTTGATCACCCATTCCTGCTTGAGATACTTTCTTCATTTAGCTTTTAGCTATTCCTTCTCAGTTTTCTTTAGTGGTTACTTACTTTTTACCTAAGCATTGGCATGTTCCAGGGTTCACTTCTTCATACTTCTAATTCCTATCTTTAATGTGGCTTACTCTTCCCACTTTACAATATTGTTAAGTAAAAGTGAACAAGCTATGATTCACAACAGAATTTTTACAGAAGAGCTGAGCCTTTAGGCAGTGACTTATGGAGAAGCTGTTATTACATACTCAAGAGAGTAGCAACAAAAACAAATCACAAACAATGTGATTTTTTCTACCTACATACAGCTTTAACTAACTTCACTAAGTAAGCAGAGTAATTCACGTGGGAAATATTTTCGCCTTTGAATGATGTTCTGATATATGACAGATTTGGGGGTACAAAAATGGAGTATGAAATTAGGGCAAGGATACATAAAGAAAAATTTCAAATACTACTTTGCTGAAAGAAAATAATTTATTATATTTGAGGAAAGTCATTAAAATACAGACAACATAGTTTCAGTAAACTGATGTTAAATGTATATTGACTGAATTTTTAAGTACACTTTCAAAGCTGTTACGCACAGTTCCATAGTCCAGGTGGTCAAATTCTTCCTCTCAAAGTTGGAAAGCACTTGAAAATATGGAATTCAAAAGGAACCTAAAACATCATAAAAGTCTATTAAAATAGTCATAATTATAAAACATCTTATTTAAAAATAACTAAAACATTGATATTAGGAAAATTAGTGAATCATGTCAGTACAACAAAATTTAATTACCTAAATGAACAACTTACAAAGGAACTTATTTATAACATTAAAAAAAATGTTAACTGTGCCTACAGAAAAATAACAATTACAATTTCAATATCTATATTGTCTTTTGTACTTTTAGGGTGATAATGATTATTAACGGAATTTTGAGTTATTTTAATAGTATTAATAATTTTCACCAAAGAAATGTAGAGGCTCCAACTCTTTATTTTCCCTACTTATAAAAGGTAGGATGGCTAGGTTGGTATCAGGTGTCTAAGTATTTCACTCAAACAAAGTAGTATGCAAACTGGTCAGTCCTTAGAAACTACTAAGGAAACCTTTTCAAATTAGATTCTTAGATCTCATTCCCAGAGATTTTGATATATTAGTTCCAGGATAGAGTCTTTATTCAATAAAATTCTTCCTTGCTGGTTCTCAACCTTGCCTGCACATTACAACCACACTGAAAGGTTTGAGAAATTCCAGCATCCATGCTGTACTCCAAACCAATTAAATAAAAACTCTGAGGGAGGCAACCAGGCAACAATACATTTTTTAAGATTTTTTTTTTTTTTTTTTAGAGTTTCCAGATTTTTCTACTGTGCAGCCAAGATTGAGAACCACTGTTCTGGGTCATTCTGGTCATCCACCAGTCTGGAGACCACTTATGACCTACAAGGATTGCTTTTCTTTTCACTTAATGTGCTACCCTGAGTCATCTTGTATCTTCTGTTACTTTTTTTTTGTTCTTTTTTGTTTATTTGTTTAGAAAAAGAAAAGGAAAGAACAAAGGTATTTCTACTTGCTATCTACGTCAAAAGAGATTTCACTAGTAAGACCTCAGATGTGGGGTCTGCTAGTCTTATTTAGAATTCACATAGAAACCTAGCTATTTAAAATTTCACTACATGGACTTTTTAAAAGAAAAAAGTTCCTTTCCCCAATCAAATTGAACAACACATTATATAGAACACCTAAACCAGATATACCATAAAATAGAAAGCCTATGTTACTGAATTAGGTTTAAGAAATACAAAAATAAAAGAAACAAGACCACATTCTGTGTTAAGCAAATGCATACATTCTTCAAGTAAGTTGACCTGATTCACTAACTTTCTCTGGAGAGATTGTATAACCTAAAGGACAGTATAAAAAATTCAACAACAAATCTAAAAAACACATAGAAGATTTGTTCAATCTATACAAATAATTTTAGAAATATTTCTTCTGAATAAAGAAACATATAGCTTAATCTGGATCAACAGGTGGGATAGGGACAAATATTTCTAGGGAAAAAAACAAAAAACAAAAAACGCTGCCCCAAAAAGGATACAAGAAAGGATACACTTTGCATGACAGTATTACAGCAGTATTTACGCAGGAATGCTTCTAAAGAAGAACAGCAGAATGCAGTTTAATTTTTTTCTTATTTTTCAGCATTAGATATATAAATAAATGATGTTTTAAAATACAAACTGAAATTATTTAATTTTTCCTTTTAGGTATTTATAAGACTTTTGACTACTCAAGTATAAATATAACAAAACTCAAATATTCAAGCACCTCACAGAGACTAAACATTAAGCAAAATTTTCTCTTATTTAATCATATCATTTTTTTTTCAGCTAAACACCAGTAATTCTGACCAATTTACTTCATGTTCTTCCAGTTTACAAAAGGAGAAAGATATTTCAAGCAAAAAGCAGAATATATTTCCACTCCTTAAAGTAACACAAACTTTAAAAGATTAAATGTTTAATTCACTATTTCATTATTCACTACATAATCATTAAATTATGTAAGTATGTATTAATATTACTTGTTTCAAAGAGAAAAGATTTAACTCCAGCAACATTTTCATGAAGTGTGATTGTAATTAATTTTATATATTCAGCACTGTAGAATTTTAAGTTAGAAAATTTAGCTTTAAATGTCTACCTCGGGAGTTTTCAAAGTGTGGTCCCTATACCAGATGCCACACCATTATCTGGGAAGCCATTAGTTACGCAAATTCTCAAGTGTCACCAAGGATGACCAACTTGTCCTGGCTGGCAAGTTTCCCATTTCAGCACTGAAAGTCCAGCATCTTGGGAAACTCCTCAGTCAGGGGAATAATAGTTGGTCACCCTAGGCCCCGATCTCAGACCTACTGAATCAGAAATTCTTGGGGGAAAGGGAGGAGCCTAGGCATCTGTTTTATCAGCTCTCCAAGTGATTGTTTGTAATACATGTTAATGTTTAAGAACCACTGCTTTACTCTAGGCAGAAAAAATAAAGAGTAATAGACACACTCCTCGTATAAAATTCATTCTCCAAACTTCATTTCTACATATAAATGGGCTTTACTCTATAATTTTGAAGTTTAATGGAAATTAACTACATAGATATTTCCTTAAAAAAATCTTAAGAGATACCTGAATTACTACTATATCAGGATTTTATTCTTCTTTAATTTTATCTCAAGAAATAGTCTTGTCTTTTTATTGTGTTTTATCCACACTTACCTTTCTTAATTTTTAATGCTTTCTTTTTCCATCTTTAGAATCTTGTTTTGGTCTAGCAGATCGAGCAAATTGCTAGTATTTTAAAATTAAGGTTTTCTTCACGAACATGAAGTTGATCTTTTCTAAATAATTAGCAAAAACTTTGTAATGTAGGGTAGGAGTAAAGTTTTTTAATTTACTTTGGTTGCCTCCTGCCTATGTCCATGCCTTGGAAGGGAACTAAAAATTAATCTTTTCTTTACAGTCATTATTTTTTTTTACATCTGAGCCTTGTTTCTTTACTTACATTACTGATTTCTAGTTTGCCAATTGCGTTAACTATTAAAAGCAAGATGATTAATCAATGATATATTCTGGTTATTAAAATTCTCAAGTAGAAATGTGAATTACAATATAAGAAAATAATAAAACTATAATGAGTTCTTTATTTAATGACCCCAAATGTATTTCTGGATACTGTAGTCTCTCTTAGGCTTAGCATGAGTATATACTTTGAGTTGCATAAAAGTTTAAACTTGACTGAAATTTAACAACCTCATGCTGCTGAAATTCTTTTATTTTCTAATAAAAATCTAAATTATATTTCATCTGATTGAGATAAAGCATGTTTAACTGTAACTGAATATCTTAAGCTAAAATGCCAATGTTGAAATTAGTGGGATAATTAGAATAACAAAAATTAGTGTCAGTTATGTCCTTTTCCTACAAATTATATAGTTTTGAAATAGATTGATTTAAAGGATACAACCACCATGGGTTTTCCAAAAAGAACATAACCATTAGCTTCCTTTAAGGCTTTTGCTGCTGCTTTTTCATTTGGCAGTCCAATGAAAGCTTGTCCCTTCATGCGACCTTCTTTCATCAAGCGTATATCAAACCTAGAAGTCAAGGAAGAAAAAGTAGTTTTGATTCAAAGAATGTCAATTTTGACAAAGTAAATGAAAATGTCTTGCACAATTTAAAATTTTGCTATTTCAAAGTAAAAATGACCATACTCTCTGATTAACATATTACTTCTTCAGTTTTTCTAAAATTACATTTTGTATTCTATTCTAAAATTGATTCTATAAGCAGGTAAATATGTTTGATAATGTACTTATATACCTATTATTTTTAACTATCATAAATGTATTTATGTGATTTAAAATTATGTTACTAGTAACTATAAAAGCTAACTTAAGTTTTTATTTCACATCTCTATTTTTTAAAAATTTTTTTGCAGTCATTTCAGTCCTACCTGCTCAAGTGACAAAAAACAAATTATACAACCAAAAACAGAAGGGCTGACAGGAGCCGATTGTAAGCAATTATAGAATTTCAGAGAAGGAACGAACCTCACTTATTATCTAGTCAAAATTATCATTTTAGAGGTGATGCCTAGAGAGACTGAGTGACTCTTCAGAGCAAACAGCTGAAGTCTAAAGTCAGAGACAGAAATAAAAACCTAATATAGTGTTCTGTTATTTCACAGTGTACTCATTTTTCAAAATTGAGAGAAAATTATATTCAAAAACTACTTAGAAAAATCAGACTGTAATTTAAAATGGAAACAGTGCCTACTATGTAGTCTATGGGAACCAGCAAAATAATATAAAACATAAAAAAGTATCAATTAAAAAATGTACTAAAATGTTTCTTAAAAAACCACATGACTTGTCTCCTGGGAAATAACATATCATTTTGATGTCTAAAGCTTTCTCTATTCTCTACATAGAATTACTTTCTGTCCTTGAATTCTAATACAGGCACTACTGGAAATTGAAAGAATGTACATATCTATATATACACACATATACATATGTATTTATATATACATATGCACATACAACCATTTTTCATTTTTTTATAATCATGACTCAAAGATGACAACAAAGATCCAATATTTTGCATGGTCAGAAACAAACAAACAAACAAACAAACAAAATTAACTAGTTAGAGTCATTTCTCTATTTTACCTCCACTCAAGATTCTCTTACCTTATCTTTTCTACTTCTTTATACTTTTAATTTATATGACAAGGAGTCCTTCTTACTTTGGAATTAACATATATAGAATTTTAAAGAATGAAATTCTAACTCCAAACATTAGTTTTTATGTCACTTACAAATCAGATCCCTCCTTTATGCTTTTATAAAAGTGAGAGCCTGGTGTAATGCAGTTCAATTAAAAGAGGAAAATTTATTGCCACAATAAGAATCTAAAAAATGTTGCCTCGTTGCTATATATTCCTTTCCTGGATAAATCATTAAAACAATGATTTTCAAAGTAGAGTCTCTGGATCAGCAGCTTATGTATTATCCAAGAACTTTTTAGAAACACAAATTTATGGTCCCTACGCCTGAAACCTAGAAAACCAGACTTTCTGCAGATAGGCCTAGAAACCGTTTTACTAATAAGCTCTAGAGTTAATGTTTAACGTTTGAGATGTTAAAGTCAGAACCACAGCTCTAGAGGGAGAATCGGGGCAAAGAAATTATCACAAGGTCTGTTTCTACAACAAGTTTTATCTGAAAACAGCTATGAATATTCGTTAAGGTATTAGTTATGGACACTTTCACACTACAACTACAAAACTGAGTAGTTGCAACAGCCACAGTATGGTCTACAATAAAATTAATAAGATTAATTGTGCAACAGAATAGATCAACTTCTTCCTATAATTTTTATTTCTGAAAGAAAAATGTTGGATTAAAAAAGATAAATTCACAACAGATAAAAAGAGACATAATATGAGATTATCACTGTCACTTACATGATCCGTTGTGTTTCTGATGAAAAGTCAACATATCTTCCAAAAATAAATTTAAGGTCCTAGAATTTCAACATGAAAAAGACAAATAAGCAAGCCAGGAAAAAAGTGTAAAAAAAAAAAATAAATTTTAGGTCACATTTGGAATAAAGTAGGCTTTAATACAATATGACTAGTGGCCTTACAAAAATGGGAAATTTGGACATAAACATGCATACAAGAACACTATATAAAGATGAAGGCAGAAATTGGGGTGATGCTGCCACTGACATGCCAAGAAGGCCAAACATCGGTGGCAAATCAGCAGAAGCTATGGGAGAAGTGAAGCACAGGACATAGACTTCCTTCATAGCCCTCTAAAGGAACCAATCCTGGATTTCAGAGTCAGCCTCCAGAACTGAGACAATATATCTCTGTTGTTTATGCTCCTCACTTTGCAGTACTTTGTCATGGCAGCCCTAAGAAATTTATTTATACCTCAAACTCTTACGTGTTCATTGCCAGAGAAAACAAGCTATGAAAATATTATTGTAATAAAAATTTAACCTGAAAAAAATTAAACAGTTTGGCATGCCTGAAGAGTAAAAAATCCTCTTAAAAGGTGGTTTCACACAGACTTTTAAAAACATTAACATATCAACTATAAAACCTTCAAATTATTTTCATTTACATAATGGAAAAAAATCAACTTACAAACTGCAACTTACCTTTTCTTGGACATGCTTAGCTAAATTCTTTACATAAATTCTACAGTTTGGTTCACCAGGTTCATAACTTCTGAAAACTGAAAGTGTTTCCATTTCTTATTAAAAACAAAACAAGGATAAAAAATTAAAATGTTTTCACCATTTTTCAAAAAAAACTAACATTCAAAAATTACTGTTACATAGACAAAATAAGCCTTATGAAAATGTTAAAACCATAGGAATTAGTAACAATATTACAAATGGGTATAAAAATGCTCATTAAAAATCTGAACTGATTATATGAAAAAAATTTTTGTTTTAAAAACTTCAAGCACCTAATGTAACTTCGATTTGTCCAATAAAATATCTACTATTCCTTTAAGATGAGTTGCTTTATTAAAAAGACTAAAGCATATCTGTTATTAATCATTTGTATAATTATTGTGCTTAAAGTGAATTTCCAAAACCAGCAGTCACCTCCATATTCAAATGCAAGAATGAAATACTCGAGCACAATAATCAGGTATTTCACACAAACTGTGGCCCTCAAACCCCTTTATAGCTCCTCCTATTTAATGTCAGTAATCTGCTCTTGACAACCAGATGTTCTGTGTAAAACTGCTATTGGATTATTGGAAATAAAATATAGCAAAATAAAAAAATAGAAATCTATTTCCTATTATTATGGAGAATATTTTGTGTTACACACCAATCTAAAACCTCTAAATATTTTCTTAAAATATACTAAAACAATAAAAATTCTTTAGAAGTAAAAAACTATGTTATTTTATATAAAATCCTAAAACGGATGTTTAATCACAAATTTTTTTGTTTTTTTACATACTTTGTATGTATCTCAGACATAGTATTTGTGATGGTCTATCAACTATTCTTGGAATACATAACTTAAGACTAGTGGTATATATAAATTTGTGTTAAATGCCACATAAATGTTATAGAAATGAAAACAAATTTTTTTCCCAAACAGATATAAACTAGAAAACATTATATTGAAAGGAATATTCTACCCTATAAAGTATGAGTACTAAAAAACAAAAAAGGAGATTACAAACATTAACGGGAGGGATGTTTTGAAGTGTGTGCCTTAAGTAAAGGCAAATGATATGAAGGAATTTCGTTTCTGTAGAGTGAAAGAAATGTAAAATGGAATATGTGCTTTGTTTATCTTATGACATTACCTTCTCTAGAAATTCTGCCCTTTTCCAACTCTCTTCTAGAAATGCATTCTGATGGCATTTCATCAGAGTCTTCTTTAATCTCCTCTGTGATGTTCAAGTTAGGTTTGGGGAAGATTTTTCCAAATCCCATACTGGGTGCATCAACTTCAGTAGCAGGCAAATCTAAGTTCAACATTAACATTAGCCATTAAAAACCTCTCACTTCAAAATAGCTTTTGAGGTTTATCCTTCCATTTTTAATTTAATAAAATATTTTAGGCACTAAAATGCTTTGGTGTTTCTCAAGGTTTTAGAACTGGCATAGTTTATAAACTTTTTCTATAAAGGTCCAAATAGTAAGTATTTTAAGCTTTATAGGCCATTATCGTTTCTGTTAAGACTATTCAGCTCTGCCACCAAAGACAATAGCTAAATAGCCAAATGGTTGCTTTGTGAGGCTACTTAGAGGGCCTGAAATATGAAAGAAAATCCATCCACTTCCAACACATTTAGTTTGAGGTGCCAGAGGGGCACCTGATGAAAATGTTAACTGGGTAGATAGCACATGCTTTGGGGGGCAATAACATCTATTTTGGTTAACCCACCCACTCTGATGTACTAATAACTGTGTGAACAAAAAGAAATTTTCAATTAATTAAATCAATTATATAGGTATTCTGTTAATGGGATGCTGTTCTCCCAAGATTATTTATACGTTTATGAAGACTTCATAGCACTATGATCAGAATACTGTGAAACAAACTTCAACCTTCTCAATGATGATTAAAAAATTAAGATCAGCACATTACACTGGAATACACATCATAAAATAAGACACTTCCATTTTGGAATACCAAAAATAAAAAAAATCTATTAACAACCCCGAAGAAAGCCAGTCCATATCTTGATCATGTAAGTAGTGAAGAAAAACAAGTGTTTAAACACTTAAGAAATTACTTATTCAATTAAGAAAATTCAAAAACACTGCCAATTTTTTCTTTTAGATAGCAACCCTAAATTTCATTCAGAAAATATGAATTTTTGCATCAGCAAGAATAAAACTAGTTTGGAAAAAGAGTTTGGAAAGACAGTTTTAAACATTAACAAACAATCTAGTTAAGCTACCTAAAAATCAAAAACACAAAAAGCTCTATAGAATCTGAGAAAATGATGCAAAGAATATGTTACATTTTGGATTATAAAAGTATCTTTATAATGTAAAACAAAACAAAACAAAAGGTTGTATAAACAGAACTCCTGTGGCTCAAAGGCATCAAAAACAAAAAAAAAAAGTTTAAACTACTTCCACTGGTACTTCAATTATTACTTCAACACTAATGCATAATGGGATGACTGTCCCTCTCTCATAAAGGTATAAATCTTTGAGTAAGTTAAGCTTAAAAATAAAAATTTGTGTGAAGGGGTGTCTAGCCATGATATAAAAACTAAGAAAAATAAAAACATAATTATGAAACAAAAAAAGAGCTATCTGAAAAGGCAATGTATTCTCACTAACTGTCAGAGATAGGAATTAAAACTAGTTATAGTTTTTCATTTACTACATTTGCAATACTTTCTAGAATTCTATCCTTTACTCACACAAGTACTCAAAGATACATGTACAAAAATGAACATTCCAGTATTTTCTGTAATAGTAAAAGAATGAAAACAACTTCAATTTCTATAAACAGAGCACAATTAAAGACTGATATACCTATATTATGGATTATTATGAAGCCATAAAAAAATAAAGTACATGTTTTTATGTTCTAACATAGTAAGCTACCCCCACTAGACTGTAAACTCCAAAAGAGATAAGACCATGCCTAACTTGTCCAGAAAGCCACTATAAAACTAACTTTCATAAGTTGCTATTGAGTGAATGATAAGTAAAAGAAAAATGTGTTTATACATGTATAGGATAAGGTCTGATAATATCTACATAGACACATCCACATATACATGCCAAATTACTAATAGTATTTACCTCTGGGTAGTGGGACAAAGGAGAGTGGGGTTTGAATTGCAACTTTTTGAAAAGTTTATTTTATATGTTTCTGTTTTGATTGCTTTTCTATAAATGTGTATTATTTCTGAAATTTCAAAGATTTAAAGAACAAAAGAACACTACAACAACATATCAAATGGCTAAGTCAAGCAAAAAAATCTGTAACATCAATGCATTAATTTTAAACTTAAGAATAGTATTTTTAGCAAACAATCTTTAATGTCTTTTGAATAAAAAAAAATTTACATGAAATATACAACTTATAAGATAGTCGCATTGCTTGTTTTCTAACAAATAAGACAATTATACTAATAAAACCATAGACCATCACATTAAACAAGCAATGAAAAATCAAGTCAGTACAAGAAACTCTTCTATTAAATTTCCAGTGTAAACACTACCAAAAATCACTAAATTTCACTCTAGAGATCATTATTAGCAAAAGGTAACAGTGAAAATCTTGCCACTTAGAATCAATTTTAATTATATAAAAAAACTAAAAATGGGTCAACGATGACATTCCGGAAAACCTAACTGGATATTTTAAAGGTTGACAATTACTAAAATACAAAAACATTATACAAAAGCTTAATTCTAACACAAAAAGCTAATTTCAACATATGAAAAAACAAGAATATCCTTACCATAATTTTTTTCCTCACAATTGTGTTCTTTTTTTAAATCTTTCTTAAATGCAGCTGGCATGTCAGTAGATATATGGAATTCAATTCTTTTATTACCTACAGGTTGTGGTTGGTCAAATACATCTGAAGGTAACAGCACTGGATGTAAGTTGCTATTTAAAAACAATCATGACATTAGTTTGTAATTGCAAATAAAATCCTGAGTAAAATATTATTTCAAAATTACTTTAAATTTAAAAAGCTAACACTAAAAAAGGATTCACTATGCTATAGATATCACACAAAGTGACTTAGAATTTATATCTTAACAAAGCCTAACAAATGCTCAAATATAGGTATTATTAAATTCCTAGTTTAAAGATTAAAAATATTGAGGTTAAGAGATATTAATAATTTGGATAAACTCACTACATAAATGACAGAGAAAAGACCTGACTATTAATCCTAAACCTCAGGATATTTATAAATATGTGAAAATAGCTCATTGTTTAAGCATTTTTAATATACTATATTTTATACACCTTATAATAGTGTTATGATATCTAATAGAGTAGCCACTAGCCACATATGGCCAATGAGTAATTAAAATATTGCTGTCCACATTAAAATATGCTATAAGTATAAAATAAACACAAGACTTTAATGACCCTGTATGAAAAAATAAAGTAAAATATCTCAGTAACTTTTTATATCGATTATATGATGAAATAATATTTTGGATATAATGAGTTAGGTAAGTTATATTATCAATATTGATTTCATCTGTTTCTTTTTACTGTTTCAATGTGACTACTGAAAAATTTAATGTGGCTCACATTATTTATTTCTATTATTCAGCACTGTTAGAGATTAAAGAAAAAAAGGGCAATACACTTCAAGTGAAACATACATATAACAAATATTTCATTGGTAGCTACTGGACTGTAACAAAATACCTAAAATACAGTGGAAAGTTAACTTATACCTAATAACATTCTTGCATATCTATGGCCCTCACTCTCATCCCAAATCTTCTTATCCCTAGGAAGTTTATTATAAGGTAACACAGTTCAAAAGGAATTCTTAATTTTTAAAGTATCAATGGCATTCCAATGGCTTCCTCAACAAATTCAAAGTCCCTAAGGTAAAATTTAAGGCAAATTTATCCACAACCTTTTAGCTTTCCCTGTCATCATTTTTATTCCTATTCAACAAATTGTCTTACCTCTGGACATTTCCCTTTTACTTTTCCATTTACACAAGATATCCTTTCCCTGCCGCCTAATTTTTGCCTCTCATCTTTCAAGGGTCAGCTCAATGTCTCCTCTCTCTTAAAACCTTTTCAGATTTCTCAACTGGCTATGACATTTCTTTTCTCACAACCGTTCAATTCACAGATTATATCTTTTTCTTATGTCATGTATTATAGTTGCTAATGCAGTAACCATCCATGCATATCATTTATTGCCTGTAAGACTATTAACTCACCATTTGAAAACACAGCATTAAGTTTTAGAAGCATTCTTCAAACCACACACATTATTTTGCACAGAACCTTACCATGGCATTCAATAAATATTTAAAAGCACTCTGGTGGGTCCTGTGTGCCAAGTTAAGATATGTGAATTTTTATTTGGTGGGTAATTTTAATTTGAAAAATGTTTGATATCAGGTAATAGAATTAGGAGAAACTAAACAATTTTACATACAGATATTGGTGATTCCATTATCAAAACTGTGAATGCAGGAGGAGAAAGAAGAAAGAGATAGTGAAAGGAAAGTAAATTGAGTTTTGTTTTGGACAATATCTTAAGTGCCTGTAAGATATTTTGAGTCTACAGATAGGAAGCTGGAAATAAAGACTTTAGGTCTCAGGACAAAGATAAAGATTCAGTGCTTATTAGCTACAACAAGTGAAACCATGAAAATGATGAAATTAACAAGAAATATAAATTTATAAACAGAAGACAACCATGGACAGAAGCATGTGGAATGCACAAAAAAGGTGAGAGAGTACAGGGGGAAATGAGGGTGTGGGGAGAGAGAAAGAGAGAAATGAAGGAAGTAAAAATGGAAAAAAGGCAGTAAAAGTTGGAGATAAAAAAGAGAATGGTACAGTAAAATTAATAAAATTCTTAGACCTAGGGTAGCTGATAATATCAAATGCTGGTCAACTATGAGAGAATTATGAAAACTTGTAAATCTGGCAACTAGGAAGCCAATAATGAACCAAGCAGACAGATAGGAAACAAAAGGCAGATCGAGTCATTACTCATACGAGTTAAGCACATAAAACAAGTTACATGTGGACAACCCTTACTTCATAATTCTAAGTAAAATTACCTGTGTGAAGCAGATGAAGGTGTATTCAACATATCCTTTATCTTTCGCTTTTTTCTCACATGGCGTTGCTTTACTGTTTTTGGTCTTTTGGGCTGAAGATTTGCTAGTTCCATTAGTTTGTTCATTCTACATTGAGGAGAGGGATGATAAATAAGATTTCCTTATTCAGAAGCAAAGCTATTTACCACTGTTTCTGTCAAATTTGAATTTTAGTATATAAATTGACAGATAAAACGATTTATTACTCTTATTTAGAACATGGAGTAAGTATAAATTCTAAGCCATCAATAGATAATCTACTTGACACAAGTTCAAATTCTAAATTGCCTTGCCAACTTTCATCTTAAAGGAATTAAGAATTTACTTGGCTGGGCGCAGTAGCAGCTCAGGCCTGTAATCCTAGCACTCTGGGAGGCTGAAGTGGGTGGATTGCTTGAGGTCAGGAGTTCAAAACCAGCCTGAGCAAGAGCGAGACCTTTCTCTACTATAAATAGAAAGAAATTAATTGGCCAACTAATATATAGTATATAGAAAAAAATTAGCCGGGCATGGTGGCGCATGCCTGTAGTCACAGCTACTCGAGAGGCTTAGGCAGCAGGATTGCTTGAGCCCAGGAGTTTGAGGTTGCTGTGCGCTAGACTGATGCCACGGCACTGACTCTAGCCTGGGCAACAAAGCGAGACTCTGTCTCAAAAAAAAAAAAAAAAAAAAAAAAAATTTACTTAATTACAACCTCTCAATTTTAAAAAAATGTTTCATTATAGACATTATTAATTATCTAAATAAAATGGCTAGATTTCATGCCAAACAGCTGAACAGGATACAATACTACTTATGTGACTTTACTATTCTTTGTTTGACTGATATTCAAAAAACCTTATCAATACAGTAAAATTATTTTGATTCATACTCTAATTATTAAACAAAGCCTGAACTGAAGCATTCCCTTTAAAAGCATTTTGTACATAATTGTTACAAATCAATCATAAAATAAGGTAACTTAAACTACATGAGAACGAAGTTTTCAAATACTATACTACACTCCAAAGGAATCTACAAGTACCAATCAGAAAGTGACAACAGATATCTTGTACACAGCTCTTCTCCACTAAGAGTATGAATATTTAATATTAAGGATAAATCTTTCTAGGCATTTTAGTATTTTTAAGAGTAGGAACTCAAAACCAGTAGTTACTCACCTAAAGAATACCAAGCATTTACAATAATTTCAGGCTTATATTAGATAATCAATAAACATTTGCTGAATAAAGAAATAGTACAGGTTGAGTGTCACTTATTTGAAATGTTTGGGACCCAAAGTGTTTTGGACTTCAATTTTTTTTTGGATTTTGGAGTATTTGACACAAAACAACATAATATATATAAAGTATACATATTTTGACTGAATCCAAATTTTACAGGACGAACCTTTTTTAATAAAAGCATTTGTTCTGTGAAGTTTGAATTCAATCCACAGGTTGCATTTGGGATCTGGAGGGCTACATGCTGCCTCAGGTTCCCACCCCTGCATGGAACCCCAGTCTCAACATAAAATTCATTTATGTCTCACATACACCTATACACACAGCCTGAAGGTAATTTTATACAGTATTTTTAATAACTTTGTACATGAAATAAACTTAATCAGCAGAAAGCAAAGGTGTTACTACCTCAGCCATGTATGCCATGTCATACTAGTGCTCAAAAAGTTTTGGATTCTGAAGCATTTTGGATTTCAAATTTTTAGATTAGAGATGTTCCACCTGTATCATTTGGGGTTTTTTTGTTTGTTTGTTTTTATAGGTTCGCTACGTTTCCAAAAGATAGTAGAGAAGGATGAAACCAGAGATTGGTACATGCAAAGGCTATGGTCTCTCTGATGACTCAAGATGAATTATTGGCAGAATGTCATGCTACATCCCTAAATGGAAACCTAAATAAACAAAACAAAACAAAAACAAAGAAAAACAAACAAACAAAAGTTTGGCCAGTCTACACATAGCATTTCTAATTACTACCACTTTTTTTTTTTTATAAATAAAGCTCACAGAGGTTAAGTAATTAATCCAGTGCAACACTTTACACTATTCTTTATTTAGCAACAAGTTAAAGTTACCATCTATCAGGAACTGCCAATTCCCCTAAATGTCTCGGTTTAAGACATAACTCTTTCGAATGTCAAATTACTGCTGATTATTTGTATATGTTGCCCAGAATCTCTGTGTGAGTGCTAACTCATGTCAACCCCTCCTTCATTACCTGAATTTTGTGCCCAGTTCCCATAACAGTCTTGTACACTAGGGGCTGGCAAACTGTAGCCCAAGGACCAAATCCAGCTAGCTGCCTGTTTTTGTAAATAAAGTTTTGCTGAAACAAGGCCACACCTACTCATTTAGGTAATTTTCCATGGCTGTTTTCCTACTACAAGTGTATAACTGAATAGCTGCAACAGGGACCATCTGGATCACAAAATCAAAAATATTTACTCTTTGGACCTATAAAAAAACTGGCAATTCCTGTCCTAAGTGAGGCTGTGCATTATATACCTGAACATTATTAACAACTTACCACTCTTAGCAAAAACCTTTAAAAAACTATATATAGATTGTCAAGAAACAACAATCAATAAAAAGAATAATTCATCTGCAGTATTTACTATGAACAGTTTTGTACAAAACCTACAGAATTGCTCTAGAAATTATTCTGAGGTGAATAGAGTCCAGGGGATTAACGTATCAAAACATGAATACAATTGATGCTCATTATTCACAGTAGTTATGATCTATAAGATCACTGCAAACACTCAATTACTGAATACTGAATCATTGTCCCTAGGGTAATTCAGAGTTAGGTTTCTGGAAGCCTCTCCTTATACAATATTTCATCATCTGATCAATACATTATCTGGTTTTACAAGTGTTTATGTTTAAGGACACCTTACATAATATACATTGTTAATTCATTAACATTGAACTCATAGTCAACATCAATACAACTCTGGCCTGAAAGAAGCTTATTTACATGTATTTTCTTAATATAAGGCATATCACAGCCATCTTGAGTTTAGCAACACTAGATAGCATTTCAACACTATTCTTGGGGGCCATTTTAAACAGCAGAATTATCAACAAAAGGCTCAAAAATGTGAAAAAGATGATGCCAAATAGACCATGAAAAGGATACTTGTTTCTAGTGCAAGAGCTTAAAACAAGAAGGCAGAGGCAGAGGATCACTTTATTTGACCTCATCTGGAAACTTGTGTGTCAAATGACTCAAATTTTTCACCACACTGCACATGTCCACGGTCCATGTCCATTAAAGACTATAAAAACACCGCAAGTATTGACTTGGGGGTTACAAACAAATTTTAGCAAGTAGGCAAATATGAAATTCACAAATAATGAGGCTTTACTATATAATACTTTAATCATTAATCTGAAAAAGTATGCATAATTCATAAATTTTCCTTTAAGACTTGATATCTATTCTTAGGTCTCAATCTATAGCTACTATGTATGCTTAAGGGGTTGGGGAACTGATAATAAATTCTAATGACCTCAAATTATGAAGAATTATATAAAAAAATTTATGGAAACAAGAGTCTCTTTTCTATATTCTATGTTCCTTGGAATCTAAACAAATATTTCACATTACAAACCTCTGTCGGTCCTCATCGTCACTGCTTTCATATTCTGATTCTTTACTAGATAACTCCTCATCCTCATCTGGCAAAGGAGGTTCCTCAGGTGGCTTAGGAGATGTGGGTGGAAGAGGTGCATGCAATAACATATAGTCTTCATACTAATAAAAGAAAAAAACAAATATGCGATGGCAATCTATGATATTTATGGAATATATAAGCCAATTCCAGTTGAATATTTGATTCTCATTTCTATCTCCTAATATTCTTTTATATATTCTATACATATTCAGGAAATACCTCCTGTGGCAGACTACCACTAGCTGATCATAAAACTTGTTTCTTCTTCCCTGGCACTCAGCTGGACTAAATTTCCAAACCTCCTCTGCAGTTACATTGCACAAGTAACTGAGTTTTAGCCAGTGGAATGGGAGCACAAAAAACTCCCACATATAATTCTGTTCCTTCCTACAGACTGTGTGTTAATGCCCTCATAATCCTAGGAAGGTACATGGTGAAAATAATGCGGGGTTTTTGAGTGGCTTAGTAAAGCAGAATATCTCTCTGCCCTGCTTTTGGAATACACTTGATATGACCAAGAAATAATTTTTATTGTATTAAATGATGAAGAATTTGGTTTTGTTTAACAGCAGCCAGCATAACCTTAATTAATATCTCTGCAATATACCAAGCATTGAGTAGGTTTTAAAGTTACAAAGAAAAATTAGGATCCTAACAGTAATTAAATTAGAAAAGCAACCAACTCCCAAATTCTGTTTATATGCCAACACTCAAAATAATTTTGCATTGCTATTATATACTAAGAATACTATAGCAAAATAACTAAAATTATTCAAGAGTAGGCAGAGCCTACTAAGTTACTGATAGATTTGCACAGTAAATTCTAATAAAAATATCAGCAATCTTTTTTGTCTTTTGCAAATGAAGCTCTACTTGCAACAAAATCAGGACAGAATTTTTAGATAATTTGGTTAAATGTAATTATCTTAGGATGGCACAATGTTCTAAATTAAAGAACTGAACAACACTGGAAGATATAATGGCCTCTATTATCAAAAACATTTCTTTCATATTCTGGCTTTTCCCACTTTCAGTTCTCAGCCTTCCTATTATCACATTACTTTGTATTTGTTCCTTGTTTCCAATATGGATCAGAGGTTGCTACCACACTTGCATAATTTAGCTTCACTAATCCCTCAGGAAGAGGAATTTTGACTCTTTAAAATTCTAAGAGCTTTCTTACCATGGGAGGTCGTGCAGTAATTGGTCCAAAAGGTGTGGGCAGATTCATTTTATTCATAAGATGAAGCACCTTAAAGTGGTTAAAAACAAACAAACAACAAAAAAAACACGCTTAAATCATTTAATATAAAATGATTCAATTCACATCTTGTATTTTATGCACTCAAATCTTTGCAATAACACTATTGAATAATTTATTATAAAAGAAGTCCTATCTCTTGCCTTTATAATTGCAGGACAAGGTAAAATGGGCACTCAGATTATTATTAAAGTGTTTGTCATTTTTACAAATACAATTATTCCCATTACTAAAAATGTTATGTTCTTGCAATATAAAACCTACTGAAATGTTTTTGTATGCTTTCCTCTGATTATTATGAAATTACGAAACATGGAGAAGTACAATAAAGAAAATAAACATCATCTAAATTTTGTACTTCAAAGTAGTAGTATCTTATTATTGTCAATATTTTTAAGCACTTGCTGAGGGGTCTACTATATCTTTTCCTTTAAGAATCTCTATGTTAAAGGTGTATCCTAAAGTAACAAAGAATTACCAGAAATAACATTTCCCACATTAGCTTCTGTTTATTAGTACCTATTTATGCTATAGTTTATAAAAGCCCATACTTAAAGTTAGTAATATTTCATTATAATTACAATACTGTAATATTATTGCCTGTGTGGAATTAGTTTGATAACAACTAATATAAACAAGTAAATAGTATGAGGATCAGCACAGAAAATAAAGTATCATACTATACAAATAAGTACTTTGAGTAAAATAACCTTCATTCTACTTACCTGAACATAGAACTTTGGCACACTTGCCAAAGCATTTACTATATTTGCTAGGATTGTGCTAGAAGGTGGTGGGTACATATACTTGAGGCATGAATTAAGAGGAAAGGTCAGCCTAAAATATAAAAAAAAAATTTAAAATGCTTACCATGTTTTAATAATTTCATTTCATTTTAGGTATCCTGGTAAGATACAAAATTGCCCAAACAATACAGTACTATTAGTTTTATCTTGTTCCTATAAGATTCAAGTAAGTACATTTAAAAACAAACATGTCTTCTGATTGCATTAAAGAAAAATGAAGTGCTGCATCTCTTATCAGAGCTTATAGTCTTAACTATTGTAGTAGATGGTTTCTTTGAACTGAATTCAATGACAAACTCATAACTGAAAAGGTTTAGTTAACATATTAAAAATATACATGACATTAAAATACATTTTAAAAACGATCTTATTTGCAATATATGTACACATAAAAGAAAAAAAAACAAAAAATAAACAAAAAAAGCCAACCCATGGTTTGGTGCAATTCCATTTTCTATTGATAAACAGCCAAGTTCTTTCTTTTCTTTATCTTCTTCAACAGGGTCATCAGACCTAGGATATACAGAATCAAAGTTGATCTTATCTTCAGAAAGAGTGCAAAATTGCATACTTTTCAAACATGGCATTATGAAAACTGTTCCATTAAAAAAAATTTCCAAGTAATTCTCAAGCAAACACAACAAAAAGAAATGGAACTAGAATTAACCTTTACTGAATCCTTGTATATTATTATTATTTTATTTGGCATTTCACATTTCTACTTACTCTTCACAGCAAGCCTATGAAAATGGATAATAATTTTCATTGACCAAAAAGAGAACTGAAGTTTACATGGTATTAAATAGTGGTACTCAATTTTTTTTACTGTGTACCACAATCACTAGAGCCTCCTCCACCCTCCCAGAATCTCCCCGCCCCAACACACTTAAGTTTCTGATTTAGTAAGACTGAGTTAAGGCCCATGGTTTTGTATTTCAATCAAGTTCTCAGATGATGCAGCTGGTCTAGGGACCACACTTTTAGAACCATTAGAGTAAAGCAAATTTGTGAAGGTATACCTATAGAGTCACAGCTGGGAATCAAATATCAGTCCTTGATTTCAAAAGCCATGCCCATTCATGACACTGTGCTATTTCTAATACAAAGACTTCATACTACTTAACATCCCTCCATTTACAGTTGAAGTTGAATTCTTTTCTGCCCACTCCCCTCCAAGTTTACATTTATTAATCCCTAATATTAAATCAACACTGTGGTTCCTAATGCATAACCAGGAGCAAAAATAAAGGTATTGTTTTACTGTACTTGATTTAATGGAGAAATGTGTTATTACTGTTTTAAATTAGTTACTTGCTAGTCTAAAAATAATTCAATAACTGTACAATTGATTTAAAAGCCACTTTAAAAATGTTAGAGACACCTAGTATCTACATACCTTTTCTTTTTTTCAGAGCCTAATGTGGGACATGGAGAATGTACTCGATCTTGCTCTTTTGCAAATTCAACAACTAAAGTATGACCTAAAAGTTTCAGCTGATGGAGTCTTGTTAATGCCTGAAGTTAGAAGAGTAAAAATTTCATAATTGTGTCAAAAACGGTTTGAGACTATTTACAAAAATAATTTATTTATACTTTTTTTTGTTAATGTTGTAAACATTTCTTTAGCTACTTCTTACTTACTTTCAAACTCAGGCTACCAATGCTTTATTACTTTATAAAGAACTGCTTTCTGTAACCTAGCAAAACAAAAATCTGGCTAAATCCAACTCTGTCAACTCTGCTTATACCCAGGTGACTAAAAAATGGCTAGATAACAATCATTTAACAAATCTGCCTCACCTCACTGTAAATTTATTAATATAACCACAACTAATGTCAGAGTGGCCCTTAATGATGCCACACAATTACATACTACAATCTTAGTCCATTTTTTCTACTAAAATCTAAAAATATTTTTTACTTTCTCCTTGTTCCTTAACCTCACAATATTTCTCTCTCATTCTTTTAGCCTCATAACCTCACTTCCTACTTTGAGACAAATGAAGTGACATGGTAAGATGAGAATTTTGGATTCCCACCATAAATCCCCACTTACCAACATATGCATCTATTCTATGTTCCATCTGTTACTATGTATTAACTCTCCCTGCCTTTATCTAAATCCAGCTGCTTGACTTGTATACTAAATTCCATCCATTCTTTTCTATTCAAGGGTCTTTCTTTAGCTATTCTCTGGAAATGTATAGGGGGGTGCTCTTACCACCATTATTAATTTTCTGTCCTACTGGATTATCCACATCAGTATAAAAACACATTCCTATTTCTCCTATCCCAATTTTCTTTTTATTACTCACAGTAAAATGCCTAAAAAGTTATCTACACCCTATAGCTACAATTCCTCTCCTCCCGTTCATCCTCAGACCTATTCCAACCAGTCTTATGCTTTAATCAATCCACTGACACTGCCTATCACAGCCAACAACAAATTTGGTATTGCCAAGCCAATGGTCAACTCTTAGTCTTCACTTTACTGCATTTAAGATAATTGATCACTTCCTCAATACGGCATTCAATTGGCTTCAAGACACCATACTTTCTTACAGTTTTCTTCCTAGTTCACTGGTATCTATTCCTCCATCTCTTTGGCTTGTGCCTTCTCACACTCTTAATGTTGGAATGCTCCAGAGCTCTAGTCTTGGTCTTCCTCTCTATCTAAATGCATTTTCTTGGTGATCTAATCCAGCATCCTAAGTTTAAATATCATCTCTATGCTGATGATTCACAAATTTATAACTTCAGCCCAAACTTCTGTCCTAAAGTCCAGGAACACATATCCAAATAATGGCTAGCTCCCCTCAGGTGTATAACAAACATTTCAAAGTCAATACTGATTCAGTTTCAGAAATTGAATCACTAAACTCTCTCCCAACCCTAACGTGCTTCACCTGGAGCCTTCTCCACTTCAGTTGATGGTAATTCCATTCTTTAGTTATTCAGGTAAAAAATCTTAGAATCATCCTTAATGCTTTTTTCCCACATTACATATGCAAGCCATTAAGAAATCCTGTTTGCTTCTATCTCCAAACTATATCCAGAATCTAACCACTGCTTACGACCTCCATTTCTATCACTGTGATTCATGCAACCATCATCTCTGGGCTGAATTACCACAATAATATTTTCACAGATTTCCCTGTTTCTATCCTTCTCCTCCTTCTGTCTATTCTCATCCCAACAGCCAAAGTGAGTCTTTTAAATATAAGTCAGATCATGTCACTCCTCTGCTCTAGTAGCTCTCCATTTTGCTCAGAGTAATCTAATTCCCTTACTACTAACATACTCTATATAATATGGACTTTATTACTTCTCTGACTTCAAACCCAATGATCCCTCCACCCACTTTTTGTCTGTTCCAGCCACAGTGGTTTCCCTGAACAACATGACAGCACAGTCATATCCCAGATCCTCTGTTCCAGCTGTTCCTCTAACCAGAAAGCACCTCTCCCAGATATCCCTTAGTTAACTCCCTTCATCTCCTCCAAACTGTTGCTCAAATATGACCTTAAACACTCTAAATGCAACCTGACCCGTCCCCACTAAGCACTCCTGATTTACTACTCTACTTTTTCTTTTTTCCCACAGGATTTACAATCTTCTAAAATATTAAACAATTAAGTTTATTATTTATGATCTGTCTTCCTTTTTGAGAATGTGAGCTCCAATGAGGTTATCTTTGTTTTGTTCACATATATCCTAAGACCTAAAACAGCATTTAGCACATAGTAGGCACTTAGTATTTTTTAAATACATGGAAATATATGCTTTAACTGGGACAATTTTATTTTACCATCCTTATGCATCCTTATTTGACTCTTATGTCATCAAACAAAGCAAGTTTTAAAATGTTTCAATAATTTCAGGATCCTAAACAAACTCTAGGTCTCTTCATTATCAGTGAACCCTTAATTACTTGAACTAGAGGTCATCTAACCTGAATTACTTCAACTTTCTTACTCTCAAAATGGATATCACAGATTTTCTTATTTTCAAGTGTTTATGGCTTCTCATTTTTAATGTTAACTAATCCCTCTGCCTCTCTCAGCTACCTACTTTGTTCTTAAACATCTTTCCTTTTGTTTTCTTAATCTATCAGTTACCAATAAGGTCAAGTACATTCTAGCCTATCACTGCCATTAATCCCTTACCTCTTCCTTTCACTACAAACATTTCCAAAGACAATGACTGGCTCCATGTCCCATCTCCAAATTAATCTTGACTCTAAAACAATGCCTTCATCACCGTATTTTATTTATAATTTTTCAATGCTATGTTTAAAAAAAGTTTTTTTTTTCTGGAAAAAAATTCCCTATAATTATAAAAATACATATAATGAGAAAGCCTTCTATAATCCCATTCTCAAGAGATTTTTAACAATTTGATGTACAGTTCTACCATGTATTTTGTGTGTGTGTATATATACTAACATGTATACATACTATTGGTTTTCAAAAAAATCTGAGGTTATATCATATCTAAGGCTTCATAATTCTATTCATGTACTCAATCTGGGTTATCATTCCCTATCAATATAATACATACCCTTTGACATCATTCTCAACTACAATCTAGTATATGGATATACTAAAATTTAAGGTATCCTTTTTCCTTACTGATAAGAATTTGGGTCACTTTTATTGTTTCATGGTAAAAAGTCCTTAACTAATAGATTGTGTTCATTCTTCAGTTTGTATTGCCACAGGATCTCCTCTTCTTAAAACTCTCTACTCTTTGCATCCATGATAGTTTCTTTTCTAGTTCTCCTACTTTAACTACTCTCTCCCAGTCTTCTCTCCTGGCTCACCGTATCTAGTCACATGGTTGAAGAAATTTTCCTTTCTTGACCTTGCCTCAGCTCTAGACTATTATTTTTAAATATTTACCAAATATTTATACAGAAGAGGCCAGATAATTCCTCAAAGTTAACAGATGACAGTTGAATTCATTACATACCTTTGTAAACATCCTCTTACTCTGGCTCCTCAAGTCAGCTAATGTGACAACTCAATAACTCAGTCCAAATATCTTGAACTATTTTCTCTCAATCCCTACATCATAAAACCTACAAAGTCAATCTCTACCAAGGGTATATTTACTTCCCCCTTTGTCTTCTTGTTGCTTTCTTCAGATGCTTATTCTTGCTTTCGTCATTATGTAACAGCTTTCTATTTGATCTCCTACCTCTAGTATTTCTCTACATTCAATCCATGACATAAACTCTACCAGGTAGAGCTGCAGGTCTGATGATATCATGAGCTAGCTCAAAAGTTTCAATGCCCACTTACTAAACCAAATTCAATACCTCTCTCCCATCCAAATTTAGACTCAATCTATTTTGCAAGTCCTATTTCCATCTCAACCCTTATTTCCTCCCCCACTTATAAATTTCCATGTCCCACAGTTTTATTTAGTGTTCTCTAAACCTAGAAGGCCCATCTCTTTCTGTATTCTTCTCAAAATCCAACTAGTTATTAGAGGTCTAGCTCAAAGGTTATCTCTTTTGTGAATGATCCCTGGAATTTTATATATACATAAAATTGGAAAAAGTTACAGAGACAGTTACAAATCTTTCTACAACTTAGAATTTGTTACTTTTAATTATAGATGCAGTTAATTTTAATTTACTTTATAGTTAATCTACTATTCTTACATCCCAATGCCTAAACACTATGCAAGATCTGCCAACTGACAAATGAAATGTAGCCTGTTAGGCAAACGCTTGTAATACAAATCCTTTTGCTTTTAAAAAGTACAGTTTAACTTGCCTCCCATTTTTGAACCAAGATCAGATAATGGAATATTACTGATAACTTTAATAGTAAAGAAAAAGTCATACCTTTATAGCTGCTTTTTCATTAGGAAAAGTAGCAAAAGCCGTATGTTTCTGAAAAACAAAGTGTTATGGTACAAATTACTTCCAATATAATTTCAGTTTTTCATAAAGAAGTTTCACATTTTATCCATAGAGTAATTTGACACATTAATAAAATCACAGGGAAGGTTGGAAAATTGAGACCATTTAACTGATTATTAACTTCAATCCAGTGGTTTTCAATAATTTTGGGGTCAGACTTCTGAGATGAAAGCTATGCAAACTTTTTCTTACAAATGTTTGTACATACATAGCACATTTTATATATACAAATAGTTCAACAGACCAGAAGTTTAAAAACTTCTATTATACATAGGTCACGCTTAACCATCTAAAAACATATAATATCTCCCGTTTATGACACACCTAAAGATCTTACACTTTCCTTCATACATCCCAATGAAAACTTTAAAAACGTTTACCAACAGAGAAATCATTCCTCAAGGTGTACGTTTCTTTTGTATTTTATCTTTGTAAATAAGGTTCAACAAGAAAAGTTTAAATCGTCAGAAAAATAAGTCAAAAGTAAATAAGATCTCTTCCTTAGCAAGAGATCTTCCTTATGCTAAGGAAGAGATCTTGTCAATACTTACTGGAAGTTGCTCAAGTAATATACCACACATTCTATTTTGTCTAATATGATCCAAGATGACATAATTAAGTGTACTTAATTTAAACCATATAGAATCTTTTATTTGTATTTGTTGGTAAATATGACACTTAAACTGATCAAAACTGGTCTTCTAACTCTGTGACTTTCAACTCTGGTTGTGCATTAACATTAAAATCACTTGGGGAGACTTTAAAACCACTGATGTCTTGCCCTTTCACAGATCACTTTGCAGAAGCTTAACATCACTATTACTATTCTAATGGAGAAAAATCCATCTAAAATACCTTTAGGTATAAAGCAAAACAAAGTAACTGTGTAACTTTCTGCGCAGGAACATTTAACAGTTTTAAAATAGTTTCTTAAACGATGCCATCTGGAATTTTTTATGACGAGCCTCTTTATCAAAAATCTAGTAGGAATCTTGTATCGAGATTAGTTAAATAACTGTTGCAGTTTAAACTCTATTTTGGCGAATGACTTAACACTGGCTTGTAAATGAGCCAGGATTTAAAAAAAAAAAATCCCTTGTTGCATAGTTGCAGGAGTACTCTTGAGTCTAAGAGAAATACCCCTAAATTGAGAAGCGTCGAAAGTTTCTCGGGATGGGTCCGAAAAGGGAACATAACTAAGCTACTTTCCATTTGCTTTGTCGTTCCCACTTGCCCCTTTCCGCAGTGTTGTAACTAATCCAGACCCCAGCCAGTTACAACTCCACTTCGCACGCAAGATATTTTGATATAAAAGAGGAAAGATGAGGAAGCTCCCGCCACACAAGCGCATCGTTCCCACCCGTTTCTGTCTACTTCCTTCTGTAGGACCTCCCCCTTCCCCTCCCCGGGTCACTATCCAAGGGCCTTCCCGGGAAACTCGGGAGGGGCGCGCCCTTACCAGTCGCCCCTTATCCGACAGGACGCGCACTGACTGTGCCCCAAAGTACTTCAGCAAGTCCTCTTTCTCCTCAGCGGTCAACTCGGCCGGCAGATGCCTCACCAGAAGGGTTCGGTCACCCCGAGGCGGCGAAAGCGAAGTGGAACTCGGGCATCCCCTTGATAATGACATTGGCTGCTCCGGGGCTGCCATTTCCCTTGGACAAACAACAACTGAGAAATCGAGGGAGGCAGCCTAAGTCGGACTGCAGAACCACCAGAAGCAGAAGCTGAGATAAGAGTATTTTTCCGCCTCGCGCTAAGGATTCTGGAAACAAGGAAATACCGCGATACAGTCGCCTTCTCGCGAGAACTTGGCCGCAGGTCCGCGGCGCTTGTTCTGCGACTCCTCAGTATGAAAGGAGCTTGCTACAGTGGTAGGAGAGCAAGGTGATTTAAATTCCACGAAGCTGCTGAAAGTATTAAAAGCAAAAACTGGCCCAGAGCCGCTCCAAGATTAACAAAAATTGTTAAAGAAAGAAAGGGGAACCTCAGCCTCGTGAAGCGTTGTGGGCGGTCAAGGACAGAAGGACTCACTACTGCGCATGTGCGAGCGGGGAGCGCGTCTGTAGCCGCGGGGCTGGGCTGTAATCTCCCGCCTTGCGGAAGTGAATCTGACTGGCCTGCTGGGAGGGGGACTTGATAGGGAAATGTGGCGTGTGTTCTACAGTCCTGGGTGGTTAAACCTAAAGATCTCCGGTTCTTTAGTCAGCACCTTAGGACCCAAGTGGAAGAAAGTGTAAGGGACAAAAAGTTGAGACGAACAGTGTTTTGTTTCCTTGAATCAGTGGGCATGTAACAACTTGGTTTGTTCCTTCCCCAGTTAGGTTCACAGAATTGGCAGCCTGTAAGAGGGACCGTAGTCAATAAGTAAGGCTCAATAATTATTTCATGTGTTCTACATTTCTGAACTCCCTTGTTGTTAGGTGGGACTTTGTGATTCATTCTGGTTAATGGTGCCTCAGTGAAAGCATCGTGTTTCAATTTCAGACTAGCACAGAAGAGGGTGTGTGAAAACGGTGTCATGCAAGGTGGCCACATATTGAGATGGCAGCGCTGCAAGATAAACGTAGCCTGTGTGTTTAGTAACCTATCTCTTGGGAACTAGATCCCCTGCTTTTTCATGTAATCTACTAGTCTTACTCATCGGTACATATACATAATATCATTTACCCTTTTGTAAAAGCAAAAGTGAATAAATAAAATAATTTTTAAAACTCTCTTTTTCCACTCTCTAGCTACCTTTCTGTTAATAGCAAAACTCTTAGAAACAGTGGTTATTTGTTGTCTCCAATTTTTTTCTCCCATATTCTGTTTAGTCTATACCAATCAGGTTTGTTCCCTCCCACTATTATTCTGAAATTTCCCCTTTTGAGGTTGTCAGTGACCTCTACATATTGCCTAATCTAAGGGCCATTTCTCAGATCTGATCTGAATCTGTAAGCTTCACTCACTAAACACAGTTGTTTACTCTCTGCTGTAAAAACAACATTGCTCAAAGAAATTTTAAAAAACCACAAACAATGAAAAAAAAAAACTCCCCTCATTTGGCTTGCCAAATGTTTCTCCTATCCTTCTGGTCATTCTTTTTGTTTATTTTACTCATTCCTCCTCATCTCCTTGACCTCCAAAGGATGGAATTTTCCAAGGCTCAATCTTTTTTCTTTTTGCCTACATATACTAGCCAAGTCATTTCATCCAGTTTTATGATGTTAAAAACCACCCTTATCAAGCCAGGCATAGTGGCTCATGCCTACAATCCTAGCACTGTGGGATTACAAATGGAGAGTAATCCACTCTGGGAGGCCGAGGCGGGCATATCATTTGAGCTCAAGAGTTTGAGACCAGCCTGAGCAAGAGGGAGATCCTGTCTCTACTAAAAAAATAGAAAGAAATTAGCTGGATAACTAAAAATATAAATATATAAAAAATTTGCCGGGCATGGTGGTGCATGCCTGTAGTCCCAGCTACTTGGGAGGCTGAGGCAGGAGGATTGCTTGAGCCCAGGAGTTTGAGGTTGCTATGAGGTAGGCTGATGCCACAGCACTCTAGCCCAGGCAACAGAGTGAGACTCTGTCTCAAAAAAAGAAAACAAAATGAAAACAAAAAAAAAAAACCCACCCATAATTTGATCACTACCAAATTGCATCTCCAGCCTGTACCTCTTCTCTAAACTCTTCAAATCCATATTTTGAACTGCTTACTTGACATTTTCTTGATTTTGTATTAGCTTCTCAAACATAATATGTCTACAACTGAGCTCTTGATGTACTTCAAAACTTCTTCAGTTTGTTTCCATCTCAGTCACCTGTGACTGCTGTGTCTTTTACATGTCATGCCTTGCCATTCAGCAAATTTTCTTCACCTTATCTTTAAAATATATTCAGTATTTGACCATTTTTCACTATCCCCACTGTTATTACCATCCTTGTCCAAGCAGCATGATTTGGAATATTGTAATAGCTTCATGGCTAGTCTCCTACTTTTGCCATTGCCCTCTGGACAGACACAGTAAGGCTCAATAATTATTTCATGTGTTCTACATTTCTGAACTCCCTTGTTATTAGGTGGGACTTTGTGATTCATTCTGGTTAATGATACCTCAGTGAAAACATCGTGTTTCAATTTCAGACTAGCACAGGAGAGTGTGTGTGAAAATGGTGACATACAAGGTGGCCACATATTGAGGTGGTAGAGCTGCAAGATAAACATAGCCTAGAATACGGAGTCACCACATCAATGATAAGTTCCTTACAGAATTGCTTGACTCCCACCAAACTTTTCCTAATTAGGAAATAACTTTTTATGTTGAAGGTACTTGTATTTTAGGATTGATTTTTACCATAGCAAAATCCATTCTATCATTAAAAATACACTTCTTCAATATATTTTTATCACAGCCAGAGTGATACTGCTAAATCCTCGAAACCCTGCAGTGGCTTTTCCTCTTAGAATAAAAGCTGAAATTCTTATCTATGAGAGTTTATACTATCTGACTCCCCTCAATTTTCTACCTGGGTGCAAAGCTTCGAATAATGTGTCTTCAAACACATGATTCCACATTCATCTTAATTTTATAGTTTCCAAGGAAACAGGACCCCATGCCCACTTCTCAGTCCAGGTCTGATGCTAAATAGAGCTCTGCTTTGCTTTCAGCCTGTCAAAGAACTGTTCATTTAAATTTTATTTAAATCCCACTTTGCTCTAAAACCAATTAGAATGCTAGCTCTTCATTGGTGAAATGTCCCACCATTCCTCTTACATGCAGTCTCTCTTACTGCAGCAAATTAGTAATCCTAACTTTTTCAGACCATAGATCTATCATAGTCTGGTGGTCTTTGAGCAGATTTATTAGTAATGTCTGAACAACATTTTCTGTGCCCAAGACTCTCAAAGACATTAAAAAGTCCTGTATACCATATTACATTGAAACCAGCGTATAACTGAGTTGTGGTAGGGTTCTCCTGGGAGCTGTATAAGAAAGAAGAGAACATAAATAAAATTAAGGGAGGGATTAATTTTTATATCCTAATCCTTTTAATTTTTCCATTTGACTCCTGTTTCACCCTTACGTTCACCTTATGCTACATAGAAGCTGAACTATCTATACCTTGAAGACACCCACATATCCTTGTGTCTTTATACTCAGATTTACTACATATGCCCCCCCCTTTAATGATTTTCTTGATCCTTATCTTAATGCAACCTTTCATTTGATTTCCTGTATACTCTTTGCCTTCTGTTATGGCACTTATAGTTTCACTTTTATATAATTATTTGCAAATTTGTTTTGATTATTATTAGATTTCATCATTATCTCTTCATCATTATCTCTTACCTGGAATGTTGCAAGAGCCTCTTGATCAGTTTCCTTGCTTCTACCCTAGGCACTTTACAATCTTCCCTTCTTACAATAACCAATGTGATCTTTAAAAACATAAATTATATCACATTACTTTCCTTTTTGAAACCTTTAATTGGTTTCCCATTGCAATAGAAATAAAATCTGAAGTATTTATCTTGTCATACAAAGCCTTTCTAGGTACTTCTATAATCTCATGTCCTCCTACCCTGCTTCATGAGCACATGCCTTTAGTCACTCTTGCTGCAGTAGGGGTTGGGTTGCCAAAGAAAAAATAGAATTTCTCCTAATATCCTTTCCATTTATTCTCTCTCTAACATTCTTCTTCCAGATGCTCATATCCTTCACATTTATGCAGATGTCCTTTACTCAAAGAGGACTTTCACCTCTGCTCTGGAAATAGTGTTCTTCTTCACTTACTGATCATTAATCACTTACCCTGCCTTATTAACTTCTTGTAATATAACAGCTTAGAAATATATATTAATGTGTGTGTTTATGATATAAGCTCTATGAATTTAGGGCCTTTTTCATGTTTTTTACTTTATCCTCTGTCCCCAAATAGTACCGAGCACATTGTAGGTATTCAATAAATACTTATTGAATAAATGAGTTAAAAAAATGAATAAATGGATGAATGAAGGTTGTCCAGTCATATATTTGTCTTTATTGCATTTATCACACTTTTAGTTCTACATTCAAAGCTGGTTAAAAGCACAGATTTTGGAGTAAATATCTGTGGTTTATATTCCTGCTCTCTTGTGAGACCTAGGGTAAGTTACTGAATCTGTGTGCTTCAATTTTCAAATCTGTAAAGTAGAGACAATAATATGTATACCTCATAGGCTTGCTGTGAATATTGGATTAATTAATGTGGCATATAGTCAGTACCTTAGAAGTTGTTATATTGTCATTTTTACATGTAATTGGTGATTATTTGAATGATGTCTATCTTTTCCCCTATACTTTTAAGAACCATGTTAATTTTTGACCGTCATTATCTCCAAACGACAGTTAATAATAGGAACTCTATAAATATTCCTTGCATTTTCAAAAAGAAAAAAATCGTTTAAGTTTTGAGGTAGTGCATACATGCACTGGGTATATTGTCACCTTCTGTATTACCAATTATTTTCACTAGATGGCAAGTTTGTCCTAAGCAAGGCAAAATATTGTCTGCTTTAAGCCTTCAGCAACTGAAGAATGAGGGCCTCAAATTGGGGAAACTGTCATGTATGTGATGTTTAGACTAGTAGGTTGATAGAAAGATGAAAGTTTCACCATAAAATCAGAATTGCCTGTATTTTATTTCTCCTCATTCCATTATGTACTCTATCCTCCTGACTAGCTCATCTTTTGCATAGCAATGCATTTTAGCATTTCTGTTATGCCACTGAGCCCCTGTTACTCTATCTGTACTTTTCTATTGAAAAATATTTAGAAAGCTCTCTTAATATATTCATTATTAACAGATTTTTCTTATTCTGTCAACATCAAATCCTTTATGTGCTGGTTCCAAAATATGTTTTGATTTAGGCTGGGAGTTAGACCCTGTATTTCCCATTCTTGAGCAAGAACTTTGTCTTTTTATCTGATTATTGGTCACTCTACATTGATGTGAAGTATATATCCTTTTTGGTTCCCTTTAAACTCTTAATATATCATCTTGGGAATAGAAACTGTTAGGCTCCATGCTATTGTGCTTGTCCAACTTCTCCTTTCTTTAGCAAAATTATCAAAGGTCTTCTGGTATAAAAGGACAAAAAGAAAGTGTTAAGGAGCCTACAAATTCGATAATCAACCTTTAAAGAATCATATTTTTGAATTATCAAAATTAATTTTATAAAAATAAATTACTTAGAATTGGTTGACTAGATGTATATGCCTTGGTAAGTTAAGTTTACCAAAATATATTAAAATTGCAGGCATGTAAAAATGAATGATAGTACTTTAAGACAATGATAATAGCTTTCATTATTCAGTAATATTTAGAAAGAATTATTTTCTTTTTTACTTTTTGAAAAAATTAGCTACTGAACCAAGTAGAGTTAAAAAATATTTTTTAATACTGGTATTCCTTTTTAATGTGTGCTTTGATGAGAAATATTATTGGCTAAAAGAAAGAACTATGGTTAATTTTCTTTCAACTGCTAAAGGAAGTATTTTTTTCCCGTCCTTTCCTCTTGTCATAGTGCATTCAGACTGGTTAATAAATACCATAAACTGGGTAGCTTATAAACAATAAAAACTTATTATTAATAGTTCTGGAATATGGGAAGTTTTAGATCAAGGCACCAGCAGACTCAGTGTCTAGTGAGGTCCCATTTTCTGGTTCATAGATGGTTCCTTCACGCTGTGTCGTCACATGGTAGAAGGGGCAAGGCAGCTATCTAGGGCCTCTTCTATAAGGGCGCCAATCCTCTCAGGCCAAAGGGCCCCATCTCCTAATACCATCACCTTAGGGATTAGGATTTCAACATACAAGTTTTGGGCAGGACACAAACATTCAGATCTCTCCTTATTAAGAAAGGTAATTATTTATTGTTTAAGTCTACTTAATTAGAATGTCTTAAATAAAAGGAATATAAATTATTTAATTCAGTAATTATAATAAATTGATTTTTTTTCCAAGTTAACCCAGATATAGCTGAGATGCCACCATTAGCAATGTTGGCAGGGATTCAAACATACTGATAGTCTTTCTCAGGTTAAATGATTCAATGTATAAGAAAATATTCATTGACAGTGATTTCTAACATCATGGGAAGACTTTATTGAGACTTGCATTGACATCTACTTCCTCTTTATTACCCCTACCCCATTTCCAACTTCACTTTCAAACCTGACTCATAAAATTATTTTATATCCAACATGAGAGAAGTTTTATAAGATGAGCTATTATAGTGAGAAGGCATTATTCAAGTACTGTGTTCAACTATTATATATTTACTGTCTCACAAATATCGTGGACTTAGTCACTCTAAGTACTCACATTTTCAAAATCAATTACGACTTAGTTGAAAGTATTCATTTCTCTTTTCCAAAGGTAATGTTGGATCGTTTTAATGATTGTCTGTTCTCGGTGCTTGGTATGCCATTGGCAGAAGAATGACCAAACACACCAACTAAGGCAAGCAGGACATGAAGTTTATTGAGTAAAGTAAGATAGTTTCTCAACAAAGAACAGACTCCTTGTCATAACAGGAGGGACCTTTATAATGGTCTGGAGTTCTGTTTTATAGGGCCTAGGCTGGACCTCAAATGTCACTATAGAATCACTTTGATAGATAGTTGGAAGTTATATAACTTTAGTCTTATTGTGCATGCAAATCTCCCATGAACCTCTCTGAAAGCCCATGGCGGGGGGGAGAGTGAGCCACAATGTAGATTTAAACTAATGACATAATAATTAGCCTTAGGTTGTTCTAGGTCACCTTCTAGACCTTATCGTGCATTTGTTGCTTGGCTTAGGGGCTAGGGAATATTCTGCGCTCTTTTGCAGTTGACATATTAAGTTCTGATTGGCAGATAGGTAGGGCATTGCCTCCTCCCCCAGATGTGGCAATTGCTCCAGGTGCCTGTTTTGTCCCCAGGAGGGTTGGAGGTTCCTCACCATCTACCTAACAGTAATACATATTTATTATTGAAATTGTATACTGGTTAGCAAAATGAAAGAAAAAATATAACCCTATAAACTATTGATAAATTCTTTTAACAGCTTAGTGTAATTCCTTTCACTCCTTTCTCTTCCTGTATTACTCATATGTGTTTATAAAATTCTATAGTATTAACATTCATATTACTTTGTGATTATTAGCAATGTTTACTGAACATCTTTTTGTGTGAGTATACATTGTTCTTTAAATCATGTTTTATAGGATTCCAACATTGCCTAACACTTAAATCGACCTATCTGTATGTCCTTTGACATTGTATTATTGTATCTACTTATGGGTTCATATTCAAAAATAATCTGAACTTCTGTATGATTTCAGGAAGCTTAGTCTGCAAAATGATCTTCATTCCAAGTGCCACCAAGTTACCCTCAAATGCCTATATAGCCTACTAATTTGTATGGGTTGCTAATTGCCATCTTAACTTCCTACTTTCTTGTTTTATGTTCTCTTCCTCTGTCACTTTTAGGCAGGTGAGGCAATGGTGTTTCAAATGTGGATTTGGGCTTGTTTCTTAACTTTTTCCCTCCTCTACCTCAGCATTTAACAAGACTTTATTCAAGACTTGGGGAATAATAGAAGAAAGCTTCAATACATTTTAAAAAATAATTAAAGCTCAAAACTACACATGAATACTCCCAGAGTTTATAGTTGAGCCCTCAATAAGGTTGGGTGGGTATCCTATTGGCTACTTCTGTTCTTGGTTTCTGGTTACAAAGATCAGTTTCTGTTTAAAAAGGAATGCTTTGGAGGAAGTTCCTTTTTCTGGGTGCTCAGGTCTTAATTCCAAATCCTTCCTTTTCATCCCGAATGACTGTTAGAATGCCAACTTTGGAAAAACCTTGACTCTTATTAATATAGTGGGTCTTGTTCTAGATAACATCCACCCGGGAATATACAACCAGGTATACCCACCAGGACACAGTATCTTTCCATATGGGAAAATTTCCCAGTGTAGAAGAATATTATGTGAGATAATTACAGCTAAACAATCCAAGTTGGGCTCCAGCAATCTCAGTCCTGCTCTTACAGAGTCATTCCATCTGCTTAAGGTCAATTTTTGCTTCTCACCTTTATCTTGTCTCACCTTTATCTTGATTTATTCCTTGTGAGTAACTATCTGAATAAGGATAGGAAGACAATTAGATATATCTCCTCAAAATAAATAATTTTCAGAGACATTGTCTTAAATCTAAATTTAGCTAAGATCCAGTTTCATAAAGAAAACAATCAGCATTAATGCAGTTTCTCTCACAGTAAAGAAAGTATTTACAATAATTATATAAAACTGGTAACTCCTTATATTTTTAATTTTTTCATTCCAAAGTAGGATCTTTGCTTTACTTTTTTATAACCAAAGCCCCATTAAAATAATTTTTCTCCATCTTGAAAAAAATCAAAATATAAGCTTAATAAAAAGCTTTTTAAACACACATATATGTATATATATATATTAATTTCAGAATACTATGGGGCTACAAATGTTTAGGTTACATATATTGCCTTTGCCCCACCTGAGTCAGAGCTACAAGCATATTCATCCCCTGGATAGTGCTTTAACTACTTTTAGACAAGCAAGTTTTAGATAATCTTGGCTAGATTGTTTATTATAGTTTATTAAGTCCAAGAATAGCTACTTTTCAAAATCAAAAACAATACCTTTTACTCTTTTGGCTAATTTCTTGCTATACCTAATCAAGAGAAGGCTGACATTTAGTCAATATTTGCTAATTAAAAGATTTGGGTCAGTATAGTTTTTCAGTAATAATACAATTATCTAGAATTAAGCAAACTGGCAGCCTACTCTATGTAAATTAAAACCTAGCCATAAAAAAGAAAAAATAATTTGCAAAAATCTCTGAGCAGTCAAAATAGATATGAAAAAATTAATACAATAAAGCTTTTTCCATGTATAGGGAACTTTTCCCTACCCCACCATTTTTTCAACCAAGTGTTTTGGATTGGATTACCTTCCCTACTTCAGGGCTAGACTTACACTAGCTTGTGAAGCAATCATGATTTGGCCACTGACCTTGTTTCGGTAGTGAGCAGGAGAGCTGGTCCAATCGAAGCAGGACTTTTGTTGTGAAAATGCCAAGGTAGGTCCTCTCTTCACTGCTGGACTTGAACTGATCAGTGGCTTGGAATTTTGCTAAAAGAGGGGAGATGAACTACCATCAGGGTCTCCAAAGGGAGCAGAGCCTGGAAATTTATCCTGGTGAGGTTTAATGTCTGTCTGATCTACCCCTATGTTAGCCAATATCTTTTCTTTTTACAAAGTGCAATTATTTACAAACATCCAAGCAAGTTTTCTGTCACTTGCAGCCAAAACAGTCCTAACTGATTGATTTAGTTTATTTATAGGTGATTTCTTCAGTCCTTTATTTAAGCCCATATCTTTAGTTTACAAACAATTCTAAAAACCTCTCTTTTACGGTTTTCAAGCAAACAGTAGAAAAACAGAAAGCTGAAGGAGAAAGATGGACAGGCCTACTTCCATTAGTCTGCCACTGAGTATGTGTTTATTAAACCTATCAGATGGAAGATTCATGAAAGCAGTAGAACATGTCTTTCCTTTTTATGCCTTGTCCTTGATTCCTAAAAAATATCTTGCACATTGTAACTGCTCAATTAATATCTATTGGATAAATGAATGAAACAATTAAGGTTGTTATAGTTTAGTAAGAAAAAAAATCAGGATTATTATTGGCTAAAATATTTGATAATTAAAAAAAGCAGATTTATGCTTAAGATATTAAGCTAAAAATAGGCATAAATAGATAAGAAAAACTCTTATTACCAGTTTGTGTTCCTGAGAAATTACATTTCTCTGGACCTCATCTTTAAAATATAAATAATTATAATGTCAAGCTAAAGAATTTCTGTGAGAATTTAATGAAGTAATTTATGTAAAGTACCCAGAAGAGTTCAATGAATGTTAGCTGCTATTGTTGTAATGAACAAATCATCAACTTTGTCTTCATTTAATAATGTTTGGTTATTACTGTGTTATTATAACTTTTAAATTTTTATTGAAAGATAACTCTTATAATTAAATTTGACACTAAGTATATCCAATCAAGTTTTGATTTACATATTCATTAAGTAATCATATCAGATTTTCACATGAAATGTCTCAATTGAAGAATATTTCTGGCAGCCACTTTTATAGAATGTCTTACAGCAAAGATGTTGAAAATCTTTATTGGCTTGTCCAACTTTTGGACTGCTACTAATTTTTTTTATAACAAATAAGATTTATTATCAAAGAATTAGAACTAGATCTTTCAGTCATAAGAATCAAGAATAATAGAAGTAGTAATAAAAGAGTAAGACAGCAAATTATTGAGAGTCTTCACTTTTGCTAAGTAAAAAGCAAGGAGAGTCTGAAAACCATCTTTTTATAGCTTTTCTAATTAGAAAATTCTAAATATCCATAAAATTAGTACAAATACTAATGAAACAAAATATAACCTGCATCTTAATTTACCCTGTTCAAATGTACTTTAAATATATTCTTATAGTGTCCTTTTGGTTTTATGTTCTGATTATATATAAGAAAAATAAATATCCAAGTATCAAGCACTATTTTTGTTAAGTTACCAGACAAAATACCTGCCAGACAAAATACACACACACATATATCACTCATTGATATATATCTCTTCCTGGTATACACACACACATAAAATTAAATATCCCTTATTTGAAATTCTTGAGACCAGAAGTGTTTCAGATTTCAGATTTTTCCAGATTTTGAAATATTTGCTTATACATAATGAGATATCTTGGGATGGGACTCAAATTTAAACACAAAATTAATTTATGTTTCATATACACATAGCCTGAAGGTAATTTTATACAATGTTTTTAATAGTTTTGTGCGTGAAACAAAGTTTGTGTATATTGAACCATCAGAAAGAAAAGGTGTCACAATTTCTGTCACCCATGTGGACAATCTGTTATCGTTTGACATCACCATCACTCTTGACTCTGAATTTATATGTTACCAAAAAAAATCATTTTCTTACACTTCTTTACATATAAATATTTAGTAAAAAAAGATGGTATACCATTAATACAGTGAAAAAATAGTGTGTTCAGGTTAACTAAGCAACACAACAGCATCACCAGAATACCTCCGTCAACTGCTAAACAACAAAACAACAAACAATGGAAGGCATTCAGTCTCTACCTAGGATGCTGCATTTTTATTGAAAGGTTACATACAATATGCAGTAATTTTTTTTAGGTGAGAAGAAATATCAGAAGCAGCTGATAGACCAGAAGTGAGTCCTCTAGGGATAAGGAGGCATTCTGCTGGAAGGCTTTTTGAAATGTTTTCTCCAGAGTCATCTGCCTCATTAACAATGTTTTTTTTTTCCTGGAAGTCACTCTTTAATTTTATAAACTAACAAAATTTCTTGTTCTGTTATGAATGTTTGCTGTTCTGGTCCTTCAAGAAGCCTTTCACATATTTCTGCCCTGTCATCTATAGGCACTTTTTCTACAGTGTTAACAACCTCATCTTCATTGTCACTATTATCACAATCACCTTGATTCAGAATTATTTAGGCTATTTCACCATTGGTCAATGAATGAATAACTGGAGCCTCATGATTGATGTTCAAAATTCCTTTAATATCCACTTCTTGTAGCCTACTGATGACAGACTCTGAAGGTACATTTTTTGCATGTGTAAGGAGGCCAGACATCATTTTTTTTCTCACTTAACATAGGAATCTTTCAAAGTCACCACCTTATTCATAATCATCACTGAACATGGTCATACATGCACATCTGTGTCTTTCATCATTGTGTTCCAAGCATTGGCACAGCATATATGGCATCCTTCATGCTAAACTTCTTTGGAAACCTTCCACACCATGCCTCTGTTCACTACTGCTAGCATGGTATTCAAGGAAGTGTTCATTGATCTAAGGGTACCCTGATCACATGGCTGAATTAATTAGTCACATTTGAGGGAAAATACATGGTATTAGTATTATTTTTGATGAGTATTTCAACTGGACAATGAGCAGAACAGTTGTCAAGGAATAACAAAATCTTGCAGTCATTATCCAGTCCAGCTTCCCTGTAGTGAGCACAGCTACTGGTACAAACTGTTTGTAAAATCAATCAGAAACGATGTCCTTGGTTATCCATGTCTTTTTGTTAACATAATAGTGGACTGGTAAGAAATTTACTCCTGGAAAACAGTAAGTATGAAAACTTTTGCCTGGCATAGCAAGCTTATGCTTATGCTTGCCTACTGCATTAGCACATTCTAACACAGCTATTCTGTCCTTGGCATCCTTACTTCCTGAAGTGGCTGTCTCATCAGCTGTGGTCAGTGTCTTTCTGGAACAATAAAGCCAAAACAATGGTGTTTTACTCTGGCATCAGATTTTCATCAACAATGACCTTGGCAAACTCATCAATGAATTTTTCTGGTGCTTTGTGTCAGGAGATATTTTATCACCACAAATCTTTAAAAATGTAATGTTGTGTCTTTTCTTAAATTTCTACAACCAGTCTGTTGAATATTCACAGTTCCCTTAGGGGGCCATTAACATAGTTCTTTGTTTGTTTCTTGATCAGCATACCATTAAGTGGCAAGTGTTCACTATGATGCTGATGGATTGATATTTTCAATACACAATCGAGATCTTCATTTTTAGCTTTATGTAATGTATTTTTATATTTCATTAATTTCTGTTTACCATTTTCAGCACAGAACAATGTGCTGAACAATTATCCTTCTCTTTCTTCAGGTCATATATAGTGGTCATGCCAATACCATACTATTCTGTAAGATGTTTCACACTTATACCATTGTTCAGTGTCTCCAACAGCTAGACTTTCTATGGTGTAGATAAATATAAATACTTCCTCTTTTTTAAAATTACTGTTACCCATAGAAGAAGTATCTGCAGTTCTTTTTGACGTTTTCGACAATAATTTACCTCACAGAGCAGAGAATAAACAAAAACAACACCCCCACACACACACACACACAGTGAATAATGCATGCAGGTCTTGGTTCTGTGTGGGGCATCATGGGAAAGCTGCTGTTGATGAGTTCCATTTTATTACCCTCTGTGGGCATATATGCATAAGAAAACTGGGCATCCACCAAAAAGATATGTCATAAATGAAGGGAGCTAGAAGGATCTTTTTTCCTTTGGGGACATTGAATAAACTGTGTGTTGTGTGCCTGTGTTTTGACTATGACCTGTCACATGAGGTCAGGTGTGGAATTTTCTACTTGTGGTGTCATGTTGGTGCTTAAAAAGTTTCAGATTTTGTAACATTTTTGATTTTTGAATTAGGGATGCTCAACCTGTGTGTGGGTATATACACACTTATACATACATTATGCATCTATGTATATACACCTATATAGATATATATGTATAGTGGAAATACAGATAGATCAGTATTTATAGAAAATTAGGTTTTGGTGACTTTTTTGCACTTGTATGGTAGGTTGAATTATTCGCTTCAATTCTTCTCCCCTTTCCTATAATCATTCATCATGTAACCCAGGCATCCTCAAACTAAGGCCCGCTGGACACATGTGGGTGTTTTTTGCCCATTTGTTTTTTTACTTCAAAATAAGATATGTGCAGTGTGCATAGGAATTCGTTCATAGTTTTTTTAAACTATAGTCCAGCCCTCCAATGGTCTGAGGGACAGTGAACTGGCCTCCTGTTTAAAAAGTTTGAGGACCCCTGATAACCTTTCAATTCCACCCACACACAAAAGGAGAAGTATACTTCCTTCATTACCCCTTGATGTTGATCTCAATTATATGATTTGCCTTAGCCAATGGGATTTTAGAAGATAGGACACAATGTGTTTTTGTGAGTTCAGCCTTGCCCCCCAGCTCTTCGCCATCACCATGAAAAGAAGAGCCCTGCCTAGCTACAGCCTCCATAAGCAGAGTGAGAAACATGTGAAGCAGAACCACCCTAGCAAACTGAAAGACATGCATACAATTCCAGTGAGTCTTTTTGGCAGTTTTAATGCATCAAAAGATGACTGATAGAATTGAATTTCCTTTCTTTTACAGGGATTTTTAAGACATCTCTTTCAGGAAATCTTCCAGATATCCTTTCTTTTCCTCTAGGCTGGAATAGATGCCTCTTCTCATATCTCTGTAATTGCCCTCTCCATATGTTTACCACTGTGTCTGCCATAATATGCTAAAATTGCTTTTTACTTTGTTGTAATCTTTCATCAGACTAATCTTCTATACAACAGGAGGTGTCTTAAGATTTTTTGAAAAAAAAATCTGTGCCTCATATGTAATAGTAGCTAAGTATCAAATTATTTAATTTAGAGGAATAAGTCTAATATGCAAAGTGAAATTACATTCACTATGACATGGTACAATAAGATCTTATAATAGATTGACTTAGTGGTCCCAGTTTTTCTTCCTTATAATAGTAGCATATACCCATGTCTTTGTCATGTGTCAAGGTGGGCAGGAGGTACTCCTTTGTCTCTTAATTTTGGACTTGAACATATGCTTAGCGATGGCCTGTGGACACTGGCCATTAGCAGACACAGACATGACACAAGTAAAAGCCTGAAAAATAATGAAGCAGTTGAGCTTACCCTCATGCTTCTGTTATTTTCATGTGAAGAACACGTCCTGGTTAGCTCACTTAATCCTACTGGTCCAAGAAAGACCCACAGAATTTTGACATCACCTATAACTTGGAGCCAAGCTCAAAGTAAACCAGCCAACCCCTAGTCAGCACACAGATTTGGGAGCAAAAATAACTATTGTTCTTTGTCTCTGAGCTGTTGCAGGGGAGAGTTATTACAAGAACAACTGTGGCAATAACTGATACTTATCTATGAAGAGGTTTTTTTTTTCATGTAACAAATAAACCACGGCGTTTATTTTATAATCATAGAGCAATTTTCCAGTGCTTGCAACTTATCATAATCCAAATGAATCTAGAGTACCTTATTGACAGAGTTAAATTAAATCACATATTATCAGATGGATGGTTATACTTTTAATTAATTTCATCTTATAAATTGCATTGTCTTTTTTCTCCAATTAGGTATGTATGTGTACATATACATACACACATGCATACATGTATATATCAATGCGTTTATTAAACTGAAGTTTAGATATGTACTCAACACTGCTACTTATTTAGGCTCCATCATTCATTCCTGCCTCCCTGCCTCCCCTCCCCATCCCTGCTTTTTTCACACTGTACCAGGCACAAGGCCACCTAGACTAAAGAAGAGGGTTCACAGTCTCCCTTCAAGCTTGGTGTGTTTGTGTACTGGATACAGGATGTCAGCAGACATAATTTCTACCATCTTAATGTAATACCCTTAAGGAAAAGGGAAATGCTTTTTCTTTCCCTTTTCCTGCTAGCTAAATTTGGACAGGTGGTAGTAAGCCATCTAGGAAGTGAGGTGAGCAAACCACAAAATGGAAGGAGGCTGACTCTCTGATTACTTTGTATAACATAGCTGCCATATCAGCCTGGGCCTTTAGCCTGCGTGAGAATAAATTTCTCCCTTGTGTAAGTCATTGTCATTACTCTATTTGAAATTAATGTCATAAAAATGCAGGTTATATATCCTATTCATCTGAATTTACTCTAATTAGATGGCCTAATTTTTTAATTAAATATTTTTTAAATTATGAAATTAGTACATGTTAATGTACTTGTGCATTGAGTAAAAACCAGAAATTTTACTGTCTGTACTCTCCTGCCTACAAATAGTCATGGTTAAGTCATGGTAGGCCAGTTATAGTTCATGTACCCCTGCTCATGTAAAGTATTAGATGTCAAATACATATCAACAGTGCCAGTGATGGCAAGCAATTCAAAGGTTTATTACTCAGCCATAGGAAAGTGAAGTGAAGGAAATCTCTGGATTTGGGGAAATTCAAGGAGAAGAGGGGAAAGGAGGGGAAGAACAGAAGAGAGAGGGAGGAGCGAAAAGGGGAAACATATAGGATGGGATACAACCTGCTATATTTTTAAATAAGGCTGGAGGAGGAAATAATATTGGGTGGCTTGTCCCAGTACATATGGATGTTGGCGATTAGGGGCTGACATCAAAGACAGGCAAGGTGGCAGGCCTTGCACATGATTTATCCATCTGGCCCAGAAGAAATGATTGAGGTAGGGATGGGTATCTGACAGTTTTCTCTCTGGTACTGACTTGTTGCACCCAGCATTTTCTCATAGGTTTGTGTTTTTCCAGTCCAATTTTTGAAGTTGCATTAAAATTGATTATTTAATTGTAATGAATACCTTAATCAGAAGGGTATGATGGCTAATGTTTATGTGTCAACTCGGCTGAGCCATGGAGCCCAGATATATTGTCAAACATCATTCTGAATGTTTTTGTGACAGCATTTTTGTGGGATAGTAACATTTAAGTCATTGGACTTTGAGTAAAGCAGATTGCTCAATATAATGTGGGTAGACCTCATTCAGTCAGTTGAAGGCCTACATAGAACAGACTGATCTCTAAGCAAAAGGCAATTCTGTAGCACATGGCCTTCAGACTTGGATTGCATCATCTCTCTCTCATGGCCCACCCTGAAGATTTTCTACTTGATAGTCTGCATAATCTCATGAGCAAATTCCTTAAATAAATCTCTTTCTATATATTCTATATACTGTTTACACACATACACACACACACCCTATTGCTTCTGTTTCTCCGGAGAACCCTGATTAATACAAGGGACATAACCAAAATAACTATTAAATATGAAGTATGTTCATATGCATTTTTAGGAGAAGCTTCTATTCCACGTGGAAGTAAAATGATGAGGGTAATGAAGATGATGATAATGATAATTACAATATAAATACATAAATTATAATTCACTTTAAGACCTCATAGTATTATATTATCATTAACATATTACTGACCATTTATCTTGTCTCCTATATTCTTTTTATTAATTTTTTTATCATACAAAGCTATTATGTATAGTAAACTAGAACAACCATAAATACAATAATTTACCATGACAAGTAAACAGAAATGTTTACCCAGTAAATTTTACCTTCAGTTTGGTCTGCAACCAGTGGAAAATGCTCCCTTGTATTAATGAATAGATTCAGTGAAGCTAGCCAAAGCACCTGCCAAAAATACCTTAAAAATGTTCCTTTTATGGAACTCAGAAAATTTAAAGTGCTCAAAATGTTAATTTAAAGTACTAAGGGAACAAGCACATGTCTTGTGTTAACCAGTGTTTATATGAATTGGGAATTCAAATTACTGAGGCTTAATTGTATGAAGATATCTGGGATTTAGCAGTAATTTTTGGGTAAGGTGTTTGAATAAGGTACTACTTAAGTAAGTAAATGTCTTCTCTCATTTATTTTTTTATTCAATGAACTGTCTTTCTAAGTGTCCCTGTGGAAAGGGATGCTTTTATTAATATACTAAGGAGAACAGAAAATGATAATAATGACAGTAGATGAATACAAACTTGCAGGTCAAAAATTGATATTCTTCAAGCTTCATACAGAAGCTCACTCAAGGTGGGACACTCTAACAAAATATTTTCATAAAGATCTGAGTCCTCCATGTTGATGCCCATCCTTACTTCCTGTCTCACAGGAAAGATGACTCAGGTAAATGTGTTTCCTATGCTTTAAATCCCATCTACTCCCATTTCATCAAGGATACAGTTTCAGCAATGAATTGTCATTTCTCTTTTCATAGCTTCATTTTCTTGTGATTCACTATTTCCTTCTCTCCAGAAAATAAATGAATGTATTGATTTCTCCTGTCTTGAAAACACTCTCTCTCAGTTCTGTGTACCCTGACCACACTCACGTCTTCACTTCACAGCCAAGCTTCTTGTAAGGGCTTCTTGTAAGGGCTGTATAGGGTTGCTCTCTCCAATCCTTTATTCATCCATTCAGAAATATTTCTAAGCCAAGCCTTGGGGATTGGGCTTTGTTTGTATTATAAAATTTAATTCTTTACTGTCTGACAACATGCATGTAAATATTTCCTAATCCTAAATTATAGATGAGAAAACTGAGATTGGGAGAGGTTAAAGGACTTGCTGAAGGCAACTGGAATCCAAAACCTGCCTGCTAAAATATGGATATTGTCATTCTTTGCTAAAATTTTTAACTGGTGCTCATTGATTTGAATGTTTACTCAATTACTATATGCCAGGCAGTGGTCAAGTTCTATACCCACGTTTGCTTGTTTAGTTGACTTCATGGATCTCTCAAATTGAAATAAAATGGTTTTTCTTAAATTCCTAATAAACTGTTGAATGTTAGGTCAAGTGAACACCTTTTTTTCATTAATATTAAGTGAAAAAACTTGGTGTAATATATTTGTAATAGAAAAATTTGAAAATACTAATGAAAGAAAATAAAAATCAACAATTATCCTACTATTCAAATGATTACCATTAACCTTCCATTATATATACTTTCAATCTTTTTTTCTGATATACGCATTCATATAGACATATTTTTATACATGAGTAAAAGTAATGTATTTTCCTCACCCATTGCAAGGTTCATGAATGAAATCCTTATAATAAATGACAAATGAACAAGAGAAAAGCATACAAATTTATTTAACGTAAGTTTTATGCAACATGTAGCCTTCAGAAAGGAAGACCCAAAGATATAAGGAAATCTGTAGATTTTATAGACAGTTGTGCAGATGTATGATTGGAGGGCAAAAGGGTATGATCTAATAGTAATAAACTGGGAAGATCTTACAAGACCTGTTTAGATTTTTCTTGACACCTCTGTGCCTTCAGAGATGAGATGATTTCTTTCTTCCAGGTATAGAGAAGACGTTTTTAGGTATGAGGGTATCACAACCTACTTCGGGGGAAGGTCAGATAGGTTTTATGGCTTGCTTTGGAGAAGCAAGAGAGGATAAGAGAGGGAGAAATTGTTCGAGTGACCTTCCTGCTTCTATTATTTCCTCAAATGCTATACTGCTTTATTTTGGGCTAGCATATTCCAAACCCCATTTTAAATACATGGTGGTTTCACAGTATGGCTGTGTCATTATTTATTTAATCAATACTATACTGTTTGATATTTAGGTTGTTTTGAAATTTTCTTTGGATATTTAAAAAGTTCTGTGGATTTTTTTAGAATGATTTGCCAAAAGTATAATTATTAATATAGGTCAAATGTTACACATATTTTTAAAGCCTGAAGTACATCTTGTCAAATTTCTCACAAGCAACTTTCTGGCCTCTACTTGATTTGATTAAATCACTCTTTCCTGGTTACTGGTCTACCTCCTCAAACACTATCTATCAATGTCTTTTACACGTAACTTTTTTCTCTCTACACCCCTTAAATGTTTCTGTTTCTTAGGGATTTGATTGTATTCTTTTCACTATGCATACTTTCATTGGGATATATCATCTAGGCACATGGTTTCCGCTTCTAACTTTCTATAGCAGTTTTTTCACTCATTTTTCTGCCTTCACTAATAGTTTCCTGTCTACTTTTCAAGGCTCTGCCCTTCACGCAATTCTAAAGCCAGTGCCATTTGCTTTAGATTTTTAATGCCGCAGACTCCAATTTTCAGCACTTATTTCTGTATCAGTTATTTATTATTGCCTAACAAATGACCCAGAATCTTGGTGGCTTAAAACATTCAATAGTTCTGTGGATTAGCAATTGACTTAGGCTTAGTGGGGACCCTTATGTAGCTGTAGTCATCTGAAAGCTCAACTTGGGTGGGGGGAGGTAGGTGGTCTAAGATGATATATTATTTAATTGTTTTCTATTACTGCTGTAACTAACAAATTACCACAGAATTAGTGGCTTAAAACAATACAAATTAATTATTTCTTAAGTCCATAGTTCAGGTGTCAGGATTGGCTCTTCTGGCTTCTCTGCTCTGGACTTCATGAGGCCAAAATGAATGTTCTGGCTGGCTGGATTCTTATGGGAAGGCTTTAGGAAGATTCTACTTCCAAGCTCATTCAAGTGGTTCATAGAGTTTAGTTCCCAGGGTTGTAGGACTGAGGTCCTTATTTCCATGCTGGCTGTCAGCTGGGGATTGTCCTTAGCTCCTAGAGGAATCTTTCTTCCCCAGTCATTGCACATGGATAGCTACATCTCAGAGCCAGCTTCAGGGTGCTGCTTCTTGTGCTTGGACTCTGACTTCCCCTTCTGCAAATCTCTCTGACTCATTCTTCTGCTTTTAAGTGAAATTCCAACTAGTTGTATAAAAGAAAACATTAGGCATTCTCAGTTAAACCTCGGTGTTCTCCTTTTAAGCATAGAATAATTTCATAGAACACAAACATCAGACATGGCCTCTGTGACCATGAGGCAGCAAAACAAAAACAGGCCCACTTTGTAATCATGTCTGAACACAAAACACAGTGCAGAAGCCAAAGATAGTAAACACTTCCCTCTCATTGCTAATATGAGTGACTGTTGCTTCTTTACCAATTATAGCTTTAGCCTCATTCTACTCTACTTTTTCTCCATAGATTAGATTTATTGAGATACCCAGTGATAAAATTGTCTGCAGGGCATCTCTGCTTGATTCTCCCCCAAATCATCTAAGCAAAGTCATTTCTAACACCCTCTTACTAAAAAAGCTCACAATTCTCCATACTATGCATACTCTCTTACTGCAACAAGTAATAAACCTAACTTGTTCAACTATAAGTGTGTCCCTGGTGGTCTTTGGCTGAAGGCCATTGATAGTACATAAAATTTGAGGACCTACTCAGATTTTCTTTACTTTTGCCCTGCATCAATTATTATCCATTTTGTCAAATAGTGAGGCTACTTTTAAAATGTCAATGTTGGTCCTTTGAAAATATAACTCCAAAAACTGTGTATAGTTTTTATACCTTAAAAAACTTAGCTCTTCTTTTAGTGATTGCCACACATGTTCTTTTTTATTTAATAATTTACTTAAAATATTGTTTATCGAACAAATGCTCTTGGTTACCATTTAATTTACCTAAGATAAGTTCATTTAAGAGATCATTAGAGCCACATTCTGAATTGAAATGTACCATTTAATAGCATGCTGAGATAGTTAATGGTTTGTGATTTCAGAATACAATGTGAAAACTTTATAATGTATTTTTTAGAGGGATAAAATAAGATATAGTTACACTAATTTCCATATTGAACTGCTGCCAAGAATTGTTTAATCACAAGTTCCAAGGACAGTAATATTTAACAAGATAAGTAAATGGAGCTTTTTAGTACTTTGCTATCAATTGCAACTTCACTTTAATAGGGAAAACTTTCTTGTGAATTCTTATCTTATCTAACTTAGTTACACTAGTTTTGGCATTTTTTCCCCCTAAATTGTTATATTAAAATATCAGGGACTGGAATAATAAATAATACTCCTATTGTATGTGCTACAAATAAAATGTTTAATCTACCAAAGATCAGTTTATGTTTATCTTCTACTTTATGATAAAATTTATATGTAATATATATGTGAGATTTTTTAATGTTTAGGATAATTAATAATCTAGATAGACATACAATAATATGTTCAATGAAAGTGTAGAAATTTCATACAAAGTTAAATTTATATTTCAGCCAGTTAGATGTCTTTAGTGAAATACCGTGGGTCAGCAATACTTGGAGGAACAAAAGAAATAGGGAAATACTCTTTTTAAGATGCTTTTAATAAGATGGTTGTTCTGAGTTAACAGGAATTTGAATATGGGGAAAGAATTGAAAATAATATTAATAGTTGCAAACACAATTGAGCACTTACTATGTATCAGAAATTGTTAAAATTTCTCCCTATATATTAATTCATTTAATGATCACAAAAATCCTCTAAGGAAAAGTGGCATATCTGCTAAATGCTAGCCCAAATCATAACCTTCACTTCTTTCTCAGTTGACAGACAGTCCCAGTTTCCCTTGCTGTTAGAAGTGGTCATGTGACTGAGTTCTAGCTAGTGGAATATGAAAGTGATCTGTGCTCTTTCCAGGTCTGGCCCACAAAACCCTCCCACATGTGATTTTCTATGTGCCTTTTGCTGCTTCTGTTGACAGAAATGAAGATGTTTCCTAAGATGCCCTTGAAAGACCAAGGTTAAAAATGGAGCACCTGTGTCTTAGGTTATTGAAATTGGATCTCTGTTATAAAGTCAAACCCAATTGTAATTGATATAGTTATGATATGATATATGTGATAAGGTATTTTCATTCTTAAAGGAATACAGTGCCCCTAAAATGACATCTAATCACATACACCAGTAGTGAAATTTACACCATACAATTTCACTATTCATCTTCTTGTCTTTTCTTGTGGATTTTTATTTTTTTTCTTGTAGATTTTTAGAATTATATATTTTTAATGTCTTACAACAGCAGAATATTATATAATAAACATATTTAGATGTGTCAATAAATAAGTGAACTGAGTTTTACTGTGTATATTTCCTCTAATTTCTAAAATACCTTAAGATACTTTAAATATTAAGATTTCTAAAATACCTCAAAGAGATAAATACCAGAGATAAAACAAAACATCAGTTTAAAAAATTGTATTTAAAAATATAATTCTAGAACAGATTTTTGGAGAATTTTTTCTCTTTTAGTTTATTAAGAAAAGAGAATGACTTAGTTTGTTAAGAAAGATTGCTAAAGATTTCAATTTGAGATTTAAGTTTTAATTAGAATTTTTTTGTTTTTTAATCTCTAGCCTTTATTATCTGTAAGTTGTTTAGCCTCTTTGAAAAGTTACACTGCATTTTGATTGCTTCTGTGTGGTATATTCAGAGAACGAATAGTATTAAAGTAGAATTTTAAAAAATTTAGCAAAGATCATAAAGATAAATATTTTAAAGAGATAAATATCAAAATTTTAATGGTCACTCTCCAAAAAATTATAGCTAACTATTTTTATGATGGAGATACAAAAATACAGTTGAATTTTAATTCTAAACTTTGCTTAAGTCTTTTCGCCAGTTTTGACAGGGAAGAGCAAAGGATTGATGATTAAATAATCACAAGTTTTGAAATTAGCAACATAGTCTTGAACCTCTGATATATGACTTATTATTATTGCCTTACAAATCTGGAAAGAACTGGGCACATTCTTGTAGTATATTTCTCCAAAACATAGGGTAATTGAGTTCACTGAGGGGTATAGAATGTCAGGAGGAGGTCTAAACAAAAGTATGAAGTAAAACAGGTCAATTTTTTATTAAATACAACTCACAAACTTTTATCTTTATTTTTTTGCAGACTAGTTAGTAGACAGTATTTTTTCTTGGTAGCACTGTGCCAGTAGGCTAGCTCTCTCTATTTCATGAAGTTTGGGGGTACTAAAAATGTTCTTGTTAAGTATGCAGAGAAAGGGAGAATGAGAAAGCTATCGATAGTGAAGGTAGTGACAGTGAGAGTGTGGCAGATGTGTTTATGTAATCAGAGAAGCAATGCAGTAAACTAAAGTAATGCATTTCATCAAATTGAAGGTATATATTTTTCTAAACATTAACATGTGAAATTAGGGTGCATCTTACAACTATTGTCAACTGTCAGTTCTGACATAGCAGTCAGTGACTGTACATATTCAGATTTGGCAGAGCCATTTATATTTTACTCACCTCATTAAGTTATGTGTGTTGTTGGAACTACACCTATTGTACAACACGCTAAGTGATGCACCTGAAGCAGGAGAAATTACCAAATTCACTGAAATATATAAAACAAATTTCAAAGCAAAGAAAGGCTGGAATGACCAAATATATACATGATGTAAAATAATTGTTAGAGTATTGAAACAATTTGTTAAAAAAAAAAAAACATTCTGTTGTCTTTGAACAGAAACTACTAAAATTTCAACAAAATGTAATTGAATAGAGGAAAAAATAAAAGTGTGATTTTATTCAAATAGAAAAGCACCAGCATCATAACTTTCAGAATGGGTGTCAGCAACTAGAAAGAAAAGTTTTGAAGACCACAATACAGGACTCCTTTATGAAATGCTGTATCACCAACAATTTTTATGGCACGAAGAACAATATTGTGTTGAAAAACAGTAGGGTCAGACTCTAGCAAAGTTTTTAATAAATGAACTAATTTCTGCTACTAAAATTTTTAGCATGTGATATATATTAAGATATGTCTAAATAAATACAACATAATATTTTCAATAAAATTATAAGTGAAAAAGCATTTATCAGGATGTAACTGGGAGCATTTTGCTAATGTGTCAGAAAGGGTAGTGGGACATGATTTCCATGATCTAATAGTACAGTATTTTCAAGCACTTTTTAAAAAATCATAAGTCTAAGAATATGTAATATTTGTATGTTAAAATACCCATATATTGGTTGATCCTTTTTGCCCATCTAATGTTTTGCAAAAGCGTTAAGCTATCTCCTCACTGAATCTACCTTACCTTACTTATCTAATAGAGAGGAAGAGTTACTTCATTATCATAATCACAGCTCATAATGATTAAGTACTTCCAGTTATTAAGCACTGTGCTGAGTGCTTTACATGGGCTACCCTATTTAATCCTGGTTAGTATCTGTATAAAATATCATTGTGGTATGCAGATGAAGAAACTGTGGCTGAGAGGAATTATGCTCCAAGTCACATACTTTGTATGTAGTGGGGCTGGGTTTTGAATTCAGGTAATCTGGCTCCAAAGTCTGTGCTCTTCACCACTATACCACACAGAGAAGCTGTATTGGGTAGTGATTAAAGCGTAGGCCCTGAAGTCTGATTGCTTGGGTTAAAATTCCACTCTTCCACTAAACAGTATGGGATTTTAGCGAAGTGACTTAACCTCTCTTTCTCCATTGTCTTGTCTATAAGATAGTGATGAAAATAGTAATAATAGTATTTTCCTCATGAGGATGATATAAGTTAGTATATACAAAGCATTTAGAACAGTGTCAGGTGATTACCATTATCTAAATATTAGCTATTGGGATATAACCTCCTTGTGTTATAATTGGCCAGAATGGGGATTATCTGCCCTGAAAGAAACAACCTGGGGATTACAGAAAAATCAATCACATTTTTTTTTAATTCCCTGCTGCCTGCATTCATTTTTACCAGAACACCAAATAAGATGTCTCTCTTCTAATTGTTCTATTTAATTGGACAATTACAATTAAAGATCAGCATTTTCCTTAATGAGTTTTCCTATAACCACATTACCCTACTCTTTAAATTGGTATTCAGTGGGCCTTTTCTCATTGATGGCAGCAAATTCAAATTTAAAAACATTGTTATATTCCTTTCTTGTATAATTAGATACTCTAAAGTTTGCTTTACATTGTTAAAGTTTTTTTTTTATATATACATTTTCATCACAGTATGAGTTTGTAGAAACACCTATGCTTTTCATTCTTGTCAATATTTGACATAGTTAGATTCTTAACTTTTTCCAGTATGGTATGTGGTATCTCAATTTTGCTTTTATTTGCTTTTCTCTGGTTGCTTTTGATTTCAAGTACATTTTTACCTGTATTTTGTTCATTTATTTCCCCTATTAATGATTTGTTTTCAAGGTCTTTGCCCACATATTGATTATTTGCTTTTTCTAGAGAATGATGTTTATACAGATGCTCCTCAGCTTGCAATGGGGTTACATCCTGATAAATATTCTAAGTTGAAAATATCTTAAGGTGCAAATGCATTTAATACACTGAATATCATAGCTTATCCTAGTATACCTTAAACATACTCAGAACACTTGGCTTATAGTTGGGCAAAATCATTGAACACAAAGCCTAATTTATAATGAAGTGCTGAATATCTAATGTAATGTATTGAATACTGTATTAAAGATGAAAAACAGAGTGGTTGTATTTGAGATACACTTTCTACTGAATGTGTATCACTTTCACACCACCCTAAAGTCAAAAAATTGTAAGTCAATTGAAAGATGGGGACATCTGTAGTTGTTACATATTCTGCAAATCAAAACTCTATCAAATTTATGAAGAATATATCTTTTCCTACCCTGTTTTAACTTTTCACAGTCTTTATGTTGCCTTTTGGTAAACAAGTTTTTTTATCTTAGAAGGTTAAATTTGTCAGCAATTTCTATACTTTTTAGTGTTTTTTGTGTCTTATTTTATTTCATTTTATGTACTTTCTGTTTGTACTATCTATTCTGTATTTCTGGTGGCTTCAATCCCTGAAACTTTCCACAGTTATGGAGCACTAATTTTCATCTGCCTACTCTGATAAGCAAAAGCTGTCTGAATGGAAACTGCCCATGATCAGATTTTTATGGTTTTTAACCTGCTTCCTTGTAGTCTAGTAATCTTTGTTATCCTGTTAGATACTAGTATATTGTTAGTAAATTTTTTTTCAAATATCAAATGTTGTTTTAGTGTGATGGTTTGTCTGAACCACTTAGTACTAAACTTAAAACAACTTTGTGCTTCTGCAATAAACTTAACTTGATCACAATATATTATCTTTTAAGATATATTGCAAGATTCAATTTATATATATTTTGCTTAAAATTTTGGAATGTATGTTTATCAGTTCTATAGTCAATTTATTTTCTTATATGTCCTTGTCATGTTATATCATCAAGGTTTTGTTAGCTTAATAAAGGAAATTGGGAGTGCTTCCTCTTTTTCCTCTCTTCTCTATACCTAAAATAGTATTTGTGTAAGATTGTAATTTGAATTTGTTTTTTGAATGTTTGATAGAATGTGCTGACCTAATTATCTGAACTTTGATGTTTTTATATTGGAAGATTTAGCTGTCATCTAATTTCTTTAATGGTTATAGAGCTTTTCTATTTCTTTTTGAGATAGATTCAGTATGTTATGTTTTTACTAATTTCTCTATTTTACCTAAGTTCTCAAAGTTTTTGACATAAATCATTTATATCTATTATTATAATTTTAATACTAGAAGTATATGCAGTTATGTCCTTCATTTCTAATTCTGTTTCTTTGGGACTTCTCTTTTCTTACTTGATTAATTTTATAAGAATTTTATTGATTCTATTTAGTTGTTCAAAAAACAATACTTTCTGCATTGTTCCTGTTTTGTTGGTCCAGTAGCTTTTATTTTTATATTTATTTCCTTTTTTCACTTTTGTGTTTAATTTGCTGTTTTATTTTTCTAAATTGCCATGATTGTTGGTTTTCAGTCTTTCTACTATATGCATTTAAGGCTTTCACTGTTTTTCTGTACATGATTTTGTATACTAAAGTTTTAATTTAATAATTTTAATTAGTTTGATAATATATTTTTATTTTAATAGGAATCTCTACCTTGTTCCATGAAGCAATGTGAAGTGTTTTTTTTGACTTGCAAACATATAAGGACTTTCTAGTTATTTTTAGGCTATTCCCAACTTAATCCCACTATTATCAGATAATATGGTATGCACGTTATCATACCATATTTCAGATTTTTTTGAAATTTGCTTTATGGCTCAGTCAGATTTCATAAATGTGTGATAAAAGCTCCCACTGTGATGGTAAATTTGATATTGTTTCATACAATTCTATTAAAATTTTGGTGAGGGCTCAAATGTAAATAAAGAATGTATTATTAGACACTGGAAGAAAGGCAATTTTTGTTAAAAAGTGACAGAAAACTTGGCTGAATTGTGTTCTGCTATTCTGTGGAAAGTTAACTTGTTTATGATGAACTTGTATATTTAGCTGAGGAGATATGCAAGAAGGTATGGAAAGTGTGATCTGGTTTCTCCTCGCTGCTTATAAGTAAAATGTGAGAGGAAGAGATAAATTGAGGAAGGAACTATTAAGCAAAAAGGAGCCAGAACTTGATGATTTGGAAAATTCTCAGCCAATCCATATGGCCAAGATGCTAAAGCATGCTCTGGAGAGATTAACGGATGGACAGTCTTTTGCTGAAAAGTTTAAACAGATGACTTATGGATTCAATCTATTATCTCAGCATATGTCTGGAATATAGGTGGGCTTATTCAATATCATAGTCCATTTGGGCTGTTATAATGAACTCCATGAACTGTGTAGCTTCTGAACAACAGCAATTTATTTCTTACAGTTATGGAGCCTGGGAAGTCTACAATCAATGCACAGGTGGATTTGATGACTGGTGAGGGCCAACTTTCTTGTTCATAGATGGTGCCTTCTTTCTGTGTCCTCACATGATGGAAAGGATGAGGTTCTCTCTGGAGTCTCTTTGATATGTGCACTAATCCCATTCTAATATCCTTCCAATGACCTCATTTCCTACTACCACTGCCTTGGAGGTTAGAATTTCAACATATGATTTTGGGGTAACATAAACATTCAGGCCATGGTATTTAAGAAGAAACTCTTATAGCCCTTGTGTCTAATGGTATGAATCCCCTTGACATTCATAGAAAACCAAGAATATTTTTGAAAACTTATACCAGCAGAACCACTGCCATCCTAGACTGAATGGGATAGAAATGGGACTAAATGAAGGAAGGCTGTCAGAATTCTGGGATTCTACAAGCAGGAAATGGGCTTCCAAGAGGATAGGGGGATTGAAAGGGTAGGGCTACTACACTTCTTAGATCCAGAGGGAAAATAAAGCAAAGAGAATTATTCTTAGAACTTAAAACCTAATGGAACTTTTCCTGCTGTGTTGTAAACTTTATTTAGACCAGTGACTTCTTTATTCTTCATTGTTTTCTCTTTTGTAATAGGAATGTCTACCCTATCTATATCTGTCCTACTCTTATATTTGGGGAGTTGACACGCTTTCTAGTTCATAGGTCCAGAGATGGAGAGACATTTTATCTCAGTATAGATTGTACCTGATTTAGATGATAAGATTTGGAACCTTTCAAGGTGATGATATTTAGATGAGCTTTTGTATTTAGAGTTAATAATGGAATGCATTAAAAGTTAAGGGATGTTGGGAAGGACATGAGTCCTTTTTTTAATTTTTAATTTTTATTAATTTTAATTTTTTTTAATTTTTTTTAATTTTAATTTTTAATTTTTAATTTTAATTTTTAAATTTTAATTTTTAAAATTTTCTCTGACAATGAGTCTTCAAACTAAAATTAATATTGAGATACAGTGAGCCTTCCATAAATGTGATTTCCACACCTGTAAATTCAACCAACTGTGAATCAAAAATATAATGTTTGTGTGATGTGGAGCCTATGGATATATATGAAGGGTGACTTTAACATACTTGGGATAACTGTGAGACTTGAGCATCCAAGAATTTTGGTATCTGTGGATGTCATGAAACCAATCCCCTACAAATACCAAAGGAATATTAGCAGTACACATTAACCAAAATAACATAAATAGATGATAGAAAATATCAAAATTTATAAGAAGTAATAAACATTTTGCCGGAATGACAACTCTTAATATGTTTAATAGACTATGACAATTCTGTTTTTTTTTTTTTTTTTTTTTGATGTAATAAACACTGAGAGACTGTCTTAGTCTGTTCAGGCTGCTATAACAAAAATACAATGCACTGAGTGCTTATAACAACAAACATTTATTTCTCACACTTAAGGAGGCTAGGAAGTTCGAGATTGAAGCACCAGCAGATTTAGTGTCTGGTGAAGCCCTGTTCCTCATGGATGGTGACTCACATCGTAGCAGGGACTAGTACCTCTTTAACTATAAGGGCACTAATCCCATTCATGAGGACTCTACTTTCATAACCTAATCACCTTGCTAAAGGCCTTATCTCCTAATACCATTGCCTGGGGTATTGAGTTTTCAACATATAAATTTTGAGAGCACACCAACATCCAGACCATAGCAGAGACCTTGTCTATAGAAATAAATAGCAAGAAATGGAAGGAGTTTACTATTCAACTTTTCAAACCATGTTGCTTATACACAAAATTTACTAATGGGTTTTTAAAATTTTATTCCTAATCTATCTGCTGGTAACTTGATTATACTTTCCTATAATATTGTTGGAAACAAAGAATTGAAACATGCCTGACTTGGAAAGGGACTTTTTACCAAGTCATTAGAGTCATGTGCTTCCTCAATTTGGGTGAAGTGTAAAAACTAACATAAAAGAATTTAACAATACTTATCAAATGACATTATAACTCATTATGTTGAGAAGGAAAAAGGAAAATATAAATATTTTAATTTTCATAAGTAATTGTTAATCTAATATTCTGCATAAAATAATTTTTATTTTACCAAACTTAAAATATTATTAAAATATTTCAATAATTTATAATAATATTTTATTAAAATATTTTAAGTGTATAAAAATAACACTAAATAATATAATTAGCACAGACTATCTTAATTGTCTAACAAATTAGACAAATTCTGACTATTCTTTGCCAATAAGCCTACCTTTATTTTTAAATTAAAATAAATTTGTTACTGCATGTATTTTAGTCATCTCAGTTCAGATATACTCAAATTGGTAAGCAGATAAATAAGTTATGCATTCTACTATGAGATTTTTGCTTGATGAAATAAGGTGAAGCTACCTTCAAATTTTCTACTGATGCTCTTTTTGCTTTTTTCTCATGGAACTTATTCTAAGGAATTATAAATTCTTTGTCAAGAATTGGGGTGACAGAAAACATAAGATCATTAAAGAAAATTTATCACTTCTGTGATATATCTGAATGCACTCTACAAAATATCAGAACATCTTATCACTGTCTATAATATTCCATTTCTACCCCAAATTTGCCCTTATGAGATTATCTATATCTTATATACCTATTCCCTCCCTTCAAATCCTTTTTTATAACAGGTTCTTCCCTTCAAAATATAACTCTTCATGATGTTCAGACTAGAAGACCCATAAGTACTTCTCTTAAGTGGGTAATATTTATGTGATGAGCACATAGATACGTATATTATTTTGTGAACGTTTCTTTTCTTCTTTTTTTTTGTGAGACAGTCTCACTCTGTTGCCTGGGCTAGAGTGCTGTGGCATCAGTCTAGCTCACAGCAACCTCAGACTCCTGGGCTCAAGCGATCCTTCTGTCTCAGCCTCCCTAGTACCTGGGACTACAGGCATACACCACCATACCCAGCTAATTTTTTCTATATATTTTAGTTGGCCAATTAATTTCTTTCTATTTTTAGTAGAGACGGGACCTCACTCTTGCTCAGGCTGGTTTCAAACTCCTGACCTCAAGCAATCCACCCACCTTGGCCTTCCAGAGTGCTAGGATTACAGGCGTGAGCCACCATGCCCAGCCGTGAACTTTTCTTTATGCTTAAAATATTGCATAATTCCAAAATTTTTAGTATTTTTAAAAACTTATACATAAATTTGCCCATCTTAACCATTTTTAAGTGTACAGTTCAATAGTGTTAAGTATATTCACATTGTTGTGCAACAGATCTCCAGAACTTTTGTATTTTGCATAACTGAAACTCTATCCCCACAAAACAACTCCCAATTTCTCCTTCGCTGTAGCCTCTGGCAACCATCATTCTAATTTCCTTAACTATGAATTTTATTGCTTAAATGCCTCATATAAGTAGAATCATACAGAGTTTTTACATAACTATCTTCCTTTACATAACTAGCTTACTTTTAAGCATAATGTCCTCATAGTTATTCCATGTTGTAGCATATAAAATTGTTTTCCTTTTTAAGGATGAATAATATTCCATTGTGTGAAATATTCCACACACATATATACACACACACATAATTTTTATACATTCATCCATTGATGGATACTTGGATCGTGTCACCTCTTGGCTATGGTGAATAACAATACTATAAACACAATATGCAAACATGTCTTCAAGATTCTGCTTTTAACTCTTTGGAATATATAGTCATAAATGGGATTGCTGAATCATATGGTAATTCTATTTTTAATTTTTTTTTTTTTTGAAACAGAGTCTCACTTTGTTGCCCAGGCTAGAGTGAGTGCCGTGGCGTCAGCCTAGCTCACAGCAACCTCAAACTCCTAGGCTCAAGCAATCCTGCTGCCTCAGCCTCCCAAGTAGCTGGGACTACAGGCATGCACCACCATGCCCGGCTAATTTTTTGTATATATATTTTTAGTTGGTCAATTAATTTCTTTCTATTTTTAGTAGTGATGGGGTCTCGCTCAGGCTGGTTTCGAACTCCTGACCTCGAGCGATTCACCCGCCTCGGCCTCCCAAAGTGCTAGGATTACAGGTGTGAGCCACCGTGCCCAGTCTATTTTTAATTTTTGAAGAAAATTCCATATAGTTTTCCATAGCAACTGGTTTGGTTTCCATATAGGTTTCCATATAGGTTTCCATTTGGTTTCCATATAGGTTTCCATAGCAACCATTTTACATTCCCACCAACAGTGCATAAAAGTTTCAATTTCTTCACATGCTTGCCAACACTTGCTCTTTTCTTTTCTTTTTTATTTGCTTTAATAGTATCCATCCTAATGGGTGTGAAGTGATATTGCAGAATTTCAAGTTAAAAAGTATAGTCAATATTTTATCATTCTCAATCTTATTGAAAAATGCACTTCAGAGCTAAGTATATAATTAGTGAAATTTATATTGGATTCATAAAAATGATTCCGAATGTATCGGGGGAACTTAGAAGCAGAATGATTTTAAAAGACTTAAAATCGGAAGAGTACTTCCAAGAATTTTAAAAATTCTGAGTCATTACTGTTGTCTGAATTTTAGTAGAATTTGTTTTCTTTAACACTTATAAAGCACTTACTCTGTGCCAAGCATGATTGGAAATGCTTTTCAAATATTAAGCATTTTATCATCTCAACTATCTTATGATGTAGATATTATTATTATTTTACATAAGAGGAAATCAAGGGTTATTTAGCAAGTAAATGACAGAACAAGGATTCATTTATTACTGACTAATGACTGACTAAAATTAACTGACTAAAATTTACTTGAGAAAGCCAACAGTATTCAAACCCTATCTTACCATTTTCAAGAGATTCTACCTAGTTTTATTGGGGACCATTTATGTTTCTTAAACATGTTCTTAAATTGTCGAGTTCTTTTGTCTAAGAGTAGGACTACTCAAGGTAGACAGGAAGGTATTATTGAGGGTTGGAGTTCTGTTAGCCTAGTGGCATGAATGGAATAGAGTCCTAGTCCTAGTCAAGCAGACTAGGGTATTGACAAGAGAATGTTTGAAATGTAGGGCTACGGTTAAGGAAAATATAGTGATGCCAGTGAATTTGGAGGCCCAATGTGGTTAAAGATTATGGAAGTAGCTGGAAAGATAAGAGTTTGGAGTCAGAAAGTTGTGATGTATTAATTTATAGTTTTCAAATATTCATTAGAACATCTAGTTTAGAGAAAAATAACTTTAGAAAGCCTAGTTACTGATTTTTTTTTTTATTTCGGCATATTATGGGGGTACAGATTTTAAAGTTTCAATAAATGCCCTTCCCCCCTCCCCCCACAAGTCTGAGTCTCCAGCATGACCATCCCTCAGATGGTGCGCCTATCACTCGTTATGTATGTATATACCTGCCCCCCCTCCCCCCCTTCCCCAATACTCTATTACTGTAGTACCTATGTGTCCACTTAGGTGCTACTCAGTTAATACCAGTTTGCTGGAGAGTATATGTGGTGCTTGTTTTTCCATTCTTGGGATACTTCACTTAGTAATATGGGTTCCAGCTCTAACCAGGAAAATATAAGATGTGCTATATCACCATTGTTTCTTAGAGCTGAATAGTACTCCATGGTATACATATACCACATTTTATTAATCCATTCTTGGATTGATGGGCACTTGGGCTGTTTCCACAGCCTTGCGATTATGAATTGTGCTGCTATGAACATTCGAGTGCAGGTGTCTTTTTTGTAGAGTGTCATTGGATCATTTGGGTAGATGCCCAGCAATGGGATTGCTGGATCAAATGGTAGATTCACTTGTATCGCTTTAAGGTATCTCCATATTGCTTTCCACAGAGGTTGAACTAGTTTGCAGTCCCACCAGCAGTGTAGGAGTGTTCCTCTCTCTCCACACCACGCCAGCATTTGTTATTTGGAGACTTTTTGATAAAGGCCATTCTCACTGGAGTTAAGTGATATCTCATTGTAGTTTTGATTTGCATTTCCCTGATGATTAGGGATGTTGAGCATTTTTTCATATGTTTGTTGGCCATTCTTCTGTCTTCTTTAGAAAAGTTTCTGTTCATGTCCTTTGCCCACTTTTTAATAGGGTTATTTGATTTTTTCTTGCTGATTTTCGTGAGTTCTAAGTATATTCTAGTTATCAGCCCTTTATCGGATACGTAGGATGCAAAAATTTTCTCCCATTCTGTAGGCCTAGTTACTGAATTGATTAATTTTTTTGGCTAACTTGAGTAACAGAGTTTAGAATGAAAATCTAAAATATAACTTAAGCAATATTGAAACATTTTCCATTTTATTTGTATAGAATTATTAAATTTAATATTTCAAACAGATACTTTATCTTTTGTGGACTTATCAAAGTACATTGCCATTTAAAAAAACAATGAATCAATAAGATGCTAATAAAAGTGTACAATTTAGTCCTACAAATAAGAAAATTTCATGACTACTCATTTGCGCTATGTTTTTTTAAAAAAATCCTTGGTGAATAAGGAAAAACATATTGACAATGATCTGAGTTAAGATAGATTTATTGTTTTATATCAACTTTCATGTTCACATACTTTTCAGAAAAAGAAGTCATACTATGTTGTCTTCTTAATTTTTCATAACAGAAAGCTTAACATTGGCATACACTTTAGGTTTTTCTGCTTCTAAGCTATTTCTTCGAAGTTTATTAATTCTCTGACTAAATCAGCTAAGACCTCGTAAGTGTTATTTTGATTTGAAATTAGAGTTCACAGATATTTATGAGACCATTAATTTTTTGTTGGGTTTAAATATTTAAAATGTAAATTGGTATTGACAGTCAAAGATAGTTTACATTTAATGTTTCAATTATACAACGGTTCTTCATTGAATAAGTCTTTGATACGAGAGCAGCTACTGAAGGATGCCATGTTGTTGTATAATTGACCTGTAGAGGTCACTATTAACAGACAAATGAAAAGCCTTTTGCAATTACAGCTTAATATAGCTAAATTTTAATTTCTGTCTTCCCCAAATCACTAGAAAGACCATAGCACAACCTGCTATTAAGACATTTTAGAAATAAAACACATTTTAAAATTATATTTTTTATATAATTAAATGATAAAAGTAGATATTACTACTTGATGGATTAGCCAAATCATATGATTTCCCAAGCTTCCCATTTCTGTAGTTCCTTGGGCAAGTTGACAGAAGAGGGACCTCAATATATATTGAGTTCTGGTAATTTTCTATTTCATTTTTCTCTCTAATATTTAATATAAAAAAATATAATAAAGAGACAGAAAGAAACCAGACCTTGTTCATTCGCTGAACATAAGGCATGTCTTAGAAAGTGTGAATATTATCCATTGTTGGGAAAAAAACCCAAGGTGATAAGTCTAATACAAAATTATATACAATAATCATCTTTAATGTTCAGTCAATTAGATGGCAACCAGGTGAGTATAGGTAGGGAAAGGGAACAGGGCTATTCAATAGAGAAACCACATTTGCCATGAATGCCAATGAAACACCCTCAAAATGAAGGGAATCTGTCATTTTGTGTAAATTCTCTTCTGCTTCCATAAACACAGCCATAATCAATTAAAGACCTACTTGTGAAGGAGCCATTGTTTGCTGTTCCATTCACACATTGCTGAGTTGTCTTTTAGACTGCCCGAGCAGAAACCCTGATAAGGTGATGAGAAAGTTCAAAGCACCTAACTTTCCAATGTGGATTTTGTTCTTGAGACTCCATTTTATCTTTTTATTCATTTAAAAAGTAAAGTATATATATGTGTTGATTTTTGGTTCTGGGAAAGGAAAGGGGCTTACGAACATAACAAATGCTTGAAAATGCTCTAAAGACATAATTCCATGTGACTTTCAGATTGCCATGCCTTATATATATGAGTCCCAGATGAATCAGTGGTGAAAATGTTTCTAAGAAAATAATGTTACTTTATCATAAGTCTCTTGGTAGAAAGTGAGAGTGTTTTCTGCAACACTAATGAATCACTCGTTAATTTTGGCGGTGACTGCCATTTTATTTTTGTTCTTAATAACTCTTCCTTTGCTCTAAATTTGAGGGAGGCCATATTATTGACACTGAAGTTGTCAATATTCAATCTTGGTTGCTGGATTTTGGAGACTGATGAAGTTTTACTGAAACAGCAGATGTAAAAATGATTTTACATAGCATTTGGCCTAAGGGATTTAAAGAATTAACAATATAACAATGAATCAACATTAAATATTTAATGCTATTGACATGTACTAAATTAGAGGGAGTAAACAAGTTCACAATCCCAGAGAGAAGGAATAAAAATTACTTAGTAATGAATGTCAACCCTTAGAGGTTTTTCTAGGCAGAAATGGGCCAAATTTCTTCCCTGACTGTGTAAAGAATAACCTGGAGTAGGCCTGGAGGAAGTTACATTCAACCATAGTTAGCTAGATTTTCAAGCCAAATATAAAAGGTTTTGGAATGGAAATTAGGAAATGAGTTGATCCAACAAGAATATGTTTTCTTTCCTAAGACTTCTTTGCTTTTCTAGATCAAATGAAAAGAACAACTTTCTTTGGAACTACAATTTAATAAAACTGCCATGTCTTGTCGCTGTTGTCCAAGCACATAGGCCTCTCTCTTTTCCTTGAGTGACATGTCTGGGGAGGTTATAAGGAACAGCCTTAGTGCCCAGACCAGCCACTGTACAGATGACTCAGGACACCTTCACTAAATCCATTCATTACCCTGGCCCTAGTGGGAGTTACAAGCAAAGCCTGCCAATTAGATGTTGGTAATGTGGACTCTGCTTTAGGGAATTGGGTAAGACTGCCAGAATTCATTCCTGAACTTTAGCAGCCACAAAAGAGTATTTTTCTGTCGTCTGAAACTGATTCAAAACCAGGTCCCAAAAGGACAAGCTTCCTTTTGTGCACCATCTATCCTCAAGTCCAACGACTAATAATGTCACAACATCAGGTTTTTCACAAGATCACAGGAAACATCTGACAAAGGGGAAGAGAGTAAAAAAAAAAGTCAACTTTTGAGTTGATTACCCTCTGTTTTACTCTGTTTTCTAATTTTTTAACTTTCTCTTTGGAAAATAGTTCCATGGTAGTTCACCACAAATAAATGGTGCTTTATTGTTAAATAAGAGATTAAAACTGTGATGTATCAGAATCATAAAAAAATTTTTTTTTCCAAAGTCTTTAGATGATGAATCTATGTAGTAATTAATGTCAGGTCATATTCAAGACTGCTTGTCCTTGCCTTGAAAAAATATTTTCAAAGTCCTATTCTGAAACTGTATTGGCATCACTACTTCCTTCTCTACTAGTAAACACACGTAAATGTAAATGCTGTGCTTTCAAGTTCATTGACATTATTATTGTTTTTTCCTTCCTTTTTATTTTTATATTTTAGTCAATTTAAATGCTTGGGTGAAGTTTTGAAATCGTTGAGGGGCAGAGGTAGATTTTCTTAATAAGCATTCTGTGAGCTTAAATATCTTATTAGTAGAATGAACAAATCTTGGAACATTTCCAAGTCATTTTGCAGAAAATGTGAGAGAACTCTAAACAGTAGGAACTTTAGATAGTAAAACTGCTAGTCAGTCCCTGTAGACTCTAAGAAGAAAGATTTGACTCTGTGCCTCTGTATCAAGGTGCTTTTTTTTTTTCTTTCTAAAGCAATGTATTCTTTAGACTTCTAGTCCTAATTTTACTTTAGAAATTATTTTTAATGTGCCTCAGACAGGAGCCTTCTGTCCAGGTCTTGAATACAAGTACTGTATCTTTGTTTTGTATTCTTGTACAAATATATTTTATTGGGAACCTATTTCAAAATGCTTGTTAAACATATGAGCTTATTCACATGAATGCACTCAAGTGCTGTAAATGTAGGGGCAGAAGTTGGAACAGAGGAACCTATGTCTCATGCTCGTGGCCGCAGCTCACTGTTTGGGGAGAGAGGTTTCCTTCATCAGCTCACTGCCTGTGCACACGCCGCACTTCATACATACTTCTTTCTGCTGTGACCTGCAAGCACAGATGCACACACACGCACGCACACATATCCCTATGATTTAAGGGAAAAAAACATATTAGTCACAAAGCTTAGGAGTTGAAAGTAAGCAAGTAAGGCCAGGATAGTAACTGTTCGGAACTTGAATGAATTGCCAGTTTTCACCAAGTAACTGGCTGGCCTTCTCAGGCAGGCTCCAAATTCCTGTTGAAATGAAGACTTTCTTTCCTGGACTAGGACTGGCATTCCTGGGAAACAATGGCCCTTTTCAAATAGGCTCTGAAATTTCACAGGTGAAGGGAGAGGGGCAGTCATTTGATCCCACCCACAAGAAGCCTGTTAGTATTTTAGAAAGTGAAGACAGAGCCTATCATGGAAATGCAGGCAAAGCTGGCTAGTGGCTAAGAGCTGCAATCTAGACCCAGGTTCTACAAATCCCTGTGAAATATGAATCAATTTCAATGTTCTGTCTTTGACTCAATTTGCAACTCTTTTTCTAGATTTTCTGAATAGCAGACTATAGAACCACTGAAACAAGGTTTTACTTTGTATCACATGTTATGGAAGAGCGATAGGCAAGTTTTCTTTAATTAGAACTTGACATTGGAATCTATAAAATAAAGGACATATTTGCTGGGGTGTGTGTGAATATATAAATATATATTTATATAAACATCATTGTGGAAGAGATGCAAGGTAAAAATTTTACATAGACATATAAACATACATATAACCTAATATTATAATTTTACCTTGCATCTTTTCTAAAATATTTAAGTTGGGCTTATAACTCAGTAATTCAAAAATTCTAAAATGTTCAAATAATTTAAGGGGTTCTATGTAAAATTATAAACTATACTCAATTTGGAAGAATTTGCTCATATTGATTATCATATTTATATTATAATTAACATCAGATATATTTTAGAAATTTTTTGGGGGGTGGGGCAGAGTCTCACTCTGTTGCCCAGGCTAGAGTGGGGTGGCGTCAGCCTAGCTCACAGCAACCTCAAACTCCGGGGCTCAAGCGATCCTTCTGCCTCAGCCTCCTGAGTAGCTGGGACTACAGGCATGTGCCACCATGCCTGGCTAATTTTTTTCTATATATATTTTTAATTGGCCAATTAATTTCTTTCTATTTTGAGTAGAGACGGGGTCTCGCTCTTGCTCAGGCTGGTTTTGAACTCTTGACCTTGAGTGATCTGCCTGCCTCGGCCTCCCAGAGTGCTAGGAATATTTTATAAATTTATAGAAACTTTTGGGAATAAATTGGGAGCTATTTTTGGAACTTTTATTTGATCAGATCTCTCAAAGATTGAATGAGGTAAACTATGGATTTTAGTACTCTGTTTTATGTATGAGAAAACCAATGAAAGTTCAGGTTGTGTTATTTGTCATTAATAAAATAGACAAAGCTTATGAGGCACATCTTTCTGCAAAAGACTGAATCTTTTCTCTTTTAGTCTTTCCAACAATCCTGATAATTGACCTGAGATTGGTGATGCAGCCAATATTTAACTTAGTCCTAACTTGAACACTCAGAAAAGGGTTGTTTTTTTCATCAAAAGTAAATAATAGAACTATTTATGAAACGATCACTGTAAATTATACAGACCTTCTCTAAGAAACATGGTTACCTAATCATTTTGTTGCAGTATAATATTTTGAAATATTTTTCCTGCTATTCTGTTTACACCCTGGTATTCTTTCCTCTAGCCCCACTCTCCACTAGCCCTAGCCCCAATTCTAGGGGGAAACACGATATTCTGATTTTATGTCTTAGAAAAGGGATGAACAAGTGAAACAACAATAAAATCAAAGATTGTTTTTTGAGTTTCAAAAGCAAAGATGCAAAGATAAAAATAATTGGAAAGGCCGGGCGTGGTGGCTCACGCCTGTAATCCTAGCACTTTGGGAGGCCGAGGCGGGCGGATTGCTCAAGGTCAGGAGTTCGAAACCAGCCTGAGCGAGACCCCGTCTCCACCAAAAGTAGAAAGAAATTAATTGACCAACTAAAATATATATATATACAAAAAGTTAGCCGAGCATGGTGGCGCATGCCTGTAGTCCCAGCTACTCGGGAGGCTGAGGCAGGAGGATCGCTGAGCCCCGGAGATTGAGGTTGCTGTGAGCCAGGCTGACGCCACGGCACTCACTCTAGCCTGGGCAACAGAGTGAGACTCTGTCTCAAAAAAAAAATAAATAAATAAAAATAATTGGAAAAATATACACACAAAAGGGTAAATGATAGGGGGGAAAGCCAAGGTCCAATAATGCCTAAAAGTATTATCAATCCAAACCAGTTTTCCAAACCCGCCAAGAAAAATTTGTTGGGTTGGGAAGAGGAAAAGAAGCAGAAGACTATTTAGATATTGGTATATTACTTAAGAAGGGCTCCTAAGTACTTTGTTTCCCCAACACCTGGGTTGAGTTTGGAGATTAACATTAGAACAAATACATAAGCTTGGGGTTCTAGTACTAACAGAACTGGCATTTGCCTAGTGGAGCTTGGAGAGATGTTTTATATCATCCTGCTCTTCCCCTGCCTCTGGCCATGTCCCCTCCCCCTGTATGGAGACGAACAAAAGAATAGAAACGGGTGAGGCCTGAAATAACAGGCCTGACATAGCCTCTTAGAATCTCTTGTCCCATTAATAAAGCCTAGAGAGCAGCAGAATGTTTTGACATTGAGCTGAGAGTAGCATGGAGGTAGCACAGAGAACCAACAGACTGGAGGAGGTTTTATGTTAGGAGGATGATGCAGCTGCCATCAATGACAAAGACCAGAAGAAAATATATGCATCACAATAAAAATTAGTGTGAAGTGACACTGAGAAAACCTGCTAATTGTTTGATACCCTCTTAAATATAATCATGCTTCACTTAAAGATGGGGATATGTTCTAAGAAATACATTATTAGATGATTTCATCTTTGTGCAGACATCATAGAGCATACTTATACAAACCTAGACGGTACAGATAACTGCGCACCTAGGCTATGTAGTATATAGCCTATTGCTCCTAAGCTACAAACATGTACATCATGTTACTGGATTGTAGGCAATTTTAACACAATGGTAGGTATTTGAGTGCCTAAATATATGTAGACATAGAAGAGGTATAGTAAAAAAAAAAGTATTATAATCTTATGGGATCAATGTCACATGCCATTCATCATTGGCTGAAATATTGTTATGAGGTTCATAACTGTACTTGAAGTTTAGATAAAACCTCAGAAAAGGGATATTTGTAGGGAGAAGGATGAGTAACTGAAATTATTGTGATTACCCTAAATTGACCAAGTTTATTTCTACTGCCCAGAAAAATACGAACACAGAATAGAAATTAAGTTTATTTATAGAAAAATAAAGTTAGTAATTTTGCACACTTAACTTTTAGAAGAACCTGCAGCCTTAAGGCCACATGTAGCCTTCTAGGTCCTAAGTGCAGCCTTTTCACTGAATCCAAATTTTACAGAAAAAATCCTTTTATTAAAAGGGGTGCGGCAGAGATAGATGAAGCTTTTGTTGCCTCCTTTCGTGCTTAGAGAAAAAGAATCTTGAAATCAAAAGGCTGCAGGTTCCCCACCCCACCTAAATAAGCCAGTTTTATTGCATCATTTAACCCTGCTGTTCTACAAAATCATTTGAACTCCATTGAAGTTGACATTGAAATTTCCAGTCGTTTAGTGGTACCCCATGCCTTGGCAGGTTTATGGTTTGCTGCAAGCTACTGTCTTGATTCTAATTGCTCTTGTTGCTTAAGCCAGCACATATCAAAGTTGGTTATAAATCTGGCCACTGTAGACACTTAAATGTTTAAGACTTCTACTGCAATTAAGGCCTTATCTATTTGTACCTAAATCCTAGCGACTCTCAACAGTTACACTGTTAGAGCAAACATTCTTCCCTCTGATCCAGCATGAACCAATGGGAAAAAATAGAAAAAAAAGAGGAAACGGATATTCTGACTAAGTACTTTGCAGGGATGTCCTATTAATAGCCATCTCTTAAACCCATTTTGTTTCTACTTATCCTCATCTCTCTTGCACTTATCTCTCCATTACTATGAATATAATTCATCTCTGTTCTTATCTATTTCTCCTAATAAGCCATCTATAATTTAATAAGCACTACTTCAATTATCAGTTTCAAGAATATTTCTTGAAAAGGATTCCCTTTCAAGAAGTATAAATCTTAAGCTTTTTTTTTTCCCCACTTCTGGTGTATATTGATGTTTTCTGATGGAAACTGAACCCAATTTGGTAATATACAGCTATTAGGTTATTTCTAGTAAATATATATGGCTACCAATTGTTAGAGGTAGGCAAGGGATATAATAACTTCCTACAACCTTGCTTCCAGGTTACCATGAAAACACATACTCTGATACACATTGACATTTTTTCATCAACAGAAAAATAGCCCCAACCTTGTTCTATAGGTCATGAAATCCCAGTTCTCTGTCCTATGTGCTCTGGCAATATCTTGCATAAATATTCACCTGAAGCAAATGAGCAATATGTTAGTTCTCTAGTCAGTCAGATGACCCATAATCCTCCAGAATCACTGACTAAATACAGGACCATTTAAGAATGAAATCTAGGGTGCCATTTATAACAAAATGTAAGATTCATAGAATCTTATAACCTGCTCTAACAAATTGGGGAATGCAGTGTTTGTTTAATATTTTAGTTAGTCCACTTACCTGATATCACCAAGAAAATCCAATTAACATTAAGCTCATTAACAAATATCTGGTACTGATTAGTAACAAAGATAGATAAAGCCCATCTAGGGACTGGCCTTTGGATTAAGTGTTAGGAAACCACCCTTAGGAAAAATAGGCCAGCTAACTTCCCCAGAGTACATATTGAAACCCATGCTTATTTTTTATTATATTTTCCATAATTAATCATGTTAAAAGAAATTATAAGCTATGTAACATTTACTTCTTTTTTCCACATGCAGTTAGTTTAATGGTATTTTCAACCTAGAGAAACATAATAAAACCATTAAAAAAATATATTGACCTTTAGTATTCAGACAATTCCTTTTTTCTTTCTCTTTCCTTCTTCCTTCTATCCCTTCCTTCTAGCCTATCTTCCTTTTTTATCACATGTATATAAAGAATTGCTATAAAATAACTAACCTTGTAATTCAGATAATAAAAGTAAAATTGCTTTTTAATATTGTTCAGATAATTGCTGAGGCTTTTGTTTTATTTAATCATAAACTTATTTAAAACTAATACTAGTCTATTTCTATTTTGGATCAGATCTATCATCATTTTAGAAAAGTGGGTAATAATAAATGTATAATAATAACAGCATTAATAACCAAAGTAGTTTTAATTTTTATATAATTTTCACTTGTCACTATAACCCTATGAAGAAAGCTTTATTATCTGTACTTTTTAAGATAAAGAATCCCATGCCTAGAGAGTATAACCACATGTCCAAAGTTACCCAACTAGCAAACAAATGGTAGAATGAAGATTTAAATTAACTATTATAATAGGCCATATTCCATCCACCACCATGCCCTAGCCTTGGGCCAGCATTCCATGTTAATCTATGTGCAGATTCACTTCTATGTGTCATGAAGAATAAATACCTAAGTAAACCACAGTATCTCTTTATAAGGAGATTACAATTTAGTGGAGGACATAAGACACATATAACATGTACACAAGTATGTATAATACAAAGCAGGAAGTAATAAATGTAGATGGCTTGTTGAGATAAGACTCTTCTAAATTTTTACTGAATGAATATGGAACAGATCTCACGAATTGCCCCTTTTTTGAATATTTAAAGGAAAATCCAGAAACCCAACTTTCTGATTTTTTAAACTCTCAGATAATTCCAGGACATTAAAAGCCATCAGAATGTGGAAAAGGGTGAATGCTTTGAGGAGAACTTTGGAGAAAATGGTCCTATAAAATTTATAGTATGAACCTCATCTTTCTCCTCTTCTCAGAAGGGTTATGTGGGCTTGGAAAGTGTAGGTTTCAACCAGACCACCAAGAGAGTTTTATATGTGTTCCCTGACATTGGAACATCTTGCAACCTGGAGTCAGACATTCATCTAGTCTATTTAAAGGGTGAGAAAGGGCTGACTATTTGCTTGGTGCAAAGCCAGGAGAGTATTACTTTTCCTTTTAGACTGGTCTGGTCTCCTAGAGGTTGTTGTGACAAGGGATGTGTTAGCAGACTGGGTAAGATAGCTAGGCAGAAGCTATTTTCCGGATTGACTAAGAGGATCAACAGGAATTGTTGAAGAGACTCCAGTAGTGTGAGATTGTGTGAGAGAGATCTCCAGAGAAATTAGGGGCTGAATAGGGAGCATCCAGCCAGGAGAATTAAATGCCACAGCTATGGATACTTCTAAATCCAATCCACAAAAACATCCCATAAGAAAATAAGCCCTAACCACGTGTCAAGCACAGAGAATATGGTACAACCAGCCAAGGAAAAGTCATTTCATTCTCTTACTTCTCGTGCTTACTTTGACCCTAAAGAGGTCTGAAAAGGCAGCTACCCAATGAGGAAGGAGGTAGACTTGTGAAGAAAAAGTGTAGAAAACAACCAACCATTCTTATTGTGTTGAATCCTGATTTGATCTTATCTTACAAGTCTTATGTTCAAATTATAATTATATATCTTGTAAAGAATTCAAAAAAGACTGTGCCATCATAGCTAATAGATAGACTGACAAGCTCTTGTACCTGGGTTAAGGAGCAATGACTATTAGTATAAAGCTCACTGGATAAGGATTTGCTGGAGCATTGTCCTTTTCTTAGTCCTATCGCCTTTTTTTACTGGTCGCCTTATCTTAACTTCACAATGTTTCTTAATTTCAGCTTCTTCACATGTAAAAATGAGTACAAATGTAATAATACAATGTGAAATACCTGTCTTACAATATGTTTAAATCAAATAAACTTAATTATAGATAAAATAATATAAACTAAATTTTATAGATAAAATTTTATTTATTTATTTATTTTGAGACAGAGTCTCACTTTGTTGCCCAGGCTAGAGTGAGTGCCGTGGTGGCAGCCTAGCTCACAGCAACCTTAAATCCCTGGGCTCAAGCAATTCTCCTGCCTCAGCCTCCCAGGTAGCTGGGACTACAGGCATGCACCACCATGCCCGGCTAATTTTTCTATATATATATATATATATTAGTTGGCCTATTAATTTATTTCTATTTATAGTAGAGATGGGCTCTCGTTCTTGCTCAGGCTGGTTTCAAACTCCTGACCTCGAGCAATCTGCAGGCCTCAGCCTCCCAGAGTGCTAGGATTACAGGCGTGAGCCACCATGCCCAACCTATACTATTTTATATCTGTGGATTTAGGTATCTGTGGCAGGGTCCTGGAACCAATGCCTCTGTGGATACCAAGGACAATCTCTACACTCTATTGCTATTATCTAAACAGAGCTACAATACAATGTATGTACTAATTACAAATGTAGTGATTAAAAATTAGCTTTGGAAAGATCAGTGTTTGCATAGTGAACATTAATAATTCATCTAAAAAGTAGAAAGTTGAAAAGACTTGTCAGAGTGCTATGAGTCCCTATAAATGGGAATGGATTTCTTTCCGCTTACAAGTCAAATGAGAGAGAAATCAAGAATAAAACAAGTAGAACTTGGTAAGAGACCTTTGCAGCTTGTGAGACAGAGACTCACAGGTGTCTGATTCACATCTAAGAAATCTAAACACAAAGTCTGGCTGAAGCAGCTTGTGGCAGCATGGTAGAGAATGCAGACAGAAAGTAACTCCACTCCCACTGAGATTAAACTAAACTTCCATGTTTCCTCTGCTTCAGATGTGGGCTGTATAATAAAGAGTGTGTTGAGTTCTTAGGCCCACTTTAAGACTCCTGCCTAAAAGGGAAAGGAGAGACCACAACGGGACATAAATAATGAGAAAAATTATCGTAAGTATCCACCCAGTAGAAACGTATGTGCACTCCTCATGGGAGCTGTTGGTACAAGACTCAGTGATTGAAGATATCCAAAGGACTCACCCACAATATACCCCATAAAACTAGCAGCTTAAACATCTACCATGGTCAGAAGAAATCAATGCTAAATTACGTTGTACGAGGCAGATATTATCTTTCCTGATACTTATTTTTCCAGAGGAGTCAGAAACTTTGGCTAGCCGACCCCTTCCCCCCTATAAATGGTTTCGGATTACCCTTCTTTTAGTTCCTCAAACATGTCAGGCTTGTCTCTACTTCAGGATTTCTGCCTTACTCTCCTCTGCCTGTCATACTCTCCCTTGTGATGGTTACCAGGCTAGCTCCCTTTAGACAGCCATTGAAATATTAAGTAGTATGCCTTCAGAGAGGCCTTCTTCTGTCTTAGTCCGTTTGTGCTGCTGTAACAAAATACCACAGTCTGGGTAATTTGTGAATCACAAAAATTTCCTTTTCACAGTTCTGGAGGCTGAGGAGTCTAAAATCATGACACCAGCAGGTTTGTTTTCTGATGGAGGCTGCTCTCTGAGTCCAAGATGGTGCCTTGTTGCTGCATCATCCAGAAGGATTGAATGCTGTGTCCTTGCACGATAAAAGGAAAAGAAGGGCGAAAGGAGAGGACTCTCTCTGAAGCCTCATTTATAAAGGCATTAATCAATTCATGAAGGCAGATCCCTCATTTAATTATTTTCCAAAATGCCATACCTCTTAATAACACCAAAATGGAGATTAAGTTTCAACACATGAATTTTAGAGGGACACACATTCAAATAATAGCACCTTCGTGTATGGCCCTATAAGGTCTTGTTTAGAAGTTTGACTTTAGTTTAAAGTATGAAGGAAGCCAAAGGAGGGTAACATTATTTGACTTAAAATTTTGAAATATCATTCTGCTTTGAGTGGAGAATGAAATATAAAGGAAATTAATGGAGAGCATGAGATATAAACAGGTTCAGGTTATGTTTTAGAGGTGGAGTTCACAGAATTTCATCATAATTTGATTGTACATTGTGAGGAATAGAGGGATTAATCAAGACTTGTAGTTCTTGCCTTGAACAATTTAGTGATGAGAAGACTCAGAAGAGAAGGTTGAGTGTTGGGTGATGTCGTGAGGAGAATGCTAAGAGGGCCTCCAAGATTCCTGCCTTGTGGTGTGCATGCCCTTCTAATCCCTTCCCCTTGATTGTGAGTAGTGTGGATAAATATGATAGACTATCACTCCCATGATTAGGTTACAAATCAGTTAATGTTGTATTCATAAAAAGGGAGGTTATCCTGAGTTAGCCTGTCCCTACCACATAGTCCTTTAAAAGGTGAAATGTCAGAGAGATGCTCTTCTGCTGGGCCTCGAAAAAGCAGCAAACTGATGTGTTGTGAAAGGAAGTAGCTCACACAGCAAAGACCTGAAGACGGCCTTGGAGCTAGTTGTGGCTGGATGATAGGAAGAAAATGGGGCTCTTATTAATATAGCCACAGGGAACTTAATTCTCTCAAGAACCCAAATAAGTTTGGATAATATTCATAGCTCCAGCTGGGAACACAGCCCCAGTTGACACCTTGATTTTAGTCATAAATCTGAGCATAGAATTCACCTACTGTATGCTTAGATTTTTGACCTACAGAAACCATGAGATGATAAATACGTATTGTTTAAGCTATTAAGTTTATTGTGATTTATTACACAGTAATAGAAAACTATTTTAGTTGGCAAGCAAGGTTACCATATTAGCTGTATTACATTTAAAATGCCTACTAGGCATTCAATAGGAGATGTCAAACAGGGAATTTGTTATTCCAGTTTGGAGTTTGTGGGAGAATTACAGGAAGGCTTCATGCTTGTATCAATACTTCAGAGAAAATGGAGAGAAACAGACTGACAATGGTTTTATTCCATAGGGGTGACTAGGTGATAAAAGAGAAAAGAAGAAAAAATGCACCTGTCCTTCAAGAACTTGTAATTTAGACTAGGGAAACAAGAATCTTCTTAACTGAATATAAGATACTTTCCTAGAAGAATGCTATTCAATAATAAAAATTTCAAATAGGAGAAAAATAAGAGAGTTTCAAGCTCCTCATTTAATGCAGTAAATTCTATTTTATCACTATTTTATTATAAAAACAAAAATATGTGCTAGTTGATTCTTTTCTATTTATTGATTTTTTTCTTTTTTTTCTATTTATTGATTGTTTAATTAGAAAATACAGTAAGGTGCTATTGGGAGGCCAAGATGGGAGGATCGCTTAAGGCCAGGAGTTTAAAACCAGTGGGCAACATAGACAGATCCTGTCTCTACAAAAAAAATAAAATAAAATAAAAAATTAGCCACGCATGGTAACTCAGGCCTGTAGTCCCAGCCACTTGGGAGGCTGAAGCAGGAGGATCGCTTGAACTCAGGAATTCAAGGTTACAGTGAGCTGGGTGAGAGTGAGACTCCTGTCTCTAAAAAAACAAAAAAAGAGAGAATGCCAATTAAAAAAACCATGACAACAGTTAAAATGTCCCATTTATCTAGACCATTGTTTTTTCATGTACTGTGTAATATTGTATTGCTTCTCTATGCACATGACCAATTCATTTTTGAGGGAAGAAAGAATGATGTAAATCTATATAACCTTACACAAAAGATTGGATTTACATTGTTTTAATGCCATTATTTGACAAATGGCATTAAGTATATCTTTTAATATTTTATAAACAATTAATAGAGGCACTAAAAGTAGGTTAGGGCCATGTTCCAAATGTTTAGAAGGTGCAGCCCAGGTAAAAATATGTATGCACATAGAATTTATAATGATATGTACCTCATGAACCATCTGTGTTATTTATTTATTTATTTATTTATTTAGTGTTTGTTATTTTTACTGGCTTCTCCTACAATCTTCTTGGTCTTAATAATGAATAATTGTAAAATATTTTTGAAAGTTTAGTGACTTTACCAATTTATTTTCTTTTTTTGTTTTCAGGCAGGGCAATGAGTCAAGATAAATATAGGGAGATTAGAACTATTAATAACTGGAAGAGAATAAACCACAACCTCTTTGTGGGGTGACAGCACAGTCTTTAGTGTTGTGATTTCTCCCATGTGAAAACTGTATAGAAAAGCCTTGGGTCAAATTGTTTTTTTTTGAAAAATGTAAGAAATAGTTTATTGCCAGTTACTTGATTAGGATGTCTTGAATTTACAACTGGCCCATTTTAGAGAATGACAACAGCAACTCAGGAAGGAGTTTTCATTGTAGTTCCCAATGACTACAAAAGTGCAGATTGTGGGTCTGCAAGTTTAAGAGATCTTTGCCTTCAAGTGAATTATAATCTAAAAAGAGAATTAAACCTTATTTAGTATTTAGCATGTTACCTTAAAGACAGGAGGAGGAATGTGATATTTGCAAACATATTTGTAAAATAGGTCAATCTGGAGACCAGATTTTTCATGCTTAAGAATGGAATAAGGTATTTTGAGCATATTTATTCCTAGAAGAATAGAGTTGAAATCTTAAGTTTCTCCATTGCATAGTTTTAGGTTTTGTTTTACAACCACTGTTCCTAATTAGTAGTTAAGTAAAGAGAAAACTAAAGCTTAGAGTCTACCAGCCCCTTTTCATTTATATGTGTGGAACTGGCTCATGTTTTTTTGCTGGAATTTAGCTTTACCAAATTGGTGTTTCACTTGGCTAGGTAACATTTTTATTTAAATAAATGCAGAAATTTAAGAAACATAAAATAGAAGGTTTACTGTATTTAATACAGTTGAGGGGGGAAAGGGCTTAAATAGCTAGCCATATATATTCTGAATATTAGCTAAAAAATAGCTCTTTTGTAGTCAATGCAGGGAAGTAACACTGAAAAATTATTCTCTTGGGCTTTTATATAATATCCATTTAAAAAATATAAAAAGATAGAAATTATGAGGTTTTAGAGAAATACTTCATATGATTTGTTTCAATAAATGCATACATAAGAAAATATATACAGGTATACCTCATTTTTGTAGACTTTCCTTTACACTTTCCTTTATTGAGGTTCACAGATAGTGCATTTTTTACAAATTGAAGGTTTGAGCCATTTTTCCAATAGCATGTGCTTACTTCGTGTCTCTGTGTTGCATTTTGATAACACAATATTTCTAACTTTTTCCTTATTATTAGGTCTGTTACAGTGATGTGTGATTGGTGATTTTTGATGTTATTATAATTGTTTGGGGGCACCATGCAGTGGGTCTATATAAAATGGGATACTTACTGTATAAATGTGTGTGCTCTCTCTCTCTCTCTCTCTCTCTCTTTTTTTTTTTTGAGTTTTGGCGTATATGAGGGCTGTCCAGAAAGTATCCAGCCGTTGTTAATATACTGAGAACGGTTTGTGCGACATCGATGTAACCTGGCAGCCAAGGAAAGTAGACTGTAATGTGCATGCATTGTGAACAACAACTTCACTGTACTAGTCAGTGAGGTGCTAGATGTCCTTGACTGAGCATATGTACTGCGTGGCTGTTGCATTCAAAATGACTGAGTGAGTAGAGCAAAGAATCTGCATCAAATTTTGTGTTAAGTTTGAACATTCCTTTGTGGAAACTATTTGGATGATTCAGAAGGCTTTCAGGGATGATGTAATGAATGCAGTGCAAATAAAATTGTGGCACGAACCCTTCAAAGATGGTCAAAAATTTTTTGAAAGTGATCCATGTTCTGGAAGGCCTGAAACAAGCAGAACACCTGAAAATGTTGAATGTGTATGGGTTAGGTTAAGAGATGCCTGGAGAACTGTGTAAAGTCCCAAGGTGCCTACTCTGAAGGGGAATGAGGCATCATTGTCCTATGTACAATGTTTCTTGTATTTTCTTGTATCTTTTTCAGTAAATATGTCTTTTTTTTATATTACATAGCTGGATACTTTCTGGGCATACCTCGTATTTATACCCCTGAAACCATCACCACATTCAAGAATTTGTTTATTGATTCCTTTGTATTCTCAAATAGTATTCCATGGTAAAGATGTGCCAGAATTTGTTTATTGATTCACCTGTTGATGAACATTGGGTTGTTTCCAGGTTTTAGTTATTGCAATAAAGCTTCTATAGACATTCTTGTACATGTCTTTGTATGGACATGTGATTTATTTTCTCAATATTGTTGTGTCTCAGGGAATAGGGAGGCCCAAGAAGAGGGAGAGAGATGGGAAAATGGTCAGTCCAGTGGAGCAGTCAGAACAAACACATTGTTTTATACTTTTCAGTATATAAATCTTTCACATATTTTTTAAATGTATCCCTAATTATTTCATATTTTCAATGCTATTATAAATTATTTTGATTTTTAATTTTAATATCCAATTATTGCTAGCATATAGAAATACAATTTTTTTATTTCAAAGTATTATGGGGGTACAAATGTTTTTGGTTACAAGAATTGCTTTTGTAATGCTTGAGTCAGAGTTACCCAGATAGTGTTCATTGTACTATTAGGTAGATTTTTGCCCATCTCTTCCTTCCCCTTCCGTCCTGATTGATTTCCAATGAGTTATACTTCCCTCTATGCACATGTGTTTTCATTGGTTAGTTCCAATTTAATAGTGAGTACTCGTGGTGTTTGTTTTTCTACTCTTGAGATACTTCACTTAGAATAATGGTCTCCAGTTCCACTCATATTGTTGCAAAAGACATTAAGTCTTCCTTCTTCATGGCTGAGTAGTATTCTATTCTATACATATACCACATATACAATAGCATATTCTATGCTATACATATACCACTCATGAATTGATGGGCACATAGGCTGATTCCACATCTTTGCAATTATAAATTGTGCTACAGTAAACATTCAAGTGCAGGTGATTTTTTGATAAAATGACTTATTTCTTTTGATTAGATATCCAGTAGTGCAATTACTGGATTGAATGATAGGTCTACTTTTAGTTCTTTGAGGAATCTCCATACTGTCTTTGATAGTGGTTGTACTCATTTGCAGTCCTATCAACAGTGTCTAAGCGTTCCTTTCTCTCTGCATTCACACCAGCATCTATTGTTTTTGGACTTTTTAATAATGGTCATTCTGACAGGGGTAAGGTGATATCTCACTGTGGTTTTAATTTGCATTTCCATGATTATTAGTGATGTTGAACATTTTTTCATATGTTTATTGGCCATTTGTCTCTCTTCTTTTGAAAAATTTTTGTTCATGTCTTTTGCCCACTTTTCAATGGAGTTGTTTATTTTGTTTTTATTTCATGCTTACTTGTTTTAGTTATTTGTAGCTTCTGGATATTATCCCTTTATTGGATATATAATTTGTGAATATTTTCTCCCATTCTGTAGGTTATCTGTTTGCTTTGTTGATTGTTTCCTTTGCTGTACAGAAGCTTTTCAATTGAATCAAGTCCCCTTTATTTATTTTTCTTGTTTCTGTGATTGCCATCAGGGTCATAGACATAAATTCTTTGCCTAGGCCAATATCTAGTTTTTTCTACATTTTCTTCTAGAATTCTTATGGTTTCATGCCTTAAATTTAAGTTTTTTTTGTTTTGAAATATTTTTTTGTAAGTGATAAGAGGTTAAATGTTCTATTTCATTCCTCTGCACATGGCAGTCCAGTTTTCCCAGCACCATTTATTGAATAGGGCTTATTTTCCCTATGTATACTGTTGTCTGCTTTGTCATAGATCAGTTGGTTTTATGTAGATGATTTTATATCTGGATTCTCTGTTCTGTTTCATTGGTCTGTGTCTCTAGTTTGTTTCAATACCATGCTGTTTGGTTATTATAGCCTTGTAGTATAGTTTGAAGTCTGGTAATGTGATTCATCCAGATTTGTTCTCTTTACTTAAGATTGCTTTGGCTGTTTGGGCTATTTTTTCATTTCAAACAGAACATAGAATATTCCAAACAAATGGAAACAAAAAGAGAGTATATGTAGCCATTCTTTAAATCAACAATGATAAAGAAAGACAAAGATGATCATTACATAATGGTAAAGGGAGTTATTAAATAAGAAAACATAAAAATCCTAAATATATATGCACCTAACACAGGAGCTACCAGATTCATAAGGCAAATTCTTCTAGATCTAAGAAAAGAGATAAATAGTAATATTGTAATTGCTTGTGATTTCAACACCCCACCGACAGAGCTGGACAGATCATTGAAGCAGAAAATAAACAAACACTTGACTTAAATGGGATTCTAGAACAAATAGACCTAATAGACATTTACAGAACATTCTACCTCAAAACTACTGAACATACATTCTTCTCATCAGCACATGGGACATTCTCCAAGATTAATCATATCTTAGGCCACGAAACATGTCTTAACAAATTAAAAAATAAATCCAAATTATACTATGTATCTTCTCAGACCACAGTGGAATAAAACTAAAAATAAATTCCAAGACAAACACTCAAATCTGCACAAAGTCATGCAAATTAAACAACCTGCTGCTGAATGATCGATTATTAGGTCAAAAATGAAATTAAGATGGAAATCGAAAGATTCCTCGAACTGAATGACAAATGGAACACAAAGTATCAAAATCTATGAGATTCAGCAAAAAGCAGTCCTCGGGGGAAAAATAAGGCCTTAAATGCCCAAATCAAAACGACAGATCACAAGTTAACAATTAATATCACATCATATTACAACTGATACCACAGATATTACAACTGATACCACAGAAATACAAAATATCATATGTGAATACTATGAAAATATTTTCACATATCAACTAGAAAACATAGAGGAAATGGATAAATTCCCGGAGAGACACAACCTCCCAAGACTCATTCAGGATGAAATGGAACCCCTGCATAGACTAATAATGAGCAGGTAGATTGAAACAGTAATAAAAAAATCTCCCAGCTAAGAAAAAGCCTTAGATCAGATGGATTCACACCAGAATTCTACCTGACCTACGAAGAGAAGCTGGTACTCGTGATGCAGAAATTATTCTATAACATTGAGAAGAAGGGAATTCTCTCTAAGCCAGTGTCGCCTTGATTCCAAAGCCAGGAAAGGATACAATAATAATAAGAATAAAACTACAGATCAATATCCCTTATGAATATAGATGCAAAAAATCCTCAATAAAATGCTAGCAAACTGAATTAAAAAAAAAAATCCACCATTACCTGTGGGCTTCATCCCAGGGATGCAAGGATGGTTCAACATGCACAAATCAATAAATGTGATTTACCACATAAACAGAAGCAAAAACAAAGAACATGTGATCATCTCAAAAGATGCAGAAAAAGCATTCAACAAAATCTAGCACATCACATTTTCATGATAAAAACCCTCAACAAACTAGGCATGGAAGGAACATATCTAAAAATTATAAAAGTCACAAAGGACAAACCCAACATCATACTGAATGAGGAAAAGAAGAAAGCATTCCTCCTAAGAACTGGAACAAAACAAGGGTGCCCACTGTCAGCACTTCTATTCAGCATAGTACTGGAAGTCCTAGCCAGAGCAATCAGACAAGACAAAGAAATAAAAGTTTTCCACATTGGGATGGAGGAGGTCAAGCTATCACTTTTTGCTGATCATATGATGTTGTATCTAGAAGATCCCAAAGACTTCACCAAGGGTCTCCTGGAATTCAACAAAGTGTCAGGTTATAAAATCAATGTACACAAATCAATAGCATTTATATACCAATAACAGCCAAGCAGAGAGTCAAATCAAAGACTCAATACCATTCACAGTTGCTACAAAGAAATTGAAATATTAGGCTAATCAAAAAGTAATTGCAGTTTTAGACTGTGAATTTTAAATCAATATAAGTAGGCTCAAACATATCTTTATTAATCAAAATAGGAACCATTACAATCAGCACATTTTTGCTAATGAGAAATAAGTTTGTTATTCCTGTAGTGTAAAAATCCATGCTTCGGGATTCCATGAACCTTTGGAAAGCATTTTCTGCATCCTTCTGGTTGTGAAAGCATTTTCCCAGCAAAAAGTTGTCAAGATGCTTGAAGAAGTGGTAGTCAGTTGGTGAGAGGTCAGGTGAATATGGTGGATGAGGCAAAACTTCATAACCCAATTTGTTCAACTTTTGAAGCATCGGTTGTGTGACATGTTTTTGGGCATTGTTGTGCAAGAGAATTGGGCCCTTTCTGTTGACCAATGTCAGCAGCAGGTGTTGCAGTTTTCAGTGCATCTCATGGATTTGCTAAGCATACTTCTCAGATATAATGGTTCTGCCAGGATTCAGAAAGCTATAGTGGATCAGACTGATAGCAGACCGCCAAACAGTGACCATGACCTTTTTATGGGTGCAAATTTGGCTTTGGGAAGTGCTTTGGAGCTTCTTCTCAGTCCAACCACTGAGCTCATTATTGACAATTGTATAAAATGCACTTTTCGTTGCATGTCATAATCTGATTGAGAAATGGTTCATTGTTGTTGCATATAATAAGAGAAGGCAGCACTTCGAAATGACTTTTTTTTTTCCAGCTCATAAGGCACCCACTTATCAAGATTTTTCATCTTTCCAAATTGCTTTAAATGCTGAACAACTATAGAATGATCAATGTTCAGTTCTTTGGCAACTTCTCCTGTAGTTGTAAGAGGATCAGCTTTGATGATTGCTTTCAATTGGTCGTTGTCAATTTCCAATGGCCAGCCACTGCACTCCTCATCTTCAAGGCTCTCATCTCCTTTGCAAAACTTCTTGAACCACCACTGCACTGTACATTGCTCAGCAGTTCCTGGGCCAAATGCATTGTTGATGTTGTGAGTTGTCTCTGCTGCTTTACAACCCATTTTGAACTGGAATAAAAAAAAATCGCTCTAATTTGCTTTTTGTCTGACATCAGTTCCATAGTCTAAAATAAATATAACATAAACAGCTAGTATTAAGTCATTAGCAAAAAAACATAAAATGAGAAATGTGTATTAAAATGATATATAACACAACCACATTTATTTAAGAATGTATTGCAATATCAAACAGCAAATTTCAACAATACTAAAACCGCAATTACTTTTGCACCAACCTTAACACCCAGGAATATACTTAAGGAAAGAAGTGAAAGATTGGTACAAAGAGAAGTAGGAAATGCTGATGAAAGAAATCACAGATGACACAAAGAAATGAAGAAACATATCAGACTCATGGATTGGTAGAATCAACATTCTTAAAATGTCAACACTGCCAAAAGTGATTTAAAATTTAATGCATCCCCATCAAAATACCAATATCATATTTCACAGATCTAAAAAAATAATTCGATGCTTCATTTTGGTATTTTAATTGCATATGTTTTTGTATACCTATTGATTTATGGCAATCTATTTGTAAATCTTTTTTAGGTTAAAATCTGAACTTTATGTTTTTTCTAACTGATAAAAAGAAGGAGCCCCCAAACTTCACCAGTGTTTGCTAAAAACATGAGGAAATCTCTCTAAAGATTATTATCGGTCCTACTATGGAGAACCAAACATGGGCACCTATAAGTATATGGTGTATATTCCTTACTACTTTGTACTTTGTACTTTGTAGTAAGGAATCAGGTAATAAAACCACAATAGCCAATAGTGTGTGACCAACCTGATTTCAGATAAGAAGGCTGACTAATTTAGACTGAATGAACTGATTTTTGTCTGGTAGTGAAAAACATTTTTACCAGAGCAAAGATGACAGTATAATCACTTCATTTTCAATCTTGAAAATATGTCAAGGTATTTTTTGTTCATTTTCTAGTCAAACTGGTACATGAATCCATGACATACTAACACTTCTGTGAAATTTAAAAGAAACTTTCTGTTTTGTCTTTAATGATGAGAATTCCAGGAATGTCCCTAAGGAAAGATATATTTGGCAGGTGTGGCCTCTTGGTATTTCTCAGGTCATACCACCTACTCAAATGGCCAGTCTTGGGAGCCACTGGAATCTAACTAGGTATGTTTTCCTGAGTGTAACTCTGAAGTTAAAGGGGGAAAAGCCTTACAGTGGAAGGCTTCTCTCTTTTCGCTGGTGATGACAATCAGAAATTGTTTGTTGTCCTTGAAATTACAATACATGCCAACATATTTGGGAAAAAGTGGAGGTGAGGATGAGGTAATTTAAAATGCAATGCAGTAGTTATAACCCTACATTTTTTTCTTGGTCATGTACTTTCATGGAATTTTCTACAGTGTGATTTATCAGTGATGCTAATAAGAATATCTTATACTTCTGTCTTTATAATGTTCAAATCATATTCATGTTTATGTATTGCTTCACATTTAACTTGATACCTTATAAAGTGACTCCTGCCTAGTATCTTATTTAATTTCCACAAAATTCCTATCCACATATAGAAATTATTATAGATATTTCATTTTTATAGGTAAGGAAAAACAGCTTTGGACAGGGTAACTGTCTTGGTCATGACACCACATTCAGTAAGCAAACAAGACTAAATTTTATTCAACATTTCTGTTTTCCCATATAGTTTGGATCCCTCTAGACTAGTTATATAACTGGAGAGCTTTTAACCCCAATGCTCAGGTTGTACTCAATAAATAAGAATGTTAGGGGTGGAAGTCAGGCATTAGTATTTTTTTAAGATCTTCAGATGATTTTAATATTCAGGAGTTTGTAAATCATTAAACTAGTCTTTTTAATCATGGTTTAGCCTGAAAACTATCAATTCACTTTTCAAAGTTGTTTCTAAGGCACCATTCACATGTATTCTCATTGGCTTTTTACCATGAATTTTATTCACAGAAGCTGTGAATGGTATCCTTAAAAATATAAACATGAAGTTAAACATGATTAATAGGTTTCTATCGATGAATTCACATATGCTAGAAAGACGTGAAAAATAAATTGTCATTTATAGGCCCTAAGAGAACAAGGATTAATATTCACCTTCCTAATTTGGTCAGCATGGCTATTAAGTAAAAACAGACAAAAGACAAACATGCAATTCCTGAAAAAAGGTTCTAAGCCAAAATCCCTGTTTATTCCTTTTGGGAGCTGCTTTCAAAGTTAGCCTACTTATCTCATTCTCTTATTATCATCTCTACTCCTTTTCTGTTTTTTAAAAGGAAATTTTTGCTAATAAGATCAAAGGAAAATAAGCAACCTTTTCTATCAGTAGATATGAAAGGAGGTCATAGATATCTAATATACCACTCAGTACCTTTTTTTATAAATCAGAAGTCCAGTAATCCAGGTCTAATTTGGCAGGATTCTCTGTGCCCAGCAGACCAAGAGAATCCAATTCACAATACTCCAGGAAGTCTGTCTTCATTGGAACCAGAAACTAGTATGATAATGCCTTTGAGGTAGTCCAAGTGGAAAATTCAGTCAAATGTTCAGGTTGCCCATCAGGTACAGGTTTGTTATCAACAACTACCTTCAAAGCTTCTGGCTCTAGTCAAAGAGGTAAGTGTGTTTAAAAAAACAATAATAAAAATAAAAAAACCCTTCTTCTTAATGGCTCTGGGCAGGTAGACCCTCTGAAAGAGCCAGAATTTTGTGGCAACGAGGGTAGTATTCAGTGAGTACAACTAGAACAGTTTAGTGTCTCATAAAGCCAACCAGAGTGTAATCCCTTAGAGCAAGAATGCTATTGCTAATTTTTAATTGCTTCTTCAGAGAAACTGGTCACTGAAGTTCTAAAAAGTAAGGGCATAGCCATAAGAATGCCTAGGTGATTTATATTAATAAAAAATGTTTCCCTGACATATCAACTACTTTCAATGAGATTTGGGGTGAGTAATTTTCCTTTTTTCTTTTCTTTTCTTCTTTTTTTTCTCTTTAGTAAATCTGGGCAGGTCAATTTTATTCTTTTAAGTAAAAACAGTAACATTTCAACATTAAGAAAAACATATCTGTGTAAGGGACAGATATTGCCTAGCAAATTTGATATGTGAAAGCCTACTATACTAGAAAACTTACATAAAACTGTCCTCAGGTTACGTGTTAGGAGGACCTATAAAGGTATCTACTTTTTAGGATGGGTACAAGTAAACTCCCTTGGATGTGATCCAAGATAAATTGGTCATACTATATTCTGCTCCGGGTGACTAGAGATTATAGAATTAACACTGGGTTCAGAGCCAGAAAATATGTTCTCTTTTTGGCTCTGATTTTAACTGTGCAATTTAAATTCTCTGTGTCTCAATTTTCTCATTTATTTTTAAATGGATATGAGTATATTTTCTCAGCCACAGCACCATAGGTTGGTTAATGCAAGGATCAAATATGAAAGTTCTTTGCTCAAAAATGAAGTCTGAGGCATGATCTTTCATGTAATTCTTTTTAAAAGTGTACTTTCACCTTTGTTTAAGAATGTAGAAAGGGTCACCTGTTGCCTGTGCCATGCTTTTTAAACAGTGGTGTGCATACTTTAGGAGATACTTCGTGGTATGCTGTAATACTACAGTATAAACACAGCATCCTTTTACAGTGTCAACATTACATTAATATTTGGGCAAAAGTTTGATACTTTGATAAATAATAACAATGTCTTGTATTAACTATTAGCATAAAAATGTCTCCTAGATTTAAAGATAACACATAAGACTTTAAAATAATTTTGGTAAGTGGCAAGTAGCTTCAACAATATTTCCAGAACCCTATGGCATATATATTTATGTTCTTCTCTGCTATTAGGGATAATTAGGCAGAATAATTTGAGAAGCCCTGGTACTAAAATTAAACTCTTCTGATTTATATACGAAGCTTTTCATAATACTGGATGTAATTGTCTATTGATTTTCATTTCCAGTACACTCTATAACTCAATCTATGTTCTGACTGGTATATCTCCTCCTACTTGTTGAGGAATGATTTCTGGGATGTATTTAGTTTTTTGTGCAATATGTTCCAGAAGATACTAGCACACTTCTCTTGAATTAAACTTACTTTATCACTATTGTCAAATTATGCTCCCAGTTGACAGACAAGATGGACTACCTGTGGCTCAAAAGTTAAAAGCAGAACCAAGAGGCCATGCATGGCAAGGTAAAGGAGAAGTCAAGCTCTCTGTGTCCTTGGAAAGTGTTGCAAAACCTGTTTTTCTGCAACTAAGTCAGACAACAGTTACTGAAACAATGTGAAAAAGAAAAACAAAACTGCAGCTGAAAATTTTCCTACTGACCACCAACCGCCCACCTGGTATCAACCAAGGACCACCTGGAACCAGCCAATTAAGAAATGCTGATGATTTGAACTTAAAAGTCATTTATCAAGACTGTTCATTACATCCCTGACTCTCCTCCCCTGCCCTGCAGTTTTTGCCTTTATAATATCCTATTCCCCAGCCCTTCCTTGAAGCATGCTTTTGTTTTATACCAAGGGCCGCATCTCCCCAAACTGCAGTATGCTTTTAGAAAATAAAGTTCTCCTTTTGCCACCACAGATCTAATTGTCTTTTGTTAACATTAGCTACCTAAAAAAGGGAAATAGGCCCATTCACTGTGTGTGTGTGTGTTTGCGTGTGTCTGTAAGCACATGAAAATGAAAAGATGGAAATTACATTAATTGCTTACCCCCTCCACTTGTCCACTTCTGGCTCCATAGTACACATTTTAAAGTCTGAGCATTCTTCTCCTCATGGTGAAAGTTTTCTGTATCAGATGATTATAACATGAATTTACTTATACCATGGCTTATCTATGAGTATTCCCACCTTCTCTATATTAAAAAAAAAAAGAGTTGTAAGAATGCAGATGAGTGTCAGGAAATCATTCTAATAAGGTTAGTGTTCATCATGTTGTTACATATATCAGTGGTTCCTTTTTGTAGCTGAATAGTATTTCATTGTAGAGATAAACTTATTTATTCACCTGTTGATGGACATTTGAGTTGATTCCATTGTTGGGATTAATAAAGCTGTTATTAATAAAGCTGTAATGACTATTCATGAGAAAGTCTTTGTAAGGATATATGGTTTTACCACTCTTGGGTAAATAAAAGCAGAATTGATGGTCAAATTGTAAGTTTATACATAACTCTTAAAGAAAGAGCCTAACAATTTTCCAAAATTGGTTTTACTGTTTTGCATTTCTAACAATAATTGAGAGTTCTAGCTATTCTACACACTTCCCCAAACTTGGTATCAGTCTTTTTAATTCTAGTTATTTTGGTCAGTGTGCAGTGGTACCTTCTTGTGCTTTTAGCTTGCATTTCTCTGGCCATAAAATTGAGCCTTTTTATGTGCTTATTAATCATTTATATATGCTCTTTTGTGAAGTGACTATTACATGTTGTCTACTTTCAACTGACCTGTTTGCCTTCTTATTAACAAGTTGTAAGATACATATTTATATATTGAAAATATTATGTCTCTTTCTGTGATTTGTAGAATTAGCTCAGATCTACATTTATAGAGAGTCTGTAGTGATGTCACCTCTTTGACTCTTTATAGTTGCTATTTGTTTCTTCTCTGTTTTTTCTTAGCCAATCTGGATAGTAGTTTAGTAATTTTAACAATCTTTTTAAATTAACTAATTTTTGGTTTAATATATTTTCTCTATTGATTTTCTATTTTCAATTTCATTTATTTTTGCTTATATCCTACATGTTTCAATTCTTTTTGTACACTTTGGGCTTATTTTGTTCTACTTTTTCAGGTTTCTAAATTAGAAGCTTGGACCATTGGTTTAAGACCCATTTTCCTTCCTAATATAAGCATTTAGTGATACAGTTTTTTCAATCTAAGCACTGATATTGCTGTACATCTACTTTTGTAGTGTTTTTCACACAAATTACAATAAATCAGAATCTACCTCCAAATATTATACCACTTCATATAAAGTATAAAAACCTTTGAAAATGTGCTCCCATTTTCACCCTCTCACCTTTGAACTTTTGCTGTCAAGTATTCTATTTTTTATGTATGCTATAAACAAAAATTAACGCTCCTAATTTTGATCAGAGAGTTCACATATCTTTGGAGAAATTAAAAATAAGATTAAATATATATTCTTTTTTTTAACCTTCATTTTTACCATTCCCCTTGCTCTTCATTTACTTATTTAGATCTAAGTTTCTGTCTGGAGTATTATTTTTTCTGACTGAATAACTTCCTTTAATATTTCTCACTGAACAGAGTCATTGGTCATAAGTTCTCTTAAGGTGTATTTTTTTTTCTGAAACAAAAGTTTTTCCTTAATTTTTGATAGGTATTTTCATTGATTATAGAATTCTGGGCTGATATGTTTTTTTCTTTTGGAAATTTAATGTTCTCACTTCATTATCTTCTGAATATGTATTTTCTAATAAGAAGTTTACTCTACTTGTTTCAATTGTTCCTCTGTATATAATATTTCTTTTTCTTTCAACTGCCTTCATCTTATTCTTTTGCTTTTAGCACTTTTAATTTGTTGCATCTAGTATTTTTTTCTTTTTCTTTTGTTTATTGCTGTTTCTGAGTTTTTTGTTTCTATTGTCTAACTTATTACATTAAAGATTTCAATCATTACCTGTTCAAATATTACAAAAATATTTTAAAATATATTTTGCCCCTCTCTTTCTAGTATTCCAATAAGACATCTGTTAGCCTGCTTGATGTTATCTCATTGCTGAGGATTATCTGTATTTTTTTTTTCACTCTCTTTCCTCTTTTTGTCTTAGTTTGGGTTAATCTTATAGACCTATCTTGAAGTTTGCTAGTATTTTCTTCAGCTGTGTTAAGTATACTCACGGGATTTTAAAGACATTTTTCATTTCTTTTACCATATATCTGGGTTTTTTCCAGCATCACTATTTGATTATTTTTTTATACTTTCCATCTCATTTTCATTTGAGAACTTAACAAATGTAAAAATTTGATTAAATAACAATGTTTAAATGATTGGGAAAATTTAATTTGTTAAACTTCTACATTTTTTTGAGCTTTTTATTTTGAAATTATTGTAGATTCACAGGAAGTTGCTTAAATAGTAGAGTACCATGTACCTTTCACCTAGCCTCACCCAGTGCTTATAGCCTACTTAACTGTAGAATAATCTCAAAGCAAGTAAATTGATATTGGTGCAATCCTGATAATTAGACTACAGACTTTATTCAAATTTGTACCAGTTTTTCCATGCACCCTTATGTGTGTGTCTGTGTGTATTTCTTCCCAATTTATTGTGTGTATAGATTCTTATAACTAATATACAGTTATCATTTTCAAGTTTATCATTTTCAAGACATTTTATTTTTCCCATTTCAATAATGTTATAGAAATGGAATATGTAACCTTTTGAGATTGGCTTTCATTAGTTCCTTTCTGATTCATTCGAATTGTTACATAAGCATATATAACTAATTTATTTCTTTGTATTACTGAGTACTATTACACTGTATTGATGTATCACAGTTTGTCAAAACACTCACCTGTTGGAGAATATTTTTTTCTAGTTTTGGTTATTATCACTAAAGCTACTATGAACATTTATGTGTAGGCCTTTATGTGAATATAAGTTTCCATTTCTTTGGCATAAACGTACAAGAATGCAATTGTTGGGTCACATGATAAGTGCATATGGTTTCGTAAGAAACTGTCAAAGTATTTGCCAGAGTGGTTGCATTATAGTACATCCCTGCCAGTAATGTATGAAAGACCCAGTTTCTTTCCATCCTCCTCAGAATTTAATATTGTCATTATTTTTAAGTACAACCATTTTATTATATATATAGTGATATTCCATTGTAGTTTAAATTTTTATTTTCCTAATGGCTAATGATTTTGAGCATCTTTGTATGTGGTTTTTGCTCTTTATATTCTCTTTGGTGAAAACCTCTATGTCTTTTGCCTATTTTCTAATTGGATGGCTTGAAGTTTTTTACTATTGAATTTTAAGAGTACTTTATATATTCTAAATATGCAGCTTGCAATTTTTTTTTCCAGTTTGTCTTTCATATTCTTGACAGGCTCATTTGCAGAGGAAAAAACTTTAATGAAGTCTAATTTATCAATTTTATTCTTTTAGCGATTGTATTTTGGTACCATGTCTAAGAATTCTTTGCCTGATCTTAGGTCTCAAAGAGTTTTTCCTTCATTTTCTTCTAAAAGTTTTAAAATATTACATCTTATACTTAAATCTATGATTTGTTTTGAGTTAACTTTTTTCTAAGATGTGGGATTTATTTCAGGGTTTATTTATTTTGGCTCTGGAAGTCTCCTTGCTGCTACATCATTTGTTGAAATGTACACATTTTAGCTATAAGGATTTAATAATTAAAAGAATGTTAATTGCTTACAAAATTAACAAAAGGTACAAAATTAACAAAACTAACAAAATTAACAAAATTACTAAGGACTATCCTTTTTCATATGCAAAAGCCTTTTGGCAGTAAAAAATAGACCAACACTAATGTGGTGGTATTATGTTAATAGTTGTACCAATAGTACCATGATGGTACTATTAAGAGCACAAAATTTAATTTCTTGAGAAACACTGATAAAGAGGAACAGTTTAGATGAAAAGTAGAAGGTAAACACAACAAAGCAAATCTATTGCGCAATTTGCAGGATCATTATTTGATCTGTAAGGTTATTTTCCTTTATAGGAAATTATATGCTTTATTTTAACATGTAAACATGCTCACAAACAATGTTAAAAAAAATTACCACATTTCTCCTCTGCTCTTCCATATTCTTTTTACAAAAAGCAGTATCTAAACCTTAAATAACTAGGCCATTCTTCTTATATTCCTTCTGTATTAGCATCTTTTGTGTTTTAGGATGATCTTTCTTATCACTTAAGAAGCTATAAAATATGTAAATCATTGAAACAAATTTTGATTATTTTGTGATAAAATGGAACCTATAAAACTGACATTTTATCCAGTTGAAATGAATGAATATTAAGGTAAATAATGTAGAACACTACATTGGTTCTAAAGTTTTACTTTTTCATCCAAAGAAATTATATAGTACCTAACCAAAATGACAACATTCTTGAGTGGCAGTTCAGTTTCACAGTATAAAAGAAGCTTGAAAACTTAAAAAATACTGAAATATTATTTATATAAAGCAGAAGAAAATTGATTCAGATTTATTTGCATAGTTATATTTGATTTTTAAATAAATACTACTAGAAATTGAGCCACAATAATAGATAGACCATATAATTAGATATCTAAAAATTAGAGCATAGAAAGAGTATATAGTATTTTAGTTAAGGTAGAATTAAGCTGTATCATGTTAACAATAGTACAGTTGCAAGAAAATAATGTTTTTTGAGTTTTGCTGAAAACAGCATGTCTAACAGAGTGGGTAGTAATTACTTATTCTGAATAAATAATTTTCTAGATTCCTGACAAGCTGTATTCAATGGTCAAAATTGCAGTTTATTATTATAATCTAGATTTAGAAAATCCCCTAAATTGTAAAATGATAGTTTGTGTGCTGTGTTTATAGAAATGCTATAAAATATTTAAAACTATATGTGTATATTTCAGGATTGATGTATAGGCTATTTACAAAATGTGCTTAAAGCTGCTTCTGAAATTTTCATATTAATTGGAAGAGTGAGGTGGTAAGTATAAATGAATGCCTTTAAAAAATCTTTTTTCCTGACAAACTTCTAGCCCGAATACCACAAATAATTTAGCATGTTATTTTCTTTGTTCCTTTCTTATAGAAAGCATAGAGGAAACATAAAATTAATTTACTTACCATAACCACCATACTTGTAACCAAATGGGTTATAGAGCAAAAAATCCAAGAAGACATGGTTCAGAGAATTACAAAGTTAGGAAAAGGAGAAAATCAAGGGAGCATTGCTATAGCAACATGCCTGTAGCCTGCCTCAACAGCTATCATCCTCATATATGTCTTCTCTTCATATGTAAAGGGAAATGTCATTCTTCTCCCTTTCACCTCGTAGTTTATGTTTACATCTTACTTTTCCTGAAGAAAAAAGGAGAACTGAACTTGAATGTTCCCTAAAAAGTATGTCCACACTTCTCAAGTTCAGATTGATAAGAATTTCGTTTTCATTTCCAGTTACCTTCTTGACTAGAATGAAGTGAGTGCTGATAAAATGACTCCCTTCTACCCTGCTGATGATTGATGCAGGTGAGAGCAATTGATGTTACTGATGATGATTGACATTTCTCTCTGATGTATTTTAAAGATACCCAACACCACCTCTTTTTATGTAGAGAAGAAATATTGGAACCCAGAGCCCCACCTAGTTTAATATCTGTTCTGCAGTATTTTCAATCAACCCTCTTCAGCTAGTAGGAAAAGACAGAAAAACAATTTGCCTGAGAGTTATTCTACTACTGTGTCTTATCAACCTATGTATATAATATTGAAGATTTCATACAATAGGTTATGATAATTGAGAGCAAACTAGCAGCAGGAATTGTCATTGGTTTTTAAATAGAAGTTCTCTAACTGAAACTTTTGGATACTGGTTGTATCTTCCTTTCCTTTCTATTGCTCTTTTATTGAGTTACAAAGAAACAGAAAATAAGGAGGCCCAACAGTATGCTTTTAGTGTAGTAAAACCAACTCTAACTAGTTTCATTCTAAGTTACTGTAGAATACAATTTTAATAGAATTTACAAGGAATAAAATATTGACAAGGACTCTGAGGTAGATTGCATTATTATTCCCAGTTGTTGACTCACATACTGGGAGAGAGAGAATGAATATGTCATTGCCCATTGTCATGTGATTTGCAAAGTTCCACCCTGAGAGGGGATCTTACTCTGCTTTATGCCCTATTTACAGCATGAGTTGGCCATGTGAATAGGTCTGACCACTGTAATAAGAGTGAAAGTGATGTGTAACCCCGCTGTCTGGAAGCTTAAAGAGACTGCATAGTCCAATATTGCTTTTCTTCTACTGACAAAAACAATAAAGGGCTCTTCTTTAAGCCTGAGTCCTGAAATTAAGACAATATGAAATAAAGCTACAGTTGAACTGTGAAGGACAAATAACATCTGCAAGAAGTAAACCTTTGTTGTTGTAAGGTTGTTGCCACTAAGATATCAGGGTTGTTTATTATTGTAAAATAATGTAGCAAAAATTAATAGCAAAGTTAAAAAATTAAAGCAAAGTTAATATAAACTCAAAAAGAACTAAAATAGTAGTATGAATAATAGTGCCTCTTATACACATTCTAACTCTAGGATAATATTTTTTCCCTTTTTTCTCCATTCCTTTCATTTTTTCCTTCATTCATGCTTATGTGTGTTTGTACATACTTACATACGTAAAACTTTGATCATCCATAATAAAATCATATGTTTTTAATAATTTTAGAACTGATAATTAAAAAAAAACCTGAGCATTTTTAAGCTGAAGTAGAAACTTAGAAAAAGCACTGCAAAGTTAACCTTGAAAAATAAAAACAACAAATGTAGATGGAGTTGATTAGACTATTGGAATTGCTATGGCAAGCAAAAGAAAGTTTTAATTTCTTTAGTTTACTGAGTGTTCAATTTCATTTTTTTCTCTCTCTTTTGTTTGGTAAAATGAGGGTAACTCTATCATTATATTTCATTTTCATCACTGTTATACACATGGTAGTAAGAATAGTAATGCAACTAATCAAAGTAGAACAATTTTAGTCTATCTCTTTACAATGCACGGAAAATAATTATCCCTGAAATTGATTACATACTATCTTCTCTATTACATATGATGTTGCAGTGATACACCATCTTAGTCAAGGAAAGGGAAGGCACTCATCTGCTTATCTAATCCCATTTTTTTTTTGTCAGTTCTTTCTATTACTCAGGATGTGTGCTTTTCCTGGACATGATGAGAGGACAGGATTGGCAGCTGTCATATTTATTGTTGTGGTTGTTCTCATCTAAACTAAGCCCACATATGCAAAGATGATTAAATCACAAATGTTTATCCTTCTTCAAAAAAATATAAAAAGCTTCTGCACAGCAAATGAAGTAATCAACAGAGTAAATAGATAACCTACAGAAGGTGAGAAAATATTTGCAAACTGTACATCTGACAACAGGCTAATATCCAGAATCTACAAATAACTCAAACAAATCAGTAAGAAAAAAAAATTCAAAAAGTGGGCAAAAGACATGAATAGAAGTTTTTCAAAAGAAAACAGACAAATGGCCAAGAAACATATGAATAATGCTCAACATTACTAATCATCAGGTAAATGCAAATTAAAACCCTAATGAGATACCACCTTACCTTAGTCAGAATGGCCATTATTAAAAAGTCCAAAAACAATAGATGCTGACGTTGATGTAGAGAGAAAGGAATATTTGTACACTGTTGTGAGTATGCAAATTGGTTTAACCCTTATGGAACACAGTATGGAGATTCCTCAAAGAAATAAATGTAGACCTACAATTTGATCCAGCAATCCCACTGCTAGGTATCTACCCAGAAGAAAAGAAGTAATTTTATAAAAAGAAACCTACACTCAAATGTTTATCACAGCACAATTCACAATTGCAAAGAATAAACCTAAGTGCCCATCAGTTCATAAGTGGACAAAGCAAATGTGGTTTATATACATATATACCATTAAGTACTCCTCAGTCACAAGAAAGAATGAAATAATGTCTTTTGCAGCAACTTGAGTGGAACTGGAGAACATTATCCTAAGTGAAGTATCTCAGGAATGGAAAATCAACCACCACGTGTTCTCAGTAATAAGTGGGAGCTAAACGATGGATACATATGGGCGCAAAGAGATGTAAAGGACATTGGAAACCAAGAAGAGGAGCGGATGGGAGGGGGTGAGGAATAAAACCTCACCTATTGGGTACAATGGGCACTATTCTAGTGATGAGCACACTAAAAGCCCTGACTTAAGCATTATATAAGCTATCTAGGTAACAAAAACATTTGTAACCCTTTAATATCTTGAAATTTAATATATATATATATATCTTTCCTGCTGGAATAATAGAAACCATAATTTTAAAATTCTTCTCCTGACATTAATCTAGATGCTCTATTTTATTGTTTTCACTTATGTTTATTCAAAGGGGCATGTAATTTTCGAAATTAAGTTAATAAATAATAATCTCTAATCTCATATTTGTTCTAATGAAACAAAGGAAAAATAAAGTGTTTACAAAGAGTTTGTGTATCCTTTCTCTATGCTGTCTTACTAAGCTTCCCCTAGCACTCAAAAGAGAGTAGTTTTAAGTGCTTAGTATGAATTTGTAACAGGAATCTCCTTTTTTCCCACCCCCTTCCTCTCTATCCTCCTTCTTTCTCTCTCTCTCTCTCTCTCTCTCTCTCTCTCTCTCTCTCTCTCTCTCTCTCTCTCTCTCTCTCACACACACACACACACACACACACACACACACACACACACACACGCATGCACATAACCGGTATCTCAGGTTTCCTTGCTGCTGTGGACTCTTACCAAGAAAGAATAAAGCATCTTCTCTCTCCATGCCCACCCCATTCCCTAAAATCAGAAATCCTCATTATATTTTAAACAGTCTGATTTCCCACAAGTAATGCATTCAAGAGGGAAATGAACAAATTTTTTAAGGCAGCATTATCCCAGAGAGAGAAGCAATGAAAGTGAGCTTTCAGTGGGAGCACAAGATGTGGCTAGTCTAAGAGTGTGAAGTGACCTGAGATTTATAAAAGGGGTTTTGGCATTTTGGCTTGCTATGGAAACTTGCGTCCATACGGCATACATTGCCCAATCTTGGGAGTGGGCTTGAGATTGCTGTGTGCTGTTAGATGGTCAGCACAGAGAACTGGAGTTTGCTTAACTTCAGAGAGAACTAGTTCCAGAGAGGCAGTCAACATCATCGCTCAGTTACCGCGGTGAGAAGCTAAAGGAGCAATGGTAAGGAGAAAATCCTGATGGACTGTTTTTCAGGCGTCATATAAACTAAGGGTTTTTTAATGTTTCATGGGAGAGTTCTAATACTGACTGAATTGAATTTATCGTCAGTAAGTTACGGAGAGGCTGGAGTATATTTGATTTAGCATGATGAATCAAAATTAAATTTCTTAGACTTTAATATTATGGGGTAAAATTAATACAAATTATATATGGGACAAGGTGGGGGACTATTAAAAAATTCATGCAACATATATGTATGAGTAAGACTAATTAAAATACTTAGAATTGGTGGTAGTTAATTTTGCAACAATGGCTATTACTATGCTGGAGAATTAATGGATAGTGGGAACTCTCATAAAGCTCTGTGGATTTGGGGAATACCAGTGGACTGAGATGAGATATAGTGTGAAAGGCACTTATAAAATATTATAAAAACTGAGAGCAGATATATAGTGATTAGCAGAATGGTCAATAAGGGAAGAGAAATTAGCCTTTTCTAATGAATTTCTTTGTTATGCCCAAGAGACTACTGAGAAATGAGGGGCTTTGAAGAGGATATTTAAGTCCCCATCTTAGGCTTTGAATTTCAAAAATGACTTAACCATCTCCATATGAGAGAACTCATACTCACCAATGACTCCAGTGTCCTAGAGGAGTGTATTTTCCAAATTGTCTTTTGGGTTCTTTAGTGAATTGTGAAATCAATCTCAGGAATCACAACAAGCATTTTTTTAAATATCAAATGAACAGAATGGAAATATTTGATTGCATCATAGTAGAAGGCTGTGTTATTACATTAATATTTTTATTATATATATTCTATGCCTATAAATACATATAAATTTGTATAATGGATCACAATGAAAACTATATTTCTGACTGAAATTTAGATCAAATCAGTTAGAGATCTCTGTCTTATTCTGTGGAAACTTCCATGTTGCTCTGAGCTTGAATGTCATTTAGACAGGAGCTGAAATTTTATGACAAGAAGTAGGAAGGCTTCCCTGCCACTGAAATAATGATAAATCACACAAACTAGTTTTTTGGAGGGAATAAAACTTTGGGTTGGTTGAGAAGACCATTTGGAAAATATTATTCACTGCCAGAGGAATGGAAGGTATCTGAGGCCACGAAAGACTAACAATGATGAAATGGGATGAAAGTCTTGAGTTAGAGACTGTTTGAGTCTCAAAAAATATTCAGTGCTGTGGCTGAATGTCTGAGTAGTTTAGAATAAGCTTCTGTTCAGGTCAGCTTTTTAAATACTAACCAGAGGGCTGGTTAGATGGTTTCTACATTGCCTCTGAGGGTGGAGACTGTGGAGACTTGGCCGTGGCCAGAGGAGCCGTAGACCCAGGGAGTTTGGCTCAGGCCCAGCATGAGCAGGCACAGGGAGGGCTGCTCTGAGTTCACTCTCCACTGTGAACTCAGCGTGGTGGAAACTGAACCCCTCCCTTCAACTGTTTTCAACTTTAAAAACTCATTAGAGAAGAAAATGAGGGGGAAGTGGTTGTTCACTCCAGGAGAGAGGGAGTCAGGCATGAAAGGGATGATTTTAGTGACCCAGTTTCATACTCTGCCAGCTAGGACAGATGGAGACCTAATATGCCAACTGAAGACTTGATTGTTGCTTTGTAGTCATCCATTAATCTATGTGCGTGTGCTCTTCCACAAGACTTTTAATATCCCAACACTTTGGTATCTGGGCAACCCCTTCATCCACCATTTTGGGGTGGCCTGGGCTGTCATACAGAACTGAAGACTCCTAAGAGAAGTCTGAACCTGAGGCAAGCCTATAAAGGGTATTGCTCAACTACTGACAAGAGAATTTCAGAGATAGTGGTCTAAGATTTCAATAAAGCATAAAGGGCATTTACTTTGCTTTGCTAGATGGGAAGTTAAACATTTTGTGCAGACTTCCCTTACAGTTGTGAATGCTAAATCCTTTAAAATAGTAGTGAAAGCTTCTAGGGCTAAGCCTGTAATGAGTGGAGGGGCATTTATGAGCCAACTCTCAGTCTGAAGCCTAAAGGCCCACTGGACAGATAGTAGTTATCAGAATTCCAAACTAATATCAATGTGACCAAAAAAGCAATAGTCAAGATGGCAATAATCATGTAGTATGGACTGAGCACTTTCCCTGCTTTTCTGTCATGACAGAATTGCAGAAGTTGTGTATGATCCTATGGATCTATTGTGGTGAGGAGACCTCAAAACTAGAGACACTGAATTTCTTACCAGCCAGGTGGGTGGAAGTACAAATCAGACTCAATTTGATTCAAAAAAATGAACAAAAGCTTGTATGCACTATTGTTGTGGTGTGATACACATACACACACACACACGAATACATGTAACATATAAGTTTAAAATAAATTAATTTTTCTAATGCATTTAGCTCTCATTTAAAATTTACTCATACAAGTTAGGTTTAGTGTATAGTTTATGTATATAGGCTCTGGGGTCAGACAGCTACCACTTGAATCACCTTATAACTATGTGATCTTAGACAATTTTCTTGTCCCACTGAGTTTTAGTCTCTCACCCATAAAATGGGGATAACATTGCCAATCTGATTAAGTTGTTTATTACTAAATTCTTACAAAGTTCTCTGAAATATAACACGAATTTAATATTAGATCTTTTAAATGTTTTTCCTTATTTTTATTTACATAAAATTTTATTTCCTTTTCCTATTTCTTCTCTTAATAAGTTGCATTTGACATTTTATTTTTTGTATTTTTATTTGCTTTTATATATGTGATTTTTCTCTCCAAACTGTACTTAGCTTCTACCACTTCATAAATTAGTTTTCACTCTGTGCACCTGTAGACCTGTTTCTCCTGCTGCACCCCTTCCCCAAATTCTATGACCCAAATCTGACCCAAAGTTTATTTAGTATTTTCTTCTCTTATGCTCCTCATTTTGTATTTCTTTTGTGGCATTAAATGTTTTGGACACAATCTTACTTCTAGCATTATTTTTGTCTGAGACTGAAAATCAAGTTCCACTTTGTACCCATCTACCACTGCATTCCCCATCTCAATTCTGTACACCGGATCCAGGCTGCTCCTTAATCTGTGTATTCTGTTATCAAATATTTATTGCCAGTTTTCTCTGTGCCAGACACTGTGACAATCACTAAGGACTGTTACACATAGAGGAATCCCTGACTTCCATTGACACAGCTGCAAATCTTATATTTGCATGTTATGGTTCCATTAGCCAATAAAGTTCCCCAAACCAGTGTTTTAGTCCTTTCACACTTCTATAACAAAATACTGTAGACTAAGTAGCTTATAAACAGTAGAAATTTATTTCTCATAGTTCTGGAGGCTGAGAATCCCAAGATTAAGGCATCGGTAGATTCAGTGTCTGGTGAAGGTCTGTTTCCCGGTTCACATGTGGTACATTCTGTGTCTTCACGTGGTGGAAGGGGCAAAACACATCTCTAGGGCCTCTTTTATAAGGACAATAATCCCATTCATGAGGCTGTACCTTCAAGACCTAATCACCTCCCAATGGCCCCATTGGTGATTAGATTTCAACATATGAATTTGGGGGTTGAGGGGAGACATAAACATTCAGACCGTAGCAACCACTGTAAGTTGTTTTTTCACTTGTAACCCTAAATGTTCTGAACAATATGGGACAATTTCTTCTTATATTAAATCCTCATGTGCACAAGAGTCTAGTTCTATTCTACTCTATTGATCTATCAATGCTTACCGGTACTTGAACTATATTGTTTTGTTACTGTAGCTTTATAATATGTCTTAATATGTTACTGGAAGAGTCTTTACATATCATACATTTAAATATTTTTGGATATTTTATGTTGATTTTTTCCAAATAAAATTTAAATTAACTTTAAGTTTTAAAAAAGCATATTAAACAAATAACAACTGCGATATATATCTTTTTTTAGAATATTAGAATATATTAACTTTGTTAATTTTGAAAGATTAAATCTTAATGATATTGAATTTGACAATACAAGAGAAAGATTTTTTCCACTTATTCAAATCATTATTTATAATATGGAGGTGAATTTTAATGTTTCTTCCATATAGTTATATATATTCCTAGATTAATATACTCTTAAATATGAATATTATTTTCTATACTTGTACATAAAATCTTTCTTTTTGTTATACTTTCTAAATGGTTATCATTTCTCCAAATGAAGGATTTTGATCTTTGTATTATGCTATCTTAAATAATCTCATTTCAATTTTTTGTTTCCAAGTATTCAAACTATCACTGTATATAATAAAAAGTTTCTCTCTCACATCATTTTCTTGTTTAAATATACTGACCATGCCTTTCAAACAATTTAAAACAATAGTGGTAAAATTGTCTTACTCCTGACTTTAATAGGAATGCTTGTAAAGTTACACTATTAAGCATAATATATGTGCTTCAAAAAAGTTACATATAGATGTTTGATTTTTTAAATGTCTTTTGTATTTTATGAAGAAGATCTTTATTTGACCTCATTATATGTGATTTTTAATTGATATTGAACATTTTTACTTTTTATATTTCTATAATAAACCATTCTTAGTTTTGCTATATTTTTCTTTTAAGGCTTTTTAAATCTTTATTTATAATCTTTTCATTGAAGGTGATAAGGAAGAATGGCCTACAGTTGTATGCTGGATTCCTATAAAATGATTTGGAAATATTTTTCGTTCTCTATCTGTAGAATAATTTAATTGCAGAAAATTAACTGTTTCTTTAAGTAAATACACTTCACAAAAATACTAATAAGATTGTTTTCTCCATTTTTTTAAGAAAAATCATTATTCTGTATTACACATATAAAGAGTCCCCAACAATTTTCCAATGTATAACTAAAATATGAACCTATGTAAGATTAACAAACTATTTGGTTAAGATTTAATTTGTTTAAAACACTAATTTCTGATCTCCAAGCAATTGATATAGTCATATAATTTGTACACAGAAAAACTTTTTCTCCTATTTAAATAATTTTCTCACTAAAATTGCTAAATTCTCTACAGTTTTATTCAAAAATTTCTCAAAAATTTGGATACTAATTGCACAAACACTAATCAGAAAAGAAGTCCAAGTTGAAAGCATAGTAGAGGACAAGACATAAGGCTAGGCTAGGGTCATAGTGTTGCTCTCAGCACCAGCTATATCCATGCCTGATTCTGACATTTCTACTAATTGTATTTGTATTGCAACTTGAATATTTTCCTGATCATCATTTTCATAAAAGTATTTCACAGAACTTGGGGGATATAAAATATATAAAAAATATAAATTGTTCTTATATTTCCACTCACTAAAACCTTTATATTGAGAAAAAAGTATATTCTCTGAAATTTGAGTATTAAAAACTAAGAGGCTTTCTATTAGGAAAATATTTCTGTAGTGAAAACAGAAAGATTTTCTATTCTTGGGTAGACCTACATATAATTTTCAAGTCTTTCAAAAGTTCATATTGCAAAACAAATTTTAGAACATTTATTTCTCGATCGAATTTTACCTTTCCTAAAGAATTCTCGTGTCTACTGTTCTACACAATATCACAGATGAATTTTAGTGTTTATTACTAAGATAATCTTGATTAAAACATTTTTTAACTTTTTTGTGTATTGACAAATATAACATGTATTAATTATCAGAGTTTCTAAAAACTGAAAAAAGTTAAAACAATATTTAAATTTTATAAGGAATATGTAAATGTTAGTAGTAAAAGGCCACTGACAGCAATAGAATCTACATTTAAGGTGGTTTTAGTCAAAATTAACAGAAGCCAAGAACACAGTGGAATTTATCGAGAGAATGTTGACAACTAATGGGATCAAAGAACTTAGGAAGAGTTGACATAAGGACAGCTTCAGAAACCTTGCCAGCAGAGACATTGGGCCTTCCTTTTGGAGCTAGAACATTACCAAGGCCTATCTCAAAATAATTCTCTGTCCCTTTATCTCTCAATCCAAAATTCTAAGTTTCTCAGTGGAAAATCTGGACTAGAAGTAACAGTTTTCCACTATTGTTTCAATATGTGATGGCCACTGTGGAGATGGTCATCTGAAACAAGTTTGGCTACCACAGGCCTATTCTTGTATGTCAATCACAAAAATTAAAGGGAACTTTCAGCTGTATCCATGTTCTTCTAAAGCTATCATGTGATAATTCTAATCTTTCTAGAATTGTTTCATATATCCTCTCTTCCCAATAATAGGCAAAACAATTTTTAAGATTTGTATTCAATTGTTAATTATTTAATTCTATCCTGGCTATGAGTCTTTCAAGACAAATAGCCTACTTGGAAATTCTTTATATCTTAACAAGATGAATTAGAGGAATGGAAAATTGGCCACTGTAACTTTTTTCATAAGAAAGTGCCTAAAAATAGTAGAATTAATAACTATAAGTAAAACAATTAATTTTATGTCTGCATCTAATAATGTTTGAAATGTTATTTTTTTTAAGCTATGTACAAAGTTTTAGTTTGTGGGATAGCATCCTGAAACTACATCATCACTATCAACCAAAACCTTTATTTCTAGAATTTATAGAGTACACAATTGTTTACATTAATCAATTACTTTATATTAATGAGGAAGGAAAGCTTAATGATTTGGTAATGGTAACATATATATATATCATTCAATAGTTCACCAAAATGCATTCTCAGTGTACCTCTGTTATAGATAAAAATCCTATAAATAGTGGTTGTAGCAAAGGAACATGGTGACTTATTTGGTTCCTGGAAAAATTATCATCTTTCACTGAGAAGAGTCTTCCCTTGACTCAGGAGCAGCTTCAGATATACATATATGGAGCAGTGAGGAAAGAAAAAAGCGTCCAGGTTATATTATCTGTTCATTAATTCTGGTGATTAGTTGACATGTTTGAGGTAGATGCTAAATTTACTTCAGATATTTTTAGATTACAACAGACCTTTGGAATCTACATTTAACTTTGGACACTTTGACTCCTGATGAGCAGACTCAAGAGACATGATATTTAAAAAGTTTTATAGGGGATGATACCTACAACTATAAAACGACATTAAAAATTTACATAAGATAATGTATATAAAGCTCTTAACATGAATTTCAATTACCTTGGCTGTGAAAGATTTAGCTATTTTGTAGAGTAAGTGAATCCTACCATTTACATCTTAATTAGTACTATTATTAAATTTGTATTTTAAAAAATCTTTTGATAACCTCTGAGAACATCTTATTATTCGTAGTAATTTATTTCCTAAATGGCAACTATATAAAAGATTCATTTTCAGCCATTTATTTCCAATGGGTTATGTCCGATGAAGCGTACAGTCTTAATTTCCAAATTGAAAAGGGGAGTAGTGTGTGAAGCAGCACAGAGACTTCTGCAGCTTGGTCCAAGAGTTATACAGGGAGCAGCGTGTATCATGGAAACTCACATACAGTTCTTTACAATGTATTGTTTCCTATAGTTTTCTGAGATTTACAATCAGTTTCTCTTGTCTAGAGGAATATCCCATGGACTAATCCCTTGATTAATAGAATTCTATTGTCTCTTCTTCAGAAAATGACTAATTTATAAAATTAAATCCTACATTTATTAAGGTCTGTTTATTACTGAATTTTCCTCTATTTCTTTCTCATTCACAGTGATTTATCTTTAATTTGAATTTTCTTAGTACTATAAATTAATCTATTTAATGATCATTTATCGTACATCTATTGTACTAGTTGGGATATTTTTAAATTGAATTGAAAGAAGTTTAAACTAAATTAAGCAGAAATGTCTTACGACATATGAATAATGCTTAACCAATTATTATTGCCAGAAGTATGTGGTACTACCACTATGCATCCAGACGGGGCTGTTTTCAATACTTAAAGAGATGGTAAAGGGAGAGGTTGAAAACTTAGATACAAGAGAAAGGAGAAAACTACTAACTAGGTATGGAATGTAATTTCCATAAGGATAAAACTTTATTTCTTATTTATTTTTATTTTTTGTTTACTGCTATGTATTCAGTTCTTGGACGAGTACCTGGCTCAAAATTGACACTCTACAAATATTTGTTGAATGACTGAATGAATGGACAATGCTATTCCCTAACATGGTCCACTACACTTGTAAGGTACTCTGTTATTTTCTAGGGATGCAATAATTGCTTGTGACTCAGTTTTGTATAATACTAAATACTATAAGCTGAATGACTCCATAATTCCTCTGTATATGCTGGTTTTCTTAACTCCACTGGAAGCTCTTTGAAAACAAAGATAACAGTGTCTATTTTGGGGGAGTCTCAAGATAGCAAGTTAAAGTTAAGTCCCAAGTTAAGTCCCAAGATAGCCTAGTTAAATCATATTTGAATAAAGAGGGACTGAAGATGAGAGTTTACAAACCAAATAGAGGGTTAATTTGGTGGAATGAGCTCCAGTCTTGGTAGAGCTATATTTTTGTAGAGTCTGATATTTTCAGTTCCAATAGTTAAATTAGCTACTTTAGTAAATCTGTTAATTTTACTTTGAGAGTTATTTCTTCTCTAAGCTCTGAAGATATGAGAGGGAATGATTATATTATAGTTCAAAAATTACAGAGCATTTAAATATAACTTCCATTTAACAGGTGATTTATTTACTTATGATTAAATTATTTAGGTGATTACAACATGTAATTTAAAGAAGTGAGAATTCAGACTTTTTTATCCACATCTATGTTCTTTGAGAATGATGAATTGTATACTGTTAGACATGTGCTCCTTTTCCTATACTTTCTCTTTCACCTAACCACAAGTAAATGAATATTCAATTAAAATCTGATTTCTATTTATGATGTAGCCATGAATTAATTACACACATGTAGATTCAGTTTTGAATGAATTTCTTCGTTCAACATTTCTGTGCTTTCATAATGGTTTGTATTAATGCTTTAATATTCTACTTTAAAAAATATTTTACAGTAGTGAAATAAGACATTTAGTATTGCTAATTCATGGTCATATTATACAGTATGAAGTATAATTTTAAATACTTATTTTTATTTGAACGATGGACTGATTTGATTAAAAACATTTACCTGATATTATAAATATTTTATCCTTGAAAAAATTGAACAGCAGGTTTAAAAATGGAAATCAGAATTTTTGGAAGGAAGGCCTTTGGCAAAGCAACTATTTTACACAAACAACCAAGTGTGTGGGAGGGGACCACACGAAGCCTGCATCCCCTTTTGAACTCTTAGTAGCATCCTCCAGGGAAAGTCACTGAGTGAATTCTGTTTGAAAGGCAGCAGTAGGGTGCATAGTAACACTGCTCCTCAAAGGAAGCATCACCTTATCTGACCCAGTCTTGGAGTTAATCAGGCGCCTGCTTCAGCCAGTTGATGATAAAGTCTCCAATCATTTCCATTTTTTAGCATTCAGGAGCCATTCAAGGACATCTTGTGATTGTTTAAAAGACCTTCACAGGATACATCGTGTTAAAAACTTAAGATGAACGTGGTCTTTTGTTGAACATTAGCCTCTGACAATATATAACTCTAAGGACTTCTACAGTTTTAAGATGTATTAGTTCTTGAGACATATGTTAAGTATTCTAATGATGACATCTAACAACATGCTCTTAGCTATCTGAGTCATTTGATAGAGTAAAAGTTGTAATCTTTTGCCTTGCAATAAGTATTTAAAGGATTGCCACTGTCACTTAACCTTTTCTGAGGCATGAAATTAATGTGTGTGTTTTTTTCTTGTAGCTCCTTCATTTAAAAAAGTTTAAAGAAGAAAGCCATTATGCAACTTGAAATCTAGGCAGTGATTACTTTGCTCAGTTTATAAGAAATGATCCTCTTGGCAAAGTGTTCCAAATGCAAAGAGCTATGAAGAACACTGGGTTGGTTTTGATTATACAGCATGTTCAGTTATGATTCTATCCATCTCTTCACTGAAAGATCGGTGGTTAAGGATATGCTGTTAGCTGCCAAAATCAACACTTATATTTTCCTTTTCATTCTGTGAGAAGAACTTCAAATGTTATTATTCATAAAGGCCTTTACTGCAGCCTGTTGGTCTGAACTAAGAACACACATAGTCCATGTCTTATTAAGAATTCCAACCCAGAAAGGTCAACTGTGAGGTTTATCACAATGTTTATGGAGGCACTGATTATTTACTTACCACTGCAGAGTATCTGAGATTTTTTAAAATTCATAAATTAGAATGTATTATTGTTATAGTAATTAGAAGTTAGCATCATTTTATTTTATATATTAGAGCACATTTTCTCATAGTTTTTGACTCATACTTCTGCATATAAAAGTAAACCAATGTTCTTACAAAATTACAATTCAGTATAAGTTGACAAATGGTAGTATCATTTCCACCATTGTTTTCACTTTTGTTTCAAAATATTTGTCTGTATCATTTTGAAAACAGCTTTCTAGCCAACCAATCAATCAATAAAATTTTACAGAGAAGGGAAGTAAAGTAAAATTTCTGATTGATATGTTAATCATGAAGTTCCTAAAATGTTTTATCTAGATTTATAGAACAAGGAATATAGAAAGAAATTGATAATATAAGTCACAGTACCCTTTAGAAATACTTGCTTTTGAATTTTGTGAGACTAAACTACTGTTTCTTTCTCTAATTTCTTTTTATTCAGTAATAAATGAATTTAAATAGGATAGAGATACAAGGCAAAAACATACTTTTATAGTATACAAATTTTGCCAACCTGAAAAGTCTAAGGTACACAAGACTTCCCTCACTTGTGACACCAACTGCATGTTCAAGAGTTTTGCAAAACCATCCTCATTTTTGATAATTGGAAAGTCTCACAGAATTCATGGCCACATTTATTATAGAGAAGGGATATAGAAAACTAGCTGAACGAAGATAGGGATAAGGTAGAGTCTGGGAGGGATCCAACTACAAGCTTCTGGCTGTCCTCTCTCCTTGGAGTCATGAATGGTATTATCTCCTCCTGGCTACCATGTGTCACAAGACATACAGAGTATTGTCAGCCAAGGAGGATCACTCAAATCTAGTCAACTTAGAAATAACAAAAATAGTAAGAGACTAATGGAAAATAAAGACTGTGATATCAACATCATTAATACATAAAATTCTGTCTTTATATTTTATGGAATCCTTTAAATAAATAAGAGAAATGTGCAACGTTATGTTATATTTTTGGTGAAAAGAATAGCTCACATTTAGAAGGAACTAGAAGATTTAGGAGACCTGAGCTCTAGTTCCAGTTTTATAAGAATATCTATGTAATTGGGGTTAGGCTACTCTGAATCTCAATGACATCAGGAAGAAAATTAAAAGATTGAATGTAATCTTTTGGGGTCATAGTGAGATCATCTTAAAATCCAATGACGCTTTGCACCCTCTCTCCTCGAAAATGCACAAATGCTCTTATATTCACAATTTCCATATACTGTCAATAAGTTCAAGGTATTTAACCCTCATCCTCAAAACCAGTTTTAAGAAACTCTAGGCTTTGGTGACTTCCAAAGCATCTTTCATACTTAAACTTCAAGATTGTGTTTATATTAATCACATTTCTCAGAATTGCTGGGTGAGGTGGCTCACGCCTGTAATCCTAGCACTCTGGGAGGTTGAGGGGGGAGGATCACTCAAGGTCAGGAGTTTGAGATCAGCTTGAGCAAGAGTGAGACCCCCATCTCTACTAAAAATAGAAAGAAATTATCTGGACAACAAAAAAATATATATAGAAAAAATTAGCCGTGCATGGTGGCACATGCCTGTAGTCTCAGCTACTTGGGAGGCTGAGGCAGAAGGATTGCTTGAGCCCAGGAGTTTGAGGTTGCTATGAGCTAGGCTAACACCACAGCACTCTAGCCTGGGCAACAGAGCCAGACTCTGTCTCCAAAAAAAAAAAGAATCATATGTGAAATTTTTATTTTTAAATGAAATTGATACATATAGCATAAAAAGTGCAATTGTTTTACAAAATGTCTAACAAAAATAAGTTGTTCTCTTTTTCCTTCCATATTGTTCAGCTTTACTATTTGAAATGGCTATTTTCAACTCCTTTAGCTATTTCTCTGAAAGCCTGAGAACTATGGGTGGCTAGTTGGGGGTGGTGCCTGCCCACACTGGTGAGTGGGGATCTTTTTTACTCATCTACCAATTCAAAAACTAATCTCTCCAGAAACATCCTTACAGCAACACCCCAAAATAATGTTTTACCAGCTATTTGAGGATCCCTTAACCTAGTCAAAATGACACATAACATTAATCATCACTGGTGATATTGTATATATTCTGAGGGACAGTCAAAACATTCTACAATTGATTCATGTATAACATATTTTCTACACATATACTTTCTTCAATACTGTTGTTTTAATAATTTATGCCTTTGTGTTGGATCTTTGGTTTTCTATGTGCCTATATTTTATAGGCACATTTTATAGAGTTCATGACAAACTCTCTGACTAAAGCGTAAATGCCCCCTTTGTTACTGAACACATCACATATTCTATAGGATCTATTTTTGGGGGGTGGGGATGTTCCTCCCGTACTCCTGTGTCCTCTTGTTCTAATTTTGGTTAGGTAATATTTAGGCCTAATGTACTGCTATTGTCTTAAGACTTTCCTTCACCACCAGCTTTTGTTTCTTTCACATGTTGAGATTGATTTTATCGGTACTAAGTCCTCATTTCCTTCTTTGTTTAGTTGTGCATTTCTTTGAAGAAAGAAGCATTGGAGATACATTTTTGAGATACTGAACGTTTGAACATGTTTTATTATACCCTCATGCATCCTTGATATTTTGACTGTGTATGATATGATGGTTAATTTTATGTGTCAGCTTGGCTAGGCTATGGTGCCCAGTTATTTAGTCAAATATCAATCTAGATATTGCTGTCAAATATTTTTAGATGTTATTAACATTTAATTCAGTAAACTTTGAGTAAAGCAAATGATCCTCCATAATATGGGTGGGTTTTATTCAATCAGTTGAAGGTCTTATGAGCAAATACCGAAGTTCCCCAAAGAGGAAGGAATTCTTAAGATTGCAACATACAAAACTCACTTGAGTTTCCAGCCTGGTGCTCTGCAGAATTTAGACTCAAGACTGCAACATCAACACATACGTGAATTTCCAAAGTGCCTTATGGATTTCAGATTTGCCAACCACCACAAATTTGTGATCCAGTGAGCCAATTCCTTAAAATAAATCTCTGTCTCTCATTATACATGTGTGTGTGTGTATACATATGTGTGTGTGTTCTATATATATATGTGTGTGTGTGTGTGCTGTTTGTTCTATTTAACAGAAAAAGTTTGTAATTCAAATTTTAAAAGCATTTGCCCATTTTCTTTCTGAATCCACTGTAGCTATTGAGGAGTCCAATGCCATTCTTATTCCAGATACCTTGTATGTCACCTAGTTTTGCTTTTTGTAAACTTTCAGATCTTATTTTTTCCTATTCTAGATGCTCTGTAATTTTATGGTAAACTACTTCAATTCGGGGAATTTTTCATTGTACGTACTGGACTCCATCAATCTGAAAATCCATGTCCTTTAGTTCTAGGAAATGTCATTATATTATTTGGTGAAAACTTCTTTCTAATTTCTCTCTGAGCCTCCTAATACTGGAATACTGGATTTGTAGGTGAAGCTTCCTAGCTTACATGTTTTGTTCTTTGTCCAACTTACTGGGTGATTTCATCAGATAGAAAATAAATTCTATCTCTTCATTGAACTGATTTCTACAAAGAAATGATAGTTTTAGTTTGTAAGAGTACATTTCCCTACAAATTTTCCTTCTCTTAAGAAATAGTTTTTTAAGGTATGTATGCAGAATCTCCTATTTTTTGGTGGAATGTTAATTTTATTTGTATTTTAACTTTATTTCTACCCTTCATTGTTTTCATTTTCTCTAAGTTCCTTTATTTTCCTAAAATTTTGATCTCTGTCTTTAGCAGCTATCTGTCCATAGGTACAAATAAGGCACTAATAGTTTATTGAAAACTGTGTGCTTGCGTGTGTAAGAGAGAGAGAGAGACAGAGAGAGAGAAGGAAAGAGCAATGTATGTAACCTTAACATTTGTACTCCCATATTATGCTGAAAAAAAAAAAAAGAAAGTTCATATTTTCAGAATACAACTTAACTGAGTAGTAAGCTTTAATGTAAAATGGCTGGGCAGAGACTCATCCCTTTATTTTGGAATAACTGTAGGCCAGTATTTGAAGGCATTTTCTCTTGTGCCAAGTTCCCCAAAAATGAATCTTTCAATGTCTTAGTGTAACAGTGGGAACGATATAGAAAGGAGAGGCTGGGCGCTCGACTGTCCAACGGTAAACTTTCACTGAGTCCTGCTAGTTTTAGTAGAGGTCCAAATGCCATCTGTGCCTATTGTCTCAAGTTTAAATTACCTCTTATTCAAACACAACAGAGAATAAACCACAAGTGTTCCAGGAGACAGGAGCCTATCTGTAATTATGTGAAGATGTGGAAGGAGAGTGATATTCACCTGGCTGTGCAGAGTAGGGTAGATGATTGAGAGTTCTGACTACTTTTTTTTTTTTTTTTTTTTTGAGACAGGGTCTCACTTTGTTGCCCAGGCTAGAGTGAGTGCCATGGCATCAGCCTAGCTCACAGCAACCTCAAACTCCTGGGCTCAAGCAATCCTCTTGCCTCAGCCTCCCGAGTAGCTAGGACTACAGGCATGTGCCACCATGCCCGGCTAATTTTTTCTATATATATGTTAGTTGGCCAATTAATTGCTTTCTATTTATAGTAGAGATGGGTTCTTGCTCTTGCTCAGGCTGGTTTTGAACTCCTGACCTTGAGTAATCCGCCAACCTCAGACTCCCAGAGTGCTAGGATTACAGGCATGAGCCACCATGCCAGGCCCTGACTACTTTTTTTTTTTTTTTTATTTCGGCATATTATGGGGGTACAGATTTTAAGGTTTCAATAATTGCCCATTTCCCCCCCTCCCCCCAAAAGTCTGAGTCTCCATCATGATCATCCCCCAGATGGTGCACATCTCACTCATTATGTATGTATATACCCGCCCCCCTCCCCCCTCCCACCTGCCCAATACCCTATTACTATAGTACCTATGTGTCCACTTAAGTGCTACTCAGTTAATACCAGTTTGCTGGAGAATGTATCTGGTGCTTGTTTTTCCATTCTTGGGATACTTCACTTAGTAGTATGGGTTCCAGCTCTAACCAGGAAAATATAAGATGTGCTATATCACCATTGTTTCTTAGAGCTGAATAGTACTCCATGGTATACATATACCACATTTTATTAATCCATTCTTGGATTGATGGGCACTTGGGCTGTTTCCACAGCCTTGCAATTATGAATTGTGCTGCTATAAACATTCGAGTGCAGGTGTCTTTTTTGTAGAGTGTCACTGGATCATTTGGGTAGATGCCCAGCAATGGGATTGCTGGATCAAATGGTAGATTCACTTGTATCGCTTTAAGGTATCTCCATATTGCTTTCCACAGAGGTTGAACTAGTTTGCAGTCCCACCAGCAGTGTAGGAGTGTTCCTTTCTCTCCGCAACCACGCCAGCATTTATTGTTTGGAGATTTTTTGATAAAGGCCATTCTCACTGGGGTTAAGTGATATCTCATTGTGGTTTTGATTTGCATTTCCCTGATGATTAGAGATGTTGAGCATTTTTTCATATGTTTGTTGGCCATTCTTCTGTCTTCTGTAGAAAAGTTTCTGTTCAAGTCCTTTGCCCACTTTTTAATGGGGTTATTTGATTTTTTCTTCCTGATTTTCATGAGTTCTAAGTATATTCTAGTTATCAGTCCCTTATTGGATGCATAGGATGCAAAAATTTTCTCCCATTCTGTAGGTTGTCTGTTTACTTTCATGACTGTTTCTTTGGCTGTGCAGAAGCTTTGTAGTTTGATCATGTCCCATTTATTTATTTTTGTTGCTGCTGTGATTGCCTTTGGGGACTTCTTCATAAACTCTTTGCCCAGGCCGATGTCTAGGAGAGTGTTTCCAACTTTTTCCTCTAGAGTTCTAATAGTTTCATACCTTAGGTTTAAGTCTGTTATCCAGTGTGAGTTGGTTTTTGTGAGAGGTGAAAGGTGTGGGTCCTGTTTTAGCCTTCTACAGGTGGCTATCCAGTTTTCCCAGCATCATTTATTGAAAAGGGATTCTTTTCCCCAGCATATGTTTTTGCCTGCTTTGTCAAAGATGAGATGGCTATATGAGGATGGTTTTATATCAGGATTCTCACATCTGTTCCACTGGTCAATATTCCTATTTTTGTGCCAATACCATATTGATTTAATTACTACAGCTTTGTAGTATAGTTTGATATCTGGCATATTAATGCCTCCCATTTTGTTTTTGTTGCCTAGAATTGCTCTTGATATTCGGGGTCTTCTTTGGTTCCATATGAAGCATAAAATTATTTTTTCTATATCTGTGAAGAGTGCTGATGGGATTTTAATAGGTATTGCATTGAATCTGTAGATCAGTTTGGGTAGTATAGACATTTTGATGATATTGAGTCTGCCGATCCACGAGCATGGTATGGATTTCCATCTGTTTACATCCTCTGCTATTTCCTTCCTCAGTGTTTCATAGTTCTCCCTGTAGAGGTCTTTTACATCCTTGGTTAAGTATATTCCTAGGTACTTTAAATATAAACTTTCTCCCTGTCATCTTCTTGTGTTCTTTTAAACCTGAGACCTTGCCTTCAAAGCCAGCTATTAATCACATTCCTGAAATGTTCTTTGTGCTTCCTCATCAGACTATGTTCCAATCCGTTTCCTACCCTCATCTTTACAGGCAGACCCATAGCGTTGGGTTTTGTTGAATCTGTTTATATGGCTGTTACTCATTCCTGTGTTTTCTGATTTAAAAAACATTCATTTCTTGTGTCCTCTTGTGTTTTGTTCAGATTCTATATTTAGTTGCCATGTTTTAGGTGTTTCCATAGAGTAAAACCAAATATGCAATTAACAAAATTTGTCATAATAAAAATAAACCTTATCTTCCCATTTTATACTTTTCTTATAACTAGTAATTTTACTTTTTGATCAGTCTTACTCTCCTAAATATCTTTATTGGAAAAAATGTCTTTGTTTCCCAACTTAAAAATGTATATTTTCATTACATTTTGGATCTCAGCTATTATGAGGATATTCTCGTAAAGTCTGAATTCCCGTGATCACTTTTGCATATTTTAATTTCTTAGGAAAATACTATATATAATTTTATGCTTTCTTGGAGTCAACCATATATCATTGATACATAATCAATGTGAAATATTAAGAAATAATTATTTAGTAAGATACATTTAGGAAACTAAAGTTTCTAGTCCATATTTTATTCACATTGATTACTGAAATTAGGATGTAGACAAAAGGAACATTTCATATAATACTTTCTAAATTATAAAGGATATTTTAAGACAAATAATTTTTTATTTTGTACTTCAATGGACTAATGTAACAGACAGAGTGGAAAATTCATTTACTTTTAGAGTTATTAAAATGGTGTAGACTGGACATATAACTACACGACATTCTGAATAAATTAAGTTTTCTGTAATAAATTATAGATAAAGTGATAATGAAGTTGGTCATTACAATAAAGGTACTGGCACTTACAAATATACCAACTAGAATTGGAAATATATTTTGCCAAGTTTAAAACCTAATGTAACCATGAAAATATTTCATATTCTGCTGGTTTAATTTATTGCCAGTTAATAGAAAAATTTCTGTTTTTAAAGTACCATGTCATGCCTGATACATTTTGTTTTTTAATATAACATGTAAATACTAAAACAAAATACTTTATATATGTATATGTGATTTAAAAATTTTTAAATGATCAGTAATATATATAGAACTCCAAGTGGTTACAATAAAATGACAGTGGATAACAGCCCAGTGTTTTAAAAAAATTCAAAGTTATTATGCTATACTTATTTTTAGTGAATTGCATCCAACCTGATAGGATTTAATTAGAATTTGAAATATATATACCTAAAAGATTTTCCAATATTGCTATTCCAATTTTATTTACCTCTGATAAGAAAAGACATACATTGTTCATTCTTTATTTATGGGGGAATAATGCAGTTATTTAGTGCCAGAAATAATGGCATTTCATATTGAACCATAGATTTTTTTTTCTAAAAATATAACCAACTTTTTCTAGATAAGAGCCAATTTAAAGTTTAGTTGAAAATTCACTAAAATTTAAGATATTTGCAACTTACATTGTTGAAAGAAATAAGCACATTTAGCTTTTATTATGCAGGAAGAAAAAAATTAATTATATTTTTCAGACTTAGGGTTCTAGTCAGCATAAAAATCAAAAAAGCAGCATAAATGAGTTTGAGCATTAATGAAAAATCTGTCTTAAGAACATCTAATTTATGGTATGCAGTCCCACTGATATTTAGGCGAGAGTAGACAACTCTCACCAGATGGCATTAAATTATAGGGTGGAACTATGCAGAACTAGATTGAGTAGATTCTAGGAACTCCAATAGGCTTTCCCTGGCCTTTCCTTTGCAACACTATGACCCACAATTTTATAAAGTTTACTTTTCAGACTGTATTAATGGTGTTATGACAGGCTTTTACTGTATTTTTTTAGAGTTTTTGCTTCTATGTTAATGCATGAAATTAGCTTATGATTTTTCTTTCCCATACTGTTCTTCTCATTTGTTGGTATTAAAATTTTTCTATGATAATGATAATAACGGTAAACACTTACAAAGTGCTTAATATGTGCCAGACTATTTTGAAAGCACTTTATATGCACTAACTTATTTAATTCTCATAACCACTTTATGAGGTGAGTAGTATTAATATTATAATCCTCATTTTATAGATAAGAATAATGGTCCACATATCAGGTAAGTAATTTGCCCAGACAGGGATAGAAAACAATAGTCTGGAATTGTTTGTTAAAGATTGCAATTTTATGTTCCTTTCATATTTGGTAGGGTTAAATTATTAGGTTCTCCTTTCTTTGTGAGCAGATTTACTATGGAGTCAATGTATATTCTGGACATAGAATGATTCAAGGTTTCTACTTATTTTTGAGCAATTTTCTAAAAATTATCATTTAATCTTTTGAATATTTTCATTTACATCATCTTACAATCTTTTCAATTCCAATAGCATCTGTAGCTTTTGCCTTTTGCTCTTAATGTGTTTATTTGTAACTTCTCATTTTCTTGATGAAGTTTGATACATACTCTAGTTGTTAGTAAGTTTTCTTTAGCAGGTGAGGTTTTTGAAATATGCTTATCAGTTTCCAAATATATTGTTTTTTACTTTTAATGGTTTTCAACTTTACCTTTTGAACACATAATTGCGAATCTTTTAAAATGTATTGAAACTATCTTCTTTGTCAGATTGACATCAAGTTTTGTAATTGTTAAGAGTTTAAAAACATTGTTTTCTTTTACTGTTTTGAGCAAGATTCCATATATGTCCACTGTTTTAAATGTGTTTCTTATAATTTTTTGGTCTTCTCTATACTTTTTGCTTCCTAAAAGCAAATTATGGAAAGATACATGGAAATATACAAATTATGTATATACAAATTATGTATACAAATATGCAAATTATGGAAATATACAAATATATTTACAAATTATGGAATATACAAATTATGGAAAGATATAAGTTAAAATTTCTCACTGTGACATCAGGTTCATGTTTCTCCTTATAGTCTGTTAAGTTTTGTCCTTATATATTTTGTGGATATGTTATCTGGTTTATATATTCAAGTTTCTAATTTTTGTTTCATTCTGACAAATTAAAATTTTTATTATTATAGAGTTTTACTTTATATGCTTAAAAATGTTTTTTGCTTTGAAGTCTGTTTGTCTGATATTAACATAGATATATTGGCTTCACTTTTATTAGTACTTTATTACTTTTATCAGTTCTTTATTTTTAAACTTTCTGTGATCTTTTGTTTTAGATGGAGTTTTCACAAATTATATATATCTAGATATATTTTTAATCAAATATGATGAATTTTGACTTTTGTTGGTAACATTTTTGGCTATTATACATTTTCTATAATCATGAATATTTTAAAATTTATTTCTACCATTTTATTTTGTTTTTTTCCAACTTTGATTTTGTTCTTTTACTCTTCTGTAATGTTTCTGTTGAATTGATTAGTTTTTCTCTTCCCACGTTGTTTGGTTTTCACATTGAATAAGTGGTCATAGGTTCTTTTTGGGAATGTACTGGGGGAATAATTAATATGCACTTGAAAGTAATTAAGAGTCCTTCCTCGTGGGTACCTGGCCTCTCCTAAGTCACTGAATTCTGGGTCTGAGAAATAGCTCATTTCAGAAATCAGGAAAGGGATAATCATTTTACTACAGGAGTTTCCACAGGCTCATGAGCATCCATTCTTATTTTCTTTTGGTTGTATAAACTTAGCAGTACTCTCTTTGGCTGTCCATCTATATATCTCGTCTCTAGGAACATCTGGTTTTTATTCAGACCTTTCCGCTCCTTATAATAAATAGGCTCATTTTGCTCCTGACTTTTAGTCATCACTACCTGGACACTATTATTTCAGGATTCTATCATCTCTATTGATATCAGGATTCCATATCTATAACAACCTGGCTATAGACAACAGCTACCACTAAGCTCCTCACTTTTATCATGTCAATAATTCTTGCCTCATGCATTTTATTGACTATACCATGCTGACTTCTCTTAGCCTTTTAATTCCTTCTTCCACAATCTGCCATGATAGTTCCAAAATTTTTCTTACTTTAAAAATTATTAGTTTTATTAGTGATAATAGTATGTTTTATATGAATGCTGATCTTTATAAGTGAAACTTTTATCTGAGATTTTTTTTATTTTTTTTTTTTAATTTCAGAGTATTACAGGGGTACAAATGCTTTGTTTACATAAATTGCCCTTGCACTGCCTGAGTCAGAGCTACAAGCATGCCCATAACCAGACAGCATGGCCACATCTAGCAGGTGTGAATTTACTCATCTCCCCCTCCCACCTCCCAGCTGCCCAACACCCTATGAATGTTACTTCCCATATGTATGCATAAGTGCTGATGAATTAATACCAATTTAATGGAGAATACATGTGCTGCTTGTTTCTCCATTTTTTTTTTTTTTTTTTGAGATGGAGACTCACTCTGTCACCTGGGCTAGAGTGCTATAGGCATTAGCTTAGCTCACAGCAGCCTCAAACTCTTGGGCTCAAGAAATTCTCCTGCCTCAGTCTCCTGAGCAGTTGGGATTATAGGCACATGCCACCATGCCCAGATAAGTTTTCTATTTTTAGTAGAAACGGGGTCTTGCTCTTGCTCAGGCTCATCTTGAACTCCTGAGCTCAAGCAATCCTCCTGCCTCAGCCTCCCAGAGTGCTAGGATTATAGGTGTGAGCCACTGCACCTCTCCTGTTTTTCCATTCATAAGATATTTCACTTAGAAGAATGGCTCTGCTCAATCCAGGATACTACAATATGGAGTTCACCATTTTTATGGCTTAGTATACTCCATGGCATACATATAACACATTTTATTGATCCACTCATGTATTGATGGACACTTGGGTTGCTTCCACATCTTTGCAATTGTAAATTGTGTTGCTATAAACATTTGAATGCAGATGTCTTTTTTATAGAATGTCTTTTTCTTTTTTCCTTTGGGTAAACATCTAGTAGTAGGATTGCTGGATCAAGTGGTAGTTCCACTTTTAGTTCTTTAAGTTATCTCCACACTATATTCCATAGAGGTTGTACTAGTTTGCAATCCCACCAGCAGTGTATGAATGTTCCTATCGCTCCACATACATGCCAACATTTGGCATTTTTCGAACTTTTTGATCAAAGCCATTCTCACTGGAGTTAAGTGATATCTAATTGTCATTTTGATTTATATTTCCCTGAGGATTAGAGATGTTGAGCATTTTTTCATGTTTGTTGGCTTCCCACCCCAATTTTACCAGATCTACAGAGAAGAACTGTTGCCTATCCTGCAGAAATTATCCCATAACATTGAGAAGGAAGGCATCCTCCCCAACACATTTTATGAAGCCAACATCATCCTGATACCAAAGCTAGGAAAGGACACAACAAAAAAAGAAAACTACAGACCAATATCCCTTGTGAATATAGATGCAAAAATTCTACACGAAATCATAGCAAATCAAATTCAGCTGCTCATCAAAAGAATAATCCATTATGATCAAGTGGGCTTCATCACAGAGATGCAGAGATGATTCAATGTATGCAAATCTATAAATGTAATTCACCACATAAATAGAAGTAAAAACAAAATCCACATGATCCTCTCAATAGACGCAGAAAAAGCATTCAACAAAATTCAGGAGCCTTTTATGATAAGAACACTTAACAAAATAGGCATAGATGGGGCTTACCTAAAAATGATACAATATATATGACAAACCCACAGCCAACATCATACTGAATGGGGAAAAATTGAAAGCATTCCCACTTAGAACTAGAACCAGACAAAGTTGCCCTCTATCATCACTCCTTTTCAACATAGTGTTGGAAGTCCTAGTTGGAGCAAGCAGAAAAGAAAATGAAGGGCATCCAAGTGGGGGCAGAAAAGGTCAAGCTATTGCTCTTTGCTAATGATATGATCTTATATCTAGAAAACCCCAGAGATTCTGCCAAGAGACTCCTGGAATTGATAATAAATTCAGCAAAGTCTCAGGTTATAAAATTAATGTACACAAATCAGTAGCATTCATAAAAGTCAACACTAGGCAAACTGAAAACCAAATCAAAGTCTTAATACCATTCACAATAGCAACAAAGAAAATAAAATACCAAGGAATCTATTTAACTAAGGAGGTGGAAGACCTCTACAGGAAGAACTACAAAACACTGAAGAAGGAAATATTATAGCAGAGGACATAAACAGTTGGAAAACAATACTATGTTCATGGATCAGCAGAGACAACATTGTTAAAATGTCTATATTATCCAAAGTGATCTACAGATTCAATGAAATCCCTATTAAAATACCAACATCATTTTTTGCAGATGTAGTAAAAATAATTCTACACTTCATATGGAACCAGAGAAGATCCTTTATAGCCAAAGCAAAAAGAAAAAATTGGAAGTCATCAATTTGCCAAACTTCAAGCTATACTACAAGGCTCTATAACCAAAACACCATGGTAATGGCATAAGAACAGAGACATAGACCAATGGAACAGGACTGAGAACCCAGATATAAAACCACTCTCATACAGCCATCTGATCTTTGACAAACCAGATTAAAACATACACTAGTGAAAAGAATCCCTATTAAATAAATGGTGCCGGGAAAAATGGATAGCCACATGTAGAAGAATGAAACAGGATTCACACCTCTCACCTCTTGCACAGCTCATGGTAGATAACAGACTTAAAACTAAGGCATGAAACTATAAGAATCCTAGAAGAAAATGTTGGAAAAATGTGCATAGACATCAGCCTAGGAAAAGGATTTATGAGAAGACTCCAAAGGCAATCACAGCAACAACAAAAATAAATAAATGGGACCTAGTCAAATTAAAAAGCTTCTGCACAGCCAATAAAACTATCATTAGAGCAAATGGACAATCTACAGAATGGGAAGTGTTTGCCTGCTATACCTCTGATAAAGGACTAACTAGAATCTATATAGAACTCAGGAAAATCAGCAAGAAAATATCAAACAATCTCATTAAAAAGTGGGCAAAGGACATGAACAGAAACTTTTGAAAAGCTCCAGCATTTTTATATAACTTTTAGTATGGTCCATCACTTTTTCCAAGCTATCAAGAACCATCTAAGGAGTGTGTTAACATGGTCTCCAGGGTTCTAGGCTGGGTGTTTATCCTGCCTCTCAAAAGATTGCTTCTATTTTAATAAACCATGCTTTATCCAACTTTATATTCTGTCCTTGATCCAACACCCTCAGGATCTGTTATATACATTGGCTTATTATTCTCCCTTAGCAGGTGCAGCGCTTCCCCAGTGGTGTGGCTTAACCAAAATCATTAATCTGGTGGATAAAAGGGAAGGTGGGGGCACATGCTCCTTCGTTAAGGAGGGAGATGCTATCCTTTAACTGGAGGAGTGCGCCACTTCTGCAGGAAGTTTCAGGGGACTCTCGAGATTCAGTGTATTTAGCTGCATCAACCCAGAAGATTCAGTCAAATCTCAGTGTCCTACACTTGTCCAATCAGGGACCTCAACATGGCATAATGGTCTAGCTGGGTTTAACCATGCAAACTTCCTTTGAATTCTGCTACTCTTATAATTAAGTTCTCGGCCTCTTCTACAGCATTTTTCTATGTTCCCACTACTGGAAATAAGAGACTATTTATATAATGCTAAGGAGGCCCTCAATTCACACTTTGCTTTCAACTGGTGATTAATTACTCTTAGCCTGTTATTGTCTTTCACTAATGCATCAATGTCACCCAACAATACCCAACTGAATCAACAGTCACAGTAGTTGCTATTTGCCCTGTACCTCTCAAACACCTAAGATACTTAATGTGTCAGTACATTCCCTTCCTCTGGTATACCATCCCAATTCACCAATGGTGAAAGTTTGACAATGGCAACTAGTACAGCATAACAGGGGACATCAGTTTTCTACCTCTGATCAGTAATGACACCTCATTGCCAACCTGCCAATGGTGTTACTGGTACAAACTCATTTTAGGGTTTGCTTCCTAGAATCACTCTTCTTATTGTTTTACAAATTGTCATATCAGTTTATTTCTCAGGATACACTCACTGAAATGTAAATTGAGTGTGAGCAATTTCTTTAGGAGTGCAGTTTGAGTTATCCATTGCTACATAGCAAAATGTTAGTAGCTTAAAAAATAACTGCTTTATTATATTTCACAATCATATGGGTCCAGAATATGGGCAGGGCTTGGCTAAGTAATTCTTTTACTCCATGTAGAGTTGACTGTCACTTGAGGTTATATTCACTTGGCAACTAGACTGGTCTGCAGATCACTCACATACTGATGTGTTGGGGGAAGTGGCCAGAAGACCACACTCAGCTGAAATCCTCTCTCTTTCCAAAAATCTCAGGACCTCTTAAAGGTCTATGTCCTCTTAAAGATGAGGCTTAAAATGACATAAAGTCCTTTCCACTGTAGTCTGTTCTATAAGTAGTCATAGAACAGCCTTGGTTCAAGTGGAAGAAACAGAGGCCTTACCTCTTGATGGGAGAAATAACAATGAATGTGTGGCCGTCTTTAATCTGCCACAAGCACTTTTAGGCGCATATTAGGGAGAGGGGAAAACAGAACTGGGCAGAGGGAGAATTAAATTGCTATGTAGTTTCAACAGAGGCCTTGGCCAATTCCATGATATGTTCTGGAGTAGGAATAACCATTTGCAGTTGTGCTGAATTGTGGCAAGGGGGTTAAGTTTGTGTGGGGCTCCCATTAGCCAGCCATTTGATATGGACTTTCCCTGTGGAGAGAAGGCATGAAACTTTGATTGAGGAAGCTCTTTTTGGCCCAGGGAAATTCTCAGAGAGAAATTCAGCTGTGAGCCATTTGCAGCCATCACTCCAGTCAGCTGAGCACTTCTGCCTGGGTGATCCATCACAACATCCACTATATACATTAGGAAATAAATTGAGGCTACAAACATCATTATACATGAATTAAAAATAAAATGAATTAAAATGCATGAATTAAAAATTAGAAATATATATGAATCAATAACACTAAAATTAAAATAGTGAAGGAAAGCGCTGAGATAAATGCACTGCATTTAGCTTAAAAAGATACAGATTTAAAGAAGAAATGATCCAGTAAAGTATAATCAGTGGAACAGAAAATGATTTTTAACATATATATCTGGAAGAAATTAGGAGAGAAATTATTCCTAAGATAAGAGCATATAGTATACAAAAAATTTTGTCCTTGGCTGCTGAAGTTAAAAGCACATTCTTTTTAAATGACTCCATTTCAAAGGTAAAATATGGAATTCTTTACTTCTATACTTCTATCAAATGTTTCCCATATATCTGCAATATATTTTATGGAAACAAAGCAATTTTTTTTTAAAAAGCTGCGATTTTCTTTTCTATTGAAACTAGAAAAAGATATACCCTGTAGATTTATTTTTAAGTATAAAGGCTGCTAAAAGCACTTAAGATTGGCAGAAACACTAAATGGATTGAAAAGTAGTATGAGTGACTCAGGGAAAGTGAAATAGCACGTTAGGCCAGGAGCAAGAGATCTCAGGAAAGATCAACATGAAACAAGGGATGGGGAATCTGGGGAGGACAAAACAGAAACTAAAAGGACAAATGGGGCATAGTAAATGAAAAAAAAAATACAGAAGAAAAAATGTGTAAATGGTGAAATATCTCATAAAATATCTGTGAAAATTGCCTCTTACTTTTGGATTTTCTTTAGATAATGACACTGCCCAGTTTAAGCAAATGGGAAAGGGTAGGAGGGGGTGGGTAAATTCATATGTAATCGGTACAGTGCACACTATTTGAGGGATGGGCACACTTATAACTTTGACTCAAACAGTACAAAAGCAATTCATGTAACCAAAATGTTTGTACCCCCGTGATATGCTGAAATAAAAAAAAGTAAAGTAAAAAGAGTAGATTATAAAAAAAAGAGAGAGATATACAACTTACCACCATTTCACTTCTCTCTCTCTCTTTTTCTTTATGCATTTAATAGGTTATTTTCTCTGGCTATTGTAATATGTCAGCACTCATGTTTTGAAATAAACATTCTGTCAAATGGCTCTTTCAATAAAATACAATTCTTACCTGAAAAAGAAATCTGTAAAAGTATAATTCTTAAAAGAAACTCTTGCAATATCTGGACAAGGAAAATCTAGTTTATTCCACAGTAATAAGTAAAATAAAAGTTAGCCCAACATTGACACAATAATACTAGATGAAATATGGTGAGAAAGACTTCCCCAAAGGATACCTCACACAATGAAAAGGGACAGATGAAAGATCTGACAGAATATCAGTATCATGAACTAAATATTAGTATCATGAACTAAAAAGTAAAAAGATGAAAATGAAAATGAAATAAAATAATAATAAAATTATCACTTCTATGAAGGAAGACCCCAAAGTGAAAACAAAAACTTTAATTAAAATGTGGTAAGAAAATAGGAGACAATATAATGTACATTGGCAGAAGTTGGGGGAAAAATATCACAGAAATGAAAGGAATGTTAGAAAGTGCACAAGGCAACACAGACATTGAGGATAACAGAGGAAGAGACAAAGTGTAGAATAAGAAAAGTTACCAAAACAAAGTAGAAATACAGAGTAGTTACAAAGGAGTAAAGGTGGTGGTTAGATACAGAAGAAAGGCAAAGGAGATCAAATACATATAATTGTAGTTACCCAAGAAGAAGCCAAAATAATACAACAGAATATAGAAACATATAATTCAAGAAAATATTCCTGAAATAAAAGAAGGCTTGAATCTACATTTTTGAAAAGGCATGCCATATTCCAGGACAATCTGAACCAGAATGGTCAATATTGAGATACATTTTAATAAAGTTATTGATCCTTAAAGATAATGAATCTCTTGTAAAGGTCGGCCAAATAGCAAGCTACTCAGAAAATTATAAAACAAATTAATCAGACCTCAAGCTTTTCTTTAACAGTATTCAGCATCAGAAGACAATGGAGCAATATCTACATGATAAGCAAGGTAAAATATGTAAGCCAATGATTGCATGTTCAGCAAGTTATTCCGCAAGTAAAAATTCAATAGGCAAATTGTTTTGAACATAAAGCATTCAGGGGTTATTGCTCCTAAAAGTCCTTGTTGAGGAAACTTCTTACTGGTGGACCACAATCAAACATGAGTTAACTAGAAACCAATGTCAAAGTCATAACTTTGAATGTATCTTCAAAGAACTAAGACTAAAGGAAATGTAGAAGTGAGAGTATTAAATCAAATATAAATTTTATATGCTCTAATAATGGAGAAATATCAACCATTTATAAAATGGGAAAGGAAAAGACAAAGAAGATGGAAAGTAGAATAAGTTTGTTGATCACCACATTTGAAATACCTAGAAGTCAAAGAATATCATTACAAATTTTCCAAATTAAGTAATAGATAAATTAGCATATTAAGTCACACAAAGGTCTACTGGATTATCTGTTGTCAAACTGGCATTGCTGCTATTGTTTAAGTCTGGAATCCTCTTTATTCTATGGTAACTGGTTCGAGTTGGTCAAAGACAAAAAACCTACAAAGTCTGGAGGGGGAAAGGGAAACAAAGGCCATTCCTTTTGGAAGGCCATGGTGGTCAGACATAATAATGGTCAAATGAAATATACATGGTAGACCTCAGCAATTTCTTGTCCTCCTCTTGCTCTGAGTCAAGGTATCTCCTGAACCCTTGGCCTGCTGGCCAACACTGGTTCAGTGCTCAGAACTGAGGCCATGGCTGAGCACAAGAAGAGGTAGTAGTGCCCATAAAGGAGACAGTTTCCGCACTTACCCTATTTCTTCATGCAGTGTGGTCAGTGACTGTTTATCTGATCCTCCAATTCCCCATTTCCAGGCCTTCACTCTCCTAGCTCCTCCTACATTTGTGTAATTTCCAAGTAATTGTCAAATTAAGCCTCTTGCTGTCATGATACTTATAATGGCTTTGGTTTATGATGGATAAAAAGTGAATATTAAGCAAGATAATTTATTGACTAACAAAAATAAACCAGGACAATACATATTTAAAAGAAAGAGGAGTGGTGATCTTAATATCAAACAAACGTAATTCAGACCCTAAAGTGTTAAACTAGATGAGGAAGAGAAATTTCTTATGCTAAAGGCTTCTATTTACAATGAAAACATAAATTTATGAATGTGTATGCATAAAATAGCACAATCACAGAATTAACAAATGATGTTGATACTAACATCTTGACTTTTTATTTTGGTGGAATCATTTTCAGCATCTTCCTATTAAGCATGACACTGTATTTGGATGAGAAATATACAGTTTTAAGTTAAGGAAGTATTCATCTATCATTGATTTTAAAGAAAATACACCAAAATGGTTAGGGAATTTTATCAAATGCCTAGTTAACATCTTTAGAGGTAATTATATGACTTTTATTCCATTAGAATTATCACCATGATTAATATTGATCCATCTGCTTATTCTTGGAATAAATCCCTCTGAGTCATAATTTTTAAAATGTGATGTCAGAGCCTTTCAGTGAATATTTTCTTATGGCATTTTGCATCAATATTTATGCATATGGTTGGCTTGTATTTTTTTCTTGTCATTGATTTGGGAATCTCTCTTAAGTGCTGGAATCAATTTTATTAAAAACATTGTGTTAGTCTTTAACATTTTGAAACTGGTTGGATTTTGCTTTTTGCTTTTGCTTTTTGCTTTTGCTTTTTGGAGGGACATGGGGAGTCTTTTCATTTATGGAAATTGGTCATTTTATGTTCTCTTACCATGGAATTTATTTTGTTAAATTTCATTTTCTTATAAAATTATAAATTTTATTCATACTTTCAAATTTATAATGGTAATATAAAAGATATCTTATGTGGAACAAGTTGAGTCAGTTTGAAAATTTTAAATTTTGAACAGACACAAATAGCACGAATGTATGATTTTTCTGTTGCCATACTGATTCACATAGGTAGAAATTTTAGAAAAAGAGAAGTTTAAATTAGTGTAAGTTTGGAAGTTTTTAATGGAGGCCTTGAATGTGGAGATTAAGGGAAATTAATACATTGTTTTTGAATACTTCCCTATCACTAAGAGAACTGATAGATAAGACATAAAATGTGGTCACTGCCCTGAAAGCACTTTCAACCCAATTATAACTTCCTTTAGGACTTGATAACCAAAAGGATGTATTGAACTATTCAAGGTAGTTTTAGTTAAATGCTATATGAGTTAAATTATACTATAACACAGGATTCCAGAGGCCAGAGAGATTGCTTACGGCTGAGGTGGTCAGAAGTCTTAATAGAGGAGGCAAACTCTCCACGAAGGGTAGGATTAAGATTGATAAGACTCCAGGTATGGGGACAAAGGTAAATGTACCTTTTTGAGACGGCATGTAGGTAGCATATAATAATTGCTCAATAAATATTTGATGAATGAATAAGAATGTGAATAAATACGTGGCATTATATAAGCCAGGAAGCAAAGAAAATTGCAAGAAAGGAATGATCAAATAGTCAAATAACGAAAACATGTTATGTGAAATTATTGCAAAGCACCCATTGGATTTCCCAGCTAGGAATTGTTGACCATAGAGAGACATCTTAATGGCTTACAACCAGGTTTTAGTAATGTTTTAAATTTTATATTCATTTTTTTATTTATTAGGTTTTAGTGATTTGAAAGTGAGTGTATTGAGAAAGAAAATAGATTAAAAAAGTGAATATAAACAAAAAACACATTTCTTTTGTTTGTTAAGGTAGGAAAGGCAGCACATTTATAGACTAAAGGGAGGAATTAGATGAGAGAAAATATTTAATGACATGAAGAGAGTAGGTTTTAACGGAGACTACAGGAGGAAACAGACCTTAGGAACAAGGAAAACTGCTTTGAGAATAGAGTTAAGAGTAGAGATGGATGCAGTTAAATCTGGTGTGAAATATCAGGAAAATTGATAATATTTTGCTAATGTGGTCTTGTTTTCTTTTACCAATTGGGAAATGTAGACATTTGCTGAAGAAGAGGAGAAGGTGATACTGCAGACATTTTGAGAATAATGAAATCTGGATTAGATTACAATGGAAATGGGAGTGTGCAAGGAACCTCAGTTCTAGCTCAGTTTGAGAACCTTAAACTTTTTTGGTTGTACAAATATGGATGTACAATATTGCTGTAGTGATGCTTATACAATTAGATAGAGTGTACATTGGTAGAGGATTTGGAGTTTTTAAATGGTATACACAGTGAGTTGAAAGATGGTTGAAACACTCAACTGTGTTGTCTATATTAAATAGGGAAAAAAGAAAATCAAAGAAAGGCCTGATATATTGGGATAAAAATAAGTGATTGAGGAAGAAGATGTTTTAGTGAAATAGGAGAAAGAGACTTAAAGAAAATGAGAAACACAAAGAAAGGAGGTACTGTAATAGGCCAGTATTACATACTATTACAGTATTACAGTATTACATACAGTATTACATACAATCCCAAAATTTCAGAGGTTGATCTTGATAGAAGATAACAAGGTTTTCCAAAGTAGGAGACTGAAAGGGAGTAGAAATGAAGGTCACTGAAACTGAGGTCAACAAACTGAAGGTAAAAGCAGAGTGGGATCAAGGTCACAGAAATTGAGATCTATCTCTTAAGCTGTGTGACCTTGGAAAAATTACTAAACTCTCGTGGCCCTCAGTTCTCTAAAAAGTAGAATTAAAAGGCTATTATGATCTTTTTTTTTAAAAATCAGATATAAAAACATAGGAAAAAGACTGGCATGAAAGAATTGTTTGTTAATATTATTTTTAATATAATTATTGTTAAATAGGTCAGAGAGTTTGGGGTTATTAGACATTGGGGTTATTAGACAAAGTGCAGAGGAATAGAGTGCGAAAGTTGAATATAAGAAGTGAATATAAGAAGTTGATAACAACAAGAATGATAGGAAGTGGTAACAAGGATTTCCTAGAGATGATGCCATAAATACCTTGAAACAAAAGAAACCTTATTTCTATGCTCTGAGGAAACTAGAAATATAATTATAAATAGTAATTTGTAGTAAGAGAATTCTATCTCCTCTATCTGCATTTGTGCCTGGAAAAGAGTAAGATGAACTAGCATTCTATGAAAGAAATGAGAATCAAGTGGGTAATATTTAGACTAGAGGGAATTCCAGGCAGAGAAAATATATAGGACTATTGGGAAAAGGAACATTGGGAGGATAGGTAAGGAGAGAGGAAAGTTAAAGCAGTACAAAGATGAAAATATGGGAAACAGAGAAAACAAAAGAGGACCTACCAATTGGATGATAGCAAGGGTGACAGGAATGAGTTAAGATCATGGTGCAATTACTCTGTGGCCAGATTCCAAATGGACACCAAAATAAAATTATTTACATGTTTGTGCTGGCTGATTCTCCTCTTGGTAATGGAAACTTGGGGATGCTGGTACATGATCATGCCACATATAAGTGATTCAGACTGAGGATATAGGATATGTTAGATATTTTAAATTTTTCTGTAGAAATATTTGGATGAATAAATGCAAAAAAGCTAAAATTGCATTTCAAATATAAATATGAATTTCTCAAACCTAAGTTTTACTTAATTACAAAGATCTCAAAAGAAAAAAAATAACTGAAACAATGTAGAAACTTGCTTTTTAGATAGAGTAAAATATTTTTCTGAAATCTAAATTGTCTGGCTAAATTTTCTTATCAGACTTCATTTACCTTTTTAAAATATTGGTCATTTCAAAATATTGGGCACATAAAATTGTATTTTCATGCTAGAATAATATTTGAATGAGAATAAAAATAATGCAAGCATTTAAATATGTGGTTTTTAGATAGTTTTTAAAGCTTAAATTAGAAATGTAACCCAGGGCTGACAGATTTTCTTTGTCAGCCTTGAAGAACATAGGCAGCAGGCTGCAGAGGGCTCATAAACACACTGGAGGCTTGCCCTTAGTCTGCCTGCGTGGGAGTCCCAGTGACTGGCAGCTCCACAGGCATCAGATTGGAAACAATAGGGTGTCATCTGGATATGATAGTCACTGAGATATTAAAATTTCAGCCATTTGCATTCTTCTTACAATGCCCTACCTGGGATATTCATTAATAATTGAAACATAAGGGTGTTTTAAGGCTTCCAGAATGACATAAATAAACCTTAGTCATGATTAGATTGTTCATTTGAAAGTTATTTTGTAACAAGTAGTTAGTAGCATAAATAAAATAAATTAATAATGTCATTTATAATAATTTATGCAGCATGGATTTAGTGTATTAATTGAAAACTTAAGTGCAATACTTAATACTACTGAGCAATATAAGCCCTCAAATTCAACCAATTAGTGTTTACTACCCTTATTATTTATTTTTTTTCGGTCTAAGATAGCAAGGATTTGATTTAGGTTTCATAAAAATTGGCATTTTCTGGGCTCACAGAAGCTACCTCATCTTGTACATATTACTGTTCTTTACTGCCACAGTAGAGAACAAAGAGAACTAGGACCAAACACAAAGTGACTTGATATTTGGCTCAAAAGCAGCAACTCCCAAACACTTACAAAACTTTCCTTAGGCCTTTTCAGAAGGTGTGAGACTGCTTGGTCAGTACAATGAGCATTTAGCCAACAAGGGATCGTTTTCTCCATTTTATAGAGACCCTAGGACTTTTTCCTAGTAACATAACCATCTCATAAAAGTCCACAAATAGTGCTGATTATCTTGTCAGAAGCAAAAGAGTACATCGAAAAGAAGGAAAAAAGATCACATCATGGGAAGAAAGAATCACTAAGTTCAACATTTCATAATATTTTTTTTCATTTTATGGCACATCCATGAAATTTTCCAGAACTCTTTAAAAATATTTCAGATTAAGAAAGAAAGAGAGGATTGTTCCCTATTCTTCATTTAGACTTTCTCTGGTCAGACCATTAACACACACTCATGCACCTATACATACCACATCACGCTAGACAAGTGTCAGCATCATGCATCTTTCCTTACTGTGGCTCACTCTAACTTCATATTCCACGTGTTGGTTCAAAAAATAACACAAAGAACCAAAGAGACCATGATTCAATGAACTTAAAAAAGGATTTACAGATGTATTTTCAAATTCTTATTTCACCACGACTGTAGGGCACCATTATTTCTCACTGGATTGTGCCAATAGTTTTCTCACTTGTCTCTGTGCTCCTATTCTTTCTCTCCTATACTTTGAAGCGGGACCCAGAGGAAGCTCTTAAAACTGTCAGATTATGTCTCGAAATTCTCAAAAGAATTCCTATCTAACTCAGAGTAAAAGCCTAAATTCTTACACAGCCTATAAGGCTCTACATAGGACTTGCTCTCATCTCCTACCTCTTCTCCCTCACTTGCCTTGCTTCAGGTGCGCTGGAATCCTTGATGTCTGTTGAGGCATTTTCTGCTCCTTCTGTCAGGAACATCTTGCTCCCAATGTGTGCATGTCTTGCTCTCTCATTTTCTTCAGATCTTTACTCTAATACACCTTCACAATGAGCTGTTTTTTTGAGCACCGTATTTAAAATTGCAACTTGCTACTCGGGAATCCTTACCCTACTCAACTTTTCCCCACACCAAGTATCATCTTCTAAAAGGCATGCAGTTTGCTTATTTTGTTTATTATCTGCTTCTCCCCACTGCAATGAAAGCTCCATCAGGAAAAATGTTTCATTGTCTGTTTGCTGTATCTTCAACATCTAGGGCTGTAGCTGGCACATGGATTTGTCTAATAAATATTTGTAAAAAGTTGTTGAAGGTCAGATGCCCATTTTTAGGATTATAAATATTGGGGAATTTCTCATATATCAGGGAAATTTATAGGGATATAGTAAGCAATTACTGCTTGTTTACATTTTCATACTTTCTATAAAAACAAGGTGATTTTAGTAAGAATCATGAGATTTGGGTTGGATATGAAGGTGTGCATTTGTTTGCTTTAATCTTAAAAATTAGAATGAGATATTTCAATTATACAAAAAAGGACAAAAAATATGATAAATGCCGGCAGGCTCAACATTAAATTCTATCGGATCTTGAAAATTTTGTCATATTTGTTAAAAAATAAAATATTACAGATATGATTAAAGGTTCTTGACATCTTTATGGATTTTGTTTGTCTCTTGCCACGTCCCTAGGTTATGTACAACACTGAATTTGATATTTGGCTTTCTATGAATTTGTATATGTAACAAGATATGCATGTATCCACACACAATATATAATATTATTTTATATGATTTAGAGCTTTATATATATAGTGCTATAATTTAAATTTATTCTTAACTTGCTTTTCTCCTTACTATAATTATGTTGATGCAATATTTATCTGCTAATACTTATGGTTCTACTTAACTAATTGTAATTGCTATATAGCATTTAGTGATATGATTACACTAAAATGTATTTATTCATTCTCCTATTGATAAACATTTAGGTGTTTCTCATTTTTTCCTGTTATATACTGCTGTGAATAATTTTTTAATACACCCATTCTTGTGAACATGTGCAAGAGTTTCTCTAAGATATGTACCTAAAAATGGCATTTTTAAATGGAAGGTTACATACACTTTCAGTTTCATTAGATATCATTAAATTATCCTCCATAATGATTATATCCATGTATGCACATAAAAATAACATTGAGCTTTTGTTTCTCCAGATCCTCTTCACTACTTGCTACTGTCAGACTTTATTTTTTTTCCCATTTTACTTGGGTGAAATGGTGTCTAACAGGTACTGTATCTGAATGTCTCTGATTTCTGGTGAGGTTGATCTTTTCATTGTTAATTAACTGCATACCTTTTCTTTTCAATGAATTCTTTGCTCAATAGTCATTAACCATTGTCTTCTAGAGTAATCCTTTTTATTTCTCATAAACTTTGTACTTTTGAAAGTTTTAGTATGACAATATAATTAGTTACTTAAACCAAAACATTTTTAAGAACAGAAGGGTACATTCTTATTAATTATGTCCAGATAATAGAAGAAAACTAGTAATATCCTGAGCAAAGTGAATTGTAGCTTCCTAGTTATAAGCATTGACATCTGCAGTTAAACTTTGTTTCATTGAACAGATTATTTTAATTCTAATGTAATCAAATTTGTCAATATTTAAATCCAGTCACAAAAAACAAATGCTATATGTTTCCATTTGTATGAGGTACCTAGAACAATGAAATTCATAGAGACAGGAATTAAAATGGTTTCCTGGGGCTAGAAGAAGGGGAATGAAGAGTTACTTTACTGTTCATAGAATTTCAATTTTGTAAGATGAAAAGAGTTCTGGAAATGGATGGTAGTGGTGGCTATACAATATGAATGTACTTAATGCCACTGAACTTTACATGTAACAATGGTGAAAGTGGTAAATTTTATTTTATCTATAAACTATAAAATTAAAATTTTGAAATGGGAATAAAGGAAAAGTTATCATTTTTTTGCTTATTAGTAGCTTATTACTTTTGCCAAATCTCATGTATTTATTCTTTTAGTGAGAAAAATATTTTAAAATATTGTGTGGTTTTTGTTTGATTGCTTGTTTTTTAATTACTAAGAATCTTCATTTTGTCCGCACACTTCCTGGTAGGTTAGCTGGATATAAAATGATTAGTGGCTGATATTTTTTCTTGATACTTTATGTTCAGTCTAATAGTCAGTTCTTTGTGGGAAATATCTTTTCTCTTTAATAATCTTATTATGTTGTATTCATCTTAATTTAATGTGTTTAGTGATTATTTCATTGCAGTCTAAGGATTTAGGTCTTTAGTGGTTGTGGAAAGTATTCTTTCATTATTTTTAAAAAATATAATTGTATTAAATAATTTTATTTTTTAAATTAGTCCTATAATTCCCATAGTTGATTCTTATTTCTCTATGTTAAAAATGGGTAAATTTTTTAAACTAATTTTTGAATTAAGTGCTCTTGATTCTGTAAAATTTATGCTATCCATTGAGCTTTTTTCACAGAAAATATATCTTTTATTTTTAATATTTCTTTTGGTTCTTTTTCATAGTCACTATTTTGTTTTATATATACTGCTTTTTAAATTTTATTTTTAATAGATTTTATTTATTTGTTTATTTTTCTGATCAATCTTATCTAGAATTGCTTTTGAGAAGTCTTCTTTGGAGTGTTCCCTAAATTATTTTCATCTGGAATGGGTTCATATTTTGACTGTTAACTTTCTTGGCCACATGTCTTGGCAATTTTTTTATACTTAATGGAATTTTATATTTTGGTTCGTTGATCCATGTGGAGTGAAAGGTTTTTAGTTTCAGTTTTGTTTGTTTTAACTTTCCTCTATTTCTCTCCATATAGAAGACATTGGGTTTTGTATTTTCCTTTACTTGTCTCTTGGAAACTGAAGTATCATTTTGCATAATATTGTTTTAGGTCTTCTGCCTCATTGTAATGTGGAGGAATACCAAAATATGTCATGTAAATAGTGGGTAGTTGATTCAATTTCTGGATCGTGAGTCTGGGTTTTTCTTTTATGACCACCCTAGATACAAAGATTTCCTAGAAAATGTAGCGCAAGGCGGTGTATCAATGTCTTTTTATTTTTCTTCAAGTCTTCTTGTATGACTAAGGAGTGATTTTGGCTCTTGTCTTCCACTTTGTATAGATAATTTTAATCTTTATTATCATATTGTTATCATATTATTGGGTAACACTGCCTGCTTTCAGTCTTGAAGCCAACTAGGCCTATAATTTTTTTCCAGGTCACTACTTTGTGTTTTTATTTCAGATCTATGTTTCATTGGATTTGTAACTTTGTCTTTTATTGCTATAGCTATGTGTTTGAAGTAGAAGTAGTATATATAGCCATGCACATAATACCTTCATCAGAATCATCCATTAAATATTATCATTCAAAATGGATCATAAAATATCATAGAAAAGAAGAAAATAAAGATTGTGATCTTATTTCTCAAGGCCTAAAAGTTTGTATGGAATAGTTTAAGGGTTAAATAATCTTCTGTGTGAAGAAAATCCATTGACAGTTTTTTCTTGACTATTCCATTATTCTAATCATCATAGATTTTTTGATTGCTCTATCTTTCGTTCTAGAACCTTTAGTTAAAGTGACTACTGAGATATGAGGAATTAAGTAAGGTAGAACTGCTAGTAGATATTTTAAACACACACACACATATATATATATATACATATATATATGTGTGTGTGTATATATATTATATATATATATATATATTCCATTTAATTGATTGAAGATGACTTTAAGTATTGGACCAAACTCTATGCGACTCCTCAAAATATGTTGTATTCTGTTGGTACAAAGAAAACTGAAATATATATTGATTTTGAAACAAAATATTATATTTGGTCATTCCACAGAGACATTCCAAAATTCCCACAAGATTTAGCTTTTAGGAAATCAAACCACTATAACAATGAACCAATCTATTGTTGCTTTAAGTGACCTAGTTTTCCTGTGGACACATGGGCTTCATCAAATGGTGAAACTAGATATACCATTTGTCAATTAAATACAAATTTTAGTGAAATAATGTGGAATATAAAGTGGACAACTACATATCAAAATTTGAAAGATCAATTGTGAGGTTCTAATGATCCAAACTTTCTTTTAGGTGAATTTACAAACCATGTTCTTTGGGAAATAATGGCTGTGAAAAGTCTGGGATAAAGGGTGTTAATAAAGGAGATAAAGAAGAATATTTCTAAAGTTGTGATTTTCCACTGACTACCCAGAGTTTATCATATTATATATTTCTGGAAAAACTAACATTTATTAAGTATCTAATACTCGGTACTGCTAATGCTGTCCATATATTATCTTCTTAATCTTTTAAATAATCTTATGAGGTAGATATGATATTTATCCCTACTTTAGAGATGAAAAAAGTGAAAGTTAGAGATGATGGGTTACTTACCTATGAATATGCCTAGTTTGTGTACTATAGATTCAAACTTTAACTCAGGTTCGTCTGAGCTTAACCATTACTTTAAATTGTGTCCCAATAATTTAATATATTTAAGTAGATAAAAGAACAAATGTGGTGATAGGAATTTTTTTAATCATTTAGATATTAGGACCAGATTACAAAGTAAAACTTGAAAGCAGGAAATTTTCATAAACTGATGGAAACACATCAAAACAACAAAGCAGTCTGCTTGAAGGGGCTCCCACTAACCAAATGTGGGATAATTTAGCATCAGGAATTATAATTACATCAATGGACTAAAATATAATAAAAATATTACTGGATCCATTGTGTTATCAAAAAGAGGAAAGAAAAGTTTTCCCTCATAGAAGAGTGGCAGCTAATAAATGTAGAAGGAATGATAGAAATAGAAATAGACTCTTTGCAAGCATCACTGTAGCAATTCAGGCAAAGTTTATCAATGCATACTAAAATTGGATTAAAGATATTGTTGGGAACAGGATATTTACACAGGGTCAAAGTATTCACCCGCAGATTACTTATTAATCATGAAGTGAAATGTTCCTTGGAATGGAGAAATTTGATGGACATAATCTTAACCAGATCTTAACCAACTGTTCAAAAGTAGTATCACAAAAAATAGGAAAACTATGATAATGTCTACCTCATTGATATGATGCAAGTAAATATGTAATATCTATTATTAAATTTTTTTTTTTGAGACAGAGTTTCACTTTGTTGCCCAGGCTAGAGTGAGTGCCATGGCGTCAGCTGAGCTCACAGCAACTTCAAACTCCTGGGTTCAAGCAATCCTGCTGCCTCAGCCTCCTGAGTAGCTGGGACTACAGGCATGCGCCACCATGCCCGGCTAATTTTTTCTATATATATTAGTTGGCCAATTAATTTCTTTCTATTTATAGTAGAGACGGGGTCTCGCTCTTGCTCAAGCTGGTTTCGAACTCCTGGCCTCGAGCAATCCACCCACCTCAGCCTCCCAGAGTGCTAGGATCACAGGCATGAGCCACTGCCAGGCCTTATTATTAAATATTTTAACAAAACAGTGTACATAATCAAGGCTATGTAATCAAGAAGAAACAATTAGACAATTCTAGAATGTGAGATGATCTACTAAACAACTTGGCCATACTTAAAAATAATGTCAATGACATGAAAAATGAAGACGGAGAAGGAGAAAGTAAAGAAGGAGGAGGAGGAGGAAGAAGAAGAAGGTGAAGAAGAAGGAGTAGGAGGAAGAAGAAGAAGAAGGACGAGGAGGAGGAGGAGGAGAAGTAGGATAAGATGGAGTAGGAGGAGAAGAGGAAGAAGATGAAGAGAAAAATATAAGAAAAAGTTGGCAAACATTTGTAGGAGAGTAAAGAAACTTGATATCTTATATGGAAAGTGATGTTTGATTGGATTCCAAATTAAAGTTAAAATAATCAGAAAGATATTGGGATAATGTGGAAATTTGAATGTGAATTACATTAGATAAAATGAATGCTAAAGATCTCAAGTGCAATGGTATTATCAATATTTTGAACTGAAATATTTAAAGTGAAGTATTAATATCATGATGTCTGCATCTTAATTTTAGGTGGTTCAAAAACAGGTGGATCTAAAAAGGGGTATATGAGAGTTGATTATACAGTTTTATTCAACACTTCTGTGGGTTTGAAATTTTGCAAAATAAGAAAAATTTTGGAAAAGTAAAAACCCAATTTAGTTGTATAACTGATTTCATCAACTTATTTGATTGCATTAATTACTAATGTAATAATGACTGAGGATATGTGGTGAAAAACTCTATTTGTTAAAAATTGTTAAAAAAAACTCAGTGATCTGACTCTCTTATGGAACTTTTCTTTTTCTTTTCTTTTTGTCTATTTTTTCTTTCTTAAAAAAATTTAATATTTTTTAAGGAAGAAATGTAGACATATACTTTGTCTCAAAGCAATATAATTCCAGGCTATGTATCACTATTTCTCTGATGACTGCATAAATTTTTTCTCTGCCTTCCTAGTCAAACTTGGCTGATGCAAGGGAATGTTAAAACATTGACATTTAGACTTGGCAAATGTAGAATTCTCTTAAATATATACTTAGAACTAACAGATGGAAACTTTATGGTTTCCTACGTTCTTCAAGAAGCAGGCGATTTATCACTTAGGGCTTAATTTTTAAAAAGCAGCAGTAGGCCATGGAAAGAGTTCTACTTAGGTAAGCACTCACATTAATTAGAAAACATTCATGTTTCATTCTAGTTTAATTTTTCTATGTTTCTGATTTATAAACTTATGCTAAAGATAAAATTGCTATAAATTATTGAATGCCTATTATTATATATAAAATACTTTTAAGAACTTTATTATCAAAAATAAAAATAAAAATTCTACCCATTTTAGGTATTATTCCCAAACTTTAAAAATGAGGGAACAACTCAGAGATGTTAAATGTATTGCCCAGAGCTCTGCTACTTGCTTGGTGTTCAAGTTAGACTTCAAACCAGATCTGTCTTGCTCAAAGCCCTTTCCCTGTCTGCTACCACAGACTGTCTCCTTAATGGAGATAGTAATATGAATTTATGTGTTTTATAATGCACGATTGGCAAGAGTGAAAATCATGTATTCATCTATGTATATAGATATCCATGGCCTACTATCTGGTGATATCAGATAAATGTAACAAGTGAATCTTTATTGTTTATTCAAATCTTCTGCCCTTTATTCAAGGTAAATAACTAGAAAGTAATGAAAAGACATAAGACATGGTTTTTTCCTTTAATGAGACGTTCAGAAAATGGAATTTTAAAAAAGTTCAAAGATATCCATAGCAGATATGGCTTTCTGACCAATTAAATTCATTTTTCTCTCCTAGTATACAGAATTGTCACTGGGAAATGGTTATCCAGGGTAGGATTCAATTCCCAGTCCTGTTTACATCAAGACGTTGTCAAGAATTAATACCAATAAAAAGCAAACAAAATGGATGTGTTTTACTTCAAGGACATAGATTTTAAAATATCAGCATGCTTTTCCCATACTCTATACTTTTTCATCTGCTGAAACCTAGATAGTGGAGCCCCAAGATGGAATGAGCCTGGGTCATAAGCCACCATGTGAAGGAAAGCCAACACAGATCAGGAGCACTTGTCTCTGGCTGTTACCTGAGAGAAAAATCAGCTTTTGTTGAATTAAAGTATTGCAATTTTAGCATTTTTCCCTACAACAATTAGTGTTCTCCCAAATAATACAAAAAGTAATACCGTGAAGTCAAGTCCTGCTATAACAAAAAAATAAAATATGTGACATTGGTTTAACATTTTGTACTAAACAGGAGAAAACAGGTGTTAAAAACTAAAATTATGGAGACTTTGTTATATGGGACCGAGACCTTTGACAAATTACTTCCTGTTCTAACTACCCAGACAGACCAAGTATCCACAGCACCTGTAGCTCTAACAGAAGAAATTAGAAAAATCCGACAGTTATTTTGTACTGTTTGTTATTTGCTATGTGGAACCAGGTACTAGAAAAGGACATGAAGTCATTAACTTGTTTAAGAGAAGAAATGAAATAAAATCAAGAAATTTAGGAATTTCACTATTTGGGGGTTGAAAAAAACCATCTATATCTGAATCCTCAAGCAACTGGAAATAAGCTTGAAAAAAATGTTGAGCTACAGAAGCCCATTAAAATATCTCAGTTAAAGAGGTTCAGACTTGTGGTAAGAATCAAATTAAGGTGTTTTGTTTCAGTCCAAGCCTGTTGTTTCAGATGTCTCAAACTGGTAGCTATGATAAAGTTGAAAGAGGCATTTAGGTACAGAAGTAAGGAAAAAAGTCAACATGTGGACTATGTCCAAAAAATAATTTTTGGCAAATGAAATACTGGCAAATGAAAATGACTACAAGCAAATTGATTCGAAATCTACTTAGCTTTGTGATTCTATTGCTAGGAAAACTAGGAATCAGACATGAAAAAGGCTTTGACTGAGATTTTGCCAGAGAACATAACGGATGGGGAAGAACCACTTGGAAGACACAGTAGGGTCCAGGTTGAACAATGGATAAGGGAATTTTCCCCAGAAAGTAAAATATCCATGAGGACATTGGAGTGGTTCCACAGAAAGATTCTTTACAATATTAGACCAGCAAAATGCCATTATTTTTATGAGACATTCACAGTTAGGTGTTCTCACTTTTTCTTTCCAAAAGAGAGATTTTAATGCAGAGATCCTGCCTCTTAGTCACTTATGTATTTTGGGTGTGGAGTAGGAAACAGATAACTTGTTCTTTTAAGTTATAAGTTAGTTGATCATAAGGAATAATATTTGAACAAGATGGGTAGGATCATGCATGTGATTTTGCAGTCTGAGTTAGATAACGTAACTGGACTTATCTCTTTTGAGAACAGTGTCCCATGTGTGAGAGAAAGGTGCAGAGAGGTGGGACGTTATAAAGTTGCCAGCTACTCTCTAAATTCAGTGCTCTTCTTTATGTGGAATAGACTTATCACAGGGAAGAACCATTTTTATACACCCATATCAACACTAGTAATTATCAGTCTTTTTAATGCTTGCCAATCTGATGGATGATAAATGATATCTCATTATTATTTGACAGTGTGCTGTTCTGATAGTGAACTTGCCGCAAGATATGTTTATTGGCCATTTGTAGTTATTTTCTATGAATTGCCTGGTAACGGGTCTATTTATGTATCACTTTCTATTCATTTCATGTAATATATCCTGGGACATCAGATACTTGTTCTGTCCCAGCTACTACTGGGGTGACAGACTCTGTATAAGCTCTGATTGCTTCCTATAGGAACAATGTGACAGTTCCTCAAGTCGTATTCCGTGTGTCCCTTAGCTTCTACTTCATGAGATAAGTTTGGAATCATGCATGTGCAATCCAGTAGTCTGGGAAAGGTAAAGTCTCCAGGGCAAAAACTTTTACTGAGTTGAGACAGAGCCATAAATGAATACCAGGAGTGACCCTAGAATACAGAGTCTCAAAATGGGATTTTATAGCCAGATTACTTAGCATTCTAAAGTTAGCAGGAACCCCACTGCGGATGGCAGATGGCAAGTGGAGTGACTATAATTCTTGAGAGACAGGAGATTTATATATATAAAAATGCTTCACATCCAATTCCTGTATTACCTAATAAAGTAGAGACACATAAGTTTTATTGCCTCACGTTTGCTTTCTGGGGAAACCAGCCTAGGATTAGTTGTTTGACGCTTTGTCATTGCTTTGTGGAAACTCTTGGTGGATTTATAATATACATACATATGGATTTATAATATACATACTCGTGTATTATACCTATATATGATATATGTATCATATGCTATATTTATTATGTTTTAATATATTACATATTTATTTAATATATTTGTCTTCATCCCTTGCTATATATAATGCAAATATTTGTCCTTCATTTTTATTTTTTGTCTTTTAGCTTTATTTGTGGTACCTTTTATAATATACACATTTTTATTTTTTACCTTTATTTATTTATTTTTATTTCAACATATTACGGGAGTACAAATGTTTAGGTTACATATATTGCCTTTGCCCCACCTGAGTCAGAGCTTCTACCTGTCCATCCCCAAGGCAGTGTGCACTACACCCATTAGGTGTGTATATACCCATCTCCTCCTCCATCCTCCCACCTGCCCAAAACCCAATGAATGTTATTAGTATATATGCATTTAAGTGTGGATCAGTTAATACCAAACTGATGGTGAGTACATGTGGTGCTTATCTTTCCATTCTTGTGATACTGCACTTAGTAGAATGGGCTCCAGCTTTATCCAGGATAACAAAAGAGGTGCTAGATCACCATTGATTTTTGTGCCTGACTAGAACTCCAATGGTATACCTATACCACAGTTTATTAATCCACTTATGGATTGATGGGCACTTGGGTTGTTTCCACATCTTTGCAATTGTGAATTGTGGTACTATAAACATTCTAGTGCAGATGTCTTTTTTATAGAATGTCTTTTTTCCTTTGGATAGATGCCCAGTAATGGGATTGATTGCTGGATCAAATGGTAGTTCTACTTATAGCTCTTTGCGGTATTACTTTCCACAGAGGTTGTACTAGCTTGCAGTCCCACCAGCGATGTATGAGTGTTCCCATTTCTCTGCATCCACATTTAGTGTTTTAGGACTTTTTGATAAAGGCCATTCTCACAGGAGTTAAGTGATATCTCATTGTGGTTTTGATTTGCATTTTCCTGATGATTAGAGATGTTGAACATTTTTTCATATATTTCTTAGCCATTAGTCTGTCTTCTTTTGAAAAGTTTCTGTTCATGTCTTTTGCCCACTTTTGATAGGGTTGTTTGATCTCTTTTTTTTTTTTTTTTGCTTACTTTCCTGAGTTCTATATAGATTTTATTTATTAGCCCTTTATCAGATGTGTAACATGTGAGTATTTTCTCCCATTGTGTAGGTTGCCTGTTTGGTCTTGTAATAGTTTCCTTGGTTGTGCAGAAGCTTTTTAATTTGATCAGGTCCCATTTATTTATTTTTGTTGTTGCTGTGGTTGCCTTTGCAGTCTTCTTCATAAATTCTTTGCCTCGGCCAATGTCTATAAGAGTTTTTCCAACATTTTCTTCTAGAATTCTTATAGTTTCACATCTTAGTTTTAAGTCTATTATCCACTGTAATTTGATTTTTGTGAGAGGTGAAAGGTATGGATCCTGTTTCAGTCTTCTACATGTGGGTATTCAATTTTCCCAGAACCATTTATTGAATAAGGATTCTTTTTCCCAGTGTATGTTTTTGTCTGCTTTGTCAAAGATCAGATAGCTATATGAGGATGGTTTTATATCTGGGTTCTTAGGCTGGTTCCATTGGTCTGTGTCTCTAGTCTTGTGCCAGTCCCATGCTGTTTAGTTACTATAGCCTTATAGTATAGCTTTAAGTCTGAGAAATTGATGCCTCCCAATTTGTTGTTTTTACTGAATATTGCTTTGGCTATATGAGGTCTTCTCTGGTTTCACATGATGTATAGAATTATTTTTTTCTAGATCTGTGAAAAATGATGTTGGTATTTTAATAGGGATTACATTGAATCTGTAGATCACTTTGGGTAGTATAGACATTTTAACAATGTTGATTCTGCTGACCCATGGGCATGGTATGGTTTTCCACCTGTTTATGTCATCTGCTATTTCATTCCTCAGTGTTTCATAGTTCTTGTTGTAGAAGTCTTTTACCTTCTTAGTTAAATATTTTCCTAGGTATTTTATGTTCTTTGTTGCTGTTGTGAACATTAGTGAGTTTTTGATTTGGTTTGACTGTTGTTGGCATATATGAATGCTACTGATTTCTGTACATTGATTTTGTTACCTGAGACTTTGCTGAATTTGTTTATCAATTCCAATAGTCTCATGGCAGAATCTTTGGGGTTTTCTAGGTATAAGATCATAACGTAAGCAAAGACTGATAGTTTGATCTCTTCTGCCCTTATTTGGATGCTCTTGATTTCCTTCTGTCTGATTGCTCTGGCTAGGACTTCCAGCACTATGGTGAATAGAAGTGATGATAGAGGAAAACTTTGGTTCCAGTTCTAAGTGGCAATGCTTTCAATTTTTCCCCATTCAGTAAGATGTCAACTGTGTGTTTGTCATGTATGGCATTTATCATTTTTAGGTAAATCCCATCTATGCCTATTTTGTTAAGCATTCTTATCATAAAAGGGTGCTGAATATTGTCAAATGTCACTTCTGCATGTATTGAGAGAATCATATGGTCTTTGCTTTTACTTCTATTTACATGGTGAATTACATTTATAGATTTGCCTATTTTGAACCATCCCTGCGTCTCTGGATAAAGCCCACATGGTCATGATGTATTATTTTTTTGATAAACACCTGAATTTGGTTTGCTAGGATTTTCTTGAGAATTTTTGCATTTATATTCAAAAGGGATATTGATCTATAGTTGTGTCCTTTCCTGGTTTTTGTACTAGGTTTTAAAACGTGTAAGGGAGAATTCCTTCCTTCTCGATGTTGTGGAATAATTTCTCAGGATAAGCACCAGTTCTTCTTTGCAGGTCTGGTAAAATTATGGTGTGAAACCATCTAGTCTGGGACTTTTCTTTTTAGGAATGTTTTTTATTGCTGCTTCAATATTGGTACTTGATATTGGTCTGTTCAGGAATTCTAACATTTTTAAATTATACAGTCAAATCATATCAATTTTTCTTGAATGGATTCTGGGATGTTGTGTTACTTAGGAAGTCTTTCCCAATACAAAAGAAGAGAAATGAGGGCTTGAATTGTATTTATTTGTTCTTTCTCCTGTCTATTTTATAGCTGCTGGTTTTCATGTAATGCAGTTGGAAACACTGTTTTTGTCTTTTGTCTTACTGATGTTTACAACTGATTTACTACTGCTAGTACTCATTTTAAACTTTTTTTATCTTCAGGAAAAACCCTTGTTTGTAGTAGAGGATAATTATATTAGTACTGGATTAGATTAAAATTATTTCTACATTGATAGTATCTTTGTGAACATAAGTATAATTGTTAAATAAAGACATGGTGGGGAAGATCTGCCTTAAGGAATTGGGTATGTGTGTGTGTATGTAAATATTTATGTAGTAAGGTAAAAGAGACAAAAAGTGGAGAGCTCTAGAACCCAGAGTGCTTGGGCTCAAAATTTGAGTCCATTACTAGTATCACTTTACAAAAGTAACTTAAATTTTCTCCCTCCATTTTGTCATTTGTAAAATCAAGAGAAAAGTAATACCTGCCTCAAAGAATTATTATTAGTATATTTATTATTTAAAGTGCCTAAACAGTGCATTTATATAGTATCATGTCAAAAATGTTATTGCTCTTCTCCTTCTTTCTATTATTGTTATTAATATTACTATTATTTTCACTATTTTTTATGTAGTGTTTACACATTCTAGTTGTTCATGGGTTCCACTGCTTGCTATTGTAATATGCATGACTTAATTCAAATATTTGTGTAATCTTCCCAATCTTAATTAGGCATTTGTGTTCAAGACCCCTGATCTATTGTTCTCTTTATTTCCATATTTTCATTATTGTTTATATGTATTACTGCCTTCATAAATTGAATTATGTAGTTTCCAAGCCTGTTTTTATCTATTCTAAGAGATTATAACAGATTATACATTTCTAAAAATGCTAATAAAATGAACTGAAGTACTGGCCCTGGAGGCTTTGGGGCATGGATAGGTAATTATTTGATAATTTTATGAGTTTTCTGTTCCTATGTGAATCAATATAGTAATGTATATATTTGCTGAAAATCAATATTTTCATATGTATTAGCATAAAATGGTAACTCATATGCTTCTTTCTATAAAAAGCTCATGCAAATATGTAATGAATTCTGAAATAAATTGGTTTTTGGGGAGTCAGAGGTTAGTGTTCAGAATGTTTATTAGGGAATACCTTGGGATTAACATCTGTGGAAGGCAGGGAGAAGAATTAGGACTGGGTAGAATTCAAGCTATGATAATTGGCCTGAGAGCCTCAGTTTACCTAATGCAATGCTTCTGAGCTAAAATTGTCCTTCAGATTATCCCATTTTGAATAGCCAGAACTTTAACCCTTCTTTATGATCAGTCATTGGATGTGGGGGAAGGGCATGTTCTTGAGGGAGTCTCTGAAGGAGCAGATAGTTGAAGGTCTTCCATTGATAGCACTCCCAACAGCACAGCAAAGAATACTTCTTTGAGGGGTGATCTGGGTGATAAGTCTTCAAGCCCATTATAAAGTCTACTTACCATCATTCCTTTTTCTTTCTTATTACTTTAAGCAAAAATAATAAAAATTTTTCAGAACATTTGTCTGTATCATTTTTAAAAGTGTGCTTTTATTTGTGCTTTGTTTTTCCTTACTAATTTATGTAATTTTTGTTTTTATTCTCATTTTCACATACTTGTGCTTTCCTTGGAGTTTATTTTTAAATTATTATGAGTGTGTTGAATATTTAGTTAATTTATATTAATTCTATTTCTTTGCATTTGAGTACAGATTTGCTTATAACATGGAGACTTTATTGGTAACATTTTCCTTTTCCTCCATTAAAACAGCCTGTTACATATTGTTTTCATTTCACCTTTGAATCAATAGGTTTTAGTAGTGATTCTTAATCCCCAGATCTTTTTTAATTTTACCCTTAGCTACCTAATTTTTTTTCACACATAATTTAAAATAGTGGCCCATGTAGGATCCGTCTTGTAATTTTTTGAAATTTTTTCAGTGGCATGCTGTGTGATAAAATTTATCATATGATGTATGATAAAATTCTATGAATACTTGAAATTTCTTTCTTCTTTTTTCTTCTGTTTTTGGGAGAGGACATGATAGGAAGTTTGAGGATTATCAATTTTTAACCTTATTAATAAACTCTATTATGAGTTATTTTATTTTTGAGCTAAGACTGACAATGAAATTAGAAAAATTTACACTAAAATTTAATTTTTCCTAGTATATTTTATACATTTTGTGAATATGAAGAGTAAAGATTTTTTAGTTTTGATATGTATTTAACTTTTGTTAATATAAAATCTCTTTTCCCACCGGGCGCGGTGGCTCACGCCTGTAATCCTAGCACTTTGGGAGGCTGAGGCGGGCGGATTGCTCAAGGTCAGGAGTTCGAAACCAGCCTGAGCAAGAGCAAGACCCCGTCTCTACTATAAGTAGAAAGAAATTAATTGGCCAACTAATATATATATATAAAAATTAGCCGGGCATGGTGGCACATGCCTGTAGTCCCAGCTACTCGGGAGGCTGAGGCAGCAGGATTGCTTGAGCCCAGGAGTTTGAGGTTGCTGTGAGCTAGGCTGACGCCACGGCACTCACTCTAGCCTGGGCAACAAGCGAGACTCTGTCTCAAAAAAATAAATAAATAAATAAATAAATAAATAAATAAATAAAAAATAAAATCTCTTTTCCCTATTTAGTGTTTTTGATTTGATTTTTATTGAATCTGATGTTAATATGATCATTTAAAAAATTTTTCTTACATAGCCATCATATAGTTAGACATGGGTAATAATAGAAATGTATATGATAAAGATAAAATCAGGGTAGTACCTTTAGTATCTGATGTAACAGAATAAAAATAAAAATCATTAAATAGTACAAATAGAGTTATTTCATAACAATAACTGCTAATAAATCAAATGTATTTGAATTCATATTAGTCTGAGAAGTTTTGAAATGATAATTTTTTAAAAAATAGTATTTTGGTTACATTTTCCAATAATGTGCTTAAAATATTTACATTTAATTCCAAATACCTTTTCAGGTTAAAATGCCTCCAAATTTAAAGCAATGATTTTAATTGTTAACCTGAAAAAAAAGTACAATAAATACAATACAAATAGTTACAAAGAGTCCAAAAAGTTTGATAACTCAGGGGCATAAGTCAACTTTAGTTGAAATACCTTTATGTAGGGCAACTTTAATAATTATAATTTAGAGTTCAAGTAGGTGGTTGGCTAAGCTCATTATTTCTTATTATACATTAGTTTTAGCTCAATCTCAGTGCTAATCATACTCACTATATGCATAATTGCATTTTTTTTCTGGCTTTATAATTTAATTTTCTTCTGTAGACAGATGATCTGCCTCTTGTTCACTGGTCTTAGAATCCTTATTTTAATTTTCTGGGCCAGCAGTAGGGCTTGAATTTGGATTTCACTACAGTTTTGAGTTAATCAATGTGCCTATTTGCTGCCAAGACATTCCTCTGGAATGGAGAACAGATGTTGTCAGTGGTTCTGTCTTAGTTCATTTGGGCTGCTATAACAAATACCATAAACTGGGTGGCTTATAAGCAACAGAAATTTACTTCTCACAGTTCTGGATGTTGGGTGTGTCCAAGATCAAGGCCCCACCAGATTCAGAGCCTCCTCAAGTCCTGCTTCTTGGTTCATAGACTGTATTCCTCACACGGCAGACAGAGTGGGGGAGTTCTCTGTACCCTTTTTATAAGGCCACTAATGCTATTCATGAAAGTTCCACTCTCATGATCTAATCACCTCCTAATACCCTACCTACAAATACCATCTTGGAGATTAGGTTTCAATATGTGAATTTGGAGAAGATGAAACATTCATTTAATGGAAGTTTCTGTTACCTTAAAACCCAATATTCTCAATTGAGTAACAAAAAAGGTGATGCTACCTTCAACTTACAACTTCTCATCAATACATAAAAGTGGAAGGTCTAATTGTTAACAATCAGCCTAATATTTCCCATCTGAACACTCTCATTGATTTTGTTCTTGGGCCACTTTTTGATGATTATCCTGTCATCCTTTTCAATCGTTCATTCAGAAGTTAAGTTCTTTTCCATGTCATGATAGATATTTGAGTACTGAGTATATTCCTTTAAAAGGACATGACAAAATTTAATGTCTATGAAATTTGTCAGAGAAAATAGAATCAAGTAGTAAGTAACAAACCCAAACAAGTACTGAAACATCCTTTGGTAGGAATTAAGGATTAAAGATTCAAATAAGATAGAGATGATGCATTTAATATTAGGTCATTAAATATGAAATATCAGACTTTGAATCAAAACTGTAGTTTATATACTTAATAACTTAAGTTATTAATGAGATGTCTGATTTCCTTAAGCACTAAGTTCAACAGCTGATCAGTTGATATTTCTGACAGTTCACTTTGACACTTGTTTTACTTTTATTGTGAACCTGCATCCTCATTCTTTCAAGCATACAGTTTGGCTTGGGATTATCTTTCAAATTTTTTTTAAAGCAATTTTTGTGAACCCATGGATAAGTCAAAAATTTGTGTTGTTTTCAAATATGAGTTCCATCCTGGAACCAATGCAGCACAGACAGCTCAAAATATCAATGAAGTGTTTGGGGAGGATGTCCCTAATGAACACACAGTATGTTGATGGTTTGAGAAGTTCCATTCTGATGATTTTGATCTTGATAATGAGCCACATGGGCGACCTGAGACCAAGTTGGATAATGATGACCTGAAAGCTGTAATGGAAGCAAATGCATCTTAACCTAAGCGTGAATTAGCAGCAAGGTTTCACGTTACTTTACTATAATATGGATTATTTGAAATCAATCAGCAAGGTAAAGAAGCTGGATAGATGGGTACCACATGAATTAAACGAGCATCAGTAAAGCAATCATCTCAAAGCTTGCCCTTCTTTGCTATCACAACATAAAGCCAAACCATTTCTACACAATATTGTACACCGTGTGATAAAAAACTTAATCTTTTTGACAATCCCAGGTGATCAGTACAATGGTTAGATAAAGATGAAGTACCGAAACACAGTCCCAAACCAAATATTCGTCATAAAAAAGCTAATGGTGTTCGTTTGGTGGTCCAGCACTGATATTATCCACTACAGCTTTATGAAACCTAGTCAATCAATCACAGCAGATGTCTACTGCAACCAATTGGATGAAATGATGAGGATGCTTGCAGCGAAGCATTGGTCAATAAAAACAGACCAATCCTCCTGCAAGACAATGCTCAGCCACATGTCATACAAACAGCGCTGCTTAGTCCAGAGGCTGGACTTGGAAACTCTCTGTCATCCACTGTATTCACCAGACCTTGCACCAACTGACTACCACAACTTCCAGGATTTGGATCACTTCTTGCAAGAAAAAATATTTCATTCTCAACAAGATGTGGAAAATACCTTTTGCGGTTTCGTCACTACTGGCTGTCCAGGCTTTTTTGCTGCTGGTGTAAACAAAACGGTCAACCTGTGCCGATGGCTTAGGCGCATGCTTTGATTAATTGTACTGCTTGTTTGAGATATATAGTAAACTACATTTTTGACTCAAAATCAAACATTTCATATGTAATGACTTAGCATCTCAAACACCTAAACTAAATATGAATATTTTGCAATTAGCCTAGCCCTTGTAGGCACTTGAAGGTAGGACTCATGATTTGTCTACTTTTGTCTTCAATAGTTATTTGGGACTTAGGCAATATTTTTTAAAATTCTGCTAGTACTTGTCTAAGTTTAACAAATGCCCACTTAAACATGTATTTCTCTAATTATCAAAGTAAAGCAAATTTAGCCTTTCTCAGGCACAATCATGAATTTAAAATGCCGCATCTTCTTTTCCATGCAAGACCCGTCACTTTTTATTAATATGTGATCCTAGAGACAATTGTAATAGCTTTCTAATTGGTATTTCTGACACCTTATAGTCTGTTTCCTATATAATTGCCAAATGATTCTTTTCAAAACTAACTTAGATCATAATAGTTCCCTGCTTAAAACTCTCCATTGGTTCTCCAACTGCTATAGAATAAAATCCTAAATCCTTATATAATTAAATTGCCCATTGATATGTGGATCTGAGTACTTTGCCAGTGCAGACTTCCATCACTCTCCTTCTCACTGCATTTCTCTGACAGTTGCCTCCCTTCTGTTCTTGGCAAGCTCTCTCCCATCTCATGTACTCCGAACTTTCCAAAATCTCTTCAAAGACCTTTAAAAGCCTCATTCTCTAATTTCAGTCAGTCTCGGCTCCTTAGAAAGGCCCTCTCAAGCCCCCTCATCCCAAATTGCAGCCCTGTTTTATTTCTTGACCCTTTTCTATTTTTTTCAGAGCACTGATTACTATTTAACATTCTTCTGTTGTTTGTTTTTAACACCTCTCTCATCTGATGTAAAGCAGAGAACAGTCTGCTTGGTTTACTTTTGTTTCCCCTATACTTAGTTGAGTTTCTGCGCATAGCAGGTGCTTGGAAAATTCGTTGAAGTTTCTTTGGATTTGTACTCAATTCTGTTCATCTAATCCTTTTAAGTAGTCTCAGTGCTCATCACTGGTACTTTTATTTTGATTTATATTTTTATCATTTGAATTGTATCAGTGATTCTTTTTCTATTCCAAAAAGAGCACTTGGCTTCAGTATTTTCCAAGGCCTTATAACCTAGGAATGTCTTGTTGCTTTCATTTGAGAACAATAAATTGGTTGATGTGGAATTTTCAGGTCACAAACTTTTTCCATTAAAATTCTGTAGACATTCTGTGTTGTCCTCTGGCATTCAGTTATGTAGAAGAGAAATTTGAGGACAGCCCAGCTTTTGTTCTTTCATAGGTAACTTTTTTCCTCCCTGTTTGGGTGCTAATACTTCATTTTGAGTCATTTTTTATTATACTTTTGGGTTCATGAAGCTAATCCTTTTGATTCATAGACTTGAATAATATTTCATCTCAGGAAATTTTTTTCTATTTAATATTTGGTTATTGGTTGCTTTCAGTTATTCAGATTTCTTGCCAGGGTGAAATATGCTCATATTTCTCAAACTAATAACTTTAATCTGTCCTCTACAGTACCTTTTCTTTTATAGTTTCATATTCTTATTATTTTTTTTATCTCATGTAGCGAAGACCACTGATTCTACTTTTTTATTTTCATGAGGACATTAATTTAGTAATTAATTTTAAAATTCCTATTCATCTTTCATTATTTTAGCCAATTCTATTTTTATTCTTTGTCTGAATCCATTTTTTTCTTGTGAATGTCAGTATTTCTTTCATAGAGACATAGTTTCATATTGTTCAGTGGACTGAATGGATATTTTCCAGAATATTTATTTTCTATAGATTCTTATAATTTTCAGAAATATATATTTATTTGGAATGTTTAGAACAATGTTCCTTTTCCACTTTGTTACAAACCTTTCACAAGTCTTCACTCTTTCTTTTTTTTTTTTTTTCCCCCCCAGTTCAGACCTGGATATGTCCAGAGAGAGAGATTCCAGTATTTGCTCAATGTAAGTGTGACCCTGGATCCTCTTACTATGTGCTTGTGCTAGAATTTTTTTTTTTCTTTCATAACCCCAGGTAGAGGGCAAGTTGACAGGCATACATCCCACTTCAATTACTAGTTTATATGAACTTCAATAATATAAATGATTTATATCATGAATATTTCTAGGTGGTTCTTCTACCCTGGGGGTTTCTTCTTTCTTTGCTCAATCTTGAATTCCTTACCTACACTGTAACTTCAGATGGAATAGAAGTTCTTCATATAAGTGTCGTATTTAAAGATTACAATGAATGCAGATTTGTCTGAACACAAATATGTTACTCCCTAATCCTTCTCATTTGAAGTCCATGGCAATTGCTTAAGCCAACAACCTAGGAGTAGTCACTAATTCTTCTCTACTTCATTCTCAATCTATTTTTCTCTTCATTCATTTTGCCAGAGCTCCCTTGGCCCTCTTCCTATTTTGTGACTTGCTAAAGTCATTTCTTAGAGCCTTGGGGGTGGAAAGCTTTCCTTCTTGATCTTCACACATCTGTCTCCCTGTCATTCAGAAGTCAGTTTTGTTTTTGTCACCTCCTCCAACCAACTTCCCTGATCACTCCAGCTGAAGCAAGGTTTGCACCTCAGTCATTCTGTACTTCCTTATCTCTATTTTATTTTATTCATTACATTTATCTTAAGATATTATTCATTTTTATATTTCTCTGTTTTCTACCTAAATGATTCAGGCCTAATCTTATCTACCACTATACCTCAAGTGTCAAGAACTGTGTCTAAAATTTAGTGAACACCCTGTATTTGTTCATTGTCTCTCTCTCTATATATATATATTATCTCTTTTTGTTTGAAGTCCCCTCCCCTGCCCCAGTGAGGAAGAAATGCTAATATGTCTAGTGAGAGTCCACACCATCGATTAGGTTACATTTATCAGAGGTTAGAGCTATTTGTGTGTTAAAACACACAGGCACAGCACGTGAGGATAGTATTGTCTTTCATATTTTCCTCCTCTGCAGCTAGATTAGAAATTGATTCAACCCTGCTGCTCTGGCAAGCTAGCCACCTTGTTCTCCTCTCTCTTTTTTTATTACCTGAATCAAGGCCTATATAAGGCTTAGCAATTGATGCTAAATTATTTTCTTTCCTTTTCTCCCCTTTCATGCTGTAGTATGTTGGCTTGGTGTCTGAGAGGTGGCAAGATTGTAAATTGGATAAACAATTGCTTTGCCTATGCTTTGACCCTGTGGCACATTCTAACCCCAGCTAGTAGTAACACTATGCCTTATTAAAATGTGATGTTATTATTTGTGGGTATACTGCTGAGAAAATATTGAGATTATCCATGTTTGAAAAAGAGAATATATACCATCCTAGGTCTCTGATAATTATCTTAACTTAAAACCTTTACACCCTCAGAATCTTCTCTAATGCTTTTATCTCTCTGATTTAAAAAAAGCTTTTTTTTTTTTTCTATGAAATTTCTTCACATCTGAAGTTTTAAAGAATTCGAGCCATTTATTGACTTTGTATGCCTGGAATATGTGTACAAAAAGGGAAACAGTTTCTGATTTGTTCAGAAGGCAATTTCCACAAGTTGAGGAGAGTTCCCCAACCCCAACATTTGTTGTTTAGGAGGCTTGGTAGTATAGCCTCTGATTCCCAGATTTAGGAGCATTCTGAGGATGAAGTAGACTCTTGCCTTGTATTATTGATAATTGTCTTTTTTATTCTAGCTTAGAGGATATGATGTAGGTATAGAATGCATTTCTCTGCCCATCTTTACTGGTTAATGAACTTGCCCCTAGACTTTGGCGTATGGTTTATTACCTTCAGTTTTTTTGGACTTGTTAAACAAGAAATGTATATATTGGTCTCTGCCTCATGTCCCTGGCACAGAGATCCTAAAACTCTTATAATTTCCTGAGTGATAGGGATGCTAGGATAATTTTTTGTTCCAAAATTGGGTCTTGGATCCTGGCTCTTGACACAGAGCTCCTAAATCTATGGAATTTCCTGGGTGATAGGAATGTCTTTTGTTTTAAGGAGGCAACTCTTGGTGGGCTCCAGGATGGGGCTCCTCACCAGAAAGACCAAGCCATGATTATAAGCGTGGAGTTTCTGCCCCACTCCACACTCTCTGGAGAGGGCAGAGGGGCTGGAAATGGAATTAACAATTAATCATGACTATGTGATGGAGCCTCCATAAAATCCTCTGAACTCTGGAGTCTAGACAGCTTCAGAGTTGTTGAACACATCAGTGTCCTGGGACGATAGTCTACACCAGTTTCACGGGGTCAGAGATCCCTGCACTTGAGATCCTTCCAGACCTTGCTGTATCTATCTCTTCACCTGGTAGTTTATCTGTATCCTTTGTTATGTTCTTTATTAATAAATGAGTAAACGTTAATACTGTTTTCCTGAGTTCTGCGAGTCACTCCAGCAAATTAGTTAATTAGACCAAGGAGCAGGTAGCAGAAGCCTCGATTTATAGCTGACTAGTCAGAAGTATAGGTGATAATCTACCACTTGCTATTAGTATCTAAAACGGTACATCTTGTAGTTTTACCATTAGAAACAAAGATTAATTTAAATTATGATAGTCAAGTTTGCATTCTAGGGTTTACATTTCTATCATGATCTTCCTAAAATCTGTTAGTGTAGTAAATATGATGTTCTATTATATAAGAAATCAATCTAGCAACTATCAATTTTGTTCCATTGCCTGTATACATATACTTACTAAACTTCTAATAATTATAAAAATAATTATCATATCTAAATCTGGTCTCAGATTTTTAGATATGATAATTTTGCTTAATTATATATATCTTAGATATGATAATTTTCCTTAAATATATATAAAGATATATAATCTTTTCTGTGAATTCTATTTTCAAGTTCATGATAGAATTTTACTATACATTTAACTCTGCTGTAGGCAGTGTTAATGAATGTTAACTTGATAAATGCTGTGTGTAAAATAATTTCAGAAGAAGCCAACCTTTCATACCAGATTTCAGTTTCTATACCAGATCTACCAGGGAATTTGCTGTCTACATTATTGTATTCAAATTCCCCATCCAACTTTTCCATAGCTGCTGAAGACCTTTGTAGACAACAGGGAGTATAGTGAAAATAAACTATGCTATCTCCTAGCAAATATAGAAATATCCAATAAAATGAAAATGACTGTCCTGCCATAGAAAGCAGATTTTAAGGAATGCTTGTAGTTAAGATATCATAAACACAGGAAAACCTGACAAGATTTGAGAAGGTCACAACTTTATTATTTAATATCAATTAACTCACACAGGAATAAGCAAGGGATAATCATTAGCAAGCTATTATCACATACAGTAATTTCCAGACCAGTGAAGGATAAGATTATGAAACCATATGGTATGTATATTATAAGGTACCCTGCTGTATTCTTTTAAGTTGCTATTACTGCTTTTGACACAGTTACAGGAAATAAAAAAGCTACTGGAATGTAGACCAGAGAAATGTATTCACATAAGGCTTTGCAAAATGAAAGTGGAAACAGATTTCTAAAAAATCAGCTTTCTGTTCTCTAGGCCTGAGATGATTCTGTCAAAAATGAAATACATTTTGTGCATTTGATCACATTATTGTAGTTGTTTTTTAAAATATGTCAGAGAAAAAAAATATTGGCACAGAAGTTGGAATGCAGAACCTGGAATTTAATGTGAAAGACAATAGTAGCATGACACCATAATATAGTGGTAGCACTCAAGATTGACCTGCTTAATTATATTGCACTGGAGATTCACCATACTCATTTCCTTCTTATTTTAAAGGGAAAAACAGTTCTCAGTTCTTTTGGATATCTATAACTATGCGACAAACTACTTTGAAATGTAATACCTTAAAACAAAAGCCATTTTATTTGTTCACAGTTCCATGGACCAGAAATTCAGACATGACACAGAAGGAAAAGCTTATCTATGACCCTTGTGATATTTGCTAGGGTAGAAGTTCCAAGGTGGCTTCTCTGACAGCATATTTTAACTTTGGCTCGGAGGGCTTGAAAAGCTGGGGCTTGCTGGAACAGTTCATCTAAGGTCATATGTCTAGCTAGGGTCTCATGTCTAGGGTCTCTGCGCTGCCCATTGGCTGAGTTTCTTGGTTCATATTCTGGTTTCAAGGGTCTCTCTTTCCAGATGGCATCTCCATGATTTACATTGTCTCTCCAGAATGTTGACTGAACTCTTACATGACTGCTCAGTGTGAGAGCGAAAGCAGAAGCTACAACGTTAAAGGTTTAGGCAGGAAACTGGCACAGCATCAGTTTCAGTACATTATATTGGTTTAAAGTCACAGAAAAGTCTTAGAGTCCAGATTCAAAGGGAGGGTACTAGACAAGGAATATCAGGACATAAGGCTTTTCAGAGGAGCATCAGAGGAAAGTCTTCCACAATTCACTCTCTTGCTCATAATGACTCACAATGCAGGCGCAACCAAAATACACTCTGCCAAGGAGCTCAGAATCTTATTTAATTCTGGCATCTTACTCAGTCTTTTAGTCCAGGATCTTGTCATCTAAAGCAGATCCAGGTGTATATGAAAGGCCTTTGGCATATCTTCTCTCATTCTGAAGAGCTGTGTATTAGAGAGAGAGAGACAAGTTATCTGTCCATCATACTCCCAAAATACAATAAGAAGTTTGGGACAGAAATATTGCAATATCCATTCATTCGTTTATTCAATATTCATTTACTCAACATTCATTCATTCATTCCCATTTAAAAAGAGGATGCAATGTGGCTAAAATGATAGTAGAACTAAGATTATAATAAATGCTGTTTATAATAAATGGTGCCCCTTTGAGATCCCTTTTTCTGAGCCAACGCTGTCATTTTCGAATGGCTGTGAGTATTGAATCATAGCTATCCAACACTATTGGGCTGGCACCTCTGGATAGCACAATATGTGTCACAATTAGTGGTCATGTGTTTTGGGGAATTTGTGCTTTCTGTCCTTGTAACTGTAGGCTTTATGGTTTTAAATTCAGTTGCTTAACACAGGACACTCCTTTCTACCATAGAGTGCCACTACACTTAAAGCCACAGCTTTTACCTCTTGACTTTGAGTTCATGGTGCAGGTAGAATAGAAGAGACAAAAAGAAATTATTACTGGTGGCAGCAATTGAACTTGATCATTGTGGGGAGGTAAGATTGCTGCTACTAAATGGGGGCAAAGGAAGAATACATTTGACACTGAGATGATCCACCCAGCATCTCTTCCCAGCTTTAACAGTAAATAGATTAATAGTGCAACCAAGGTTTGATAAGGGTAGCTGGAGCCTTATGTCCCTCAGAAAGGAGAGAGAATCTGTGCCACTGGAATGGATGTTATTGTCTTTTCCACATTCTGCTTCCCTCATTTCCTCTTCTCCTGTATGTGCCCTCAATAAATCTCTTCTAGAAGAAACCCATTCTCAGGCTCTATTTTTAGAGAACACAACCTAAGAGGCAGACAAGTCTTGGTTCTACTCCAACTTCTACTAGTTATTAGTTGGATAATCTTGTATAATTCACTAGATATCCTTAAACCTGTTTTATCTTCCATAATTATGAGAGTAATTTTTCCATAGAGTTTTTGTGAAGATTAAAGAAAATAATTAAAATAATTTTGCTAGACAATGGTACAATTGGAACAATGGCAAACAGAATAGGTAGTCAGAAATTTTATTTATTGTTAATATTATTCCTTTTCTTCTCCTTTGACATGCCTTGAGCCATGCCTCTTTTCATTAATTTCTCATAGAACTGTTTCTACAAGGAAATGTGCTAATGTTGATTTTCTTTCTACAACCAGTGAAAACACTAAGTGACAAATGGAAACTAGTGAGTGTATTCTGAGAAGTACAATTATATTGTTATTGGCATAAACATCTGTCTCTGTCATCAGGCCATACTGAAGGAAGGACCGTGTCTTTTTTATTTTTTTAAGTCTAATGTATTTGTTAAATAAAATGCTTCACATCTATCATATTTAGCTTTTATATTTTGATTTTCATGTATGTCTCTCCTGGCATATATTTTTATATGGTTGAGAATTTTATAGATTAGATTGCTTATTGAATCTCATTATTATCCTTTGTATTATTTTTTCATAACTATAGCTATATGAGCTTGAATAAAAATACTTATCTGATGTATCTGTCAAAAAAACACAAACATACTTTTAAATCTCAACTGGCTCGTTGTTATTGAAATACTTGACAGTAATGATTTGACATGTGTCCCATATGAGACATTACTACTTAGTAAGTAACTTTTGTGAGTAAATTGCATTGTAGTTCACTCTGAAATCAAGTAAAATATTAAAAGCAGAAATCTTTAGCTAAAAAATGGACACATGATGTAATTATTTAGCTCATACCTACCACAAAGCAAAATTTGGACAGGTTTTTACATTAATTAATTTAGGGTCTACTCCTACAATCCAGTTTAATCAAAATATTTTTTAAAGAAATAGGTAATTCTTACATATTATAGTAAGCTGAGTGAATCACAAGCCATTAAAACTACCTATTTAAAATATAGTAGTTTATATAGGATTGTCAGTTTTTCCCAGTGGCTAAGCCAATTCTTAGGAGCGTCACTAGTTTCTTTTGGAGGCTATAGTAGACTTAATATTAAATCATCACTTTATTGAAGCAAATGATTTTACTCTGGGATTTTTAAAAAAAGTTACCTCAAAGGTGTCTCATTTCATTTACATGTAAAGAAGTTAGCATATAAACCAAATGAAATTGCTTAATAGTTAATATTTATTGATTAAATATAATAATGTTATATACAGTCTAAGTCTTTGCTTATAATTAATTCAGTAAATAAATATATAAGAATATAATTAAGCAAAACTTTATGAATTAGAAACTGAATATATATTTTGACAATTTGAAAATAATGGTATATTCAAAATAAGTTTGGACTAATTGTTAGAATACAATGGGGATCTTACAATTAGATAAGAAAAAGATAAACTCAATAGAAATTGAACAAAGTGCATATATGAACAGTTCATAACAGACTACAGTAAATGTGTAACTAACAGAAAAATGTTTCAGTTGTTAGGGAAATGAAAATTAGAATAAAGCAACACATTTTTGCATGTTGATTTTGCAAAAATTAAAATAAAAAGAAGCAATCGTCTTTATGGATAGAGAATTTTTAGAAAAATGGAACTTTTATATATTTTCCATAGGAGTATGAATTGCTTTATTCTTTGGTAAAATAAACTGGCAGTATCTATTAAAATTAAAATTGCTATCTTTTGTTTCCAGTTGACACAGTAATTGTTACAGGACTAGACTCCCACCATAACCTGTAAACTGAACAATATATGTTAAGCAACCATTTATAGACATTGGAAAACAGATAACCTTGTATTTTTATCCTTTAGAGAAGAGAAAGTTGTAGACTACATATATATGATTTCTGTCTGGAAGCAGTTTTTTAAACCATGATACATGGAAGTAGAGCCTAGGTAGAGCACAGAGGTCTCACTGAGGCAGAGATTGTATTTCAGAAGTGCTGAGCACCTGGAATTTGTGGACTAAGAGAGGAGAGATTTGCAAAAAGAAGACTCTCCTAATATTTGCCTCTTAAGTGTTTGACTGAATACTGAAACAGTCATAATAATGACAGGGATGTTGGAATGAACAAACAAGGACTTTAAAACAGCTATAAAATTTTGCTTAAGGATTTAAGGGAAAAGTGGACATAATGAATGAAAAATATGAGGAATAGCAGTAAACAATATACAAAAAATCCAAAAGGAAATTCTCGAACTGAAAGCATAAAATTACCTAAAATGAAAAAGCAGTAAGTGGGCTAAAAACATATTAGACACTGCAAAAACAAAAACAGTGACCTTGAAGAAAATGCAATGGAAACTATTCAAAGTGAAGAAAAAAATAGACTTTAAAATACGTAAAGCTGCAATGGTTTGGGACAGTAGAAGGTGATCTAAGTTCTATATAGTTGGAGTCCCAGAAAAAGAGGTAGAAATGACCTAGAACCTAGTAGATTTCAATTACTTACAAGAAACCTTATCTGAAAAATTGGTTGTAACATATTTGTGTTCTAGAAAATAGAGGATAAATTATCTCTTGGCTGTGTGTAAAATAAAATAGTTTGTGAAACTGGATTCTATTTTCACATGTACCAAGCATTTTAATCATACAAAATACTTGTGGTTTCAAAATGCCCTGTTGATTTTTATTTCTTTGTGCATTACATGTTTTCCCCTTGTCTTTTAAAAGAAATTTACTTTTGTTTCAAGACATTTTTAAATACTGAGAACAGTAATATTTGATAATTTAGCATGCTTTTATTAATCATGTCAAGATGAAATTTGCTAAATATATGATCATAACTTTCCAAAAATATCAGTAATTGGCATTTTTGTAAGTGTAAGAATTGCAGGTGATCATTAACACAAGATATTCATAAAGGTACAAAAAATTGTCTGTAGGGGAAGCCATAGGCCCACTGGAGATATTTAGCTCTAAATTTTAAAATCTACTATACCTGGATTATGTACTTTCTTTACCGAGGGTGAATTACGCACTTGGTTGGAATGGAGAAAGGAAAACGGAGAATGATAAACAAAATAAAGCGATATTCACGGAAAAAAATCTTAGCCTAAAGTTGCCATTTCCCTTTTTTAAAATAAATATTAATAACTCTGAACCCACTCGAGTGACACCTACATATGTTTAAATAAGAACTCCTTTGAAAAATGTTTCTTCAGGTCTTAATATCATTTGATAACACATCTGAATTTATCCATCCTTTTAGGAAAAAAATTGTTCAGAAATTTGTGGAATTTATGTAGTATGGCATGTGACATCTCTCTCTATTCTGCAAAAATTCCAAAATATTGCCAACAATTGAATTTTCACAAGAAAGAAATACCTGGCCCAGTTTTAAGAGTCTCAAAACCATATATTCAAGTTAATGAATTATGTATTCAACTGTCAGTTTCAACTCTCTCAATTGCTGCATTTAGCTTGTCTGGGAGTGTGCTAACTGTGCTGTTTATTTTCATATGAAGGGTGAGCTAAATATTCAAACTACTATCATTTCCCAGAAAAAAATGAATATGAAATGGTGAATAATGAATAAGAGTCTAAATGCAGTAAACTTTTGGACAGAAAGATTTGCACTCCACAAATAAAGATGGTAAATGTGGTAGAATATGTATACATGGTACAACAGTTCTTTCAAATTTTGTACAGGTCCTGCTCTCTACTTCCATGAATAGCTCCATTCATTTTAGCATGACCTGTTTGTATGTGTGTATGTGTGTGTGCGTTCTGGAAGGCTAGTCTGTGCTGCCTGAGTCCAGCTGTATGTAGCAAATGTTTGGAGATGGCTAAATTTGTATGATTCCATTCAGGACTTGTAATGAAATAATTCAGCAGTATGTGTGAAAACAGGAATAAAGTTTTTAAAAAGAATAAATAAACTATGATAGAAATTCTATTCAAAGTAAAAAATAAAATAATATAGCAAGTGAGAGATAAATTAAGCTCAATGCTTTATTCACATTTTAATGAAAAAATATAAAGTAGTACACATACTTCAACACTTCAGACAAGAAAGATCTGTGAGGAAATGAGCAGAGAAACCATATATTTCTCAGATAAAGTATTTATTAGAATAAAGCTCATGTTTAAGCAACCTAATTTGTTTCTTCTTTACCATCTGATGCATTAACCATCATAAAGCTTTGAAATTACATTTAAAGTTTATTATTTAAAAAGAGTAAACTATATGAAGAGTAATAAAAACAGAAGAGATTAGATAAATTGGATAGTTAAGTGTAAATAGTATTTTAATTATTTAAATTTTTGGTATAGTTACTAACTTTACATGACAGTAATCTTAATAATCTATAAGCAACACAATAAAAAAAGTAAGTATTAGAATTGTTGAAGCTTAAATGGATAGAACCAAAACCCAGGTTCCCAATGTTCTAGGCATGACAGGTATTTATTAATTTGGTGTTCTTTGGTGAGGTACTTTTTATTATTGGAACCCAAACTCACCTTTTCATTTGTAAATAGAAGCTAGTGAACTATATTAATTCAATATTAGCTCTTCTTTGTTATTTTATATACTATGATTTATTTATAATAATTTTAAGGGAAATAAACAAAACTTTTACTGGAAAATAGACTTTTAAAAAAATCATCAAAGTGACATATTTTTGGTTTATTTATATTTTTATGTATACAGTATTTTAACCAGTTTGGGTTTTTTAAATAAAATCTGAGAGATTACTTTATTCTTGTCTGATGCTTACCTTGGAAACTAATTTATCAATACAAAAGCAGAAACACAAAGTTGAATGGATGAGGCAAGTTAGGAAATGCATATATCAGTAGATTAAAGTTTGATACCCTAACATATATTCCCTTTAAAATTCATACACTCATCATGGCTGTGTGGATGTAGTTAAATACATAGGTGCCCAATGTTATGGAGAGTATCTAGGACAAATCTACATTCTAAGGGAAAAGAAACTAGGGTCAGGGGGGACACTTTCAATTTTTTTCTTATTTGTATCCACAGTAAGAAATATGTTTTATTTTATGATACATATATAGTATGTGTGTTTATGTTTGTGTCTGTCTCTCCATATAACTATATTTGAAATACCTTATTTCAGTAATTCTAATATGTACTCTTTTTAAGACATTTTAACAGCTCTGAAATCATCCCAAGATGGGCACATTAGGTGAATTGGTGCACCTACATGCTGTGGGGTGTGAGTGAGCCCTGCAATGCAATAGTGTCCTATCCAGGGCTGCTTCTTGCATTGTTCCTGAGCTGCTGGGGCTCAAGAAAATGTTCCAAATTTTGAGTTGAAGGTAGAGTGACAAATATATAAATTTGTATTGTGTAACATTTCCTGAAATTTTAACCATACCATAACATTCAGTGTTCTTTGACCTGGTAAACAAACAAATAATTCACACATATGATAGAAATGAATATAATATTATAAAAAATACTTTATAAATAATATTTTTCAATATAATTCCCAATCAAGCTCCATTCTGCTGGATTATAGAGAAATTTTAAATTCAATTGTTGTGTCTTCAGTAACAGCTTGGGAAACTGTTCTATTCTTGCAGAAAATTAGGCTTTCTTATGCTTCTCCCAAACTTATATCCAGTAAACCTAAAAGCTTAGGCCTGAACTGTTTGATAGGGTAGCCACTAGCCACACGTAACTATCGAGCTTCTTAAAATATGGCTAATATGAATGAATATGTTCTGTAAGTGTAAATTATACACCAGATTTTAAAGACTTAGTATTATAAAAATGAATGTAGAGGCCATTCTCACTTGAGTTAGGTGATATCTCATTGTAGTTTTGATTTGCATTTCCCTGGAATACTACTCAACTACAAAAGACAATGGTTTATCTAGCACCTCTTATATTATCCTGGATAGAGATTGAGACCATCCTTTGAAGTGAGGCATCACAAGGATGGAAAAACATGCACCACATGTACTCGCCATCAAACTAATACTAATTGATCAACACTAAGGTGCTCACCTGGTAGTAATACTCACTGAGTGCAAGTCAGGTGAGGGGATGGGGGTTTGGGGGGATAGGGAGCTGGTGGGTAGAGGGGGTGCAGTGGGTAAACCCACAGCCAATGGAGACGGGGCACACTGTATGGGGGAGGTAAAAGCCTGTATCACTGGCTTGAGCGAAGCAAATGCATTTCATATAACCAAAATGTTTGTACCCCAGTAATATCCTGAATTAAAAAAAATTTTTTCAAAGAATGTAAAATATTTCATTAACTTTTAAGTATGATTTTATGTTGAAATGAGAATATTTTAAATATTTGAATTACATAAAATATATTATTAAACTCAATTCCACTTGCATTTACTTGTTTAATTTAAGAAATACTATGTATTTTTTAAACTTGTTTCACTGACAAATGATAATTATGTATGTTTATGGGATACAATGTGAAGTTTTGATCTATGCATAAATTGTAGAAAAATTCAATCAAGCAAGTTAACATATTAATCACCTCACCAACTTATCATTCTTTGCAGTAAGAACACTTAGATTACACATATGGCTTGCATTACATTAGTTTTGGGTGGCGTGGCATAGATGGTTGGATCACAAGAGTCAGAGGAGGTCATGGACTATTTGTGCTTTTTAAAATGTCAAATAGTTCTCAGAAATGACAACTATAGGTGAGAATCTGTTGTAGTAAAAAAAAAAAAAACAGAAAAAAGTTATCTCAAAGTCATTGTTCACTTCTACCATTTGCACATTGGTAGGTATCCAATGCTAATGTGACACTTGCTACACAAAAAACACATCAATGTAGAGAGGTTGAGTGAAGGCAGAAGGGAATTGGAATCTTGGAAGGCTGTGCTTATTTATGTATGAAAACTGATACTGGAAATTAATGACAAACCTAAATAGGTAAATCAACAAATTGTACATAAATGGATAAAATTGGATAGGTGATATGGGTCTTGGGAGCTACCTGGACCCATTGTTTGCAGGTATTTGGTGAAATGGTATTAAAATTACTATTGAAATAGTATTAATAATTAGCACATTTATGAAATAAATCTTACCCTGAGAATTACTGATAAATGAGTAATTCTGACAAAATAATTTTCTATACAGTACTAAGGTAATCCAGTTTCAGAACATAGAAAGAAATGGATTCCAGAAAAAATAATACAGATAATTCCTTCAAAGAAAATTACACTTTGTGTTTTATGGAAATGGTACTTTAAACAGATACTGTACATATCTTTGTGAGTGTGTATCTTGATATATGTCTAGTCAATGGCAAAAACCCAAATTGTGAAGCACAGATCCACAGTTAGGATAAATAGACTCAAAGTGACTTAGTTGCTGGTGTTTTTCAGTCTGTCTTGATAATGGAATATAATGAAAGGATATAGAAAGCGCCAACAGAGTACCAGAGAGAGAGCTCCACAGATTTCCCACTTTCATTTGCAAAATCAATGCCTAATTCCACAAAAATTCCAATACTATATTTAGTTGTAATAATTATTTTAATACAACTTTGGTTTGGAGTGACATCATTTTTCCTAACGTGTGGAAATTCTCAAAACATATTAACTTAGTGGATCTATTACATTTATTGATGGAATCACTTATACCACAATATATTTCTCTACATTAAATTTCCTTAAAACTCTCCTTCATAGAAATTGCAAAACCTTCTCCTTTCCTTACTATTGAAATAGCAAAGCCTTATTCTATCTTTAGAAATGTCAATTTCCCTGACTCAGATAAACATATAATATATCCCATAGGAGAAGAGACTATTTTGACAAAATGACAAACTGTTCTAACAGTATTCTTATGTCTAATGAAGATTTGCATCTCTTGCTATCTTTAATTTCCTTGCCAAGTTATGATGTTTTGTATAATTTATACTAAAATAAATGTAAAATAACACCCAATTAGTATAAATGTAATTTATACTAAAATAAATGTAAAATAATACCCAATTAAATAAAAACTAAATCATCTTTAAATAATAATTTAGCTGAATATGATAGATTTTGTTTATTGACTAAAAATTAATTTGAGTAAATAGCACTCTGAGTACATAATATCCATAACTATTGGTAAATATAGAATTGCTGAATCTATAGAAGAGAGCTTCTTAACAGTGACTTAAGTCTATCACAATAGATTTATAGCCTTTCAGAATTAAATTGTAAATGGACATTTAAACTACTGAAAATGAAAAGAATCATATGTTGATTTAATGAACTGGTTAAAATTCTAAGGACATTTTTAGAAATTTGGTACTATAGAACTATAGAAAAAATTTAATTTCAAGCAAGATAATCAACATAAGATGCTAATAACTATAGTTTTCAAAAAAAAATTCACTAAGGTTATTTATATAACTACCATGAAAGGTAATGCCAAAATTTACAGTGATGGAAATGTAAGTCAATCTATCTTTCTTTCTTTTTTTTCTTCTTCTTTTGAGACAGGATCTCTTTCAGTCACCCAATTTGGAGTACAATGGCACCATCACAGCTCAGTGTAACCTCGAACTCCTGGGCTTAAGTGATCCTCCTGCCTAAGCTTCCCAAAGTGCTGGGATTACAGGCATGGGCCACGGGGCCCAGCAAGTGATGGAAATAATCTTTGCAATTGCCATTTAATTTTTACTCTATCACTGGCCAGTTTTATCAATAAAGAAAAACAGAAAGCAATTCTAGTTATTCTCGAATCAGAATTAGATATTAGAAAACCTGTGTCTTTGTTTCTATCTAACCTATGTCTTTGTTTCTGTCTCATAGTGCAGCTGTGTGGCTTAAAGGAGGAAAACTGTATCAAGGAGACAAACACACAATCTCTGGAGCTTTGGCACATGGCCAAATGCTTAATAAATATTTATATCTTCTCTTGTAACTTTACTCAATACCCTATAAATTTAATAATAATTTACTATACCTGGTAGTGTGTTAGACTTTAGGAATAAAAGATAATTTGGCATAAGCTCCAAGATATCAAGGGCCTTTTTTTCATTACTTCTGTAGTCTCAGAAGGAGCTCAATAGTAATTTGTTAAATTAATAAGGAAAAAAATAAATAAATGAATACAGTAAATTTGGAAGAACATTTGCAATATGGCACCATATTAAATGAGATCATCTACTCAAAATACATGGAAGAAGAGCTGGGACATAGTATAAACTGTGTCCCTCAGTGAGGTCCTGGGATTCCGGGACCTCCTCCAGCCCAGCCCTGCCCACTGTTCTCTGGTGGACTGCTCACCACTTTTGATTCGAGAAGCTTCCTGCAGGTGGGAGCTGCTATTTTTCCTAAATGCAAATTGTTACACTGCAAATTGTTGAATAAAATATTTTGCGCTCTCAAGCAAAAAAAAAAATTGTTAGAGATTATTATTATTCTTATTTTTCTTCTCCTTTGCAAATGGCCTCTCTTCATGCTCTCCTCTGAATATCTTCTATTTACGGCCTAGCTTCTGTTTACTCATAATTTAAATTCTCCCCTGTCTTGCCATTCTCCCCTCTTGCCTTCTGGACTCTTTGTGTGCATCCTTGTAGCCTTAGCTCTTGTAGCAATTTGTGTTTATTTGTTTTTTGTAATTAAAATTCCAATTGCTGGCTAAGCTGTTTAGACAAAACCTCTCCCCTCTAGGCCATCTCATGTGTGTCTAAAGGCTGAGTGTCCATAGGACAGATGCCCACCCTGGTAGAATCAGCAAAGATCATGGGGTTGTGTGGGTTGTGTGTTATAGAATATTCTCTCTATCCTTGTTTGTGATGTCCTCTGTGTCAGTTACATTCTCTGGCATCCATGTGGCAACAGAAATATTCATTAAAAGCTCTGGGCTTATATCCCCCAAAGAACTCACAGCTAGCAGTATTAATGAAAGAAAGCCTGTTTTACCCTTATACTCCCAGCTGAAATCTCAGAGAGAGTTTGATTGAATAACCTGGAGTAACTGCTTATTTCTGAATCAATGAGTAATTGAGAACAGGGTGAGGGAGGGGTGGAGTATGCTGATTGGAGAGACTTAGATCTTGTATTCAACCATGGAGCCTCGAGATTGGGTCAGATCCACTTGAACCATGTAGACTGGAATGGAATAGGAGCTGTCTTTTGAAGAGCAGCTGGCAAGATTAATATTAACTTAGTAAATTTCCTGTGAAAAAGCATAGTTTTTAGAAAAATATTGCATGTCACACTTAAAAAGACAACCCTACTAAACTCAGTTTACCCATCATTGATATAGTTTACAAAATAATTTCTCAATTATGTATCATAGCAAACAGCCTTCCTGAGATAATTTAAATTTAGTAAACTTTAGGGAAAACGTGCCAAATGACTGAAACTCAGCTGCTCATGGTGTGAGGGCTATAAAAATTAATAGTATACAATTCCTTACTTTGAATAGTTTGCAGACTGAAGGGAAATTAAACACACACACACACACACACACACACACACGATAAATTGAATACCACATGATGAATTCAATAACAGAGGTCCATTTTGAGGAGGAGGAGGATGTGATGCAAGACTTCCAAGGCCCATAATATATATTTTTTAAATATGTGAAGCACTAATGACAGACCAGGCTAACAAAACAAGATCTGATTGTTTCCTATAATAAGGGTTCAAGTAAAAAGCTATAAAACTATTAATTTGACTTACACCTGTAACAGAAAAGTTGTCAAATGCAAACTATAAAAACCAAGCATACTCTGCTCTTGATAGTAGTTTATACTTTAGAAGATTATTCATGTTATTTTTATTGTAATCACTTGATCCAATGTTTTTTGTTGATAAATCAGGGAAAATTTTTTCCCCACTAAATAGAACATTAAACTATACTTTTTGTATTAAACAATTTAATATTTTTAGTTAAAATGCATTATTTGCCATTTCCAACTGCCCATAGGATTCTTCAAAATATTCTCTTAAAATATGAAGAAAGTGGTTTTATCTGAAATTTTTTATAGTAGCTAAATCATTTTAGGGAACTTTTTAGCAAATTATATCATCAGTTTGTAGAATAGACTTGGTGTGTCAATTCATGTGAGACTGAAAAATCCTAACTAAAATATTTACCTATTCAAGAATTGCATAGGAGAAATATGAAAATATCTACCAAGTACAACTGAAGCATGAATTAGAGACTGCCTTTACAAATAATGCTGTAGAAAATATATTCACACACACCCACACATTCATACACATACACACACACACACACACACACATACAAAGAAATGTGTATATAGCTTACTCTCACATGTAGCTTATAACAGGGTGTCTTGATTATAGACTGTCTTCAACTATTATAGATACATACACATACACACCACATATACACATAGATACACACACACATAGATATATATATGATGACATAATATCCTACTACCATGAATTATCATTTTAAGTTTTCAATGCCTCCACTTAAAAAATGCAGGATTTCCTGGCCCCATCCAAATATTAATTTTCCTGGGCTATAAAAGTGATCTCCACTTAATTTCCTTATATCTTTTCGTTCTGGCCTGCCTAAGAGTTCTAATGCTCTAAAAATCCCTTGAACGTAATGTCTCATCAATGCTGCTATTGAGAATGCAATCGCATCACTGACCATGCCAAGTGTGCCGTCTCCTGATACTTTGAAAAGGGTAAACAGATAAGTGCCACAGCAGCACTATGGGCTGAGAATATTTGATGTACCAAAGCCTAGCTCTTTTTGACACAAAAATATGAAAATATGGCCCTTCTCTCCCATGTGGTGCCACATTTCTATCTATACTTGTTGCTTGTGCTCCCTTGACCACAGAGTAAAATGAAATCAGCACACTTAGCATCTCCTTGCAGCCTTTGCCTCTATATGGCCCAGACAAGTTTCCATGGGTGTATTGTGGGATTACCATGTTAGACAAACCCATATTACATATTATGCTCTTCTTTCCTCCTTTACACCAAGCACACAAAAAGTAGAGCAAAATAAAAATTCCAAAGAAATGGATGAAATCCATTCTTATATTACTTAGCCAACTCCTGAGACCCACTTGGAAATTGATCCCTTTGCAACGGTTCTGTAAAAGTACCAAAACATGCTAAATTGTAGAGTAAAACTAGAACTTCTGCTATATCCATAATTCCTGAACAAAACTAAAAACAAAGCTTTTTTTTTTTTTGGTAACTATGTAAAACCTCTCTCCTCTCTCTCTGATAGAACTATAGCCTCCTTGAAAGCAGATTCCTTGACTATTTTTAACATTCTCAGTTCTTAGGAAAAGATTAAGAATGTAGTAGCTGTTGAATAAAAGAAGAATGAATTAAATGTAGAAAGATTCTAAGAGATTATCAGAAGCTAGAAGATTTTGTGGTTGATTCACATTTTTAGTTTGTCTGACAGTCAGCACAATTACTATATGACTGAGATAATTAAGGAAGAAAGATGACTGTAAAATCAGATACATTTTAGTTATTCATCATCTTTGTGACCAAACCAGGCAGATTACTTGGTTGTCAGATATTCGTGCTTCTCTTGACTTTTGTGGTGGATAAATTCATAAGTTGTTAATTTAACAACAGCCTAAATAATTTATATTCATTTCAATAACATAGGTACAGAGTGGGTTGTTCTGTAGTGCTTCCAATCTCAAACATGAATGACATTTCATGGATCTTACAGGTTGGTACTTTGATAAGTGAGAATACCCTTCTTTGTGCTGAAAATTACATTAATTTTCCAAAGATACTTACCTGAGAATCCAGATGGATTTTAAGAGAAAAAAAAAGTATCATTTTTGATATTTTAATCTGATTTTTTTACTTTAAATTTTGACATATAGTAAAACTGAAACTTAAATTGCAGGAATAGCCAAATAACATTCTTTTAAAATCCTGAATCATTTGAGTATAAGTCACGGACATGATGCCTATTGCTATTGTCGTTTATTGTGCACATTCTAAAAATAAGGACATTATGTAAAAAACAATCAACTACATCAGAGAATTAGCATGAACATCAATAAGTTAACATTACTAAAATGTAATTACTGTTTATCAGCTATCTCAATAACTCCATTATTCCTTCTCCATATACTAGTTGTCATTCTACCATAAGGAAATGCTTTCTTCTCCCCTTTCCCCTTGCACCCTCCTCTCTATATAATCTATGGACTTATCATCTATATTAGCATGAACTCTTATTTATTTAATAGGTTTATAACCTGCCACTATCATGAATTATAGAAATTCTCACACTGCTTCAGATTTGGCCAATATAAGCCCTTTCAGGTGGCATTTGTATCCTTTTGATATTCCCCAGGATTGAGCACTTCCTTCTTTCTGACACAAAAAAATTTTTCAGACTCATCTTATGCTCTACCTGCCATGGCTCTGGAATCAGCCACTTCTCCATGGATCCCTGGTTGCTTTTAATAGAGAATGGCATTTAGAAACTAAGATATAGTCACTAAGTGTACCCATTGTTATTTTGATGTTGCTGCTCTCAGACTGTCTTAGTGCTAGCAAAATATATGAATGTACACTCAGACACGCCCTATACATCTGCATCTATATTCCTACATATACCTCTATGTATTTAAAACCATAAGTTTACAATGGTATCACTAATTTCAGTCTCATAGCAGCAAAGAGTCTATTATAGTTATATCCCCTTTCTTATATGTAACTTCTTTCTCCCATAGTGAAACAGATACTTGGTTTCCAATTTCCTCAATATACTTCTATGATCAAGCCTCACTATATGCAACGAAACTTCCATTGCCGTCATTGTCACTCTGCTCTCTCCCCACCCTCATCACCACCATTTGGTTGGGCTCTGGAGCTCTGTCAGTCTCTGACACCCCATACCCGGCTGCCACAACACCCCCTTGCATGAATACCATCTTATTCCCCTGCCCCTCCCTTCACAGATGTCTGCCTTGTTCAGATTTAATTAATGGCAGTTGGATTTAAATCATTATGTGAGAAAAAAAGACAGGAAATATGGAAAGAAAGAAGGAAAAAGGATAGAAGGAAAGAATGAAGGAATAAATTGTTAATTAAAGGAAATAGAACTATTATTTTATTTAAAAATATATATTCAGGAGACTTTATATATAGGATGTTTTCTTTGTTCTTATTTCTTTTAAATTTAAGGCTGAATATGAATATTTGTATTTCAAGATAAGAACAACAAAACATTTTAATAGAAAACATTTCAATAACAATCACTGAATTATGGGACATATGTATGTAAGTAAACATTAACAATGTTTAATTTTAAGTTGGTCTTCTCTTCACCAAAATGCTCTGTGTAAATTACTGTAAGTACAGAAAATATCTTCCTTGTCCTTCTAGTGCAGAAATAATTAGAAGGAAAAGCTTGAAGATATATAAAAAGATTGGGAGAAATGCAATACTTTATTTTTTTGCAGTTTGGTATTTCTAGGAAGCCAAACTAAATTCAACCTTTTTGAACAAAAGTGATCATTTGTCATCATATCCCAACCACAGCAGTATATCCAACAATCTATCTGCATACTGACAATTACATTTGATCTTTTTGATCTTTCTTACAAAAGATAGGACAGGGCATTTAAAACCAAACTTTCATTTATTTGTCCACTGAAGAAGTCTACACTAAGCTGCTATCATGTTTGAGACACCTTGTCAGGTATTCTGAAACTTACAAAAATACTTAAGACATTTGTTTTCAATGTTAGTATGTCATTAAAAAAAAGAAGAAAAGAAAACAAAAAGACATTTTTGTGGCCTCCAGGAGCTTACAATATAGAAAAGAAAATAATTGTGATACAAAGCAGAATATGCTGTGTGGAACAGGCAACAAATGCTTTAGCCATTTAAAGGAGAGAAAGAACAGCAGTGATTTCAATGATTGTTCGAAGTCTTCCTAACGAATCCATGGCCTAAATTATTGATTTCTTTTTTTCTAAGTAGTACATGGTACAGAAATAAATATATTTTTGAAGTGAGATGAATAAAAGCAAAAGAAATATAAATTAAAGGACCATTCAAAATGTGTACAGGTACTATTTATATTACCATGCTGTAAAAAATTTCTGACATAATAATTTGCTAGAAAGAATATAACTCTTTTATTTTTCAGTTTATATATTTATTTATTTATATATTTTTGAAAAAGTCCATTTACACAAATAGACCTGAGAGTCAAATGTTAACCTTTTTTTTTCTGCCCAAACTGCTTAAATATAGCCTATTAGTGGTTGGCCATAAACACCCAGAGAGTGATGCACTGGGATAAATGCTCTCTCATCCTGTGGATCCAAAAGAGAAGGAGAATGAGATCTAGATGAATAATTACTATAATTTGATCCATGAAAATAGCCAGGACTGTGAGCAAATAGCTGTCCTATGTACATGCCTGGCTTCACGAATGTTTGTATGACCTAAACACTGGCACGGGGCCCATGCTTAGAAAGGTCTCATGCTTGGGTTAAAGTTCCACTATCACCAGAAATTCTTAATAATTTTTGTATAAAGAACCCTGGATTTTATTTTGAAGTGGGGCTCACAAATTATGTAGTTGATCCTGCCTGTATGTCTATTAAAATTTAATCACATAATACTCATTATTACTTTGACTTGATAAAAATTATTATATTTTTTAAAACTTCATCATTCTTTCCTTATCCATTTATCCTCTTCCCCTCCCCATAAGTCTCCCATCCCTCTTTCTCCTTCTATCTATCTATCTATCTATCTATCTATCTATCTATCTATCTATCTCCCCTGCTAGACTCCTAAATCATAAGCTTCTGAGAGCAAAGGGGATTGTTTATAACAGAGATGATCATCTTCAATAAAACTGAAAATAGATACACTGAAAGAAATGCTAATGGACTTTTTAATGCATAAGACAACATATGTAACATGACAATTTAGGCAGCATATTTACATCTTAGTTTCAGGGAGCTAACTTTACATCTCAAGAAAATAGCTTCTGACATTAGAAACTCTTAAAACATTCCTAAGAGGATTAAATTCAGTATTCCAAGTAAGTTAAAGTAAAACCTTCCCTCTTTAACACACTTAGTTACTCAACCAACCTTCATGATCTTCATGTCTTCATGATCTTTTGAACTTCACTGATAATAAAAAGTGATGTTTATGATATGATCAAATCTTATTCTGACATCTGATTATGGTAAATGGGGGGGTACACTGATCTTTCAATTTTCTTAAGCCCACACTTACTATTTTTTAATTGTTACAATGTTTTTCTTTCCTCTCTTTTAAATGTGCTCCAGTTATAACCATGACCAATATTCTTAAGTGACATTAAAATAATTGTCATTTTGGCTCTTTTTCTCACATCGTGGTATGGATTAATCCTAATTTTTTAGTCAATATTTCAAAGACATAGAGAATGATGAGCTGCAGGATCACAGCTTATACAAATGCGTATTTGTGTATAGTAGGATGATTTTTGCTGGTAGGAAGGCTGGATAAAAGAACTAGAGACTGATCTGATCCGAATAAACAAGAATAGAAGGTTATTTAGTTTCCATGACTTTGTGTAGAGATGAGAGTTTCTGTTGAGTTGATTTCTAATTTTATTCCACTGTGGTCTGAGAAAATGCATGGTATAATTTCTATTTTTTTTTTAATTTGTTGAGACATGCTCTGTGGCCTAGGATATGGTCAATCTTAGAGAATGTTCCATGAGCTAATGAGAAAAACGTATTTTCAGTGGTTTTTGAGTAGAATGTTCTGTAAATGTCAGTCAGGACCACTTGTTCTAGAGTTCTGTTTAAGTCCATTGTTTCTTTGTTTATTTTCTGTTTGGAAGATCTTTCCTGTTCTCTCAGAGGGATGCTGAAGTCCCTGGCTACTATGGTGTCACTGTTTATCACTTTGTTTGTTTTTTACATTTTTTTTAACTTCAGCATATTACGGGGGTACAAATGTTTAGGTTACATATATTGCCTTTGTCCCACCCAAGTCAGAGCTTCAAGCATGTCCATCCTCCAGATAGTGTGCACTGCACCCATTAAGTGTGAATATACCCATCCCTTCTTCCTCCCTCCCATCTTCCCGACACCTGATGAATGTTACTACTATATGTGCACTTAAGTGTTGATCAGTTAATACCAATTTACTGGTGAGTGCATGCAGTGCTTATTTTTTCCATTCTTGGTATACTTTGCTTAGTAAAATGGGCTCCAGTTCTATCAAGGATAATACAAGAGGTGCTATATCGCCATTGATTTTTGTGGCTGAATAGAACTCCATGGTATACATATACCACAGTTATTAATCTACTCATGTATTGATGAGCACTTGAGTTATTTCCATATCTTTGAAATTGTGAATTGTGCTGCTATAAACATAGTGCAGATGTCTTTTTTGTGGAACCAGAGAAGACTTCATATAGCAAAACAATATTAGACAAAAAGAACAAATTGGAAGGCATCAATTTACCAGACTTCAAGCTATACTATAAGGTTATAGTAACTAAACCAGTATTGTAAGGGCACAAGAACAGAAATATAGACAAATGAAATAGAACTGAGAACCCAGATATAAAATGATCCTCATATTGTCATCTAATCTTTGACAAAGCAGACAAAAACATACACTAGGGAAAAGAATCCTCATTCAATAAATGGTGCTGGGAAAATTGGATAGCCACATATAGAAGACTGAAATCGGATTCACACCTCTCACCTCTCACAAAAATCATGGTGGATAACAGACTTAAACCTAAAGCATGAAATTTTAAGAATTCTAGGAGAAAATGTTGGAAAAATTCTTATAGACATTGGCTGAGGCAAAGAATTTATGAAGAAGATGCAAAGGCAATCACAGTAACAACAAAAAGAAATAAATGGGACCTAATCAAATTAAAAAGCTTCTGCACAGCCAAGGAAACTAGCATAAGAGCAAACAGACAACATACAGAATGGGAGAAAATATTCACATGCTACACATCTGATAAAGGGCTGATAATTAGGGTCTATATGGAACTCAGGAAAATCAGCAAGAAAAAAATCAAACCGTATTAAAAAGTGGGCAAGGGACATGAACAGAAAGTTTTTGAAAGAAAACAGACTAATAGCCAACAAACATATGAAAAAATATTCAACATCTCTAATCGCCAGGAAAATGCAAATCAAAACCACAGTGAGATATCATTTAACTCCAGTGAGAATGGCTTTTGTCAAAAAGTCCCCAAAACAATAAATGTACAGAGAGATAGGAACACTTACACACTGCTGCTGGGACTGCAAACTAGTACATCTGTAGAAAGTAACATGGAGATACCTTAAAGAGCTACAAGTAGAACTACCATTTGATCCAGCAATTCCATTATTAGACATCTACCCAAAGGAAAAAAAGACATTATATAAAATGAACAGCTATCCAGGATCTGTTCAATGAACCTGTGGAAATGTGACCAAAGTGATGTGGACCACTTCCATGACTGCAGGACGGCATCACAAAAACTTTCCTTCACAGAGGCCATTTGCTGAAGATAGCAGATATGACATGAAAAATGAAATTGTTCTTGAATCACTTCTAGGACCAGAGCCTCTTGCTGATCAAGAACATTCACTTGGGATTCTACATGAGAGAAAATTAAACTTCCTTCTACTATGCAAGGCCACTTAGATTTTGAAATTTATCTGTTTTAGCAATTACCATTACCCTCATTATTAATAATAAATATCCTTCCTTCCTTCCTTTCTTTTTTTTTTTTTTTTTTTTTTTGAGACAGAGTCTTGCTTTGTTGCCCAGGCTAGAGTGAGTGCCGTGGCGTCAGCCTAGCTCACAGCAACCTCAAACTCCTGGCTCAAGCAATCCTCCTGCCTCAGCCTCCCAAGTAGCTGGGACTACAGGCATTCGCCACCATGCCCGGCTAATTTTTTGTATATATTAGTTGGCCAATTAATTTCTTTCTATTTATAGTGGAGACGGGGTCTCGCTCTTGCTCAGGCTGGTTTCGAACTCCTGACCTCGAGCAATCCGCCCGCCTCGGCCTCCCAGAGAGCTAGGATTACAGGCGTGAGCCACCGCGCCCGGCCCTTCCTTCCTTTCTTCTTTGCTTTCTTCTTTCTTTTCTTCCTTCTTCCTTTTTTCCTTTCCATTGTTTTTTCTCTTTAGTTCTTTCTTTTTTTCCCTTCTATGCCATTTAAGGAATATTTATAGACCACTTTCTAAATATAGAGGATATAACAGTTAACATAAATGTGCCTCCTCTCCTTTTGAGCCTCAGTTCTTTTTCTCTAAAATGGAAATTAAATTTATTTTGCTAGATTAGCTTGAGAATGTATATTTTTTAAATGTAGCTTTTATTTTTGACAATAATCAACTTATTTCACATTTCAAATTATTGCTTACTAAATCAGACAAAATAAAACTAAACATCCTTAATCAGTTATAATACATATCATCAGTGGTGGCAGTCAATCTCAATATTATGTTGCATTTTTAAGCATCATCTAAACATGAATATCAATACATAAGAAAGCAAGCCATTTTAGGTTGCATAGAAGAAAAGAAATTTGAGGTATTATCACCAAATAAAAAATTTGAGTCTTTATACATATTTTACATATTAATCAAATAACATAAAGATTAATTTTCATTATTTTGAACAGTCATAATACATTAGTAGAATTAAAATTGCAAAATTAAAAGTAGTAAGAATAATGAAAATGTTGTTTTATCTGGAGAATGAGAGAAAAATACAAGATTTTGGGTTGAGTCAACGTATATTTGTAATAGCATGGTAATTGAGTTATAGTAAGGTATTGAGATATAATGGTTCCAGTAGGAACCTTTCCAGTAGTAATATAATTGCGAATGTTAGGAATCTCATTCAGATGGGAGGCTTTATTGAGTCAAGCTCACAGATTATTAGATGTTGGTTATAAAAAAGAAAAGAAGGCTGGGTGCAGTGGCTCACGCCTGTAATCCTAGCACTCTGAGAGACCGAGGTAGGAGGATAGCTCAAGGTCAGGGGTTTGAGACCAGCCTGAGCGAGAGCAAGACCCTGTCTCTACAAAAAATAGAAAGAAATTAATTGGCCAACTAAAAATACATAGAAAAAATTAACCGGGCATGGTGGTGCATGCCTGTAGTCCCAGCTACTTGGGAGGCTGAGGCAGAAGGATTGCTTGAGCCCAGGAGTTTGAGGTTGCTGTGAGCTAGGCTGATGCCACAGCACTCTAGCCCAGGCAATAGAGTGAGACTCTGTCTAAAAAAAATTAAAAAGAGAAGAAAAGAAAATTCAAAGATAGAAACACAGTTTCCATGAAGACCAAATGTTCAAGTAAATTAGGAAATTTCAAAGAATTGCTAAGACTTTTTGTTTCTTCTTCATGTTAAACTTCTAACCATATTATTTTTATTGTTAATTTAGGTTTTTTTTCATGTGAGTGTAGCTTATATCTTCAATAAGACTAAATTCCTTAGAGATTTGGTCTTATACTTCTTTCTATTAAGATTACATATAGAAGTGGCTTAACATTTTTTTACCTGAATGGATTGCATAACGTACATTATATAACATATAAAAAGGTTGGATTCATCAGTTTTAGCCTTTACAAGTGTTTGGACTTATGAAATATTATGAGTTATTGGACTAAAATGGATGTTAGATGTAATTGGCCAACTAAAAATACATAGAAAAAATTAGCCGGGCATGGTGGTGCATGCCTGTAGTCCCAGCTACTTGGGAAGCTGAGGCAGAAGGATTGCTTGAGCCCAGGAGTTTGAGGTTGCTGTGAGCTAGGCTGATGCCACAGCACTCTAGCCCAGGAAATAGAGTGAGACTCTGTCAATCTACGTAATGGTGAATTTTCTCTAAAACATTTTCAATAGATGTTTTTCATCTTTGCCTTAAACAACCTTATAAGCACGATAAACAAATGGGTTAGATCAAGGCACACAATCATCATTAAGATTATTAAATTATCATTTAGTAACTTCATTTTAGGACATTGTGCTGGGTACATAACAACTTATAAAACACACATCATCATACAAAAGAAGCTATTCAGATATACAAAACATGAATAAAAAATAAAATTAACAATAGAAAGCTGCATTTGTTACATTTCAAATAAGTGATCAATAGAGGGGAGAACCTTCAGGAATTCAGAGAATGAAAAAAATGCCTGATGTCTGGCACTCTTAAAAAGATTTCAGAAAGAGCTAACACTTGAAGTGGTCCCGGAAGAAGTAATGAGATTTAAATCATTTAATAAATCATCAAAGTTTGGAGTTTTTTAAAGGCTGGAGTGAAGAAGAATGGAGGGTGGTGTATGGACCAGTTTCACTAGAATGGAGGATTTTTTTAGGTAAGCAGGCAGATTTCTCCTTTCAGAATAGTTTGAACTTATTCTTTGAACACTGGGGAACAACTGAAGTTTTTTGTGGTGCATAAATTGTAGATTTCAGAGAATTAACTTGTTATTGTTGTAAATGATGCGCCCTCCAAAGAAAAGAAAGACCTTGAGACAAGAAGATTCATTGAGATATTATTACAAAAATTCCAAAGTGAGATGATGAAGAAGAGGGATTTATCAGAGACTTTGGTTGTGGATTAAAATTCCCAAAACTGGTTCCTTGAGAGATCGTGGTATGATTAGTAAAAAGATACAGAACAAAAAGTCTTTGAGGTGCTATGTGTTTGACCATCGCTGTTAGAAAACTTTTTTAAACCACACACTGAGCAACTTCCATATTATGCTTCATATATTTACAGACTACTGCACACTATTGTGACAATTCACTTTGAAGTTACTCTCAGTGGTGTATGGGTTGATGAAAGAAAGTCCTGTAATCTTTCTGAGCAGGTCTGGGACATGGTAAAGCAAAGAGGAATCATGGGGAATAGGCCTGACCAGGTCTTCAAAAGGCCTTTTCTCTCCCTGTTAAAAAGTGTTCATTCTTAGTTGTTACTCTCTTAGAAAAAACTGTGACCCTAAGGAGTTTTATTTGGAACAACATGAATGGTTTTACTTTCAATAGTCACAAGGCAAATGACAGGTTATATTTAATTTTTTATATCTTTATTTACATAGACTTAAGCGATATCCCTGCTTGCTGTATAATTTGATTTATTTTGGGGCATCAGAAAGAATCCATTGAAGTGGCACATGGCAACTGCCTACTTATACAGCAAAACATGTAGCACAGAACAGAATAGTAAATAATACTTTAAAAGGGAATCATGGGCATTTTTATACAAGTTTACTTTATCCAAATGCAAAAATCTTAGTTGAATAAGCAAGTCAGTGTTTGAGAATATGTTGCCTTCTAATTTACAAAAAGGCCTAAAAAGGAGTAATGGATTTAAATTCCTTAAAACTTCTGATGATAGGTACAGAAATGTGTGAATGTGGAGTTAATCACATAAATAATTATAAAATATAGCTACAGACTTAAGATATAGAATATGACCTTTTGTGTTACTATCTGTCTTAATTCAATATTTTAAATAATGGGTTTTTTTCCATGTTAGATCTGTGGCAGAAGGCTTATTAAACAGAACAGGCTTGACTTTAAATCCCAGTTCCACCTACATACCATCTCTAAGCTTCACGTTGCTCATGTAAAGACTGAATTATAACAGTAATGAGGATATCTTTTAAATATAGCAATTAAGGCATGGATTTCTGGATTCTGGATTTCAATTTTGGTATTAAACCTTTTAGCTATGTGACCACAGGGAAGTTATTTAACCTGTCCACTCCAGTTTCCTCAACTGTAAAATGAAAGTAATAATTTTAGTACCTATTTCATGCAGTTGTTGTGAAGCTTAATGCCTTAGTGTGTGTAAAAAGCTCTTAGATGAGGGTTTAACGTATAGTAAGTGGTATGTGTGTACTATGAATGTCTATCTGTTGCTACTGTTGCTGTGAGAATAACATAAGAAATAAATATAAACACTTTAGCACTTGGAATACTCTAATTGCCCAATAATTACTATTCATTTTTAAAAATAGAAATCAATGTATCCAATCATTAAGGTGAAATTATTGTCATTACTGATTAAAACAATTATTTTACTTTAAGTGACATTTGTTATTATTTCCATAAACAAAATGCTTAAATTTAACAATGACTCAAGTCTGCTTTTTATTGTTTTTCCAAAGAGATTTTAACCAAAAAGGAACCTATAATTAGCGATATGTAATCAAATTTATGGCTATTACAAGCCATTACCATGGCTATTATGCAATTTTAAAACAAAAGTAAAAAGTATTTCCTTCATAGCCCTGCTGAAAAGAACATTAAGATAAAATATCCAAAGGAAAACACTTAGATTCTCAATTTTATTTTGTCTTTTTTAACCGTTACATGTAGTATTAGTATGTTATACTAGTATTTGAGTATTATAAGTAATTTAAACCAATGATTATTAAAACAAGGGTAATGTAATAATTCTTTTAAACACAAAGGAGGATGGCATGTCAAATTTCAATTTAATTTAACACAGCTATAAGAGTCTACTATGTATCCAAATGCTTCGTTAGGTAATACAAGGGATGTAAAATGAATGACACAGACTGAAGGTTTAAGACAGTTAGAATGAGATGAATGTATAAAAGAATATAAAATAAGGTAAAGTAAATACAACAACGAAGGGAAAAAATTCAATGGCAATGACAAGAGGAAATGATTCCATATGATTGAGGATAGGAGTGAAAAATGAAGAGGCATTGAGATAGGATTTGAAGAATTGCCAAAATTTCGACAGATGGATAAGAAATGATTTTATGATAGTTGGGAAAGAGGCATCTTTGGGAACAGAAAATGGCCTATATTTGGATATTGGGGAATATTTTTTGAAGCTGTGGCAGATATGATTGGAAACATAGATTGAGACCCCTTTTAAGGTATAACAGGGTAAAGTATTTTTCACTTTTGAAGGTATTTTCTTTGTCCTTCTCATCCTTTAAAACTTTAAAACTCTAAATATTCTGCTCAAAAGCTTTGAAATTGCTCTTTACTCTTTTTAATTTACACTTTGATTTTAATTAGAGTAATACACTTACATAGTTTAATAAGTCAAATTGTAGCTGAAGGCTTATAATGAAAATAGGAGTACCTTGCTCCATCCACTGCCCAAACCCAATCCCACGCCACAAAAACTACCTTTAAATTTTAGCTATTGAGACTAGTCTCTACCCATTGATTTTAAATAAGTAGATTTTGCTGCTATTTCTTAATTTTAAAATTTTTTATTATATCTATAATTTCCTATTGTGAAGGTAAGTATTTAACTTTCCAGTACATTCTGATTATCTTTCTAAAACAATCTCTTTCTGTGTGTTTCCATGTCTCTCTCTGTGATACACATACACACACACTTCCCCTACACTGTACTCCTAATATAATTTATCAACATTTTTGTTTAAATAAATATTATGTGTTTACATAATATGTAAATATTATAATATGTAAATATTATTTAAGATGAATCACAAAGTGAACCATAGTGACATTTTTTCCTTGAATAGCTTTGATTTTTCCTAGAATTAGTAATTACTTCATTATTATATTTGCTTAAGTTTCTTTGTACTGACTGATAATTTCCCTCCAACTCTGAAAAGTATTACAAAATTCATCACCAAATGGTCAAACACATCAAATAATCTCTCAGTGCGTGTATCTCTCTGTCTATCTCTGTATATCTACTTTTCTTTAATCTACAATATTATCACTCCTGGATGCTTTAGCCCTCCTGATTCTACTTACATTGGTTGTTTTCTGAAACTATGCACAACTATCGTCCTAAGATTTCCCTTCATCATCAGTCTGAGAGTCCTGTCTACCTGTCTCCTATGATGAAGTTCTATTTCCTTGATCACTTTTTCTACTGTTGTCTGTTTCTTTATTCTGTTTGCCCTTTGATAAACACCTTTTTATTCCTTTATGGTAATCTTAGTTGGTATTTGTAGGGAAGAGAGAGTAAACTTCTGTGTTCCATCCACCATGTTAAACCAAAAGTCCTTCCTATGTATAGTAGATGAACTTCTAGTTCACAGAGAAACAATATAACATTAGACTGAAACTTTATCAAATAATTGCCTCTATGTCTTGAAGGTTCATTTATATTGGTACCAATCTTCTCTTTTCCCTCCTAATTTGGAGAATGGCTAATTCTCATCTTAATTCCCTGCCTTCCCAAATCTAACTGCTACCCTAGTGTCTTTCCTTCATGGTAATGCTTACTGAAAATTTGTTTACATTTGCTGGCTCTGTCTCCCCGACTCTCACCCTCAATTCATTCCAATGAAATTTTAACTCTACTACCTCCCTGAAGTGGTTTGTGTTAAGTTTTTTACCCATGGTCCATAGAAAAACATTCTGAGTTTTTTTCTTTCCATCCATTATATCTTTATTACTAGACTTTGTGATAGGAGCTAATGTTGTGCATTTCCCTTTTCCAGTTTTTGACCAGAATGATAAATGGTAAAACAATAAAAAATAAGGGACTATTGGGAATAGATTGCATATGCACTGATTTATATTATCTAGGTTGTGATTCTCATATGCAAGTCCCCAGTACATTTTTAGGCTATGTTATAGTTTGCAAAAGCTCACAAAATGTACTCTTTGAAGCCTTAACTGATAGATATCATATAAACTGACAGGAATCATTTTTGCCCTGGGAGAGTCTTATGAGCTCTGATGTTTTGAAGTGAACTGAATTCTGGACTCTCACTTTTTGCTCTGTGGTAAAATGGTGTCCAGAGACTTCAAAGAAACTATCCCAATGTATTGGAATACTCCCAAGAAATTATCAAAAAATAGCTGAATACTTCAGGGACTCTGGTTCAATCACTGTTGGGGGTCATTTAATCAACCTCAGCAGCTCAAAAAATTTTATAGCATAGGAAAATGTCTTTATTAATGTTGATGTTTTTTTTTTTTGTTATTGTTGTTGTTGTTTAATGAGGGACTTATTTTGAATGGCAAAAAAAAACAGAAGGACAATTGCTACAATGCTAATTTTTCCCAAAGTATAAGTCAGAAATGACTGACCATTTTTTGTCATCATATTCACTTGTGTGGATGTAATGCATGATGAATTTTACTACACTTTTTAAACAAAATAATTGGTTTTACTTCTATTTCCGGAGGACATGGTACATCAAATTGAGGGTTCATGGCATTTACTTTCATAAGAGAAGTCTATTGCCATTTATGATCTATTACTTCCCTTCTGCATATCTACATTGAGTGTACTTATTACTTTATACATTATTTGAAAATTGCCCTCCATTTTTCATGACTAAAAGTTACTTCCCTCTTCTGTATAATCCTCAGGCATTTTACATGGTCTACTATATTTTTTCCATGTAAAAGGCAGGGGCTTGCCTCTTCTAATTATTCTGTTGCTTAGGCTAGAGATTTGTACATTAAATTGTTAGTTACTAAATATTAAGTCTGGAACAAGATATGACACTTCAGATATAGCAAAGGTAAATTATGGCATGTGGCACTATTATAAGGTGTGCTACTATTTTTGTAGTAACTTTACCCATTCTATAACCACAAATAAGTATTTGTCCAGTATGTGTGTAGTTTTAAGGAAATTATATTGCAGCTTGTAATTACTTGCACTGAAATCCATCTGCTCAAGCTTAGACCTTGTGCTGCCTCAAATGCACTTAGGGGGCGGGGGTATGTAGGATATGTTTTCTTAGAGCTAATTAAAGCTACAGTGTTTACTTTGGTGTTTTAAGAATAAATTTGCTTTACTGTGGGATCAATAAGTCTAGCTGTGTTTCCTTAAAAGTAAGATACTTATGATGTGGCAAAATGGAGAAAGAGAAGAGAGAGAGAAAATGTCAGCAAGCTCTTGGGTTGCTCTCAGAGACGCTTCCATGTGTACGATGACAGTATGTACCTCTCCTCTCAACCACGCACACACAAAGGTATTTGTAAAGTGGAATTAATTGCCTGAACTGCAAGGAAGACATTCTATTCGCCATTTATTTTTCTCCTTAAATTGAGATATCAGAGTAAATTAACTGGACTTAAAATAACACCAATGAAACTCTCTTTTTGTACACACTCTTCATTTTTATCCTGTGCACTCTACATGCATTTCACAGAACCAACCATGCTTTTTACCCTCAAATTGTTTTTCTGCTTGAAATGTCCTTAAAATTTTTCGATTAATCAAAATTCTGCTTGCCCTTCACATATTTATATATTATCTAAATTTTTAAAGTAGATATGTAAATCCCACTAAAAAAATCTTTTCTTTCTCTTTCCCTCTTTCCATTTTGTTGAGTTTCTTTTATAATATTTGTCACAGTTGGCCCCACATAATGATTAAATATTTTATCTGTATTTCTATCTATCTAGACTGTAAAATACAAAAACTTCTTTCTATTAAGAATCATGCCTTACTTGTATATTTGGAATGTCACAGCATTAGCAGGTGCCTGACACTCTGTACTCAATGCATGTTTGTTAACTCACGGAGTCACGCTGTCACTGCTGTGGGAGTGCTTTCATCTTGCCTCTCTGCTTATCCAAATTTTCTGTCCTTCATGAGTCAGCTCCAGACCCAGTTCTTCCTTGTTGTCATTTCTGGTGAAAGTTACCCTCTATGATGTCTGCTGTCTCTTTTTTCTTAATCTGACAGTTATTTGGACACTCCAAGGAGCTAATGCACAAGGTGAGTGTCTGGCACAGAGCCAGCTCTATGAGAGTATTAGCTGTCTGAGTGTCATTTGTAGTCTGTAATTCACAGAGAGGGGACATACCCAAGGGTACTCTCGGTAAGTGGCAAAGTGAAATGGAGACTTGAAACTTCTGAATCTGCCTCAAGATCTATGACCCAGAATGTCCTACCAAGAATATATACATAAGGGTACACTCTGGAAAATGGACCATTCTTTGTTATTATCTAGAGCTAGTCTGAGCTTTGAGAAATAACTTTGATTTTCTAGCCTCAGGTCTAAATTTAGGTTAGATGATCATGTTTCTCAACCTTTACATTGAGCTCTGACCTGATTCTCACATTTCTTTTAAGGGCAGAGATCCATCTTATAAAGATGGAACTTGCTCCAGACATCTCATATTGTAATCATCATGTGGGAAGAACTAGAATATTGTTTTCATTTAATAACTCCCTACCATCTGCCAAGCACTTACAAATAGTTCTACTTCTCACCACAATGATGTATGGGAGGCATTCATATCCCCATTTAACCAATGAAAGAAAAGAACCTCATCCAGTGTAAATGACTTTCCCAAAGGTATTCAAAAAAAGGCTACCTGGCAGAGTATTAAAAATCCTAGGCTTTGCCCTGAGATAACATAGGTTCAAATTCTGGGTTTATCCCTATGGATTATGTGACCTTGGGAAATTTGCTTCAGTTACTTGCACCTTAATTTCCTTCCTCATATGTAAAATAGGCTGACAATATTATCCACTGTGTGGTGTTTCTGTAATGATTAAATCAAATATTGTATAAAAAAATATATATATATATATTCAAAAATAGAGTTAAATGAGAGGTAAGATAATGTGGCTCCAAACCTATGCCTTATCCTCTACAGGAATTATACCATATCCATTTAATTAACTCAGAAATATTTATTGAGCATCTGTTCTAGGTTGTTGGGATAAGTCAGTGAACAAAACAGACAAGGACTCCTGCCCTTGTGGGCTAATGTCAGAGCAGGCAGTGACAATCAATGAATAAAATAAACAGGTAGATTACATAGCATTTTTTAAGAAGGTGACAAGTGCTATGGAAAAATAGATTGTAGAGAAGATGGATTGAAAATATCTGGGAGTTATTTAAAAAAATCATAATTGAGCAAAAACTTGAAGGTGATCAGGGAGGGAGCTTTCCAGGCAAAAAGAAGAATAAAGTTCCTAAGTGGATTATTCCCTGATTTGTTTGACCAACAGCAAAGAGGTCACTGTGGTAAGGGGGAAAGTAAAGCACAAGAGAGGTCAGAGAGGTAGCAGATCCTGTAGAACACTGTAGGCCTTAGGGAAGACTTTGACCATCACTGAGCAGAGAAGTGAAGTTTTCTGGTTATCTGATATGTTGTTTTATTTTGTTGTTGTTGTTGTTGTTGTTGTTTTGAGATAGGGTCTGTCGCTCTGTCATCCAGTCTAGAGTGCAGTGGTGTCATCATAGCTCACTGCAACCTCAAACTCCTGGGCTCAAGCAAGCCTCCTGCCTCAGTCTCTCCAGTAGCTGGGACTACAAGTGCATTAACCACACCTGACTAATTTTACTAATTTTGTAGAGGCATCTCACTCTTGCTCAGGCTGGTCTCGAACTCCTGTCCTCAAGCAATGCTCCTGCCTTGGCCTCCCAAAGTGATAGGATTACTGGTGTGAGCCATGATGACTGGCCTATCTGATGTGATTTAGAAGGATAACTGGCTACTGTATTGAAAATAAACTATCTGGGGATAGGGTAGAAGTGTAGTGACCAATTAGGAGGTAACTTCAGTAACACATGAGAAGGATATGGTGGCTCAGACCAGGTGGGAACAAAAGAGTGATGTGAATGAGAATTGATCAAAGTCTGGAGGTAGCTCAAAGGTGGATCTATGGGATTTCCTTTCGGATTATGAGCATGAGAAAAACTGTAGCGTGGAATATGGCACTATGAATGAGAAAATGGATGGAAGAGTAGTCAGTGTTTGAGATGGTAAAGGTGGCAATAGAGCAAATTTTACTGGGAATGGAGGCATTGGAAGAAAGATCAGAAATTCTGTGTTGTGCATGCTGACTTTGAAATGCCAACAGGAAAGTTTAAAAAGTTGCTGGTTGTTTTCTTGGCTGTTTCAGATGAGGTACTTGCCAAACCAACAATCCACTGCCTTTCCTTCACCTCAGCATTGCCTCCTTAATTCTGCTATTTATTTTCTGTTACCATATTTTGAACTCTGTGATGAGGAGGCTTTATGATAGATTTATTCTGAATTCCTTATGATGCTGAAAACATAACTGGGGATTTATTAAATAATTGTTTCCTGGTTTACTGAGTCTCCTCCAAAAATTAAATATTGAGTGCTATTTTGCATTGAAAACAAGAAGAGAAAGGTAATTGTGTTGAGAAACAATCAAGCTATATTTATTGTCATTCTTTTATTGGCAAGATATAATTCTATAAACAAGGACATCTGTTTTAGTATAAAAATATATATATACATATACATTTTTGGTATAAATGTAAAAGTAAAAGATTTTCTTTATACATATTTTTCTTCATTAATTTATCCTAGAGTACAGAGTTCTTCACTATGTAACAACATTTTACTCAATCATGTACCATATATATAACTGTGATCCTATAAAATTACAATAACATATTTGCACTGTACCTTTATGTTTAGATATGTTGACATACACAAATACTTACCATTGTGTTACAATTGCCTATAGTATTCAGTACAGTAACATGTTGTACAGGTTTGTCACCTAGAAGCAGTAGGCTATATCATATAGCCTAGGTGTGTAGTAGGCTATACCTACTAGGTTTGCATAAGTACATTTTATGATGTTCACATAGTGATAAAATTGCCTAATAACACATTTCTCAGAATGGTATCCTCATCTTTAAGAGACAGACAATTATGTGTATCCAAACACACAGATGTGATTGCAAGCAAATAATTTACTTAAGCAAAAAAAATTAATTAAAAGAAACCAGTACTTTATAAAATGAAAGAACAGATCAGACCCTGAAATGGTCAAGAACCAGCCATTTTTTTAATCAAAATGTAGACTTTGGTTTATTTTACTTTTTTTTGTTGTTGTTTGGAGACAAAATCTCACTTTGTCAACCTGGGTAGAATGAAGTGGCGTCATCACAGCTCACTGCAACCTCAAACTCCTGGGTTCAAGTGATCCTCCTGCCTCAGCCTCCCGAGCAGCTGGGACTCTAGGCTAGAGCCACAAAGCCTGACTAATTTTTCTATTTTTTAGTAGAGACAGGATCTCGGGGGCTCGCTCCTGCTCAGGCCAGTCTAAAACTCTTGAGCTCAAGTGGTCCTACTGCCTTGGCCTCCCAGAGTGCTAGGATTACAGGCATGAACCACTGCACCCGGCCTGTTTTACTTTTTAAAGAAAGTATCAAATGAAGCATACCATATGTTCTGATGATGCCAGTTACTCAAGCATTCATCTTTCTGCTCTTGATTCTGGGGTTTCATTCCCTAGAATGCTAATGGAAAAGGCAAGATGGAAAAAAGACATGGCACTCTTTGGAAATGTCAAAACTCCAAAGAGGGAATATACTATTACGCTTCCAGTAGTAATTTGTGGGTTTATGAGAGAGCACATGTCAAAGAAGAACTTGCTTATGAATTCAGAGGCAGATTGCAATATAAAATAAATGTAATGATATAGTTTAGCACATGCACATGCCCACCGTATGATGACATGTACTTAGAGGCATGAGAAAAATATTTTTTTTCAAAAACTCAACACATGTTCAGCTTTTTAAAAAATGGGCAAATATGTATTTTTCATAAATATTAAGATTTCAGCTTTCTAGGAGGCTCTTATTTTCTTTCATTCATTTTTCTCTCCTTTTTTATTTGTTTTTAAGGCGAGGAGCGCCATTTTTGTATGTTGCTTTAATAAAGCGAGTGCTATGGCTTTTTTGTTGTCAGACAAGAAAGAGTCTCTCTTTAACTTATTTAAACCCAAGTGGAATTTATTGTATCATTACTGAAAATGTGGAAGGAGACTCGAGTTAGGGGTTCACAGGATGGCATCAGAAACCAGGCTCTGAGCAGGGGGAAGGAGGGGATGGGTGAATACTTACATAATGAATGCAATGCACACCACCTGGGAGATGGACGCACTAGAAGCTCTGACTCCGTGGCGGAGGTGGAGAGACGGGGGTGGCAAGGGCAATATATGTAACCTTAACAATATTTGTACCTCCATAATATGATGAAATAAATAATAATTAAAAAAGAAACCAGGCTCACTCCATTTTTGGCACTGCCTTTTGCTGGCTTGCTTTCATTGTCACTAGCCACACCATGCTAACTGCTAGAATGCCAATGGAAAAGGTATTTGTTTCTCTCTCAACTATTTGAGAAAAATCTCATTTTGTAATGTTGCCTCCAACTGGGCCATCTGTGTCCCTGAATTAGTCACTGAATCCAGGGAAATGCAGTGCTTTCATTGGAAGACTGTCTGATGGCCCATCCCTGTAGCTGAGGGAGGAGTCAGCTGAGGATGAAGGAGCAGTGCTTTCCCAAAGGAAAATGCACTTGTTATTACCAGGTAAATGGTGAATGGTGTAGAATAGCAGTCCCCAACCTTTTTGGCACCAGAGACTGCTTTCATGGAAGACAATTTTTCCACAGACAAGGGAGGGGCCGGTCATGGTTTCAGGATGATTCAAACACATTACATTTATTGTGCACTTTATTTCCATTATTATTACATTGTAATATATAATGAAATAGTTATATAATCCATCATAGGTTGGGTATCCCTGGTGTAGAACAACAGATGCTAAGTTCAGTAATATTTAATATGCTGAAAACAGAACACATTGTTCTTTCTCAAGAAACTTCAACAAACTTATTTCTCCTTTTGATTTTTCTTTTCTGGTCATAGTGTGTACCACCATTCTCTCAGAGCCAAACCTCAAAATAGTTTTTACATATCCCTCTCACTTGGCTCAGTCATCAAGTTCTGTCAATTTATCTTTCATAATGTCTTTTGCACCTGCACTTTTCTTTCCATTTTCACTGCCATCATTTAAATTTGAACTATTATTAATTCTTGCCTAGATAGTTGCTTTAGCCTCCTAACTGATCTTCCAGCCTTCAGTTTCACTATGTTTTACTCATATATATTAAATCTTATTTTATTTTAGGTTTCTCATTTATGCTTCTATGATTGCTCAAAATTTTAATTTTGTACCTCAGTGCTACAACATAAAGGCCACTGGCCTTCTCATAATTCTACCATCCAGCATTTCTTAAAAACTTTTTTCAGCTTATTAAGTATTAGCCTTACTCATGAATAAAATTTATCCAAAGTTGAGTTGATTTTAGTGCAAATACTTTAAGCTTCCCTGCATATCTAAAATTCTATAAGTAAAGAAATATTATCCTATTGAAATTTTACAGCCATAGAGTTCTGTTTTCTTAAGAGACATAATATAGTACAAAAATTGTTTTAGAAAAATTAGTCTGACTGGGTTAGATTGAAGACTGGAGACATAAAGACCAATTACAAGACTAATGTCATAATATAAGCCTGAGGCCAAAAGATCTGGAGCACAGGGGATGGGGCATAAAATTTAAAAAGATGGCAAACTGAAACGGAGAACTTTACATTTTACTTCTCTTTTTAGCTATGACATCATTATGGGTAAGAATTACATCTTCATCTTTCTCTCTGAATTAAATAACTAGTAGCCAGGTCATAGCAAATCTTCAGTAAAGCCTATCAATGTCATTGAAACACATTTCGTGACTGATGACATTGGGAGAGGTTTTCAGTTTGGGGGATGAAGGGAAGTGTGGAAATTAAGCATCTAAAAGATATCTTTTCTTTTCTCTCTTCCTTTTTTGTTTTATTTTCAGAAGAAAGGAATTGTTTATATGCCGTCCTGGCAATTGCTTTTTTAAGGAAAGCACTATGACAGCTGATAAGTTGATGCTCTGATGCTTTTCCTGTTAAGATAATGTGCCAAATAGCATTTTTAAAAATCATAATGAGAAAACTATCTGCTCCTTGATATTCCCACATTGAAGATTCACCTGTCTTAATAAGGAAGTTGGATACTACTAAAATTTATGGCTCCAAATTTGTCAGGGAAACTATACCTGGGTTTTATTTACTAAAATATATTATAGAAGACTCTAGGGTCTTAAACATATTATGGATGAACAGATATAAGAGAAGTTTTAATATCCTATGTGAGCAGCATATAATGCTCATTAGCAAAACTTCATAATTAGTAAAGCACTTTTGATGATATTATCATATTTCATACTTGGAATAATTTTATGAAATAAATGTATCAAATATTTTGAATTGCAATTTATTAATTAGGAAACCAAAAGCCCAGATAGCATAGAAATATGTATTATTTGCTTTGCTCAGTTTACTTTCACTTTTCTTCTACCTGACATTTTACCTCTGGAGAACTATCCATTGCCCTTTCTAACCATGGTAGCCAAATCAGAACAGCCCTAATTTTACATTATCTCACATTACTGGCCACAGAGATCTCTCTAAGATGGATGGATGTCCCACAGTGGACAAACGTAATAACTCACTCTTTGACCAAGTAATTTTGGAAGAGGTAAATTCTTTCATGAAATTTCACCAATTAGAGTTCTTTCTTCGATGTAGTTTAAAATTAGAACCATGAGAAAAGAAGTGTGAAATTGTGAGGCTTACAATCAAGAGTTGACAGAGCCAATATCATCTATTATAGGGAAGAAGGTAAATCGACTCACAAGAAAAGTAGGGATGAGAGAGAAAGGCAGTACTGGTTGATATTTAGAGCTCTGGTTCCTTTGAATCATAAGGCAAGATTCTATCCTCAGCTAATACAGGAGTTTGACTATATGTACCAATAAATTCTTCTTTATTTGGCTAAACTAGCTCATGTTGGGTTTCTGTCATGTTGGCTCACTTCAGAAGAGTTCTACATAATAAAACTGAGAATATAAATCTAATGTCACAGTTAATTAGTAATAAATGCTGGGCTAGATCCTGATTATCTGGTGTCTAAAGTATATTTTTAAATACTTGAAAATGGTTACTTATCTGAGGTAGACACTGTGAATACTACACTCATATTTCCTTGTATAACTTTGTTATTTTCCATGTGCACAGGCTCCCAGTGGCCTTTCCCTCCCACCAGCCAGCATGGGTGTCTCTTTATGGAGAACCACCCTCAGGCTATTAGAACCACCTCTGTCTATACTCCTTGATAACCATAAGTGCCTGGGAATTACTGCCCCTCAGGGATAGCCCTTAAAACAACTGCAGGTTATAGGTCTTAATACTTTATTTTCCAGTAAAGAAAGCTCTGTTGAGTGATTGATCCTGTCCCTAGAGTTCCCCTGCAGGACTGAGCAAAAGATACCTTCCATAAGACTGGATTTGCTTGATAGTGCATTCTTGAATGGCTTCACTTTCTTCTTATTTCTCTAGGAGATAGATTAAATAGATAGAGATATAGGTGATGTAGATATAGATATATAGTTTTTTATATGGAATTTGTCAGGATATGCATCTAGGGAACCCAACCTAAGACAATGGACTACTTTATCACACAGGAGTTCAAGAATAAAAATTAAGGATGAGAGGCCTCAGGTTAAGAACCTAGGTGTGTGATGTCAAAGGTAGGTCAAAAAGAAGTGTTTGGGAGAGGGACATGAAAAAGCAGGTACTAAGGTAAACCACTTTAATTGTGTTTTCCTCACCTGGAAATGATACTTAATCAGAAAATGACCTAAAAATGTTATTTAGCTTTATTTCCAGTGAATTGAAAATATATACCTTCTTTACATGAGCCAAACATTACAGGGCAGTATTTTAAACTGGTGTGTATTTTGGCTTACATTTTAAGGTTATAATTTATTCTTCTTGGGTTATTTCCCAGTATTCACAGCAATGTCCAGCATACCTGACTGAAGAGTGTTGTTGGCCAGAATCTTAGGAAGAAACCTTTGCTGAAACCGTTATAAAAAGGTTAGGATCATTTCCAAAAGTTCAGGATTAAAATTACTAAGGAGCAGATTTGCTGGTTCTCTGAAAAGTGTTCAAACTCTTCTGCCCAATATAAATACACAGACAAAAGCCTTTTCTGCATTCACCAGCAAACACCTACCTGAGCTGTCCTTTTTGCCTTATTCAAGTTAACAGAGAATAATAATATTGATAATTCACTGATATAATAATTACCAGAATTCTGAGGCCTAAGCCAGAAAAATGGATTAAAAGCAGCCTTTGATTCAAGTATTTATGCATTTCAGTGATCTATTTTGTTTCCAAAATATTTCTGAAGCTACATCCAAAAATTTTCTGATACATTTTCAAAATTTATTAGAAAGTAAAATATTCAGCATTACTTAATTATGTTTGTATACTTTATCTTCCAGATATCACATATTTTATAGGACAAATCTTAAGCTATTGAGATGACTTAAATAAAAGTTTCTTGAGTAAGAGCTTCTGCCTCCTCACTCTTTTCTGAAAGTACATTCATACTGATGTAGGCTTAGGAGTGGTATGCTCTTGTGTGTGTTTGTTTGTGTATTATTAATTCTTACTATATTATCACAGCATTTACATGCTTTTATTTATTTATTTATTTATTTTTGAGACAGGGTCTTGCTTTGTCACCCAGGCTAGAGTCCAGTGGTGGTATCATAGCTCACTGTAACCTTAAATTCCTGGGCTCAAGTGATCCTCCTGTCTCAGCCTCCTGAGTAGCTGGGATTACAGGTGTTCACCAGCACACCCAGATAATTTTTCTAGTTTTCATAGAGATGCAGTTTCATTCTTTCTTAGGTTGGTCTCAAATTCCTGGCCTCAAGTGATCCTCCCATCTTGGCCTTCCAACATGCTAGGATCACAGGTATGAGCTACCATGCCCAGCCAATGCTTCTGTTCCTAATAGATTTGCATCTCTGTCCTGACAATCCTTAGAGCAGTGCTCTGCTCAAAAGGGTATTCTACATGGTAGTCAGAAAAACACCTCAAAAGATAATAGTTGTATAAACTTTTTTCTCCCTCTTAGACTGTGAGCTACTTAATGGCAGGAACTGTGACTTATTCATTTTTTTATTCCCTGGCTAGAATGTGAGTGTATAGAAAATGCTCAATAAATATTTGTAGAATGAATCAATGGATAAAAAGCCTATGTGTAGAAAGTTCCAAATAGTTGGTCTTCCCCCCACAACCCATAGAAATCCCAGGAGACAAGAAATCGAGTTAGGACAGTGGGTTCTAAGACATCAGTTTCTCAATATTAGGCTTGTCTCCTTCCTGAGAATATTAAAATAGCAACGTTATCTTAGAGGGAAACACACACGCAAAATGTGGCTCTTTTTTTATTTTTCTGTCTATGGCACACACCATGTACAATACAAAATGTGCATAGTGATTTTTCGAAATATGACCTACTCTATTTTTATTCCAATTAGTAATCTCAGTAATTGAAAAATCATCACTATTATTTATATTTCATGCTGTGATAACTTAGTTTATTTTCATATAAAAGTGCTATATGAATGCAATAAGTGACTAAATATAATAGGTCTATATAATAAAATCAACATAAAACTGCAATTAAATAAACTATAAAAAGCCATAAATAATAGTCATAATTTGCATGGACTTTTATATATCATTTATAAAGCATGCGCATTCAAAATGTTTGCTAACTGATTCTGTAAAAAGCTCATACAAATAATGCAGGTGTATTCTCTCCATTTTGGAGACGAGAAAGCAAGGTTGAGAGATTAGAAGTGACTATAAAAAAAATAGTCTAGGTAAGTTTTAAATGCAGAACTGCTGCCTGCCAATTCTGTGTTCTTCTCAGTAATCTAACCACCCCTATTTGCTTCTTATTTCTTGGATTAGCTGTAGCAAAACATAAGACAATATTCTGCTCTGTGCCAATTGCCCAATTAAATTTTTATAAATTATAATATTTGAATTTCAAGGTTTTACCCACGTCTCAAAAAAAGCCAAATAGATCTCCTCAAGTAACTATAACAATACTAAAAGGCGTACAGAAAAAGAAATGTTAAAGCATACAGTAATACCAATATTCATTGGTTAAATGAAGAAATCACTATTATGATTATGCAACTATTCTTCTGGTGAAATAGTACCATAACATTATAATAAATATGTGGATACATTTTTAGATTAAGAGAAACATGCTGTCCTTAAGATTACTAATTCAGACAAATGGAAGCCTATTTTAAATTGAACCATTTTAGATCAATGGAAATCTATACTGTTTTTCTTCTTATATTAAAAAAAAGAAATTTAAAAAGAAATTAGATGTTGTTTTAATGTCTAACATCTACCTCACTATATTATGAAACTGCTTGTTTCTTATCACACCACTTTCTCAGTCCATTATTTGTTTACTAATATGTTTCCAGCTCTTAGCGTACTGTCTGACACATGACAAAAACTCCATAGGAATTTGTCGAAGGAATGAAACTTACTATAACATTCTGTTTACTTATTCCTGCATTATATGTAGTCATACAATATAACTATGTTATCTGTAGTAAATACCATTGCCTAGAAAGTTATGATTTCAAACCATGAAGGCAAAATCTGGAGGCATGTAATATACCTTTTTTTCATTTGTATTGAATTATTAAACTATATTTAACAATAATTAACTTAGCACTCACTATATGTGCAGCTCTGTGCTAACTAGGCAGTCAAATGAGGGATATAAAGCTAGAGAAGGAATTCATAATGTAATTTATTAAAGTCTTTTATCAAATGCTGTTTATTACTAAAATGACATTTACTAAAAGTAACTTTAAATTATTTAACACATTAAAGAGAAATACATGAAGTTCCTCAGATGCTATAAATTATAAATCCAGTCTTAAAGTTTAGAAAACTCCTTTTCATAGAAAACTAAAATATTTAGAACAGAAATATGAAATGTTTCAATTAAGTAGAAACAATTCATAAATCACACAATTTCAACAAAATAAAATATATCACGTGTGATTTTTGAGGATCATAAAGCTGCCCTGAAAACTGTACATGTTTATATAAATAATAATTCTTCCGCTTAGGGATCTAGAGAATGGTTCTCCTGGTTGGAGAGATAGCTGATTTAATCAGTTCTTATACTTTATGAATCAAGGAGCTTTTTATAGAGTTTAAACAGATTCAGAATGCTTTACCAACTTTTAGAGCTTCCAACTTTTCTAAAACTCTCTATATTAGCAATGGTTATATCCAAAATCATTTTAGGTTTACTTTAATTTCAAGATATTTTCTCAGCTGGGCATGGTGGCACATACCTATAGTCCCAGCTACTCAGAAGCTGAGGCAGAAGGATAACTTGAAACTAAGAGTTTGGGATTATGATGACCTCTGATCACATCACTACATTCAGCCTGGGTGACAAAGTGAGACCCTGTCTCTAGGAAATAAAAAAAAAAAAGGATTTTCTCATCCTAATAAGAAGATCAAAGGCTTTTTTTTTTCCTCAAAGGAAGTCTTAAGTGTATTGATAAAAATAGCTATATTGTTTATACTTTTGAAATTTTAAAAATACCCAGCACCCAACCTTAGAACCCAATATAAGTTTTTTATATGCCGCAGCTCTACCTTCAAGAATTCTTTTTATTACTGACCTTTTTTGTCCCATAAGGGAACTGTATGCCAAGATGAAGATGCTTTTCTATTTTAATAAATTTTATTCCTCTGAAATTATGTGGGCATAACAGATTCACTTACTCTCTCTTTCAATTGTCTCCTTTAGAGTATGTTAACAAGTATAAAAGCCTATTTGTCAAAGTTGATAGGTACAAGAATGAACTGAAAACACATTTTCTTTTACTGTTGCTAATGACTACACAACAATGTCAGTGATAAAAATCACATGTAAAATAATATAATGCATTTGAAACAGGTTTTAAGAGATTTTTCTGGAAAAGGGAAAGTCTACAAAATATAAATGACATAGGGAATTAGATATTGATTGATTATAAAACCTTTTAATATTATATTTAGATATACAGTATGGTGTATACTTAAAAACTTACGTAGGTTTAAATTCTATTCTAGTTGCATACAAGCTATCCTATGTTAGTTTAGTGGCTCTCTGTTAGTCTTCCATCTTATTTTCTCTCTTTGCTAGTCAAAGCCCTTGCTGTAGTCTGAATGTTTCCAAAATTCATGTGTTGAAACCTAATCCCCAATGTGATAACATTAAAAGGTGGGGCCTTGGGGAGGTGACTAGGTCATGAGGGCAGATCCCTCATGAATGGGATTAATGGCTTTATAAAAGATACCAAGGGGGCTTGTCTGTCTCTTTTACCATGTGAAAAATGCAGCAAGAAGGTGCCATCTGTGGCAGAACTGGCCCTCACCAGATACCAAATCTGCTGACACCTTGATCTTGGACTTCTCAGCTTCTAGAACTGTAAGAAATAAATTTCTGTTGTTTATAAGCTACTCAATTTATGGTGTTGTATTTTGTTGTAGTCACCCAAACGGACTAAACAACCCCTAACTTTACTTTGGTGTTTTTCTCTCTCTCACTCTCATCCCACACACTTGGATTTCAACCCAATAAAATATATCCTTTGCTATTTTGAGGATCTTGAAGATACCCTGAAAACTGTACATGTTTGTACAATTTTGTACATCCCTGGCTCAGAGTTGGAGTAAGAGAACTTGTCCAAAGTTAATTGGTGCATGATATTGCTTCAGATCCCAGCTCTGGGCTCAGGCATGGGCACGATTTAGACATGATCAGTGCAAGCAAGAGGCAATGAGGCCTCTCTCAGAAACATTAGATTAGAGTGGTGCTTCACTGGACTTTGCCTGAGAGATGTTAAACTTGGTGCTGCAGCAACTACCTCATTGCCACAGGTGGCCTGAAGCTGAAGTTCACTCAGAGAAGGCAAGACTGTAAGAAGGTGTGAAAGTGAGTCCTAATGACATTCTGCCTAATGTTCACCCATGCCAGAGTAGGCCCTATTTCTAGAATTGTCACTTGTATTAATATAAACCAGGAAATTTCTTTTTGCTTAAGCGATTTGGGGCTGGTTTTTATACTCAGTACTTTAAATAATTCTCACTGAATCAGATTTTGATATCAGAATGTGGGAAACTGCTATTAGAAGTAGCAGTTTTTAAAATTTTGAAATTGGATGAGTAGAAATAGTGTACAATGTAGTTAAGTGCCCTGTGTGCTGGGTGGGAGACTAGAAAGTCTTATTTGTGGTAGGAAAACAATTAATTAGACTGATGCCTGTTAGATCATGGAATTTAGACAATAAGCTTAGTGAGGTTGTAGAATAAAGAATTTAGTGGGAAAATTTAGAAAATTAGAGTGTGTTGTCTGCATTTTTCACTTATTACAGAAAAGCTTAGTTGAAACTGACTTTTCTGGAAGCAGGAAGAAAAGACAATATAATTTTTTTAAAGAAACCAAATTTTGCTCAAGTACTGCTATTTATAATGCTTGAGGGAGTGGAAATCTGAGGCCTCGCATAATGGAAATCCTACCCAAACTAACAATCAGAGGCAAGGTGGCAGGTAATAATCAAGGACCTCATGTTATGTAGTTCCTTCAGCACAAAGGGACAATTGCTCTGCAGAATTGTGTCCAAAAAAGAGATGATGATATAGGGCTTTGTCTACCCAGGCTTTCAAATTACCCACTGAGCTTAAAAAAAGAGGATGTAAATTCCAGAGCTAATGCAGCATTATGTTGCCCAGGGAAGCCACATTAAGATATTCTAGAAGAGGTTTTTAGTTTTATTCATTTTCAGTTGGGGCTTCTGATACTTGCAGTTCAAAGTGTCCTTAGCTGTTAAATTTAGTCTCGCAGACACTTGGTTTCTTATATGTGATATAGAAATGATGATAACTTCCTTTCAGGATGGTGTTAAGGATTAAATTAAACCATACAAATGAAGGATCTAGCACAGTGTCTCATAGAGAGTTGACATTTGATGTGGTGACAAGTATTGTTAACATAGGGAGTCCGAAGCTTGACAAAAGAAAATTTAGGATAATTAAAATTGTAATAATTTATTTAGTGAACATTAAACTTATGTCATGCATTATTTGAATAAATAGTACTGATGGAAAATATTATACATTTTTAAAAATAACAGACTCATAATGGATTATTAATGATGTTGAATTTTTCTATACATATATTCATATCAACATGTGATTCCAAAGCTAGTATCACTATTATATTGCATTGTAAATATTTGTTTATATTTATTTATCTCCTAGCTAGATTATCTTTCACCTCAATGTTTAACATACAGCTCAGTTCATAACAGGCTATTAATTTATGATTGTTGATTATATCTATGTATGAATTAACTAATTAATGAAAATCCTCTTCTCTTGCAACCATCATAATAGAATCCTATTTGGAAAATAAATCTATTCAGATAAAGTAATTCTTTGTTCAATGTGAATGACTACTTAAAATACTCAATACATTTATATATAAAAGATATAGAATTTAGCCATGATGCAGTGTTACCATTTGTCTTTCTAGGGTTCTTGAATAATGTATTACTTTTTCTTGTATTACTTTACTTTCCTTATACTACGTTTCTAGTCTGTTGAAAGACTTAACAGGGGTCCTCCGCCTTAAGCCCAGTCCTAAATAACTACACTAAGCAGAATTACAAATTTTTGATGAAGATGTTTACTAAATGAGAGTAGGAATGAAACATAAAAGCAAAAAGTAGAAGTAATGGTAAAAGGAAAAAAAGTGAATTAAAGCTAAAATTAATTGAATATAGAGGGTTAAATTTAATTTTAGAATGGAAAAATAATAGGAACATGATAGAAGTAATTCCAATATAATTCATTATAGTATAGCTATGTTGTTTACATATTCCAGACTTTCCTAAAAGTCTTGATTTTATTTTCATTTTAATTATTAATTAAACACAATTCAATTTTTCTGTTTTCATGAGATGTCTACCCAAAATCAACATTTGTAGAAAAAATTTCTTTATTGAACAATATATTTCAACTGTGCATTAAAACATTTATAATGCACAATGTCTTCAAACGGTATTACTGAGTGCCCTTTAGGCTTTAGGCTGTGTCTTGGTTCAGAGAATACACAGCCCTTGCCTCTAGAAGCTTACAGTCAAGAAGTAAAAAGGACAAAGTAAATAATGACAATATAAAATACCAAGTGTTATGATGGTGAGAGCACAGAGAATGGGCACATCAACTAGATTGGGAAGTGAATCTTGAAGGAAGAGTTAGCCATGTCTAGTGGGGTTGAGGTGGGAATTGGAGAAATCATTCTCAATAAAGCAGCAAAGAAAAGAATGATATGCTTTAGATCGTCACTGAGTGAGATTATCAGGGATTTCTCTAAATAATCAGAAGATAATGCCCCCCACAAAAAAATAGAGTATCCTCAATATGTAAATGCCCAGATAAAGGAGAGCCCACATGCTTGCAATGGGACAGGCAGCAGCCAATAAGGTCAATAAGTTGTCAAAAATCAGACTAGTGGCCAGCTGGCTTATTGAAGCACATAATGTTCTGGAGAACCCGGGAATCAAATTGGTACCAGCTGAGGAGACAGATATTGGGCTGAATGCCAAACTAAATAAGAAAGATATAAGAAAAGGAAAAATTCTGAGTCGAAAAGAAAAAATGGAACATACCAAAGAGATATTTGATAGTTGTTTTTAAAGAGACAACTAAAGAGGTTTTCATTTGAAGCCTCAAAGCTCAAATAGTGTTCTCTCGTTACACTCGAGGGAGGAATGGAAGCATTTCAACTGGCTACAGTAGGAACATACCAAGAAACCTCAGTCTGTTATGTACATGATTTCCATAAACTGACAGTCTGCATTTAGCTCTTTTTAAACTGGATGCTACCAAGAAATGAAATCCAAGATCCATCACTGTAATTAACTTGAGTAGACAATGGCAGTGCTTGCCTCTCTCAAAGTTACAATTGATATTAAACTGTTGCTACACATTGAAAACTTGGAATTGATTCTTAAATGGAACGCAATAGATTGAATGTATGCTTTTTCACTTGGAAATACACCTCTCCTATAAGATTCTGCACGTAAAAATCCATGCCTTTAACATTGTTTCCAGATGTATTTCTGGCAAACATTTTTATTTTTTATTTAGCTAGACCTGTTTTTAAGCTATGTGAATGATTAAATATTACAGAATAGAACCGTTTTTGAGGCTGAAAGTTGAAATAGGAGATACTAAGAATTACATATTTAAGTGATTTCCCATCCCGAAATGATATGGAGTGCAAGAATAATAATGGCCCCACCCATGGCTTAATTTCTATCTATGTATGTCAAAAAAATTAAGAATTAAATTAATCATTCTCTGATTTATATATTTCAAGTGCCATAGGAAACCATTAATGAATCACTGTATCTTTCAAAAAGTGATTAACCAGGTACAGAGGAATCGGCAAGTGTTCAAAAAAATCTTATTTAGTGTTTGAGCCAAAATTGTAAATTATTTTCAAATTATTTTCAGTGTACATTTCATTGCTCCAACGAACTAAGAAGAATCTATTTGTTCAGTTGGAAGATGTTCATGTTGGCATAATACCAAATCTACAAAAGCAATGAGAAAAAAATGAAAGTAAAAATATTTTGGACATTTTGAATATAAGGAACTAATATTATAATGGCTGAGAACATTGTTGCAAGGAATTAAAATTCTTTTCTATAGTTTTATGTTCTGAGAACACTATTCAAATTAGTTAATTAGTTGAATATTTTAAAAGTATTTGATCTTGTTTAAGTGAGGCACTAGTACTTATACCTTGTAAATGCCTTTCCTATCACTTCTTTTTCATCTTCCCTCTGTATTTATGTATTTTTTTATTTCAAAGCATTGGGGGTACAAATGTTTTTGGTTACATGGATTGTTTTTGCAAAGCTTGGGTAAGAGTCATAAATGTGCCTATTACCCAGATAGTGCTCACTGTACAGGTAGGATTTCACCCATCTCCTCCTCCCCATCCCCCTCATTGATTTCTATTGGCTTATACTTCCCTCTATGCACATGTATGCTCATTGGTTAGTTCCATTATAATGGTGAGTACATGTGCTGTTTGTTTTTCCATTTTTTGAATACTTCACTTAGGATAATGGTCTCTAGTTCCATCCATATTGTTGCAAAAGGCATTAAATCATCCTTCTTTGTGGCTGAGTAGTATTCCATGGTATACATATACCACATTTTGTTAATCCATTCATGAACTGATGAGCACTTGACTTGATTCCACATCTTTACAAATGTGAATTGTGCTGCAATAAACATTTTAGTGCAGGTGTCTTTTTGATAAAATGACTTCTTTTCCTTTTTGTAAATACCCAGTAGTGGGATAGCTGGAGTGAATGGTAGGTCTACTTTTGGTTCTTTGAGGTATCACCATACTGTCTTTCATAGAGGTTGTACTAATTTGCAGTCCCACCAACAGTGTATAAGCATTCCTTTCTCTCTGCATCCATGCCAGCATGTATTGTTTTTGAACTTTTTAAGAAAAGCCATTCTAACTGGGTAATGTGATATTTCATTGTGGTTTTAATTTCCATTTCCCTGATGACTAGTGATGTTGAGCATTTTTTCATATGTTTATTGGCCATTTGTCTATCTTCTTTTGAAAAGCTTCTGTTCATGACTTTTCTTGCCCACTTGTTAATGGGGTTATTTGATTTTTTTCTTGCTGATTTACTTGAGTTCTTTGTAGATTCTGGTTATTAGCCATTTATCAGATGTATAGTTTGCAAATATTTTCTCCCATTCTGTAAGTTGTCTATTTGCTCCATTGATTATTTCCTTGGCTGTACAGAAACTTTTTAATTTAATCAAGTCCCATTTATTTATTTTTGTTGTTGCTGCAATTGCCATTTGAGTTTTCTTCATAAATTCTTTGCCTATGCCAATATCTAGTAGAGTTTTTCCCACCTTTTCTTCTAGAGTTCTTATGGTTTCATGCCTTAGATTTAACTCTTTTATCCATCTTGAATTAATTTTTGTGAGAGGTGAAAAATATGGATCCTGTTTCATTCTTCTGTATGTGGCTATCCGGTTTTCCATTTATTAATGGAAAACTGGGGATTCTTTTCCCCAGTGTATATTGTTGTCTGCTTTGTCTAATAGCAGTTGGATGTAGGTAGACAGTTTTCTGTCTGGGTTTTCTGTTTTGTTCCCTTGGTCTATGTCTCTGTTTTTGCACCAATACCATACTATAGCTTTGTAGTATAGTTTGAAGTCTGGTAATGTGATACCTCCACATTTGTTCTTTTTGCTTAAGGTTGCTTTTGTTCTTCTGGCTCTTTTCTGGCTCCAAATCAAGCATAGAATTATTTTTTCTAGATGTGTGAAATATGACATTGGCATTTTGATGGGTATTCCACTGAGTCTGTAAATTACTTTGGGAAATACGGACATATTAACAATGTTGATTCTACTGATCCATAAACATGGTATTTTTTTTTTATTTGTTTGTACCATCAGCAATTTCTTTCCTCAGTTCTTTCCTCAATTTCTTTCCTTATAGTTCTCTTTGTAGGGATCTTTCACCTCCTTGGCTAAATGTATTCCTAGGTATTTTATTTTCTTTGTAGCTACTGTGAATGGCACTCAATTCCACAAAACATCCCAGAAATTCAACCTCTGGGGTTTTGACTTACGTCTTTCAATATTGCCTAGAGGGCATACACTGTAATGGCTTAAATATAACAATACTGCAGATATAGGACCTAACATGACTTAAAGGAACAGAAAATAAGTAAAAGTGTCATTTAAATAGGCTATTCGCTTGTATCATTTTAAGCTTAATAAGTCAAGTAGGATTCTATTCATAAGTTTTCTAAAAATTCCCCAGAGTAGCAGGGCATCCCAATGATGATCCCAGGTATTCTGCTCATTCATTTGGAAGACTGCTGTCTTTACACAAAGGCTGCCCTTTTCTTTCCTGAGTATCTTTCATGCTGCTGTTAAAAAGACCACAAAGCCTCATAAGGATTTAGGATGGTAAGGAATTAGACTATCAGTTAAATAGACATTAGGTGACTAGAATATTTACCTGAAAAAGAATTCTGGGGATCACTACCAGAAGTCAGTCATCCAGTCTAAAGAGTGTGCTGAGGGTATAGAGATACTGGAAATTCGGTTTTTGGTTCTATTAGCTTAAGGTTGGTTTACCCCTAAAGGTTGAGATGGACAATGTATGCACAATGACACATTTTATATATTATTAGTTACTTGGTTCCTGTGTTGGCATGTAACTATCTCATTCTTGTTAAATGAGTAAACCAAAATGAAAATGTTAATTAATTTAGTGGATGTTTCTTAATACTGCCATGAAAAAGGTGCTGGCATGTCCTATCAGCTTTATTATATTAAAAACTTTTGATTTTTTTGTCCAATGACATAATAAAGGCCAAAGAACAAAATGTTCTTCATGAATGCACCTTATACTCACTCCAGTGATTCCCTGAACAGGTAGCATTTTTTTATACTTCTATATTTTTATTAATGGTATACCCTCCCCCACCTCTTCAGGGCTGATAACTGTATTCTATTTCTTAAGATCCAGCTAAATGACACTTTTGGGGGGAATCTTTCACTATCTCCTACCTAGAAATAATTCCCTATTTCTTGTGCTAACAGGCACCTCTATCAAAATATTTATGTCTTTTTTTAATAATTATTAAGTGTTGCCCTGGGTATAGCAGAGATTCTACAAGAACAAATTCTAACAGAAAGTCACTGAATTAAAGCATTCCAACAGTCTGCATGTCTGAAACTTGATGTTTTAAATATTGGTATCAGTCTAGACTTCAATTTGCTCATGAATTAAAAAGGTACATTTAAGCTATAACATCTCATGTGTACCTGACGTATCTATCATAGGTCAAGACAAGTCACTAATTAAGCTGAAATAGAAGTCATGCTACCAGTTAATCTCTACTAAATCCTTACTTTACGTTATATTTGAAATAGTAAAAGACATATGTGAATTTATTAATTTGTACCTAAATATACAGATATATTTATTTACTATCATTAATTAACCCCCCCTCTTCTTGTTTGAATAAATATTTAATTCTATTATTTAACACTTGGAAAATATGAATGTTATTATTCTTAGAGTTTTGCTTCCCCGTCTTGATTCTAAGCAAATATTTTCCAGTTTCTCAAAGACCTTTATACATATATAAACCTATAAGAGCTTATTTCAGCAGTTTTTGTTTGGCTTGAAGCTTTGCTCAAAATATTTCTGAAAACTCATCTTCCTGATTTGTCCTTAAGTTCTGCCCTTAAGTCTAAACCTTAAAGAAAGTAAATTCACCAAAAACAAAACAAAACAACAAAAAAAAAAACAACTACATTTGCATCAGAACACTGAGCCAGTTAAGATGCTGATCAATTGGACTTGTTTAAAATGCCATAGCAGTTGGCAATGCTTAAGTAAAACAAACATTAATAGTAACTGGGAGCATTTGGGGAAACCAATAGCCCAATAATCACTGAATATAATTTAGGAAAACAAGCTTAATGATATTTTTTCTTCAGGAATGAAAATGAAAAAGGATAAATTTTATAATACCATGAATATTTCAGTAGGAGTGCCATGAAACTGATGAACTTTTATTATACTTTGTATAAGAGAAATTCATTCTAAGCAATTTTGCCAAGATATGTTAATGGCATCATGAATGAATAAAATTAATTAAAAAATAAATTATAATATAAGTAATAGATAAACAATAAATAATCTATTATAAAGAATTCACATATTCACTTTATTTTTTTATTTTTATGAATTTATGGGGTACATATGCAATTTTGTTACATGCATAGACTGTATAGTAGTTAAGTCAGGGCTTTTAGGGTATCCATCACCTGAATAATATGTACTGTATCTAATAGCTAATTTATCATAATCCAACCCCTTCTGAGTCTCAATTGTCTATCATTCCACTCTTTAAGTCCAAGTGTATACATTTTTAGCACCCACTTATGAGTGAAAACATGTGACATTTGACTTTCTGTGTCTGGTTTGTTTCACTTAAATAATGGCCTCCAGTTCCAGTCAGGTTCTTGTTGCTACAAAGGACATGATTTCATTCTTTTTTATAGATGAATAGTACCCATTATGTAAATATACCACATTTTTTTAATCCATTCCTCTGTTGATAGACACTTAGGCTAATTTCATATCTTTGCTATTGTGAATAGTTGAGTGCTATGATAAACATATGAGTGCAGATATCTTTTGATATATTAATTTCTTTTCCTTTAGGTAGGTACCCAGTAGTGGAATTGCTCTATTGAATGGTAGTTATATTCTCTTTAAGAAATCTCCATACTGTTTTCTATAGAATTTGTACTAATTTACATTCTCACCAATAGTGTTTAGGAGTTTCCTTTTCTCTGCATCCTTGCCAATATCGGTTATTTTTTTAACTTTTTAATTATACCCATTCTGACTAGGGTAAGATGATATTTCACTGTGGTTTTAATTTGCATTTTTCTTATGATTAGTGATATTGAGCACCTTTTCATATACCTGTTGTCCATTTGCATGTCTTCTTTTGAAAAGTATCTATTCATTTCCTTTGTCTACATATTAATGGGATTATTTTTTGTTGTTTTTGCTGTTGACTACCTTGTATATTTTGGTTATTAGTCACCTGTCAGATAAATAATTTGCAAATATTTGTCTCCTATTCTACAGGTTATCTATTTACTCTGCTGATTATTATTACTTTGAGGGGGTTGTACAGAAGCTTTTAAATTAAGTTCCATTAATCTATTTTTGTTTTTGTAGCCTGTGCTTTTGAGGTCTTATTCATAAATTCTTTGCCTAGTCCAATGTCCAGAAGAGTTCCTGTGAGCTTTATTCTAGTATTTTTATAGTTTCTGGTCTTATGTTTAAGTCTTTAATCCATCTTGAGTTGAATAAGGTGAGAGAGAGGCGTCTAGTTTCATTCTTCTTCATATGGCAATCCTATTTTCCTAACACTATTTATTGAAAAGATTTCCTTTCTCCAAGGTGTGTTCTTGTCTCCTTTGTCAAAGATCAGTTGACTTTAAATATGTGGCTTTATTTCTGGTTATTTATTCTGTTCCGTTGACTTATGTATCTACTTTTATACCTGTACTATGCTGTTTTGGTTACTATTGCCTTAAAGGCAGGTAAGGTGATACCTCCAGTTTTGTTCTTTTTGCTAAAGATTGTTTTGACTATTCAGGCTTTTTTTAGTTATATATGAATTTTAGAATTTTTTTTCTAATTCTGTGAAAAATGATGTTGTAATTTTGATAGGGATTGTGTTGACTCTGTAGATTGCTTTGGCCAGTGTAGTTATTTTGATGATATTAGGGTTTCCAATCCATAAGCATAGAATGTTTTCCCATTTTTTGTGTGTCATTTACAATTTATTTCATCAGTGTTTTGTAGTTTTCCTTGTAGAGATCTTATCTTGGCTTAATTGTTTTTAAGAGTGGTCTGGGAGAGCTTTATATATGAGACATAAAATTTGCCCTAATTTTTCAAGTTGGGGTAAAATTAGGCTAAGTAAAAGTAGAAAGAGTAAAAAGGGAAAAAGTAAAAAGGAAAGGAAGTCAAAGGTACCTACGGGCAAGACAAGTCTGAGAATAATCTTCAAGAATAATTTTGATAAGAAATATTAATTTTTACAGTACTAATTATTTGCTCTAGCTGCTTTTGTTCCTACCAGAGTGGTCATTAGTTTTCAGATAAAAAGGAGATGTTTGTTTCTGGTAACTTTGTTAAAATCTGCTCAATGCTCAAAGAGAGCTTGAATATTTACTTTTGAACACCATCACTTTTGTTTTCAAATACAGTATTGTATTTCACTGGAATAAAACTAAGAACTTGACTCAGTTTTAAATATGGAAAACTAGTTCCTAATCATGTTCCTAATTGAGTGAATGTGTGAGATCAGGTCAACGTAGAAGAAAAAACAATGCCTGCTACTCTGATCTTCGTTTGAAACCTATTCAGATTAGCCCACTCTTACTAGCTTCTGGGAATCCCTGACTAGTCCTATCTCATTAAAAAAAAAATTACAATTATATTTATTAAAGTAAAAAGCAATATTTTAACAGTTTCATTTTTAACATCTCTATCTTGCTCCTTTTTTTAATGCTTGTCTATTGTTTTATGACTGTAATAGCATCTCAATTAAAATGTGAAACTTGAAAAATTCATCCTTATATTACCCCCAAGTGTAATATAAGGACATCTAGATGTCCTTGATCCTGGCCTTTCTATTTCAAAATTTTAGTTTTTTCAAGGGTCTCTTGATCCTTGGTTGATTATTCAGATTTACACCTAAGGAATGATGTTGATCAGAATAGGAAGTTTTTGTGAAATTTTAGGAAGTTTTCTTGTATAGTTGCACATGTCACACACTTCTTTGTATATGCTGATGATTTATGCTGATCTCATTCTAGCTTCAGAGCTTTTGCACTAGCAGTTTCCTTTGACTAGAATGTTCTTTCTCTGCAGGGCTCTCACCTTCAATTCTTTTAGGTTTCTCTTCAATATCACCTCCTCAAAAGGCCCTTCCTGACCTTACTATGTGTCACTACAGCACCATTTCATCCATAGGTGCTCTCTCTAGTTTTATTTTTCTTTTTCTCACTTGGCAATATGTAGTTAGAGTATATCAATTGGAGTTTGTTCAATTCAATTTCTCTACTAGGATGAAAAATGTAAGGCCTGTGAGGGCAGAAGTTTGCATTATACACTGACATACTCCAAGTGTCTAGAACACTGGTGTAGTAGATACTTAATAAACACTTTTCTATCGATTAAGTTACAAATACATGCCCTTCTCCCAACACACACACACACTGAATGAGGAGGCTGAACTCTGGGCTCCTTATAAGTGCATGAATCTTATCAATAGGCAAGCCTTTATTTCTGGCCTTGGTTAGGGAGGAACCACAGTGGCTCAGGAACTCATTTATTGTGACAGTAAGGAGAATGTGAGAACTCTCCTACCCATTTCTTTCTTTCTGTTCCTTTTGTAGTAGTCCAGAATTACCTCAAAACCATATTCTCCTCAAACGCCCACCACCACCACCACGTGCCCTTTTCCAGAGTAAAAAAAACAACCTCCCCTTTATTTAGAAATAAATTCTCAAGGTTGTGTCAGGAGCAAATGCTACAACCAGCCTACTGATATACTTGAAATACGGAAAGAGGTTGTCTCATTTGTTTTGTAAGCAACACTTTACTTAATCTAAATATATAATCCAACACTCCTTTCTTTTATCTATACTGGCCAACTCTGTGAATGCCTTTCCAGGCCTCTAGGAGGGAGGGGCTCCCATGTAGCCTCCTACTGTCTATGCTTTGAGAACAATAGTAAAATGAGATAAATAATCCCTGATGATGGTTGTTTCAATATAGATTTATTAGCATTTAAAAGGGCTTGAGCATGGAAGGGAAAACATTTATGCTGAACCATTTTGGTCTTGAAATAATAATTAAATAAGAAGACTTTTAAGAACTTAATTTTTAGATAGTTTACCCTATGATACTCCATAACTAATTCAGAGTTCTGAGAGTATTGAAGTTTCTTTATTTTCTGTTTTATCTTTCCAAATTCTTTCTGTAAAGGTTACCAAGACATAGACTGCAGGAAAAATTCAAGTTAACCTCTAAAACAAATTGTATCTTCTCTAAAGAAGGCAATATTAAACCAAAGAATGAAAGCAAGGAGAACCCAAAACTTATAAACATCCCAGAATTCCACCTTTCCCTAATAATCCAGAAACTGAAATAACATATTTCCAAGGCACAAAAACGTCCCAAAACTCTTTTTAGACACAAGGCCTACAAAAGTTCTCTGCAGTCATAAATATGGTCACATTTACAAACCATTCTATCAAGGAGAGAGGAAAAATATATTTTCTCTTATCTATCACAGGTTGAAATATATTATTTTCCTTCATTTAATGATATAATTAATTCTATAAGTTTAACAAATCAACATTAAGTTCAACAGATTACATTGGTCAATTTTCCTCTTTTGACTTCTATTTTTGGTAATGCTTTCCTGTCTCTATTGTTAGGCTGTAATCATTCAGAAAATAGGAGTGCAAGTGTGATAAGACAGGGTGCCAACAAGCACTCCAAATTCCAGCAATTGCTTTTCAGGGCCTTCCTTCAGAGAAAGGGACAGTAGAGTGCAGCCACCTTTTAAGTCTACCTGTCAGGTGGGTTCTTGGTTCTTGGTGTGCTCTTGGCTGAAGAATGACCAGACACATTGAAAGCAAGGTAAACATGGAACAAAGTTTATTGAGGAAGAGCAAGGTAGGTTTATAGAGCAAGAACAAGATACATTTGCCACAGATGATGAACAGGCAGGCCCCCTGTTGTAACAAGAGGCTCTGGTTATGGTCTAGGGTCCAGTTTTCCATAGTCTGGATTGGGCCCTCCTTGTGGTTCAGACGTCAAGCACTAAGCACCTTGATGGACAGGTGCTCATGATATGATATGATGATATGATATGATGATATGATCATCAGCCTTAGGTTACTCTAGGTCATTTTCCAGATCCTATTGTGCCTGGGCTGTCTGGCTCGCAGAATCCCCTGCATTCTTTTCTAGATTGGCAAGGCATTCCTCCTTATCCCAGGTATGGCAATTACTCAGGGCAGGATCAAGGTGTGGCAGCATCAAGATGGGGCACCAACCCTTGTCCTTCTTCCCCCAGTGCAGCAATTGCTGGAGGCAGCACCAAGGCAGGGTGCCTGCTTTTGTCCCTAGGAGAGCTGGAGGTCCCTCTACCTAACGTACTCCTACAATGACCCACTTTCCTTGGAGTGGGCAACAAATGTGAGATTCAACTAATTTTTTGGCTTCTTCTCAAACCATGTTCTGTGACAGGCTCCTTTAAAAAGTCTCTTTTCTGCCTCATATTTCTTCCTCCTAGGAGAAAATAAAGCTGAAAAAACAAAAATTTAAGAGGTCAGGAACTAACAGCTGGGAAGTCAGTCACACAATTCTTATAGCAATAAACAACAAAATGTCTGTTTTTAGCCTTCTTCAATACTATCTTCATAATTCTTGGAAAAAAGATAAGAAAGATAAGAAAGACCCTAGAGGGTTAAAAGTTCTTTTAAAAAGTTGATATCTTTCTTTTTATTATATCAACAGAACTTCAGAGCCTTCAACACAAAACTTAACTCATTCACAAGTTAGACCAGATGGATTAGAATTAAACATTGGGCAGTGTAATATGATTTGTCAAATTAGAAAGATATGAGTTAAATATTGTAGTTGCCTCCTATAACAAGATATTTTCACTTGGAACCAAATGGCCAAATTATTCAAATATATCCCAAATTGTGGCTTTGGGAGTTTGATAGAGCCAGGTTTGATTCCCATGTTGCCCACTCACTGAAGTGTGTCATCTCTAGGCATTAATTTTATCAACTTGTGAAGGAATAATAAGCCTTACCTCAATGAGTATTATCAGGGTTGAAGAAGATAATGTGTGTAGATCATGCTATCTTAGTTAAAGTGCCTATTTTATAAAGTCAAAGATCACAAGTTAGTTTTAGGAGACCTGGGTTTGAATATTAAACCCCCATTTACTAATTTTGTGCCTTTTTAAAGTTTATTTTCCCTCATCTTTAATTTTTTCAATGTTTACAATTAAACCCAAGGCTGTAGTTGCTTTAATGAAGATTAATCAAGTGAATTTATTCGTTTAAACAATTTTTATTGTCTTCCACTCTTTGCCAAGCCCTCTATTATACTCTTGAGACAAAACAGTGGACCCAGAAAAGGACATTTCCTGCCCACCTGAAGCTGAGATTCTAGTCGTTTGACTAAATCTTTATATATAGCACTAATTTATGAATAAAGACCAATTCTACCCAAAGATAGAATTATAGCTCTTCTATTTTACTTTCCAAAATAGTATTATTAAAGAAGAAATTATCACCAAAAGGATATCCTTTTTAGTTCCAAAGCTTGTCTTTAGCTAAGAAACAGATTTTCATATTTTATGAGAGAGTTTTTTAAGAAGCAATGGAAAAGACAAAATAAATTATATAATTAAAAAAATATATAGAAGGAATTTAACTCCTTGGCACTATTTTGGTAGTTTCAGCATGCCCATTACTTCCAAAAGAGATTACTTCTGAAAAATATGATCCCAAGCTCCAAAAGATTTAATTATTTTTATTTATTTTAGTGTTCTGCAGCAGGTTGGGGAAGTTTGTTTAAGTTGGTGTTTACTTGTTTTTTTTATTCCCCCAGATCTAGTTGCAGAGTTTGAGACTGCTGTAGGAAAAAAAAATGCATGTTAATTAGTCATATTCTAACTTCTTATTCACTGATACAATGATAAATGTTTGTAGTTTTTATCCTTTTATAATCAAATAAACACACCTTGACAGTAAGTGTAATTGTTCGTGCATGCATACTAATTAATAAACCAAATAAAAATTCCAAGGATTACAGTGGATTGAATTTTGTTTCCACATTCACAATCAGAGTTTTAGAAATAAGTGGCCTGCCAAGTTTCTTTTATTGCTCACCTCACAGGGAATGTATCATATGCATATTTTTTTTACATTCAAGGAGAAGTCCAAACATTTTTGAATTGGCTTCTGTGTTGTAGGTTGGTGAAGGCACTATTTATTAGCAAAACCACAGTATAAACAAGCCTAAAGCAAAGTAGGAAAATTTTATGGGACATTAGCCAAGGAGGTTTTATCAGGAAAAGAGGAATGAAATGAGGTTAAAGACACATATTTTGCTTTAAGATTACATGTTGTTATAATGAAAACAAGAAGGTTGTGGAAAGGAATCTAAAAATGTTTAGAAATGGTTATATTATCTTTAGTGTTTCCCTAGATCAATCTTTGATCTGGAAGTAAAATATATTATCTATGGGAGGTTGGGTGAACTTTCTGGGGGGAATTTTTTTTTTTTTTTTTAATTTTAGTTCTCTAAATCAATCACCTACGTCTACCCTTCCATCTTTTCAGGGTTGCTGTGGTATACACAACTAGTAGTGCACATCTATTAATTCTGACAGCAGGGTGTTTTCCCCTTATTGAATGTATGAAAACTGTCACTCTGAATTTAGCTTCATGTTACATATTTTATAATAAAAATTACTTCCTTAAGCTTAATTTTTTTAATGGGGTTTCACTTTGTCACTCAGGCAGGAGTGCAGTGGTGTGATCATAGCTCACTGTAACCTCGAACTTCTGGGCTCAAATGATCCTCCTGTCTCAACCTCCCAAGTAGCTGGGACTACAGGTGCAGGCCACCACACCAGCTTAAGTTTTTGTTTTGTTTTTTTAAGAGACAGGTGTTGCTATTATATAATGCCAAGGCTGGTCTAACTACTTGCCTCAAGGAATCCTCTCACTGGCCTTCCAAAGTGCTGGAATTAAAGGTGTGACCCACAAGGGTTGGCTCTAAACTTAACTTTTTTTTCCTTTAAAATTAATTTATTTACTTATTTATTTCATGGTATTATAGGGGTACACACATTTTGGTTATATAATTTGCTTTTGCATAGTTTGAGTCAAAGTTATGAGCCCTTCACTTAGATAATTAGTGTACATTGTACCTGTTGGGTGTGAATTTATCCATCCCCTCATGCCCCTCCCACCTACTTGATTTCCACTGAGTTTTACTTTCATATGTGCACATAAGTATTGATCAGTCAGTTTCAATTTAGTATTGAGTACTTGTGGTGTTTGTCTTTCCATTCTCGTGACACTGCACTTAGAAGAATTGTCTCCAGTTCCACCCAGGTTGGTACAAAAGATACTAGATCACCATTTTTTATGGGTGAGTAATATTCTATTATATATATATATATATATATATATATATATATATATATATATACCACATTTTATTAATCCACTCATGTATTGATGGGCACTTGGGTTGTTTCCACATCCTTCTGGCTTGTAAGGTTTCAGTTGAGATGTCTGCAGTTAGTCTGATAGGTTTTCCTTTGTAAGTTACCTGCTGGTTTTGCCTTACTGCTTACAGGAATGTCTCTTTCAAGTTTACTTTGACCAGCCTAATGACTATGTGTTGTGGTGATTTCATCTTTATGATGACCCTCCCAGGAGTTCTGTATGCTTCTTGTACCTGGATATCTAGCTTTCTAGCAAGGCCAGGGAAATTTTCCTCAATTGTCCCTCAAATAAATTATCCATCCCTTGTGTATTTTCTTCTTCACCCTCAGGAATGTTTATGACTATTATGTTTGACCTCTTTACACAATCAAACATTTTCTGTAGGCTTGGTTCATTCCTCGTATTTTTTTGTTCTTTCTCTTCAACTGACTTGTTTAGCTCAAAGTTATTATCTTCAAGCTCTCAGATTCTTTCTTCTGCCTGATCTAGCCCCTTATTAAAGCTTTCCACTCTATTTTGTAATTCTTTGAATGAATTTTTCTTTTCTAGAAGTTCTGTTTGATTTTTCTGTAATACTTTAATTTCTTTAGAGAATTTTTCATTCATTTCCTACATTGTTTTTTGGCTTCTTTGTGTTGAATTTCTGTTTTCTCTTGTATTTCACTGAGCTTTCTTACAATCCATGTTCAAAATTCTTCATCTGTCATTTTAATCTTTTCATTTAGGTTGGTATCCATTGGTGAGGAGTTAGTTTTCTTTGGGGCATAACCTTTTACTTTGATTTTTATATTTCTGGAGTTTTTTGCTGTTTCCTTCCCATCTGACCTCTCAGTTGAGAGCCAAGAGTGTTAGGGCTGGTTTATGGGCCTGTCTCAGAGACCTCTAACATCAATCCCTGACCATGTCAAGAAGAAGAGTGCTCATCCTGAGTTCCCACTGGGATGTACTAGCAGGTTTGATGAACCTTTCTGGTTACTTTTGACCTATTGTGTTCACCTCTTCCCAACAGTGGGCAGTGAGGTAGGTTCCCGGCTTAATCTCCAAGATGCTAGGGAGAGTTTGTGGGTTCAAATCATCCACTCCTTGTTTGCTTGAGTTGGAAGTGCTATATTTAGCAATGAATTTGTTCCCCCTGTCTTTGATAGTAGTTTGCTTGGAAGAGCCACTGCCAAGGAGTTCTTTTGTGCCCATTATAAGTTCTGCCCCAGATAGGGCACATAGATGCCCCAACCTTTAGGAGCGACCCTGTAGCTCTCGGGCAGTTGCTTGATTTCTACTCCCCCTATGGTGGCAGATGAGCAGAATAGATCACTACTGAATTGCTAGAGCCTAAGAAGTTTTATTGAGCTTCAGCAGGATTCAGATTTGCTTATCTAGCCACTAGGGGGAGCCCCTGATAGGAAGCTCTGGACAATCTCTCCAAGCCCAAAGAGCTGCTTCTGAGGGGAGGGGCCTAATCATGTGATTGCTAAGGCCTGGAGCCAGGCTTCTTCCATCCCTGTCCACTAGCCTGGTTTCTCTGCAGGATCAGATGTGAGCCCTCACTGTTTACTTCCTGGTGTTCCACAGCACTCTTCCCTCTGGCCAGTCCATGTGCATTTCCTCTATGCCCAAGTCTGGCTCTCAAGGTACCCAACAGTTCATGTGTCTGACCTGCTGGCATGCAGCTCCACGTGATGCAGGTGGTTAGGGGGAATCTCCAATTATGTACTCGTGTTCCACCACTAAACTACAATGTGAAGGAGGTAGATCTCTAGATCTCTTTATCTGCAGAGATCTCCACCAGGGGCACTCTCCCACTGGGGGAGAAATGGCAATTCATGAGTCTCTTGGATTACACTGCACTTCCTATCCTAGTGAGTGGTGGGAGAGGCTATTGTTCTGGTTCAGCCTACTCACCTGAGGGATTTGGTTGCCATGGGAATCAGGAGCTAATCAAACTCAGTCTGAGTGCAACTGTCTTCTCCAATATGGTGGTTCTTTAGCAGGGGTAGGAAGATGGGGCATGCTCACAGACCCAGTTCTTCTGTGCCCCTCTAGACCTTCCCATTGGATGTGGTCACAGAGGGCTCTCTCACCACCCAAGCCTGGAACTCCCTCTCCCCTATGTCTTCCCACCCTGCTCTCACAACTGTGGGGGAACATGTTTGGCCCACCTGTCTGAGTCACCAGTGGGTGATCCTGCCAACTGCTTGTGGGCAGAAAGATCACAAACTGTGGCTGTACCACAGGTTGGGCTGGGAACATGCCCCCATCACTGAGAAGCAAGCCTCTCAGCCCATAGCATTCTAGTGGCTGGTATGGTAGGGGGAGGGACCACAGTCTCCCTATACCACTGGCATGTCCAGGAGGCTCCAGGTCCTGCCCACCTGGCTGAGCCACCAGTGGGCAATCCCATGAAGCACTGCCACAGTAGCTCTCCTCTCCATGGCTGGGAACATGCCCCCGTCACCAAGAGACAGACACCTCAGTGCAGTGGGCCTTCACAGTTGCTCTGGGGGGTGAGGGTGGGACACAGCTACAAGCTGGCTTGAGCCAAAATTACTTTCTGAGTTGCCAGGAAAGGAGGAGGTGCAGAGGATTGGGTGACCAGATGCAAGAATGCTTGTTTTCTGGTCCTTTGTGGCACTGTCCCGTGGGAGGAAAGCCCTGTGTTCTGTTGCTGGCTGGAGGCACCCCGGTGGGGGAGGGGAGCTCCTCTTACCTTTTCTCTGGGCTCCAGGCCTCTCTGGATTTGGTCCATGCCACCAATCTCTCTTCTCTATCCTTCTGTCTCTCAGCTTTGCTGCTCCTCTCAGTGGGCTTCCTGGACTTCTCTGCTGTCTCTCACTATGGTCCACATCAAACCATAACTATTCTCCATATCGAACCATAATTATTCTCCACTCTCCTCAGTCCAACCCTCTACTCTTCAGCGTGGACAGTCTAGCAAGCTGTGTCTCTAGTCAGCCATCTTATACCTTTCCCTAAACTTAATTTTTAATTTTTTGATTATATTTCAAAACTCCAGGTAAATAATTTCTAAGTTAGCTCTCATTTTTCGTATCTACATTTTAAATCTCTCTCTCTCTGCTTAGGTTCATTCCCTGGACATTAAAGCAGCTGAACAACCTCGTATTAAAAAAATCATGGACATACACATACACACTTTGATGCTTTATATTAATAGTTTTCCTTCAGAGCCATATTTTTTGGAAGTGTAATTTATAGTTTCTTTCCTCACTTTCCATTCATGCCTTGACCCTGGACAAGCTTCTATTCTTATCCTGTGACTTACCATGTGACTAAAACTGCTTTCATTAACATAAGCCAATGACTTAGTTGTTGCTAAAACTAATGGATGTTTTACTTCCTTATTTTTATTCACCTTATAGCAGTATCTAACAATTTAACCATTTTTTTTCTTAATTTGTTTTCCATCAGCCCACTTGTCTCATTTATTCCCTAACTCTATGGTTCTCTCTGTTTTCTTTAAAAGTTCCTCTTTTTGTTCCTTAGGCATCTCAGAGTTGTCTCTTGGGCTTTCCCCATCTCACTCTATGTACTTTCATGGAAGATTGAATCAATTTACATGGTTTCAATAACCATCTGATATGATGCCCCCCAACCCCATATCAAAGCTCTAACCCAGACACATATATCCAAATACTTTCTGGACATTTCCGCTTGAATATTTCACAGGCACCTCATGTTAAATTGTTCCAAACTGAACTTATCACCTTCCCCCTCACTCCTCCACCCACCAAATGACACTTTCTTCTATGTCTCCACCTCTTTAAATAATATTAGCATCTCTTCAGTTTCCAAAGCCAGAAAATAAGACATAACTTTGTTTATTTTTCTTCATCCTCAAATACAAATATTATCAAGTCCTGACATTTTCATTCTTCATTTTATTAGTATGTTAGTCTCAGCCACCATCACCTCTCACTTGGCTATTACAGTATAACAGTTTCCTAACTAGTTTCATTAACTCCTGGCTTATCTTCTTATGCTAACTTTTGATATCACACTTGCACTTCTCTTTAAAAACACAAATCTGATCTTGTCATTTTTTAAAATTAAAACCTAAAAATTGATTCCTATTATATTTACAACAGAATTAAAGTATATGAGCATGACTTGAAAGGATCTTCATTATCTAGGCCATAATTACATTACTGCCTTCATATCCTGTCCCTTTCTGTTTATTTCTATGCATTCAGTCTCCCTTAAATACACACACACACAAACACTGTAAGTATTAGCCATATTAAATTGCTTGTAGGTACCATACTGATTCCTCCATTTCCCCTTTCACTTGGCTATCAGCTACTAATATTTAGGTTTCAGCTAAGTGACTTCTGCATCCTAGAAGCATTCCCTAATTCCTTCTGCCTGGGTTCAGCACTTTTGTTTTATGTTCCTGGGCATGTCATGTAGCAATAACAGTTTTTGAAAATCCATCATCTGCTACATTTTTAGACAAATTAGTAAATTATATGCTGTTTTCTAAATTGCTTTTGCAATATCCATATTATTGCATTCAAAGTTATTTTATAATATAAATAAATGTGATTAACTTTGTTTTAGAATCAACAATACTAATATGCTTGCTTTTTCTGCTATAGACTTACAAGTAATAAACAATTCAGTGAGATAAATACTTTTTAAAAATGTCTAATATGTTCAAATTTTTTATATTCTAAAAATAGAAAGAAGTTGGCTGTTCTAAGGTTACTTTCTCTACACATAGCTTATTAAATACTAAAATATTTCCAGTTAACAGAAATAAGGATGAGTTGTTATGTACCTAAAAAACACTGGTCAGTGATTTCTGCAGTGTCATATAAGAACATGTGTTCAAGTGACATTATATGATTCCCTCTAGCCCCATTAATTTTATCCTCTAAAATTTGCTAGTCCTAGCACAACGAATATATACAATTCCACATTGGGGACAGGGAAAGCAGGCGTCCTAAAATTCAATGTTTCAAATATAGGTTATATAAGAATCCCCTGGATTATGTATTTAAAATACAGATCTCTTCACTCCATCTCTAGACATTCTAAGCCAATAGGTTTGTGGGAAGGCCCAGGAATATTCATGTTAGCAAGTCTTGCTGTGATTCCCATGTAAGAAGTATCTGCACCACCACTTAAGAAGCACGGCTTAGGGATTTTGGCTGAAACCACTTATGGACTTTTCATGATTTCTTTAAAATTATTTACTCTGGAACAATAACATATCATCTTCTTTTTAAAAACAATATAAATATGAGAGCAGAAAGTATAAACAAACTATTTCTTCAACTGCATTCTTTACCTTTAGAAATATTGTCTTATATGATGGTATTTTTAATGATTCTTTTACTTGAAGAATATTAGTTTTTGAACTCACATTGCTTTTGTACCCAGAGGACATCCTATAATTAAATCATTTTTTCCGCTGCAGAGTTACCGTCAGAATTTGGAGGCTCATGGAAAATAGAATGAGATTTGGGCATATCAAAAAATGTAGCTAGTGTCTATGTCTGTCATTTTATTCCCACTTGTTGCTTTACTACTTGCAGGGAGTTTCAGCTGAACTGTATCCTTTAGGTAAATTTAAATATCATATTCATAAAGGTATTTATGTAAAATATCTTTTTTTAATACTACAATATATAATTTGCTTAAACTGTGATCTAAAATTGTACTTTAAAATCCATGATGTACTATAATTATGGATTACTATTAGTATTCAGACTAGGCAAAGTGATACATGATGAAAAGCATAGGTTTGAAAATATTAGTTTTATTTCTGGTTTCACCACTCATGTGACTTTACTGTATTCTCTCACTTTCTCCTAAGCTCCTTTACTTATCATCAATTTACCAAACATTCATTGAGAATTTTTTTGGTGCTGGGAATAGTGGATTTAAATATGAAAATACAGAGTCTCTGTGCTTGCTCTGTTTTGTGTTTTCATGAAGGTCAAACAGAGGAGCTCTGTAAACTCTAGCCCCATCCCCATTGATACGAAAGTTTTATTATTTGCTGTGATTGCATTATTAAGCACAAAAAAGTTTTCTTAAAGGTTGGTTTTGTAAACTTACTGAAGAAGATCACATAATTAACAAATGTGCTGTGGATAATTATTTTCTAAACTTTATAAATTTCCCTATAATAAGAACCTCTCTGACACTGGTCTACAATTGTTCATCTTTGTTGAGATCAGTGCTTAAAACTAAATTTTCCTCAAGTCCAAACCAGAATCCTTCATCTTGGCAATATATCTAGCTCTCTTCTGAGAATATGTCATTGTTAATAGCTGCTTTATTCTCATTAAAATTCCCTACTAACTCCATTCAACAATACACTAATTATTTCCTCCAGTACTTGCTATCCTTTCCCTATAGCTCTCTTATCTTGAAATCAAAACAGTTGAAGGTGATGCATACATGTTAAAGCCTATTGAGAGGTGTTTCCATGTGCTTGCATGCATGTGTTCATGTGTGTCTCAACAGATCTATGCCTTTAAGTAATAGCTTATATATGGAAATCCCATTTTCAAATGTATAAATGTAATGAAGCATTCCTTTATCCACATGACATTAGGTATATACTACCTCTTGCCCTTTTTAACTGAAAGTGCCCTGCCTATATGCCTCAGCTGATAAAATATCTCTAGATAGTTCTGTTGACATATATGGCCATTTCTGAATTGTGCCATTATAACCCTGTCCTTAGGTGTTTGGAGCAGGCATGGCCACCTGACACAATAGAATCTAATCTGCACACGTATACATGAGGCTGCATGATTCCAAGTCTGTACTCAAATAAAAATTATGGTAATCATTCAACCAATCTTGAGAATTCAAAGTGTAGACCTGGAATGAGATTAGAAAGAGACATCAAATTGACTGTGAGAACAGAGTGGAAACGTAGACTTTTAAAAATCTACAGTTGTTCTCTCTCCTTCTCTGGAAGGAATTTCAAGAGGTTGTGCTAAGACTGTAATGAATCTTGAACCTTAACTATTTTCCATTTTCCTTTTTGGTAGGCCTAACTACACTATACTTACTATATTTAGTTACTATACTATAATTACTTTTTTAAAGAGGCTTAGTTGTTGAGATTTTCTTGGGCTCTGTGAAGCCTCTACCCATGGTTGAAATATTTGTTTTTCTTATTTCTACATATGTTCTTATACCAAAATACTTATAACTCACCTTATATACTCTACATGTATTTTATACTCTAAGTATAATAATATAACTCACATTATTTGAATTACCTGAATTGTTTCAGTGTTCCTTGGAACCATAAGAGCCTAGCAAACATATAAGTCATTATTTGAGTTACTTGAAGTGCTTCAGTGTTCCTTGGAACTGTAAAAGCCTAGCTAACAAAGATTTCTAACTTTAGTAAGGAAAGAAGTGTGGTCAAATCTTTTCTCAACTGGAAACTATTATCTTGTTTTTCAGATTCATGAAGAAAAGGATCTCAAAGTAAAAATGTCTCATCAAATAAAGGATTTATAATTGTGCAAATTTTATTTATTCCAATTCAGTAGGGTTGTTTGATTAGCATTACTCATAGCTCTGGCAGTTTAGTTTTGAATGATACTATGCGGTCTCTAAGTTTGAATCAGCTTGGATGATCTATCTATTTTAAGAAGGACATTTCAGAATATGGATTATAACACATATTTACACACATACCTGTCCTCACTAATCATTTATATTTGTGGCCAAAGCTTAAACAGCAGCTTCTTTTCAGAACATTTTAACTTGATGAGCTAAAGACAAAATTAAATTTTAGTTTATAATGTATTATTCTGCAATTGTTTATTATAGTGAATACTATGGAACTTTGCTTAGACTTTCTCACTCAAGACTTATTTATACATGTATAGCCTAATACCCTAGTAAGCCTTCTGCATGAAATTCTCTCTCTCTCATACTTTACAGAGTACTCAAGCTAATACAGAGAAAACTCAGGATCTGTGGTTTATAAGAATAACAACTAGAGGAATTTCTTCGATGAATTTGGGAAGGGATGGTCTGGAAGAGCCCAAATGTTTGAGGAAGCACAACCAAGAAGAAAGTCATCAGCTTTATAAAAACTTATCATTGTCAATACAATATTTGCAAGATGGAAGGGACATTGTTCTCATAATATCCAAGGTGGAGATTTAGTTTGGATTTTCTCAGATGGAGTTGGCTGGTATTACACATAACTGAGAAGTATCAAATCTGGAGAGAAACTTAAGCTTTAGCCATTTAAAAGTCAGGACTGTATATAATTCTCATGCAAAACAAGAGGTATATATTTTGTAATTTTTTATTGTAAAAGTAGAAATACATATCCTGCAGTAAAGTCCATGATGCTAAGTGAGAAAAACCAAGCTGCATATATAATATAATTTTTATAAATGAAAATGGTATCAAAATCCTCAAGATGCATGGATAACTGTATATATTTGAGTGTAAGGAAGGACATATAATAGGTATTAGCATTAAATATGAACAGGTGAGACAATTAGAGGGAGAAATTAGCAGGAATGTGAATGTAATGGGTTTATAAGGACCATTTCTCCTCTACTATTCTAGTATTTTCTTTTGGTTGAGGTTAAGAGGTATCAGGTTTCTAATTTTGGAGAGCCATTTAAGATTTAAAATAAAATAGAACAATGTCTTTAATCTAAAAACCAGACAACAGAAAACTATGCTAAATTAAAAGAAATTTTTTCTTTGTAATGTGATACTAGCTAATGTTTGTATTACTGAAAGGATGGCTCCAAGTCTACAATGGAATGTTCTGTAAACAAATGCAGTGATTTCAAAGAACTTTAGTCAGAATAAACAAAATTGGATTATAATTGATGACAGAATTTTTTGATTTTTTTCCCTCAGAAATGCTGATTATTACCTGTGACTAATAAGCTATGTTATTCAGTTTTCTATTCAGAATTGTTTTATTAAAGAAGTAGTATAGATAGAGCATGTCACATTTAAAAACACTCAAAAGTTCCACATGACTTTCAAGAAAAAATTCAGGCTCATTAAAATGGAATGTAGGTCTGCTGTGTGTATATCCTCCCTGGTTTCCTCTTTAGCTTCATCTCCCGCCACCTCTTGCCTGACAGCCTTTACTTCAGCCTTCATGAAGTACTTCAGACTGTGGAAGTCCTCCAAAGTGATCTGCCTCCGTGTCTTTGTATAATTTGCTTCCTCGTACTAGGATGGTCCTCCCAACTAACAAGTTTCATTTTCCAGATAAGTTTTATTCCTCCTTCAATGTGACATTGTGATGTCTTCTTTAAGTAGCATTTTTGTGCCTCTAAGCATTAGCTTGGACTAGGTGCCTTCCCAGCACATCTCCAAAATACCTCAGGGTTTTTCTTTCTCCTGGCATTCATCCCAGTGAATTCAATTTTTTCAGCTTTATTGAAGTATAATTGATATACAATAAACAGCACATTTTAAAGTGTATAATTTAATGAGCTCTGACATATGTACACAGCCATGAAACCATCACCACAAATCAAGATAATGAACTTTTTCCATCACCCACAAAAATTTCTTCATGTCCCTTTGTATTTCTTCCTATTCCTCCCCACCCTCCTTGTTGCATCCCTAGGCTACCACTGATCTGTTTTACATTATGATAGATTATTTTGGATTGTCTAGAATTTTATATAAATGGAACCATATAGTATGTACTCTTTAATTTCTGGATTTTTTCACTCAGCATAATTATTTTATGATTCATTGATGTTGTTTCATGTCTCCATAGTTTATTCATATTTTATATTTCTGACTAATATTCCATTGTATAATGGAATTCAAAAATTAGTTTATCCATTCAGCTGTTGGTAGACATTTGTCTTGTTTCCAGTTTTTGGCTATTAAAAATAAAGCTGCTACACACATTTGCATTCAAGGCTTTGAGTGGACATATGCTCATATGCTTTTGTTCTTGTATGAATACCTAGGAGTATGCATTAGTTTGCTAGGACTGCAGTAAACAGGTGACTTAAAGCAACAGAAATGTATTTCCTATAGTTCTGGAGGCTAGCAGTCCAAAATGAAGGTGTTGGCAGAGTCATGCTCCTTTCAATGGCTTTAGAGAAAAATTCTTCCTTGCCTTTTCTATGTTCTGGCATTTCTTGGCTTATAGATGAATCCTTCCATTCTCTGCCTCTGTCTTCACATGGCTTTCACCCCCATGTGTTTGTGTCTCTGTGTCCAAATTTTCTTAATAGTAGCCCTGAGGTTTCCCAAAACACAAATGCTCAGGAAAAATCAGTGCTCTTTTCTGGATATATAGATAGATATGCAGTATAATCAGTACTTTTCCAAACTAATTATGGGAATATGTAATTTAAAAGTGGTAAAGAAAAGAACAGAGGTTGAGAACAGATAAGTATTGTCCTTTTTACTACTTTTTACTACTAATCATGTAAGAATGGGTCAATAATATCACAAATATTTGTAATTATAAATTAGCATACTTTTGTTAAGAGGAAAATTTGAACAAAAAATAACTTGGAAGCTGTATACATTTAACAACTTTAAGTTATTTAAAAATATTAACATGAAAATTTAGTTTTAGATTATATAGAAATATTTTATAAAATTTTAAAATATTTTCTTCATCTTTTTAAAACAATATCAAGAATGAAATATTGTGGCAGGAGTTAGGAAGCTAAAAACACTAATAATATTGAGTAGGGTTAGCTAAACCATTTTTGACAACGAAAAGCAACTTTGAGAAGAAATTGGTATCATTTTGAAGTGAAAATATAGACTGCAGAAAAAAAAATATTAAGAGCGTTTTATTCTATTTCCTGTCCATTTCAAATATACTTGTAGACTATTTGATATAAGAAATTTTCTGCTTGGTTAATCAGGAATTTTAAAATTACATTTAATTTTTTAACTCCAAGCTTCACAATAGAAAAGTGTAAGATAAATCGTATAGCTAAAATAAACGGTTTTTTTGTTCTCTGAAAGTTTCATTGTCACTTTTTGTTTTTAAATGTAGTGACAATATATTTAATGTCCAAAATGTATTTTATAAACTCGGTACAGGATTACACTGTTGGAATGTTTGATAAATGACTTTGACCTAAGTATACTTCTTTACAATTGTATTTGTCAAAGTTACATGGAAAAGATTGTCCCAGGTTACGTTCAATTACTGGGATTTTTGTAGTGCAAATATAACCTTGGTTTGTAATGTGTACTGGGTTGAAGTGTCCCCCCAAAATTCATGTCCACCTGGAACAAAAATATGATTTTATTTGGAGATAGGATCTTTGCAGATGTCAACAGGTTGAGGTCATAGCGGATTAGGGTGGGCCAATGACTGATGTATTTATTAGAAGAGGGAAATTTGAACACTGAGATAACCAGAGAGAATACCATGTAAAGATGAGACAGAGATCAGAGTGATGTATCTACAAGCCAAGGAACGACAATGATTGCCAGCAACCATGAGAAGCAAGAAGAAAACAAGTAAAGACTCTCCTTCTAAGCCTGCAGAAGAAGAATAGCCCTGACAACACCTTAACATCAGAATTCTAGCATCCAACACTATGAGACAATAAATTTCTGTTGTTTCTAGCCACTTAGTTTTTGATACTTTGTTAAGGCAGCCCAAGAAGATAATACATGACGTTACAGTTTCATGAGGTTAGCTTTATTTCTGCCTTCCTGTTTTTCTATTAAATCTATCTTTCTCCCACTCACAAATTTTTGTGGATTAAGCTAATAGGAATGAGTTTCAACCACTTGACTAAAAGAGTTTCAATCAAGAAAATCTGATGTATAATCCATAGAAAGATCCACTTGCATCTGCTTTTGACAAAATGCAACTGTGCCCTTGACTTACATGATACCTCATTAATATATGAACATGCTAATCCAGAAGCACTGAATACACGATATATATGCATCAGTCAGAATCCAGTCAGGAAACAAACAAAAACATGATTCAGAATCTTAAAAAGAGAGCAAATTCAATCCAGAAAATTCATCATGTAGCTAATGGAAGAGACTGAGAAACCAACCAGGGAAGAGTGAAGGAACCTAGAGATGAGCAGCACAGGGAAGTAGCTTCCACCCTTAGACTGGAGGGACAAAGGGAGAAGACAGAGTTACTGTAGCTCAGACAGAAGCTGGCACTGGAGCAGGCTTGTTCAGTGGAGGCTGGAGCCACAGAAGACAAGCAGCTCTTGTTGGAGACACCAGTGAAAGAGGGAAGGAGTTTAGCCTTCTGTTAGCTTAACCTAGTTATTAATAGAAGTGCAGTGACATAGGAGCTCAGGAATTGGTGCCTGTAAGGGTCAGTCCACTGCCTTACAGAGCTGAGCAAGGGAGCTAAAAGGAATAAAGATGGAGGCAAGTAGATCTTTTATATCCATTACTTTTTATTTAGCTCTTCCATTATCACCCAAGTCAGGCCCTAATCAGCATTCCTTTTGTATGTTATAAGCTTCTAACAATTTTCTCTGACTCTAGTTGGAATCTTCTTTTAGCCATTATAGATAAAATAAGGCCTTTTGTTTAACTCACCTAAAGGAGTGAGTGAGTTTCTTCATTTGCTAGAGGATAAAATCTAAAATTATTAAACTGATGTTTTAAGTCTCTAAATCATGTTCAAAATATCTTTTAAATTATTTCTCATTATTTGCTTAATTGTTGTATTCCTGCCAGATATAACTAGAATAGTGTAGTTGAAGAAAAACAAACATACCAATACTCCATACAAAATTGCTGAGTAATTATGATTAGTTTGAAATTTGCATAACACACACTGTAAATCCTATAAGACACTGAAATTTATAATTCAATGGGGGCTACAGCCATTTCTGAGTCTCTGAATCTCAGTTTTAATACCTGCAGGTGTCTTACATATGTTGTATCTCAGCAGTTAGATCAGTGCAAAGCAACAGTTGATACTCAGGAAGTACTTACTGAATGAGTGAAATCGTACCCATTTTCTAAGGTATGAAGTCTTTGGTGATAGATGGTATCAACCAGATGCCAAATTTAGTTTTGAATATTTGAACTGGTAAAAATGAGGAAATATTTTGAGGTTTTAACAATTTTTTTAATTCAAGGATACAGAAATGCATTCTTTAGTCCATTACACAAAGTCAATGAACCTAGCTTTCCTAAATTGCATAAAGTTAATAAAGAGAATTTGAAATGTTTAGTACAACTAAAAGAGATAAATATAGTTAAAAGTATACATAGAGGGAATTTTAATCAAAGAAAAAAAGTCTTTTCTATTATAGAGTAGATGCTTAATAAAACTTTTTGAATGTATAAATAAGTAAATCATCAGGTAAACAAAAAATATGTCATAATAGTTATATATTCATCTTTCCTTTTATACTGGGTTTCTTTTGCTATCAATTGTTCAAATTTATTTTCGGTCTTCTAAAGAATTATCTATAGCTATTCTTGTCTGTCTATCTGCAGTGAGTATGGAATGTCAAATTACTTTTTTGTAGATGTGGAACTGATATTTAAAAGTTAGTAATAATACACTTTGTTGAAATATGTCTTTTCACTGTTGAAACAGATTTCCCCATCCCTTTAGTTATACAGACAGATGTGAGGAAAATATGTATTTATGCTATTCTGAAAAGAATATGTTAGGATACTTGAGCATGTCAAGAGCCTAGGGTTTGTGTGCTGGTGGTGTGTGGTTTTAGGCAGTACCCCACTGTCAAGAGTATTTACAGCCAAAATTTTACCTAAGAGCCCCAAGAGGCTTCTCAGTGTAGGGGAAGTGGAACCATAGCCTTTCTCCCTGAGACTGAGAATTATTAAAATATCTTGAATACCAGGGAGAGTTCCATTGAGATTGCTATCATGAAGATCAGCAGGCATGCCCATGTGCAGAAGACACGCCCCAGTATGGAAGAGAGATTTTGGACTGGGAACCTCAGCCTGATATTGTCCTAGGGAGGGATGCATTTGAGCATAACTATGGTTTATGCTGGAATCTACTCTGATCTGTGATTGCAGACAAGCTTGAAAAACTAAAAAATAGGCATATTGAAAAATCTATTCTTTAAATCTCAAGGAAATTCTTTTTTCTGTGGGACCTCCTTAAGGAACCTAATACTGGGAGGGGGATCCCAAAGAATGAGCAGCTGCATTGAAAAAGGCCTTGCCTTATAGCCAACTTGACTTCTAGACTTTTATTTCTGCTTGACACAGAACTTTAGCTTTGTGGCAATTTCTGTTGTTTGTGGCCCTGTACCAGGTATCTGAACTACTCTGAACTTTAGCCAGGGGAACAATTTCGGAACTGGAGAATGATGAACCACAAAGAGAGACTATGGGAAAGCTAACTATTGCATAAATTTGACTTGATGAAGTCCACCTGAATTCTCAGTCTCTGGCCATGTTAGCAGGCCATCAGGGAGAAGGATGAATTCCACAAGCCAGGGCAGGCAAGGCTGGGGTCCTTATGAATAGTTTGTTTTACTGGGGAAAGGCTGGATTTTCTGCTATGAGGGGTGAATGATAATCCAGAGTTGTCATAATTTTAATTATGTGAACATTAATCATGACACTAATAACAAGAAAAATAATATCTGTCTTTCAAATATTTGCATTGAATTTCTGATTTTATTTTTCAAACCTAAACCCTATGCTTTCTAATTTTTCAAGATAACTCATTTCCAATGAATACATCATTATTTATTTGAAAACTTGCCATCAGAATTATTTCTTTTCATAGTCAATCCATATTTTTGTAAATATTTTTAATCCCATTTAAATAAAAACAAGAAAAATTGAGCAAATATATAATTCTGGTGTGGGTCCTTCTTATGTTGCACCCATTTGTCATTATCATCATCATTATTTTCTGGACTTTTGAAAAGCTGAGCACAGATAAATTGAAAATTCAAACTATTATGGAAAAAAATATCTTAGGCATCAAGAAATTTGGGTTCTCTTCCTAGATCTGCTACTTGCTAGCTGAGTAGGAGTCTGGATAAATCACTTAGCTTTATTAGAGTTTTGATTTTCCTCCTTAGTAAAATAGAGGAAATGTACCATGCAATTTCCAAGGACTGTTGCAGCTCTAAAATCTCCAAAATCTCCTGTATATGAATGTATTACAGATATTTTATTGACACAACAATATCTCATTTTGCAAAATGTTGCCTAGCAGGATATGCTATACCTACCAGGTATTAAATCAATCATGTAGTAAAAATAACTATTTCATTCAGAGTAGGGAGTAGAATTGTCAAAACAATTGTACATTCTTAATGTATTAAGATAGAGATTTCAAAGTTTTTGACAACTTAGTAACTGCCAAACGTTTTGGTTTTACTAGTTTTTCCATTGTGAGGAGAAAAATTTAGGCTATTCATACACATTTAAAAACAAGTGCTTTTTTCCAAACTCTTCAGGAATTCATAAAAAAATTTTAATCATTAGCAGGATAGGGCTATTAAGTGAAATTTTGAATTAAATCATGGCCTTAACACCATGTGTACCATTTTTCAGAGAATACATGCATTTCCTTTTAGTAGTCTGATAAAAAAAAATCTTCTGATTTTTTTTCCACAGTGATTTTCATGCTTCAGAAAATGGTATCGGTGAATTCTTTCCTCTGATAAGGTTTTACTTCTGAATTTTATCTCATAAATGTATATTCAATAAATATTTACTATTTTCAAAATACTTCATAGATACACATATTGAAGTTTGTACTGTCATAAAATGCCATCATTGTGGGTAGGTATTAAAGTACAACAGCAATAGTAGTTACCCTTGATTTTCTAGAACCTTTTCTACTCAAAGTGTGGAGCATATGGCCACAGCCTTAGTGTTAACTACTCCTGAATCAAGGTTGACTCATAAGCATACTCAAGTTTGAGAAGTGGTCGAGAGGAGATGTTGGTGGTTCTGGTATGAGGACCATGCTTCAGGTAACAGGTAAGGAAACAACTCGGGAAGGCCCTGCTGTTTTTTGTTTTGGGTGTTTTTATTTTAACCCTCATGTTTTCCCTGGGGTAGCGTTGAGATGATGGTAACACACATTGAGTGACACATTTCACCGGCACTAATGTGGCCTTACTTATAGAGGTTTTTCATGTAACCTTGGAGAAGGTATTTCACATGTAGTATAAATCACCTAGATGGTACATTGGAATATACTATGTATTTCTATACTATGAAATATAGTATACTTTTATATACTATGATGGTACATTGGCATATGCTATACTATTTATTATATTATCAAAGTAAAATTATAATATGCTGATAACATCTGAAGGAAAAATTATCATTTCTATGGAATTTCAAATACTTTTGATTATAAATAAATGGCTTCAAAGTATTTTGTGCTTTGATAACCAACTATTAAAGATCCATAGATATGTGTGACTACCTCTAAGGGACAGATGTTGGGTCAAAATGTGCTGAATACAGACATTACAAAGTATAATATATAATTTTCCTACATCTATTTCCACTTTTGGTTAGCTCCTTTATCCAAAGATATTCATGCTTTGGATAGAAAATCCTGTGATGTCATTTGAGGGAAAATTACGGTGTGAGTTTTGTTATAACAATGTAGTGGTCAGAAGAACCCACTCCACCTTGGCACTGGATTACAGTTCAGAAAATGTTCATGCTCATTTGTAACATGTCCAAAGGACAGTGAAAAAAAGAGAGATTTGGAGGTGAAAAGAGTTCATACAAACCAAAGTAAATGTTTCCCAAAATGAAAGAACATACAGCATTAATGATAAAATACAATATGATGTAACATAATACAATATAGTAAGTCTCTTACAGAAAAAGGTTGAGTCCAAAAATAAAATGGAGTAAAGAAAAAAAGGTACAAAATAAGGGAAAGTTTACTATTCCTTACCTTCTTACTTACTCTTCTGAAAGGCAGATATAAAGTTACAAAATAATGATACACAAGGCTCCTTCACCTAATCAACCAATGAGCGCTGCTTGCCTATGTCACAACACTGTGCTGGATGCTGCACTGATACCTCAAAAAATGGAAGAAAGGAACGTTACAAAATGCTGACTGACTAGCAGGAGTTGTAGAGTAGGGTCAATGTAAGAACAATATAAAAATCGTAGTGTAAATTATAAATCATCTTTAAAAGTTTGAAATGGAGACGAAGAAGAAGGTGAAAATATAGAGAGTAAAGAATTAAAAAGCTTCTCCACAGCTAAGGAAACAATCAACAGAGCAAATAAACAACCTACAGAATGGGAGAAAATATTTGCATGCTAGACATCAGATAAAGAGCTAATATCCAGAATCCACAAAGAACTCAAGCAAAACAGCAAGAAAAAAGTCAAACAACCCCATTAAAAAGTAGGCAAAACACATAAACAGAAGATATTCAAAAGAAGATAAACTAATGGCCACTAAACATAAGGAAAAATGCTCAATATCACTAATCATCAGAGAAATGTGAATTAAAACCACACTAAGATATCACCTAACCCCAGTGAGAATGGCTTTTATCAGAGTCCCAAAACAACAGATATTGGCATGGATGTGGAGAGAAAGGAACACTCATACACTGTTGGTAGGACTGCAAACTAGTACAGCCTCTAAGGAAAGTGGTATGAAGATAACTCAAAGAACTGAAAGTAGAACTACCATTTGATCCAGCAATCCCACTAGTAGGTATTTACCCAATGGAACAAAAAAGAAGACATTTTATAAAAAGGTACTGGTACTTGAATGTTTATAGCAGCACAGTTCATAATCACAAAGATGTGGAATCAACCCAAGTACCCATTGATTCATGAGTGGATTAATAAAATGTGGTGCGTGTATACCATGAAGTACTACTCAGCCATAAAAAAGGAATCAATGCCTTTTTCAACAATCTGGATAGAACTGGAGACCATCCTCCTAAGTGAAATATTGCAAGAATGGAAAAACAAATACCACATGTACTCGCTATTAAATTGAAACTAACCAATCAGCACTCATGTCCACAGACAGAAGTAAAACTCAACAGAAATCATGCATGTGGGAGTAGGGGAAAGAGAATGGATGGAATCATACCTAATGGGTATGATGTACACTATCTGGGTGATGGACACACTTATAACTTTGATTCAGGCAGTATAAAAGCAATCTATGTAACCAAAACATTTGTATCCCCATAATATTCTGAAATTTAGAAAAAAAAAATAAAAAAGGTTAGCAGGTGGGATTAGTCAAGCTGAACAGAATCTGAGCTTCTGGGGCTAGCTGTCTGGTGTAGCTACAGAAAGACTTGTGTTCCACCATGGTTATGGGTTCTAGTGCTCTTAGAGTTATGAATGACAAAGTAAAAGTGGCGGAAGTGTCAGATGAGTCTCACCAGTTAAAAGTCAACAAAACAACAAAGGACATGTAATAAATATATATTGGGCCAAGAGATGAGTTGGGTGCTTCTCAAAGATAGAGTCTAGACTCTACTGACTGCCTTGATTCAAACCCTGGGTCTGCAAATTTTGGGTAAGTGGTTTAGCCTGTCTGGCCCTCAATTCCCTTATATGTAAAATGAAGTAATAACAGAACCTATTTTATGGCATTGTGATGAGAATAAAAAGTTAGTTAATATATATTGAAAGCAAAAAAAAAAAAAAAGAACATCATGGTAGAAGAATAAGAATGAAATGAAGAAGAAGAAACATATAGAAGAATGACCAATATTTGCTCAGAGTGGAGGAAACACAGGAATACAAGAAACTGAAATACACAGGGAGAGATAGAAGGGTTAACAGATTTTCTTAAAAGTACGGTGCCCACTTAGGTCTGTTTAATTAATTCAGAGAGTACAGATTAATAAAAATAATAATACTTAATATTTGTTGATTGTTTATAGTTAGGCACTGTTATAGGTACTTTATGTGTATCAACTATTTAATGTTCAAAAGAAGCCAAAGAAGGTACTGTTATAATTTGTTTTATACATGAATAAATGGAAGTAGAGAAGAGTTAAGTAATTCATCCAGCATTACACAGCTAGTTAGTGGCAAAGTTAGGTTTCAATTCAGAATGTCTGACTCCAGAATTTTTGTTATTAACCACAATGATATTAAGTCTCCTTGCGTGCAAATGCCAGCCTCCCTCTAGATATTATATTTCTAGAAATGACATATATTATTTTTCTATTTTAGGAAAGGATTTGTTTTCCACCTTAAATTGTTGGCTATTTTTGAAAAGTAGTTTAAGAAAGTTAAAAGGCCTAGGTTTCAGACTGAGACAGACCAAAGATTCAAATCCTGACTCCACCACTTATTACCTTTCATATATTTGGTAAACTATTTAATATTTCTTCACATCATTGTCTCATTTGTAAATATCATCTCCAATATTTGATGTGAGAACAATAAGACGAAAAATATGACTCAGTGCTTGACATGAGGCAGACACTCAAAATATGCAGTTATTATTATTTCTGATATTAGTATTGTCATTCTTACTGTTATTCTCAAGTGCTATTGATTGATTATTGGTAGTCATCGCGTACATTTTTCCCACTAGAATACGGTCTCTAAAAGAGCATGGACTTTGAGGTGTCTCTAGACTTAATGCAGTATCTGCTCAGTAAGTGTATGAATGGATGGCTGCAAGCATATCCTTCTTTGCCTCTACTTAATGTAATGTTAGCCCTATGAAATGTCCTTTTGCTGAATTCAGTGCAACTCTCTATTCTTTGGAGATTTGTGGATGCAGATTTAGCTTTCTGGTGTGTAACCACCAACGCGTTCAAGATTGTGAGTTATTTTTGCAAACATCGACTCTAGCCGATCAAGAGCAAAAAGGTTTTCCTTTGGATGCCGCCAGAATTTGCTTGTGGGTTGATGGGGACAAAATTAACAGATGGGGAAACAAAGATCTGTTTCGTATCCATGGGTATAACAGGCTGTGAAAGGTTTTCTTGCTATTTTCTATGCTTTCTGTTGCCAACAATGGGAAGTTTAGCAGAGGAGGAGGTCGGCATGCCATTATTTCAAATGCTTGGGTCAACTTTAATAAAAGGAGGCAAAACAAAAAAATAAGGAGACTGGGAAACTGATCACATTGGCTTTTAATACAGAAAGATCAATGAAGAAAATTCCCTTTGTCAGGTACAAACAACTGGAAAGAAAGATACAAAAAAAAAAAAATTAGGAAAGATGTAAGCATTAAGATATCTATTCTGGTTTAATCTTTTCGAGTTGGACTTCTATCCCATATACTCAACCTTAATATGTGTCAGTAGAATAAGCTATTACCTGAATAATTTATAAATATTCTTAATTCTAAAAAAATTAGGAATACTACTAACATCGACAAAAAATTAACTTAGCACTTTCAAAACAGTGAACTTTATACTTATGTACTTATTTAAAATGACTTCAGAATAGAATTAAACTTAAAAATAAATGGAAATTGGCTGGGCACAGTGGCTCACGCCTATAATCCTAGCACTCTGGGAGGCTGAGGCAGGAGGATCGCTCAAGGTCAGGAGTTCAAAACCACCCTGAGCAAGAGCAAGACCCCATCTCTACTATAAATAGAAAGAAATTAATTGCCTAACTAATATATATATATATATATGTATATATATACATATATATATATAATTAGCCGGGCATGGTGGTATATGCCTGTAGTCCCAGTTACTCGGGAGGCTGAGGCAGAAGGATTGCTTGAGCCCAGGAGTTTGAGGTTGCTGTGAGCTAGGCTGACACCACAGCACTCACTCTAGCCTGGGCAACAAAGAGAGACTCTGTCTCAAAAAATAAAAATAAAAATAAAAATAAGGGGAAATTCAGACAACTGAATAATGACTACCTTTAAATGCTATAAAAATTTTTGTTCTATGATATTTTTTTAAAGTATGAAAGTGCTAAAGCAGTGATTTCATAGTAATGAAAATTCCATTTATGTAACACTTGTATCTAGACTCTATATTTACAATCTACTTCCCATATGCCCCTAAAATACATTGCATGATAAAATAGAATTTCCAGACAGAACTCATTTTTTTGCTGCTTGATGTATATCAGAGACACTGTCTCCTCTTTGCACTCACTGGTAATTACATAGTATTGCTTCAAAATATGTCTGCATTTGGGTTTCTATTTTTATGTTTCGCTTTAAGCTGTTCGTAAATGAAGTCACTCGATAGCATGGTGCTTTATTATTTTTTTTCCTTGTGTTACAGTCAGCATAAAAACTGTACAATCTGGTGAATAGGAAAACCATGCAATAAATGGATTGAGTCAACTCCTGAAAAATAGTTTGCATACATTATAAAATCAGAACCTTCATTTACATAATTCTTCTGAGCAGAGTAATTTACTCATGAGAATGAAATCTAAAAGAATCTAAATGCTTTTCCCAATTTGTCTAAATTTCTCTTTTATTTGTGGCCCATTAATAAGCTCATTGGAGATTCAGTGTTTCGATATACTCTATGTTAGGGGCATGGTACTGGGTGGCCATGGGACTCCTAGGCAGATATTTTTCCTTCAGAGCTCCTCTTTTAGGGCAGCCTAGGTTTCACCTGCCATGAGATGAGCTCATGGTAAGGTTTTGTAGGCAAGAGTAATATTAATAACTTTGGATTTTATTCTGAGTAATTGTATCAATTTAGATAAGGCCATTTATTCTCATCCACTTATTCAACACATATTTTATGGGCATCCTCAATTTTCCTACCACTGTTCTAGGTTCTGGGGATAGAATAGCGAGTACCATAGATAAAGAATCTGCTTTTTCTCAGTTACATAAAGTATCTCATAAATTGCATATGATAATTTAATCAACCTTTTCTGCTGCTGCTGCTGCTACATTCTATTAAATAGAAGAAGGTTAACAGTACTGGAAGGTATCTTATTTTGTACTCTACTGATGTTTCACTTGGGTTGCCTTCTAGTCACTGAGTCATCTCTCCCTCTTTAAAATGTGTTAAACCATGGATCACTTAGGGTGTGGTAAGGAGGAACTGGATCAAGTTATGAGATTCTGGAGCTTGGCAGAGCACAAATACTCAAGAAATGTTAGTTTTCATCCTACCAAATTCTATTCTCTATGAAATACATAAAATACTTGGGTCAGATATGTTAAACATCAATGAAAATGTTCTACAATCATAGCGTATTATGAACTTTCACAACATCACAGCAAATTTTTGGTTCTTAACCAAACATGGTAGATAATGTAAAACATAATGCTAAAGGATTGTTGAAAACATTAATAATTTCACTTTCATGAAAAACTCTTTGAATATTATTAATGCCCAAAATATTTTAACTTTAAAGTCTTTGAGTATGTAAAATAATATTAATATTATTTTTAAAGCTTCAAAGTGGTTTCCTCTAGTGATAATCAGAATGATATTCAAGATATTCTCTTGTGGATTAGTCATTCTCTTGAATTTAAAAATCCTTGAACAGTATAAAGTAGTGATTCTAAATTTAATTTTTAAAGAACTTTAAATAAATTTTAGTTTGTACAATTTCAGATTTATATAAACGTGGTGAAGATAGTACAGAGAGTTCCTGTACTTCACATTCAGCTTCCCCTACAATTAGTATCTTACTTTAGTATTGTCTATATGTCATAATTAATAAATTAAAAATTGATACATTATTAACTAAAGTCTGTACTTTATTTGCATTTCTGTAGGTTTTACCCAAAGTCCTTTTTGTGTTCTAGAATCTCAAGATACATTGAATTTGTTTTTTTGGGTTTTTTTGTTTTGTTTTTTTGAGACACAGTCTTGCTCAGTCACCCCAGCTAGAGTACAGTAGCATTATCATAAGTCACTGCAACCTCAAACTCCTGTGCTCAAACAATCCTCCTGCCTCAGCCTCCCAGAGTAGCCAGGACTATAGGCATGAACCACCATGCCCGGCTATTTTTTCTATTTTTTGTAGAGATGGGGGTCTCGCTCTTACTCAGGCTGGTCTAGAACTCCTGCCTTCAAGCAATACTCCTGCCTCCACCTCTCAGAGTATTAGGATTAAGGCAATGAGCCACTGTGCCTGGCCTAGATACCACATTACATTTAGTTTTTATGTCTTCTTAGGCTCTCGTTGGCTGTGACAGTTTCTCAGACTTCCCTCATTTTTGATGACTTTGACAGCTTTGAGAGATCAGATACTTTGTAGACTGTACCTGAATTGGGAATTGTCTGATGTTTTTCCCATGTGCAGGCCTTTTTGGAAGGAAGACCACAGAGGTTAAGTGCCATTCTCATTGTATCAGAAGTTAACATACTATCAACACAGCATCACTGACCATGTTAACCTCAATTATCTGACTGAGATATGGTTTGCCAGGTACCATGTTTCCCCAAAAATAAGACAGGGTCTTATATTTATTTTTCCTCAAGAAGACACCCTAGGGCTTATTTTCAGAGGATGTGTTATTTTTTTTTAAGTATGGTACAATCTACATTTATTCAAATATAGTTAAGTCGTCTTCTTCGGGAACATCATCATAACTCTCCAAATCCCAAATTTCACCCTGAATTTCTTGTGACTCTATTTCCTTTAGAACCATTGGCCCTAATCTCTCATGTGGAGCAATAGAGCTCTCATGGGGAAGATGAGAAGGGCTGCTCGCCTTCTTTAATGCATGGGTTGTGCAGATACACTGCGTGGCCACACTCATCACTAGGTCTTATTTTCAGGATAGGGCTTATATTGAGCAAATGTTTAGAAATCCTGCTAGGGCTCCTTTTATGGGTAGGTCTTATTTTCGGGGAAATACAGTATCTTCACTATAAACTTTTTTCTCTTTCTCCATATTATACTGTTTGGAAGAAAGTCCCTGTGCATAGCCTGCACTTAAGAGGTGGGAGTATCTCCTTGAGGAGGGAGTATCTACATAAAATATTTGAAATTCTTCTGCAGGGGAGATTTGTTTATTCTCTTTCATTTGTTTATGTTTGCTGTATCATTATGAATTCACAGATATTTATTTTATACTTTGGGTCATATTCCAATATTATTTTATTTCCTTTGTTGCCCAAGTTGTTCCAGCTTTCACCATTTAGCAATCCTTCGGGTGGTTCATGTGCTACTTAAACATACCCTCATTGTTGTTTTTTTGGTGGTTTGTTTTTGTTGTCATCATTTTACTTTCTGCAACATGCTACAGGTCCATCTTGTCCTTAGTCTTAGAATCAGTCATTTCTCCAAAAAGCCCTGATTCCTTTTATTGGAGAATGATATTAGAAACTAAGATCTATAGGTAAGGTGTGCTCATTGCTATTAAGGGTCATTGCTTCTATGCCCTCTTAGTGAAACAATGTATGTGTGTATACTAACCCACGTATAAGCCCATATATATAAATATTTTTGAATATATATATTTTTTATCCATGTTATTAAATTTAGTTTTAAATGTGCTATTCATATGAGCATCAAAATCTATTAATAAGGCCGGGCTCGGTGGCTCACGACTGTAATCCTAACACTCTGGGAGGCTGAAGTGGGCTGATCGCTCAAGGTCAGGAGCAAGAGTGAAACCCTATCTCTACTATAAATAGAAAGAAATTAATTGGCTGACTAAAAATATATATAGAAAAACTTAGCCGGGCATGGTGGTACATACCTGTAGTCCTACCTACACAGGAGGCTGAGGCAGGAGGATTGCTTGAGCCCAGGAGTTTGAGGTTTCTGTGAGCTAGTTTGATGCCATGGCACTCCGGCCTGGGCAACAGAGTGAGACTTTGACTCAAAAAAATATGTTAATGAGAGCATAGGCTGCATATTGTTAAACACAAGAATTGCATATGATAATTTAACCAACCTTTGCTGCTGCTACATTCTAAAAGAGGGTTATCAGTAATGGAAAGCATCTTACTTTGTGCTATAAAAGTGAAGTTTTTACAGCCAATCATGTCATAATGTTAGAGTCTTGAGTTTGTTATGGTTGATCTTGGTGCACCTATTTATTGTGGGCACTGTGTAAGAGTTGTTGGATTTAATAAAGTTGAGACATTTTTCTAGAAGTAGAACCAGAGGTGAAGATCCAGGTGTATATGATTTACTAAAGGGTGCTCACAGAGAAAACTCTGAAAGGAGAGAGTTAAACAAAACTGTACATCTCCCTGTGATAAGAGGCCTCACCTTTTGTTTTTATTCCCTATTAGTCATTAGTTATTGGCTATGGGCAACTTCCTCAGGAATAACTTTCTTTCCAAGGTGTTTCCCATCAGCTGAGGGCAATTTTCAGGAAATGTAGAGCAACTATGAGCTCCTAAAAGCTAACCCAACACACACAGTAAGGGGAGCTAGCCAGGGCACCACTGTTCCCTTATAAGACATGAGGATTAGAAAGATTAGATAAAGATTACCTTAGCTTCAGAGTTATAGAAGTTTATTAATGGTTAAAATGATACTGAATATAGATAAGCCAGATTGAAGATTTTTACCACTAGCAGAGAGGAGATTTGTCCAACAATCATGCTGCAGAGCAATGTAAAAAATATGAGAGGTTGAAGAAAATTCCAAAGGATCGGAATTGACAGATGGGGACCAGCTCTCAGTCATAAATCTCTAATTAATATTTGAAATGAGGGCCAAAAGAAATAGAAATTTTAAATAATATAAAGAACAATAATCCATTCATGAAAAAAATGTTCATGGAGTACATATTTTGTGCCAGGCACTCTTCTGGATGCATCAGTGAAGGAAACAAAGTGTCTTCTCGCATGAAGCTTACATTCTAGTGAGAAGAGACCAAAAACAAACCACTGAAACGCAGCACGTACTGATAAGTGCTAGACAAGAAATAATGCACTGCATGAGGACAGAGAGGAATGGCGTAGGAAAGGATGCTTTAGATTGCATAATAAGAAAATTAGTTTTAAAAGGTAAAGGAAACCAGCTATTCAAAGGTTAGAAGAAAGTGCATTATAGGTAAAGAGCACAGCCTGTGCAAAGGCACTGAGATGAGAATGTGCTTTCTGTGTACAATGAGAACTACTGGATTAAACAAAAAATCTATTACTTCAAATTACTTAAAAGGTGGTTTGACACAGGGCACAAATGCTAATGTTTGAGGCATCCCTTTGAGCTTCTTCCTCTGTAGTGGCTCCATTGTCAGACTTTCAAATGCTCTAGTCTTACATTATCACAGTGACCAATTCTAAGAACAGAAGACTTCTCTTTCCCAGAAATCCCAAGGAAGCTTATTACATCTCTCTGGCTCTGGTTGGTTACTTGTCCATACTAAGACCATCTCTTATTGGTTTATAGGAATTGGGGTACTCTTGGAGCTGGGACCAGTTGACTAAGAGTGGGGAAATGTTGAATCCTACAGTCCAAAGGAAACTCAGAGCAGAAGAGTCAGGAAAAGGAAGTAATAGAGTCTAACAAGGCAACTAAAAACTCTCCACTATTTACCTGAAATGGAGATCTATTTGGGCAACACTTAAAAGTGCCTCTACACGGTGATGTTAGTTAACAATACTGTGGTATATATTTGTAATTTGCTAATCAAATAGATCTTAAATTAAAATTTCTCAACACACACACATACACACACACAATGGTAACTATGTAGAGGTAATGGATATGTTGCTTAGCTTTATCATTTCACAATGTATATGTATATCAAAGCATCAAGTTGCACAAGTATCAACAATTTTTATATATCAATATTATCTCAATAAAGTTGTTTTTAAAAGAGGGATTTTCTAGGGAAATGTTATGGATGGTGGTAGAAAGGAAGTTATTATGCTCCATTTACTAGACTTCTTATAAATGAAGCTCATTATGCATCAGTGCTCAAAGACCTTGTGTGGTACCTGCAGTTCAAATCAATAAAGTTCCACAAAAGGAGCAACAGCAAAAAAAGTTCCTCTGCACAGCTAATAGAGTGTAGAGAAAAATAAATGCATAAATGCATATGGTTAACCATATACCTAATTGTTCATATCAGAACATTTTTTCATATGAAAGTGCTATAGTGCTGGTTTGTTTGATCCTTACAAATCTCATACTAAAACTTTATCCCCCTAATAGGCAGGACCTAGCAAGAGGTATCTGGATCATGGACAAAGATCCCCCAAATGGCTTTGCACTATCCTTGCAGGAACGAGTGAGTTCTTGCTCTATTAGTTCCAACAAGAGCTGGTTGCTAAAAAGAGCCTGGTACCTCCCCCACCTCTCACCACGTGACCGCTGCCCAGCTCCCCTTACTTCTATCATGAGTGGAAGCAGCCAGAGACCCTCACTGTCAGCAGATGCTGGCATCATGCTTCTTGGATTGCCTGCAGAACTGTAAAGCAAACAAACTTCTTTTATTTATAAATTACCCAGCCTCAAGTATTCCTTTATAACAATACAAAAATGGACTAAAGTTATTCTAATATTAATAATTGTACCAGGAAAACTTGCAAACCAAGAAGTATGATCATCTTACTTATCACTAATCTTATTTAGCATCTGATGCTCCAGAGTTGTTCCTCTTAGTTCCGTATTACCTATTTCTATGCAATCCTATAAAAATAGTCCTATAAAATTGAAGGCGATCAAAATATGAATACAAAATTTATTTAAAGAAACCAGAATAAAATATAATTATTTTGCTGTGGTTTAAAATAAAAGAAGAAGAAAAGAACCATGGAAATCCAATCCATTTATTTATAAAATTTTAATGTCTAGTTGTGAGGTCACAGAGCCTATGGGGTCTTTCAGGAACTTCGGAAAAGTCTGAGGAAGGACTCAGGCTTGGGAACTAGAGAGAGAGAACACTAATAATGTTGCTAGGGTCCAAGTATTCACACTGCACCCCGGGAGTCACTAGGGAGGTGACCTTCCAGAAAGCAGAAAAGATAACTTTAAAATCCAAGCAAACAATCCTAGATTTGTTCCCAGCTTGCCAACCAAAATATATTTTATTATTATGTGTTGCTTTTAGCTGGACTCAATAGAAACAGGGTTTTTTCGTAAAATAAATATTTCTTATGAATCAGAGCCCTTCCAAGCTTTCAGCATCAGACACTTCTGATGGCCTAGGTACTTCTGTTCTCCATATGCCTTAGGCCTGAGAAGTTGTACAAGATCTTGAGGCCTTGATAAGAAGGACAGAGAAAAACTGGGGATGAGGTGGTGCAGATTGGGAATTCTTGTCTTAATTAAAAGACAGTTAACTCTTTTGAAATGTGCGTTCAAGTCTCTCTCAGATAATATTCTACTGTTTACCTTTCTCTACCACATCAACATTTTTTGTTCTTAATATATACCTAAAGAACTAATGAAAGCAGATCTTAAGATATATGTTAGAATTTAAGAGTATATTAAATATGAAAAAATAACCAACATAAATAATAGCTACATTCAACTTTATATTAATATATAGGAAAGAGATTCCTGCACTTTTTACATATATCAAATGGAACCAAATGTTTAGATGGAATTCCTAAAACTTCTCAAGTTCTACCTTCAGTGGTGAAATAGGAAGTCAGTTAAAATGAATACCACATAAATAATTCTGAGTACATGTTGAGGCAGGCACCTACCAGCACTTAGAGTGGTAGGTGTAATTTTGAAATATAAACTCTGAACATGATAACTGCACTATATTACAGTAATCAGAGGAAGGAAAATCTAAACATAACGCATAAACGCACTAAGGATTCTAATGGTTGGTGTTGTTGGGAAAAGGAGAAGAGAGGTTTTAGTTGAAAGAAATTAAATGAAAGTAAAATACCACAATAGCAGAAGCCATATGGAAAATAAAATATAAAGTAAATATGAGAACTGTAAGAAAACTTCAAAATAAGGGTTAAATAAAGTTCAAGAAAATTTCAGGGAATTTCTTTAGGTACTTCTGAGTAATCAGATATAAAGTTGTTCAAATACATCTTTAGGAATGTGGGCTTATGAGGAAGCTGAATACTTTCAAAAAAATTGTCTTGGATGCTGTTAGATGACATATACTCTGCTGTATTTAATTCATCTGGAAGCTAAAGAGCTGATTTGTAGATTCTGAAAAGATTGAAAAACTTTAATCTTGTTTTCCAACATTATCATCTCAAGCACTGCTTAATATGATTTTTAAACTATATATTCTGTATGATTTTGGGTAAGCTAGAAAGATAGATGGGCAGATAGATATAGATGATAGATATTATTTACTGGCCGATACCTTTTTAAAATTTATTCAGTGGGTGGCCCATTAAATTGAGAGAGAAGGTTCTAGTGAAAATTATGAGGTATACAATTTTATGGGTGTTATTTTTGTGATACTTTTTATAAGAATAATATAAAATGGCCATCATGGTATGATCAGGAAAATCTTGTTTGCTAGATTTATATAGTTTCTTTCCTTACATTACAGAAGAGAAACAAATAAAAATTTGTTCTTATAGGAAAAGCTAAGTCTATAAACTGAAAAGAATTAAAATCATTTTCTTCAATTTAAAGAGTTTTCAGAATCCTAAAGATAAATAAAAGACTATCAAAATTCACACCAAGTAAGCCCTGTGATAGTGGAGTCAGGAGTGTGAGGAGATAGGTTCCAGGCCTATTTCTGCTATGAGACCTTCAGCAAACCACTTTGTTTTTGTAGTTATCTATCTACTTATCTGCAAATTGATTAGATGCTTTCTGAATGTTTTCTAGTTCTAAAATTAAGCCACCTCATTCAAAGCATTATGCTCAATTAGAACTGAAATTTTCTATAAGAGTATGGGAAAGTCTAAAAAGATCATAAACTAGGACAAGTCTCAGTTTATATTAATAACTATACAAGCAGTTAGCTTCAAAAAGGAGCAAAATACTAATTCATGCTACAATATGTATAAATCTTTAAAATATCATGTCAAGTCAAAGAAAAGAAAATCACATATTTTATGATTCCATTTGTATAAAATGTCCTGAATCAGCAAATCTATATATACATAAATTATATTACTGGTTGCCTTAAACTAGTAGGGTGGAGAAGGAAGGGCAGAGTCTGCTAATGGGTATGAGGTTTGTTTTGGAGATAATGAAAATGTTCTGAAATTAGATTATGATGATTTACACAACTCTGCAAATATATTAAAAATTATTGAACTGACCACTTTACATGGATGAATTGTATGGCATGTGAAATATGTCACAATGAAACTAAAAAAGGAAAAAGAAGCTAGCTTCAGTTTTGTGTAAAACATGCCTAAAGCAAGTTCAACAGAATGTTAAGTGTCATGAATACAGGGATTGACTTCTCTTTTGTTTACTGCTAAACTCTCAGCACCTAAAATCTATGCCTTAGCACAAGTTATATACTCAACAAATATTTGTTGATGGAAGTCTTGTGTTAAATTAAGAACAGAAAAGCAGATAGCTTCAATCTTAAAGTCATTTCAGATTGTTATATTTTAACTAATCCTTTTCTTCCCCATCTGTCAGCAGTTCAAGAGAAATTATCTTTCTTCCTGGTCTTGTTATACCAGGGCTAGTGGTTTCCTGTGGGCAGCAATCCAAATCTATAGCTGTCATTGTCAGCCAAGACAAGAAATGTGCTAGCTGAAAGAAGGCAGGGCCCTAAAGCATCAGAAGCAATTCTGTGCTAGTTGGCCCATGAGAGTGTGCACAGCCCCTGTTATGGGAAGCCCAACTGGAGAATTGTCTTAAAGGATTATACTAAGTCTGGAGAGCAAGATGTACACGTCTGTTTCCTGTCTTTAATTCTATCTTTTGTTTTGTTTCCCCAGGTATGAAAAAAATATGCTTGTCTCCTGTATGAGGCTAGTGCCTCTGGGCCCAACATAAGGGCTTTCTCTCAGTGGTTTGCCAGTAATATAGGTCTGAGAAGGTGGATCCTGTCACAAAAGCCTGTTCAATCCTATGTCTCATAAGACATTCTTTCTTCAAGAAATTCTGTTTCTATTGCAGATGCTGATTTGAGAGCAAGTGTTGGTTACTTTGGACACAGAGTCTTTATATAGGTGTTTATTGTTGTGGTGGTTGTTTTGTTTTATTGCTTGTTTCTCTTTTGATTTGTTTTCGCTTTTCTCCTATGTTTACTTTTGCAGACTAGGCTGCCTGGAATTTCCAGATAGCTGCTCCTGCTAGGCTACAGGTGGATCTTCATGCTCTTCTTGTCTCTGAAGGCTTCCCAACCCCAATAAAGAAGATTCTTTGCTAATTTTTAATTTCTATTTTTCTTACATAAAATTATCATGGATATCCAAAATTGATGAAGACACATAGCTAATAGTCTTTATCAGTAATCAAGATTTGGTTTTGTTCAGCAATTAGGTACGGATGATTTATGGACCTTCCTTGATAGTTAATATAATTTGGAAAATAAGTTCAATAAACACAAAGCTAAGTTTATAAAGAACAATCATAAATTAATCTATTAATCAGAGTTGTATGTATACAAAAACCCAGAGTTGTATGTATACAGCTAACTCCATGAAACACCATGGAATAATTGGGATTTAAAGTTATTAAACTAAGTAGATACATATTGGATATGGCTTTAGAAAAGGAAGGTGGAATTACAGTTTGACAAATATGATTTTGTAATATAAGAATATATTAATGTTTAATTAAAAATATTATTAATTTTGCTTCTATAAATAACATTACTAAAAATTATATGTGAATAAAAAATTACCTAAGATAGTTTAGAGAAAAAATAATATATATAATACCTAACATATTAATTAATGATTAAAAATAGTCCCATGTATTATATAGCCATATGAATTTTTCTTTTAGACTGGTTTATTCAAACTGATTCTGGTTGATTAAATTACCTGTTTTATGGTATCACTTAGTATCTCAAGGCATTGAGTGCCTTAGAATATTATTTTATTCAATTTAGTATTTTACCCTAAATAGTATACTCTTTTTACAAGGGAACACATTTATCTAATTTATATAAAATAAAATGAAACACTTTTACAATAGGTATTCTTTTTTTTTTTTTTTGTAAACCCAAGTGAGTAAGAAATCTGTTAGTGAAATTTACCATTCTAACTGTAGAGTGCAATTTCAATGGATAGCTTGATGACATCAGAATCTTATAAAGAAACTCCGGGGTGTTCCTTCTATGACTAATTTTTATGAATCTTTTTTCTTAAAAGTCTGGTTGACAGCATTTCATGTGTATATGCATCATCTCCTGGGTTCTGTTGCCCCAACAGCAATTTTGTGGCAAAGTTTACCCTGTCATCAGAGTATTGAGTCATCAATGACTAGATCTCATGTTTCTGGTTAACTACATCACAATGATCACATTGATTGAAAATTTAAAACATAAGCCTGCTTGTTTAAGTATTATGGTAGGGGTTGAATGTGCAATGTTCAGGCAGAAAAAATAAGTATATTCAGGCAGTGACTAATACAGTGGACTGAAAAGTAAATACCAGATTTATAATATCAAAAATGGAGAAATATTTTAAGTAGCTCATGTTTTAAAGTTCCTTTAAACTTCAGAATTTAAATGCTTAAGTTTAGAATCTAATCTTCACTAGATGGATATGTAACAAAGTGAAACATTTATCAGTTTAAGGTTAAAAGAAAGAAACCTGGGTTTTGAATTCTGACACTGCTATCTATTGGTTTAGTTTCCTCACTATAAGATAAAAATCTAAGTATCTACATAATTTTATTGTGATAACTCAACTAAATAGTATATGTAAAGTGTTTGACATGTTCTAGACACACAATGAGAAGTATTATTATTAATAGAGTAGATGTTCACAGTAGTTATTTGACATGAGCAGATCTATAAAACACTGCTATTAAGATTCAAAGCAATCCCTATAGGTAGATACCTATAGGTAGCAATCCCTATAATTGATAATTAATAATAATTAATTATATAATCATAACTAGATAATTAATATTTTCCTCTATCCTAAATATCTCAATACATCCTTATGTATTAATATTTTGAAATAAACAAACTAATGAATAAATGAAACGATTTCCAATTGACATTTCCTTTATATATTTATTTTATTTAATTTAAAAATATTAAGGGGATACAAATGTTTTTGTTTACATGGATCACTCTTGTAATGCTTGAGTCATAGCTATAGGTGTGCCCATCACCCAAATAGTGTTCATTGTACGCATTAGGAAGGTTTTTGCCCCTCCTGTCCTCTCCCCTCTCCTCGATTGCTTTCCACTGTGTTTTACTTCCCTCTGTGCACATGTGTGTTCATCAGTTAGTTCCAATTTAATAATGAGTAATGTGGTATTTGTTTTTCATTCTTGAGATACTCACTTGGAAGAATGATCTCCAGTTTCATCCATATTGTTGCAAAAGGATTAATTCATCCTTTTTATGGCTGAATATGTATGTATGTATATATATATATATATATATATATGTATATATACCACATTTTATTAATCCACTCATGAATTGATGGATATTTCAATTGATTCCACATCTTTACAATTGTGAATTGTGCTGCAATAAACATTCAAGTGCAGGTGCCTTTTTGATAAAACGACTTCTTTCCTTTTGGTAATACCAAGTAGTGGGATTACTAGATCAGATGGTAGGCCTACTTTTATCTCTTTGCAGAATCTCTGTACTGTTTTGCATGGAGGTTGTACTAATTTGCAGTCCCACCAACAGTGTAGAAGTGTTCCTTTCTCTCTGCATCCACTCCAGCATCTTTTGTTTTTGGAGATATTAACATAAGCCATTCTAACATGAGTAAGGTGATATCTCATTGTGGTTTTAGTTTGCATTTACCTGATGATTAGTGACCTAGGATATTTTTTCAAATGTTTATTGGTCATTTGTCTATCTTCTTTTGAAAAGCTTCGGTTCATGTCTTTTGCCCACTATTTAATGGTGTTGTTTTTTTTCTTACTAACTTGCTTGAGTTCTTTGTAGATTCTGGTTATTAGCCTTTTATCAGATATATGACTTGTGAGTATTTTCTCCCATTCTGTATGTTGTCTATTTACTTTGTTGATTGTTTTGTTAGCAGTGCAGAAGCTTTATATTTTAATCAAATCCCACTTATTTATTTTTTGTTGCTGCAATTGTCATAGGGGTCTTATTCCTAAATTCTTTGCCAAGGCTGATATCTAGAAGAGTTTTTTCTACATTTTTCTCTAGAATTCTTATAGTTTCATGTCTTACATTTAAGTCTTTCATCCATCTTAAATTAATTTTTGTGAATGGTGAGAAGTATGAGTCCTGTTTCATTCTTCTGCATGTGGTTATCCAATTTTCCCAGTACCATTTATTGAATAAGGTTTCTATTCACCAATATATCTGATTGTCTGCTTTGTCAATGATCAGTTAGCTGTAGGTAGGTGGTCTCATATCTGGGTCTCTCTTTTTGTTCCATTAGTTTATACCTTTATTTTTGTACCAATACTATGCTGTTTTGATTATGATAGCCTTGTGTTATAGTTTGAAGTCTGATAACGTGATGCCTCCAGGTTTGTTCTTTTTGCTTAAAATTGCTTCAGTTACTTAAGCTCTTTTCTGCTTCCAAAAAAAGTGTAGAATTTTTTTTTCTAGGTCTGTGAAGTATGATGATATTTTGATGGTTAATATAGCAAGAGATCTGTCAATTTTATTTATCTTTTCAAAGAAACAACTTTTTATTTAGTCTATCTTCTGTATTGTTTGTTTGTTTGTTTTCCATTTCATTTAGTTCTGCTCTGACCTTCATTATTTATTTTCTTGTGCTGGCATTTGGTTTGATTTCTTCATCCTTATTTAGTTCCTTGAGGTGTGACATTAGGTTGTTAATTTGTGATCTTTCTGTCTTTTTGATGTAAGCATTTAAGGCTATGAATTTTCTCCTGAGGAATGTTTTTGGTGTTTTCCATAGATTTTGATAACATGTGTCCCCTTTGTTGTTCAGTTCAAAGAATCTTTAGATTTTCCATCTTTGATTTCCATCTTAACTTCATCCTTGACCCAGTAATCATTCAGCAGCAGGTTGTTTAATTTCCATGACTTTGTGTAGGCTTGAGTGTTTCTCTTTTGATTGATTTCTAGTTTTATCCTTCTGGGGTCTGAGAATATACATGGTATGATTTCAGTTTTTTTTAAATTTGTTGAGACCATTTTGTGGTCTAAGATGTGATCAATCTTGAAGAATGTCTCGTGCTACTGAGAAGAAATTATATTCAGTAATTTTAGAACATTTGATTAAGCATATGGATACCTGCTAAATTTCCCATCTAAGAAATTGCTTAAGATCCTTAGCCAAATATTGCAATATAATTGCTTCTTTTCTTATATCATTTGGATTTTTCAGCATATTCTTTTCTATGTGTTGCACATATTTTTTCATGATTATCTATAGTTGTATAGTTATTGTCTTCTATTAGGGCCATCATTTCTAATTAAAAATTTTAGTATGTATTTGTAATAGTTTAAAGTTATTTTTAATGAGACAATTATTTAAAAGTAGCAAACTCATATTGGAAAACAAGGAGGTGAGAGTAGTCCCTGGGTACTTAATATTCTCTAAATTGGACTCACAAAGTAGTTACCAATTAACTATAAAATATTGAAAATAAAAGGATATAAAATAATATGCTATGCACACTGACCAAAATAAAATTGCTATAGTTCTGTAGAAAACTCAATATAATGATTACAAATAATTGGACAATGCATAATGATGAAAAGATTAATTTTCTATTAGTTAACAATCTAAATATTCATGCACATAATCATAGCTTCAGAATATGTGAAAAATAGAGCTAAAAGGAGAAATAGACAAATCTACAATTAGGATTAGAGATTTTAAAACATCTTCATGTAACTGATAAATCAAGTGGGCACAAAATCAATAAGGATATTGAATATTAAAATAACATTTAAATAGAAATTTGACTATATGTGATAAACTGTTTATATATACATATGTTAAAATACATTTATAGCTTCTACACATTGAAGATTATATATTCTTTTTGAGTATACATAAATATATATGTAAGTTTTTGATATGCTGTACCATAAAGGAAGTAGCAATAAATATTAAAGCATTAAAATTATACAGAATATATTCTTTAAGAATTGCTTAATTGGCCGGGCGCAGTGGCTCACGCCTGTAATCCTAGCTCTCTGGGAGGCCGAGGCAGGTGGATTGCTCAAGGTCAGGAGTTCAAAACCAGCCTGAGCAAGAGCGAGACCCCGTCTCTACTATAAATAGAAAGAAATTAATTGGCCAACTGATATGTATATAAAAAATTAGCCGGGCATGGTGGCGCATGCCTGTAGTCCCAGCTACTCGGGAGGCTGAGGCAGAAGGATCGCTGGAGCCCAGGAGTGTGAGGTTGCTGTGAGCTAGGCTGACGCCACGGCACTCACTCTAGCTTGGACAACAAAGCGAGACTCTGTCTCAAAAAAAAAAAAAAAAAAGAATTGCTTAATTAACCTAATGTCTTAGTCTATTTTGTGTTACTACAAAGAAATATCTGAAGCTGAGTAATTTATACAGAAAATAGGTTTATTTGGCTCACAGTTCTACAACCTGTACGAGAAGCATGGCATCAGCTTCTGCTTCTCATAAGGGCTTCACACTACTACACATGGAGGAAAGTGAAGCAGAACTGGCATTTCCAGATCACATAGCAGAAGAAGAGAGGTAGCAAGAAAGAGAAGGGAGGTGCCAAGCTCTTTTCACAGCCAGCTCTTGCAAGAACTAATAGAGCAAGAACTCACTCACTCCTACACCCACCCTCTGGGAGGACATTAATCAATCTATTCATGAGGGGTCTACCCTCATGACTCAAGCACCTCCCATTAGACCCCCATCACTAACACTGGGATCAAATTTCAATATGAGGTTTGGAGGGGGCAAACAACCAAACTACAGCAACTAAGAGTAATACATTTTATAAACCCCTGGCAAGACAAAGATAAATTTATCAATAAAATAAATGAGAAAGTGGCATCATTGCAAATCCCGTTAGCATTAAATAGATAATAAGAAAATATTATAAACATCTTATAGCAAATGATTCTGAAAATCTATATGATATTGACAATTCTCCAGAAAATACAAGATTTATCATAACTGACATGAGTAAAATTAGATTATCTATTAAATCCAACAAAACAATAGAATCTTAATTAAAAACCATCCTAACAAAAATCTCCAGGCCCAGATAGTGTCACTGGTAAAATTTTCAAACATTGAAATAATATACAACATAGCTTACCCCAAATCTCCTAGGAAGTAAGAAGAAGGAAAAAAAAGTAACACTTTCTAACTAATTTTAATAAGTCAATGTTGCATTAGTATTAAACTTTACATAAATATTGCAACAATGAATAATTCATCTCTCTCATGAATATAGACATAAAAATCCTAAACAAAATGTTAGCAAACAAAATCCAACATTGTGTAAAATAATACATTACAAAAATATATAGTCTATTCTAATGTAATGTTGGCTTGATATAAAATCAACCACTTTATCACATTAATGAATAACCCAAAATATATGATTATCTTAATAGATAATTAAGTCAATCATTTCTATATATTGAGAACAACCACTTGGGAAACAAGAATTTACAAATATATTTAATTTACAATTGCTTTGGAAAACAACAAATACACATAAATAACTCCAACAAAAGTTGTGCAAAACTTCTATACAAAAAACTCTGTAACATTATTGAGAGAAATTAAAAAGAACCAACAACATCAAGATTTAACATGATAATTATTAAAAGTCTCAATATTATGTAGATGTGAATTCTACCAAAATTGATCTATAGATCCAACCAATACAATCCTCATCAAAATTGTTGCAAGTTGTTTTGTCAAAAATTGAGATGATTCTAAAATGTATATTCAAATTCAAAGACAATCTTATAGAACACAATTTGAGGTCTTACCAGTACAGGATTTATTACAATACTAGAAAAATTAGGACATTATGGTATTGGCACAAATGTATGAATAGGATAGAGCAGAAAGGACAGAGCACACATAAAACAATATTTGATTTAAGGTAAAGGTGGCAGTGAAGAGCAGTATAGAAGTGTTGGGTTTTTTCCTTTTCCAAAAAATGGTCCTGAGTTAACTGGATATATATGTGGAAAAAAATGAACTGCCACCTCTTCTATATCCTACACAAAATCAATTGTTGGTAGATTGTGAGAGAATATATTCAATATTTCAGAAGTAGGCAAAGATTTCTTAACCAAGATTGCAAAAACTCTAGCCTCAACAGGTATATCAAACAACTCACTAAAATAAAATTAGAAAATTTTGTTTAATGAACATCAAGCCACAAAATAAGTTTTGTATAGTATATATAATCAGCAGAGAACTTGTATCCAGTACATACAGAGCTCCTCACAATAAAAAAATGCAGATAGCCCAATTAAAAATAGGTAAATAAAAGAATGAGAACTTTTTATAAATGAATTTATCCAAAAGGCCAATCAACATATTAAGAGTGCTGACCTTTATCAAGAAAATGCAAATTAAAATCACAATGGATAAAATGTAAAAGGTTGAAAAGTCTAAATGTTGATAAAGATGTGTCATGACTTAGATATCATACACTGCTCAGAATCTAAACTGGTACAACAAAAATTTCAGAAAACTTTCGCAATAATATACCATATGATCTAGTAATTCCACTCATAAGTAAAATGCTCAAAATAAATTCTCATATACGTTCACTAAAAGATAAGTACAAAAAATGTGTTTCTCAAAAGTGTATCAAACATGAATTTCTGTTTTGATACATAATAAACATGGAAACACCATCAATTAGAATTTACATTTGATTCAATTTGAAAAGTCATATTGAAGGAAAAGATTCTATAAGTGTAACAAATATAGAAAAGACTTCAGCTAAGCAATAAATGCCATTAAATATCAGAAAGTGCATACTGGCAACCATAGTTCCCTGTTGCCTAATATTTTTCATTCCCACCTCTGAAGTACTATTAAACAAGCCTAATCCCAAACCTTTAATAAGGATCACTGACCAGCAGGACATATGCCAAAAAGACATGCTAATGGCTCTTTAAATACAAGCCTATTTAAGGCACTATTTAACAGATTAATTCAACTGATTTCTTGGCAGTTCTCACATTATTATTACCAAGGTTATGCCTGTGGAAACAGTCTGTGTTGTAACCTCTCAGAGGAACACATCCTTTACCCAGGCCTCAAAGAATTCCCACAAAGATCCAAGGAATGTGAGTTCCCAACTGAAAAATAAATTACAAAACCTCCTGTATGGGGGGAATTTGGTCTTGCAGAAGTTGCTACTGCAGCCACTAGAAAGACAGAGAGAGAGAGAAAGAAAAGAAAGAAAAGAAAGAAAGAAAGAAAGAAAGAAAGAAAGAAAGAAAGAAAGAAAGAAAGAAAGAAAGAAAGAAAGAAAGAAAGAAAGAAAGAAAGAAAGAAAGAAAGAAAGAAAGAGATCAGTGGTCTAAAATTAAGCTTACATTGGGTATTTTTGGTTCATGGTTCCTAGGTCACATGGCTATATTGTCAGTGGAAATAATCTTTTACCAAGACTTATAAGGTAAAGAGTTACCAAACATAAAAATGCAGCTCAGTTGACAGTCACCGAAATATTGTAAATGTTGAAAAAAATGTGATATTCTTCCTGAATCTTGATTCTACCCTTGATTTACTGCTTTATCACATATGTGGTCCTTAGCAAATCATTACCGGGACTTTTAATACATGGATTAATGTATTAATCCTGTTTTTTTTTCTTTCTTCCTCCCTTCTTCCTTCCCTCCGCCCTTTTCTTTCCTTCCTTTCTGCCTTTTTAAAGTCTCCTCTCATCCACCATTTTCACCCAATGAATGGATATGAGAATGAGGCCTAATAAATTCTATTTATTAGTAACTATGTAGCCTTAAAAAAATTCACTTGGCTTGAATCTTATATATTTGATGGGCTACTATGTAACTGGTGATAATAAATGTGAAGAAAATTAGCTGATCAAATTTAACACATACACAAAATATAACCAACAAGGAGAACATTAAGGGAATTATCTCTCATTAAAAACATTTGAAATTGCTTTAAATATTGATTTAAAATATTCAAGATGTGCCTATTTAGTTTGAGTACAGCTAACATGCTGTATCTGTATGGATATGTTTGAAATTTCAAAAGCTATGAAGGGTGTGAACTAAAACTGTCATTTTGTGTGCACTGAAGTTTCCTTGCCAATCGACCAATCATGCACCACTTTAAATTTCAATTAGTGTCATTTTGATCCTGTGAATTTCCTATGAAATTCAGGCTGATTTGGTGTGTTTTGTTTTCTTGTTTAGTTTTGTTTTAGTAAATAACTTGAGCTTTGCCAAGCTTGGTTTAAATAGTCAGACTGAAGAAATCTATAACATTGCTGAGGTGAGCTTTGGAATATTTTATCTTGTACATTTGGTCTAATGTGTAAAATTGTAAAAATACTCCTTTTATAACTTCTTTTTCATTGTTTCAAAACACCATGAACACCCACAGTATCTACAGAAATTCGGTCTTGATATGGAAGAAAAATGAATAGAAGTCCTTGGAAAATCAGAAGCCACACATTGTACAGCTCCAAGACAAAATCCACGTCTCCTCAATAGCCAGTTTTTATATACTATTTCTGACCTCCTCTCTCTGTAATATTTAGTTTCTACAAGTGCTACAAATGGCATAATTTGACATCAGTCATTTACATTGAATGTCTGAATAAAGAAAAATTATAATTTTTCACAATGAATGTGTGAATGCATTTCTTCTACTATCATTAACTACATGGAAATATTCACTCAATTATGAGAAATACAAACAAATTCAAACAGGGTTTTATTTTTCTGAAGATTAGGCTATGATTATCTATTTTAACTAGATTTTCATGAGATACTTCTTAAGATGACATTTTCAGTCTAGTTTGGAATGTTATCAATACCAGACTTGCTTGTATGGAATGCAAGATTAACAACATTCCTGAAAGGAGAGAAGAAAGTTTTCATTCATATGTGGTTGTTATAAGAACAGATGTTATGCAATTTCAGAACTTGCAACCCACCTAATTATTTACCATTTCCCTATTTAGTAATTTATTTATTACTAGTTTTAATATTTGAGACCAAAAAATTTTCCTTTAGTCTAAGAAGACATTATATGATGTCATCTGTAAAATATGATTGCTGTTTCCTGATTATACCAGGCCAATATTGTGGGACCTTCCATTTGTCTCCCTCTAAGAACAGATTAGTGTTTTTATTCTCATAAAGTAGAGAGAAGAAGACAAGATTCAGGGGTTTTCAAGGCTCATCTTTTATGTAGTGTTTCAAAACACATCTTTCTTGAAACAGAAATCAAGCAGCAACAATTGAAAAAAAGCATTGCATTACGATGAAGAGACCATGGTGTTCTACTGCTCCTTTGGCTGAGGATTATTTTCTGCTGCAGTTGGAGGCTCAGGAAGGTAAGCTATGGTAGACTCATTAAGAAGGATTATAGCAATCCAACTTGGAAAAAGGGATGTAGTTTATTGCCAGCTGGAGATGAAAGATATTTCTAGTGCTTACAGCAATCAAAGTTCAGAAACAGTAAAACAAACAAAAAATGTAGGACTGCTAGACTATTTTCCTCTGGAAACTAGTAGACAAAGTTTCCTTTTACTGGAGAGGTTGCATTTTCTCAACAGTTTAGCAAATGATTTTTTCCTAACAATTGTTAACATATCACTTTGCCCAGGTAAAGCTTGATCCACCTGAAGTCCATCCATATTTCCATACCCTCTTGGCTAATATGTTAGTAAAGACTTCCATCACCTAAAAGGCACACGTTCAACTTAAATTCTCCCTTTTCTGTAGTCTTTTACACATCCACACTGGGCTTTATTTTTATATTTATAAGGAGCTTGTTTTTTTCAAGCTGTGTATTATATGTCATTATTTGTCTTCTTATCTTCTCTGAATTCTTTGCCCCAACATACCTATCTATTATATTTAAGTTGTTAAGTATGGAACACCCAATTTCCTTTAGTACTATGTTTGAAAGGTGATCTTTCTGACATTTTACTTTGACACTTCTTTTTTCTTTATGTGAAAGTACATCCTCATTCTTTCAAATGCCCTTTTTTTGCTTGTGATTGTATTTCAAAAAAATTTGTAGAGATATTTTTGTGAATCCATGGATAAATCAAAAATTCATGTTAGTTTTAATATGAGTTTCATCATGGAACCAATGCAGTGCAGACAGCTCGAAATATCACCAAAGTGTTTGGGAAGGATATGGCCAATGAACACATAGTACGTTGATGGTTTGAAGTTCCATTTTGGTGATTTTCATCTTAAAAATGAGCCACGTGGGTGACCTGAGATCAAGGTGAATAATGATGAGCTAAAAGCTATAGTGGAAGCAAATCCATCTCAACTTACACATGAATTAGCAGCAAGATTTGACATTACTATTCCAATAATATGGGACTATTTGAAATAAATGGGCAAGGTATTGACCATTTAATTCCACACGAATTAAACAAGCAGCAGAAAATAAATCATCTTGAAGCTTGCCTTTCTCTGCTGTCATGACATAAAGTGAACCATTTCTACACCATATTGTTTTGTGTGATGAAAAATTGATTCTTTTTGGCAATTGCAAGTGTTCAGCACAATGATTGGATAAAGAAGTGCTGCAACACGGTCCAGAAATGAATATTCATTAAAAAAAAAAACACCTAATGGTGTGTGTTTGGTGGTCCAGAACTGGTATTATCCACTACACCTTCACAAAACCTGGTCAATCGATTACAGAGGATGTCTACTGCAACCTATTGGATGAAATGATGAGGATGCTTGCAGTGAAGCAGTTGAGATTGGTCCACAGAGACAGGCCAATCCTTTTGCAAGAGAACACTCTACCACATGTTGCACAAACAATTACTGCTCAAACAACAGAAGCTGGACTTGGAAACTTTCTGTCATCCATTATATTCACCAGACCTTGCACCAACTGACTACCACTTCTTTCAGGCTTTGGACCACTTCTTGAAAGAAAAAATATTCAATTCTCAACAAGCTGTGGAAAATGCCTTTCATGATTTCATCACCACTCCCTTTCCAGGCTTCTTCACTGCTGGCATAAGCAAACTACCATTAATATGGCAAAACTGTGTCGATAGTTTAATCACACATATTTTGATTAATTGTACTGCTTCTTGGTTGAGATATAATAACTAAACTTTTTATTTGAAATTGGACATTTCATATTCAATGACCTTAATAGTTTATAAACTCCTTGGGTATGAACACAGTGTCTGATCTTCTTTTTAAATCACTGAACACATTGCTTTTACATAGCAAACAGTAAAAGTTTATTGAATGAGTGAAATTATACATATATGCATGAATAAAATGAATGGGTAAATCTATTTGTACATGTTCTTTTTGTGCCAAGAGATACAAGGAGACTGCTATCAGAGATGAATATCAGTATATCCACCATGGAAACATTTGATCACTACTTAAATGTATTTATTTTTTGTGTATTTACTTTAAATCAAATTAACACATATGTTTCAGAAGAGTCATTATTTCTGATATTCATATAAATTACTAGGAAAAAATAAATTTAAATGCCAAATCATAAGATTTAATAAGTTAACTTTGGTAAAGCACCCAGAAGAGTTGCTGGTACCTACCTAGCAAGTACCAGACAAGAGCTCACTAAATAAGATGGATCACAGGATGATCTGAAGAGGTAGTCAGCATAGATTCTTCTGCACATAAATAAGAATGACAAAAGAAAGAACAAGCATAGTAGTTGACAGAATAGTTTTTCTATAAAAAATAGCAAATATTGGATAATTTTAATTGATCTTCTATAAATGTATTTTGAGCTAAACTATTTTTAAAAACTTAGTGTAAAAAAGTCAAATATAGACATCAAGCTTCTGTATTGATCTGAAATTTAATTTATTTATGGGCTATAGTGGTTGTTCAATAAATGTTCAAAGGAAGGGAAAATTAGGTCCTCCATCTATATTGATTTTTATAAAAGATCACTTATCTTTTAATATCTTTTGGTGTCCAACCTTATATACGTCTTTGAGTCCTGCATCTTCTAGACTTTCTTCTATTCCAAATGAGGTAATTCCTGACCTTTAATAAGCCACATGATTTAATTTTCTTATTCCTTGCTCAGTTTTTATTCTTGTTGCCAGATTCAGTGTTCATCCAGTAGAAGAGCTAACCAAACAGGGTGCCTTACTCTGAGCTCCTAGATCAATTTTAATCACATGGGGCAAGAGAGTAAGCAGAACAGGATGCTCATCAAGAACATCAAGAATTACACCCAAAGAAAATTGCAAAGGATCAGTAGAAGTGCTGTAATGTTCAAGTTGGAGAAATAATTACAGCCTGCAAAAAATAAACAAATGAGATATAAAGAGTAGGACAGATGATGGAGGGAGATGTGAGGAAATGTAAGGCAGAAAGAGGGAAAAGTGTTTATTGATTTGGTCAAAACAATTTTGTTTTGCTAGAATTGAGATGGATGCTTTGACTATTAATAGAATTAAAGCCACAGAGTTGGGGCAGACTCTTCCTAAACACATAGTGCTTCCAAAAAATAAAAGGCATTTATTAAAACCAAAATATTATTGAATATCTTCTATGTACCAGATCTTGAATGTGTGTATAGTGATGAACTAAAAAGAGCCTTCAAAAAACTTACATTATAGCAAGGAAGTCACATGTACAACAAAAATAATTATACAAATGCAAGACACAATGAGAGCATGCAGTAGGGATAATTAAACATTTCCTAAGTGTTTGACCAATAAGGACTTATTTGAGGAAGTGACATTGAGGATGAAATCTATCATCTTTAGCCCAATCTCAGCTAGGTCCCTATAGCTACTTAGCAATAGTTATATTCATCTTTAATTATATGCTTGTTGTTTTCTCTTTAGCAATTAACCAAAATGCTTCTCACTCACTCAAAGCCTTCCATCCTCTCACCCACTGTGCTTTGTGGAGCTCTCTCTTGCCATGGTTCTCAGAGATGGAGATCCTCCAGCTTTGGCCCTCTAGGTCATATTTTTAATCTGATCACAATCCTTGCTATCTTCACCTCTCTCTCCTTTAAACCCCCTGTTTCAGAAAGGTTTTGAGCTCCTCCTTTTAATTCCAAGGTGAAACTTTCTACATGGGTCTCATTCTTTCTTACATTAATCAGGACCTGGTTCTAGCAATTACCTAACCTTTCTCTTATATGTCTAATCTTTCTTCCCTGAATACTGCCCCTGTGGCATGTACTGTGCTCAGGGGATCTTTTCAATCTGATAACATTGCTAGTATGATAAAATTTCAATCTCTGTTCTTTAATAGGCTGATTTTTAAGGAAAGTAATTCATATTTGCTGCCTTTGTTTGTTCACTATCAATGCATTCAGTAAATGGCTTGGTGTCTGGCATCTTTTTCTATCTATCTGATAGACCACTCTCCAGTAGGCCTCTAAAATCTACTGATTATCAATCCCAGTTCAGGTGTCTTTTCTCAGTCTCAGGCCTTAACCTTCCAGTAGCATCTGGTACTCCGAAATAACTTCTTGTAAGATTCACTTCATATTGACTTGCATTCTTAGGAGTTTTTTCCCCCCTGTCTCTTTCTTCTAAATATTTGTCTTTCACTGTCCTAGAAGACCTTCAAGGTAGAGGAAAGCTCTAATTAATTACATGGCTCAGTCTGCAAGGGGGCTAGCCTGATCGTATTTATTTATTTGATAAATACTTTCTATATAGGACTTCACATGCACTAAGCCATGTTCCAAGTGTTTGTATTTGTCCCTTTGTTTCTATTCCAGATATTACTGTCATCATTCAAATAGAAATTAATGACTTCACATAAACATGCAATTTCTTGAATATGTGTTAAAATGGTATAGTTGTTCTTTTTCCTCTAAAAGGTCAAGATCATTAAATTCCTTCTTAACACTCCAGAGAGAGAAACAGAAAAAGAAATATATACTAGGGAGGTGTAAACCCAAGCTGTATTTAGGAAGAACAGAGAACAATAATGTCAGCATTTTGCAGATAGTGCAAATAGGAAGAAAGAAAATCCTTCTGGTTTTATATTTCCTACATCTCTATAAAAGTTAAAGATTCTATAATCACAAATATACAAACAAGTTTGATGAAGACTTTCATTTAAATACTATGTAATTGTAGCCTCAAGGAAACTGTGAGAATTACATTTAACTATTAAAGCAATGTGTATAGAGTTTATTTCTTAATGGTTTTTTAATCATTTTATTTTTAGAGAAATACAAAATGAAGAATTCTTTTAGATGTTCTTATAGATAAAAACATTAGAAATCACTTAAATTTCCAGTATTTGGTGTGGGTAGAATAGAAAAGCAATACCAAATGCTACTTTATTAAAGTTTATCCCTATTTAGATGTGTTACACATATACAGATGTATTAGGCAATATATTGTGCTATGTAATTATTAGAAACGTCTGTTGATACTCCTTTGTCCAAATATGGCTGAGCATAATGCCATTAAAATATAATGTCTCTGGGTAGCTTCATTCTCTATCACAAATGACATTAATTTTAAAAACTTCTTTTAATAAATTATTTTATTATAATTTGATAATTATGTATTGAAAAGAAATAAATACAGTCATGTGTGTCATAATTGTAATTTGTTCAAAAAAGGCCTCACATACAATGGTGGTCCCATGATAATACTACCTATAATACTGTAATTTAACTGTACCTTTTCTATAATATATTTAGATATTTTTAGATACACAAATACTTGCCATTGTGTTACAACTGCCTACAATATTCAGTACAGAAACATGCTGTACAGGTTTTTAGCAATCGGCTATACCATACATCCTATGTGTGTGGCAGGCACCTACGTACACTCCACAGTGCTCACACTAAGACAAAATTGCCTAATGCTGCGTATCTCAGAACATATCCCAGCCGTTAGAGGATGCATGATTGTAGTTGAAAGTGGCCAAACATTTCCCAGAAGGTGCCAAACCCTAAATGAGAAAAGCTCAACTTCAAAGTCAAATTAGTAGATATGAGATTAAAGAAGGAATGTTGTAGGCTCAGATTAATATCTTTGGGAAGGGATGAAAGGTTCTGTGAAGGGAGAATTCAGAAGACAGAGAGAACTATGTAGTACGAGGTGTGTAAGAGTATTGGGGGGAGGGCATCGTGCTAGCACTGCATCACAGGTGGAGTGTGATTGAGGGGAAACATCAGAGAAAGATGCTCAGCAAATTCACATCCTAAATGACATGACTTTATGAAGAATCTGATGAATCTTTAGTTTGGGCCAATTAAGAAGGATTTCACTGTATTGGTTCTGACTCCAGTATGTGTTCTGGTTTTTTGTTGATGTTATGGTTGTTTGTTGTGTTTTAGTGTTTTGGCCATTGTGTTTTGGAAACATATTAGCCTCTTCTAAGAGCGAATATCCATAATCTTCCCTAATTTACACTGGCTACTACTTGCATCAAGGATAATGCATTACATTTTATTTTTTATTTTATTTTATTTTATTTTATTTTATTTTATTTTATTTATTTTTTGAGACAGGGTTTCACTCTGTTGCCTGGGCTAGGGTGCCGTGGCGTCAGCCTAGCTCACACCAACCTAAAACTCCTGGGCTTAAGCAATCCTGCTGCCTCAGCCTCCCGAGTAGCTGGGACTACAGGCATGTGCCACCATGCCCAGCTAATTTTTTTCTATATATTTTTAGTTGGCCAGCTAATTTCTTTGTATTTTTTTAGTAGAGAGGGGAGTCTGGCTCTTGCTCAGGCTGGTCTCGAACTCCTGAGCTCAAACCATCCTCACACCTCAGCCTCCCAGAGTGCTAGGATTACAGGTGTGAGTCACTGTGCCTGGCCACATTACTGTGTTTACTTATTTATTTTAGAGATGAGGGTCTTGCTTTATTGCCCAGGTTGAAGAGCAGTGGCCCAATCACAGCTTTGAACTCCTGGGCTCAAGAAACTACCGGCATGTGCCACCATTCCTAGCTTGCATTACTTTAAATAATTCTCAGTCTTTCAGTAAAAACAGCTATTATAAGGCCGGGCGCTGTGGCTCACGCCTGTAATCCTAGCTCTTGGGAGGCCGAGGCGGGCGGATTGCTCAAGGTCAGGAGTTCAAAACCAGCCTGAGCAAGAGCGAGACCCCGTCTCTACTATAAATAGAAAGAAATTAATTGGCCAACTGATATATATATATAAAAAAAAAAAAATTAGCCGGGCATGGTGGCGCATGCCTGTAGTCCCAGCTACCCGGGAGGTTGAGGCAGAAGGATCACTCGAGCCCAGGAGTTTGAGGTTGCTGTGAGCTAGGCTGACGCCACGGCACTCACTCTAGCCTGGGCAACAAAGCGAGACTCTGTCTCAAAAAAAAAAAAAAAAAAAAAACAGCTATTATAGATGTAGAATGTTCTGTGATATCTAAACATTTATGAAGAGCAGGGCTTCCCTTGGGCCTATGTAGTACAGGACAAACTCAAAAAAATCACAGTCATTCTAGGTATATACTGTCTCGTGTGGAGTCACAGACCATATCAGATACATTACTTCCTTCTTCTCATACTTTGAAACACAGGGGACCCCTGTCAACACCACCTTCCTGATAAAGATGATGACAAGAAAGGTTGTTAACATTTCTTGAGAACCCAGAGGATTATCTTCCATTTTTTTCTCCATATGAAATGACTACTAGCTTTTCTCCACTGTTTACCTGACTGAGAATGATTTTTAAATAATCGCTATAGTCAATAAAATATGCCAACAACCATACACATAAGCAAATACAATCAAATTCTAATGTTGATGGGTGGCAGGTGTACTTATAAATCATACTTTTAAGATTCATTTGACTTTCTAAGCATACATTAATCTGTTTCATTAATGTTAAAATCTGTTTCATCTGTTAAAAAATAAACTAAAAATTCTTACAACTCTTACTGTAAGAAATTTTAAACATGTGTCACCTATTTTGTGTTTGTTTAACATGATACTTAATAACTAAAATAAGTTTGTTTGATTTGAATCTGTTATAAGGACAAACCGGTAAAATCTGCTCCTATAAATTTTGCATTTAAAGATAGAGTCTGGTCGCTGAATAATGACCAATAATTTTTGTATTTAGAAGAGGCAATCATTATTTATAATGAAATAAGATAATGAATGAAAACAATGTAATATTTTAACAATACCCATTCAGAACTCTCAGAGCAGTGAATATTATGCTGAATAAAACTAGTTAGGGATGATTGCTTTAGTTTATTCATCATGGATCCTTTTGTTAAAAATGTGTGTGTGTGTGTGTGTGTGTGTGCGCACATCTTTTACAAAAGTGAAAGTGGGCAAGGTGAGACAAATACAGTCAGTTTCCAATTAGGTTGATTAAATGCAGTTTCTCCTTGACCTCAGGGATACAGGCAGAAAAGAATTTATGTAGAGAGAAAAACAGAAGATTGAGGATCATGAAAAACAAAACTTTTAAGTTTACTATTTTGTTTGGTTTCAACATTAAAGATCTTCCATGTCTAAACATCTCAGTGGGAGGAATATAGTCTGTTCTATATATTTCCTAGTGAACACAAATTTGTTGTTTCTAAAAAGTTCTGAATGGCTAGTTTGATGCTCTCCCCAACCCAAACTACAATTCAGAACCAGAGGTGAATGACAATAGATATTTATACTATTTTGTTATTCTCAGGATGATTTTCCAAAAACCTAAGTTTTCGATTCAGCTAAGCCAAACTAGGGATTCCAATCTAATTCTGTTTAGTCTATAGTTCATCTCTGGGGCAAGTGTTTCAAGAACACATGTCAATTATTAGTTGAAAAACCTAGTGAATGCCAGAAATTTAAGGACTTTAAAAAAAAGAAGATAAACCCATCACTAGTTAATGTAACTAATGTAGCAACAACACAAAGAGAAAGAAAAATTTACTGTAATAACTCTGTAGTTACAACTCACCCATTTTCTTCTGCCCTCTATTTCTATAGAAGAAATTCTGTAACAGATTTACCATTTTTCTTTCAGAAGAACCTGAAATAAAATGGGCCCAACTAGGCCATCAGATTCTGACTCACCTGGCCTTCAGTATGATTATCACAGTGAATTTGCTGCCAGAACTACAGATTTCTCTAACACTGTCATATCTAGGTGGGGTGTAGAAAGCTTGTTCATATTGGTGTCCGGCTTCTGCAACCTAAATATCTAGCAAAATCATTTCTAGGTCCTCACCAGCACTGCAGGCAAAATGGCAATGTGAGTGAACTTTATCCCAGGTGCTTTCTGCTTACTTTCTTCCTTTTCAGGTGCTGTTTACTTTACCCTTCTGCTCCCATCCCGATTCCCACGCCCACTCACAGGAATACAGATTCTCCAAGACGACCTCTAGGTTTCCAAAGCCACCTCTATTCATTGATGCTCTCTCTAGGCTCAACCTTTCTAAAATAAGTGTTTTCCAAAAACCACTTCTTCCTATACCATAGAATTCCTGTTTTTGTTTCTCTGTATATAATCAGAACATTAATCAATGCAGATTTCACTTTCCAATCTGGGTCTTGTTATACTTCCTTTAAACTCCTAATTGGAACTTTGTTCTCTACCTGTTTCCCTATCATTGATGGATAATTACGGATATTATTGATGGATATTTTCATCATTAATTATAGAGTTATTAGACTTAGTTATCCAAAATTATGGTTAATAATAGCTTAATAGCTGCCATAGTTTGAGCATTTGCTTTAGGTCAGGTACCTAACTACTCTATACATATTAGCTTATTTAAAACTTGCAACAATTCTTTGGGTAGAAGATAACATTCTATACCTCTAATTTATACAATAGGCAATGGAGACACAAAATGGTTAAGTGACAGACTTAGGGTTGTATAATTAGTGGATAGTGGAACTGAGATTTAAAACTAATTCCCAGACTTAACTTATCCTGAACTATCTATTCTTTGACTTAGACACTGATCCTGAATTGGGCGTCTGAACATGGATCCCACTTCATTTGTTTATAATATGGCCTCTTATATTACCATCTAGTCTTAGCCAGTCTTCAACATTGATTTATTTCCCCTTTGCTCTCACAATAACATGTATCTTTTATATACAAACCATCTTCCTGCCTGTAACTTAGCCTACATACTGCCAGCACTGTACTGCCCATCTGGTCTGGATCCATTCCCAGTCTCAGCCTTTCCTGATTTGAACAATCCAGCAAACAATCAACTTTTTAGAAACTTAACCATTTATTTTGGTTCTATAATTGAGCATGAAAATAACAGAGTTGGAAAGGAGCATTAGGCCGGGCATGGTGGCTCATGCCTGTAATCCTAGCATGCTGGGAGGCCGAGGAGGGAGGATCGCTCAAGGTCAGAAGTTCAAAACCAGCCTGAGCAAGAGCGAGACTCCGTCTCTATTAAAAATAGAAAGAAATTAATTGGCCAACTAAAAGCATATATAGAAAAAATTAGCCGGGCATGGTGGTGCGTGCCTGTAGTCCCAGCTACTCTGGAGGCTGAGGCAGGAGGAGCGCTTGAGCCCAGGAGTTTGAGGTTGCTGTGAGCTAGGCTGATGCCATAGCACTCTAGCCCTGGCAACAGAGTGAGACTCTGTCTCAACAACAAAAAAGGAGCATCAAAGATTTTAATTTCTCATTCAGTTTTTTCCCACTTTAAAATATTGTAGTAAAATATTCATAACATAAAATTTACCATCTTAAGGATTACAGGTATAGTTCATTGGTATTAAGTACATTTGTATTATTTGTATCACCATCATCTGTCTCTAGAAATCTTTACATTGTGTGAAACTGAAACTCTGCACCTGTTAAACAATAATTCTCCATTTCCACAAGCCCTGCCCCACCCCAGTTCCTGGCAACAGCCATTCTACCTCTGTGTCTATGAATTTGACTACTTTTGGTATCTTATAATAAGTGGAATCATACAATATTTGTCTTTTTGTGACAGACTTATTTCACTTAGCTTAATGTCCTCAAGGTTCAACCTTGTTGTAGCATGTATCATGATTTCCTTCCTTTTTAAGGCTAAACAATATTCCATTGTTTGTGTGTGTATATACATATATATATGTATATATATATATATATATATATATATATATATATAACAAATTTTGCTTTTCCACTCATCCATCAATGGGCACTTGGGTTTCTTCCACCTTTTAGCTGTGAATAATATAGCTATGAACATGGATGTGCACATATCTCTTTCAATTCTTTTGGGTATGTACCCAGATGTGGAATTGCTGAATCATATGGTAATTTAATTATTCAGTGAAACTCTTAATATTTTCTGGGTTTTTTGATAGTAGCCACGCTACCTTGTTCACTGTGTTTTATAAACTTACTTCTATATTCTAGAAAAGTTATTTATGAATGGTAGATTAGAGAAATAAAGTGATTTTATTACTTTTTTGTTAATAAAAATGACATCCAGTTTATTATAATAACTACCTAAATTTTCCATAGGGTTTTTAAGTTTTAAATGATCTTTTGCATATGTTATTTCATTGAATCCTTACAACATTACAAAAAAACCTATGTATCATCACCATTTTACAGATGAAGAAATTAAGTCTTAGGGACACATTTATCAAAACATAGACATAGTGAATTACAGAACTAAAATTTAAGACAAATAATTTCTAATTGTGATCATTTTTATTATTACAGCATTTTTGTTAATTACCTAATAAATGAGCAAAATGTTGCCACTTCAGTATTTTTCTTTAACTGTTTCAAAGTTTTAGCTGAAGCAAGAGGGGCAGCAAAGTATTCCTCAGTCAACCATTCTTGGCACTTTGCCAAGGTTGTTTCGGGAGCTCAATGTAAGCCTCACAGGCTCACAATAACAATAGAAAGGGAGATTATACATCTCAGTTTGGCTGAGACAATGCTTATTTATTATCCAAACCAGGACACTCTTGATAGTGAAAGTCCTCTGCTTCAGACAATAAATTATATGATCAGTTTAATAATAGCTAATATTTATTATGTGAGAGACACATTCCTGAGAACTTCACATGTAATGTATTAACTTACTTAATTCTCACAATAACATTTGAGGCACACTCAGTTATTGTAATATTTGTTTTACAACAGAGAAGGTGAAGACTAAAGAGGTTATATCAGATGCTGGAGGTCATACAGTTAGTAAAAGTTGGAGAAGACGGGGTATGAACCCAGACCAAGTGGCTCCAGATTCTATGCTTTAATTTTACCATGTTTGAAAATCACTGATCATAAACTCTAATTATATCTCTAAACTTTCATACTGCTACTACAAAGAATGAGATGTCTTCCACAGTCTAATAATTATCTTCCTCTTCCAAATCATCCCTGCTTGCTGCTCTGCTTTTCAATAATGACACCACCCCTCTCTCTCCCAGTCACTAACGACATTCAAGTCATCTTTGACTTCTTTTCTCCCATAAGTTTTATCAGTTCTCTTTTGGAAGTAATAAGTATAAAAATGTAATCAGACGGCTATCATTAAATAATGGAAATATCAGGCATTGGCAAGAATGTGGAGAAGATGGAACCATGTTACTGGGTGGGAACATAACATGTACAGCCTTTTGAGAAAACAGATTGCAATTCCTTGAAAATTTAAACATAGAGTTTCCATATGACCCAAGACTTCAACTCTTAGTTACACATCCAAGAGAATTGTAAACATTCGTCCAAACAAAAATTTGTGCATGAATATTCATAAAAGTGGAAACAACTCAAATATCTATCAACTGATAAATGGATGAACAAAATGTGTTATATTTGTACAATGAAATATCATTCAGCCATAAAAGGAATGAGGTAATCATGCATTATACTAAGTGAAAGAAGCCAGATGCAAAAGGCCGCATCTTGCGTGGTTCCATTTATACAAAATGTCCAGAATCAGCAGATCCTTAGAGACGGGAGGTGGATTAATGGGTGCCCGGAGCTGGAGTGTGGAGACTGGGGACTGACTACTGCTGGATGTGGTGTTTCTTTTTCAACTGATGACAATATTCTTTAATTAGATAGTGGTGTCAACTGAAGAATGACAGGGTTAATAAATTTGAAAAGGAGAGCTTTGTTTCTCATAAAAGGATGCAGCCTGCAGTATGGCCATTCTGACAGGCTGGGAAGCATAGCCTTGGGCAGATGCCAAGAGCATGTGCTTCAAGGGAAAGGCAATGGAAAGAAGAATTTATTCTGAGCAGGGTGGCCAAATATACATATTCAACAAGCTATAGGAGAGGTCATGGATATGAATGAATAAGTGGGACTACATCAAAGTAAGAATCATTTGCACAGCAAAGGAACCAATCAACAAAATGAAAAGGCAACCTATAGAATAAGAGAAAATATTTGGAAACCATATATCTGATAATGGGTTAATATCCAAAATACACAAGCAAGTCATACAACTCAATACCAAAAAATACAAATAATCCAATTAAACATGGAGAAAAGAATGGAATAGACATTTCTCTAAAGACATACAAATGGCCTACAGGTACGTGAAAAGGCGCTCAAAATCACTAATTATCAGAGAAATGCAAGTCAAAACCTATTATCAAAAATATAAGAGATAAACAAATGTTGGCAAAGATGTAAAGAGAAGGAAACCTTTGCATACTGTTGGTGGGAATGTAAATTAATAGTGCTATTATCGAAAACAGTATGGAAGTTCCTCAAAGAAATTAAAAATAGAACTAATATATATGATCCAGGAATCCCATGTCTGAGTATGTATTTGAAAGAAACAAAATCAGTAGTTTGAAGAGATATATGCATTCCCATGTTCATTGCAGTAATACTCACAATAGCCAAGACATGGAAACGACCTAAGTGTCTGTTGATAGATGAATGGATAAAGAATTTGTGGTGTATGTATGTGTATTTGTGTGTATACATATATATTACACATATGTTTGGGGTTTTTTTTCTTTTCTTTTACATTAGGTTTCCAATTCTGTGTGATACACATGTGTTTTGAAACATGAAAATATTCCCTATTGGAGAACTGGACATCACAATGGTATTTGTTAAAATGGTATTCTACATAAACTTCAAAAGCTGACAAAATACTGGAATGCAACATGTTAACGGAATGAATGAGAACAGAGAGCAGCGTCCTCAGCATTGGTAAATATCTTTTAAAGGTACTCTACCTAGGGTGGATCTTCATATTTTAACAAGAATACAAGATTAGCAAGGAGTTGGGTAGTATGCAAAGCAAGCAACCAAAGTGATTAGTTGAATAATATTAGAACCATTTTTAAAAGTTTAAATGATGTACAATAGTTTTAAAATAATCTCTTACATTTACATATGATTTTTGCTGTATTTAAATAATTTTAGTATGTGTAATATCTCAGTGGATCTTCAGAAAAGCACTGGATTATCTTACATATGAAGAAAATAAAACCAAACAGACAATGTAGCCAATTAGTGGAAAAGTCAGAACAAGAATTGTACACAAGATCACATGACACTAACTTTACCCTCCAGATTAAATAAATGTGGTTATTTTAAGGATTTAGAGAAAAATGCATTTGTGTCTCAATATCTTCACAGCAAAATAAACAAGTTTATTTTTTGTTTATTTTTGCCTCCAGGAAAGAAAAAAAAAGATAAAATAACCAAATGCCATAAAACCATTTATGTCAGGTTTGTATTTGCAAACTAATTAACTTGGGACTTGAAAGAGTATAAAAATGTTTGTGCTATCTCAGAACACAGACCTCTAAAAACATGCTTGTTGGAATTTTTTTATTAAGCTGTATTTTCTCCTGAAAACTGATGTAGGGAACAATATACACATAAACATACAATGACAGAGAGAAAGAAAGCAGATATAAAAAAAAAAACAGGTCACGTCACTAAAATTCAAGAAGCCAGAAAATGGATAGAAAGCAGGAAAAACTACATCTGCAGAGAGGAAGCCAATGAATAAAAGTTTCCTGCAAAAGAATCCAGTCTTAGAACGTAGAGGTACCAGATACCTTTGGAGAATATTGGTAAATTTGAAAGTCTTTAAGAAATATTTAGACCCTCTGAACCTTTCTTCTCTTAGAAAAAACAGGCAAATTCCTGACTACCCCTGGCAAAGAATATGAAAAGGTTGAACAAGAAAATCTTCTGTATTTAAAGATAAAAGCAAAAAGTGAGAATGAGCATGAAGCACTGTTCTTAAAAAAATGACTAGATGATTAAGTAAATGTCAATACAAAAGTCCCTTCTACCTCAGGATTGTCAATGTTCCTAATTGCATTGCTCTGTGGGAATTGAGGCTCAGGGAACTGGCACAAGAAAATGATGATCTTCTGGCTATTGTTATTGCCAGAGTAATTGCTGTGAGTAATAAAGTGTCTTTTTTCTCAGACCCGCTAGTCTTGGGTCTTCTGCTAGCATCCATGAAAACAGGCATGTTGATGCTTTAGCTTGCAATTAGGGTAAATATCAGCACCTTCACAACTCTTGACAATTACAAATTTACAGATTAGATAACAAGACAGTGATATTAGGTGATATGTTCAAGGTCACACAGCTAATCGAGGGTAAAGCCTGGATATGGACCTTATTCTAATTTCAAAAATGATATGCTATTAGAGTTGGAGTTAATTCTTTTGATAAGGGAAACTTTGTGGTAAAAAAGTATTTAAAAACTGGGGTTTACCTGTGTATCATGTTTCTTTGGGATGTATCAGGCTTTCATTGGCATGACTATTAAGAATTACTTATAACTACTTCAAAAGGATAAGCTTTACCTTCCTTTAAAGGAAGTGAATCTCTTAAGTATGGTCTTCTTTAAAATCTGCAAGGGACCCTGGACTGGGAAATTTTCCTGAGTACCATTACAATATGTTGCTTCTTTTGAAAGAGTTGGATGGCATTAATTATAACAATGAGGTATTAAAACAATGTGATGTTAAGGAACGCCGCTTTTTATTACCCTTAGCTTCACAACAAGAGTGGCCAGTACTGAGGCCAAACAGAAAATAAAAATCAAACTGAAGAAACCACAATGTGATTTCAAACACATGAAGCTGCTGCTGCTGCTGCTGCTGAATAATAGTTACTCCCAACCAACATCTGTCTTTCCCACTTCTTCTGATTGCCTGCCAACTACAGGAACCACAGGAATTGACTCCAGGCAAACAAAGCCCTGGACCAGTGATGGTAATCTTTGCCACAAAGTAAATGAGCTGGTCTGGAAAGCCTCACCTTCAGAAAGAAACTTTCACTTTTTGTTAATGCATCGTAAACTTTTCCTGAGATACCTGCTAAGTAGGACTCGGTGAGGTTGAGTGGTGGGAACAAAGAGAAGAGATACATGCCACTTCCTAGAAAATCTAGAAAGGCTTATCTTTTCTTTTTTTGCTTCCTTTAAAGCTCTTAACACAGTGCTAAATATAAAAAAAAGAGGTTTAGCTATCAAAATAAAAATTATTGTTAAAAATTCAAATTTATCTTAGCATCCCAAATTTTCCTAATATCTCTGGACTTCTCAAAGGAGCCCAGCAGCCATGCGAGGCTGTCAGGAAGAGAGCAGCATACTCTCAAGGTCATTTCTCAACAACAATCTCAGCTCCCAACCATTTCCTCAGACATATAAATATCAAGATGTGCAATTAGTAAGTGACAGACTCAAGATTCAAACCCAGTAGGCCCTAACACCCCAGTTGCAATATTTCTATTTCCTATTTTTAAATCAAATAAACAAGAGGCCCTTAGCCTGAGATTCTCTCTGTACTTTGAGTTCCCGAAGGGGGAAAAAAACTAAATCAAAACAACAACAGCAAAACACCCTGCAACTTAACTTAGTATGTAAACTCATGAAAACCTAACTTTGAAGTATATTTTTTGTAACAAATAGCCAGGTTTCAGCCAATCCCTAACAGCTGAGCTTCAGCCAATCATAGGCAGCCAATTGATTGCGTCATGCCCAATTAAGGCAAATGCCCAGCTGTAGACAATCAGGTGATTTCGCTACTTTGCTTCTGTGTCTGGCCTATAAAAGCTTCTTGCTTATGCTGCTGGGCGGAGCTCTCTAAACTTCTTCTGGTTCTGAGTACTGCCAGACTCATGAATTGTTCTTTGCTAAAATAAACTCTTAAATTTTATTTGTCTAAAACTTTTCTTTTATAATAACACTACGCTGGCTTCTTACTAGAAAATGCCTTATTAGGAGATGCAGACAAAAAGCACTAAAATAGTAATAAACAGCATCAAACTCCAAATTTTATTTCTTTTAAAGTGTTCTATAACAACTTCATATAGACTGAAAGACACAAAAGGGTAATGAAAGGCAAGTGGAAATCACAGACTATTTAAGAGCAAATTAGGACCAAATCAAAAACTCCAATATGACATTTTTACTTGAGGTCTCCTTCAATTATTTTTTTCTTTCAGGAAAAGCATTGTGCAAGTGAATGTAAGAAGTATGCCTATCCATATACATTAAAATTATAGCTTTCCAAATTTTGTGAATTGAGAGAAAAGTACTTTTAAAATTATATCTTTATTCATTGTTTCTGAGTATGTTGATCATATAGATTGTTTTCTTCAAAACATTATTAAGACTATTTATGTAAATAAAAATTGCCTGCTGAATAGTTTTAAATGGATGTTGTTGATACAAAAGCTAAGGAAATGATATTATGAGTGGATATAAGGGTAAATAAAATTATGATTTTTTAAAACATAGCTAAATGTTTAGAAATAGCTAAAATATAAATAGCTAAATATTTAGGTATAGCTAAACTTAGAAATACTAAAGTAGCTAGGAAAGACTAATTCATTTACATCCATAGTATATAAGCATAATGAATGCAATAAAAGTATGTTACTTACTGGTATATCCTTAGCATTTGGAATAGTGTTGGTTATCTAGCAAATTATCATTAAATAAAAGTTAAATATGTAAATAAATGAATGAGTGATTAAGATAATCATTATTTTTCATCTTCAAGTTCAACTACCGTTAATCTTATCCATGGACTTACATCACAGTTTGTATACTAACCCAGATAATATCTGGCAGTATTTTAGAAGTTCCATCTTTACTAGTGGTCTAGAATTAATCTTGTAACCTTGTCTAGGTGCTCCATGGGACCATGATTTACTTCTTTTTTTTATGCTTTATTATTTTTTTTATTTCAGCATATTATGGGGGTACAAATGTTAAGGTTACATATTTTTGTTGCTGCTGTGATTACCTTTGGGGTCTACTTCATAAATTCTTTGCCTAGGCCACAATACACAGAAATCAGAGGCATTCATATATGCCAATAACAGTAAAAGTGAGAACCAAATCAAAGACCCAGTTCCCTTCAAAATAGCAACAAAGAAAATAAAGTACCTAGGAATATATTTAACTAAGGAGGTAAAAGACCTCTATAGGGAGAACTATGAAACACTGAAGAAGGAAATAGCAGAGGATGTAAACAGGTGGAAGAACATACCATGCTCATGGGTCGGCAGAATCAACATTGTTAAAATGTCTATACTACCCAAAGTTACCTACAGAGTCAATGCAATTCCTATTAAAATACCATCATCATTTTTCACAGATATAGAAAAAATAATTTTATGCTTTGTATGGAACCAGAGAAGACCCTGTATAGCAAAATCAATCCTAGGCAATAAAAACAAAATAGGAGGTATCAATTTACCATACTTCAAACTATACTACAAGGCTATAGTAATTAAAACAGCTTTTGACTTTCACAAGAACAGGGACATTGACCAGTGGAACAGAACAGAGAACCCAGATATAAAACCATCCTCATCTAACCATCTAATCTTTGACAAAGCAGACAAAAACATACACTGGGGGAAAGAATCCTTATTCAATAAATGGTGCTGGGAAAACTGGATAGTCACATGTAAAAGACTGAAACAGGACCACATTTTCTGCCTCTTACAAAAATCAACTCATGCTGGTTAATAGACTTGAACCTCAGTTGTGAAACTATTAGAATTCTAGAGGAAAACGTTGGAAATACTCTTCTAGACATGATTTGCTTTTAAGCTCCCCTGAGCCATCTAAGCAGTACATTTCCACTTTAACCTCCATTCCATAAGTCAGGCCTATTTGAATACATATCTTCTAGGATCATAAATTTGTCTTATTGAACAAAGTTTTGTGTTACCCTGTCTTCTTTTCATACAGGCTATATTCTAATACAGTGTTCCAGCAATTGATTGGCTTGTTACCTTGCTGGAGAAACCAACTATCACACCTCACTTTTCATATGAAACCTATTAGATAATATGAAGTGACTTAAATTACTTAATATGTTCAAAATTTTCCCTAAATTATGCATTCTTTAAAAGCAATGACTCTTTTGCTTTGTTTAATCCATTTACTGAATACTGTACTAGGGCAATAATATGTATTCAACAAATGTGTGTTTGTGGACTAAACATTGGTTGTTCTAGCAACTTTCCTGTGATATGTAATATGATAGAACTTTACTTTTTCAGTTTGGTAATTTATAATAAACAGGATAAATTGGAAATTAGTATTATTTTATTTTATTTTTATTGACATAATAGGTGAACATATTTTCAGAGTACCTGTGATAATTTAATACATTCATAAATTTGTAAAAAGTCAAAATGATGTAATTGTGATATCTAGCACCTTAAATATTTGTCTTTTCTTCATGTTAGAGGAATTTGAATTATTCTCTTCTAGCCATTTGAAATTAGTATTTCTAATTTTAAGCTATATGTTTTAAAAAATCATAATTTTATTAACCCTTGTATCCACTACACATAATATCATTTTCTTAACTTTTGTATCAACAACATCCATTTTAAACTATTCAGCAAGCAATTTTCACTTATATAAGTAGGCTTAATAAAGTTTTGAAGAAAGCAATCTATATGATCAATATACTCACAAATAATGAATAAAGAATATAATTTTAAAATTATTTCTCTGAATGCATAAAATTGAGAAAACTATAATTTAAAAACTACTCAACAACTTATTAAACATCTTCACCTAGCACAATGTTAGATCCTCTGAAGGAGATAAATTAGTTAGAAGAAATTATTTCTGAAGTAAATAAAAATAAAAAATAAAAATTATTTCTGCCTCCATGAAGCTAAGATATAGGCAGTATATACATCTAACTTTAAAATAACAATTATTTGTACCCCAATTAGAGGTTCAGATAAACAAGAGGCCAGTATAGAGTAGAGAGGATAAAAAAGCTTCCTGTGGACATTAGAATTAACCATAAGCCTTTTGAGGTGAATATAAATAGAGTGAGATTATTTAATCATATGGAGCAGGAACTCTAGCACATATACAAGGAATGGGAAAAATGAAGGTTTTCTTGGGAGAAAAAAAGATATAAAGCTGAAAAGGAGTCTTGGTACAGACTGTAGTGCAGGATAAATGATGCTAAGTCACTGTCATCTCCATTCAATGTGCATTTTAAAAGGAAAGACAGAAAGAAATTTGAAATTAATGATTAGCAAAAATACTGTGCTTATTGTACACATAAGTCATCACCCAAACAGGTGTATTTTATTAGTCAAAAACTCAGCAGGAAATAGATGGCTCATTCACAAGGTTTCCTTGAAGGGAGTTTAATGAGTATGAGGGTTTAAGGAACCCAGCAGTGCTGGTGAATCACCCAGGGACCAGCAACAGTGGGGAGCTATGACCACCCACAGGCCTGATGTAGGAAGGGGAGGGAATGCTGTTAACAGGAAGCCAGGGAGAAATGTAGCCTTGCAAGGAGCCTCCAGATGAAATCCATGGACAGAAAAATGAACCTACTGGCAAAGCCATTTCCTGGCAAAGGCTAGGGTAGCTTAAAGTACCCAGACCACTTCTCCTCTACTATGTCTTCTATCTCCTATTGCTCCCTTTTGTTACCCCAGTGGTTCACAATGGGGACACATTTGGCAATGTCTGATGACATTTATGCTTGCCACAATTGGGGGAGCAGGTGCTATTGGCATTCAGTAAGTAAAGGCCAGAGGGGCTGATAAACATCCTACAATATACAAGACACCCCCTGCCCATTAAAGAACTATCCAGAATAAGAAATTAATATCAATAGTGTCCAGGTGAGAAATTTGGCTGACTTAACCAAATCTAATTGGAAGCCAAAGTGAAAAGGGGCTGAGTGATGTAGCCCATTGGCATCAGTTTCCCAGGACACAGAGTATTACAGAGAAGGAAGAGAAAAGATCTGGACACAGGGAGATGTCAAATAAAAAATAGCAGGCACATATAGTCAACTTTTTCTATGTATTTGGTTTTAGAATGATCAGCTAACTGGATGGCAATTTTATAAAAATATGATACATTCAAAAATCTTTGCTATACAAAATAGCAAAATAGCAAGTGCCTTTTGTTGTAGTATCTTTTCAGTTAACATGTTAATTTGAAAAGAGAATTTTAAAAGCCTTAATTCCATAGTCAGGGCAAAGTAAGAGGAAAACACCATAAAATATACCCATTTCCTTAGTAAATGGATCCATAGCTTATGGAATTATTTCAACATAGAAAGTACATATAATATACTTTATTGAATTCAATCTTACCTTGAGAATAATTATGCACTTCATATCTTTCTTTGCATGGCATACTTGGTTAAATAGAAAGCGAAAAAACATATAGGAAGATGAAGTCAGATTTCCAACCAAATGAGAGTGGCGTTTAGCAGTGCTGGAAGAAGGACTTTACTCTCTGGCTTTTGCTACCAATATGGTCCCCGAATCCTTTCCTACCTATCACTTAAGTAAAAATTATATGATGATTTTCTTTTGTTGCGAAGCTTTTGGTTTTTCTAGGTTTTATTCAAATAACACACAAATGAAATGAAATATTGTCAATTATCTTCAATTTTTACAACCATTTGTAAATCATGAGTATCTAGCAGTACACCCGTTAATCAAGAGCTTCCATTTATTAATATTTGTAGATATTAGAATCCTGTGGATATAGTCATTGTGTCATTAGAGCATCATCAGAATTAGAGTTTTTAACTACTGTATACAGAATAATAACATAACTTCCAAGACTGCATTTTAAAATTTAAGAAAAAAGCTTAGTTCTCCACTGGAAGGTGGTTGTAGGAAAATACAACTTTTGCAACAAAAGAGCTATTGTGTAGCTTAAAAAGGAGTTCTACTCATCTAAGCCAATCAACTTTACAATAAATATACAGTTCAGACTTCTTTGCAGCCAGTAATTCTTTCATAGATATTTAATTTTCAGAAGGTTGAATGTGTTTGACCGTGCCTTCACCTCACCTGCTCTGATAACTGAAGCAGGTGGTGCTGAGCCCAGCAATTCAATCATTACAGCCCTGAAATGATTTATTTTACGCCCTCAAAACAAACCCTTCCACACCCTTATTTGTGGTTTACCATGTATGAATGCAGAAGCTATGAATGACTAGTGACTACATAATTTAAGTGCAAAAGAATAACCATTATGTCATTTAGATACTTATCATTATGTTGCATTTCCTGTGCTTATTTTGCAGTAGCTGGGAGAACTCTCCTTATAGCAGCTTATCAAAATGAAACCTTGAAAGGTATCAATTGCAAAACCTACATGTTTGGTTTCATGAATGGAGGTTTTAGAAATTTATTAGAAGTTCTTAGCCTTTTGCAAGTTACACACACACACACACACATATATATACATACATACATATATTTATATATTACTGTATGTTGTAGCATATACAATCATTAATTAGACATAGTATGTCTTCAATGTCTACATGCTTCACTGGCAGCTCATTCCCCTTCTGTCCTCATATTCCAAATTAAACATTTCTGCTTGTATAGCAAATACTAGAATTTTGAAAAATTCATTTTAAATTTGGTATAAAAACTTATTTAAATAGTAGTGAAGGATATGTTTTCCTGTATATTGCCTATTGCAAACTTTAGTGTTTTAACTGTATTTTGCTATATGCTTAAAGTAACAGATTTAACGAATTGAATTTATGAAAAATGTCTAGCATATAAACCAATTGGCAAAGTCAATTGTCAAATCAATTTTGCTTTCTGTCAGAAATATCAGAGTTTATTTTTAATTCATATATATACTATTTTCAAGTTCAAATATATATTATTTTAATTCAAATACACACACATCCATGTGAAAAATCTTCTCACTTTTGAATTAACAATCCTAAACTAGGTAGTTAAGAGGGAAAATGAAACAGAAAGGGGCAATGACACAGAACCTGGCCTAGAGTGGATCACAAGGACATTACTCAGAGACTCCATGAAGCTCTCTTTGCTTTGCTTTCACTGGGAAACGGATTCTTTTATTTGGTGCCCTGGAGATTTTGGGAGCTTGGGCTGAAAAGATTCTCCATGGGTGGGGAGTATGCTTTCTTTTACAGTGTTATAGATGAGCAATTGTGAAAAGAGAATTGAGAAAAGAGGGTTGGCCGACTAAAAATACTTACCTAGAAAGAACAATATTAGGAAAGAATCATGTGAAAGTGGAGGATTTGATTATCAATTCTCTTGATGCTACTGATATCCACCATACTCACTGAAAAGTTTGCTTATATCCTAAGAGGTATTTGTACCCAAATTTGAAGACCACTCTAGTATTTTTTTTTTTTTTTGAAACAGAGTCTCACTCTGTTGCCTGGGCTAGAGCGCCATGGCGTCAGCCTAGCTCACAGCAACCTCAAACTCCTGGGCTCAAGCAATCCTCCTGCCTCAGCCTTCCCAGTAGCTGGGACGACAGGTATGCTCACCATACCCAGCAAAATTTTTCTATGTATTTTTAGTTGGCCGATTAATTTCTTCCTATTTTTTTTTTTTTAGGTAGAGATGGGGTCTCATTCTTTTTCAAGCTGCTCTCGAACTCCTAACCTTGAGCAATCCACCCGCCCTGGCCTCCCAGAGTGCTAGGATTACAGGCGTGAACCACCACGCCCAGCCAGAAGACCACTCTAGTATTAATGTTATAGATCAGCAGCAGTCTTTGATATTTTTCCTAACACCAAAAACATATTTATACATGTGTAACATACATTTCCTAATCTTGATCAATTTTAATAACATTTACTCAACATACATTTATGTGACAGATACTATTTTAGTTGCTTGAGTTATATTAGTGTGATAGATTGTATTACTATTCCCAATTATCCACTCCTACTCTGTAGGCAAATTGTTCCTGCTCAGACTTGCATCCCTGTAGGAGGAATGTAACTGCATCAGACTATAGTGAGTGATCCTCTTATGTGCCTTATCCAAGTAGAAGCTTTAAAAGCTTTACTAAATATACTGGCCATGTTCTCTGCTCTTACAAAAAACACTTTCAAGAGAATAGCTACTCCTTCCCTGTATCTCCCCACCTGGTCAGAGAAAATACAGACGGCTCAACAGAACCTAGCAGGATCCAGCAGATTCTTAGGTGAGTCACTGCCCCATGCAACCCGAGAAAGAAAGAAATATTTGTTGTTAGTTCCAGAGACAGTTGTTATTTATGCAGCATTTACAGCAGCAGCACTTACTGATAGGGCCAATGGACAAAATGAACAAAATTCCTATGCTCAGGGAGGTTACATTCTACAACTATTTAGTATATTCAAGAAAATAATATTTTAGTATTATGTATGTGATATGTGCATAAGGCTCCATCCCTATTCTCTTAAGTGTGTCTTTTAAAAGAAAAGTTTTCCCTTTGATTGATGCTTTTCAATGTTTCCAGAAACAAAAATAATGCATACTTAAAGTCAACAAGCCTTACACACATCCTGTGGAAAGAGAATTTTGAGCAGAGGACAGAGTATGTATATAGGCCCTGAGGTGGGAGCACTCCTGGCAACATAGGAAGGAGGCCATTGCAAATAGAAAAGAATGATCAATGCAAAGAGCAGATGACTGAGAGAAAGAACAGAACCCAACTTTGTGTTGGGTTTTGAAGGCTATTGTAGGACTTTGGCTACTGGAGAATTTTAGCAGAAAAGAGGCATAATCTGACTTATGTGTTAATCTAAGTGCTCTAACTTTTGTGTTGAGAAAAAACTGAAGGACAGCAAGGGCAGATGAAACAGAGAAACCAGCCAGGAGGCTCTGAATAACTGAGGTGAGAGAAGATGCCTGCTTGGTCCAGGAAGGCATCAGAATCCTCAACATACTAATACTTGGATTGTCATTTCAGATTTGGACAAGTGGGATAGGTGAGAGATTAGCCCTAGAAGCATTTATGCACAGACACAAAATGGAAATAAATAAAATTTCCCTCACAGGGTTCAAGGACTCATTACAGAAATATAAGATAAGGCAATCCTTTAAATTATATAGGATACATTGGTTGATGTTTTAGAAAATTTACATTGATTAAATTTTAAAATTTAGCAATATACTTAGAAATTTAGTTCATGGCCCTGAGTCATCCCACAAAAGTGGTCACTGAAAATGCATATTAGCAAGATGTCTTTCAGTATGACATGTGAAAGGATTTATCAAAGTGTTGCAATGTTATGCTTCTGTGATACTTTATATAGATTTATCTGCAGTGATGCATTCTCTTACATCTCCTCTAGGACTCAGAAAACATATGCCTGAAGAAGGTCACTTGGACTGGTGCATATTTAAGTCTTTGAATTTTTTTATATGAACATCAGGGAGAATAAATCTGCCTTTTACTCAATTTCTTAAATCCAACAACAGTGGCTTAAACATATAAGGGTTTGTTTCTCTTGTAAACCTAAAGTCCACTTAAAATTAGGTGGTGTTGACATGCGTTAAGCAGCAATGCTTGGACTTTCATTCAGAGTTAAAAGATGATGTTGAAGCTGCAGCCATCAAGACAGATAGAAAGAAGAAGTCAGGAAAAGGCAGTGCCTGTTTAACAGAAAAATAAAATCCTCCCCAGAAACCCCTCAACAGAATTCCTCTTATGCCCCATTATCCAGAACAGTGTCACTTGACTGTCTTTAGTGACAAGGGAGATGAAAAATAACACACTTAGCATATATCATCTCTGTGGTATAGACAGTTAATGGAGACCAGCTATAAATGGAAATTCAATAATACAGATATCTAAAAGAGAAATTGGTACTTTGAAAAAAATCTAACGGCATGATGAGGTTAGGTTTTTTGAGTTTCTACTAAAAGTCATGATGGTAGAAGAACTACTAACGAAACATCAGAATGAGTGAAAATAATTGTTATTTTCTGTTAATCTATAAAGCAAAGAATAAAAGGACATAAGATTATAATTTACGCACCAATCTTTGAAACTAAAATATGAATCAAACTAAATGTCAATGGAGTTATGAGTATAAAGAATAGTGATAATAATAGCTAGTCTTTCCACTTGGCATAATGGTCTATATCAGTAAAGATTAAATAGTCTTTAATAGTAAAGATTAAAAGTTTTATAACCTTTTATTGCTATGTTTGGTGTCCATATTACTAGAAAATTAATAACATCTGTTGTGGGTTGAACTGTGGTCCCACCAAAATGTGTGCAAGTTCCTAACCCCCAGTACCTGTGAAAGTGATCTTATTTGGAAATAGGGTCTTTGCAGATGTAATCAAGTTAAGAAGAGATCATTAGGACAGGTCCTAATATAATAAAACTGGTGTCAAAACAGGAGAAAACAGACACACAGGAAGAAGGCCATGTGAGAACAATGGAGGTAGAGACTGGATAACTCCTGGTGCTACCAGAAGTTATAAGAGGTAAGGAAATCCCCTAGATGGTTTATAGGGAGTACGGCCATGCCAACGCATTGACTGTGGACTTGTAACCTGAAGAACTCTGAGAGAATAAATTTCTGTTGTTTAGCATTTTACGTTTTTATATTAGTTATTATGAATTAAATATATACAAAAGCTTTATATGTGTGTATGTTAAGAACTACAACATTAATAATGACTCTGAAGTTAACTAGATCCTAATATCTTGACCAATTGAAAATACTATTTTAAATTTTTCTCTGCTTCATACTTTTTATTTTTAACACATATACATGTTCTAAACAATACATAGCATAGCTTACTTGTGTTTTAACTTCATTTAAATCACATCAGAAAATACGTATTCTGATACATTTTTTACACTACATTTAATAAGATGCAGTTGTGTCACTATATCTAGATGAAGCTCATTTATTTTCACTGCTATTTTGTATCACAATGTATAACTCTACCACATTGCATTTATCCACTCTCAGGTTGACCTATATTCTGGATTGTTTCCAATGTTTTTCTATTGCAAAAAATTCTACAGATATCATTTTTATGTATTTATTTATTAAGTCAACATCTCTGTAACCTAGTAAGTCAACATCACTGCACCTAAAGTGCAGTGGGAGTCATCTTAGTTCATTGCAACCTTAAACTCCTGAGCTAGATTCAACTAGTTTAGCTCTTAGAAAATTTAACATATTAACTAAGTCTCTTCACTCTAGATTTTGAATTAAGGTGTACTTAATGACTTTCTGTTGGTACTGCTGCAAACAAAATCAATAATTTTGCATGAAGCCAAAACACATTACAGATCAGTGAAACCTGTAGTTGCAGGTACAGTACAAAACTAAAATAGGAAGTAATTTTAATGATTATTTGATCTGTTTAAGAGCTATGAGAGTAAACCCCAATTTTTATTTTTTATTTTATAAAATATCATGAAAATTGGATCCTTATTCAAAGTAACATCTAATAATCCATTGTTTAGTGTAGTATATCAGTGCAAAATGAATAAAGACTATGTATAAACTAACACAACTAACAGTATTGTGTTACTAACACTGACATAACACAAAAAATGTCTGCTTTTTCCTCCAGCTTTTGCTTCTAATAGAAAATGCATAAAAAGCAATGAAATTTCTTTCCATTATGAAAATATTATTATGAACAAAAATGTTGGAATTGTACATTAAAACTAAGCTTTTGATGCAGCATTTATTATATATTCTAAATCAAAGAAAAAATTTAAGAATTTGCACAAGTGGTAGAACATTCTCAGAGCTCACATTTTTTAATAAAGCCCTCCATTGTGTGTTTGCAATTGTTTATATGGCTCCTTCATATGGTCAGCAGCTGGAAGTTATGCAACATCAAAACCATGAAATGTTGTTCTACATAATTTCCAATGCTCTCCTTATGCAAAATCATAACAGTAGCAGAGTTATGAAGTTAAACCTTTGATAAGTAACACATTTTAATACATTCTGAAAGAAATGCCCTAATGTTCTATAGCAATACCAAAATACCTGAGATATTCCCAAAGGATCTGAAACTTAGTGAATGAAAGTCCAAGGGTTGTTGCAAAAAGAGATGGGGCGCAAGTTGACCCTGTGTTGTAGAGAAAAACATGCATTTTGGCAACAGACCTGAGTTTACGTCTCAATTCTTCCTATTACTAGCTATGTAGTTTATTTTCATCTTTAAAGTGGGACAGTTAATACTAGTCTAGGTTAGGCTGCAGTAATAAATAACATATAAACCTTATTGGCTTATAAAAAAAAAAAGTTCTTTCTTACTCAGGCTACATGTCTGTCATGAGTTGGAGGGGCTTTCCATAATATCTTCTCACTCTGTGGCATAGCCTGATAGAGAAATCGCTATATCAAAAGCTGTTATTAGCTGAAGCAAAGGGAAAGAGCCCCCATAAATAAATACTTCAGTCCAAAAATGAAACATGTCACTTCCACTCACAATACATTGACCAGCACTCATCATATGGTCCCATCCAGCATGGTGGAGTTTCAAAGAGTATTCTTACCATGTTTCTAGAAAGCAAAGGTCCAGAAATACTAGGTACGGCATGGAAGGCTATCACAGGTTTATTGAGAATTTATGAATAATCTACATAAGTTTTAGCATAGTGTTTATGAAATATAGTAAATATCTGGAAACATTCTTCATTAAGTGTTGTTACTGAGCATACAATGTTTATATAAGCAAGCAAGAAAGAAAAGACATCACCTATGAGTAGAATTTGTTTACATTTACTTTATAGTTCATCTTATGTCAAGTTTCTTTGGTGAATATATATTTAAAATGTAGAAAGGATATTCTTTTTCATTTTTAAATATTTAAAATGGCATTACCATGACTTACTCTGATGTGAAATATAGAAATTTAGTTAGAAAATCAAAGAACTTATGAGATTCCAGATACTGTTTGGATACTTTACAGATTTATTAAAGCTGGCAGAAAAACATTTTCATATAACAAAGTTTTAATTCATAGTCCCATTGAAGAGCATCAAACAATGCATTTTATGGTTCAAAGTTTTCAAAGTTTTTAAAGTAACTAGGCCCAGAAAATTAACTTTCTTTCCCAAGGACATGCAATTATTTGCTGGTTTGGGGATACAGGGCATGGCCTTCTCCATATTGACTCACTCTGCTGTTAGTGGGAGAAACAGAATCACCACAAATATTTTTCTGATTTCTAAAAGTCCTATGCCTTCTAGAATGTTCCACACAGTGATCATATATATGATTAGAATTAAGTGCCTAATATTTTCTGCTATATTTCCAAATATTTACAAGACTATAGAAAGCATTTTTTAATTCCACTTGTATTCACCAAATATTTACCTTGAGGAAAAAATTGTATGTGTGTATCAGAAAGTTAGAGTCTTGAAAAAAGGCTGGACAGATTGTGTTTCAGTGTCAACCTCCAGCCAGATGAATAGCTCATAATCCACAAAAGATAATTCCATGTTATCTAGAAGGCATTTGAATACAGGTCTGTATTATCATAAATCAAATATTATATTCCAATTCTGAGTTAATAACTTTTCTCATGAATATAATTGATTAAGGCTTTTAAAATTGCATTCTAAAACTACCGAGAGAGAGAGAGAGAGAGAGAGAGAGAGAGAGAGAGAGAAGTTAATATATTTTTTAAGACATTTTATTTAGAGCCAAGTAACAGCATTAGCTTTTTGCTGAAGAAAAGTTATTCTACAACCATAACCGTATTTGATACTTACATAAATTAAGTTTGCTTACCTAAATATCTCTGTAAATTTAAGACGAACATCTGTAAATTAAAAAAAATTGAAAAACTTTATTGAATTTCAATAAAATTATAAATCCAATTAATTTCAAGGAATTTTACTCTCTTTCTCGCTATGCATATATCCTGTAATTGGGAGATTTTTTAGAGCATGGAGATTTTCATTCATACTACTGGAGGAAATTCTGAATAAAGTTTTTTCTTCAGAGTAAAGACTTATATTTTTCATTCTTCTATCCTTCAGGCTTCAATAACTGACCCAAATTATGTCAATTATAATACATCACAACCTTCCTCATGCATTATTACTCAGGCAAGGTTAACTGTCACAAACTTTCCCAGGATCAGAGATTGATTGTTAATCCCTCTTGAGAGATAAAAAATGGGTGATACAAGCTATGACATAAATACAGACAGATTGTAGTCAATCTGTCTGTAGTTTCTGACAAAACTACAAATTTTGTCATGAGGCAAGTGACTTTCTATTATCCTCACATTTGAAACTTAAGAACAAGAATTCTTAATGTTAGCCTGTTAGAAAACAGATGCTTACAGTAAAGTAATAGTATTTCAAAATGAATCTTAAAAAGAAAAACAATGACTTGTCACTAACATCATGCTAAATAGTGAAAGACTGAACGCACATCCCAAATCAGAAAAAAGCAAGGATATTAGGTCTCATCACTCTTATTCAACATAGCACTAGAACTCCTAGGCTGGTTAATGAAGAAAGAAAAGGTAACAAAAGGCATTCAAATAAGAAAGGAAATTATAAAACTTTCTCTATTTGCAGATGACATTGTAGTCTAAGTAGAAAATCCCAAGGACTTGGCAAAAAATTGAAACGCAAGCAAAAGACTCTTAGAACTAATAATGAGTTCAGCAGGTCACATGAAATAAGATCAATATATAAAAATGAATTACATTTCTACACACCAGCAATAAACACATGGATGCCAAATTTAAAAGCAATACCTTTTATAGTTACTCAAAAAATGAAATAATTAGATATTACATCTAACAAAACATATGTATAGTTTGTATGTTGGAAATTATAAAACACTAATGAAGAAAACAAAGAGAATCTAAATAAACAAAAAGACTTTGTTTTTTGACTTGGTAATTCAGCATAACAAAGATGACAATTCTCCCCAAATTAACCTATAGGTTTAATGCAATCCCTATCAAAATCTCAATAACATATTTTGTAGAAATTTAAAAAGCTTATTCTTAAATTTTTATGTGAAGATAAGAGAACTAAAATAGCCAAAGAAATTTTGAAAAAGATTAATAAAGTGGGATAAATCTCTACCCAATTTTAAATCTTACTATATGGCTATAGTAATCAGATAGTGTAGTACTAACAGAACAGTAGATACATATATTAATAGCACAGAATAAAGAAAATATAAATAGAGTCACATACTTATTTTTAACTAATTTTTAAACAAGCCCAAAAGCTGTTCAATGGAAGATGAATTTGTTGAGGAGACTAGTCTTACGAACAAACTGCTAGCCCAATAGGATATCTATAGGCCAAAAGAAAAGCAATCTAAAACTCACTTTTCATACAAATATTAATTCAAATGAATGAAAGATTTAAATGTAGAACATAAAGCCATGAAACTTGTAGAGGAAAACAGAAATTTTTAGGATCTAGGGCTAGCTGAAGAGTTCATAAATGTGATACCAGAAGCACAATCCATAAAAGAAAAAAATGATAAATGGAACTTAAAATGAAAAGATCCTGTTAAAGGGATAAAAAAGATAAGCTAGCATGGGAGAAAATGTTTTCAAATCATATATTTGACAAAAGGACTCTCATCTAGTATATATAAATAACTCAAAATGCGGCAGTAAACATAAATGCTCACATTCTCTGATCAAAAAATGAGCAAAAGACATTAAACAAACATTTCAGTAAAGTGGGTATACAGATGGCAAAAAAGCACATGAAAATGTTCACCATCATTAAACTGTAGGGCAATACAGATTAAAACCACAATGAGGTGTTACTACACAAATATTAGATCAGTTAAAAAATAGTAACAATATCAAATCTGATGAGGATGTGGAAAAACTGAATATTTAGAAATTGCTGGTGGGAATATAAATGGTACAGCACTCTGGAAAATAGCTTAGGAATTTTCTTTTTTTCACTTTTTTATTTTTTAGAGAATGGAGTCTTGCTATGTTGCCCAGGCTGCACTGGAATTCCTGGGCTCCTGCCTCAGCCTCTTGAGTAGCTGGCACCACTGCGGCCAGCTATAGTAATTTTCTTAAAAACTATATACTTACCTTGCAACTCAATCCCACTCTTGCTCATTTATCCCAGAGAAATAAAAATATCCACACAAAAACATCCACATGAGTGCTCATAGGAGTTTTATTTGTAATAACCCCAAATTGGAAAAACCCAAATATTTTTCAAACTGTAGTACAGCCATCCCATGGAATACCACTCAGTAATAAAAATGAGTGAACTATTAATACACTCAAAAACTTGGATGAATCTCAAGGAAATTATATCGAGGAAAAAATGTGAACTTTAACAGTTAATATTCTGTATGATTTCATTTACGTAATATTCTTGAAATGATTAAACTGTGGAGAAGAAAAACAGATTGGTGATTGTCAAGGTTTAGGGACAAGGGAGGGGTAGGGAAGAAGAATGGCTATAATTATGAAGAGGTATAATAGCTTGAGTGAAATTTTTGTGTCAGTGAAACAGTTCTGTATCTTAATATTGGTGATAGTTACACGTCTATATGTTTGGTAAATTTGCGTAAAAGTATACATGCAAAAATCTGAGTGCATGTAAAACTGAAGAAATCTGGATAAGGTCTGGGAATTTTACCAATGACAATTTCCTGGTTTTAATACTGTACTATAGTTATGTTAGAAATTACCATTGGAAGAAACTGGGTGAGAGGTACATGGGACCCCACTACTGTTTTTGTGTCTTCCATTAAATTTACAATTATCTTTAAAGAACAAGTTTCATAAAAGCCACTAAGTAATAAAAAACATGACAAAATAAAATCAATAAAGTTAAAATAGAAATATGCAAAACTCATGCCAGGCAGTGTAGGGTGGCCAGAGGTGCATAAGAAATGTGACTCTAGGATACTTTGATATCAGTGCAAATAGAATAAAATGAATAGTTATAATGCTCATAGTAAAGTAAGGCTAAAGAAACTAGTTAAAGCAAAATAACAATTTTGAGGCTAGACAGAGATTTGTTCCCCAGAAAAAAGAAATCAGATCTGCAGCGTACATTTGGAAATAAATTTAGTATCAACTCAATGAAAATAATAACAAATTTCAGATAATTCTTTCATTCAAAGGAATATTATTGTTCTTGGTAATATTTATAATACAAAAAGCATGTATATAGTTAGTTCACAAGTGGTTTATGAATAAGTTATGTCTAGTTAATCCTGTCAAAGTTTGCAAGATGCCTTTCCTATGCACATTGAAGAGTAATTGGAGATCATACATTTAGCAAATGGAAAAAACAGTAACCCAGATTTTCTGGCTCTAACTTCAGTAGCCTCCCTGCTACTACACATCTGGCTCCTAAAAGCATTCTATAGATTTAACATGAATATTAGCATAGTGATAAAAAATGAAATTATCTACAATGAATACTTTCAATGAAGTATTTGCTATAATTTACACTGAATATTTTTATTTTTACACACTTTGGGTTTGATTTCCAAGGTTTAATTTTCAAAAATATTAAGTATACACACAGTAAAAGCATAATCTTTGATGGAACCTACAGTGAATTACTTTGTAACTGAAGAATGCTCACATATGAGAACATTTATAACCTTGCACATCTGCATTTACAGTTTTGAATGCCCAACATTTTCAGAGTATAGCACAACATTTTATTTTATACAAGTAAAACAATTTCTATAAAACATAAAAGCAGGCAACTGATGTTATTCTACTTGAGAGAATGCATAGAAAGGAGCAACAGGTGTGATCATAGCCAGCCTCCCCAAGGCAAAGAAAAAAAGTAAGTAAAATATTCAGTAACATGTCATCAATTCTAAAATTATTCTTATCATGAGTGCTAATCAAATGTGGACAACAGAAAGAATAGATTATTATATGAAAGCAATGATTCACTAAAATATGAAATGAGATAAAGTGATAAAAAATGTGTTTTTACATGAAAAATGCTCTTCCCCAGATTGGTCACTTCCCCTTGGTGGCTCCCTTTTAATTCCTGCATGACAATTGACATTTTTTATCTTCACATTCTACAGTCCTAAACCTATGACCTTTGAAAAAGTTTAGCAGAGTCAGTAGTCATTGCCACAAGATAAGGAGGTAAATCACTTTTTAAAATGTGGTTTGGATAAATGTCAAGGCAACCTATCACCTACCTAAAAACTCAAATGCAGGCCATCTTCAAAAAAGTCCACTTCTATAGTACACAAAGAGGACCATCTGCAACATTTGGTGACTAAAGTGATTTTTTTTGTCTGAAAGCATTTTTTCTATTTATGTCTCAGTATTAATTTAATTGAGATGTAAAAATCCAATGACTCAAAATTTTAAGATTCATTAAACCCAAAGAATGGTAGATTCATCACTAGGTGAATTTTTTGTTTATTTTGTTTAATGCCCAAGCCTTTCTGACACTAGTTAATGGAAGCCACCAAACATGTGTACTTATAATTTATCTCTATAGAACAATTAGCTAGCTGATAAACAACAGAACAAAGAACCAAAGGCGATTCTAAAACTTTAAATAAATAATGAATGAGGATAGCAAGAAGAGCTAGTGAATTAAGATTACTAACTATGGTTCAGGCCACAGAGGTTAAGGTGACTCATACATTCTTCAATTTAAAGAAAGCAGGATTAGAAGCTTAAGAACATGGAGAAAGACATATCTGGGGTGGTTGTGGTGTATCTCTGCCATTTATTGACATGAACATGGATAATTCATCTTACATCTTCAATTCTCTGTTTCCTCAGCTAAAAAAGTAGGTAATAAATAATATTCATTTTGTAAGATGTCATCAAATATAGTGGCTTAATCTATGCATAGTGTTTTATGAAATCTAGCACAAAATAACTACTCAATAAATCTTAGTTATTTTGAATCCTGTATTTCCCCCAGGCATGTAGGAAAATGTAAGATTCCCTAAGACAATGAATATTTCCTGGTTAGTCAATTTCTATTGACAAACAATCAAATGACTTTTGGGAAAATAATAATTAAGAACAAAGCACTGATGATTTTACTGCAAAATTAACTTGTTCATATGTAAACTTAAGTTCATTCTTTGCAAAATTATGTTTACAGTTATATTGGTATAACATAAATATTTTTTTCTGAAAGCAAGTTGATGGTCAGAGGGTGGCATTGAATATAATAAAGGTTTAATGTTGATTTTGCTACACAATAAAAATTATTACAGGCTTAATCGTATTGTGAAAATTAGTGTATGCTTTTGGTGGAAAATTTGAAATACACAAGGAAGAAAATTTGATTTATTTAATGTAGTTTATGGCCTGCAGAGTTGTTTTTTTTTATGACAATTTTGTCATGAACATTTTCCCATGTTATTAAATTGTCAGTAAAATCCTGATTTTTATGGCTGCATAGGAAATATACTAATTCTGAAAACTATTTACAAGTTGTTTAGCCTCCTTGAATCCTAGTTTCCTTGTCTACAGCATGATGATGATAATAATAGCTACCCCAGAGACTTATTGTGAGGACTAAATGAGTCAATACTTATGAAAAAGCAGTCAGTGAGCTGGAATGCACTATACAAATGTTGGTTATTATTATATCTGGTAAGCTGATAAGAAGAATGAGGAAAGAAATGTGATGGGGTGGGTATTGGCAAAAAAAAATCTTTGAGTGTTATTTGCTATTTTATATCTTTATAGTACTTTCCTACTTCAGGAGGAAGGCTGGGCTGTGTATTTTATTTTCTTTGAGTTAATTTTATTTCTATAGAACTACAGTAAGTCCTCCAAAAAAGACAGAAGTTAAAGGAAAAGTCACAGGCTACAAGTAGGCAAACAATAAGAAGTCAGAAGTAGAAAGATTTACATCAAAGTGGGTTCCCTTTTTTAAGGATTAAAATTATATTAAATTAGATTTATTCAAAAATTTTAAAATATTCATGCTTATAATTTACTTCTTGACTGCTTTTTAAATGTATATTTTGCTTTAGAGAGTATCAAAAGGAAAGGACTATCCTTTATCCTACTCTTACTCTTGACTTTCTTTGTCTTTTATTAAATTTAGCATTCGACAATATTCATATTTATTTTGGGGGAAATATTTTCTAAATATTGCTCTAAAAAAGAGTTTGTTACTCTCAAAAATCTCTTGATAGTGTTCCTATCATAGAAAAATATAGTAAAAACATTAAGTATGGCTTTGGTCTACTATTTCTTAGAAGGTTATGCTTCAAAATGTTGAAATATGTCACAGTGCTGCATACCCAGTTATATGGATATGTAGCACTAGCTGCTTTATCTTAGTAAAGTAAAATGTGATTAAAAACAATATTATGTCGCGCCCGCCTCGCCAGCAAGGAAGACGCGGCAACAGGAGTTCTTCTGACCGTGCTTTAATGGGGTTCCCTTTAAACTTACATGATGCGGAAGACCCAGCCCGGCAGCGTGCAGGCCGCTATATACCCCAGAAGTACAACCCCTAAGCTGTGATAGGCCGTTCAGCTGTCGAGCCACCCAAGCATTAGTCCATAGCAGGACCCTTTGTTTGGATTCTCGCGCCACAGGGCAACCGACAATTGCGCATGCGCTGAACTTGTTAGCTGCTCTAGGCAAAGCCGGAAACAGGCGCCAACTTGTAATGGCGTTGACACCGCGCCCCACAATATTATGCACCAAAAGCTAGTCATATGTATATACTGGTGTGAATAATAAAAGATCTGAGTTTTAGACACAGTTCTACTACTATTAATAATTTGGGCAATGACTAACAGCAAGCTACATAATCTAGTCAGTTTCAGTGTCTATTTTTTGTAAAATAAATTAGATGATGGTTATTCAACTCTAAAATTATTATTTCTTACTGTACAATATATAAATCCTTATTTTACTTCATTTAAATATACCAGGCATTTGTTAATAAAGCAAATTAAATCCCATCCCATGTATACAAAGCTGTTTTGAAGTCGTCTGTGATTTATAAAAGAATTTATGACAAGGTCTTTCTTTCCTCTCTCTTTCTACCTCAAGCATACATCATATTTCTTTCTTTTTTCTGAATTATGTGGTCCTCACTTAACTCCTCTAAATCTCATCTTTCTTTCATCACCAACCTTCTTTCTTTTTTCAATACTTCTTTTAAAGAAACATAAAAAGATGTTACAATTCTGGCAGGCCGCGGTGGCTCACGCCTGTAATCCTAGCTCTTGGGAGGCGGAGGCGGACGGATTGCTCAAGGTCAGGAGTTCAAAACCAGCCTGAGCAAGAGCAAGACCCAGTCTCTACTATAAATAGAAAGAAATTAATTGGCCAACTGATATATATATAAAAAATGAGCCGGGCATGGTGGCGCATGCCTGTAGTCCCAGCTACTCGGGAGGCTGAGGCAGGAGGATCGCCTGAGCCCAGGAGTTTGAGGTTGCTGTGAGCTAGGCTGACGCCACGGCACTCACTCTAGCCTGGACAACAAAGCGAGACTCTGTCTCAAAAAAAAAAAAAAAAAAAAAAAAGATGTTACAATTCTAAACTGTAATTGGCTTTATTTCTGGAAATTACAACTTTTTTCTCATGCAGCCTACTTATATCGATTCAACATCTCCCTGCAGATCTGAAGAGAGAACTCAAGACCTCTCTGCAAATTTTATCACAGTGAAAGATAAAAAAAAGGTTTGTTTTTTCCCCTTTTCTGAATGTTTTAGAACAGAAAATTAATGGGTAACATACAAACAGAGAAAACAATGTTGCCTTGAACATCACTTAGTTTATATTCCATTAGGAGAAATATGACTTATAGAGGGCAAACATTTAGCAAACAATAAAACCTCACACACAGTTGATGAGTCAATAAGTATTTATAGAGTTGCTAATAAGTAGCTAACCAACTGCACAACTGTGTGGTCCAGATGACGACTGTAGGAGTTTAGGGCAGATAGTACCTATGTAATCTACTTTGCTTCCAAAGATTTGGGTTTTAAACATTATGAGCTCCTATGAAGAATGTTTGGCATGTTGGCCAGGGATCAAATTAGTCAACTGCTTTGAATACAGTTATGCCTCCAAATTGGACTGTGTAGTAAAGAAAGAGAACTCAGGATGGAGCAAAAACAGAGATAATGAGGCTCATTAAATGAGACCTCACTAACTGTCTGAATGAGCACTTGCACCTAAAGAACTTTCCAAAGGAGCAAAATATGAGCCTGTTTGATCTAAAAAGCCTCTGAGGAAGCATAGCATTGGAACCCAACTTCAATAATCTCTTCAGAGATACAAATCACTACAATAATTTGTTTGGTTTTACAACATTCCTTTTGTCTATTCTCAGATGATTTTTTAAATAATATGCTTATTAATATTATATGAATTTAAATTAATTTTGTTGTAATTATTTTTTCGGACCCTGATACCCCTAAAAGGTTCTTTGAAAGTAAAAACTTGGTCCATTCATTGCTTTATTTGTAGCTCCTTTATATAGTGAGCACTAAATAAACTAATTTGGGGGTAGAATAGAATGAATTAATCTTGAGGTACTTTAGAATCCATTTTAGCAATAAATGATTTGAGTCTTGTTGAGCAGGCAATCACTGATGGTCAACTTTAATCAATGAGTTGAAAATTGTGCCTGTTGTTCTTCCTTATTCTTCAAGTTCACTCACATTCGCTATGAAAAACACCAATAGCCACATTCAGACAGACCAAGAGACTCCTTTAGCCTCCATTTTCCATTCACTGATGTAAAATTTTTCTTTTTTCCATCCAGTCTCTTTATTCGTTGGTCCTCTCTTTCTTTCCCTTGAAGTTGACAAATAACGTTGATATTCAACTCAAATTTTGGTTTTGGTTTCACCTCGGAATAGTTCCCCTGGGATCACCCATTTTGATGACCAGTACCATGGCACAAAGGCAAGTAAGTGTCTCCTCCCCAGCCCCACTCTATACCCCAGGGAATGACAGCTCAGGACTTTAGCTTGTTTGGAATTAGAGAACCTGGAAGGTTTGTTCCAGGACTGCAATTCACCTGGGAGTGCTCCGTGGAGCTTGACGCAACAAAGAAAGAATTATTACTTCCACTTTTCCCTAAGATCTAATAGTTATACATAGCACCAAAGTGTTCCCAAGTAGTCATATTGGAGCATGTCCCAATGAAATTTTATATATGTTACAAATGAACACTATAAAAGATTTGTAAAAAGTTTCTTTTCTTCTTTTTTATTAATTTAAAAAATTCACTGGGAATAATTTTATTTATGACATATCGTGCTCAGCCCTTGAGGCTGTTTAGAGAAAAAATTAGTTTTGTTAGCCATGGTTACATTTTCATCTCTGCCTTTTCTCACAATAAAATATTTCTTGCTTCCTTACTTGGTTGCTTGTTGTGTTGTTTGCAAACCACATCTTTGTTTGCTTATTGATTCTGACAGTACACCTTAGTAAAGCAGTAAAATCTATTAAAATCCTACTCCTGATTTGTTTCCTTTATAAGAAAACTATGGAAAATCATAATTTGAATTTGTAATTTAGATGTTCTTCCTAGTTCCAAAATTTATCAAATAATTGTTTTCCATTCTTTTCACAATCAAAACAATGCTGGGTCCATATTTCAAGTTCAAAATGATATCATTAAAAAACTAATGTTGTTTTAATCCTTAAAAAAATGGGACACACTTTGATAAATCTTTCTACTTCTAATATTTTTAAATAGTCATAATTATATTTATTGATAGATTTTTCATACTCATATTCTAGTATGTTGAAAACATTTATCTTCATTTTCCAATATCTTTTTATTGAAAATTTAGATTATTTTTAAGACAAGAAGAGAAATTGTTGTTCATATTATTGTTTGCCTTAGAAAAAGCTGCATGAGCTGTCCATTATTCTAATCATTTTTCTCCCTAGCATCCTCCTAGAGGATAGCATGGGAAATGCCCCTAATTGAACTATACTGGTACAGTCTTTCCTGCGTTCCAGAAAATATATTTCCAACAGCCTACTGAAATGTCAAACTTAATATATCCCAAATTGAAATCATTATCATTCACCTCTGAGCACCCCTTTCCTCAAGTTATTCCTCCTTCTATGATTTTTATCTTTTTTTAATACTATACACCATCTATTAGAAAGTCCTTAATCATCTTCAACTCCCATTACATTTTTTTTTTCATTCTTCAATACCAAATCAATTGGTAAAAGCTGGCAATTTAGTCTCAAAATTGTTTCTTAAAATATGACTTTTCCTATCAATCTATACTAGTGTCATCTTAGTCAAACTACGTATCTCTTACTTAGATTAATTATGATTTAGCCACAAGACTTTAACTTTTCATCTTCCATGCAAATATCAGCATTACCTTCTTATAACAGATCTCCATTCAATTATCCAGTCAGTTTGTTACTTTTATTTTTTCATTAAACAAATATTCATGTAACATATTCTATCAGCTTAAATTTGCTTTTGCTTTTCTTTTCAGGCCATCTATTAGTAAATGTGAGTTAGGTAGAGAGTGAGGGATTCCAGGTCTTCTAGGAATGAAGTGAGTGCCTTATCTTGGTGCAATTGCCCCACCTGGGAAGAAGGACAAAGGTGAGCCACAGGCCCCCATCTAGGTCCTGTCCCTCCTTAATCCTGTCCTGAGTGACTGCCATACCTGGGGTAGGAGGGAACACCCTACGAATCTGCCAAGCAGAACTTAGCATGCCAACAGCAATAGAATGCAGAGGACTCTAGTCCATATGCCAAGCAGCATAGGTACAATAGAGTCAGGAAAGTGACCTAGAAAAGCCAGCTTTCAGAGAGGCTTATGGGAGATCCGCATGCATAGTATGAACTAAAATGAAATCTTAAGGCTCCCTCCGCTGGCTGACTAAATGGACCTCCTCCTGGCCAAGGAGATATCCTAAAACTAAATTGCCTATCAGGAGGAGGGAGGACAGACATGCCTCATCATGCCCCCCTCTCTCCTTGGAGATATGCTTTGTAACTCATTAACAGGCTTAAGGCTATGCAAGACAAACCTACAGGTTCTCAATTTATACAACAAATGTATGTCTGGTGGTTTGTCTCTGATTAACAGACCTCCTTATCTTAAAACATTCCAAACCTTTAGACAATGCTTCATGTCTTTGGCCAATTACAAGTCAAGAAATCCACCTATATCCTGTAAACTCACCCCCCCCCTCGTTTCAAGATGTCCCACCTTTTGGGCCAAACTAATGTATGCCTTCCATGTATTGATTTACAACTTTACCTGTAATCCCTGTCTCCCTGAAATGTATAAAACCAAAATGTAACCTAACCACAGTGAGTCCACTTGTTCAAGGCTTCTTGGGTGTGGCTTTGCTTCATTGCCCTCAAATCTGGCTCTGAATAAATCTCTTTAAAATTATTTTACAGAGTTTGGCTTTTTTTCCATTGCCAGTAGTAAGATTCAGGTCATATAACTCCCACTGTCCAATCAAAGTGGTTCCATGGTGACATTTGAACTATGAGGAGGTCCCAGTCCAGGCACTATAAAATAAGACACAGAACACAGGCCCTTGCTTTTGCTCTCCCTTCACCACAACAGTGGGTCTGGTTGTCATCTGTGGCATATGTAGCACACTCTGTAAACCTATATCTTGCGTTTGCTCTATAATCCTATCCTTCTGTCCTCAATAAACCTTATTTTTGTGCTTGCCTTACTTTGGTGCATCTGGTCATTCTTCGGCCATGAGCATACCAAGAACTGACATTTCAAACTGAAACCTGACAAATGCATTTGTGCACTGACTCACTCCATTTACTATATCTTCTTGTTTTTTTTCTATTTTTTCTCATTATTGTCTTGTATTATGTATAACTCCAGAATCGTGTCATGCCACAAGACAGAACATATATGAAGTCATCCATGCACATATCCAAACCTGTTTTACTGGCTTCAAAAATCTTTATGGACTCCTCATCAACCTTAAGATAAAATGTAGATACCTTGGCATGTCTGCATTGTCTGGTTCCAAAATTTTTCAGTATCAAATCTCACCACCCTGTGTTCAAGAACATTTGATTTCTAAGGATTCATAGAATAAACTATATTAATAACTTTTCTACTTGCCAGGTCTTTATATTTGTGTTGATATTTTCAAACATGCTCTGCTCTTAGTACAATAGTTATTTTGTAACATGCAAATAAGAATTAGTTACCTAAAAGTTATAGGGTCAGGTAAATTTGAAAAATGATATATACCACATTCTTCTTCTGAAGATCTTGACTGCGTAATCGCTTAAGCAAGAGTATAAGAATCACCTAGGGCATTTTTTTTAAAATTGTGCATTCTCAGAACTATTTCAAGGAAGATTCTGAATCATATATCCGATGTCAGGTCACAAAATTTGTATTTTTAGTAAGTGGTCTAAGGAATTTTTACAATCAAGAAAGTTTGAGAAGCATTTAAAAGTTTTCAAGAATTATACAATGAAGGAATCTTTCTACCTTTGTTTAACTCAGTGTTTGTCAAGCATACTTAAGTTTGTACACCTTTTTTATCTGACATCTAGCTATTCTTAATATATGCTGGTTTGTGTTAGCCTGTAAACATAAAATTATTCCAATCTAGGAAAATTTTTGGATATTCTTCAAGACCCAACACACAGCAACTTTCTCCATTAAGAGTTCCCTGATCTCTACTACATAGCCCTAGTGTCAGCATTATAACATTTCTTTAGTGAAGGAGCTCAGGAAAATTCACCCCAAAATGTGACTCATTAACATAGAGTGTTTTGAATTACAGGCCCTTACAGATGAACAGGCCCTTGGAAAGGGCTTTCTCTCTATCTGCATAACCAGACAGACTCATCAAAAGGATAATGGACATCCCTTCCACTCCCTGTTATCTCAAAATATTTCAAGAAAGAAAATCAAGAATGCAACCAGACTTGGCCCAAGTCATTTTAAAGATAATACCTGTCTCTTAGGTTAATTTAGAAGTCAATCTGTTTCCCTCCATCCATTCATTCTCTCAAATACCTATTTATCTTCCCCAGACACCACTTATTGCCCCTAAACAGAATTACCTATACTCCTTATCTTCTCCTCTCCTCTAAAAGACAGGTATAAAAATACCTGGATCTCATTGGGATATTGGGTAATCACAGAGTGATTCTTCTCATGTGCATGGTAAATAAACCTCTCTCTCCTATTAATCTGCCTTAATTTTGCGTTGATCTCTCAATGAACTTTCAGGGGAAAGGGACGTTTCCCCTCAACCCCACACTAGTAAGATTTTGTCATTATTTTAACAAGTTGATTTCTTTAGTTTCTGAGCAACTTGAAGGAAAGGAACAGGCCTTTGCCATCAACGTGTATCAAACTGTTGATACATAGACACATACTTTACATAATGAATGCATATGAGTGAATAAATTTATGAACAACCCCATAAATGAATAGTAAGATATCATTAGGGCTTCTAGAATAATTATGGACTTGTGTGGACTAGTTACCACAATATAATCAGAATTACTGGAATAGTCGAACTCCAATTTTATTCTTTATACCAATTTCACTCACTACTAGGGCATTTGTTAATGTAAAGTAATCTTCACATGTAATCTAAGAAAGAACTATTCCCAAGTTGTGAGCCACCACAATATGTCACATTTCTCCTCTATTTTTTTCCCCCTTTGGTCAAATTTTCTTAGATTTCTTTCTCACTGGAAAGTAAGAACATAATCAACATGTTCTCCCACTGTTACCTTGGACATTTACCACATTCTTGAACTTACAGCTTCAGCATACCTTTAGGTTTCATAACAGAGAAGGAACTTCTAAGGAATATTCACTGTTTTATATAAGGTATAGAAAAGCTAAGTTTAATATATGATTATTTTAATAGTTTTTAAAGGATATCATTGTGAACTTAAAATATGGGACAAATACTTTTAAAAATTTTAATTTTTGATTTGTTTTCTTATTATCATATAAACATTTAATGAATACCTCTTAGCCCATGAAGAAAACAAAGACCTAGAAATAAACATTAACTGAAATGCTGTTAAGATTCTTAGAAAAAGAGACAGCTACAATGTGTATTGAAATCAAATGTTTGTTCTTGTGGGGTCTGTTTTCTCATTATAATTTCCACAAAGTTACCCAAAACAATATACAAGTATAATTTTGTCTTCTCTAGTCTGCAGACATTCACTTTAATAATGTTGTTAACTTCTCAATTTAAAAAATATTTTTAGAATAGAATGATATCTGATCAGTAAATGTAGTCAACTGTGCTGGTGTTCATGAAAATAATTTTGTTTAAGTTTAAAGATTTTATTTTGAGAAATTGATATTTAACTCTACCACAAGGATTCTCAAAAATGCCATATTACCCTTTACAGCAATGTGTGATATGTCATTAACAGTACATGCATTAATAACTTCATAAAAATATTACCATTTCTGTAAACTACTAGATTATCTGATGTTGAGTGAAAAGACAGTCTTATCTGTTTGTGACCTGCACAATTCAGGTTACAACAGAGCTTTGCACGCAGAAAACAAAAAACCTCTGTTGATTTAGCTGTCAGCCTCCTCTAACTCTAACTATTCACTAAGTCACCTACATTCAACAAAAGAGCTATCCCGATCTATGATGCAGAAAATAAATGCTGAGATTAAATGTTTAAAAAGTAAAAAAAAAAAAAGTAAAAGAGTTTAGAAGCTAACTATATAGGGTTCTGCATGCATAAACAGCAGAGATATCTGGATTATTTTTAAATGGCCAAAGGGATTCTTCTGACTAGAAATTTATTGTATTGGCTCAGACAAAAACGTGTCTTATTTGTATATCCTTAATGGTATTCCGTTTGTGATATGCCACTTATAAACGATGGAAGCAAACACCTATACAAAGAAACCACAGATAAGGAAAGGAAAAAGACACATTCCATTATACAAACATCCCTTTAGCTTGGTTCCTAGAGCAATGTGGGCGGGTGCATGCTGAAGAAAGCTTGCAGAGGTCTGCTGGTTTCTGTTTTGTTTTGATTTTTGGGTTGTTTGTTTGTTTGCTGGTTCAGGGAACCACCTGCAAATGGTTGCAAGGTTATGGGAAGTCACTGGTGATATTGCTATAGCATGGTTTAGGTGGTTAAATCTCTGGTTCCACCTCCTATTACCTGAGATAGGTATGGTCAATTTCCTTTGTTTTTGATTTATTAGTTCTTATTCATGAAAACCTCCCTGATATTTTTCCCAAGAAATGTTAGCAATTCAATTTAATGTTAACTATTTAATTTGTTGTTAAATTAACTGACATGCTATGTCACAGGAATTAATATTATTAGATTCCTGAACTTTTTAGTTCCTTTTCTTCAGACTATTTTACTTTCACCTGGCACTCTATGGAATAAAAATAGTTATATATTTAACAGTAGTACTTGTATACACTCATACAAATACATATTACCTGCTCCATTAGGCATCATATAAATTGGCTGTTTAGAAACCATAAGAAAATTTCCTGGATATTGACTATTTCAGAATAATTCACATAAATTAAATCTGTAGCTTTGAGTTTAAAATTCACTTTTGAGTGAGTTTTTTAAAAAAATTCCTGGAGAATTACTGATTTCTGCAAAAATTTTATTAACAGTGATTGGAAATTTAAGGTGTTTTCCTTTTTACTGATTCTTATTTTTTTATTTGCAAGTCTTTATCTTCCGCCTCTGTGCTTTTCCGATGGTCTTTATTAATACCCTAAGCGCGTCATCTAATTTGAAACAGACTTGCTGCTGTTTTCAACTATGTTCACTTTGTGGGTTAAATAGATGAGATAGAAATAACTGTACAAAATGTGAATTTCTAAGGCTAGACATTCCAATTAGGCCCTTGCAGCCAGGAATGTGAGTTAGTCTGGACAGAATTATAAACCTGGGTTATTTTAAAGAAATAATCAATGGGTGGGAATCCTGAATTTAGAAGTTCAGGATTTAATTGAATTTATATGAAGCATTGTGTTTGAAGAGTGGACTAAGAGGCTTTTTGATTAAATGAACCCATGCACATATGTATTCAGTGTGTGATGTAAGACCAGACACACCAAAAGTAAGTGATGCAGAAGGAAATGTGGCTCAACCTCTTTCGTCCTTATCCAGCTGTTAGTCTCTGGCATCGGCCACTTTATTTTAGTTGGGAAGGAAATAGGAAATTAGAGCAAGTGAACACACACACTTGTTCAAATAAGACTCTGAAACAGGATGTACATGCTGTGGTTAATAAGAGCAAAACACCCATAGGTTTATAATTCCTGCCCAGACTAACTCACATTCCTATCTGAACAGCTTAGCTGGAAGGCCTCATACCAGTAACCCCGCAGGCAGAGTGATGGGCACAGACAGAAGAATGGCTTCCATGTGGTTTCAATATGGTGGAAGTTTCAGGTGACAGATTAAATCAATTGGACACCTTCATGATTTGGGCGGAGCATCACAAGACGTACACTTCACAAATCTAGGTCTGTCCTTTAAAGAAATGAAAGATCAAATAACAAAGTTGAAATGGTATGGTAACAATAAGTCAATGGAATCACATTCAGCAGTATATGTATAAATTCCCAAGAGTAGTAGAGGCAAGAATGAATGGTTGAAACAAATAAATAGCTACTGTGTACGGAAAAAAAAAAGTCTCTAAAGCCACTTCTTCCACTGTTGCAAAGAACAAACAGCTCTTAGGAAGAGTGAAATTAATGGCAGTGCTATAGTTATATATACTCTAACATTGGGACAAATAAATGTCCAAATGATGTTTCTCAAATCAAATATATCCTAGAATATCCAAGGGGATAAAATACTGTGATATGCAGCAAATCTGGGGCACTGAGACTTATGTTATTCTACTTCAGAGAAGCAAGATGGTTTAACGTAAAATGTTTGGCTTAATGAATCAGTCTACATTTCAAACTATGTGCTGGCTTATTTCTTCAACCACAGAGGTTAGTCTGACTAAATTTAGGTTCCTGGGGTAAGAAAGGGTACATTGTCTAACCTGTTCTCTGTTCCTGAGATTCAGAGATTAATTAACATGCCCACAATTACATGGCTAGAGATGTGAGGATCTAACAGGAGAAGTCAGTATGTTTACTCCAAAATCCATCTCCTTTCTCTCATCTCACTTATTCCTAAAGTTATGATTCAATCTCAATTCAGCACTGACCATACTAAAGCAAACTACATCAGTTTTAGGACTTGCCCACTAATCTCTCACTAGCCCAAGGATGGGCCAGATTATTGAATTTACTTATGATTAGTCTCAAAAGCCCCATGTTGGAAGGTTGGCAGTCTGAAGTCTGGTTTTAAATTCTATAAATTTGCTTACTCCTACAATTATAGTCTATTAAATTTACTATGGGCCATAAAATCACAGTGAACAAGCCATTGTATTTACCCTAAGAGAGTTCACAAACTAGTACACAAACAGACAAATTAACATTAGTTGCCATATATATAAACTGTTTTATAGAAAAGGCAAAGACAAAATTCTAAAAAAAAAGAAAAACAAACTCTAATATTTAAAGTTTAATGGAAGAAGGAGTAGTCAGTGAATATCACTATCAGTGCAAAGCAGCCACCAGAAGGAAGTACAGCAGTAGGGGAAGCAGCCCTCACTCCCTGTGCTTCCCTTTCTCCATCTGTAAAATAGATGACTGAAAATTCAGGGAATATGTCACATCACTGCATTAGCATAGATCCAGTTCCTTATAAAGTCATCAATACTCTCTTTTTAATTACATTATTCTATGAAATAATATCCACATAATCTCTATCATTAGGACATTGTATTTAGAAAAATGCTTAGACTTTTATCCCATATTAACTGAACTATATATTAGCAAACAAAACAACCTGTCAATATATTATTCTAAAAATTATATGTATGTGTGTAAATGTAGACTCAAGATCATAACTAAATGGTGATCTATATTTCTTCTTAAATGAATTTTCAAGTTTTTTTGTTCTACACCTCTGAATTCTTACTAGTGTTGGAGAAACCTGAATATTTTGCACATAACTAGGATGTATATTCTGTCATAGTATCTGGCATTCTCATCATTTGTCTTTCCACTGTTTATAACTCTATACATTTGAGGATATATATCTGCTCAAGAGTATGGGCCAGTGTCTCTCTGCAATGAAAGAGGGATATTGGAGATTTGGACTGTATTCCCTTATCTGTAAACAAATTTCCTGAAATTCTGGATAAACCTTGATTCAGGCCCAACATTTATTCAATAAAGCTCATGAACTGTGGTATTGTCATTTAGGAAGCTGGCATTCTAGCAGTGGAGATAAGATTAGCATTATAACACAATCTATATTCTAAGTGTGATAAAAGCTACGTAAGTGAAATGCCAAGAGAGATTTTTAGGAGGAGTATGACTTCCAATAACAGACACCTGAAAAGGTATGCTAGAATACAAAATAGGAACACTTTTTTTCTTCATTGCTGAAATGCATTACTGAGACATTTTTAGTGATAGTGTAACAAAAGTGTTTGAAAAAGGGAAACATGTTTTATAAGTTGTCTCTTAAAAACCTCTCACCCTTTTTGAGGAATTAAACCTATATTCCTGCCTGAGGCCAGTAATTGGAGGGGAAGAAGAGTGTTCTTTTTTCTTTGCTTTGTAGTATATTAAACCACAAGAGATGGCTCAACCGAATTATCCATATAGAGGTCATGAGATTGTCCTCACTGGAGATGCTATAGTTAAACAGCAATAGCCTGAAGGTGAAAACCCCCTTTAGAAATCCCATATTTCTGTTTAAAAGTGGGTAAGGGGATAATGGTTCTTTAAGATGAGAGTCTGCCATCCTTCTCATTTGTTGGCAAATTAATAAACTTCTCTTTCCTTTACCTCAAACCATTTGTCCTCATTCTTTGTTCAGCTTTGGAGACAAGTACCAAACTTTCAGAAACAGATTTGCTGGTTTTGACAGGGTTGTAATTACTCATCCTTGTGCCCAAGCACAACCCAGAGTATACCTCTCTAACCATCCTGGAGGTAACTATGGCCATAAGTTGGGCCCAAATAGCCAATATGTTCCATTTGGGGCCAGAAAATAAATACCAAGCCACAGTATCCAATCAGTGGCATTGCAGTCAGTACTCTATAAGATGATTGTATGGTCACATCATTCTCTGGGTATCCATCCCACATCTATAGTGCTGTTTGGCTAATCATGTTTGGTGTGATTTTTCTGTTCCCAGCGTAAAGGGGCATTCTGACTGTGTTGGCCAAAAAAAGGGGCGAGCCAAATAACCCTACCCCAAATTTGTGCTATTCTGTTTTGAAAATGGGTTGTGGTCTGGGGGAATGCTATTGCCATTGTTTTCTCCTCCAATTGAGGTGACACTAGTATAAGAGGTAATAAACTAGTATCTTCCATTGAAAAGCTTTTTCATGCCCCTCGTTTCTTAGAAGAGTGCTGTCAATGGGCTAGTGGTATGCACCATCTTTAGTTATGCTGGTACTAAGGACATCGGACTGTTTCTGTGAAGCAAAAAGTTTCTGATCTATCTCTCTGGTATTGACTAGGAAGGAGGGTATACACCATGGCAGGCCAGAGCCACTTGAGAGTGGAATGAGGCCATGCATCCAGTAGTTACTGCATTGTAATCTATCTGCATAACCTTGGGCCTATTGTAAGAACAAGTTAGCTTCATGGGCAGCAGTGAGTGTTAGTATTAGGAAGACATAGAGGCATGGAATAAGTAGAAAGGAGGTCATAGAAGTCATTTGAACTCTCAAAAAGCATTTGAATAGGCAAGGTCAGTGTCTGGCTCTACATAAGATGGTAACAATTATTAATGTTAATATCCTGAGGGCAATAATTATGATAGCTAGCACAAAATAGGTATAAGCGTTCATTGGCATACAGGCCTGGTCTGGAGTCTTGGGTTTCGAGCAGTCTCCTTCAGCTGTCATCTGCTTTAGAGCCTGGTTTAGAGGGTGCAGTTGTTTAGCAAAGTGGATCCAACGATGTCTGGTAGGACTCACAGTCCACTCCATGAGTTGTACCTTTCTTTGTAAGGTGAGAGATGTGGATCCGGCAGTCTACACTCTTTCATTTTGCTGCACATGAATTAGTCAATAGTACCTGGTATGGGTGCCTCTCCATCTGGGTTGGCAGGAGACTTTCATTAAATATCTTTTCCAATAGACATATCTCCAGGTTGTAGATTATAGCCAGAAATCCCCCAGGAGAACACAGTGGAAACAATCTTTTACCAAAATTTGGGTTTTTTTGAGATGGTGAATAAGTCCCGCCTGGCAAGAGTGTAAAAAATCTCCTTTGAGAAAAATTGGGTTGGTTATGTTTGATCCCATATACATGGGCCTTCCAGTCATAATTTCATATGGGGATAGTTGATGTTTTCCAAAAGGGGTAGATCAGAGTATAAGTAGCGCCAAAGGGAGTCCTCTGGGTCAGGGGAGTTGAAATGCCTCCATGAATTTAGTCAATTGTGTTTTAATTATTCTGTTGGTCTATTCCACAAACCCTGAGGACTGCAAGTGGTAGGATCAATGGAAACTTTGAAATACAGGCCAAATTTTATAAATGTTTTCAGTGACCTGGCCAGTAAAATGTGTTCCTCTATTACTATGAAGTTCAGAGGGGATTCCTCATAGTGAAATCTTTATATTAGGTAAAATTCAGTATTTGAATAATTAATTCAAAATATGAATAAAATGAAAATATGTTAATGACATATTTTTCTTTTAGATCTCAATAAGCTCATTGTATTAATATGTTGCTTTTGGATTTTTGTGTGAACTATCAAGCAAGACATTGATAAAAAATGTGATTTGTTATTTTTTCACTAATCTATACCTTCCTTTTCTCCCTGTCTCCCTTTCCTCTCTTTCCTTCTCATTCTTGTTCATTCCACCAAATTCTTTTCCTCACCATGTTAATAGGAAAGTCTCCATCTCTGGATCTTACACTGTGACTGCTGAAATCCCCTTTCAAAAACTCTAATACAAGAGTTCTGTTTAGAAAGTCATTTGAAAAATGTCAGGAACAACCCTTTGCCCTGTCTCCCTGGCATTCAAAAAGCTGCCAGTTAACCTCCCTGTGGTTCCCTAACTGGACTACAGTTTCAGGAACTGAACTGTGGCCCCTTGTTCAGTATCCCCTGCTGAAAATCAGAATAAACAGTTTAGATCAAAATGGGCTTTCTGAACTCGCATTTCAGCATGTTGAGCCACCACTATGGAATGTTTGGGATTCTATAAATACAGAAGATTTACAGCTTTAAAAGAAAGTATGCTTTCAGTACTGAAAAGGTAGCTGCCTTATTTTCAAGTGGCAGAAGTGACAGAGAAATTCGGTCTAGGATATAGCTAGTTGGAGTATCATAATTTTGTCTTTAATAAGTGATGGGTTATTTTGTAAGCTATAATTTGAAAATATATATACTTTGGTCGAAAATTACAGGCCAGTAAATGTGAAATACTTTTATGTGACATACGTGAAAAGTATGTAAAATAGTACATATTTGAATGCATATGAAATCTATACTACTGGCCAGGCCCGGTGTGGCTCATGCCTGTAATCCTAGCACTCTGGGAGGCTGAGGTGGGCAGATTGCTCAAGGTCAGGAGTTCGAAACCAGCCTGAGCAAGAGCAAGACCCCCATCTCTACTAAAAATAGAAAGAAATTAATTGGCCAATGAAAAATATATAGAAAAAATTAGCCGGGCATGGTGGTGCATGCCTGTAGTCCCAGCTATTTGGGAGGCTGAGGCAGGAGGATCGCTTGAGCCCAGGAGTTTGAGGTTGCTGTGAGCTAGGCTGATGCTATGACACTCTAGCCCGAGCAACAGAGTGAGACTCTGTCTCAAAAAAAAAGAAAGAAAAAAAAAAAGAAAAGAAAAGAAATCTATACTACTTACTGATTGCTGGCATTCATTGTTTAGTGCCTCCTAAAAGTTTAAAGAACAAAAAATAAACTTTATGTCAGTCTCTACAACTTATGATAGAGTTATTGCAGTCAAAAATAACAATTGTATTCTCTTTCTGTAGCACTACCTAGAACACTCCTGTACCTAAAGTTCAGTACTTGTCCCTGAAATGAATGAAGAATGAAAACAAGTATTTTGAGGAAAAGGAATGAGAAGCTTATTAATTTGCTGACAAATGAGGAGGCTGCCAGACTCTCATCTTAAAGAATCATCACCGTCCCCCGCCCCTGCTCCTTAAGCAGAAGTAGAGGCTTTTAAAAGTTAAAACCCCTCACCCTTTTTCAGACCCTTATTTCTTTTACAAATCTTCTTCCTTTACAATCTTGCTGGATATGGTCTGTGTTCCATTGGTACAATCACTTAACTTCTCTCTCCATACCAAAAATAGGTATTGAAAACATCATACACCATATAGAGGCATTAACAAATTATACCCCAAAGGCTCTTAATGACAGTCACATGAGTGTCTCACTATTAAAGAATAAAGTCTCACTTATGAGAAAAGATGTGCTACAAAATTGTATGACCTCAGACATACTTACTGCAGCCCAAGGTAAGACATGTGCCGTCATTAAAAACAAACACTGTGTTTATATCCCAGGTGAGTGAAGTAACATTATTCAGTTAATGACTGACAGGAAATCCCAAACCTTTTGGATCCAGAACCCTCACTAATCAACTGGTTGAGCAGTTGGTTTGGGTCCTGGGGAACATGATGGCAAAAGCTATTACTCATGATAGTGGCAATAATAATAGTTTGTGTTCTATTATGCTTCTGCCAACAATGATGTACAGTATCTGTCTGCAGCTGGGCCAGCCTACAACAGAAAGAGTCGGAGTAATGATTGCCCAAAGAATTGCTCTGATTGAGGAGGCAGTCGCATAGCCTGCATTGGTTCTCAGGATTACTTCTTTCTTTTGTTGCAGTAATCTAGCCTTGGTCCTCTATTTTTTTTCCTGAATCCCCACCCTCCTTTTCTTCTCTCTTTCTACTTGATCATGTGGCTTTCTAGGAATCAGCCTAGAATCAGCATCATGGGACACGACTCCCTAGGAATGAGCCTTCCTAGTGATGAAGGATCAGATCAAACTCATGACCAGACTCCTTTTCCTGCAAAAATGCTTTCTCCAAAAGATTTTGAAGGGGGGGAGACGTAAATGAAAAATAAAAATCTTAGGATCCCACCCCAAAAAAATTTATTATGCCAAAAGGGAGAGCTGAGCCTGAGAACTGAGTCATACAAGTACTGCCATCCTCTCCCCGCTGAGGAACATGGGTCTTCTTTTTAAAAATGAAGGGACTTGGAAAATGACTAAACAGGGCTTTTTTTTTTTTTTTTTTTTTTTTTTTTTTTTGGATAGGGTATGGGAGAGAGAAAGGAAGCCTGGCAGGCACAGTGATCTTGTTATGTAGATAAGCCTCAGGAAAACAGTGCTCAGGGAAATGTTTTTATTCAAGTCTTTAAGGGTATCAGACTCACAGCAAAGCTGTCCCTGATCAAATAGGCACGGTCTGGTTGAATTTAACAGAGATTCTCTACAGGTACAAATTTCTTCCCCAGCCTCTCCACCTACACAGCCTTGCAGCATTATTCCTGTTTGCTGGCAGCTATCTCAAAAATCTGTCAAATAAATGTATTTGGGGGTAAAATATTTCTTATTTCCTTCAGCCTTAAAAAAAAAAAACCTTCAAGTTATACATCTCTTACAAAATGAATACATGTCAATTATAACCTTAGGACCGTAGCCTAAATAAACTCTTACGTGTCCATTACAAGTTTATCTCCACAGATGCAAACCAGGGAAGACATATGATCCCTCTTCTACCTACCCTGAGATCACAACATTGACTAGTTCCTCTATCCCCTTTTTTCTGAATGCTCATCTTCTCGTATATAGATTTACTCAGCGCCAAATAGAACTTCACAAGAATACCATCAATTACCTCACTGCTCACCTGCTTCACCCCTCCCTTTTTCCTGTGCACCCCATTTTTCTTTAAATGTGAAAATTCTCAACCTCTCCTTTGGAGAGCCCAGTCCACAGCAGGTACTTTGTGGGCTGTGCTTTTCCTGGGTGTGTCCTAAAAATCTTGGCTTAATAAACCTCGATGGAATGTGACTCATATTCTGTCACTTATTATTTAAGTTAACATTAAGAAAGTAGCAATCTCATATTTCAAGATAAATAGCCACATTTAAGAAAATAGGACAAAGGAACATTTGCATTGCACAATACTAGTCCCTGGAAAAGCTGCTCTATTAATTTTCCCTCAGTAATGTCGGGTTTGGCAATCTCATTCTGTGTTCTCAGTTCTTGGTGTGCTCTTGGCCGAAGAATGATCAGATATGCCAAAGTAAGGCAAGCAAAAGGTGAAGTTTATTGAGGGGGAGCAAGATAGGATTATAGAGCAAGAACAAGATATAGGTTTACAAAGCAAGATACATATGCCGCAGATAATGACTGGACCCCTTGTCAAGCAAAAGAGAGCTTAGTTATGGGTCTTGTTTTAAAATGTCCAGATAGGGACCTCCCTATACTTCAGATGTCATCATGAAGCTACTTTGATGGACAGTTGGCAGTTATGTGACCTGAGTCTTACTCCACATGTGGATCTCCCATGAGCCTCTCTGAAAGCCCATTCGGGAGGGTTAATCACAATGTAGATTTGAGCTAATGACATGATAATTAGTCTTAGGTTGTCCTAAGTCACCTTCTAGACTCTATCATCCCTATGCTGCTTGGCTGGTGGGCTGGAGAGTCCTCTGCATTCTTATGCAGTTGGTATGCAAAGTTCTGACTGGTAGATTGGTAGGACAATCCCTCCTCCCTCAGGTATGAAAGTTGCCCACCTTGTCCCCAGGAGGGACTGGAGGGACCTAGCTGTCTACCTAACAATACTACTACTTTTTCATAGATTAGCAAATTGCTTTGAGTTGCTAATTGTATAAGAATTTGATTATGTGTTCAGAAGTTGAAATGACTTTCTTACAGAAATTACTGATTCTATGAGCAGCAGCAGGCACTCATGCAGAAATCAGCTCTTCCTCCATTACAGAAATTGTATATTTGTCTCACTTGACACAAGGGAAATTCCTTTAGGAAGATTCTGTACTTGATCCATTTTAGATGCCCTGATGTAAGCACACCCCAAGGGCCATTCAGACTATAAAGCCAGCCTACGTAAAGGGAAGCCATTTGCTTTCGGTATGTTTTTAGTTTGTTCTGTTTTAACAGTTTAGAATTAACCTGCTGCTTGCTTACACAGCTGCCCAGCACAAGATTAGAAAATGACCTTGAGGAAAAACAGAGCAAGAATTGGAATGGGCCAACGGCAGACAGCTGATGACAAGCTCCACCAGATGACCTATTGTTCTCTGATAACCATCGAGCAAGTCATGATGACTTGCACAAAGCTTGCTTTCTGCCACCAACCTCCTTTACCCCTTCCCTTTATAAGTTGCTTGGTAAGCAGAGATGAGATGGTCTTTGAGACAATAGTCTGCCATCTCCTCAGACTTCCAGCACTTGGATAAACCACTATTCTTTCACCAACATTCACCTCTCATGTCTGGTTCTCTGGTGGCAGGCAAGCAAACCTGTGGCCAGCAACACTGGCACTTACCACAATAGCCTGCACACAGTAAGAACTCACTAGGTTGGATGAATGGAATTGAAATGTCCATACTGGAGCAGAAAGTATTTCTTTGCAATAGCCCCCAGTCATGGACACGAAACTCAACACCTTGTCTCAAATGCAGAAGTTGCAGCTTAAAAATAGCTCTTTAAGGGCTTTTTCTAACAATGTCTTTCTTCACAATTATATCACAAGCTATGAAGTTCAGCTTGAGAAAAATCACAAATGAAACATGTTCCCTTGTAATTCAACCATGGAAAGCAAACATGGCAATTGAGTTTTGGAAAGCAGAGGTTCTTTCATCTGCCTGATCAATATAGCTTTATCAGTTGACAGACTCATTACTACATGGTTATCAACTTACTCAAGCAAATGAAAATTTCATGAATACCTAGCAGTCGTGGTAGATGTTAACAGAGTTTGGCAAAGTGATTTAAAACATATTATGTACAAGTTTCTCATTTCTTATTACAAACTGTTTTCACTTGACTGATATGAACTGCAAGAATTGTTATGGTTTTTCTCTTTTTGTTGTTTGGATAAGTATTCACTACAAAATAGTTCATTGCTTTCAGCTCTTGCCAATTCTGATAAGGTGCAATATTTACTTGGCATAGGTGGGGTGGAGCAGAATGAGTGTTTTTGTGCTATATTTGCCTAGAAATGTAATTGCTGAAACAGGTAAAAAATGAATTTAGAACAATATCATAAAGTGTTCTATACTGAATTTTAAATAGATAGGCTATATTTTGTGATTACTCTGGTGTAAGAAAAAGTGGATATTATTTGTGTCATTTTAAAGTAAACATAAGATAGACATTTAGTAAAGTCTAATCAAGACAAGAAAGTATTGTTTTCTACTTTATTTTACTTTTTTTCTTCTTGACTTCTTATGTTTGCTCATGATCTTTGTTTGAGACAAGGCAAGGTTGAAGGGTTGATGAAGGAGCAAAATAACCAGGGTTTGAATACATTTGAAGAAACATGCAGCAAATACTTCTGAGCACCAAATGCAGATAAGCACAGGGGACATAGCTTTGAATAAAAATCGCCCTCGACCTCGTTGCCTACAGTTTAAAACGAGTAAGGCAAACATCTCCTGTCAAATTTCTTACCTTCAGATTTTCATCGTATCTTTTATAGACCAGGAAAATTAAGATCAAGAAGATAATGTATCTTCAATATGGATAAATATCTTTACAGTTGATGGTTTTTAGTTGCTGGCAACCTTTTATTAATATAATAAAAGGGCTTTACAAACTAAAAATAAGGTTTTTATACTGGGTTCTTGAATCTTATAGTAATTATATTAAAAAGCACTATCTTTTACATAAAACTGAGTTTGAGTTATATTTCTATTTATTGAATGGAAACCAAACCAAACTAATGAGGTATGTCCATTATGGTTGTTAAAAGAACTAGTAATCAAGTAGTCCTAAAGGTAGCTCTGGTATAGTTGGTATTTAGGGCATTTTTACATGTTCACATCTAATTTTATAGCCATTTATTATGTAATTAGGTACAATCTATAATGAGCTTTTTTATATTTCCTAAGTAAATAAGCTCTTTATTATTCTCCCCATGATCTTTGCCTCCTGGTGTTCACACCTTTGTGTGCTCCCCTCCGCTTTAGTGGGGGCAGGATCTGTGACTGCTTCTAACCAACTACATCAGCAAAGCCAAGGGAATGCCACTCCTGTGATAAACTTACAATATATGAGACTCTATCTTGATAGCGGGCTCGCTCTAGAGACACTTCTTACTTCCTTGATGAAATATGGGACCATGGGGGTAATGCCCATGTGGCAAGCGTTCACAAGTGGCCTCTAGGAATTGCAGGAGGCCTCCAGTTGCTGAGGAGGGGTCTCTAGCTGACAAACAGAAAGAAGCCTGAAGTACTACGACCACCACAAGGAAATGAATTCTGTAAACAAATTGAAGGAGCTTGGAAGTAAATTCTTCCCTTAAAACCTCTAAATGAAACTTCAGATTGCAGTTTTATGGGATCCTAAGCAGAAAATTCATCTAAGCTGTGTCTAGATTATTAACTCACCAAAATTCTGAGATAATAAGTGCATGCCATTTTAAGCTGTTAAATTTGTGGTAATTTGATATGCAGTAATAGGTAACTAAGGTAATAACTATTCTGTAATAACCTTCTTAAAGTTTAAGTGTAGTAATTTCTCGAGATAAGGAAATAATTCATTTTTGTATGACACAAATATTTAATTAATGCCAGATACTCTTTTAATTACTAGGGACATAATAATAAACACAAAAGATGAAATTCATATGCTCTAATGGGGGATACTTAATGATATTTTAAATTATCATAGAGTGATTATATACTTACAGTTGTATTAAGTGAATAACAAATGACCAATCTTCATGGAGAGAATTAGGAAAAGCTCTCTCAGTGGTTTCTCAGTAAACATTTAGCAATAGGCTCTTGGCAGCAGGAAAGGCAGTGAGTCCTGATTTATAGCATTTGCCTGTTTCTGTGATATAAATACCTCCATTGGTCATTTTAAAGATAGTTCTGTGATGTCATTACATGTGGAGTTGGGAAGAAATGAACATGATCCACTTTTGCAGTGTGGTACAGGCAGGCCCTTGCACAGTACTAGGCTTCTCTAAAAGTGACAATAGAACTGACTGCTGATGGATGAGTCTGACACCAGTAACAATGATAGGAATAAAAAGCTGTCTAGAAGAATAGACAGAATACTAAAAGTTCCGAATCTGGAAGAGTTTCCTTGTTTCAAGAACTGAAAGAGGAAAGTGGCTGAAGCATAAAGGATAGGTAGACAGAAATTCAAAAGGGGAATTCAAAATGGGGACGCATAAAAGGGTCAGACTGTTTAGAATCAGGAAGAGGTCAGATGTTATTCCAGGCTCTGGGAATATAAGGGTAAACCAGAGATGCAAAGTCCCTCCCTCATGGTGTTCCCAGGATCCTTTAGGCAATGTTAAAAATTTTAGAGTTTGGCCTAATAGACAAAGGAAATCATTGAATTACTACTGTCAAGAAAATAATTTGTATTTCTAGAAGTTCTTTGGATAAATTCATTTAAAAAAGTATATCACTATTTAAGGGGAAACCAGTTCAGAGAATATTACTCGCCTGTGTGTCAATTCGTTCACCTATAGCATAAAAGTTATAATAGCACCTTTGCCATAACTGTTTTGATACTAATTTAATGTATATATATTGTCTGGAAAGGTGGTTAGAACATAGTGAGCACTCAAGAAATTTTAAAAATGTTTTCCTCTGTTTTCCCCTCTTTTATTTTTATTATTGTAAAGTACAGGCAGGGGTTTGTGAAAGAGATGCAAGTTTGGAAGTGGTCATCATATGAATGATATTTGAAGTCATAGAAAATAATAGTGCTAGGGGAAAAGAAGAGAAAAGCCCAGATCAAAGCCATTTGGAACCCCCAAACCAATTATTCATTTGTTTAATTTAAAAATATTAAAAGGATACAAGTGTTTTTGTTACTTGGATACCTTGTATATGTCAGGGTTTTTAATGTGACTGTCAACAGAATAGTGTTCATTGTACCGAATAGATAAGTTTTTATTTCACACTTCCCATCCTAACCTCCCCCATCTTGGTTTCCAATGTCCTTTATATCTCTTGGTGCCAATATGTACCCATCGTTTGGCTCCCACTTATTAGTGAGAACATGTGGTGGTTTTTTTCCATTCCTGAGATACTTCCCTCAGGGTAATAGTCTACAGTTCTGAGTTGCTGCAAACATTATTTCATTCCTTTTTATGGCTGAGTAATACTCCATGGTGTATATACATACTACATTTTCTTTATTCACTTATGAATTGATGGGCACTTAGGTTGGGCACATATTTGCAAATGTGAAAATGTGAATTATGCTGTGATAAACATTCGAGTGCAGTTTTTTTTTTGTTTTTGTTTTTTTTTATCAAATGACTTCTTTTCCTTCCAGTAGATACTCAGCAGTGGAATTGCTGAGGCAAATGGTAGGTCTATGCTTATTTCTTTGAAGAATTTCCATACTGTTTTCTATACAGGCTATACTAATTTGCAGTCCCACCAACAGTGTAGAAAGATTCTTTCTCTCTGCATCGATATCAGCATTTATTGTTTTTGACTTTTTAATAATGGTCATATGGTCATTCTTTTTTTTTTTTTTTTGAGACAGAGTCTTGCTCTCTCACCTAGGCTGGAGGGTAGTGGTCTCATCACAGCTTACTGCAACCTCAAACTCCTGGGCTCAAGCAATTCTCCTTCCTTAGCCTCATAAGTAGCTGGGACTATAGGCATGTGTTACCATGTCCAGCTCATTATATATATACATATATATATTTCTCTTTTTTTGTAGAGAAAGGATTTCAATCCTGCTCAGACTGGTCTTTTTTTTTTTTTCAAGACATAGTCTCGCTTTGTTGCCCAGGCTAGAGTGAGTGCCTTGGCGTCAGCCTAGCTCACAGCAACCTCAAACTCCTGGACTTAAGCAATCCTGCTGCCTCAGCCTCCCAAGTGGCTGGGACTACAGGCATGTGCCATCATGCCTGGCTAATTTTTTCTATATATATTAGTTGCCCAATTAATTTCTTTCTATCTATAGTAGAGATGGGGTCTCGCTCAGGCTGGTTTCGAACTCCTTACCTTGAGCAATCCGCCTGCCTCGGCCTCCCAGAGTGCTAGGATTACAGGCATGAGTCACCACGCCCAGCCTCAGACTGGGCTTAAACTTCTATCCTCAAGTGATCCTCCCATCTTGGCATACCAGACTGCTAGGATTACAATAGTCTAGGTGTGTGAGCCACTATGCCATCTAATAATGGTCATTCTGATAGAGGTAAAGTGGTATCTCACTATGGTTTTAATTTGCATTTCCCTGATGAGTAGTGATATTGAGCATTTTTTCATATGTTTGTTGGCCATTTGTCTATCTTCTTTCAAAAAACTTCTGGTATGTCATTTGCCCATGTTTTAATGAGGCTGTTTGTTTCTTGCAGATTTGTTTGAGTCCTTTGTAGATTCTGGATGTCAGCCCCTTGTGGGATGCATAGTTTGCAAATATTTTCTCCCATTCTATAGGTTGTCTATTCACTCTGTTGATTATTTCCTTTGCTTTGCAGAAGATTTTAATTTATTTAAGTCCCATTTATTTATTTTTATTGTTGTTCTATTTGCCTTTGGGGTCTTAGTCATAAAGTCTTTGCCTAGGCCGATGTCTGAAATAGAGGTTTTTTTTACATTTTCTTCTAGAATTTCTATTGTTTAATGACTTACATTTAAGTCTTTTATCCATCTTGAATTAATTTTTGTATATGGCGAGAGATAAGAATCCTGTTTCATTCTTCTCCATGTGGCTCTCCAGTTCCCACCAGCATGTATTGGATAGGGCTTCCTTTCCCTAGTGTATATTGTTGTCTGCTTGTTGAAGTTCAGTTGGTTGTAGGTACATGGTTTTATTTCTGGATTCTCTATTCTGTTCCATTGATCTATGTCTCTACTGTTATAACATTGCCATGCTGTTTTGGTTACTGTAGCCTTGCAGTATAATTTGATGTCAGGTAATATGATGCCTCCAGATTTGTTCTTTTTACTTAAGATTACTTTGGCTATTCATGCTCTTTTTTGGTTCCAAATGAAGTTTAGGATTATTTCTTCTCTATCTGTGAAATATTATGCTGATATTTTGATGGGGATTACATTGGATGTGTAAGTTACTTTTTGCAGTACAGACATTTTAATGATGTTGATTCTACCAATTCATGAGCAGGAGATGTTTTTCCATTTGTTCATGTCATCTGCGATTTCTTTCATCAGTGTTTTGTAATTCTCCTTGTAGTTATCTTCAACTTCCTTTGTTAAGTATATTACTAGGTGTTTTCTTTTCTTTGTGGCTATGGTGAATGGTATTGAGTCCTTGATTTGACACATCACCTGACTGTTATTAGTATATAGAAATGCTATTGATTTACATACATTGATTTATAACCTGAGAATTTGCTGAATTTATCAAATCCAGCAGTCTTTTGGTGGAGTTTTTAGTGTTTTCTAGATACAAGATCATACCATTAGCAAACAAAGATAGCTTGACCTCCTTTTTCCTGATTTGGATGCCCTTTATTTTTTTCTCTTCCCTTATTGCTCTGGTCTGTATTGATCTGAGGAACATTCAGCAGCAGGTTGCTTAATTTCCATAGATTTGTGTAGATTTCAGTGTTTCTCTTGGAATTGACTTCTAGTTTTATTCCACAGTGGTCTGAGAAGATACATGGTATGATTTTGATTTTTTAAAATTTGCTGAAAGTTGTTTCATAGCCTAAAATGTGATCAACCAAAATATAAAATTGACTAGAAGTAAAGGAACCTTCTTCCTTTGGCAAAAAATTTATATGTCATAAAATATAAGAATGACAGGTTCTGTCTACAGGAGTATTTTGAGCTCACACCTGGATTATGGAAATTATTTCTAAGGTTGTCATTATTAGAAGTATGTAGAAAAACTGGTTAGAGTTCAGGGAGAAGTAATGAGAATGATTATAGACTTGAGGTTGATGGATTTATGAGAAAAGATTAAAAACCAAAATGTGCTTCAACAAAGACTATGAGGAGATGGGTGTAATTAATCTTCTACAGTTTTTAAAAAATAGTAAACATATAGAAAAAAATAATTATTTTCCTCAGATTGAAAAAGAAAAAAATATTAGTTTATTAAACCAAATACTAAAAGAAGAAACCCTGAGATTGAGAATATTTATTTTGTGGATTGTTATTGGCCATTTCTGTGTGGGAAAAAATCACACAAATTAAATGGAAAAACATCTATGGAACTTTTTACTTTCAGATAAAATAAAATCCCCATGAGTGCAGAGATTTGGGTCTTTTTCACTGGTGTAACATCAATATGTATAACAGCATAGGTAAAGTTCTTAATGAATATATGAAAAGTTTTTTAAAAAGAAAAACGTGTCCTCAAGTTTTAAACCTCAATATGGTTTAATAGAGTCAGGAATGAATTCATGATTGATTTATGGATAGTAAACACAACCAAATGGAGGCAGAATTCAACCCATTTATTTTAGCAGACTTGTCTTAGAGAAGAAATTAGATTACATTTTAAACAATTTTAAATTCATATCCTAATCTACTAGTATTATCAAATATTAATTTCCCAAATATTAACAAAATATTATCATCATATCTCACAGAAATTCAGAGTCATAATAAAGAGAAAAATACAATAAAATGATAGAAAGTAATTTCTGCCTTTCAATTGGTGGCCCATTCAAAATTTTATTATTTTAAGGTGCATTGTAACCCTTTATGACCCCTAATATGATTATAGGGCAATATCATCAGAGAGATAAAAATATACAATAAAACATTTTCTGTTTATTTTGAAGATTCTAAAATGAATAACTATGTTTTTGCCAAAATTGACCAAGATTCAGACTTGCAAATCTCTCATAATTTGATACAACTTACATTTGAACTGGAACGTGACAACATTGCTATAAGAATTTTTTTTTTTTTTTAGACAGTTTCTCACTCTGTTACCAGGAGGTAGAGTGCAATGGCATTATCATAGCTCATTGCAACCTCAAATTCCTGGGCTCAAGCCATCCTCCTGCCTCAGCCTCCTGAGTAGGTAGTACTATAGGCATGCAGTACCATACTTGGCTAATTTTTCTATGTTTTGAAGAGACGGGGTCTCACTCAGTCTGGTCTCAAACTCCTGGCCTCAAGCAATCCTCCCATCTTAGACTCCCAAAGTTCTAGGATTACAGATGTGAGTCACCACACCCAGACTATGAGATTGTTTTTGATGGAAGAAACATTAAGAAAAAAATTAAAAGGAAATATTGACTTTTATTTATAACAAATTAGCTATTTTTTTCAAATTACTACCTTAAGTTTTTAAATGTTGTCATTTTTATGAAACAAAGTCTGTGAAATCAACAAAATTTTCAAAGTTAATTGAAGATCCATATACTTTAAATAATTCAATATTAAAGAATGGACTTCATTGCATTATAGATAATTATATAATAATAAAATTATAATTCCTGAACAGACCAATATCAAGTACCAAAATTGAAACACCAACAAAAAACCTTCCTAAAACAGTCCTGAACCAGGTGGGTTCACACCTGAATTTTACCAGACCTACAAAGAAGAAATGGTGTCTACCCTGCAGAAATTACTGCACAACATCAAGAAGGAAGAAATCATCCCCAACATGTTTTACAAAGCCAACATCACTCTGATACCAAAGCCAGGAAAGGACTCAACACAAAAAGAAAACTACAGACCAGTATCCCTTATAAATATAGATGCAAAAATTCTCTATAAAATTCTAAGAAATCAACTTAAGCTGCTCATCAAAATAATAATCCATCATAACCGAGTGTACTTCATCCCGTGCTTTAAAAACTTTATCCTGATTATTTAGACAGATGCTTCTTTCAAATAGGAAAGTAGAATAAAACACATTATGATGAAGGAGCACTCAGATAATTTGTCTTCAGCATATCTAAATATAAGAAATGCTAAAAAAATTCTTCATGATTAAGACAAATGACACCCTCCCTGTCAGTTTGGAGTTACGTAAAAGAAAGAAATGCTCTGGAAATGGTAGATACTTTGATAAACTAAAAAGATAACCCTTTCTTTTTAAATCTCTTTTTAAGATAAACTTTTATTTAAAGAAAAATATCAGAAATGAAAAAAAAGATACAAACTTAGTCATTAAAAATTGTGAAAAAATATTTTCTAATAATTTTTTAAATGAATGAGATGGTAAAGTTGTTTGAAAAACTGTCACAAGGAGAAATACAAATCTGAAAAGTTGTATGTGTATTAAATAAATGTATAATCAAAAGCATTCCCATAAATAAATTTTATAAACATATGTATTCTCTTGTAAATTCTATCAAATATTTAAAGAAGAAATTATACCATCCTTACAGAGGTTTTTTCAGAAAATAAAAAAAGTGAGAATACTTTTAAAATTATTTTATAAAGCCAGGATAACCCTGAGAACAAAAATGGAAAAAGATATAATGAGTGAAAAGTAAAGGTAAATATCCCTTATGGACATAGACACAAAAAATCCTGTACAAATTATTGACAAGTTAAATTCAATAATACATGAAAACATAATACATTTTGAACAAGTGTATGTTATCCCATGAATGCAAAATTGACTTAACATTTAACACTTAACCAATTTAATTCATCAGAGCCCTAGCATAACGGAAAACAAAATCATATGAACACTCCAATAATTGCAGTAAATGCATTTATCAAAAATTAGCATTGATTTAAAATTTTAAAAAATCAGAAAACAAAATAGAGAATTTTCTCATTCTGATTATGCTCATTTATAAAAAACATATATTAACATCATATTAATTATGAGATATTGAACTCTTTTCTTTAAAATTGGGGAAAAGACAAATGTTTCTGTACTTATAACTTCTATTCAGTATTTTAAAGGAGGATTTAGTCCAAGTGTCCTCAAACTGCCACCTGTGGGCCACATAAGGCCCGCCAATTGGGCCCACAGTGCGCATGTGTGGAATGTGCCCCGCACTCTCCAACGGCCCTCCAACGGTCTGAGGGACAGTGAACTGGCCCCCTGTTCAAAAAGTTTGAGGACCCCTGACAATGTAATAAAGAAATGAAAAGCATAAGGATTAAAAAAGAAGAGACATTTCTCTCTTTATGGATAATATGATTGTTTACATAGAAAGCCAAAGGTATCTACAAAAATGTACTAGAATTAAAGGTGATTTTGTGAAGATCACAGGAAAATGAACAATATAAAAGTCAACTTTATATTTGTATACTAGAAGAAAGCAGTTAAGAGAAGGTTTTTTAAAATTCTCTTGCCTTATAATGAAAGTGTAGTTAAGTATAAAATAAACAATAAAAAACTATAAACTCTATAATGTCAACTACAAAATATTGCTGAGAGAAATTTAAAAAACTAAATAAATGTAGAGAGATATATCGTGCTGATGGCTAGAAGTCTCAATGTTGTTAAGATTTCAATTCTACCCAAATTGGTTTACATACATAACACAATCTCAATTAAAATAAAAAAAGACTTTCATTATGAAAGTTGACAAGTTACTTCTAAATTTATTTTTAAAATTCAAAAGCACTAGAAACAATAAAACAACCTTGAAAAAATGAACAAAGTTAAAAAGCTTATGCTATGTAATTTGAAGGCTTACTAAAAATCTACTTAATAAGAACAATGAATTGGCATAAAAATATACAAATAGGTCCATGGAAAAGAATAAAGAGTTCAGAAAGAGACACACATATACAGCATCAACTGATTTTCAACAAGAATGCCTGAGCAATTCAATTCAAAGGAGGCCTATTCAATACGTGATGCATGAACATAGAAAATAAATAAAAATGAAACTCAACTCTTACCTCACAACATATAGGAAAAAAAATCTTTGAAATGAATTTCAGTCTTAATCATAAACGTTTAAAATATAAAGCTTTTAATGAAAATATTGGTGAATATTTTAGTGACTTTGGGGCTTTGTTAAAATACAGTGGACATCAAAAGCACTATTGATAGAAAAAGAGATAAATTGAATTACATCAACATTAAAATTTTTAACCTTTTAAAAAATACCAATAAGCAAATGAAAAATTTAGCCATTAATAGGGAGAAAATATCTCCAATTCATATCGCTGACAAAAAACTTGTATCCAGAGCATATTTAAATATCTCTATAAATTAATAAAAATACAAATAGCACTACCACCACCTAAAAAATAGCCAAAAATACTTAAACAAATAGAAGACCAACAAATATCCAATTAACATAGGAAAACTTGCTAAGCCTCGTTGGTCACCAAGGAAAAACAAATTAAAACTATAAAGTATACCAGTATATACTTACCAGTATGGCTAAAATTGGAAAGAAAGAAAGAAACAACTGAGAAGACAAAATATTGGTGAGAATGTAAAGTATGGAACTCTGATGCAATGCTTCAGGAATATAAATTTTACACTTTGGAAACTGTTTGATACTTTCTTATAAACAAACATATTCTCAGACCCAGCAATTTTGAAGTTAGGTATTTACCTGTGAGTAATGGAAACACATGTGTACAAAAGGACTTTCATAAGAATAGTATCGCAGTATCATTCATAATAATAAAAAATCTGAAAGAACTCACATGCTCAACAGTAGGAAAATGTGTAAACAAATTGTTATATGTTCACACAATGTAATATTATTCAGCAATAAAATGAAATAACCTAATGTAACACACAGAAATATGTCTTGAAAACACTGTATTGAATGAAAGAAACTAGACAAAAATGAGTATATACTCTGTGATTCCATTTATATGAAATTCAAAAAACAAACTCATTTTTAGTTATAGAATTCAGAATAGGGTTTTTGTTTGTTTTTTAAGTAGGGATAAGAATTGACTAAAATGGGACATGAGGGAACTTTTTGTGGTGGTAGAAATATTCTGAATCTTATTTGGGGCATTGCTAAAAGAGTCACAGTGGTATACTGGAGTTGTCTCATATTGGCTTGTGAGAGGTGATCTTTAAATATTTAGAAATTTTGTGAGTTGCTTGTTAAACTGTCAGTAACGTGAAATCAGACTTGGTGGGAGTTTGCACCTGAAAAGCGGTAAACACTACAAATCAAGGGTTTGTTGGTTGCTTTGTTTAGTTTTACTTCTTAAAGAGGGCAGATTTACCAGTACACCAGTCCATAAGTGTATGCATTTGTGAAAAATTATTGGGTACTTAAAATCCATGTGTTTTCCTCTGTGCAGATTTTACTGTTGAAAAGTTGATGTGCATATTTTGAAAACTCTACTTGCATATAAAAAATACAAACACATTTTTTTGTTTGTTTATTGTTTTGTGCATATGTTGTTTTTGTTTTGCTTTAACAAAAATAGATTCTACTGTATGGCGGTATTGTATGGTAAAATATGTGCTCTGAAATCAGGCTACTTAGACTGGAATCTCAGTACCATGCCTTACTAGCTTTAGTACCTCAGATAAGTCAACTTACCTCTCTAAGTCTCAGTTCTCTCTTCTGTAACACATAGATAAAAATATCACTTACTTTATAAAGTTCTTATGGAAAAATAGCATACTATATGTCCAGTGTTTAAATCAGGTTCTATAACATGTTAATCACCCCAAAAAATGTTAGTTGATACACATGTGTCATCTGTTAACTTGCTTTTTACAATTGTTAATATTTCCTGGTCATTAATTATATTGTTACATATTTTATGTGCCCCCAAACAGCTTAGAAATAGAAGTTCAATAAATATTTACAAAATAAATTAATGGATTATTGCTAAAAATAATGGCTGCTTAGAATTCTACAGCAAGCCTGTATTTTAATTTTATAAACTCTTTCACTTATTCATGGGCCCTTAGTTTTTCTCTAGTGTTTCTCTATTATACTTAACTTTGCAGTTATCCTGTTAAATAAACTTTGAAATAAATCCAGACCCTGTATTATACATGTACAATATAAATGTTAAACAGAAAAGACTAATTTTTGTAATAAAAAATATATTATGGCAATAATCCCCCAGACATGTGGCACCATGCAGCTAAATAGCTAAACACCAAGTGATAAAGGTTGTATTACAAGACAATAATTTCTTTTTTATTAATTGAAAAAGATTTTTTAGGTAGTATTAAACCAGAAAATGGCTTGTCATTCCCCAAAATATTCCTCTCATCCTTGTGCTAAAAAAGGCACAGCTGTTCTTTTATATAATAAATTTTGTAGAACCTGAATTAAAGGAGAGCTGTGTCATAACTATTTTCTCACCTGCAGATTATTTTTTCACCTACAGATAATATATTATAACAGCACAAGGTGGTATGGCTAGAGTTGGGAAATGCAACTAATAGAAACAGAATCTTTAGAAATCTGCTATGCTAGGTATTTTAAATTTGCTCCACCTGTTCTGCACTCCACCTTTTGCTAAACTTCTTTGGGGTTTGGGATTATGGACTACATGAATGGATTTTTTTGCTTCCTGGCAGTTTTGAATTAAACCAGAGGATGAAGTAAGAAAAAATTGGAGGGCAAAAGGAAAGTACTGGGTTCTTGTGGGTCAGTTGCATGTGTCTATTAAGGTTAGAATCTTCTAAATCATCGCTTTCTTACAGCTTGAACTGTTGCTTACCCTCTGTCTTCATGCTTAGGGATGATAACATCTCACTGTCACTACTGCAGGGTGCTTTAACATCCTGGCTGATAATCACTTCAACTGGTTCACGTTTGTAAATGGCCCCTTAAGCTCTTTAGTTACTTATTCTAAGAATGCTAATTTTTTTCTGACATGGTCCTGATTAATACAATTACAGATAGGGAGAGTTAGAGTTTGTGGTAGTTTTTCATCATTCTTGTGGCAAGTAAATAAGCAGCACAAACCAGAGAGAAACACATGTAGACATTGTAGAAGCCAATCTAAGAAGAGAAAAAATATAGTAAAATTAATACATGTACTAGAACTAGTATAGAAAAATTTTACATAGTAAGAAAGTTTTGGTAAATAAGATTAGACTCATATCATAATCATATCAATTTTTATAAAAATATTAAAATCATATTTGTATATGCAATATCTCTATTAGGTAAACAATTAATATAGAGTATATCATTCATGCTTTAATATATCTTCAGTTTTTTAATTTCCTGTGAAATTCTCCAAAGTTTCATAGTCTGTTGTCCAATAGAACAGCCAGAATGGTCCTTTTACAAGTAAGTCATATCACATCACTTATCTATCCTAACTCCTCTAATGAACTCAAATTTAATTAACAGTAAAAATAAAAGTCCTTATAGTGGATATATTGCCCTAATTTTTCTGATTCCTTTCACTTCTCTTACTTCATCTCCTACTATCATCCTCTCTCATTCTGCTCCATCCACATGCTGGCCAATATACTAGAAATGCTTCACCCACAGGATTTGGGCTTTTGTTTCCTACCTAGAGTATTCTTCCTCCAAATACCTGTACAGCTCCAGTCTTAGGTCAAATGTTACTTTCTGGTTGAGGCTTTCTCTGAATACTCTGTTTAGATTTTCCAAACTTTCCCTCACTGTAGTCATGTTTATTACCCTCTTCTGGATTCTCTCCTGAGCACTTAATTGTCAGTTAACACACTATATATTTTACTTATAAAGTTGCTTTTTTGTTGCTTTCTGTCTATGAGAACATAGGCTCTATGATATTTTTTATTTATTTTGTTTACTGGTATATATTTACACTTAGAATAGTGCCTGTCACTTCATAGGCATTTAGTAAACATCTGTTGAATGAATGACTATTTGTATGAGATCAACTGATTGTTAAGTCATAATTGTGGTACTGGTTACAGATTGGTTCCTGACTAGCACCTTCTCCTATTCAAAAATGCCACTGGTTATAAAAGAATATATTTTCAATTATTTGACATCTGAGTATTATTTTTATGCAAATGATATTAGGGTTTTATGCAATAATATTAATATATGCCTGTTGCAGAGTATTTATAAATATCAGAAAGTGTGAACATAAATTTATATGACATAATATAAATTATTACTGTTTTGGTGTATCTTATTCTAATATCATACATCTTTATATAGTTATTTTTCCTGTTTTATATCTATATTTATGTCTTGAGTGATTTTTGCATTTTAAAGCTTTAATAAATATATAAATATTATAAATATTTTAATGACTTCAAAACATCCCTTCTAATAAAGGTAGATTTATCATTTCCAAGCGATCCACTTGTTTCCACTTCTTTATTACCATGACAAATAATGCCATTTATTTAAATTAAAATAAGATTATGTTAAAAAATCCTATAATTATGTTGTCACAAAGTAAGAGAATGCAGCGATTTTATGATACCTCAAAATAATGTATTGATATAGAAAGTTTGTTTTTCTAAACTGACATAGAACACCACAAAAAAATGGTTCTTTGTTGTGCCAAAACACATTGTGTGGTCACTATATTTTTACAATCATGCAGCATTCCAGAAAAGATTGAAACAGAAGAGCCCAATAGCAATTTAGCAAAGTGGAGACCGAACTTAAGAGGGATCAAATTTGAAATGGGGGAGCTAGAATTCTGGGATGTTAAAATTATGAGAAACACTAACAGAGCTGGAATTGATATAAGAGAATATAATCAAGAAGTAAATGACTTTAGGGAGTCTATAATTGATTACAGTCTGTGGTGAAAACTCACCATGGTAGGAAAAAGATGGTACATAAACAAAAGCATTCTGTTATGTGGTGTTGCATTTTCTTATTACAAATATTTTTTCAAAGAAGTACATACAATATTTGCTAACTGCTGTATCCGCATTACCTAGAAGAGTCCTGGCATGGTCGGGTGAACAATAAATAATTTTACACTGGCTAATTCTATGTATGTAATAAATACATAAACTTGGGTCTGTAAATAATTTTCATTAATTCTATACTCATCTCCCAGATAAAACATTCATAAGACATGCCAGATGGAGAAATATGAAACAGTAGAGAAAAATTAAAATTATTTTATTGTCTTGCAATTAAACGTTATAAATAAAACAGTAAATTTCCACATAAAAACAGGTAAAAAAAACATGATGAATCAGTTATTGATCTATACAGTTTGAATTAAATAGAGACTTGTTCAACTTTCATTTTATTTGCTTATGTAAATATTGCCATAGACTATTAATGGAAGAGTTTTATATTGCCTTGGGAAAGAAATCACAGATTTCTTCAAATCTGATTTTGGATTTGGTCTCTGCTTTACTGTCGAAAGGTTACTTATTGTTAATGAGACTTGCATAGCAATACCTTATTTTTAAAAAAATTTTAGTAGATTTAAATGTACCACTCGTGTTGAATAATCCCTCCAGCTTACTTGACACTTGTAAATTCACTGTCATTCATTTATTGATTCAATGGGTCTTTTTTCCCCCCCATCGGACCATTACAGTTAAAATATTCTTTAAATATTGTATTGTATAAAAGTGCTTTAAATATTTTTGGAGCAAGTATAAAAAATCAATATTTATTTAATAAATTTATTTTCTATTTGCTCAGTACAAGACATAAGGCTGGTTTTAGAAATATCAACAAAAATCATAAAATGAATTTATAAGTAATTACTTTAGCAAGCAAATTAGAATAACTCCAATCCACTAGACAATTATAAAATTGACACTCACACATTATTATCCTTTTGACATTAATTAAATTACTCTGAGTGGCATTTCTTTAATTCAGACCTCAGTGATTTACATAGGAAGCAACTTACACTCAAGATACTCATATTAAAGCCATTGAAAGATACTTTTTTAAAAGGTGACCAAAATCTATAGTTATGTAGTTACTATAACTGGGCATGAAATTTAGGTTTTATCTTTCAAAGCTTATGGCAAAAGTGTAACATATAGGTGTGTGGGAGACCAAAGAAAGGAAAATAAGCCTGGTTGATTTAGGATAGGAAAGTAGAATCAAAAGCTAATACTACACTAATATTTATATAGAATCTTAAAAATTATTCTAACCCACTTTATTCCATTTACTAGTCATACCAAGGTGCATATTATTACTCCTATTTTATATGAGGACACAGAGGCTCATAGAAATTAGGTGATACACTTAATTAATTGTAAATAGCATGATTGAGATTAAAAAATACATTCATTTTTACATTTTAAGCACAGTCCTCTTTTCTCCATTCAGCTAGGTAGCATCTAATGTTACAGTTTCAAATCAATATTATTTAAAAGATACAAAGTTCAGTCACTGTTTATGGTCTTTCCTAGTGAAGCTTTCTTATTTGCATAACCATCTTACCTAGCTTAGAATAGACACAACGGAAGAGAAACCAAAACATAACTCTCTTATCCTACAACTGTTGGATTTAGACTCAAGCAAGAACCTGTGTTACAGGATTAAGGCACTAGTCAGCTGGTATTCTGGTCAGCCACAAAAAACAAAGGTGATCTAGCACCTCCTGTATTATCCTGGATAGAGCCCACTCTACTAAGTATCACAAGAATGGAAAGACAAGCTTCATATGTACTCACCATCAAATTGGTATTAACTGACTTAACCGACCAACACTTAAGTGCACATATAGTAGTAACATTCATGGGGGTCTGACAGGTGTGAGTGGGGAGCAGGAGATGAATATATTCACACCTAACGGGTGCAGGGCGCACTGTCTAGGGGATAGACATGCTTGAAGCTCTGACTGGATGGGGCAAAGGCAATATATGTAACCTAAAGATTTGTTCTCCCGTAATGTGCTGAAATAAAAAAAAATAAAAAATTGTAAAAAAGAAGACAAGAAATTTAAAAAAATAAAAAAATAAGATAAAATCTGCAGAGTTACCAGAAAAAACAACCACAATTTCTCGCCAACCTTGAAACACTCCAAGGTCTGGTGAGATGGAATTGCTCTGGAAGGAATCTCTCATGCCTGAGATTGTGCCTCTGAGATGGCTGCTTCCATTTCCTATTATTAATTCTAAAAGAAAGCGTTTTCACCAGTTTCACAGAAAATGCTAGACAGAACAGTCATTCAGGTCTGCTAGAGCGTCTTATCTGCTAAAGACTTTCTACCTATGTCTCTCAAAGATTTTGTGGGCCTAGGGACTGAGTAAGTGGTTTGCTATATATACGGATAAGTGAGCGAAGTGAAGTAAAACATATGTTCCCCCTTCTAAATATGTGTTATGTGTGTGTGCACGTCTTTTTTCTTACTGGACCATCACAGTTAAGATGTTTCTTATATATTTTATGTATTTCTATAAAATGCTTCTTTAAATATTTTTGGAATATTATAATATATAGATACATAAAATAAAACAAACAGATCTCTTGAAACTAAATTTGTAGCTTGGCATCCTTAGATTTTTCAGGCTTTCCCTCTGGGATGACAAGAGTCACACTGAAGCCCCCTGCTTATCAACACTTTCACTGTGGTCTATGGGAGAACTGGGGGCACACACGTCTTAAGGCCCTATACCATTAATTTTAGTTGACACTAAAGCCTCATTAAAGATAGTTTGAAAAATAAATTACTTAAAATTAATTCCCTGAGCTAGCAAAAGCTGATTCCATTGCAAATAGCAAAATTTATAGTTGACCTGCCTTCTATTATTAGTAAGAGGAATATACCCAGCTGCAGCTACAGAGATGGCAGACCACAAATATGGGAGCCAGAGAGCAGCGCAGCCAGTTTAACCTGAACACACAGCATTGAAATGAAACACATTTTTGCTTACCTTGGCTGAGTGCAGTGTAAGTACTGTATGAAAACCTCATAGAAAGCTTTCTGCTCTGATGAGCCTTATGTCTGTGTCTATACCATGGGACTTGGCAGGGTGCTTCAGGAATCCCAAAAGTTAGCTATTAGGCCTAAGAAAAAACTACCATGTAAAAATGGAAGCAAGATCATACTATTTAATACTGTTCTTTAGATTGTTCTTAGTAAGACCTTTATATTGAACTTGAAATGTCCACCTTAAATTCCCACCTATTACATCTATTTGGCATCATACTAAATTTTGTAGTGATTTAAATAAATAATGAAATAATAAACACCAAAAATCTTTAAAATCTCCTTTCTAAATTAAGTGGATCTTTAATTTTCATTAGCTAATCAATTTTTTTAATGATTATTCAATCATTTTAATAATGATTATTCAACATCCATTTTCTTGGAAATGTTGGCATGTCTTAGGAAACAAAAATTACGGCTTTTTAAGACCATCATAGAAATTAACATAATTTTATAAGATGATTTTATTCTCCTACTCTAAGAAAGTTGAGAAAATGGCAGAGATATTAGGGACAGTGTTAATATTCTCTTTATTTAATATAATTTCAATATAATAGGAAGTTATGTTTTACATATTTACTACGTGCAAAATGTTAGTTAAGTTGGAAATAAATACATTTTATTTAAATGTCACTTTATGGAATATAATATATTGACTTTTACATGACATTTTTGACAGTTTAATTAGTCCATTTTTAATGGCTGCTTTTTACATTAATAGCAATTATCAGTCAATTGACTGAATAGACATGACTTATAAAACTATTTTAAAAGCTAATTTGTTCATAGATGATGATGACTTTATAATATTGGATTACTCAGTAAAAATAGTTTTAAAAAACCTAATGGATTATTCCCCCTACAATTTAAACAAATGTTATTTTAGTCTACCAAAACCACAAAGAAAAATCAGTTTCACTTTGTCATAGATTTTTCTCCGATTAATTCTTTTTACATAACATCATAAAATTGACCATTTTATAGCATACAATTTAGAGATTTTAGCATATTCACAAAATTTTTCAATCATCACCACTCAGAAATAAAATAAAATCCTAAGGCCCCCAACTGACTGAATGGACCTCCTCTTGGCCAAAGGGACACCCGAGAAACCTTAAAACTGAGTTCCCATCCATGACAGAATGGGGATGTCAGGCACCCCTCATTAGAACCCCTCTCTCAATAACTGCCATTAGGCTTTCTTCCCTGAGGTTTAATCAGAACCAACCTTTTGGAAAGACTTGTTCCACTACTGATTCCAATCAACTGCCTGCTGCTGCTGCTCCATTTTTTTGTGGTTTCGGCATTAAAATTGACCAGCATTCCTTCCTGATAAGAGGCCACTGATCATGGAGTAGTTCTGGTCGGCCCATGGAGGATGTGCACAAAGGGTTTCTGTGTCCTCTGCTTCACGTTTTGACATGAAAGGGCCCAAAATTCCACCCTTGGATCATGCTAACACCACCATTTGTTTGTACATGAGACTTATGAAGGGGCATGAAGCTCAATTGCACATGTGCATGTTATTCCTTTCATGCTTTTGTTGCTTGTGCTTTTGGTGTTATATCTAGAAAGTCAATGCCAAGGAGATTTTTCCCTGTGTTTTTTTTTTTTTTTCTTTTTTCTAGTTTTATAGTTTCAGGGCTTACACTTAAGTCTTTAGTCCATTTCAAGTTAATTTTTGTGAGTGGAGTAAGATAGGGATCCAATTTTACTTTTTGCATATGGATATCCAATTTTCCAAACACTATTTATTGAAGAGACTATCTTTCCACATTGTGTATTCTTGGTGCCCTTGTTAAATATTATTTGACCACACATTATTGAGTTTATTTCTGGGCTCTCAACTTTATTCCATTGTTTTATGTGCCTGTTTTTATGCCAGTAGCATACTGGTTTGATTACCGTAGATTTGTAATATATTTTGAAATCAGAAAGTGTGATGTCACTACCTTTGTTTTTTTTAAGATTGCTTTGGCTACTCAAGATCTTTTGTGGCTCAATACAAATTTTAGAATTCTTTATCTATTTCCATGAAGTATGCCCTTGGAACTTTGATAAGGATTGCATGGACTCTATAGTTTGCATTGAGTAGTATGACCATGTTAACAAAATTAATTCTTCCGATCTATGGACAAGGGATATCATTCTATTTATTTATGTCTTCTTTAATGTCTTTCATCAATGTCTTGCCATTTTCAGTGTACAGATCTTTCACCTCCTTGTTTAAATTCATGCCTAATTATTTTACTGTATTCTGAGTCTCTGCCCATGTATCTCTGAGTTAAGATTCAGGTGTTAGGTGATCTTCCCAAGACTTTAGAGCCAGGATGTGGTAGCTGGAGAACTTGATTCTGAGTCTTTTGAATGTAAATCCTCAGCTTTTTAATGCTCTTTTTAAAAAATGGTCATAAAATCTCCTTCCCTCATCTTGCCATCTACTTCTTTCCATGTATTTTTTGATATATCTCCTAAATTACTTATGAATTTGGTCTGGGCTGTACTCAGTATTGTTCCCAGATTATATGTCTAAAATCCTCCATTCCTTATGAAGTACTGAAAAAAATATATATATATATTTTCACAAAGATTCTCTCCATAGAGGTTCAGTTATATGTGTAATTCTTTTGTCAACAGTCTTACTAACTTAGGAATACAAATAAGTTAAAACGTTCAATTTTGCCTTCAAAACATCTCTTGAATCTGTTCATTTACTTTTCTTTTCACTAGCATTTATGTTTCAGCTCGCATTATCTCTGACATAGATACTTCAATTACTACTTAAATGGTCTCAAACACCCACTCTAGCACATCTCTAAATGATTCTCCACACCACATTCATGGCAAAGTTTTTGAAATGTAAACATGATCATTTCTACACCCCATCTAAAGTCTTTAATTGGCTTTCCATGCTCTTATAATAACTTGACCAGGAGGCTTTCTTCACATATTTCATCCCTAAGGTATTACCAAAGCCTTATTGCCCTGTAACCTCTCTCTCTCTCTCTCTCTCTCTCTCTCTCTCTCTCTCTCTCCCAGCTAAGATATACCAGTCTTCTTTCAGTCCTTTATATCCTTTTTCCTCCTCCAGCCATGTGTTGATCTCCCTTCCTGGAATTCTTTTCTTGTTTATTTTGCCTAGGTAACTCTTACTCCTACTTTGGATTTCATTTTAAATATCATTTCTGAGGGATACCTACCCTGGCCAGTGGAAATGTTTCCATTTTTTTAGCTATCATAATAGCCACATCTCTTGCATAGCACTTACATTTATTGCATGGTATTTTTAGGAGATCTCTGTTCTCTAATAGACCATAAGTTCCATGAAGGCATTGGCAGTGTTTCTTGAACATTTACTGACATCCAGAGCCTATTTGAATATATAGGTCAGAGTAGGAACTATTTTATTGCTAATAAACATTAATATTCCTTGATGATACATGAATTCCAATCTCATGAAAGTGACACTTACCATTTGGCTCTTGCTTGAAAAGTTATCTCTAATTCCATGCAGTACAAGTTTTTGAGTTGTGACATTTAGCAAGTTATTTCTGAAGCCTTTGAAATAACAGGAGAAAACCAATTGTTGCCAGAAGTACCTTCTTTTAGAAGCCCTGACCCAAATTTCAGAAGTGTTTATTGGACTGGACAGGAGTCTAACAATACAATTCACAGCATCTAATGTACTCAGAGCCTGGAGAATTTACAGTTTATTCCAAGTCACATCACACCAAGCCTAGCCCAATTATATTCAGGCCTTCCTACACTTCAAATAAAGTTGAAAATTAAGCTGCCTATCTCAACTATTAAATTTATTCTCCTCCTTCTCTCCTGCTTGAATAAATATCAAGTACCAATGACAACAACAACAAAATCAATAATCTTCAGATGTCATGAAAAAAACCTTAGTCCAGGCTTACAGAAAGCAGATAAAGCATATTTCTCTAGCTTTGCAGCTCATAATTTTAGAAAAAATATATACCCAATTTGCACTTAAAAACATAACAGCATATGGGATCTTCATAAGGCTCTCCAGGGCTTTCAGGACTTCCAATGAAAAGGTACCTGCCTTACATTTGCATAATAAGAAATGATCAGAGAATCAATTTCTCCCATACTCATCTTAAAAGCCACTAACTCTCCAGGTTTTGTACTTACATGACCTTGAGATTGAATGCCTCATTAAATTTTGCACTCTAGGTGATTCCCTTGCCTAATCCTAGGCCTGATCCTGCCTGAATGGTATCCAATGCTAGTTTGAGAAGCTAACTGATGGAATGAGTACAAATAGAAATTTTTTCACGTGACATAAGTTTGAAATTATTCTTGAAGACTGAATCATTTGATGGTAAGCATCAATGTGAACAAGGCTTTTAAAGACTATATTAAAAAGCACTAGAGTGATTTCTGTTTTCAACCAAGATGGTACAAGGATCCAATTTACTCACCTACCTGAATCAATGAGAAACTAGAAAAATAAATGAAGCAAAATCTTTCAAGACTTAGGACATCAGATAATAAAGGATAGTGATCCTTGAGAGATGGAAACAAATGAAGTATGGTTTATAACTATTTCTTATTATTTGTTAGGAGAATGTTTCCACACAATGTCATGAAAAGGTAGAGACAGGTAGAATGAGGAAGTTCCAGTAAATTGAGGAAAAAAGTTGAGAGTCCACAGAGAATATGACACTAGAATTCACAAAACAGAAGGCTAGAGATGAGATAGAGTCAGAAAGTGCCTGTTCCCACTAGTTAGAGTGGGAAACCTAGATCCATGGGACATTGGGTAGAACATGTGAGAGTATCTTATCTTGGTAGTGGTATAGTTGTCGGTTCATAGTCTGTTCTTGGTTCTTGGTGTGCTCTTGGCTGAAGAATGACCAGACACACCAAAGGCAAGGCAAGCATGAAACGAAGTTTTATTGAGGAAGGACAAGATAAGTTTGTAGAGTAAGAGCAACATACGTTCACCACAGACAATGAACAGACCCCCTGCTACAACAGGGGGCAAGACAGTCCCAAACAAACCTGGATATTTGGTCACTACAGCTGTGGGAGAATAATTTGCCTTAAACTAAATGCTGATCTCATCCTGCCTAATAAATTTTAAACACAAGACTTAAAATACTTAAACTGTTTCAAAATCACTGTGGCACAAATCAAAACTCAAGAATATATATATATCCAACAACCAAAAATTTATAAAATTCATAATCTCTTGCATCTAATTGAACATTAGCAGGCACGCAAAGAAGCAAAAAAAAACCCATAATTTACAATAAGGAAGAAAATTAAAAAAAATCAAAACCAAGCCAGAATTGATACAAATGTTAGAACTAGCAGACAAGAGTAATTATTAGACACTGTATCTCAAATGTGTACAAAACTAGTTAGAGATATGGAGTACATAAAAATGATCCAAGCCAAACTTCAAGAGATGAAAACTAAAATATATGAGATGAAAAATACACTGAATATCCAGTTTCAGCTCTAATACATAAAAAAGCTTAGAAGTTATCATTTCCCCCATTACAACAAGAGAAAAACACCACCTGAAAATTAAAAACTTCTCTTGGACTGAACCAAGTGCAAAAGGCAAACTGCCACTCCAAAATTTGAAATAGTGTAGAGGCCAAGGGAAAAACTTCCTCTTTGTCTTCAGAAAATTTGCTGAAAAATAAACACACAGAAGGCAGATTAATTAGAGAAATGACATATAAAATCTATGAATGTGGATATAGGAAGCATCACAGAGTGATTACCCACTACCCAGCAGAATTTAGAAGCTTATATACCATCTTGAGATCACAGAAAAATTGAGGGCCCACAATGTGGCCAAAAACAGGTAATGGCAGTAAATTAGGTTATAGTGGCAAGACAGGTTAAGAGAGGGAGAGAAGAGGTGACTTGGCTACCAAATGTGGTCTTGTTATGTAGATGAAACTACACAGGTAATAACCCTCAGAGAGAAAGAATGTTTTTTTCAGTCTTTTAATGGCATCAGACTCTCAGTTAATATTTTTCGATCTGGACAAGGGAAGGACTGGCTGTATCAATGTAAAGTATCTAAAGTTGTACGTTTTTCCCACAAAAGACAGCTTTTTAGGGCTACTTTTGTTTGTTGGCTGTCTGACAGCCATCTCCATAATATGTCAAAGAAAAATATTTTGGGGTAAAATATTGAAACATTGAAAAAAATTATTTATTAAAGCTAAATCTGATAGCTTTGGAGAGATTTGGATTAGAGGTTGTCAGAGTTAGACAAAAGAGTTAAAATAAACAAATTGGGGTAAGTAGAAAAGAATAAATTTAAACATATCGTCTCAGAGCTTTTTGAATCAGGCTCTTAGCCCTGAGAATAATTTGGTTAAACAATTGTATCTCATTCTAGAAGGTGACATTGTAGATAGAATAGGCCTCTATATATGGTGTAAGCAAAATCTTTAATAAGAAGTATTCCTTATGGAAACAGAAAAAAACAAAAAACAAAGGTTAGTGTCTGCAGTAATCTATACACTAGTTTTGTAGAGTCTCTGAAATATCTTCAGATTACAGTGGCAATCTGACAGATGTTTTTTGGAATATAGTTTGAATTAGATATTTAAGTGAACTTTTTGAATAGTCTATATATACTAGCAGGCACAGAGTCTGTTTATGTATGAAAGTTCTGATTTTTCCCAAAGATTATTTAGTTTTAGTTTGCAAGGCTTCAAGAAAAGCACAGTTTTAATTTTTAGTGATTTTAAGTATGAAAAATCTGAAAATACTAGTAGACTTGTATGTCAAGAAACAATTTAGGATTTCGTCTAAATTTTAGTCAAATAATAAAAACTCAAAAACAATGGACAAAGCTAGAATCTAATAACAGTACTATCATTTTTCTTGAAACATATATTTTTTTCTCTAGTCTTCTACTATGATTAGACCAATCATAGTAGGATTAATTTATTTGTAAAATAAATTTTAGTTTAGTATACTTGGCCTTATTATTTGTATAAAGTATAGTAAGAATAGTAATTGGCCATATAGGTCTTTTCTAAATTGGCTTTGTTGGAACTTTTTTATAAGAAAGCTCAGGTTAGACTTTTCAAACCTGGAGGCTAAAAAACCAAGCCAACGTTTTGTTATTAGATTATGCTGGTAATACCTGTACGAATGGGTTTAATTCTATTTTCTCTGAGCTCCCAAAATAACTTTTGGTTCTTGGGCCTGTCAGAAGGGGACATTTTTTACTTATCACAGGTCAGGAACCTTGTAAAAGAACCCTGCAGACAAGGTACCAGGTCAGTCTTTTTAAGGATTTTTAAATCAGCTCTATAAAGTCGAGCTCAGTTTCTCAAAGCAGTCTGGTCATATTTGAAAAATATGTCATTCTGGCCAAAGTCTTGGTAAAATAACCCATATCTCTAATTGTGTCTTATTACAAAAGAAAACATTTTTATTGAATTAATATAAACAACCATAGTATTATAAATTGAGAATACTTATAAAGAGTTTATAGATTTTGAAGAAATCAGGTAGAGAGAAAGGCAAATGTTTTAATTTTATTCACAAAGGTATAGTTTACCCAATTTTTTAAAGTTACAAATAGATCAAAAGGAAAGATTTTTTGATGCTGGAATATAAAACATAAAAAATAGCCATGTTTTAAATTAAAAAATTCATAAAAATTTATTTTAGACCTTTATTAGTTTAGTCCCATGAAATTAATTCTTGCTTTGCTTGATGTTGGGTTAGTAATTCTCATGAACATATCAGGTTTTTAATTAGAGTTCTGGAAGTTTTAGTCCAATGGTAAGATCTCTAAAGTTATCAAAAACCTGCATGTGGGAGTACTTGTCAGGGTCCTTTTATGTTTTTTTTTTTTTATAGGAAGCAAATTTTGGACTGTAGCCAATTATAAACTGACGTTTTTGAGAACATCAAAGTAAAACAATAATTGTCTATGGATGACAAGTGTCTTGGAATAGTCATGGTTAAAGACACAATTGATAAGGAAATTTGATTACTTGTGTCCACTTCTCAATGGACAATGCTTTCCATATAATTTTAACATACCAAATAAGCCTAAGTTGTCTCTCTTGAGTTTCCAGGGGCCCTGATATCCAGAAAGCTAGTTTGAGGTCATAAAGGCTAAATTTATAGTTGGAAATTTGATTTTGGAAAATATGTCAGATATCAAAGATTTAAAATACTTGTTCAAAATAGGATCACAGGTCACTGTAAAATAATATTTATTTAGCAAAAGTAATAATATAAAGATTTTTAAAAAGGAAAACCTTTATTCTTTGATAGAGAGGAGACTGTTTCTCAAAACATCATAAGGGCTAATAAAGATACCATAAGGCAAACAAAATCTATGTCTCCCTCACTCCTCTCCCCCTTTATCCTACTTTTTTTCATAGTTTACATAAAAGAACAAAATTTTTTTATTATTTTTTATTAATATTATATGAAAGTCTTGTTTTAAAGAGAAAACTAAGTTTTATTTTTTACATGGTATAGTTAAAGTTAATTTTAATAAAACTTATAAAATAAGTTTTATTAAATAAAAATAGCTTTATTTAATTTTAATTTTGATCATACACAATAAGATTTTTATAAACCTTTTTGTAAACTCATAATTTTCAACTTTTTATATTTATTTAGTTGTATTTACTTATTTTAAAAATTTAAAACAATTTAAACATTTTATTAAACTAGACAAAATTATTTTTAATAAAAACTATACTTTTACATCTTTTTAATAACTTTTGTATTAAAACATTTTATTTTTAATATATTTATATGTAGAATTGTTTCTTATATTTAGTAGCTTTAATTGTATATGTTAATTATAATGCTAATCCTTAATTTTACTGAAAACCTTAGGAAGTAATTTTAATTATATATTAGAAGTAGTGTCTAGGTCAAATGACAGAGTTGTGAAGACAATGACTGGAAGATTTAATTCTTCTCACTTTGGCCAAGAGCACAGTTGGGTCAGTGAGGATCTGGCCCAAGTATTGTCCCCAGATCTCACTATGGTTACTTGTTTAGGTTTTAGAATTTAAAGACTTAAATTAAGTTTTAAATATTTTTTTCTATTCATAATTTAAAAATATTTTTATTAAAGAATTTTAAAATTATGTGAATTTGAAAAGTAGGCCTATTTAATGAGTATTCATTCTATTTATAAGTCTACTTGTTATGATGTAGACAATATATAAACAGATATGTATATAAGTATGCATAACAATATAGGCAGGACAAAAATAAAAGCTTTATAGTTTTCGATTTTAAAATTTTAGTCATGATACCCTTAAAATTTGTTAATTTAAAGGTGAGTTGGATTTAAACTGTGTCTTTGTAAATGAAACAAGTTAATTTGTCACACGTGGTTAATTCTTTAATGAATTTTAGAGAAAATAGGGTAGTAATTTATATTTTAAAGTATATATAAAGAGAGAATTTAAGTTTTTTTTTAAGAAGGAGTTTGGATGTGTTAGAGGAAGAGTACAAATTGATGTTAAAGTAATAAGATGTTAGGAATTTATTAAAGGATTTTATAAGAAAACTAATTTTATTAGATAGGTGGTTTCAATTTATTCTCTGTGTTTTAATTGTACAACTTAGCATAGGATGGAGTCGATTAAGGAATAGGTCCAACAAAGTATTAGGCCAACAAAGTAAAGCCTAATAATTTAAATACATGAAAAGTAGGCACAGTTGTAAGGCCTAAGGTATTTGTTTTTAAAAATTAAGAATTTTTTTTATACTGAATTTTGAGTAACCATAAGAGGAAAACACCATGAAACCAGGCTTTGTAATATTTTTATAGTATACTTAAAGACATTTTATTGTTTGTGTTGTTTTTATTTAAAAGTACAAAGAAATGAGTAGCCCCCTGTAGTAATAATTATTTATTGTAAATAACTATTGTCAGTCACCTTTAAAACTCTAGTTTCCATCAGTGACCCACCAGTCATTCCACACACAAAGGTTATATGACTTTTTATAGTACAAAGTAATCTCTGTCACCCCTAAAACCAAATAGATTAGGTAATGTGATATAAGAAACTAGAGTTTCAGGCCTAAGAGGAATCTGTCTATGACCCTTTAAACTCTACAAGAAGGCAGAAGACCCCAAAAAGGCGATGAGCGATTCCTTTTTTGTTTTTCAAGGGATCTAAGTCATTGGATGTCCCCTCTAGATCTTTTTATGTGGTATTGAAAGTGGTAAATAGGAAGAAAGAATGAGGAGAAGTACATGGGAGAAACATTTTTTTAAGAAAGGAAGTGAGTAGAGGACCTAGGTATATAACGTGTTTTTTCTTAAAAAAAAAAATGGTTTTAGTCTATTAAAAACATTTTAAAAACAGAATTTAAAGAGAAAAAGTACAAAGGTCTTTAAAAGTATATATATATATATATATATGTGTGTGTGTGTAGACACACACACACAGTTTGAATATCAGCTTTTAATTAAGCTGACTTTTAACTGTAGAGCTTTTTTTCTAATCCTTCAAAATTTTTTATTATTATATTTTAGTTGGGACAAATAACTGATATTTTCTGGCTTTTGGTTTGTTTTTTTTTTTTTTTAACCTAGAGGTACCCTCTCAAGTGAAACTGATAAGCCTTAATTAAAGTTAAGACTTCACTAAGAACATACAAGGAATGTATTGAGAGTTAAATGGGTCTCCCCAAAAAGCCAAAAGTTACACATATACCAAACGAAAAAGGACTGATTCCCAACCGAGAGTTGAACACAAGCCATTGTGGTGAAAGAATGGAATTTTAGCTAGATTATAAGGTGGAGTAGGCTTTACTGTGAATCCCACAGGGAACCTAAAGTAGGCAGTTTGAGCAGGATTTTAACTTTGTTTAAGGTCAGATTTTTGTTTTTTAATTTAGTCAAGATGATTTTTAAGGCTAGTCATGACACTATTATGTGTCTTTTAAAAATTTGATCTTTTCATAAATTTAAATTGGGCAATTATTAGAATAAGAGATATCTAATTTTTTTTTTAGTTTAGCAATCTAAAGGATCCATCTTCTGGCCATTTTTAATTATTTACTTATTTTAATAGTGACTCAATCTAATAGCCTCTTTATGGAAAGTCCAGGATGTAATTTTTTTTAGGTTTAGAAAAAGAGGTGTTTTGTTTTTGGAGAGGGAGTGGCAGAAGCAATCCAAAAAATTCCCACCCAAAAAATGTACTCCTAGGAATAAGTTAAAATAGCAAAAGACTCTCGTTGTCACAGATGGTTCAGGATGCTGTCTGTCTCTGGTAACCCACAAATTTGTCAGGGGCTAACCAATCACAGACCCATTACTATGTGACACTGGGTAGGCTCTCTTGGGATTGGATTTTCTCAGACTAACTAGCCAACAGAGTTGAGCCTACAAAAGCCCTTTATAGATGGGACTTACAAACGTCCGGAGAGCTTGACACATTTGTAATAAAAAAATCTCAGGCTCACCCATTTTCTGACTGGCCACCTGACATGACCCAAAAATAACATCCCCTGGATAGTGAAGACCAAGACACAGTGCTTGGTCACAAGTCAAGTTCTCAAGGACATAAAACAAGAGAGAACTTTTTCCAGTACACTTTTTTTTATGATAGAACAGCACTGAATCAAGACAAAGACAAAGGAAAACATATTATTGGGAGGAAAAGTATCAAATAGTATGAATATTTATAACACAAAGTACCCAAAAAGTGCTCTATAGTCACTATACCAAGACTAGTCACACAAACCCTTTTCTCTCATTAACTAAAATTTGGAAAGAAAAAAGTGGTTTTTATCATCTGCTTAGGCAGATTGTCCAGAGACAGAGAGGCTGTAAGACTGGTAAGAAATTTCTACCCTTATGCTCGCTGATCAGGTCCTGGGTTCCCTTCACTGCAGCTTCTAGAGGACCAGGGTGGCTTTGGTGATCCTGTCCACAGTGCCAAAACTGTAAGGGCCTAGGGAAAAATCCTCCCTTCTGTCTTCTGAATATTTTCTGAAAAATCAACTCACAAAAGGCAGATGAACTAGAGAAAACATATATAAAATTTATTAGCATGTACACCGGAGCATCACAGAATGATTACCCAGACCCCCACATGGTGTAGAAGCTTATACACCATTTTGAGATTACAGGAAAATTGTGGGCCCTCAGTATGGCCAAAAACAGGTTATGGTGGCAAATTAGGTTATAGTGGCAAGACAGCTTATAAGAGGGAGACAAGAGAGACTTAGCTAACAGAAGTGGTCTTTTTGCATGGATAAAACCTCACAGGTAACAGCTCTTGGAGAGAATAGATGGCAACTTTTTTTTCTTCTTAACCATTAAAGGTGTCAGGCTCTCGTTAAGTTTTTGCTAAATCTAGGAAAGACAAGGAAAGACCTGAGTGTATCCTCATACATTCTCTACAAATATAAATTTTTCCCACAAAAGACAGATTTCTAGGACTACTTCTGTTCATTAACTTTCTGACAACCATCCTAAAATATGTAAAAAATAAATTTTGGAATAAAATATTTTAATTTCATTCAATAGGCACATCTGGAAGGATAAATCAACTGGTATTTGCTTTCTTGCAATAGAAACCACTGGTGCCACAAACTTGTAGAAACACACTTATGTGATAATTTAAGAAACAAACTTAAATGATAATTATGACAAATAATCAGAGACTGAGAGTGGACAAATATGAATGTGAGAAACTCCTGTGTGCACAGCCTTAAGGAGTCCAACCCTCTTTCTTGGGTTTCTCTCCAGGAACTCTATTGGATTCTCACTGAGAATTTTTGAAAGATCCCCTGGTGTCCTTGGCAGAGTAGGGGGGAAGAGTAAGCATTGTTAAACACATCCATTGTTTTCTCCAAACAAAGGTCTATTTTTCAGGGGAAAAGACTTTACCAAAGCACAATCTGAAACATTCTATCATCTGAAGGAAGGGAATTACTCCCTTCTCTAACCCCTCTAGCATTTTGGTCATTCCTTAATTAGAAAAATAAAATCAACAGTAAATTAGGCTCCCATGAAATAGCCTGGGAACACTGCAGACAAGGAAAGGAATAGGTCCAAGAGCAAAAATAAATGCCATGACACAGGAGGCAAGAAAGAAAGGTATGTGAAAGGCCAGTTGTTCATAGTTGTTATTTTTGCCTATGTAGCAGGTAGATTGCTAAGTATATTTATTATTTATTATTTTTTTATCCTTAATTTTTTTATGAGTTTGGTATTATTATAACATAACATACTTTATGAAAGTAACTTCATATAATAATATTAAAGTTATATGCTATATATTATATAATACTATAAATTATATTAATTATAATAGTTATTATACTATTAAAGAAGAGAAAAACAGAAAACTGAGACCAGTGTGTTAGATTGGCTATTCATTTGGATCTTATAATCCTTCCAAGATAAGAGTGCAGAGTAAAGTGGACAGGAAAATCCTAAATTAATTGTGAAATCTCCAGTAATTAGGATGTGAAGCAGCAAAACAATGAGGAGCGATAGAGGCCCAAATAGCTATAAAGTCAAAGCTTCAAATGTACATGAGTTTTTTATGCTAGGATGGAGAATTAATGATCTCCAAGCAATGGGTGAGAAACAAAGAAAATAAACCTTCCCTCCTGGCCCAAAAGCATGTAAATATCTGAAACCTAAGTTTAGTCAGGCAAAGAAAGACATTTTGTGCAGAGGTCGAGGATGAGGGAGAGTTCTTATATCATGTAAATTGAGCTCATAAGGGCACAAGCATAATGTAGAGACTGAAGAAGAGGAGCAGCTGAAGGTCATGCAAAGAAATGTTATGCATGACGTTATAGATCACTAGTATGAATGCAATTTGGCAAATGAGCAGAGGATACTGGAGTAGGAGGTGCAGACAGTCCAACTGCCTGCAAGATTTTAAAAGAGACAGTTTCAATGGTCCCCTTATGTATGGGGTGTCAGTGGTATGGTCTCCAAAGGTCTCAAGGAAGCCAAATAATCACTTTTTTAAAAGCCTCCTTTGCATCTGTAGTTGATCTTGTGGCCATGAGAAATAAACATGTGCCAGCTTGGGGGATTTGGAGAAACCTTTTGCTTTCTTGATAAAAAGAAACAGATTTGGCCGACTTCTAGGCTGAGTTCTTGAAGCCATCCTGTGACTATGAGGGAAAGAGCTTGACATCATTCACTGAACTGCTGACCTAATGTCAATAGCCACGTACCTTCAGAATTCTTACTATATGATTTTTTAAAAAGCTTCTTTCGTTTGTTTAAGTGGCTGTAGTTTGGATTTTAGTTACTTGCAACTTGAGATAATTCTAGCTAATATAATGTTCATGCTCTTCTCAGGGAGAGTTAATTGTTCCCCTCTTTATACTTTTTCATTTCAAATTTTTTTCACACTTACCTTACAGTAGTTATACAATGTATCATTATGTATTCTTGCCCCAATAGACCAGGCATTCTTTAAAGTCAGGAATGCCATTATATTTACTTTTTACTTCTAGACCCCTATCACACTAACAGGTTCATAATAGAAGCTGACAGATTTGTTGAATGAGTGGGTAAATGTTGAGTATAATGGAGACCTATACTTTCGTCTCCACAACCCACTTCTGAGAATTTTCTTTGCTTTTATACACATTGCTACTATGACAGCCATTCTGTTACATAAAAAAATCCTAATCCCAGACCTCACAGAACTAATCCGGAGATGGGACTCTGCACAATCTTCTTCTGGGAAGCTAGAATGATGGAACTGAGAGAAAAGGACATATGGAATCAGAATTATACTATTGACAGTACCCCAGTGAAACAATCATAAATTCTTTCTGCTAAGGACCAGAAACTACTCTAATTTCCATGTTTTCTAATGTTTGATTGGTCCATTTCTCCTAAGATTCTAAGTGATACTGATAAACCATTTCAAATAAATTCTGTGTGGTCTAAATTAGCAAGAGGAGATTCCAATTTCTCACAACCAAATGAACTTTAGTAATTAGGATACAATGAACTACAGACTGAATATGGAAGGATGGACATACTTTCAATATCTAGTGGCTACTTCACATGGTAGGTATAAGAGAATATCATGAAGAGAAACCTGGAAATAAAACATTTGAAGGATTATATTGCAAGAGGTGGAGTCAGGTGACCAGTTTAAAATAGAGGCTTAGTTCCACTTGTGTGGGGAATTGAATGCAAGACTCTATTTAACTATTTACTTACAGGTGCAAAGAATTCACAACACCCAGTTCTCAGATAGGCAAATCCATATATGACCATATAAGAAACTATCACAAAACCAAAGGATTTGCCAGGGATGGAGCCAAAAATAGAACTCAAAAAAAATGAGCTACAAGTCCCACTCTCTAACCACTAACACCACTCCCTTCCTACAGTACATTCAGTGTGAAATAGTTTTTTGGTTTCCTTTCATGCTTGTAGTCAACTGAAGTAGCAAGGAAAAATTAAAAACAGACCATGTACTAAAAAATGCATTCTTCTTCCATTTAAGGACCTTGAAATTTAAAAAAATAATAATTTAAGAAATTTCATGGAAATTAGAAATCAAAAATGTAGTTTTCTACTGCCAGTTCTATTTTTTTTAAATATTGGTGCTTTTAAAAAAGAAGCATAGACACTTTTTATATGTGCATGAAATTAGATTATCTTTCATCTCTTTGAGAAATCATAGTTTTTAGAGAGTCACTGTTAAAAAGAAGTCTATTTTCTTCAGATTCCCTGACCAGACAAGCCCTGATAGGGTAAAATTATTAAAAAGATAAAACTAACTTTAAAATTTTTAGTTATATCAAACTATTAATTTATAACATATTTTTTATTTTTCCAGAGTAAAGGTAAATTAGCATTTTTCCATGCAGAGAATTCCGAGGTTAAGGGAATTTAGTGTCTAGAGCTTCAGTAATTCATGAAAGAGCCTCTTTTTTCCATTTCTATTTCCTGTTTTCGAACTCCTTCTACTAGCACCATTCAAGCAAAGAGTAATACTGTGCTTCAGCGCAAATAGCTAAAAGTGACATTAATTATTTTATTTATTTACTTTTTGTTTGTGTGGGCAGCCTGCCTGCAGACAGTGGGACTGGTGAGCTGCATTGCCTTGTAGATGTGCTAACTTCAATTTTTTTTCTGACAGAGATGATAGCTTTAATGATGCCAATTTAAATTAAGCAGGAAATTTGACTCCTGGAATACTAATTGAAAATATTTGTCTAATTCAAGGGTAACCATTCAAAATAAAATTCTCTATGATCATTCATATATCTGTCACTATTTAAAAACAGGTAGAACAAGTGATTAAATATAAATTATTAAATTTCAACAAAATACCAAATACCAATAATTTCATCATAGTGTTCCAAGAGACTGTGATATTTTTAAATGCTCTCTATTGCATACTGTTGTTTTTATACTTAAAATGTGTATCATGTTTCTGTAATTATGCTTATGCTAATACTAAGTAGGATCAAGAGTTTAGTTAGTAGTAAATTGTAATGTGTTTCCTTTTTAAAAAATAATGAAGTCTTCTCAAACTAGATATTTCCATCCAAAAGAAGAAAAACACTATAATAAAAAAATAAAGTGTATGAAATTTAAGTTCAACAATCATAAATAGTAATATTCAATGGAGTATTGAACCTGAAAAGGGTCGTTCCAGGGTATGGCCTTTGATTTCCCAGAGTTCATGCTTAGAGTAATTTACTTTGGTTTTGAGACCTCACATTCTTTTCCTCACCTCAGACCAGCTGAGCTTTCAAACCTTTGAATTCCTCTTTCATAATTTCAGCTCTTCATGATGCTTTGAAATGCATATTTTCCAGAAATAGAATATTAGTCACAAAGAAAGAGTTAGTTTGGTTTCATGATCAAATTTTTTCCTCCATATTTAGGTTTATCCCATAATAATTCATCTTTGAAGCAATGGGACTAAATTTCTAGGCTCTTTTCATCCTGGGTGGAATTTTCCATATTCCCTTACCTGCTTAGAGGCTATAGTTTGGTTATAACTCTACTTTGCTAATTTTAAGGCTTATCCATTCACAAGGATACATTTAATATCAAGATTAAATAATTTTTCCATTGTAATTTATGCTTTTGTAATATTTTCAACTGTGACATGGTTTGACAAGGATTTTCTGAATATGTTAAAATTAATTTGCCAAGCAGGATATCGAGAAGCTCTGAGCCTGTAATGGCAGAGATTTTTTTTCCAATTCTTTTTATCTATAGGAGTTAATTCATTGTGTGGCATATAGTAGTAAGTCTTCAATGAATATTTTCTGGATGCTTGAATGAATAATTTTTAAAGTTTCTATAATTTTTGAAAGTAGACATTTTGAGAATGTAGCATTTGACCATTCTTGTGCTGATTGCTATTGGAAACATAAAAGAATTTACAGTGTTCACAGAATTTCAGAGCCAAAAGAATATTGAAGATTTTGAAAATTCAATTAACTTATTTTATAAATGAAAGAATGAGCATTAGATTAATTAACGGTGTTGCAAAAATTCACTTATATAACAACTTAAATTGATGAGTCTGAATTAGCATCCAAATCTATTTAATAATACCATGTTAGTGTGCCTTTTACCATGGAGAAATCTTTTCCTTTCCCTTTCACAAACTAGCAAAGCAAACAAAAAGTTACCTCAGACACATGCATAGACACACACATCTTTATAAGAAAAATAACTAACGGAATAAGTTGCTTTTACTTAAATCATATTTTCCCAGTGACTGCATGAGAACAAAACCTTGAAGAAAATATGGTTACTTTTAGTTTCCCCATGACTGTAAGTCAGTGTCTCTCAATCTTTTAAGTCCAAGACATATCTATGAACATGCCAAGGCGAATGTGAGAGGAAAACTTTAATTTTTTTGTCTCATTAAAAGATAACTATGATATTGGTAGCTACAGCTGTAAGTATATTGCATATGCATAATCACATTCATGTCACTCCTACATGGCTCCAACATGGTTTACAGCTTGTTTTTCATTCGTCCAACCCACATTGGCAAAAGGGGTAGGAAAAACTCATGTCGATGTATGCAGGTTTTCCTTCAATGTAGTTAGGAAGTATTAACTTCAGTTATTAACCTGGAGAGGTACTCTGACTGAAAGGAAAAAGACCAAATTATACTACAAGAATGCAGTAAACCTTTTAAAATATGCTTATTTAAAAGAAGTATGGATACTTTTCTGAAAAATATGATTAAGGTTTCCCAAACCTTGATAATATTATCCAGGACATTGTACCTATTTTAGCCTGGATCTACAGAGAAGAGTTGATTTTGAGTGAGTTCTTTGTATATCCTGTGAAGTTAAATATATTCTATTCTTCCCCAGAGGATCAGATGGGATTTAACCATATCAAGGATTAATTTTCTTATAGAACGTTAAGCTTTTCAGCTAAAATTTATTATATATTTAATATATAGCAGTATGTTCTAACATCACTTAGTGTTTTAAAGTGTGTTTGATAAAGGGTGTTTGATAAAGGGTGTTTGATTATCTAGAGGAATCAGCATTCTTTCACGTGGATTCACATTGTTGGGTCCTCTCAAAAGTAGTTGAGAAAGTGGTTACATTTCTTTTTTTTTAGATTGGAGACTTTTGGAGATATATAATGATCTTGTTTTATTATAGTTGCAGCTTAGTTTTCAGCAAGCTTAATTAAGATGGCTTGGTAATCCAAAGTTTTCAAGTCTTAAAGGACCCTATATTTAAATATTCAAAAACATGGGCAGGTACTGCCATCTTCCTTGCTTGTACAATGGAAAGGTGAGACCCCTCTCCAATATTTGGAATGGACAGGGGAAGAGTGTGGCTGGAATACCTCTTGGATTTAAGCAGTGTACTGTCAAACTCTCTTGTGAAGTTTCCTAGATTCTTGTCAGTACTACTAGTGCTGTGGCTTTTTCCTCATCTCCAGCTTACTTTCCCACCACAGAAACCACCTCATTGCCTGCTACAATTAGCAATTTTTTAGGGAATATTGGGTTTTCCAAATCAAAGTTGAATATTATACATCTTGGTCTTTTTAAAGTTCCTGAATCATGTCCACCACAGAGAAATGTAATATCGTCTGACATTACCCCATTACCTGCCTGCCATTATGTTGCTTAGGCCTACACCATTCTTTCTCCTTTCTGGTATCAAGTGTTAACCTTAATTTTTTTACCCAGTAAATAAATATCCAAGGAAGACTTGCTACCACATCTCTATAGATTTATTAGGAAGACCAAATTAACCTTCTATCTATTCTTCTTTGTTCTAAATTATGTCTGGGGGCCTTGATTTTTTAAATTAAACATAACCTTTTCTTTTTTTTTTTGAGACAGAGTCTGACTCTGTTGCCCGGGCTAGAGTGCCATGACATCAGCCTAGCTCACAGCAACCTCAAATACACACACAAACACAAATAATACACACGCACAAATAATACACACACACACACACAATAATACAAATAAAATAAGCATAAGCATCTTAAGGCTCAAGATTTAGATGGGCATTATTGAAAAATGTGAGTATTTCATGATTGAACAATGAATAACATCAAATTGAGAATGACATGGACAAAGACAATATAAACCAATAACCTGGAGTTTTAGGAATTTTACAGTTAATTTCATCAAATCAAGGACCTAATAAGCCTATTGGTACTACTTTTTCATAAAATAGAAACCTAGGCCAGGCGTGGTAACTTATGCCTACAATCCTAGCATTCTGGGAGGCCGGGGGAGGGGGGTGTCAGGAGAGGGGAGGGCAGGCCTCCTGCTTGAGGCCAGGAGTTCAAGACCTGCCTATGCAACATAGCAAGCCCTGTCTCTACAAAACAATTTAAAAATTAACTGGGCATGGTGGTCCACACCTGTAGTCCCAGCTACTCAGGAGGCTGAGGCAGGAGGATCACTTGAGCCCAGAAGTTTGGGGTTGCAGTGAGCTATGATGACACCACTGCAGTCTATCCCAGGCAACAGAGCAAGATCCTGTCTAAAAAAAAAAAAGAAAAGAAATGAAAAGAAAATAGAAAGCTAATGAACAGATGTAAATGTACTTTCTTACAACTCTATGAAAACACTAGTTTAAAAAATCAGTTGCATAATAAAATTCATAATTATAAAAGTTAAGAAAAAATACATAGTAAAAATATTGTGAAGTGGAAAACAGAAAAAATGCGCCCTCAATTAAAATCAATTGTATTCACATCCCATTGTTGATTATTTATCCTTTTTATTATTTTCAAACAGAGTCTCTCACTCTGTTGCCCGAGCTAGAGTGCCATGGCATCAGCCTAGCTCACAGCAACCTCAAACTCCTAGGCTCAAGCGATCCTCCTGCCTCAGCCTCCGGAGTAGCTGGTACTACAGGCATGCGCCACCATGCCTGGCTAATTTATTCTATATATTTTTAGTTGTCCATCTAGTTTCTATTTTTTAGTAGAAATGGGGTCTTTTCCTTGCTCAGGCTGGCCTTGAACTCTTGACCTTGAGCAATCCTCCAGCCTTAGCCTCCCAGAGTGCTAAGATTACAGTAAACATTATCTTTATTGTATTTTCCTTAAGAAAGGAAACTTAACCTTATCAGCAAAATGGTAAACTTATCAACAAAAACATTCCTTATTAGATTATAAACATGGTTTGTTGAAGGGTGGGTAGAAAGTTATGGAGAGCTTATAATATTCAACAATAACTATTTGAGATAATGGCAAAAAATAAAAGAAAGTAATCATCAAAAGTAACTCAAATCATAACTTAGGTACACTGAAAGAGCATGTAGTTTATTAATCTGCATTGTTTCTGTTCTACGTCCAAATAATTTCATAAATGTTTATTAAACCAAGCCTTAATGATTTCCAGTGAATTTTTCATATCTTTTTGATGTAGTCTAGTGCTTCACAACTTTTAAGTAAAAACTTACCAAAATTGAAATCTCTTACCTTGTAATTTATGAAAATGGAGAAAATTGCTAATTAGCATTGACAAAATCATTCCATAAACCACTTAATCCTTAGAAGGTTGTGTTTTACTGAATAAAATAAACTCAGTTTGGGGTTTGCTTTAAATATTTTTTCATACACAGTCTAAATATTCATCATTCAACCAATTCCTTTCTTATATAACTTTCTGTACAGAATAATTACCTGGCTTATGAATATTTATGAATTATGTTTAGGGTTATCTGTTGAAGTAGATCTCTCTCTCTCTCTTTTTATATATATACATAAATATATATATCTCTCTTTTTATATATATCTCTCTCTTTTTATAATTATATATAAATATATGTTTTATATATTTATATATAATATATAATATAATATAAATATATATTTATATATAATATGTATTTATATATAAAGATATATATAGATATAAAAGATATATCTTTTGTATATAAAAGATATATATCTTTATATATATCATTGATATATATTGATATATATAAAAGATATATATATTATTGATATATATATTGATATATATATTATAGATATATATATATTTGCTTACGTCATTACATATAAGTGGAAAATTAAGAATGATACAGCATAGCACATCAACATTACTAAGAATTAACTAACACATTTTCTAATATGTTATAAAGCAAGTTATAAATTCCCTGAAGGCTAGAAATTTTTGTTTCTTTTGCTTACTGACATATCTCAAGCTACTAAAATAGTGTTTATTATACAGCAGGCACTTTGTATTTGAAGAAAAAATGAATGAATGAAATTTTAAGAATAAAAGTGGCTATATAAGTAATAAAACATGATATAAAGCCTCAAACACACCCAAATATATTTAAATTATGAATATATGATAAAGGTTGCATTTCAAATAAAAAGGAATCAAAAGTATTTGGATAATAGACAGTTATTTAAAAACAATTTAGTTAGATCTTCACCTTACATCATATACTATTATGAAGTCTAATAAAGAGGAAAATTGTTTAAAAATTAAACCACTGAAGAAGTAAATATTAATATATGTTTATATTGATCTTGGGACAAGGCAGGCTTTTGGGGGATTCACCATGGACAAAAAATAATGGGAAGATTTAGTTGTATAAAAGTTTTAAATTTTGGTCAGTCAAGAACATCATGGACAAAACTAATAAGAAAGAAAAACTGGGAAAATGTTTATAAATATTTAAGAAAGAATAAAAGTAGTTTATAAAAACTTCTTATGAATCAATAGAAAGATCCAATGCCTCTGAGAAAACTGGGCAATAGATGCAAACAGGAACAATTTGAAAAGTTGAAATATGAATGATAAATATGTGAACACTGGTATTTATCAAATTTATCACTAAACAAAGATTTATAAATTAAAGCAATTCTGAATTACCCTTTTTTTACACCCTAATATGATAAAGAGTCTCAACAGAAGCATGGCTATATCTACTTTTACTGTGAATACAATGATCTGGGCTCTCTTGGACAGAATTGGTGGTAGTGACTCGTTATGTCTGGAGAATTCTTAATAATAATATAAGAAAAGATTATTTAATGAGCCTACCATTTGACCTATAATTTTCAGTTTCAGAAATATATTTTAGATAATATTTTTTTAAATTTAAATAAGATATAATCAATACTCCATAATATATTGAACAAATGAATACTGGCACATAGAAATAATGCAATAACGTGAAGTAATTATAAAGCTATTGAAGAAAAATACAGTATGGCATGGGAAACATTTTGTCAAGTCAAAAAGTAAGTTATATTTGTTTGTACAATATCTTTCAAAATTTATTTAAAAACAAGTTATAGCTTAATGTACAAACATGCATAGAAACAGAATGTAAGGAAAACACTAAAAAGTTAATAGTGGTAGAGAATGTGGAATTATGGGTGATTTTTATTTTATTGTGTGAATTTTTAGATTTTTTATGACAAGTATTTATTTTTTATTTACTAAAAATGTTATTTTACATGAACTTTAGGATAAGTACAGGGGCAAGCAGTAAAATGACATCTTCAAAAGTGGAATATATTTGTGATGTAGTGCAAAAGATCATTAATAGTCAAATTATTTTCCTTGGCCATGGAGTAACAATGGCTCTGGAATGCTCTACATGAGAAGAACATGTGTTATTTCTTTTATAGTGTGAGTTTTGTCATAAGAAAAAAACAACAGTTGTTGTTCCCTAAGAAATAGAACATTAGTAGTTGTCAGTGGAAAAGACCTAAGGTCCTTTAGGTTGTTGGAGCTCAATATAAAAGCTTATGTAGATAAGAAAAGTTTCCACTTTAAATTTACATTTAGAATTTTTGCTTTTACTTGAATAAATGGTAGAATGAAACAAAGCCCTTTATTCAGATTTCTAACTAATGAAAAGAAATCAATATCTTGTTAAACTCAAGCTCAAAGTGTTAAATCATTCTGACTAAATTATGCTCTTATTTCTTTAGAATCCTTCAATTCTCTTTCTAGGGGAAAATGATTACTCAGAGAGTGTTTCTTCTATGCCCTTTTCAAAGTGACAGGCTTGTCACAACTACTTCTTAAGTAACAGTCATCTGAAATCTTAAGTTTAGCTAAGTGTCTGCCTTATAATTTTGAAAAATTATTATCTACAGAAAGTTAACGAACACTTCTATTGTGCATGGCACTTAGTAACTTTATATTGCTTGGATTATGTGTGGTTTCTGTCACTGGGGAGCATTATAAGGAGGAGGCAAGAACTTAGAGATAGTGATAGAGATTAGATACAGCTATTTCATATACATTAAATAAATTAGTATAGGTGAATACTGAGCTATTGTGTATTTGAATGCTAACATGAATGCATAGATAGTATAAATTGATATTGGCATCCAGGTCAACAGAAAGGCCTGACAGTTTCTAGAGAAGCTTCTCAAAAATTTGGAATGGCAGTACCTACATATTTCAGTGAAAAGGTTATTTTCATTTCTAAGAAATGGAGCACAAATTGTTCTTTTTCTGCATGCTACAACATTTAGTATCATCACACCTAAAAACATTTTGTGGACAGATTCACAGATGATTTTGTTGAAATTATACAAAATATAAAAGCTGTCTTTGAGAAACCTGAATCATATGTATAATTTTTAAATATTAATCTGGTATAAGACAACTTGGTATTTTCAATCTGCACTTCTCAGGTTGAAAAATCTATATGCTTCATATGTGTGTGTGTGTATGTGTATGTGTGTGCATGTGTGCACATGTACAAGGGAAAGAGAATGAGAATTTATTTTTTTCTAATGTATGGACAGGTATATTGGTATCACTTTGAACATATTGGATGAACATATCCTGTCTATATGAGAGTTGTTATTTTTAAAGATTAAACATTTCTTCTTTTTAGAATGAAGTGGCATTTCATTATGGAGATACATGACAGGTGAAGTAGGTGTGAAATAAATATAATACTCTAAAAATAAAATTTGTTATATAGAATTGTAAATCATCAAATGTCAAAATTGCTTATAAAGACTTCTAGCCAGCCGGGCGCGGTGGCTCACGCCTGTAATCCTAGCTCTTGGGAGGCCGAGGCGGGCGGATTGCTCAAGGTCAGGAGTTCAAAACCAGCCTGAGCAAGAGCAAGACCCCGTCTCTACTATAAATAGAAAGAAATTAATTGGCCAACTGATATATATATAAAATTAGCCGGGCATGGTGGCACATGCCTGTAGTCCCAGCTGCTCGGGAGGCTGAGGCAGAAGGATCGCTCGAGCCCAGGAGTTTGAGGTTGCTGTGAGCTAGGCTGACGCCACGGCACTCACTCTAGCCTGGACAACAAAGCGAGACTCTGTCTCAAAAAAAAAAAAAAAAAAAAAAGACTTCTAGCTTTGTTTTACTCTTTTTCAATTTTTGTTATCTTTATTATATCATTTTTAGTTTCATTAGTAAGCATTTAAATAAAATTTCATATTCTCTAACCTCAGTGTTTCTTCTACACATATGATTTGAATTACCTCATTAAATATTTCCCAGAAGCCTTTTTTCTACCCATTTTTAAGTTTTCTCCTCATACTTCTCACTATATCTTTCTTATAAACGCCTAAATTGGTTTTTATATTTGTGGATTCGTTGTCCAAAGATTTATCAATTTTCTCTATAAACTGAAACTTTCTCCAGGTTTTCAGTGTCTATATCTTACAACTGCCACCCAGGAAATGACTTTGACAATTGCAAAAGTTGTTTCTGCTCTAGGGAAATAGACTTGAACTCAAACATTATTCTGTACACTAGAAACACCCCTAAATTTTGAAGATGATACTGGTAACTGGCAATTCAATTATAATATATTTATTTGGTATATAAAGTCCCAAGAGGAAATGGATTATTTTGAACCATTTAAAAGTTATCTTCATTTATTTCTTTACTACATTTCATTTTGGTTTTTTGTTTTCAAAACTTGGTTTTCTGTTGGAAATCTAGGATTCTTGCATAAGAGATACACAATTTGGATGCAAATTCTTCCAAGCTTTATTTCATATGGTATTTCCTGCCTGCATCCCCAAACTGCTCATATTTTTTATTATTGTAGCATTTGTCTAACCTTGCTGGTGGTTTTGTTGTCATCCACATAGGCAAGAAGCTGTGGATTTCATCAGTGAGCTTTTTACTCTCTATTTATGGAAGAATTTTAGTTACTTACATATCAAATTTGAATAATAATCAACTTTAATATCAAAAGTCATGTATTAATAATTTCTCATTCACTATGGCATGATTGAAATAATTTCATTTTGAGTAAAATGTAATGTAATTCATGAGTGGCCTGACAGCCAGCACTTAAAGCCTCTTGAAACAGTGTTTTGTTTTATATCCTGGCTGTTTCTAGAGAGCATTTGGGGCACACAGTGCCTTTCTAAAAATTTACATATTTTCCTTAAATTTTCTGTAAACTTAGCTTGGGTGGAACTTAATTTGGCAACATAGATATTGATATTGAAATCAGTACAACTTTAACATCGTTTAAATATTTCTAGCCAAGGCAATACTATACCAAACACTCCGTCAATCTGAGTGTAATCAATAAGACAGAACCATTTTGAATATTTAAAAGAGAGATAATAGGACTCAGGAAATTGATTATAAAAGGGTGGAAGACCTGTAAAGCTCAATAGGCATCCCGGAGATTGGCAGCACTGATGGTGCTGTCTCTAATTCCAGGGATACCCACAAAAAGGGGAGAAAAAATTCCTTGGCTTATTCATATATTCTATTCTCCAAGTGTGGCTAGTGCCTACCATTGACCGTGCCAGTCAGAAGCTGGTTGATATAGGATCTTAAGAAATGATATTCTACGGGAGTCATTCATCCTGTGAAACAAAGAACAGCTAAAGAGATGGATCTGAAGACAAGCTGGTAAGAACCAGCACAAACAACAAGAACAACAAAAAAAGCATTATAGATTTGGAAAGGATGCTATACCCTCAGAAAACACAAGATATCTGAAAAACTATTAGAACTCATAAAACAGTTCTATATTGACAAAAGTTAATAATTTTTGTTTTGTTGATGAATACTGATTAGAAAATAGGAAGTGGGATGAAATCTCATTACATGGCAATAACTCCCACCGTTATCCATTAATTGTAACTCTTAGGACCCTTAGTCCAACTCTGCTCCTACTCCTACTTCTTCTCTGAATACTACCACCATGAGTGTTACTACTATTAATATTACTACTCTTACTCTTAGACCATCATACCAATAAACACCAGGGTATGGCTGTATTGGTAAGTGGGAAAAGCCTCTGTGAAGAAAACAGAAAAACATCTGAAAGTCATAAAAAATAAATGTTGCATTAAAAACCTATCATGCTCTTGAATTTTAAAAGCCAAATTTTGCAAGAATTTATGGATTTACTACAATTTCAAATAAACTTAAGCAAAATGATCACAAAGTTTATCTGGAAGAATAAAAGGATGAAAATATCAGATACATTTATTTTAATTGCAGGAGTATGATTGAGACTTATTCCACATGCCATTAGAATAAGGTATTTATTCATTTATTCGTGAAATATTAAAAGGGCCCCTTATGTGATAAGCAGTCATGACACAGCAGCAGACAGGGAAAGTTTCCTCCCTTCATGAAGCTTGCAATCTTATCGACAAGACAGAAAATAGACAAGTCAAAAGCAAACAATTACAGATTATAATTCCTATGAAGTACATTGCAGGACTCTATCATACATTTGGAGTAAGTGCCATTTGAGCAGAGACATCCAGAAGAGAACTGAGTATTAGCCAGCCCTTTGCACAACCAAGGTAACAGCATTTCCTAAATTTTAGCTGTGGCCTCAGACAAGTCCATTAATCTGTCTTGGTTTTCATTTGGAAATGTGGATGCTATAGAATCTACTTCATAGAAGTATTAGGGAAATGTGTTATGATGTGTGGAATAAACAAAACATCGACAGAAACACATTACATGTTCAATGATTATTGACAAGCTTTTGATAAGAAAATCCCTGAAACTCTAGCAGACATAAATTAAAATTTTAACCAAAAAAGAATAAAAAGGACTAATAATTATATTTTTTATACAATTTATTCTTATCCATTCAAAAATATATGGGAGTTGCATGATTTTGCTCATTATATACATTTAAAACCATTCTACTTAAAACAATATAAGAATTAAAGAATTTTAAAACATGAACTATTTAGTTTCTAGTGTTGTCAGAATGATTTAATGGACTTATCTCAAATCTTGGAGCAATTTGTATTTATTAAAACAATTTAATGCTTATTAAGACATGTTGAAAACCAGGGAAATCCAGTTACTGGAACATGTGGGCAGGAAGCTGGAAATCTGGGGTCCATTATGAACTTTCATGCTGCATTTCTCTGCCTGTCACCTTGAAGCTCACTGAGACACTTATTCTCTTATATGTACAAAAAAAATAACATAATGGAAAACAATGTTTAGAAATTTGCACATTTTCTCAGTACGAAATTCTTTTGCATCACTCAAATCTGAATTATATCTGAGTTGTAGATAAAGGTTTTTCATGGTTCCCCAAAAGAATTATGATATACACTTAATTATTATATATACATAGGTTGTTTTTATGGGAATTGGACAAACAAATATCATCATGTTAGAAGGAATGCTATTATTTGAGACCCAATTTTGAGATGTTTTTCTTTGAAGTTGCTAAAATAGTGATAATTATAAAGAAATAATAATTACATATTTCTTCTTCAAGTACACTTGACAACTCAAAAACATCAAAAGGAACATACATAACAATCCATATATCATTAGGGATTTCGATGACCCTAAGGTTCTAGAATGAGGCTTTATGGCATATCCTGTAGAAATCATATGCACTTTGCAAGATTTCTGCCAATTCTTGAGGTTCTTTGGGGTCATTATCTCTCCAACACCCAGAAAAGAGCTCTTTCTTTCCATGGGTAACTTGCATTCAATGATACTGATACAGCAGAGATGTCAATGTAACACTATTCCAATTCTAGGCACTTCTTTTTTTTTTTTTTTTGATTGTTACATATATTGCCCTTGCCACCCCTCCCCCCCAGTAAGAGCTTCAAGGGTGTCCATCCCCCAGATGGTGCGCATTGCACTCATTATGTAAGTATACACCCATCCCCTCCGCCCTCCTCCCACCTGCGTGACACTCAATAAATGGTTTTGTTTTTTTTTACATTTTGGTTACATTTTATATCTTTGCCTCTCCCTAGGAAGGGTTAGAGGTATGCCTTTACCCTCCAAAATGCTCACCACTTCTCTCAGATGTGGGTCTACCCCCCACCCCTGAATCCCTGCTGGTGAACACTACCACCATTTGAGCACCATAGTTTTTTATTTTTTTTTTATACAGTGATTGGTTTATTTTTATTTTTTTTCTTCCTTTTATTTCATCATATTATGGAGGTACAAATATTGTTAGGGTTATAAATATTGCCCCTGCCCCCCTCCCTCCCCCTGATGTACCAGAGATTCAAGCGTGTCCAATCTCCTGGTGGTGCACACGGCACACATTATGTAAGTATATACCCTTCTCCTCCTGCCCCCTCCCACATGCCTACCACCGGATGAAAAGTTTTTTGTTTTTTTTAATCAGTCAGTACCAATTTGATGGGTAGTACATGTGGAGCCCATTTTCCTGATCTTGTGTTGCCTCACTTTGGATAATGGGCTTAAGAGCTGGGAGACGCCCCACGCAGGCCGGGAAGTGCCTGCAGTGGTGGGAAGTGGTAGTGGCCAGGCAGAGCTGTGTGGAGTGGAGACTGGAGCAGGGAACATTTAGGCTCTTCTTAAAGTATATGGCAGCTCCAGAGTACCCTGGAGAATTATCTGTGTTCTTTGTTGCAATTGGACAGCAGTTTAACAACTCTGCCCCTACTATCTTACAGCTTTCATTATTCCACAAGTGTTTATCCTGAAGGCAGTCTTCAACCATCCTACAAGCAAATCTCTGTTTCCTCTGTTCCTGGGAATCTTATCTAAGAAGGCTGATACCAGAATGGTTCAAGGAAGTGGGAACCAAAATGGTATTTTGGAGTTGAATCACCAGAGAGTAGTCCTCTGATAACTAGGACCTCATTACTGATAGTAAGTAAAACGTGGTTAATCCTTGACATGATGTAAATATTGTAATTGTTAAAACTTTCACCTGTGATAATCTAGGCTGAGATACCGGTAGAAGCAAACACACAGATAGGTGCAGTGTCTTAGGTATGTCAGACATTTAGGAGAAGTAAGAATTACAAAATTGGATGGTTTGTTGCTAGATGTAATTTACATATTAGAAAATAATGTAAATCTAGGTTTGAGATGATTAATCACCAATTAGCCAATTATACAAAAAAGCCAGAAGGCCTCCTTGCTAGTAAATAAAGTACTACCATCTCTTTCAAGTTTCTGGTAGAACAAAGTGAACATCAAGACACCATCTCATAGGCCGGGCGCTGTGGCTCACGCCTGTAATCCTAGCTCTTGGGAGGCCGAGGCGGGCGGATTGCTCAAGGTCAGGAGTTCGAAACCAGCCTGAGCAAGAGCGAGACCCCGTCTCTACTATAAATAGAAAGAAATTAATTGGCCAACTGATATATATATAAAAAAATTAGCCGGGCATGGTGGCACATGCCTGTAGTCCCAGCTACCCGGGAGGCTGAGGCAGAAGGATCACTGGAGCCCAGGAGTTTGAGGTTGCTGTGAGCTAGGCTGACGCCACGGCACTCACTCTAGCCTAGGCAACAAAGCGAGACTCTGTCTCAAAAAAAAAAAACAAAACAAAACAAAAAAAAAAAGATACCATCTCATGACCAGAAGCAGATGTATAGTATCATAGTAGCCCTGAAAGCTTTCCATTTTGAATTTCCACATATTCCAAGCTTTATATTTTTAGAGAACTGCTCATAAAACTTTTTGTAGTTCTCTTTATCTTCTGCCAGTTCAGTGAAGAGCTCTAAGCACTTTTTGACCAAATTCTTTCTGGTAACTTTCAAAAGTTTGCTTTGCTGCAATATCTCATGGCAAATATTTAGAAGGATATCCTCAGAGTCCACCAATCCTTTAATGAAACTCAAATATTCAGGGATTAGCTCCTCACAGTTATCCATGAGGAAAACTCTGCATACATATAATTTAATGTTGTTCTTTTTCTCTCTGTTTTCAAATAGGTTGAAAGGAGCATGTCTTGGGACAAAAAGAAGAGCTCCGAATTTCAACTGTCCTTCAACTGAAAAGTATCTCACTACAGGTGATCTTCCTAGTCATTGGTCAAGCTCTTGTAGAATTCTCCATACTCTTTATTAATAGTAATATCATCAGGATTTCTGGTCCAAATAGGCTTTGTTTTGTTGAGCTCTTCTTGATCAAGGTACTTCTCCTTAATTATTCTCCTCCTCCTCCCCCGCCTCTATCCTTTTCTTCATCTTTTCTTCATCAGAACCAACATCTTCTATTTCAGGCTTGTCATCGGACACCTTTTTTTCTTTTTCTTTCTCCTCTTCCTTGTCTTCCTTTTCTTCAGCTTCATCATCACTGACTTCTTTATCATGTTCCTTCTCCACAAAGAGAGTAATGGGATAGCCAATAAACTAAGAATATTTTTTCATATATCCTTTCCTATATTCTTCTTTCCTGCAAGTACTCAGTTTGATCTTCTTTCAGATGGAGGATAGCCTTCGTTTTACGACCCATAGGTTCCTATCTGATGAGTTTGAAATGAGCTTTCTCAGAAAGATCTCTTTGTTTAAGGAGAAAGTATTGATCAGCGACATCAACTGGGCAATTTCTGCCTGAAAGGCAAAACCTCTTCCTCCTCCACTGGTTGGTTTTGGGTTTGGATTTCCTCAGGCATCTTGGCTAATGGACCACATGGGATCTGCAGTGCAGCAGCACCAGCACACTGAAGCCCAAATCATCTTCTTGACTGTATCAAATCACACCCGTAGGTATAAGTTTGTCTTTTCTGCCTACTTGGCCCCAGATAGATTATGGAGTGTTTGATTTACCAACACAGTATCCATAACATTATAGCAGATTAAAAATTCACTTTATAGCAGCAAAAGAAATTTGGCAATGAACACATGACAATGAAATCCACCAGTTCTACACATATTGCATCACTTAAATTTGCTGGCCTGAGAGAGTGATGGAATAACCTTTTGAAGGTAACAGCTAAGGTACCAACTTGGAATTGACCTCTGCTGAGCCATGTAAGTATATGTACGCAGATCTAGTAATGTGTGTATGTATGCACATGTACATATATGTGCACATAAATCTTAATACTGGATGTTTATTCTATATTGAATATATACCAAAGTAAATGTAGAGAAATGGATTAACAGACTAAGCATTAAAATTAAGTTTTATTATTTCTTAATGGTAAATTTCTTTGCTATTGTATTGATATTTGGTCTCTAAAATATAAAAAATCAACAGTATCGTCAGTGAGAGAAATGTGATTGAAATTGATTCATTATTTTTGAAAAACTTGAGTTTATGTATTGATATATAAACATCAAAGATATGGTTTTACATTTAATATATCTTGATACTTTGTTCCAATGGCTTGAAGGAGAAAGAGTCTACTCTCTATAACTAATCATAATATTAACTCCTCAGTCCTATCCATAACCTAAATGTTTTTCTAAAAATTGGCAGCGTTCTTGCAAATTTCAGAAAATGTAAAGTTGTATGGCTTCAAACCCACTTCAAATTTTTATTTGGAAGGTTTTAAATAGCATCCCATTTTATTGTCAAATGCAGATATGAGAATTTTGTAGGTAATATATGTGGTTTTGGGCATAGAGATTGCATAATGACAGAAATATTTCCATATGTCCATTTTCAAAATGCTATCTCCATAGTATAATTTTCCATTGAAAATTCATTGCTTTTTTACTCATGTTAAAATGTACTCTTGATCTTGAAGAAATATTTCAATATGCAGAATTAATTAAAATATTTATTAGATTAAACAATAGCAATAGCCACTTATTAAAAAAGTACAATAAATTTAGATTTTTTGAGGTGGTGATAACAGAAAAATGTATAATTTTAATTGTGTTCACTGCTTTCTTAAAAAGTTTGCCACAAGGTATTTTTATGGTAACTTCCCTTCTCATTAGGTAGTATAAATAAATCAGCTATAAGTTTATATGTTCAAATAAAACTTTATTTATAAAAACAGGTGGGCTTTTGTTTACTTATCCCTCCATGTTTGGATGACTTAAAAGGTTTGCTTTGTATACATTGCAAGCAAAGGAGTTGAAGAGATGTTATATTCTGCAGCCGACTGTATTTAAAAGTATTTTTAAAAATAAAATTTTAAATTATTTTTAAATACAATTTTTTTAAATAAAATAAAATTTAAATTAAAATTATCCAAATTGATGACATCCATGTGACTTTTAGCTACTACTAATTTACTGCAATATTTGTGAATAGTAGACTTCATAAGATGCAATTATAAAGCCAATTGATTATTTCTGTAACTAAAAAATATACTCTCAATTCATAGCTTTTATCTTTGGAAACTACACATAGCTTTAATTTCTTGTTTTTCAGTTATCAAAAACTCAGCATTATGTATTATTAAAACTTCAAACTTTCATCCAGTTTAATGCTGATCACTTCTTCAGCTCAGGCCTATGTCAGGCTGGGAAACTTTTAGTGGATGAAGAGCATCTGGTTTGCTTCAATCTCTCATATTACCTCCTGCCCCATTCAGTAGCTGCTGCATAGGCTTTCTTTGATTTTAAAAATGGAAATATAGGTGAAAAGTGAAAATGTTCACATAGTCCAAAAATTTGTAAACTGGCACTCATTTTCTGTAAGTATGGTTGATTTTAATCAGTACTTTAAAGTACTGATTAGCACAACCTAAAATATTAATATCTCGCATTGACTTTAGGACTAGTCAGCTGAAAGATGGAAGGATAATAAGGAGACTATCTACTAAACTTAAGACACCAGTGAACAAATAGCTATGGGAAGCTGGAGAAAGATGATCCAGGTTGTGTATTGGTGGAAAATTAGTGAGACCATCATCTTCTGTAATTAGGAAGAGATAACAATTTGTTGGCAAGAACAAAGAGGAAAAATCAAAGTGCCTTTTCTTAACACAGTACATTTGATACCAGATGTGTGAGATTCCCTCCCTACCACACACCAAGCAAGGGATCAATTCTCCACTGGATACCAACTGGGTGTTCCTACAATTTAATACAATTCTGATCCTACCTATCTTGAGAAAGCCTCAGAATGCTATCGGCTGGAAACATAGACCTTTTCTTATGGAAAAAGAAGTGTATCTCACAAGGCATAAACATAACCTGGAAGGCTGAGCCAAGAGCTCTAGAGAAAACAAATTACCAATTACATCTTAGATAGCGTAATTGGGCTCTAAGCAAAAAATATTTCCAATTCCCAGGGAGAACTGGCAAAATGTATCCGGCTGAATTTCATTAACTCTTATGACCTAGTGATTTCTGTGCCTTCTGTTTCCCCCCTTTACGAATGAGAGTGTCTACTATAGGAGACAAATAACTTGTCTTTTTAGTTCACAGGTTTCCAGATCAAGAGGAGATCCACCTGTATACTTCATCTTCATCTGGATCTTATTCAGATCATGAGATTCTATACTTTAAGATTGATGACATAATCGGATGAGGTTTTGGGGGATTATGAGGAGGTCAGTATACTTTGTATGGGTGTCAGAAGGAGGGCTGTGTTAAATTATGTCCAAAGATGGCTGCTGTTGATTCCTATCCTGCCTGTACTTGTATATTACTCTTTTCCTCCCATTGAATCTCGAATTGCTTTATTATTGATTTTGACCTACAAAACACAGTAGAATTGAGATCGTATCAATTCTGAGCTTAGTCTAAGAGGCCTATAGCTTCCAATTCTACTCTCTTGGAACCCTGAACTAACATTTAGGAAGCCTGACTAGCCTACTAGAGAGAAGGGTCCAGTCAGTGTCCAGCATTTCCAGCCACCCTGGGCGAGGCACTAGACATGTGAATAAATCCATCTTTTATGTCTCAGCACTAGCCAAGCTCCCAGTTCATTGCAATTGGATGAGTGATCCTGAATGAAGACCACTATAAGCAATAGGACTGCTCAGTGGAGTCTAACAAAACCACGGAATCATAAGACATTTTTTTTTTTAAATGTTGTATGTCCCTAATATATGGGTTGGTTTGTCATGTTTCTTAGCTAATTGACACAGAATGTTATTGAGGGGTATTTTATCCTCAGATGCTGAGAATTTCTCACCTGTAATTCGTTTGACATGGGTAATCCTTATCCAGCTGTCTGCTTATGGAACCCCTACTCAGCTTTTATATTTTATGGTATTATATAATCCCACTTTTAGTCACTTTTAGTCAAAGTTGCCTCCTTCCAATAGGAAGACTCAAATTCTGTGGTTGCCAAACTATTCAGCAACTAAATGTTTCCCCTTGAAGCAGAAGAATGGGTATACTTAAGAAAATGCATCATAGAGCAGTACTTTAAAACACTTTCTGAGACAACTCTCCCTTTATACAATACTTTTCATTTATAAAGACTGGTAACAATGTTTTCATTTTTTCTGTTTTCATGTTACCTCTCCTCATCTCTTTTTTCTACCAATGCACTAGAATTTTCCCTTGAGAGGTGTAATTTTCTCCCAAGGAAACTGCTTTTCTTGAAGAAAACACTCACACTTTTATCCCTGACCTAATCACAAAGATTTTAAGGAATAAAGTTCTCTGGCAATACAAGATTCAGGAAAATATCTTAGTAATAGATTTGGAATAAAAATGGAAGCAAAGATCTCCATAAGCTGTGGGAATATAAGGCTAGAAAGGAATTTCTTGTGAATATTCCTCAGGAATATTGCTACTAACTAGGTTGGAATAGAGAGTAAACCAGGATTTTAAAAAAGAACAAGTGTTATTTATATTCCATGGTTAGAGATTAAATAAGACACTATGTATTCATTTTGAACATTATGATATCCATCATCAAATTTCTGGATAATGTTTACATTTCAGTAGTGTATTTATTTGAGCTAATAAGGTATTTCTTATCTTGTGTGTGTGTGCTTAAAATATTTATGATCAGCACATGATTAGATTTTATTTGTTATAATATTAATGATCTACTTAAGACAGTCCTAAAGAATGTAGATTTTGTACAAAAATCACTTTCTATAAGAAATCACAATTTGCTTCCAGTTTTACAGACATTTTTTTCTTAGGTAATTAGTTGACTTATTAATAAATCTCTTAGGTAATTAATTGACTTATTAATAGATTTACTTTCTCTACTGGAGTATGAGTAAGTTTCTAAAATTAAGGCCAATATCCTATTCAGATATTTATGAAATTGCTATCCATGGATATGACATATTTTTGAGGATAACTCATCTCACTATGTTTGCTGTTACTATAGTATGATTGCATACAAAATAAACACAAACATCTTTGAGTTATTACTTATAATCCCCAAACTTGAAATCCTAATATCAATTTTTTGATATTGTTTTCCTTCCATACTTATCCATTTATCAAAAATTTATCCAGATATCCTTCTTCAAGAATTATTGTGTAAAAATAACAAGAGAAAACAGCGGAGACCACAGGAAGCAGTGCTTTTTGGTTGTCAATATTAAAATTCATCATTAACTTAGACACAAATGATGCAAGATTCTTATTGTCATATGATGGTAGAGATGAGGAAGAGATCTTAATTTGGTGGGACTTACCTCAACAGAACTTATTTTTTTGAAGTTTTGAACTCTGATTTAGTTAAATACTCCAATGAATATTGCCACATGAAATGTCAGAATTTGTCTTGATTATTCACATGTCAAGATTAGTTTCACAGGTGGTGTAGGTGTTTAGTCTTCCTTCCAGGGTGGTAGAGACCCCAGTGCGTTACCAGTAGCATCCTGGGCTTCCAATTCAAGCTTAGAACTCAGGAACACAGTGATTCACATCTAAAGAGTCAATGCTTTAAAGCAATGGACAAAATCATTTAAATTGACTCATTTGTATTTTATTTTATATTTATTTATTTATTTGTTTATTACCTCATAGGGGTACAAATATTGTTAGGGTTACGTATCTTGGACTCATTTGTATTTTAAATAAGAATTAAAGTGAGAAGTTAAGATAAATGTCATAAAAAATTATGTGGAACACAATGAGAAGACACTGAAGATACAGTATACAATGAGAGTTTCTGCTCTCAAGGAATTTATATTCTAGAAAGAAATAGTTGTCTTAGGCTTGATATATCCTTTACCTCCAAGTTTTTATGTTTTGTTTAGAAGTTCTTGCATAGTGCTTATGGCTTTCAAGATATTCATGTATTTACACAATATTAATATAACAATGACTGTATTTCTTCTCTTTAATACATCAAATTGATTATTTTTTCTTTTTCTTCTTGGAAAGTCTAAAATAACTTGAGGTTAATTTTAGTAGTGTTTTCTCTTTGCAGAGCATATAAAGTGATTTTAAAATCTCAGGAGGGAGTAAAACCAGAGGGTTGGCATTGGGATAAAAATCACTCACCATTAATTTATCTTTAAAAACAGCATTTTTTTTTCACAGAAATGAATCCACAGATGTAACTCTAACTAAATTCATAGATATGTTTAAAGGTTTAAATTTGGTTACTGATATTACCTTTCCTTATTTAAAGACTTATAGTAGTAGAGATATCATTCACTTTAATAGTTACCTTATAAGGATATAAACTATATTCTAAACTGCACAAACTATATTCTAAAATGCACAATTTATAAGGACAGAATTAATAATGAGAACAGATATGTAAAAATATAAATGTTTTTCACATATTCCATCTGTTTCTTTATTCCTAGTTTGAACTTTGAGTGTCCCAGACATCAACCTTAAAATGAAACTATAAAATTGCCACATTCCTATCTCATGAAGATGTTATGGTGACTAACAAAAAAAATACATTAAGTATTTTAAATAAAAAAGAGAATATTCCTATAATGACAAATGCATTTTGTTTTTAACAAAATATTATCATAGTAAATGTTTCTGTTTTGTAATGAAATAATTTATATCCATATGTCATTTTTCAGTCTTGGCAGATTAGGTTTTGAAAAGTTTTGAAATAGTATCTTTTGTTTGTTCAACATTTGAATGTGCAATAATTTGACCATACCAGTACTGGCAGAAAATATAATTTTGGGAGGGTCATTAAACACTGAAAATCTGTAAAACATATTAAGTTGAAATTATTTAATACAGATGTTTTAAAAATCAGATCTATTTTGATATTTAACCATATTCACCAGCCTTAAACCTTATATTTGGCATTTTTTGTGGAATGTATAAGGCTGTCATATAAAAATAACAGAAATATTGCATATGATTCAGAAATCTGTTTTGTGTGAATTTTCAGATTTTTAAAGCACATGCATTTGGTTTTAGAATTAAATGATTTGGTACAAACGCTGGAGATGCAAACCACTTACATATGCTTGTCTGGAAATAATCTTCATTTAAAGTCAAGAATACTGTCAATGCCATTGGTATGGATCAATCTGTGAAGACATGATAGAAGTGGAAGAGAGGATGCTACTTATTTTTAAAAGTGTAATGGTATACTTGTCATCTTATATTTTATTAGTTATGAAATAGTGTCAAAGGAAAATTAGTTGTATATTTTCATTTAATTACCAAAATTAAATTTTAAGAAATTATGAAATTGTTATGAGTAAATTCTTAAGCATAAATTATCCCTTTAAAAATGATAAAGTCCCTACTTCAAACCTTATTTTGCTAGAAATTGCCAGTGTGAGTCAAGACAATACTACTCAAGTGATGCTGGTACACTATATACAGTAAAACACCGTGGTTATATATTAGCAGTAAATTACTTCCTTTAACTATGGTATGTGGTTCACTGAAATATTTAAAATTCATTCCTCTACCTCTACTGATAGAGTTGTTGGTGCTGTTCTATACTACTTTGTAAAAAGTCTTGTTATATTTTTGCTGACACACATATTTTCAGGATATCCCAAGAGCTTAGTAAATACCAAACCCACTCAATTAAGGAAAAACAAAAAAGGATACAGAGAGTAAAGATATCTTGACAAAAGTCCAAAAAATATTGAAGTTTTTATCCTGAATCATTCTATTCTCTGTTTCTCTCTTCTATGTTTGATTGGACAATTATGAAAAGGAGCTCTGATAGCTTCCTGTGAGTATAGCTAATTAAAGGATAATTTTAAGAGACATATACATGAACATGTAATTCCATATTCCTTGTTTATTAGGGTTTTATTTAGATTTTATTTTATTTTAGGTTCATTTAAACAGGTGGGTCTATCATCTCTGAGTTGGCTCTTTCAATACTCCAACAGAACAAAATTTTCATCTGAAGATTTTGTTGTATCATGGAAGCTGGGTTAAATTTGGATTCCTCTGAAGTTCTGTAAGTTATGTCAGAGTAAAGTTGCCAAAAATTACCCTGCAATCACTGTGAGGTTCTTGTGAGCTAGGCTAGACTATGGAAATAAACTTCTCTGCCCCTCTCCACCCACACTTTCTACAACACAATGGTCCATCTGTGAGGTAAGAGGGACTAACTCCACTTTTAAACAGAGACTAATTTTTAGCCACTCATGTATTAGAAAAACTGTAAAATGAATGTCAAACTGCTTAGTCATTTCCTTATTAAAATAATTGACCTAAAGTTCAGAAAAGGGCAATAAAGGCAAACCATTAGGCACAGTAAGAGAGGGATTACATTCAAAAGCAATTTTCTTTTAAATGTTTTAAGTATTTCTGGTGTGTACAAGAGTCCTCTCCCCCATAACTTCTCATTTAGTAAATAAAATTTGGTGCACTAATTATAGTAAAGTGTTTAGAGAAAATGTCTAATTTATATCTCTTATACCTATCTATATCAAAAATAGGAAGGATAAAACATGAGAAATGGAGAATAAATGCCAAATGATTTAAAAGATGATACATCATTTCTAAAATCTTGCTATATAAACTACTTCTTCTTTCCCCTAATTCTACCCATAATAATTTAAGGACTATTATAAAGTTCATTCAGTTGATATTCTAATGCTGTTTGTATTAGGGGCATTTAGCTATGGACAAGGTGTCTTCAGTCTCCCTTTGGTTATTGAGGTCTCAATATTTCAAACATCGATTTTGAATCTGGATCTCCTGGTTCCTAGAGATTTGTGAAGATATTAAGGGGAATCTATGAACTTTTCAAACAATATTTAATAAAGCTCCATGAACACTGAAGATTGTTTAGAACATTTAAGTGTTCCTAATGTGACCTCTCAATCAATTGTCAAATTATTACCTCAGTTTCTCTGACAAGCCAATATGGATATTTTGTTAATATAAAAGATTGCTACAAAAGAAGTGACCCTCCCCTCCCCTCCCCTCCCCTTCCCTTCCTTTTCCTTCCCTTCTTCCCTTCCCTTCCCTTCCTTTTTTCCTTCCTCTGTTGCCCTTGGTAGAATGCAGTACCTTCATCATAGCTCACTGCAACCTCAAACTCCTGGACTCAAGTGATCCGCTTGACTCAGCCTTGCGAGTAGCTTGGACTACAGGTGCTTGCCACAATGCCTGGCTCAGTTTTTTATTTTTAGTAGTGATAGGGTAGCTTTTTGCTCAGGCTGGTCTCTAACTTCTGAGCTTGAAAAATCATGTCTTCCTGTCTTGGCCTTCCAGAGTGCTAGGATTATAAGCATGAGCTACTGCACCTGGTCCGATTTTACCACCTTGTTTTTGAAAGGTTTGTAAATTAGAACTAATTTTACAAAGTTGGAAAAATATCTTTAAACATTGTTTTTTAGTGTGACAAAATAAAGAAATATCACTAATTGTGCTTTAAACTGAAGACTTATGTCAGGAAAATTGTCATATTTTATTACATTTTGAATCTATGTATAAACAATTGGCAAAGACTGGCTGAAAGGTGGTCCAGGCAATAATGGCACTGGAAGTTCCCCCAGTGGAAAGCTGAAGGTTGCCAAGGTGGATTTCTTCTGGCTTTCCTCTACTCCCTTTTGTTGTTTAGTATTATCATTTGTTTCATTGAGTTCATCTCCTGTAAATCCATGGGCAGGTTCCCGGGAGGTTCTAGATCTGGCAGCTAGCTCCAGGATGGAAGTGTTAGACGTAATTATTCCTCACCATGAATCTACTATGTTTCCTTCCAGAGGTATTAATTCAGACCAGGTTATGCCTAGCTGGGCAGTGGCCAGAGGAATTCAGACCACAGAGTACAGAGAGCATAAGGTAGCAATAACTCTATTTACCCAAGATACTTTGCCTGAAAGGACCCTTTCACAGAAGTGAGAAGGTCTGAGATGTGACCAGAAAGTAGGGTCTGCGAGATTGACTGCATCATTTCTCACCTTCCAGAAGAGTATCAGGTCTTGGAACTCTTAATAAATCAGGAGAGTTATGAAGAAACAATTTGGAACACCATTTCTACATGTTGCTGCAAGCACAGTAACTCTCTCTAGCTATTGAATTGATTTAGGATTCTGGCAGCCTTACAAATGTGTATTTCTAAGCTTGTATTCACTTCACTATTTTACATTTAAGAAGAGACCCAGAAAATAATTTTTAAAATATACAAAGAATTGGACAGAAAATTCACATTTTAAAAAAGTTGGGGAACGACAAAGACGTACAAATTTTTTATTTGTGAGAAGATGAAGGATAATAAAGTTAGTAAATTTACCCATATTTCCACTGTAAGGTTTTTATTTTGTAATTGTACAATCCAGGTGCAAATGCAACATGATATTAAGTTATTTTATTAAATTATGTTACAATTTGAGGTTGTAATCTGAAGAGCTAGTGATAATTCTCTGCAACTGATTTAAGGCATCCCAAACTTTCTGCCAGCAGCATTACAAATATAAAGTATTTCTTGTACCTTTATTGTAATCTAATAGATAAACTTGATGAGAAGGTGGTTCTTTGTCCTAGAAAGTAATATTCATATTGAAGGCATTTTCTACTTGCATTTCCAATTTTACATGCCTCTATTGATGTTATTAAACAATTCCATCTTGGGGCTAAATCTAGTCTCTGATCACCTTTCTTCTAACTCTTAAGACACATGAAAAGAAGATGTCATATAATCTACTGGATCATGAGGCATGTTTTGATGACAAATAGAAAACTGGGCTCCTAAAGATTAGTGGCAGCTATAGCATTGAATATATGTTCCTAATATACTTGGTTGGGGACCCCTAAGCATTTAAGTGTCTTAAATATTCAAAGTAGGCCCTGGCCTATGCTTCCAGTCTTTGTCAACAGAAAAATGTATTCATTCACTCAATATCTCTCTACTGAGTGGCTAATGTTTGCTGGCACCTTGTTGGGCACTGTTCCAGAAAGCCTTTGAGGGAAACATCATTGGAAATATTAAGGAACACAAAAGAGTCAATAGGATGGAATAATTTTAACGTGGAAAAATGACCTGGGAATCTATATTCCAGGTTTAAGAGGATTACTTTGAGGATGGTAGGTAAGTAGAGAGGGAATTTAGAAACCTGCTTCTCCTCATTACTTTCACTGGGGAGTGACCACACTTTCAGCTCTTGGGTCTCAGGGTCAGGGCTGTGGGCCTAGCGGCTTGGAGGTTTCTGCTAGCTGCTTTCCTTTGCCTCTTCTCCTCCCTCCTTTGCCTCCCTCATCCAGGATTAGGGTAGAATCAGCTGTTAAAATTAAATTACTCACCCCCTTAATGTCAGCTCCCATACATTTCTTTCTCCTCCGCCCTCAGAGTACAGTTCAGCTCTGTAAGAGGCAAGCCCCTGAATGAACCTACTGCTGAATTTAAACATTGAACAGAGAAACCTCTCCCAGGAAGAGCCTCCCTACAAACTCATGCGTTTTGACCTCCAGGGTCCTTCCATGCCCCTTTCCTTCCTTTCTTCTAATTATCACGTTAAAAGAGAATAAAAATACTTTTCGGAGTAGGCAGCGCGAGAAGTCCGCTGGTTCCACGTCTGCCATACGAAGCAGATTTTTGCACAAGGATAAGGTTACGGCTGCCAGCCCAGGACTCCAGCGGTGTGGCAGATCAGACGCTGGGCTCCTCCCCTCCCCCGCCGACGAACAAGAGGCTAACAGACGAGCGCAAGCAGACAAGTAGCTGTTTTTATTAAGTACAGAAGCTCCTTGAAAACTCCGTGCGCTCCGGGGCTCTCCTGCAATTCCTTTCATTCCCAAAGCGCCGGAGCCAAGCACGCGTCCCGCGCAACTCCCTCCCACTTCTTCCCCGGGACTTGGGCAGGAGAGGCGGGAGGAGAGGAGTAGGGAGGTGGGGGGTGGACGGTGGGCTGGGCCTGCCGGGAGTCCCGGTTCCCCGGCGGAGGCAGAGGGGCGGGCTCGGGGCCGCCCGGGAGGAGGTGATTGGGCCCGACCCTCCGCCGGCTTGTCAGTTTCGGGCCGCGGGTGGGGGGAGCGGCGCGGGGAGGGGAGTGGGCGGGGGAGGGGGCTGCCCGGAGCCTCTCGTCCGGCCCACTGACGGCATGAAGCCTTTAGGGGCACGCTGTGCTCTCCGCTTGTTGGCCGAAGCCCCTCTTCTGCCTTCAGTCTGAAGGCAGGGCCCTGCGGAGGACGGATCGGAGGGTCCCAGCCGGCGGGGCCGAGCGAGAGGCAGAGGAGGGGGCGACAGACAGGAAGGAAGGAAACCATCACATTCAAAAGAAAAAGCCCCTTGACTTTCCCCCCTCGCCCTCCCCAATGGCTGTGTAGCAAACGCCCCCGGCGGTACCTCGGAAGGGACGAAGTTGGTCTGCAATCGCAATTTCGTGGGTTGAGTTCACAGTTGTGAGTGCGGGGCTCGGAGATGGAGCCGTGGTCCTCTAGGTGGAAAACGAAACGGTGGCTCTGGGATTTCACCGTAACAACCCTCGCATTGACTTTCCTCTTCCAAGCTAGAGAGGTCAGAGGAGGTAAGGAAAAAAAAAAAAAAAAAAAAGGATTTGGGGTGGTGGGAGATTGCCGTCGGTCTTTCTCCTCCTGCGCCCCTCCCCCTCTTTACTCTTCCTCCCCGCCCCCCAAGGGGGGGAAAATTCCCTTAAATAAAATCCAGATTGTAGCTGCTACCAGGTTGGAAGTGGAAACTGGAGAGAGACAGAGAGAGATGGATGTAGGCGGGACAGTAATGGGAGAGGAGGTAGGTAGCAGGGAAAAAAAGATCTGTCAGGCACAGAGCCTGCTGAAAATGCCCTTCACCACTTTTCAGCCTCTTTGAAAAGAGGAAAAATATTACCTTGAACACAAGGGCAGTTGTACAAAGCTTTTGTCTGAGGAACAGTCCTCAGACTGCCCTTTGAACACATCTTCTGGTTTCTTCTGGTTCCAACTAATGGGAATATCTTTTTAAGGGTGAGCTGAGGAGAAAATATAGAGAAAGGGTATAAAATGAACCTTGATAAAGTTCTTTGTCTGCAACAAAGTGAGAAACAGGCTGTTTTGCTTTTGGGGATATAAGAGAAACCAGGGGGATGAATCTAGACGATTAAGAACACTTTGTGTGTGTGTGGGGGGGGGAGGGGGTTTGGCTTTTTAAGCAGTTTTAAGTGGACAGAAATTGTCAGATTATTAGGAAAGTGTTCAAGGTAGGGAGAACACCTTCCCGTGAAGTTTAGTCCCCTCCTCTCCTCTACGAGTCGCCCCCTCCTCCCCATTTCTTCTTGCAGGTTGGACGTGCAGTTCACTTGGAGAATGATGAAAGTCGCCCAGCAAATGGGGTGGGGGCGGAGGAATAGGGTTTGGGAGGGAAGGGGAGGGGGCGAGGGGTGGGGCGGGAGGAGAGAGGTAAGGAAAGTTCCTACGTGGCACCACCAAATATTCAATGACCAGACCTGCTTGGAAGTCTGCAGCCCTGTCAGTACCCAGGGAGGGAGAGCGACTTCTCCCCTCCCCTCCGCCTCCTCCCTCCTCTTCCCCCGCCCTTTCCCGAAAAGACGTCCGGCCGGAGCGGTCCGTTAGGTGCTGTAGACACGGCTGGCAGGCGGACGCCCTTGGGGTGCAGGGAGCCCAGGCAACTTGGAGTGGAAAGCGAGCTTCGTCGGGAGTGCAGAGAGAAGCTGGGGGGACAAGACGGGGGTGGGTGGGAAAGACAGGCTATGGGAGAAAAAAACCTGTCCCTCCCACAGGCGCCGGCTTTAGCAGAAACCTGAGTCTGGCCCAGGGTCTAGATGCCAAGGTCCGAGTTCTCTAATGGGAGTTGGTCCTCCCAGAGGCCGCCCTCTGCGACCAGGTGTGTGTCCCCTCCACTCGCTTAGTGGCTTTCGCCTTCCAGAGTAGCAGGCAGCGCTGCTAGGCAATTCCTCCGGTGATTTTTCCTGGTGAATACAGTCAGAGCTTCATGAGGACCGTATTTGAATTTCGAAATGAGCTGTGTTAATGACGTTGAGTCGTTCATTCTCACATTTTCAAGGACAAATAAGAAAGTATTGGAGAGTGGGTCCATCAGAAAGTTTGCGTTTTACCTTTGGTACCTGGTCACCGGTTGGATCGCTCAATTCTGTCAGCAGTTCTGCCCTCTGCTGGTTTTATTTATTATTTGGGATTCAGGCTTCTGCAAATAGTGCATGGGGCCTCTTAAATGTCCCTCTAACTACCGTGATACTGGAAAAAGACACCTGATGAAGGAAGGATGGATATACCGTTTCTTTTTCAGCATGTCACAGGCACACTCACATAGACAAGAGCATTGTAATGGCGGCTATTTATTTAAAAATACGGAAACAGATTTTTTTTTCAGTGACAGATGAAATATAAGCTCAAGTGACACCATTGTATGAATTCAGGGATTATTTTGCTGAAGATATTTATGTTGGACCTTTCCGTAAAGCTCTAAGAATATAAAAAATTAAATTTCTACATTTCTAATGCATAATGTTCTATTTTCAATCTAGCTACGTACTTGAAACACTTCTAAATAAACATCTCAGTACTGCATCAAAAAATGGTGAAAAAATAACTTTGGCTGTTGTTATAAAGCCAAGTGATATGAGAAATAGCAAAGTGTAAGGATCAGTTGTTGTTGGGTTTCTGCTTGTTTTTTCTGATGAAAAGTTTTGAAAGTCATACGATAGTTTAGATATGCGAGTATTGTAAGATTTGGGTATTTGTTTTATCAAGTTGCTTTGGTGCTTCTTGCTTAATGGGAGGCCACATGTTTATTTAAACCTACTTTTGTAGACATTTCTGTCTCCTAATAAACTTCAAATAGGAAATAATAGTGTATTAGTGCTTAAAACAAGAACACTGGCTTTCAAGGCGTGAATCACCACATGAGGGAAAAACAAACCCAGTGTCCAGTTCTAATACTAGCCTTTAGATTTGTAGTTGAAGTAATGAGTGGTATATTATATCAGTTTCTAAATAAAGGTATTATATCCCAGCATGATAATATGATGTTGATTTCACTGAGGTGCAGTGGTATGATTTGGTTGCTAAACCCAAAGATAATTTAAGATAGAGCCTATTTTCATATAAAATTAAAACATTAAAGCCTTAAAAATTTCAGGATTAATAATAAAGTTAGACTCTAAAGAATATAATACAGAGAAAAGTTCTTAGATGTAAATATAAAGATTTATGACAACACAATCATATTGTACTTTGAAAATTCAAACTATAATTTGGAAGTATTTACTGTACTTTTTAAACATTTTTCAACTTTTACTATGATTTAGAATAAAAAGTTTAGGTGTAATTTTTATAAATATTTAATTACATTAACTTCAGTTTTATGTTTTGTATATTTGCCAATGGTTAACATAAATGATTTACCTCAGGAATTTATAGATTTTTGTTTGTTTGGCAGTTAGTCCAAACATAGGACTACACATAGCACCTGGGATTTACCTGGAATGTATCGTGACTACACTATGATCCTGTTAAAATAGATGGTTTTATATAAGTGATTTTAGTAATAGTTTAAGTAAAAGTTAGCTATAATTGAAAATTAAGAAAAATAGCATCTAATTGAATTGTCCTTTTATTAATTAAAATGATATTCAGCCTTCGCCAGTTAAGCCAGTACTGTGTCTTGCAAATTATTGCTCGGTTTTGGGAGGAACTTTGTAAGCTAGTCAGCAATCTGTAGTAAGCCCTGCAGGAGTGTTGTTTTGAGTGCCCGGGATCAGCAGGTGAAATGGTGCTGGCTTCCAGAGTATGTGCTAATCCAACCTTTCAAAGTGATCAAATCTGTCCCTTTGGTCATTTAATCAGAAATCAGTTAAAAGACCAGATATGCTTCTGATAACAAATGAAGTGTTTCCTAAGATTATTAATACTGTGTCTTTCCGTTTTTTTAAATTCAAAATTGACAAAGTCTGTAGGAGGGAAACAATGAAGAATAATAAGTTGCTCATGAGAAACACCTTCCTGTGGGCTTTGTACACATAGCCTCAGTTTGGGTGGCACATATATAATCAGTTTACTATAGATTCTTTCACTTAGTTGCCTATTAGTTTTGAAATTAAGTTTATTAATATCTTAAAGTGATAATTTGTTTCACAGTTAGTACTGAGGGGCTACTTTATAAAAGTTACTCTCTAAAAGGTATCTGCATACTTTTAAACAAAATTATGAAGTTGCAAAATGAGAAATGTATTTATGTAGTATGATTACTTATAAATGAATTACACATTTTAGATTCTATCCCTCTCTCAATTTGTGACTGAAATAGAAGGACCACATTGGTGTACAAGTAACGTTATCAATAAAGTACAGTGAGTCATACATCACCTCTTTTCAAATTTGTGTGTTGGATTTCTATCTGACAAAAATGAATAAATAGTCACCTTTCTAAAAATATTCTCTCTGAAGTAAATTCTCTTTACTATGGCTAATTTGTTGAGTCGCTGCCTATTTAATGATAACAAGGACTCAAATTAAGCTTAGTAGAGAGTGTGTAATAAAAAGCTGAGTTTTTAAATGAAAAGAAGATGTTTAGATGAATTTTTTAAAAAGAGAATGCTAGTGCTAAACAGGATAGAAATTGCTAATCGATTCTGCCTTCTCACTTGGTAAATGAAGAAACTAAGGCATAGAAAGTTGTTAGCTGAATACTCTCATAAAAACCTAATAATATCCTTAGGGTATTCACAACTTTTTCTGAGTGAGACTGTGATAGTGATTAAAAAATCTTTAAAGAATAGAAGTCTGAGACTTGATGAAATTACCAGATAGTACTTAACTGTGTATGTACTGGAGTTTAGATTAGTGAGAAGGCAGACTAAGTGAAAATTCTTGATTTAAAAAAACCTGTATAACAAATAGGGTTATAGAATGTATTTAAAAATTTTTCAGTGTCCTAAATTTGGAGAAAGGTAATTTTTGATCATTTGTATACTTAATTATGTGATTCTATAAGATTATCTGCATCTGAGTAGAAAGCATAATAATTTCCAATTATTTTTTTTTTGCATTTGTTGCTGGATTAAGAATGTACTTTTATATTCTCTCTAAGGTTGTTGGTGGAAGACCAGGGTCAACTTTGGATTTTTAAGAAGCTAAGAATATTATATATTTATTTCAAATAAGGAAAATAATGACAAATTTCTGATATTTTTATGTTAATTTAATTAATTGGATGATATATATCATATACAATGTGGTTTTGACTAGTAAGTCAGGTAATCATTATGACACACACTTCATGCGTGTTGTTTAAGAATCTTTTTCCAAATAAGTGGCAAACTTGAGAAAAAGAAAGAGAACTTAGTAGTGCAAATTCTAATTAAAATTGTTATTTTGGATTGTCAAAGCATCTGAAACTACATAAATACTTTTTACCTCAGGAATAAATGGACAGTTAATTTATAGGAAATGCTCAATGTTAATGGATTACCATGATATCCGTGACAAATTTTATTACCACATGTGAAATAGTGAGGATGTAAGGGAGGAAAAATTCAATTTTGTATCTCAACATTTATTTCTAGAAGTCCAATCTTCAAGTGTACTATTTATACCAAGTTAAGAGTATTTTTATCTTTAGGGAAAAGCAATCCATGTTCTTAGAGTCGTGAAGAAGATATCATGGAAGCATTTATCATTAATTTTTATGCTTAGGATTACCTCCAACAATTTATATAGACATGGAGTTTTATAAATACTGAGCCATCCCCATCATTTTGTGTAATTGTTAATGATTATGTTTACGTATTTAAAAGCCAGAATTTTACTGGATCCTAAATAAATTTTTCTTTCCTCCCTGCCTTTGGAGAAGTAATTAAGGGCAATTGGTGTAATCCTTAGGACTTCAAGGCAACTGCAAAACAGGGACTGAAAGCTCGTCTGCATTTCTGCTTTTACTCCTCCACTTCCTTCATTTAATACTGGGGAAATGTGACCTGAGCTAGGAGTGGTGAGAGGAAACCAAACTTTTTTTTTTTTTTTTTTTTTTTACCATTGATGTTTTGTTCCTTAGCAAAGAAGAAAGAGACATATATACAGATTTATACAGATGTTATAAAGAGTTGCAATGTTCCCTAAATTCTCACTGAAGAATGCAATTTTCAGAGTGATTTTTAGTATACTCTAGTTTTAGACATTTTTTTCTCTAATTTCTCTTGTAACTTAATTCAAAACCTGGAGGTTTTCTTTTTTCTAAAATTTTGAACTATCTTCTATTATGTATTAGAATATATCTACAATATTTATTTCTTCTTCTTTCAAAACCCTAGGTGATTTTATTTTTATAGGCAAGTATCTTTTTTTTTCTGCCTACTTTCAGATGTGTCAGAACTCAACATGAATAATATTAGCTCGTAGAGAAGATGAAAGACAATTTTAAAGTGATTTACTGAGTAATATCTATTTATCAGTTGCAGTCTTTGGCCTACTACTGAGTTGGCTAGTGGTTCTTTAGACATTGGCTGATCACCAGACCTACTGTTATCTGGTAAAATAAACTCTTTGCTTGCTGCGCATGGAATTAGAGACAGTGCTATTAATTTAGGAGAAAGAACTCAGAGAAAGGAAAGGTTATCATATTTCAGAGTAAGAGACCAGCTTAAATACGACTTGACAATTGAGAACTAAAACAAACCTGTGTAAAAGTGCTTTAGCACAATCAACTTTTGCAATTCCCTCAAACCTTCTTTTTTTTTTTTTTTCTTAAAAAGCAATTCTTTCTTATTTTAACCAAATTTAATTGCTCTTGAATGGCCCTGTACTGTACAGGTAAATGAAGGTCCCTATTCATAGAACTTGAGCGCACAGAGTATCAGTGGAAGCTTCCTTCCTCTGTGTGGCTGGTAAACTGACATCCGGGCTTAAAGGAGTGAACCTTAGACTGTGTGAGGTAGTTGGCTTTCCTTCCTCATACAGATTTTCACATACGACTTCCTGAAAGGATGGCTGCCAGAAAGATCTGTAGTTGCAATCCTTGACAAGGCTAATGAGAACTCTAGTGCACTTTCATACTTGGTGCTCTTAGAGAGGTTTGCAGAAAAAGAAGAGCCATAAATATTAAAGTGACATCTTTCCTTTATTCCTCTCTTTGGACTGGAGTCTCACAGTGGAGCATTGCCTACTACTAGTGTTCACTCTTCCTTTTGAATGCTAATGAGTTTTGGCAGTACTTCAGTGGCTTTGAGGATACATGTGTGATCTAAATGGCTTAGCATGATGTAGAGTGCCTTTCAGGATGTGGCCCCCTCTGTATGTCCAGGCTCATGACCAGCCATTTCTCACCTCCTCAGCCCTCCTCCCATGTACCCTGCACTTCATGTTAAGCCTCTTGCCTGTATTCTCACCTATCTTTGAACACTTTCCCTGGAATGTCTGTTCTCTCCTCGTCCATCTAAGAAACACCTTCTTGTACCCCATCCTTCAGAATTTAACTCAAATGTCACAGTTCCATAAAACTTTCCCTTGTATGTTCAGGCAGATACAATAGTGAGGGCTAATACTAAGTGCATGCTTAGTATGTACCAGGTTCTGTTGTAAGCACTTTTAATATAGAATCTTATTTCATTGTGATAATTGTCCTGGAAGTAAGCTGATATCAAAATACTTCTTTTATTCACGAGAAAACTGAAAAACAGAGAAATTAACTATCTTGCCCAAAGTCACACAGTGAGGAAGTGTTAGACCCAGAATGCAAACACAGACAATCTTGCTCCAGAGCCGTTGTTTTTGATCACTTGCTCATATTTACTTTCTTGGGTGTTCTAATGTTTCTACAGAGCCTTCTAGATTTGTGCTATGATTATGGTGCCTAATATTAATACACGAATCATTTAGCTGCATCAATTGTGTGAAAAACTTGAGTGCTACCAAGGAAAAATATAAAGAGGCCCTGGCCAAGGGTGGTGTTATAATTCAAGTGGCTCTTCAGATTGCACTGAAGTTCAATGATGGAGGCCACATCACTCTTACCATGTTATAGACAAGCCTAAGCTTCAGTGGTGGTGGAGAACTCAAAGGGGAATTGCTGGAAGCCATCCCTTGGGCTTTGGTTCCTTTGACTAATTTAAGGAGAAGTTGACAGGTGTATCCATTGGCGTTCAAGGTTTCAATTCGGGTTGTCTTGATTACATTAAGTAACGAGGACCCTGACAGATCACTGCTTGTTCTAATTAGGATCCATTGCAAGGAACATCAGGTCTGATTCCACTTTTGGAGACTGATGTATGGGAATTCGCTTATTTCCTTCATTATAAAAATGTTAGACCTGATTACCTAAAAGCTGTTTGGAATGTACTCAACTGGGAGAACGTTACTAAAAGGCATGTGGTTTGCAAAAAACAACAACAACAAAAAACATTATCATTATTTTAAAAAGTACTCATGTATATGTTAGTCTTCCTCTAGGTCCAGGAAATGCTAGGAAGGTAGTAACTGTAATGTAGTTTTATTTGTGTTCCCAGTGTCTAACCATGGTGTCAGAATGCACAGTATCTGATGTAGTCACTATTTTGATGATCAGTTTATCCTCTGCCTTTACCCAGCAGACTGGAACAAGATTAAAATCTAGTTAACTTGGAATGGTGTGAAATGAAAGTTTGAGGACCTCCTCATGTCATGTTGTTAGTAGTGATTAGCTCCCCCTGCCCCTTTTCAACTTACTCTAAATGTAAATAAGTTGGAGTTTAGCTTTTTCTTCTGGAAAACATTTTGCATGTTCTCTCCAGAGATGTCTCTGAATATTTGCAGCTCATGATTAATTATATTACCTCTCAAATTGTGTTCTGCTTTAAGATAGGTAGTGGTATTTTTGTTTTGACCGAAGCATAAATCATTGTTTCACTTTTCTTTTTTTTCTTGCTGAACAAGAAAGACAAATTTAATGTAAGAATTATAATCTGTAAAAGTAATAAGTGGAAATATTCCTGTCACGTATTCATTATTGAACTTTTAATCTCAGTTTTCTGTGCTATTGGGGATTGTCTGGCTTTGCTTAACAACTGTAGAAGTAGTGGCCTGTCTATTGCTTTATGATTATTTTAATAAACTCATTCTTTCTTAGAAAGTAATTTGTATATTATATTAGCGTTATTATATTATGAAGTATCATCTTCAAACGAGAATTGTATAAAGCTTCAAGTACTTAATGATATTAATAGAGAGTAGTTGTAGAATTGTTTTGAACAAAGTTATATAGTTTTTATATTTTATTCCTATCCATTGTATATTTTAGTCACATTAAAATCACTAGGACAGATATCTTTATCTGTTTTATTTAGTGTGTCCAGAGCATCTAGAACAGAGCCTGTCACATAGTAGGCATTTGAAAAAAATCTTTGTTGAATGAAGTAAGGGCATTTGTGACAGCTCTAATAACTTGTCTATAACCTAACAACCTGACAAGTGATATGTGGTTATGCTTACCCATTACTGTCAATGTCTACAGAAGTATGAACCTATTTGAACCTATTTCTGCTGATATTATTGTGATTTCCTGAAAATATCAGTCTCCATTTTACCTGGAAGCAAGGCTGTGACCTCCACCCTAAGCACTCTGCCCCTCTGCTAAAGGTTGTTTTTTATTCAGAATCTATATATTATCTCTTCTAGAATTATCTCTCTTCAACCATGAAGACTGGGGCAGTTGGTTTTGCATAACATCCTAAAGCACACTGTGCATACAAACTGAAATGTTTGTCATAAAATATGTTGATGCTCTAATGAAAGTAGGAAAAGCAGTTTTTTAAAGTTATACTTTACTGTGTTTCCCCGAAAATAAGATAGGATCTTATATTTATTTTTCCTCAAGAAGACACCCTAGGGCTTATTTTCAGGGGGTGTGTTATTTTTTTTTAACTACAGTACAACAATCTACATTTATTCAAATATAGTTAAGTCGTCTTCTTCTGGAACATCATCATAACTCTCCAAACCCCAAATTCCATCCTGAATTTCTTGCGACTCTATTTCCTTTAGAACCATTGGCCCCAATCTCTCATGTAAAACAATAGAGCTCTCATGGGGCAGATAAGAAGGGCTGCACATCTTCTTTACCGCTCTGCGATGAAATGCATGGGTTGTGCAGATATGCTGGGTAGCTATGCCCATCACTAGGTCTTAATTTTGGGGTAGGGCTTATATTGAGCAAATGCTTAGGAATCCTGCTAGGGCTTATTTTATGGGTGGGTCCTATTTTTGGGGACACACAGTAGATGGAGTTATGGTCATCATAGACTTGGAAAATATATACATAAATATTCTTTTTATTTTATAAGATCGTACCTGAAGCAAATGTGTCTATGTATTTATAAAATTTGCTGTAAGACAAAGTAGTAACTTAACATTTCTAAACCTTAGGTGATTGTTCTTGTTATCACCCAAATCATAACATCTTTTAGAACAAGAATAATGATTTTTGTTTCTGAGGATTAATATATTAGACTGTGATCTCTATTTTGATTATTTGAGAGGACAAATTGTTGTTACTTTTTAATTCTTAAAGTTGTCTCTGGATGGAAGTTATATCAAATAGAGTTTTAAAGTAATCATGTCATTAATTAATTATAGTTTTGAATAACATTAGTAGGCTGTCAACTCCTAAAGTTTTATTTCTAGCCCACATTTCTCCTGAACTCCATACTTGGATACTTGACTGCCTATTTGAAAATTCCTAACGACATTTATTAAGTCATCTCAAATTTAGTATGCCCAAAACTGAATGGCAGAACTTTCCTCCTGAATACTGTTCCTTGCACAGTCTTCATCTCGCTTAATGACAACAAAATCGATCATGATTTCAAGCTAAAAACCTTGGAGTCAGCTTTGATTCCTTTTCTTTCCTACTCCATATTCAACCCATCAGCAACTCCTGTCCTACATTCAGAATATGTTCAGAATCTGTCCCAGTACTTCATTTCTCAGTCCAAGACAGCAACATTTTACATTTGGAGGATTGCATCTGATTCCACTCCAGTACTCCTATAGTCTGTTCTCAATAGCAGCCCCAGTGGTCTGAAAAAATAAGTTGGATGGGAAATCTCTTCACCTTCCTCTCAAATTTGTTGTGGACCTAAAACTGCTCTAAAAAGTTAAAGCCAAAAAAGTAAGTTGGTTCACACCACCCTTCTCCTCTTAACATTCCAATGGTTTTCCATTTCATTTGGAATAAAATACAGCCTCATTGAAGATCCCGCAGGACCTATACAATTTGCTTTCAATATACCCTACCTTTACTTCTCTGATTTCGTCTTTTATATCCCTCTTAGTCCCTTTGCTGAAGATATATTTGTCTCCTTGCATTTCCTTCAACATTTTGGGCCAACTGTTGTTCTTTGCACTTATTGTTCCTTTTGCTTATAATCATATTCTGCAAAAAAGATCAGGATAGAGGAGCCGCCTTTGACTTTCCAGATTTTGCCCAAATATCATTTTCTTATTAAGGCCTTTTCTGTTCTTTTTCTTTAATATTATAATCCATGCCTCTGCAACCCTTTCTATGCTCTTTTCGTGATTTATTTTTCTCCTTAGCACTAATCAAATACTTGTCATGTCTAGAAAATAATGATGCATTTAAATTAAAGATACAGATTTTGTTTTAATGCTTTATATAAAATGTAGAATTAGATAAGTTTGGAGAATTAGACAATTCTTTAAGCTTTCAGATGTTAATAGCATCTAGGACAGATATATCCGATGATTCCCATAGTTTTTCATTTTATTTTGCCTATTTGCAAATAGTTGATATGACCGTCAAATCCCACAAAACAAAGCATTTTTCTTATTTGATGGACACTATGGATATTGATCCAGATGTTCTAACAGATTATACCTGTGTAGAAATGGTAATGGGAGTTTACACTTTGTTTCATTGGTTTAAGAGAGCAATGGTGATGGTTATGTAGGAAGTAGATGAAAGATATTCCCAGCTGCAGAACTAGAAAGCAATTATAGCCTAGATATTGTCAAGAAAATGTATAAATAAGTTAATGTTCAAATAAAATTTATTTGTTGTTCTTAATCAAGGCTAAATTCAGGAGCCTTAATTTTATGTACATTTGTCCTTCAAACAAGGTGAAGGTTATAGGAACCAACCACACACACTTGAGAATTTGTGTATAACTTTTGACTGCCCCCAAAACTTAACTACTAATAGCTTACTGTTGACTGGAATCTTTACTGATAACATAAACAGTTGATCAACACATATTTTGTAGGTTATATGTATATATATTGTATTCTTATAATGAAGTAAGCTAGAGAGCAGAAAATGTTATTAAGAAGTGAAAAGGAAGAGAAAGTATATTTATTGTTCCATTCATTAAGTGGAAGTAGATCATAATAAAAGTCTTCATCTTCACGATCTTTATGTCCCGTAGGCTGAGGGAGAGGAGGGGTTAGTATTCTTGTCTCAGAGGTGGCAGAGGAGGAAGAGGTAGACAAGATGGAAGAGGAGGCAGGAGAGGCAGGCACAGTTAGTATAATGTTATGGAAATACACCATAATTTCTGTCTGAAGCTTTTTGCTTTTTCATCTTTCTAAAAATGTTTCCATATGGTATCAATTATTTTCCTCCTGTTTTCTTTAATTTCAGTGCCCTTATTATAGAAAGGCACATGTTGTAAAAGAAGTCAAAAACCATATTGAATAATCAGAACCCTTCTGCCTTATTGTCTAATGTCAATTTGTGTTCTAGCATTGCTGCTTCTATGTCTTCTTCCTCATCTTCTTCCACTGGTACGGAAGCACTCAGTTCCATCAATTTGTCTTCTGTTCAATCTTGTGGTGTGGTGTCTATTAGCTCTTGAATTTCTTCAAGATTCATATCTTGAAACCCTTTGTCCCCCACCCCTCTTGTTTGCGATATTAGCAATCTTTTTCGTGATTTCTTTTCTGTCATAAAACTTGAGAATTCGTGCACGGTATCTGGACACAGTTTTCTCTAGCAGGAATTTATTGTTTCAGGCTTGATGGCTTTCATGTCTTTTTCTGGCATCTTCAATGGTGTAATCTTTCCAGACTTTCTTGGTGTTCTTTCTATCAGGGTATTCTTACATAGCGGTTGACAATCCTTTCCTTAGAGTACTGTGTGTAATGAGACTTAAAGGACTTTATGATTCCCTAATCTGGAAGCTGAAATAGAGGTCTTATATTTGGGGACAAGTAGACCACTTCAATACCTTCGAAGTTGAACTCAACGGGTTCTCTATGGCCGGGGGCTTTGTACAATATTAAAAGAACTTGAAAAGGCAGTTTCTTACTGGCAAGATAACTTTCTGACTTCAGGGACAAAGAATTGATAAAAACCAATGCAGAAAAAGGGACATTATGGTCCATGCTTTCTTTTTGTACAATTGAAAGACTGGCAGCTGGTGCTTATCTTTTCCCTTCAGAGCTCCAGGGTTTGCAAATTTATAGATAAGGAGAGTCCTGATCATAAGCCTGACCGAATTTGCACAAAACAATAGTGTATCCCTTCCTTCCTTAAATCCTGATGCTCACTTCTCTTCCTTACAATAATTAATGTGCTTTGAGGCATTTTCCCAGAAGAGGGCACTTTTGTCTGCATTACAAACTTGTTCAAGCAGATATCTTTTCTCCTCAATGATTTCCTTAATGGTGTCTTGGGACTTGTCTGTTGCCTCTTGGCCAGTGGAAGCTGCTTCTGTTATCTTGACTTTTAGGCCAAACCTCTTTCTAAAATTATCAAACCATCCTTTGCTGCATTAAAGTCTCCAGTTTTAGATCTCTTCACCTTCCTTTTGCTTTAAGTTATCATATAATAACTTTCATATAATAGCTTTTTTATAAGCTATCATATAATAGCTATCATAAGTTATCATATAATAGCTTAAGTTATCATATAATAGCTTTTTTGAATCATATTAGAATCTAAAAAATTCCAGTATATTTATTTTAAAAAATGTGCATGAAAATGGACTTTCACAGTTCAAACCCTTGTTCACGGTCAACTATATTTCTTATAATCCCTAAATAAGGCAGTATTAAAAGTATAAATAATCAACAATGGCATACCTGTAATCCTAGCACTTTGAGAGGCTGAGGTTGGGTGGATCATTTGAGCTCAGGAGTTCAACACTAGTCTGAGCAAGAGCAAGACCCCATCTCTACTAAAAATAGAAAGAAATTAATTGGCCAAAAAAATATATATATTATTTATATATATATAAATATATATTTTATATATATAATTATATATAATATATATATTACACATAATATATATATTATGTATAATATATATATAATCCTTCTATCTCAGCCTCCCAAGTAGCTGGGAGGCTGAGATAGAAGGATTGCTTGAGCCCAGGAGTTTGAGGTTGCTGTGAGCTAGGCTGATGCCATGACACTCTAGCTCGGGCAACAGAGTGAGACTCTGTCTGAAAAAAAGTATAAATAGTCAACTATTGGATGTGAATACAATTGATTTTAATTGAGGGCGCATTTTATCTGTATTCTACTTCATAATATTTTTACTATGTATTTTTTCTTAATCTTTACAATTATGAATTTTATTATGCAATTGATTTTTTAAACTAGTGTTTTCATAGAGTTGTAAGAAAGTGCATTTACATTTGTTCATTAGCTTTCTATTTTCTTTTCTTTTCTTTTCATTTTTTTTTTTTAGACGGGATCTTGCTCTGTTCCCTGGGCTAGAATGCAGTGGTGTCATCATAGTTCACTGCAACCCCAAACTTCTGGGCTCAAGCGGTCCTCCTGCCTCAGCCTCCTGAGTAGCTGGGACTACAGGTGCAGACCACCATGCCCAGTTAATTTTTAAATTTTTTTGTAGAGACAGGGCTTGCTATGTTGTATAGGCTGGTCTTGAACTCCAAGCAATTCCCCCTCCTGCCCCCCCCCCCGGCTTCCCAGAATGCTAGGATTGTAGGCATAAGTTACCATACCTGGCCTAGGTTTCTATTTTATGAAAAGGTAGTACCAGTAGGCTTGTTAGATGCTTGATTTGATGAAATTAACTATGAAATTCCTAAAACTCCAGGTTATTGGTTTATGTTGTCTTTGTCCATGTCATTCTCAATTTGATGTTATTCATTGTTCAAACATGAAATACTCACATTTTTCAATAATGCCCATCTAAATCTTGAGCCTTGAGATGCTTACGTTTATTTTATTTGTATTATTTGTGTATGTGTGTGTAGAGAACTATATTAAGTAAACATAGTATTATTAATGGCAATATATTTTAGTTTATTATAGAACACTTTTGGGAAAATTGATCTCTAAATAGTATTATGGAATACTTCCCATGTCCAGGAGGATTTAATGTGAACTAATAAACTGTGATGGTTTCTTATATAATCTTATAATTTACTAATACATCTAAGCAGTTTCTGTCATATTTACATTTTTTAACTATAAAGTTTAATTTTAAAATGCAAATAAAAAGTGTGGTAATTTCAGGTAAAATGATTCTTTTGAGACATAGGAAATGTATGTGATTTTTATTGACATTATTTGTGTCACATCATTGTTTAATGATGAACTTCAGTACCTTTTTAAATATTGGAAAATTTAGGTCAATGTGTTTAATTTTCTAGTACCTCCTATTGGTTTATAATACATGATTGGTATGTGGCATATATGTATTTAAAATAAATGAAAGAATAGAGTCAGAAGAAAGAGCCTACAATATTATATTTTTAAACCTTCTAATATATAACTATCAGGGTTACAGTGTTTAAGCTATATATCAACTTCTATGCAATGCAAAGAAAAAACTATGAAAAGAGAAAAATGCTAATCATATCAGTGTATTAATGTCAGGTCATACTACAGGGTGAGTGGTGAACATGAAAATATAGATTTAAGCAACCCATTTGGTTGCTTAAGCTAAGTTTCAGGAAACCTCCTGGGGTTGTTTATATCTGGAATAACATATGAGCATGCTGGAGAGATTGCTAAGCACTACATAACTTTGATGGATGATATTTAATGGACATTTTAGAGATGAAAAGTATTCAGTAGGCTACTGTACTGCAAAAAACCTTCCCAAGGTAGTTGGAAGAAACAGATAACAGGAATCAAGTTAATTATAGCTCTGGGGAAATGTGGATCATGCTAACTGAAACTGTTAAAGATGTTCAGAAAGGTTGAAATTTTCAGGGAATAATAATTTAATAGGTATTATTTTTGTTGAATATTTATTATGTATTAGACACTATCTGAAGATTAAAGTGCTTTATTGTGTTTAATTCTCAAAATGGGCTAAGTTGAGGAAACTAAGTTTTGGAGGGGTGAGTAGCTTATCTAAAGTCTGTATTTATTATACAGATAATAAATACCGAATTTGAATTAGAAGTTGGGCAGGTCGAACTGTAGAAACTGAGTTATTAGTTGTTTATGTGCTTGCAATATTATAGTTTTTAGACTCTTTTTTAAGAGTCATGATTTTGAAATATAGCAAGTATTGGCAGTAGGTAAATTGTAAAAAGTAGTCACTTCTCTTTTATCTTTTTTTCTGTCAGTCCTATATTCCACTAACACATGCTCAAAGGAGCAATCTTGGCCTTTTGATATTCATCTGTAGCCATAAAGCATTTCATGATTGTTTGGATAATGGTTGAGAACTTTTTCTCTGTTTTATATTTATTTCCCTAACGGTATGCTTCTTATGTGATCTGTGATGTTAGGTACAAGGTAAAGATAAGTGACTTTCTAGAAGTTGAGAAAGCATCTACATTAGAAAGGCTACTTCATGCCTGTGTTCTTGCCATACCTGAATCAAACAATGGAAGCAACCGAACTTGGAAAGCTCTTCAAGTTGTTGGTAAAGGTCACTTATGCTTCAACTCTGAGGGAGGATGTAGCTGCTCCTGTATTCATTCATTAAGCATGTCTTTATTGATCATTTACTGTGCTTCAGCCACTAAGACTTAGAAATATAACAGTGAACATTAATAGCACTGATGTTCACTTTCATAAGGTTTACAGTCTATCAACGGAGGCAGATGTTAAGCAATAAATTACATGCTTAGCAGAGAGAGAGAGAGAGAGAAATATTAGGTGATATAAATATGTGACAGGACAATCATGACCATCATTTAGACACATACTGTGCCTGAGAGCATATAGTCCAGTGCCAGAATGAAATCATTAAGCACGCAAACAAAATAGAGTGTGGGGCTATGCATGGGAAATATAGGACAGGTGGGATCATAAGAGAGGGTCACATAATCTACCTGGGAGGGATAAGGAAAGATTTCCTAGAAAAAGTCATGCGTTGGTTTGGACCAAAATGTTAACTAGGTCTGAATCCATCATGTTTTAGCCCTGGCTGCACATTAGACTTAACTGAGAATCTTTAAAAAAATGTGTATGCATGTTAGTTGAGTGTGGTAGTGCAAGCCTGTAGTCACAGCTACTCTGGAGGCTGAGGCAGGAGGATCACTTGAGCCCAAGGCATTTGGGATTGCAAGAGCTATGATGACATCACTATACTCTAGCCTGGTGGCAGACCCCATCTCAAAAACAAAAACAAAAACAAAAAAACCAACCAACCAAACAAACAAATAAAAAACTTGAATGCCTGGGCCCCAGCCCAGTCATAGTTTATTAGTTCTGTGGGGAGAACTAATAGGCATCTACATGTTTTAGTCACTTTCCAGATTATTCTAATGACAGGGTTGAAAAATCAGTCAGCTGTCCTCAGCCAATTGAGGAAGGACGAATAAAGGGGGCAAGGCACATTTTAGAAACTGAGAGAAGTTTGTTCTAACTGGAGCAATAAATTTGCAGGTGGGAAAGTAGATAGGTGTTATTGTAGATGGCTGTCTTGGAGTTCATGGCAGTGAATTCCTGACAGAGATATGATTTTTCTCCAGAGTTCTTCAGCAGCCATGGTGCATTCAGAGAGAATTTGGAAAACTAAATTTGTTCAGTGTTGATATGTTGTTGGCAAGCATAACTGCTTTCCTTGAACTCTGCACTCCCTTGTACCTGTGCTGCCATATTTGCAGTTTCTTTCCCTCTTTTCCTCACTGATGAACTCCTATTCATCTTCCAGGACTCAGCTTAAAAGGGCTAGATGGTACATATTTTAGCCTTTGTGGGCCACATTGTCTCTGCTGCAGCTATGCAATTCTGTCATTGTAGTGCAAAAGCAGCTATGGATATATATAAATGAATGGGGGTGGCTGTGTTTCAATGGAAGTATTTATGCATGCCGAAATTTAAATTTCATAGGGTTTCCATTTGTCACAAAGTATTCTTCTTTTGATTATTTTAAAGCATTTAAGAGTATAAAACCATTATTTTCTCATGTACCATATAAAAATAGGCAGCAAGGGGGTCTTAGCCTATAGGTATAGTTTTCCTTGCTACCATGCTAAGACATTGCTACAAATACCAACTCAGTTCCAACAAAAACTCTTTGTGATAAATAGCTTTACTATTCTCATTTTATAGATGTGGAAGATGAGGCACAGAGAAGTTAAGTAATCTGTATAAATTACAGATGCTAAGTGGGAGAGGTGGAACTCAGAAGCAGTCTTGCTTTTGATGTAATGCTATGCTCTCTACTGGTCATGGGAGTTTGCAGAGATGCTTGGAGGAGGAATTAGAGATGAAATAGTCAAAGCATTGTGAGATATTAGATCAGCAATCCATGTGGATGATGAAGGAAACAGGAGAAAGGGTCAAAGACCAAGGAGCAAACTGATTAGCAAATGGGTGGTGGCATTCAAAAGGTTGACAGAATACAACAGAAAATACACAGTAGAACTTCAAATTTTTTTGTTTTAACATTAGAGAGCCCTATGAACTTCAGAAGAAGTTGCTGCCATTTATTTTCCATTATTGGGTTTTATATTCAACATTTTACATACTCTGTGTATATGTGTGTGTGTGTATGCATATTTGTATACCTGTTTCCTTATAGTTTGAGGAGAAAAAGGCAAGGGTAGGCAAATAATTAAAACCAAGAATGAAAGGTGCTATAATAGAGGTTAGTGCATCTAATATATGAATAGCTTTGGGAGATAGGGACTGCTTTCTGGAGAAGATAACACATCAGTTATATTCTAGTCATTTTTCAGGTGAGGTGGAGCTAAGTGTTTCAGACAGAGGGAGTAGGTCTTACAAAGGCCCAGAGGTAGGCAAAGTCACATGGTAGTTTCTGGGAAGTATGAGTTCAGTCTGAATTGAGTACTGAGTGAGGACGAAATTAGGGGTAACGAGAGATAAGAATGAACATGCAGTGGGGTTAGACTGGGAGGATAAGTGGGTGTGTCCAGATTATCAAGATTGTATATGCAAGGAATGAAAGTCAGCCCAGTTCTCTGAAGGAACTGAAGCAGCAGAGTGACATGAGATATGGATTTCTGGAAGCCCAGTCAAGCTGTGGCATGCAGATTGATGGGAAAGGGCATGCAAACCAGTTAAATTGCTATGAAGTAGCAGACTGGGGACTGATATCTTATTGTCTCATTTAATAAACCTATAAGTATGCAATAAAATGCAAGAAAATATTACTGAACAAAATATTGTGCTGAATTGGATACATCTGAAATGCATAATCGTGGTCTGTGCCACCAGTTGACAACATAGAAACAATTAAAATATTAAGGGCATTTAAGAATTGCTTTGAATAAGGAAATTTTACTTCTTTTGATATATTACGTTCAGCCATAATAAATTACTGCTTTTAATCTTTAAGCAGTTGCAGTTAGCACAATATAAAACATAGTTTTCCTATATACATGTGTGTATGTATGCAAAACAATAGAATCTATATTGTGACAGTTTATTAACTATTAACAGTTTATTAACAGTTTATTAACAGTTATTTACTATGATTATGAGGATTATGAGATCAAATAATGTGCAGAATTTCCAAGTGGCTTAATTTATTATTTAGTTTACTTGAAAGAAAAACAATTTAAGACTTGATTAACCAAATTTTACTTTTCTGTAACTTGGTATGCCTTTTTAGAAAAAAAATACTTGAAATCTTTATTCTGTGTCCCTGTTTTATTGTTTTTTTTTTTTTTTTTTTTTTTGAGGAGTATGTTCTTGGAAAAGGTCACTGTGTTGAAAGATACTTTGGAGAAAAGGAGAGTTGTGGTCCATTTTATGTGTTATTGACCTGTGTTCAGTTGTGATCATGACCATGGGGCTGCATTCTTTACAGAAGAATTACAGCCTTTTTACAGCTGTGTTCACGTTTGTCCTGGAGTCTTTATTTGGTTTTATTTTTGAGAATGTCTTCAGAGCAAGAAAAGAAGATAAAATAAGCAGATAAGATGCTGTGGCTTTTAGAAATATTCTCCTTCAAAGTCATTTATATCCTAATGTGAATTGAGTTTAATTTAAAATAAATATAAACATCAGGCATCAATTAACTAGCTCAAAGATAGTTTTAATATTAATATATTATAGGAATGTTAAGTCTATTTTTGCAGAGGTTTAATTTGAGGGGATAGCAGTGAGGGTGGTGAAGTAGAAAGAGCAAAGAGTTGATATTTATATAGACCTTAAGAGTAATTTTCCTTTGTTCTTTGATTCTCACTTTCCTCCTCTGCACAGTGGGGTTAAGAACATATGGTTTGAGAGGGTTAATTCCTGTAAAGAACTTGGCAGCGACTGGCACATGTTGGGCTCTCTGGCCATGCTAGTTATTATAATAACTTTTTCTTAGTTGTAAGATAAGAGAAGAGAAGACAGTAAAAATGGTCAGATATCACATTGGCCTAAAAAAAAATCAGCCATTGCAAACAGTAAAAATATCTTCTCGGATACCATTATAATTTTATATCTCAAGCATGCTACGTGATACATTGGCCAGCACATGGCCTGCTCTGAATATTTAGTTTATTTTTGAATACAGATAGAACAGCCAATAGAATATAAGTACAGCAGGCCTTGAATAACATTGTTTCCTTCAACATTGTTTTCTTATAACATTGATTAAACATAAAAGAAAAATTGATTCCCAGCCTGGCCCTTAGCTGTTCAAGGTTTGCTCTTCTCTGTGTGGGTTTAATCCTGGGACTCTAGTTTCCTCCTACATCACAAAGATGTGTGAGTTAGGTGATTTAGCTTGTCCCCATGGTCCCAAGGAGTGAGTATGTGTGTATGTATGTGTGTGTGTATGTGTGTGTGTATGTGTGTGTATGTGTATATGTGTGTGTTGAGTGCACCCTGTGTTGAAATGGCATCCTGGAGAGGAGAGGTTCCTATCTGACATTCTGAGCCACCTGCATTGGCTCCAGCCACTTGTGACCTTGAACTGGATTAAGCAGGTTGGAAAATGAATGAATGAATGAATAAAAATTATTATCAAATAAAAATGTATAAACTCTACAATAATCATACAGATGCTCGACAATAAGGGTTGTCTGAGAAAAGCACTCAGTGAGTCCCCCTGTTTGTGACTGTTTCTGTGTGGCGGTAGGAGGGGCTCTTCACAATTTTCACTTTGCAAACATCCATTCCTTGGTTTAACCCGCCACCACCACGACTGCCGTCACTCACTTGTTCACCAAAAATTGAGGAAATAATTTTCTTACTTGTTTTTATTACTCTTTCTTAATTGTATGTATGATTCACATTTAGTTCAATTTTAAAATTAGAAGGGTCTTTATTGAGAAGTTTGGTGATGTTTTTGTGACGAGAAATATGCCTTAGGAACTTAACTCTTGTTTATATCAATTATTCTATTGTAAAATTGGTTTCATTAAAGTCTTTTCACCTAAAGTCAGTTTCTAAGAACCTATCCATGATATTAAGTGAGGACTTCAAGCCATATTGGGTAATATGGGTTCTAAAGGGTTTTTCTTTTTTGTAACAATAGTTGCACAACATTATTCATGTCTTGATTTGTTTAGTAAATTAAATAGGTATGTAATTATGGACCAGAGAATTTGAGGGCCTAAAAAAATCAAGTTTGTCCTTTTCTTTCTGGCATATTTCATGCAGTGAAATGTTTTGAGGGTTCATCTATGTCGTAGCATATGCCAGGACTTCTTTCCTTTTGTGAGTGAGTAATTACATCGCATATACCACATTCTGTTGATCCAGTCATCTGTTAATGGGAACTGATGGAAATTTGGATTGTTTCCACATTTTGCTATTGTGAATATAGCTACGGTGAACAGGGTGTGCAAGTATTTTGGTCAACTCCCAGTTTTCAGTTATTCTGGTTATGTACATAGGAATGGAATTGCTGGGTCATATGGCACTTCTATTGATTCCACTTAAATGAAGTTTCTAGAATGGGCAACTTTGTCGAGACAGAAAGTAGATTACAGGTTACCAGGGACTAAGAGGAGGGGAGAATGGGTAGTTACTGAATAATGGTTACTAAGTTTCTGTTAGAGCTGAAGAAAAAGTTTTAGAAATGGTAGTAATGATTGCACAACATTGTGAGTGTAATTAATACTATTGAATTGTACACTTAAAAATGCTTAAAGTGGCAAATTTTATGTTATATATATTCGGCACAATTAAAAAAATTAAATGTAATATACCCCAAACCATTGAGCTGTACCCTTTTAATGGATGATTTATATGGTCTATGAATTGTATCCCAAATAAAGCTGTTTAAATAAACGAGTCACATTTAAAAGAAAAAGTTTAAGGTTCCAAATTTATTTTATATTGATCACTTCACAGTAGCTGGAATGAATTGGATTTGGGAAATTTATACTTCCACCAAAAAATAGGCCTGTTTTACGTGCACTAAGGCGATATGCAAGTGGGAGGGGGGCACAATACTTGATTACTCATCTCTAGGAACTTTCAATATAAATCGTGAAACACTGGAGCAATGTCCATGAAGTAACTGGCAAATTTAGAGAGTAAATATCAACAAATTATATATAGATACATACATGCATACATACACCTTCACACATGTATACATACTTTTATATATTCTGTGCATACCTAACGTAGGAAAGCAATCAAAACAAGACATTATGTCATGCAGCCTATTATTTTTTAACATCTTTTTTCAACTTCCCTTTGTGTACAAAATATGGCTTGGCAACTGCACATTTTATAATATTTATATGTAATATTCATGGTAAATTTGAATCTTCAAAATCACCTTTGATTAGATTATAACTAGTTGAATAACAATTTTATTAGAAAATAATGGAATTATTTACAGATGCTGACTTTCACTTTAATTTCAAATAATGTTATTACTTAGAATTATTAAAAAAATTATAAATTGTAATTGAAATACATCTGAATGTTTATAAATTCATATTAGGCCATATTAAATTCTAAATGGGTGCATTTAGAATTTAATATGGCCATATGGTGGCACACCCACCTATATGTGCACACACACACACACACACACATACCTTCTGTTTTGCTTATTTATAACTTGATTCCAGATTTGAGATATTTTGTATTTGGGAATGCTGTTAGGATTTATATTACTACCTGATGCCCCAAAGCCCCACCCAATGTTAGAGAAGCATGGCAAGTGATAAATAGACTTGAGGGATAGAATTATATACTATTTCCTATATTAAAAATATGCATTTTTATATTAGATTATTTATTAATTGTATTTTTCTTATTTGTTTTTTAGCTGCTCCAGTTGATGTATTAAAAGCATTAGATTTTCACAATTCTCCAGAGGGAATATCAAAAACAACAGGATTTTGCACAAACAGAAAGAATTCTAAAGGTTCAGATACTGCTTACAGAGTTTCAAAGCAAGCACAACTCAGTGCCCCGACAAAACAGTTATTTCCAGGTATGTTCATTTTATTATAATTATTATTGCTATTACTACTGTTGTTACTACTAATACTAATTTTACTATTTCTTTGCTAATTATTATTTTTTATTTTTATTATGCTAAATAATGCCCAGTTATAAAGAAGAATATAATTCTTTCATATATCAAACATTAAATACATTGGGGTCATCAAAGTGATATAATGAAAGTAACCAATAATTTGATAATTGCCAATCTTAATTCAGCACAATTACAGAAAATACACTTATTTGAACATTTAAGTAAATCATTATCTTATTTCAACATGATGGAATATGAAGACAACATTTTACATGTACCCTATTTTTGTATATAATCATGTAGAATATATTGATTATGGATAGAGATGGGAGGGAAACTTCACCCTTAATGATTACCCAGATTAATTTAATGGGAATGTGGATTTAGACATACTTAGTGTGTACTTTCCTAAAATTAATGTAAATATTTTTGTCGAAAGAAGCACTTTCTTGGTAGATGTTAATTTTACATTATTTTTGCATACTGTTCTTATCTGAAATATAATAAGTCAGCTGTCACAGTTATTGGGAATTCAGGGACTAGAGATTTCCTAAAACTTGACTTGGCAGATTTGTATAATGGTACTTCTTTCCTGGGCTACTGCTGATTTACAAAGTAACTTGGAGAGATTAGATAAATGTGCCTCTAGACAGAGGTAGCACCTGGGTACAGATCTTAATATGTGGAGCAGAGTCTAAGTGGATGAATATTTTCATGTAGGCACAAAATGTCCAACCAATACTAATCAATAGCTTTGATTTATTTCCAGCTACATCAGAAAGGGATTTCAGTTAGAGATATATTCTGCATGGAAAAGTATTAGACACAATTTAAAAAATCAAAATCAAATAACCAAGTTTTTTTATCTTTTACATATCAAATTTGTTCATGATGCAATAACTACTGATCTTAAAAGCCCATTTTCAGAATCACTATTGAAACTTATGCTATTATTACATATATGTGATATGTATACACACATAGCAAAGGTAGTAATAGCATTTTTAAACAGTCATTTAACATGATTTATTCTTAATTTATGTTTATATCTTTCAAAATATGAATTAAGTTGAAAAACTCCATGTCGTATCTATTCCAAATATACTGATCACTGCTATTTCTGATAAAATTTTATATTTTAAGAGGCGTGTTTCTGTTGAACTAATGTATTGAATTCTTTCTGATAAATTCATTCTGTTATGAACAACATTGATTAGCATTTTACAGGAATGAAACTAGGCTAGGTTGCCTAGGTTAGACTGAAAATCTTGTCATCATTATAATTTTTTAGATAGCTCAATTTTCTTTTTCAAAGGTCATAGCTTAAAGATCATAATTAAAATATTGTTAATTTAAATTGGGAAAAATTTCTATAATTGAAAGATTTTAGTCATTTAGTGTAGTTAGAAGTTGGAAATTTTTAAAAGTTATGCTGTACAAATTAGATGATTAATTAAAATTTCTAATAACTCATTTAGTCATATAAATATATTATTTTCTGAAATTCCTCATTTACTAAGTATCTTTATATGAATGTTTTTTCATAATGTTTTTATAAAAGGGAAAAGGTATTGGGTTCCCCTAGCTCATGTTATTTTAGCACTGTTTTATTTCACTGTATGAGATCTTTAAAAAATTGAGGTACATTTGGGGTATGAATTCCTGTGATTCTCAACATTCTGAGGTATTCATTTGAAGAAAAAGTTTATTTTCCATGGACCTATTTGAATAATAAGCTGAATTTATATTTATACTAAAAGCAGATAAAAACATTTTGTTTTTGATATTCTTTAGTTTTCCATTTTATTTCTTTGATTTTTTTCTTCTGATTTTCATAAATATAAAATCAGATGTTTCTGTGATACAAATAAAATTGAACAAAACTATATATACACATACATATATAGCTGTGATAGCATTGAGAATTTTTTAAAGTTAATGCTTTTTAATTTAGAGTTTAGTTTAATTTTTGTTTAAATATATATATTTAAGGATAAGAGCCAAATAGTCAATAATAATTGACTGCTTTTTTTAGTAACACGCTCTCATATAATTTTCACAAGAGCTCTGTGGACAGGTTAAATTATCAGCCCAATCAATGGATGGGAAGGTCAGTTAAGAGATTTTAAATAATTTGCTCAGTGCATATAGCAAGGATGTGGTGGGTTGATTCCATATCTTGGCTATTGTGAATAGTCTGCAGTAAACATGGGATCACAGGTCTTTCTTCCATATACTGATTTCATTTCCTTTGAATGTATACCCAGTAATGGGATTGCTAGATCTATTTTTAATTTTTTGAGGAAGCTCCATACTATTTTACACAATGGCTGAACTAATTAAATATCTATCAACAATATGAAAGAGTTTCCAATGGTGCTGAGATTTTAGCCAAATAATCTGACAAGATACAGAACTTTTAACTGAGGTACTATACTGCCTTCTAGTTAAACATTCTATGTATATATTTATAACATGACAATGTATCATACTTCTTGCTTTTTTTCTTTTATGGTACATTTTTATTAATTTCCACTTCATAAAACATGTTTTTACTAATTTAAAGTGGCTGCATATAGGATTCCATTTATTAGATATTTTGTATTTTATTTCAGCAGCTTCAACCATTGCAGCGCACTTTAACATTTACTTTTATAATAGTGCGTTGATGAATTGACAGTATAGTATCTTTACACATAAGGATTCTCTCCCCATAAATTCATAGAAGTGGGATTGCTAATATCCTGTAATCTTTTGACTTTGAATCCACGACAGTCATATTCATAATGCATTTATCATTTTATACTACTCCTTGTAATAGAATTCGGAGTCAATGGATTGAATAAGGAAGGTCTTGATGTTGGCCTAGCTATTGTTGATTGCATATGCACACCAGTGCTGCAAATGTACAACTTTTTACCTGAGGGAATCTCATCCCTCAAAGAATACTTTTAGGCCAGGGTAGTAAGAGGATCAAATGAGATATATTTTTAAAACTATTTTGAAAAATAAAACCCACAAGTTAATCTGCAGTGTTTTCATAAAAAATATTATAATAATATAAGTAGTCATTACTTATTTGAAATATGCTTATTGTAATCATTTAGCTGATATATTTAACAGATGCTCAGTGAGCATCTATCTAGATCAGGCTGTATGCTGGGATATGATTGCAAGAGGGAAAAGAAAAAAAATGGTCTGCCTTCTTGAATTTAGAATAATATTAGCCAACTACTTAATAATTGTGATTTATAATGACATATGCTTTTTACTAGTGAAACTGCATTATGTGATAGGAATAACTGACCATAAACTTTTTAGCTTTTGAAGGGGTGATAAAAAGAATATCTATGTATATTATGTCATTACATTGCCTCTTTTGACAAAGAGAATATATGCCTATAGACTAGACAAAGCCAGAAAATACAAACCTTATACTAGAAGAAGTACTTAAATAACTTTTTTAAGAGTGCTTGCTATATGTTTTATATTGTACTGGCACCATGATCTTGTTTCCTAACTTTGAATGCAATTTCATGTAATCATTGTGCTTTAAATGAGTGGCTTTAAAATTTGAATATAGCTTGGATCAATATTGCAGGGAAAGCTTAACAGAGTTCTCCTCCCATTTGTTTATTAATCTGTTTACTGTTTAAACTTAAGTGACTTATTAAGGCCACATAGAAAGTTTAAAAATTATACAGCGATCTAAGAACAATTTGGAAATTGGGAATTTCTAATTCTTTGGCCTTCTTTTCTCAGGTGGAACTTTTCCAGAAGATTTTTCAATATTATTCACAGTAAAACCCAAAAAAGGAATTCAGTCTTTCCTTTTATCTATATATAATGAGCATGGTATTCAGCAAGTTGGTGTTGAGGTTGGGAGGTCACCTGTTTTTCTGTTTGAAGACCACACTGGAAAACCTGCCCCAGAAGACTATCCCCTCTTCAGAACTGTTAACATTGCTGATGGGAAGTAAGTTAACACAATAATTAAATGTTTTAGCTATGCTAAAAGCAATTCTTTCATTCAGACATTCAACAAATATTCATGAAGTGTGATACAGTTTTTATATGGGCGGATATAAAAATATTAACAAAATAATAAAGTACCTAACTTGACATAGTTTTACTTTATAGTCTGGGTAGATGAACAATAAAAAATTTTAAAAATATATTACTAATTAATAGTATATCAGGTGGTGATAAGTGAGAGAGAAAAAAAGCAGTAAAGAGAGTAGAGAATGGTAGTGAGGGATGCAATTTTAAGGAGTGAGATCAGGGAAAATCACACTAGGAAGGTAACATTCGTAAAGGAGGTGGGAGCCAGGCACAGTGGCTGGTGCCTATCTTCCCAGTTACTTAGGAGGTTGAGCTGGGAGGATCGCTTGAGCCTTGGAGTTTGAGGCCAGCCTGGGCCATGAAGTGAGACTCCCTTTCTGAAAAATAAAAATAAAAAATAAAGGAGGTGGAGTGAATGCCATGCTGATAATTAAAAGGATATTCTAGTAGGTGAGGGGAGCAAATACGAAGTCTCTGATTCCAGGGTGTGGCTGATTTGTTCCAAGCAACTTCAAGGACACCAGGGTAGCAGGAGCAGAGTGGGATGATGAGGGTGAGGATGCGGAAGCAGTCCAGAAGGTATATGTACGTTGTAGGAGGTTGCGAGAACCTTGGGTTCTACTCTGTGAAATGGGAAGTCATTGCAGATTTTTGAGCAGAAGAATGATCTGATTTAACTTATTTTTTACAAATAATGTTGGTGATCATAGGAAGCCTTATATAGTGCTTGATATGTGCTGTGTACTGTTCTAAGCGCCTTATGTGTTATTAACTCACCTAATTTTTCATGATTCTTTTAAGAAAGTAATGTTAATAAATCCATTTTACAGGTAAGGGAATTGAGGCACACAGAGTTTTAATGACTTATCTAAGATCACATAGTTGCAAAGTGATAGAGAGTGGAGTTTGAACTCAGATAGTCAGGCTCACACTACATACACTCTTCTAAAATCATCTGGAATTCTGAATTCTATGTTGTGATCATTGCCTTTCACTTATGGAGCAGCTAAATACAAATAAATGCTTATTAAAATTTACTTGATATTTTCTTGCTGAATCCAGACCTCTCAAAATAGGACATTTGGGTGTAAATATAAGAAGGAAATAGCAGTGCAGATGGAAGGAAAAAGAATATATTAATTGTAATATCTTTGTCAGGACCACTGAAAAACCTTTAAGTTTCAGTGCCAGGAAAAACTAGGCTTTCACAAATAATTTACATTATTATCCTATAAGCAAATAAATTGTAATATCGTATTGTATTTCTTTTCTGGCCATTAGCAAACTTCAAAACTTTAAAATTTTAGTCTATATTTAGTAATTGTAGAAAACATTTTGAATTCATTTTATTAACCATATCTTGTTTTCATTAATCCTGCTCTCATAACTGAAAAAAAAGAACCAATTTATTGCAGCCTGTATTTTACTTAAAAATAATAGACAGTATTTAGTATGAACAAATCATTAAAATAAAACAATGGAAATGCTCAATAAATATTTTTTAATAAATATTTTTATTTATTATCAAACAGAATAAGTAGTTATATTTATATATCAAACTAGTAAAATATTGCTTTGACAATATATTAAATAAAATCAATAGTACTATTCATTTCTTTTTTCACTCATATATTCTTTTAATAACAGTTTATTAAATGCTTAACGTGTGCCAGGCACTATACTATTTGCTTGAGACTGTTAAAATGTGACATATTTGTTGAGCTTGGCTGATATAACAATTTAAGTGCAAAAAAGGTTGATATTTATCACATTTCCATTTGTTAAGAAGAATCATGACATTCATCATGAATGACCCTTCATTCCATGAGGATTTATCTGCTAGCCATCACTTGGCTGGTAGTCTTCAGGGCACGAGAGTTGTCACAGTGAACCACCCAGGTGAAGTCCTTCCACTCCTGGAGCTTAAATTTTATTAGAAAAGACAGACGATAGACACATAAATACTTAATATGCAAAGTACTGATAGTTATATGACTAGAAACAAATCAAGACAAGATCTGTAGGGTGTACTATTTTAGATAGGCCAGTCCTCTTTGATGAGATTGCATTGAGTAAAGTCACGCAGGAAGTGAGGGACTAGCCATGTGGGTAGATATGGAAGAAGAACATTCCAGGCAGAGTGAAGAACATGTGCAGCCTTGTGGCTGAGGTGCAGGGAGTAAGAAAACAAAAAGTCAGACATGAGGTCAGAGAGGGCCGGGGGACCCACCCTGTGAAGTGGAATGAGGACTTTAGCTTTTATTGTACTGTATTTAATAGATTTTTAGCAAGGCAAACACTTGATCTGACTTAGGTTTTAAAAAGGTCACTCTGGTTGCATTAGAGGGGAGGCAGAGCCCAGTTAGGAGTGTAGGTGAGAAAGATGGCGGCTTGAACTAAGTTGAGGGACATGCATTCTGTTTATACTTTGAATATATGAAGCAATGGGATTTTCTGATAATAAGAATGTATAGTATGAGAGAAAGAGAATAATTAAGAATGATTCCAAGACTACGTGTTAATTTAGTATTTTGAATATTATTATGATGCCATGCCATATGATATATCATATTATCACAGCTTCAATTAATTCAACAAAAATGTTGAGTTTAGAGCTCTAATCAGCTTTTAACTATTAAAATCAATTTTGTTTTCTGTTAATGAAAAACGAATACCCACAAATACTGGGAGTGGTTTAAGTGAAGATACAGGCTTCTTGGCATGAAAGATGTGTAAATTTTACTCTCACTGTATTAAGTAGCTCTTTATATAAATCTTTGCTGAATTCAAAGTAGGCAGACACCTATGCCAGTTGAATGTGCTAGTGGAAAGAGCAAAGATTGAGGGTATATGGAAATATATTTGGTCCTCATCAGCAGCTATGCCAAGTCACATGAAACAGACATTTTAGAGAGGCTTCTGCAACTTTTTGGGTACTTTATTTTATGGATCTAGTCTTAGGCACTTCTGGAATATTAATCTAGCAGTTTTAATTTGGAAAAATAAAATAAAATATAAACCAGACTGGCATGCAGAATCCAAGTGAGCTTCATTTAGTGGTTTATGTTAGCACTGTATATTGTCAATAAAACCCACCATTTTACAGTATGGTTAGGGAATGTAGGTTTCCAAAGTGCTGGCCATGTCCCCTCTGCCAAGCCTGTCATCACTGCCCTGAATTAGCTGGAGCAGTAGCTGCAGAGTGAATTGAGACTCTCATTCCCCACATGCGTTGACTATGCTTTCTTTCTGTTTTCCCACTTACTGCCAACTCTGGAAAGAAGGAGAGATATTGTGTCTCAGACTTGGATGCTGCCCACAGCAGTGATCTATAACTGTCTTGAAATTAAAGTGGAAAAAGAAAACGAAGGCACTTGAAATAAATGTGAATAAAGACAGAGCAGCACATTGTGTTTTACAATTAGAATGTTCATTTGCTCCAGATGGAGCAGTCATTCAATTAGTAGACATAACCTTTTACAGTCAATCTCAGGGGATTGCTAGAGCAGAATTTTTTTTAAGTGCAATTCCACTTTGGAAGAAAGCATTTACGTACATGGAAACTATTACTTACCCCATATCCCACCCTAATCTCTATCAAATACCTTCATCAGGACACAGTGAGGTTAAGCTTTTGTTGCTAAAACACAGAGTGGAGCCAAGGATGGGCACATCCTTATCAGCATAGACAGCTAATCCTGCTGTGCATCTTATGCTGATCGTGTCCTTTTGAGTATCTAGCATTGTGCTGGGTAAACAGTAAATAGTCACCTGTTAACCCATGGATTAATGAATTAGCCTACATTTTTGTATGATTTCAGCTCACTTTTACAATTTAAAATACACAGCATTTCAACGTGAATAATGGTTTGGCAGCCAATGTCTTTGAAGCTTATAAAAGAATTACTTGGCTTTTTTTAGGTGGCATCGGGTAGCAATCAGCGTGGAGAAGAAAACTGTGACAATGATTGTTGATTGTAAGAAGAAAACCACAAAACCACTTGATAGAAGTGAGAGAGCAATTGTTGATACCAATGGAATCACGGTTTTTGGAACAAGGATTTTGGATGAAGAAGTTTTTGAGGTAAAAACAAATCAAACTTTAATTTAAGCTGAATATGTTAAATCAGATGAACTGGGTTAATAACAGAAACACTCAATATATGTCGTAAAGCAAAGTTGAAAACTCTAAAGGGTGACCTACTTTCTTCTTCTGCGGGTGTAGGGGTGATGTTTTCTATTGTTCAGTAAGAGAATGACTAGACAATGGTGGCTGTAACTCCTGGGAAACCTTTACAGGGATTGGTTGATTTGAACACAAGCATGCTGTTCTCCTGGAAAGGACAAACGGCTTTACTCTTAGTACTTTGTATGATTTTCTTTGGAGAAAAGAACATTTTTTTCACTTCCTTCTCTGGGAGATTAATTTAAAAAAATGTACAAGTCATACATTTGCCTTTCTCTGTTCTTTGTGAATATTTCTAAGGTAAAATAGAGATCATATTGCAAAAGATGAACTTTAAGTTTTTAAATCACTTTAAAGAATAATATGAAGGTCATGGTATGAAGCTTCCTTCTGAATACATTTCACTAATTATAATAATAGCATTCTTATAATCCTTTGATCATCAGATCTGGTAACTTATGCTTTCATTTTAGTCAATTTTTAACAGAAAAAACTGAGCTGAGTCCTGACTCCATTAAAGTATACACTCCTGAAATATTAATTATTACTTTGGTGATTGTTTTCAAACAATTTTTGAGTCATTTATTTTTTAAGATGCAACAAAATAAAGCTGTGTAATATAGTACAAATTAACATATATATTTCACATGGGAGATTTGCCATATTTTGTTGATGTGTGAACATATATACATATGTGTTGTGTACACATATGTGCACACATATGCAGAGACAATATGTATTTCCATAAAAAGAACAATGTAAATTCAGAGTATAAATTAGACTATTGCATTCCTATTTATATATATATATATATATATATATATATATATATATAACTTACAGCATAATTTTAAATATAATCAACATTTGTGCCATTTACAGGTTATTTATTTGGGAAGCTATTTGTTTCTAATTTATTCCTCTAGTGTCTACCTAAGCCTTTATGTCTACATAAAATATTTTAATTTATTATATCATACTGAATTATGTAAATGATAAACTGATTCTGGCAATATATAATGGTAATATACTTTCAAATCTTCCAGTGTCACGCCTTGATTTCATATGCATGACAACAAACAACCATTTATTTATTAGGTGAATGAATATTACAAACAATTAATACAATTTCTAGTCTTGCAAAGTCTTACTTTAAAATAAAACAACTCATAAATGTCAGTTTCACAGACAAATTTATTTTTGTAACTCACACAACCTTATTTTCCAGGAACATAAATGAGTAATATGGAGGAACAATATTAGTGCAATTTTTCTTTTTTAAAAACATTCTTAACTTTATAAAACTGTATCCCATATTCTAAATGCTGGAGAAATTTCAGTTGTCTGTTTGGAAAAGATATTAAAATATTAAGAAAAATAATTTTAAAAAGATTCTTTAATGAAACCTGTAGCGAATATGACAGTAAGTAGTGGAAAATAAATTTATTAAGCTACATTGCATCTTGGAGTTTATGAAAACTTACGAAGTTTTATATAAAACATTTATTTGCTATGAAGTGCAATTTGTTTCTTAAATGTGAAGGAAGGCAGACATTTTCACTATCAGGTTTATCTTTTACTATCTTAGACCAGCTAAATAGAGAAACTATTTTTACTTAAAATATTGAGAAAACTTTAGAGCAAGATTCTTTGAAATAGACGAAATTTTGTATTTATCTAGTCTAGTTCACACATTTGATAAACAATTGTTTGATAAATGTGTTTGATAAACAATTGTCCCACTCTGGTATGGGATGTTGATAGTGGGGAAGGTTGTGTGGTTGGGGGTAGGGTGCAGAGAGTATTGAGAACTCTCTGTACTTTCTAGTTAGTATTGCTGTGAAAACCATCTAGGTTTTTTCCTATGCTGTCTTTTAGGAGGTTTATAATTTTGTGCTTTATATTTATGTATATGACACATTTTGAGTTAATTTTTGTAAAGGGTGTAAAGTTTGTTTCTAGATTCCTTTTTTTTTTTTTTTTGCATGTGAGTATCTAGTTGTTCTGGCACCTTTAGATAAAAAAATTATCTTTGCTCCATTGTATTTTTTTATCCTTTGTCAAATATCATGTTAGTATATTTATATGGATCTTTTCTGGGCTCTCTATTCTGTTCCATTGATCTCTTTATTAATTCTTTCACCAATACCATCCTGTATTGATTACTGCAATATTATAGTAAGTCTTGAAGTATCAGAGCTCTTTGCTCTCTGCCTTCAATATTGAGTTGGTTGGTTATTCTAAGTCTTTTGTTTCTTCCTATAAACTTTAGAATCAGTTTGTCAAGATCCACAAAACCACAAAATAATTTGCTGGGATATTTATTATGATTGTGTTGAAACCATAGATCAAGTTGAGGAGAACTGACATCTTGACAATATTGAGTCTTTCTATCCATAAACATAAAACATCTCTCTATTTTTAAGTTCTTTGATATCTGTCATCAGAGTTTTATAGTTTTCTTCATATAGATCTTATATATATTTTGTTAGATTCATACATACATTTTTTAAGTGCTAATATAAATGCTATTGTGTTTTTAAATTCAAATTTCACTTTTTATTGCTGGTATATAGAAAAGTGTTTGCACTTTGTATATAATATTTTTATACATTGTTGGATTCATTTGCTAATATATTGTAGAGGAGTTTTGCATTTATCTTCATGAAAAATATTGTTCTGTAGTTTTCTTTTCTTTTACTGTCTTCATCTGGTTTTCGTATTAGGTTGATGTGGGCTCATAGAATGTGTTAGGAAGTATTCTCTTTGTATTCTTGCAATAATCATTTATTAATTCCAGAAGGGATTTTTATTTTTGTCAATTCTTTTGGATTTTATACATAAACAGTTATTCCATCTGTGAACAAAGTTTAATTTTTGCTTCCCAGCCTCAATACTTTTATTTCCTTTTCTTATCTTATTATATCAGTTGGGACTTCTAGTATGATATTGAAAACCAGTGTTGAAAGAAGGCATCCTTTCCTTGTCTCTAATCTTAGTGGGAAAGCTTCAAGTTTCTAACCATTAAGTATGATATTAGTTATAGGTTTCTTGTAGATGTTCTTTATCAAGTTGAGAAAATTTCCCTTTGTTTCTAGTTTCCTGAGAGGTTTTTCTTTTATTTTTTGTCAGCAGTAGGTATAGAATTTTGTCAAATGCCTTTCTGCATATATTGATATGATTATTTAATTTTTCTTCCTTAGCCTGCTGATGTGATGTGTTAATAGATTTTCAAATATTGAACTAGCTTTGCACACCTGGAATAAATTCTACTTGGCCATGGTATATAATATTTTTATACATTGTTGGATTCATTTGCTAATATATTGTAGAGGAGTTTTGCATTTATCTTCATGAAAAATATTGTTCTGTAGTTTTCTTTTCTTTTACTGTCTTCATCTGGTTTTCGTATTAGGTTGATGTGGGCTCATAGAATGTGTTAGGAAGTATTCTCTTTGCTTCTATTTTCTGAAAGAGATTATAGAAGTTTAGTATAATTTTTTTCTTAAATCTTTTGTAGGATTCAGCAGTGAACTTGGTGCTTTGTGTTTAGGAATGCTACTAATTTTTGATTCAATTTTTTTTATTAGATGGAGTCATTTTCAGATTTTCTATTTCTTGTGTGTATGAGTTATTACAAATCGCATCTAAGAAGGAATTGATCTACATCATCTAAATTATCAAATTTGTGCAAATAGAGTTTTTCATTTTCCTTCATTATCCTTTTTATGTCTGTGGAATCTGTAGTAATGTCCCATTTATTTCTGCTAGCAGCAATTTGTAATCTCTGTATTTTTTTCTTAGTTAACCTGGTTAGAGAATTATCAATTTTATTACTCTTTTCAAAGAACCTATTTTTTGTTTTGGTGATGATCTGTAGTGACTTTCTGTGGTTTGTTTTATTATTTCTGTTCTAATTTTTATTTTTTTCTTTTGTTCTGCTTACTTTGGGTTTAGTTTGGTCTTTGTGTAGTTTCTTAAGATGGAAGCTTAGATGATTGATATTAGATCTTTCTTATTTTCTAATATATACATTTAATGTATAAATTTCTCTCTGACATAAGTTTTATTTTTATTCTTTTCATAATATTTTTAATTTCTCTTGAGATTTCTTCTCTGACCCATTTGTTATTTAGAAATGTGCTTTTTAATGTCCAGGTATTTTGGAAATTCCCACCTGTTTTTTTGTTGTTTCTAGATTATTTTCATTGTTATCTAAGAGCAGATATTGTATGATTTGTATTCTTTTAAATTTGTCAGTGGCTTTTTTTATAGCCCAGAATATATTATATCTTGGTGGATGTCTATGTGAGCTTTAGAATGATGAGTTGTCTTCTATTGTTATATGTAGTAGTCATAGATGTCAGTTATATCCAGTTGATTGATAGTGGTTTTTAGTTCAACTATGTCCTTACTAACTTTTGCCTGGTATATCTGTTCATTTCTGATAGAGGAGTATTGAAGTCTCCCAAGAAAATAGTAGATTTGTCTCATTGTGGTTCTACGAGTTTTTGCCTCATGTATTTCAATACTCAGTTTTTAGGGGCATATGCATTAGGGATGGTTATGTATTATTGGAGTATTGAACACTTTATTATCATTGTAATATTCTTCTTTATCCCTTATAACTTCTCTTTTTCTGAAGTCTGCTCTGTTTGAAATTAATTTAGCTACTCCTTCTTTCTTTTAATTAGTATGAGCATATTATACCTTTCTCCATACCTTTATTTTTACTCTGTATGTGCCATTACATTTAAAGTGAGTCTTTTGTAGACAACATGTAGTTTGATCTTATTTTTTGATTCACTCTGACAGTGTCTGTCTTTAACAGGTTTATTTAGATCATTGAATTTTAAGGCGATTAATGATATAGTTGGAACACAGTTTACCATATTTGTTACTGTTTTCTATTCCTTTTTCTTGGTCTCCATTTCTATTTTTATCTTCCACAATTTTTCTATCTTTTGTGGTTTAAATTAAGCATCTTATTCTATTTTCTTAGCATATCAATTATACTTTTTTTAAGAACATTTTTTGGTAGTTGCCCTAGATTTTCCAATGTAGATTTATACCTAATCCAAGTCAAGTTTCAAATAACACTATACTGCTTCATGGGTAGTGCAAGTACCTTATAAAAGCAAAATATTCCTAATACCTCCCTCATGTTCTTTCTATCATTGCTGTCATTCATTTCAGTTATACATAAGCTTACATAAGCATATAAAATTACATTGTTGCTATTATTATTTTGAATAAAATGTTATATCTTAGATCAATTCAGATTAAGAAAAAAGATTTTACTTTTACCTTCACTTATTCATTCTCTAATCATTTTTCTTCCTTTATCTAGATTTAAGTTTCTCACTTATATTATCTTCATTCTTTGTAAAGAACTTCTTTTAACATTTCTTGCAGGGCAGGTCTACTGGCAAAAAATTCCTCAGTTTTTTTTAATTGAAAAAATATTTCTCCTTCAGTTTTGAAAGCCAGTTTCTCAGGTTACAAAAGTCTAGGTTGGTGGTCTTTTTCTTTCATACTTTAAGTATTTCACTCCGTTCTCTTTTCCTTGTGTGGTTTCTGAGGAGAAGATGAATATATTTCTTCTTTGCTTCTATCTAGGTAAGGTGGTTTTTTTTGTTTTTTTTTTTTCCTCTGCTTGCCTTCAGGATTTTTTTTTTTTTTTTGAGACAGAGTCTAGCTTTGTTGCTCTGGCTAGCGCGAGTGCCCTGGCATCAGCCTGGCTCACAGCAACCTCAAACTTCTGGGCTCAAGCAATCCTGCTGCCTCAGCCTCCCCAGTAGCTGGGACTATAGGCATGCGCCACCATGCCAGGCTAATTTTTTCTCTATATATATTAGCTGGCCAATTAATTTCTTTCTATTTATAGTAGAGACGGGGTCTCGCTCTTGCTCAGGCTGGTTTCAAACTCCTGACCTCAAGCAATCCACCTGCCTCTGCCTCCCAGAGTGCTAGGATTATAGGCGTGAGCCACCACGCCTGGCTGCCTTCAGGATTTTTAATTTATTTTAATTTTTATGATATTTGAATATGATATTTCTAGATGTAGTTTTTTTTTTTTTTCTTTTTGGCATTTACTTTGCTTTATGTTCTCTGAGCTTCCTCAATCTGTAGTTTTTTTGTCTGACATTCATTTGAGGAAAATTCTCAGTCACTGTTGCTTCAAATGTTGCTTCTATTCTTTTCTCTCTTTCTTCTTCTGGTATTCCCATTTTGCGTACCTTCATATTTTGTAGTTGTCCTATAGTTCTTGGATATTCTTTTCTGTTTTTTCCCCCAGTCTTTTTTCTTTGCTTTTACTTTTGGAATTTTCTATTGGCAGATCCTCAGAATCACATTCTTTCCTCAGCAGTGGCTACTCTACTAATGAGCCTTTCAATGATACTCTTCATTTCTGTTACAGTGTTTTTGATCTCTAGCATTTAGAGATTCTGAACTGTGAACTAAATTTATCAGTGCTTCTTAGACCTCCACCCCATCCACTGAATTGGAATAGGATGGCTGGATGGGATGGGGTTATGTATTTCCCTTCTTCTACATGGAAGGATAGAGGGAGCTGTAGTTGGGTATTTCCTTTCCCTCATACTGAAGGCTGATAAATGGAGTTAGGTACAGGCATACCTTATTATATTGTGCTTCACTTTATTATGTCTTACAGATACTTTTTTTTTTTAAACAAACTGAAGGTTTGTGGCAACCTTGCATTGAACAAGTCTATTGATACCATTTTTCCAACAGCATGTGTTCACTTCCTGTCTTTGTTTTACATTTTGGTAATTCTAGCAATATTTTAAACTTTTGTCATTATTATTATATCTTTTATAGTGACCCATGCTGAGTAATCTTCAATTTTACTATTTGTAATTGTTTTGGGGTGTCACAAACTGTGACCACATAAGACAACAAACTTAATCGATAAGTTGTGTGTGTTCTGATTGCTCCACTGACTGTTCCACTGACTCTCTTCCTCTCCTTGGGCCTGCCTAGTCTTCCCTGAGACACGACAATATTGGCCTACAAGTTTTCAAGTGAAAGGAAGAGTCACAGGTCTCTCACTTAAAATTAAAAACTAGAAATGATTATGCTTAGTGAAGTAGGCATGTTGAAAGCCAAGATAGGCCAAAGGGTAGGCCTCTTCTGCCAAACAGTTAGCCAAGTCATGAATGCAAATGAGAAGTTTTTGAAGGTAATTAAAAGTACTACTCCAGTCAACATATGGATGATAAAAAAAAAAAAAAAAAAAAAAACAGCCTTATTGATGATATGGAAAAACTTTTAGGATCTGAATAGAAGATCAGACTAGCCATAATATTCCTGTGAGCCAAAGCCTAATCCAGAGCAAGATCCTAAACTCTCTTCAATTCTGTGAAGGTTGAGAGAAGTCAGGAAGCTTCAGAAGAAAAGTTGGAAGCTAAAAGAGGTTAGTCCATGAGGTTTAAGGTAAGAAGCCATCTTTGTAACATAAAAGTACAGATGAAGCAGCAAGTGTTGATGTTGAAGCTGTAGAAATTATCCAGAAGATCTAGCTGAGATAATTAATGAAGGTAGCTACATTGATCAACAGATTTCCAATGTAGGCAAAACTGCCTTCTATCAGAAGAAGATGCCAGTGAGGACTTTCATAGCTAGAAAGGAGAAGTCAATGCCTGACTTCAAAGCTTCAAAGGACAGGCTGACTCTCTTATTAGAAGCTAGTGTAGCTAGTGAGTTTAAGTTGAAGCCAGTGCACATTTACCATTCTAAAAATCCTAGGCTCTTAAGAATCATGCTAAATTTACTCTTCCTGTGCTCTATCAGTGGAACAAAAAAGCCTGGATGACAGTGTATCTGTTTACAGAAAGGTTTCTTGAATATTTTAAGCCTGATTTTGAGATGTATTGTTTGGAAAAAAAGATTTATTTCAAAATATTCCTGCTCATGGACAATGTACCTAGTCACCCAAGAACTCTGATGGAGATGTACAAGGAGATTAATGTTATTTTCATACCTGCTATCCCTACATTTTGAAGCTTATGGGTCGAGGACTAATTTTGACTTTCAAGTCTTATTATTTAAGAAATTTCATAAGGCTATTTCTGTCATAGATAGTGATCCTGCTGATGAATCTGGGAAAATTAAATTGAAAATCTTCTGAAAAGGGTTCACCATGCTTGGTGCCGTGAAGAACATCAGTGATTAAATGGAGGAGGTCAAAATATCAACATTAACAAGATTTTGAAAGAAATTGATTCCAATCCTCATGGATGACTCAGAGGGATTTAAGATTTCAGTGGAGGAATAATGGCAGATGTGGTATAAATAGCAAGAGAACTAGAATTAGAAGTGCAGCCTGAAGATGTATTAAGGTTGGTGCAAAAGTCATTGTGGTTTTGGACCTTGAATTTTAAATCATTATAACTAGGCTCAAACACATCTTTATTAATCAACATAGGAACCATTACAATCAACACATTTTTGTCAATGAGGAATAAGTTTGTGTAATCCTGTAGCATAAATATCCATGCTTCAGGATTCGAGGAACTCTTGGAAAGCATTTTCTGGCATCCTGCTGGTTGTGAAAGCATTTTCCCTGCAAAAAGTTGTTGAACTGGGTTGGCGAGAGGTCAGGTGAAAATGGCAGATGAGACAAAACTTCATAGCCCAATTCATTCAACTGTCGAAGTGTTGGTTGTACCACATGCAGTCAGGCTTTGTTGTGGAGAAGAATTGGGCCCTTTCTGTTGACGAATGCTGGTTGTAGGTGTTGCAGTTTTCGGTGCATCTCATGCATTTGCTGAGCATACTTCTCAGATGGAATGGTTTCACCAGGATTCAGAAAGCTGCAGTGGATCAGACTGGCAGCAGATCACCAAACAGTGACCATGACCTTTTTTTGGTGCAAGTTTGGCTTTGGGAAGTGCTTTGCAGCTTCTTCTTGGTCCAACCACTGAGCTAGTCATTGTATAAAATCCACTTTTCCTCGAATGTCACAGTCCAATCAAGAAGTGGATCGCTGTGCTTGCATACATGAAGAGAAGGCGACAGACACTTCAAAACGACGATTTTTTTGTTTTTGTTTTTGGTCAGGTCATGAGGCACCCATTTATCGAGCTTTTTTACCTTTCCAATTTGCTTCAAAAGACAAATGACTGTAGAATGCTCAACCTTGAGTTCTTCGGCAACTTCTTGTATAGTAGTAAGAGGATCAGCTTTCAATTATTTTCAGTTGGTTGTTGTCAACTTCCCATAGCTGGCCACTGCACTCCTCATCTTCAAGGCTCTCATCTCTTTTCTAAAACTTCTTGAACCACCACTACACTATATGTTTGTTAGCAGTTCCTGGGCCAAATGCGTTGTTGATGTTGTGAGTTGTCTCTGCTGCTTTAGGACCCATTTTGAATTCGCATAAAAAAATTGCTCGAATTTAATTTTTATCTAACATAATTTCCATAATCTAAAATAAATATAAAATAAACTGCAAGTAATAAGTCATTAGCAAAAAAAAATAAAGTGAGAAATGCACATTAAAATGATGTGTAACATAACCACATTTATTAAAGAATGTATTCCAATATCAAAGAGCAAAATTCAACAATGCTAAAACTGCAATTAATTTTGCACCAGCCTAAAAACTGAATTGTTGCAGTCTCATGATAAAAGTTAAACAGAGGAGGAGCTGCTTCTTATGGATGAGCAAAGAAAGTGGTTTCTTGAGATAGAATCTGATCTTTGTGAAGATGCTGTGAGCATTGTTAAATGATACTAAAGGATTTAAAATATGACGTTAAGTTTCCTTGATAAAGCTGTGGCAGGTTTTCAGAGGTTGACTCTAATTCTGAAAGAAGTTCAACTGTAGATAAAATGCTGTCAAACCTCATTGTGTACTGCAGAGAAATATTTCATGAAAGGAAAAGTCAATTGATGTGGCAAACTTCATTGTCATCTTATTTTGAGAAATTGCCACAGCCACCACAACCCTTAGTAACTACCTCCGGATTAGTCAGCAGCCATCAACATGGAGGCAAAACCCTCTACCAGTAAAAAGATTAGATTATGACTCACTGAAGGCTCAGGTGATCATTAGTATTTTTTAACAATAAAGTATTTTTATATTAAGGTAGGCACATTGATTTTAGACATAATGCTACTCCATATTCAATAGACTACCTTATAGTGTAAGCATGAATTTTATATGCACTGAGAAACCAAAAGAGTTGTGTGACTCGCTTTATTGGCAGTATTTACTTTATTGTGGTGGTCTAGAACCAAAAAAATATGCCTGTTTTTTCTTTCTCAAGTTAGGTTAAGCTTTGATGAAACCCCAGTAGATTAGGTTCTAAATAAATAGTTTTTCTTGAGGACATGCCTGTTAAGAAGAACAGAATGTTCTGATGACTTTTAAAATAATTCCTTTTTCTCCTCTTTTTTGCAGAAGCATGAGGGATATTTTTCTGATATTCACTGTCAGGACCTTGTAGGACTCCTCCAAGTAAAACTTACAAAATTTGGAGTCCTCCATGACAGGGTCCCCATGGAGTTTTTAACTCTTAGAATTTTTAACTCTCAGAATTTTGGTTTTGTTTGTTTCACATAAAGTAAGTACAAGAGCTATTCTGAGACTTGCATAGGTAGAATTAATCTCACCTCAATTGTCTGATTTTTTCCTACATTGGTTTGGGTCTTTTATACATGTTTAATTCTGAATATGGTCTGAGAATTGTGTGATTCATTACCAAGTTAGGTAATTTCCCTCACTGCAGATTCCTTGTATACTCTGTAACTAGCGTATCCCCCCTCTGGTTTATCCAGAAACACAGGGTTTCTTTGAAAATTTAGCCACAGAACTGTTGTACTGCTCAGCTACTGGATTCCCCCTCGGGGCAAAACCTTGAAAAAAATATGAAACCAAACAGTACAAACCATAAGTAACTTACCACTTGTAGATTCGCTTCTCTAAGTGTCGATTCTCCCCATAATCTGCTTGCTTTTTCATAGTTCTCAGGTAGCTGTTTATGGCATTTTGCTTAGAGTTTGTAGTTGTCATCAGCAGAAGGTTGGGCTGTATGGAGTTTTCACTGCCTTAGGAGTATTTACATTCCTAAGACAAAAACATTTTAAAAGTGTTAGTTTCTTCTTACCAGGAAAAATTTATACCATTATGGAGATTTAAGCATAATACTTGCTATAGTTTCATCTTTAAATTTCTGAAATTGGTGTAACTCAGTTATCTCACAGTTCATTTCTAAAACATTCTTGTCCTGGCTTCTCTGTGGAACGTTTTTACTTAAGAAAGAAAACAAAATAAGCTGTTACTATTTTTAAAAATTTATTATTATATGCTCCCCATCTAGATTCTAAAATAAAAAGCTGTATTCATGAATCATTTCTTTAAATCTTTTTTAAAAACTTTTTTCAAATACATAGAACGTCTTTCATAAAATAGGAACTTAACAAACAGAATGATGGGAGTAAGTGGGCACACATGACAATATGATTTCCATTGTTTTCCTTGAGAAATGAAAGATGAAGGCAGAGGCATCATTTAGTTTCTAGCAAGTGCAGGAATGGTTGAATGAAAAAGATTATGATAATGATAATTAAGTGTTTGGATTTATAAATCACATGCATGGTGGTAGTTAACCATCTTGACTCTGGAATCAGATAGCCATGGCTTCATTGTTGGATTTGGAATTTGACTAGCTTAAAGATCATGGACAAGATATATTACCTCTCTTTTTTTCTCATCTGTAAAATGGAATAACAGTGCTATGTATCTCATAGCATCATTTGAAGTTAAAGTTTATAAAGTATTGATATCTGTGCATTGCCATACTGAGTATTTTTTAAGCATTTGTTTAAAAAATAAACTTTTTTCCATTGATTATATCTGAAATTAGGTGAAAATAGCAGATATGGTTAACATAGGAGCTACATTTGGCTTTGTAAGAGACTTAGTTTTCTGAAAGCAAAAATAAAATGTTATTCTAGAATGGTACTTTACTACTCTGCTGTAGTAGCATAGAGTAAGCAAAAGAGAGAAACAAGAAAGCTTTGAGTTTACTTATGGTTGTTTAGTTTTGTTCTTGTCTATAAATCTTTGGTTAACATGTGCATTTGGGAATGTAGCCGTGGCTTTTTTGAAATTATTGAAAGCATTTTCTGGAATCAGTGTTTTGATTCATGTTTTGTGTTATGTATCAAGACACAAAAATTACTTATTTTCTAGATGTCAGGAAATAATGTGTAATTTTAAGAGAAATAACAAACTGTGAATAGCAAATATGAGGTAAAACTTTGGTAATTGGATGTTCAAACACAATCTCAGTCCAAATTGGCATGTAACAAACACAATTTTAATGCAAATTAGTGTTAAAATACCAGGGGAGTGTTCCAGGTAATATTAAAATACACCCAGGTAATATTAGAATTCAGCAGCAACAGTTATTTAAAAACTCACTGGATTCATGGACATGTTGAATTTCTCTAATATAGGACAACAATATATATGTGCAGTTCTTTTATAAAAGGGGATTATATGGCTTTCATGAAGAAATAGTGAAATGTATCTATGTGACAGTATCTTTTGACAGTAGCAGTTTTATAAAATATGAGATTTTTTCCTTACTGTAACAAGTTTAGCATTTGTCAGATTTTATTCAGACTTAGTGTTAATCAATTATTTACCAAATTGAGATTCCAAATATGAATTTTTCCCCTTTAACTTTTTGATTTTAGGAGATATTTAAGTTCCACTACTGACCACATGCAAGGGAGTAGATTGAGCCACATTAGTTTAATCTTTTGAGAGTCAAACTTAAAAGAGCATCTTTTTTTGGCTGTTTGATGTATAATCAAGTTCCTTATTGCTGCACACTTACTTAGTCTGGCAAATGTGGTGAAGAAAAACACACAAAAATCTGTCACATTATTGATGACCACACTTCAGTGATTCTGTAGGTCATTTCTTCAATTCTCCTTTCTAGATGTTGTACCTATTATACAATAACTTCATGGTATCCTGTTCCCAGTCAGACCATCTGGGATCAGATCTGCATCACAGATTGTGATTATGTAGATAAGAGGCTATTTGTTGGGACTTTTTGATCGTTGATTATAATTACATGTTTAGTAGGATTTATGCCTGAAACTATTTCAAGAAACTCAATGAAGCATTTGAGGCAGTCTTAGATTTCAGAACTTTATACAAATCCAAAGTACCACTGTATACAGGATATTGCTTGTCCTCTAAAAGAAGCATTGCCTTTTGATTCAGTTTTCTACTTTGTTGATTAGTGCATTTGCCAGAAATACACAATAAAGTATCACACATTTTTATATTGTCACTTTTATAAATTTTGTCTTTGTACAGATTACCTTCCCCCCCTTTATAAGTTCTACTATTAGTCTATAGTATTTTATTAGCTTTTCAAAGAATAAGCCATCTTGCATTTACATTCTTGTTTTTGTATCTGTATTACCATGTTGTTTTATAATTATTAATGTATAGCTTTCTTATTAGACTATAAATTCCTTGAAAGCAAAATGTATATCTTATTAATTTAGATATTATAGGAGCTGCATCAAGTACAAAGTTTGGCACAATGTTTATAGTTAATGAAGACCAGTAAATGCATGAATGAATGCTTTACTTGGAAATGATTAAGGGTTTGTTAGAGGTGTCAGGGAGCAGAAAGGGTGATGATAGCTGTAAAATAGCATATGTCATTTGAAAGGTAGGTGTTTACTTAAGTTGTTGATTATTCTCTGTTGAAGCACCATAGATATTATAATGTCAAATATTTTGCTTGAATAAGGGAAATAGAGGCATAAATAAATAGTTGCAATAAAATATGATTGTGTTAAGTAATAAAGGCATACAAATACTAAAGAGAGAGTAATAGCTGAATCCAGAATACTGAAAAATAAACAAACGTTTAAAGATGAGAACACATATGCAAATGATGAAAGTTTAGAATGAACATGGCAGTTCTGTGAAAGGTAATGTGATTTGGGGACATTTGGGAGACTACCTGGTTGGTGTGTAAAGGCCTGTTTGCCTTTTACAGTATACTAAGGGGGTTGAACTTTAAACTGTGGGCCATGAGAAGTTTCTTTAAGTAGAGGGATTGAGCATTCACATTTTTAAAAAAAAGCTTTTTGTGAAAATGAAGGAATTAGTCTACAATGGGAAGAACCTGAGGGAAAAGATGAAAACATAAAATGTTGACTGTTAGTTCAAATAAAGGTATTATACTTAGAGATAAGATCATGGTGAAAGAAAGGTACAGAAGGGCTTACTTTAGGATGCTGATGTGGGGTAGAATTCTCAGATATTGGGGACTGTTAGGATATAAGGGGTTAAGTGTGGGAGGAACTTAATATTTTAGGCTTTTTAGCACTGACACACAGGTAGTAAAAAGGTGATGTTTAAATCTTACAGACATGAACTATTCGGAATTTTAGTTAAGTTTAAAGGACTTTAACTCTCTTTTTGTAATTTATGAATTATATATTTTTAACAAAGATTCAAGTTAATAAAAGGTCATGAGATTATCCTGGACAATAGAATCTTATTTCACCATCTTGTCTAAACTTCCTGAGTTTTATAGTAAATACACAGTTAATGTGAAATTATTATTAGCTAAACGAAGTATAGTGAGAATGTTGATATTATTTAAATTATTGTTTAAGCTTTTTTTTTAGAGCTTGATTTTTTTAAGGCATGGTCCAGTTTATTTCTGTTTATAATATGATTATACATAGTTAGAAGACTGGCAGGTAAATAGTGAGTGCTACCTAGGTTTTGTCTATTATTATAACTATTATTATTGTCTATTCCTTGGATAATTGGAAGAGCATTTTAATTGATCTCCCTGCTTTTGTCTTTCCCATCTGTTAATCTGTTCTCTAGAGAGAAAGCTTAGACTAGCAAGTCTATTCCTGTCAAGTAGTGCCTGGCTGAAAGAATGAATGAGTGAATAAAGTATATCATGTCTTTGCTTATAACCTTCCATTAGCATCGCATTTCATTGAGAGTTAACCTTCTTCCAATGTCCTGCAGGCTCCTATGTAATCCATACCACACCCTCTGCTCCTCCTCTGACTCCATCACTGGCTTCTCTCCCCATTGCTCCCTGTGGGTTGTTGGCCTACTTTCCTTGAATGACCATCACAAGCATGCTCCTGCCTTGAGGCTGCTTATGCCTTGAGGACTGGGTATTCACTAGTGCTTCAGTGAATACCCAGGAAGCCTTTTGCCTAGATATCTACATTTTTTGTTGTTCAGTTCCTCAGGTGTCCCTGCTTCAATGTCTCCGAATCAGTGAAACTTTCCATGATCCCAATTCTATGACACAGCATCTTACCTCTTGACACCTCACCCTTATCCTTTATTGTCTTGTATTCTTTATAACATCTATCACTTTCTGATATACTACATTTTGCTCATTTTGATTCTTCTTCTGGAATATAAGCTCCAAGAGTACAGGAGCTTTGTGCCTATATCCATAAAATCTAGAATAGTGCTGGACATGTAATAATATTTTAATGAATGAATAAATATATTTTCTAGCACTCATTAATTCAAAGGGTATATTATCTATGGTAGACAAGGAAGCAGGAGGTAAGATCTGTTACCCTTTCTAACCCATGCATTTAATTTCTTTATTTATATGATGGAATCAAGCCCTATTGATAATTTAGACATTATAATGTAAATGAATGTGCACTTTTTTGGGTAGTGTTTTACCCAACTTTAGGCATTTTTTATAACACTTGGTAATATAAGTCTGCTAAAGTAATATAAGACACTGCTCATTTTCTTGAACCTGGTTTCTTAAGCTGGTTTTGGGATTCTATGTAATGAAAGCACTGTGTGGGTAGCAGTTCTGTCTGTGATTATGTGGTTTCCCTCATTCTTTCCTTTGAATTATGGTTCAGATGCAATCTCTGATGCCTTTTTCAATTACACTAAAATTCTAAGCATTTTGGCAGCTTTCCTTTACCACACAAAATAGTTGAGAAGGAATCATTAACTGTATGGAATGTTTGAAAAAAACTGTGATGAGAGTTAATGCCTTGGCAAATTCAGAGGTATGAGTAGACAGAAAGCGTAAGTTTTCAATTAATCTTCAGATGATGGTAGTTACTTCTTAAGAATTTTATGTCATGTTTAAGTTTTAGTTTCAGCCTTATTTATGGATATACAATCAAAAACCTCTACCAACGCCTACCGTACTTTTTGTCAAAGCTCTAATATCAAATGTGAACAGAAATTTTCGTGTCTAGAGAATATCTTATATTTTGTATAAGATATTTTGTAAGCTATTGTTTATACAGTGGTACATGCTAGACTGCTCAGCTACATGTATTTTTCTTTCTTTTGTATTATTAATACATTTTTTTCCTCATGGTCTTGATTTATAGAATAATGACTTTAAGATTCCTGAAACTAGACTTTTTTGGAACTTATTTTTGGAAGAACTATAACTGGATTCTGCAGCAACATTCCTTAAATTTTACAGTGCTTGCCTACAAGTCTACCATTCAATGGAGGGTTCTCCTTTAGTTTTCCCCAGATACTAAAATAAAAATACCTTATATCTGTGTACACTTCCCTGTTTAAAAATAGCATAAGTCTATATTATTTGTATTTAGAATTTCAGAGGAAATACAAGACAAGTAGTAGTATTCTTAATTTACAGATGTTGACATCTTTTAGTGGTGAATAATTATAGTCTTTATACAGTCTTTATAATAATTTAGTGGTGAATCTTATCGTCTTTTAGTGGTGAATAATTTTTTTGTCAGGAGATCCATTCTCACTTACTGAGTACCCACTGTGTTCAGGTCTTGTCTAGGAACTGTGGAGACCTCAGACAACAACACAGATAAGTCCCTGTTCTCACGAAATTTATATTCCAGTGAATTTAATTGTGCAAAATAGATTGACTGGTTAAGTAGAGTACCCCAGACTATAAATTATACCTTTCTGTCTTCTAGAAGAGATGCTGTGCTTTCCTGGCAAGTTGATACACATATGATATTTGAATCTTTAAGCTTAGTTAAAAAATAAATATATGGAAGATGCCAATTGCTATTTTCAGGCCTTCAAATATATATTCTTTGTTTAACTCCTCATATTCTTTTTGAGTTCACTCTGAGTTCCAGCAGGAAATAGAACTATCCTCAGATGGCTTCAGAATTGTCAGCAGGGAGGCTAAGAAATTTAGCTTTACCTTTCTAGGGCTAAAGGGGCAAAGGGCAGAAATAATAGTACAGAGCTCAGTGAGAGCCGGAGTCCTGCAGAAGTGGCAGTTGTGATAAGGTTTCCAGACCACTGTGACAAGCCAGGAACATGTCTGGGAAAACTACCCCAGCCTTTCTCTCTTTCCACCTTCCAAACTCCTGGTGGTAACTTCCATTGTCTGTACTGGAAATCAACCTGCAAGAGTATCTGGTGATATAGGCTATGGGGTGATGTTCTTTGGGCACAGAGTAAGAGATGAAAGTGTTATTAATTGGATTTGGGAAATCAAGTGTCCCTTTATGTAAAAGAAAAACTGAACACTTCCTTATAAATTATCTCATTTATGCCAAACATTTCTAGATAATTCCTCCTATTTTTTTAGATGAAAAAAATCATCTCCTCCAAATTTCTTTCCTCATCTCCTCCAAATTTCTTTCTTCTTCATAGTTGAAATATAGTAGATCATAAACAAATGTTTCTTATATATAGTTTATTTGTGCATAATAATCTCAGTGACCAGGTTATAAGCTATTTGAGAGAAGGATCTGGATCTGATTTACTCTCTATTTCCTTTTCCTCCTATCCATGGTATCAGTGTGATACTTTGTCTTGATAAGTATTTGCTGAATAAATGGATAGGTGAATGATGGATTATGAAAGCAATCTTACTTTTAAATTCCTTATGCAATTTAGAACTAAAAATTATAGAAGAAATATAATTATTATCTTATTTATAATGTATCTGGTCTTATTAAATTATGAAAATACATAAAAAATATTTTGTTTTGAAAAAAATACAGCTCGTCCTAAAATAATGTCATGTGGTGCCTCTTAAAAGCAGGAATGTTGTTTAAAAGATTTGTTTTTGCCTTCAACCAAAATATAGTTTTTCCCAAATACTCTCATTTCAGTAGAGAATTCTAGCTTTCAATTGTGAGCATGCCACTTATCTTTGTTCAATAGACATTGCAGGTTGAATGTACAAGACAGACTGTATTCTGTGTAGCAAAGAAGTTTTCACATTTGACACTAAGAAAACATTTTTGTTTCCAACTTTAAAAGAGAATCAAAAGTAGATCAATATATATACATACTTTTAAAGTCCTTTTATAATCATGTATTTCATAAAATGGCCAATTTTGATTTAATGATAGTTCAATTCATTAAAGGATGTTTCATTCATTGTTATATATAGCAAAGGAGTGCAACAGAGTAAAAATAAGGAAATATTTTTGAGAAATATGTTATTTCTGGGACAGTGTCATTTTATATAAATTTACAATAGTAAATATATAGAAATGCTGCTACCAATTACTTATTTTCCTTCCCTGCCAGACATTTTCTCTAAGACACCTAAGAATAAGAGGCAAAAAAAAGATGATGTTGAAAGTTGATATGTAAAAAATTGATCTCCAAATATTTAGTATAGGGTTGAAGGAACAAATGTAGCAGTTCAACTGGTAAACTATGAAATGGTGAAAATAGTCTATAATTTCTTTTCATATTCCAAAGACAATAATTACTTTAAAAATAAGCCTAAAATTTACTGCCAAGTCAATGACTATGAAATATAAAGTAAGTGTCAAATTCTACTGTTAACCTTGTGTGACAGGCAGTGAAAATCATACCTAACGAAAAGGTCACATTAGACCTTTATGCTGTTATTAGTTATATGAATTTCTTCTTTGAGTCTAAATGTTAAAATACAACTTAATTATTAAAATTAACCTGTCAATTGAAAATTAAAAAATAAGTTAAAAAGCATATAAAAATAAATATTGATGAGGAATTTATTATAAAAAATTCACATTCAAATTGAGATGTGCTGTAAATGTAAAATATATGCCATCTTTCAAAGACAGTAGGAGCAATATTAATATATTTTACATTAAGTACATGTTGAAATGAAGTTTTTGACATATTAAGTTAAGCAAAATGTATAATAAAATTTTTAAAAATAAAAATGTTACATGATAACTGACATTTTCTTTCATATGAATAATATTTTTTCTCAAGTTAATTTTTTTTTTTTTTTTTTTTTTTTTTTTTTTTTTGAGACAGAGTCTCGCTTTCTTGCCTAGGCTAGAGTGAGTGCCGTGGCGTCAGCCTAGCTCACAGCAACCTCAAACTCCTGGGCTCGAGTGATCCTTCTGCCTCAGCCTCCCGGGTAGCTGGGACTACAGGCATGCGCCACCATGCCCGGCTAATTTTTTATATATATATCAGTTGGCCAATTAATTTCTTTCTATTTATAGTAGAGACGGGGTCTCGCTCTTGCTCAGGCTGGTTTTGAACTCCTGACCTTGAGCAATCCTCCCGCCTCGGCCTCCCAAGAGCTAGGATTACAGGCGTGAGCCACAGCGCCCGGCCTCAAGTTAATTTTTAAAAATAAGGTTATAAAATGTTTTCGCTTTTGTTTTAAAATCCTCTTTTTAGGTTTTTAGATGTTATTTTCAATTATATTACTTTGGACAACAGATGTTTATAATAACTATTGGATGAATTTATTTTGGGCAGGGATCAAATTGTGGTGACAAATTTTAAATGTTAATTACCTAAGGAAACATTGACATGAAACATCTTTTTGTAATCTGAGAATCATTTCTTAGTATTTTTCAGAATTATAATTTAAATTTTTACATAAGGGTTTTCTTAAACCAACAAGGAACTAAGTATGTGTGTTAGTCTTGATTTACATTAATATGAAATGATTATGAAATGAAGAATATAAAAAAGCATCATTCTGAGATAAATATATACATACATATAAAAAATTCAGATATGTTTTCTAACTTTTTTCTTTTCCATTGTTGACATGAAGTAGGATTAGAATATAACTTTATTAATATGGAACTAATGATACAACCAAGAATTGTTTTAATCTTTTACTAGCACAATGCAATGTATTTAAAAAATAGTCATGTAAGTGGATGTTTAAACTTAGTATCAACTCTAGCATAATTTAATTTTATAAAGTTTTTAGACCTCTGGTAAGTATACTTAAAAACTAGTTCCCTTCAAATTTTTTTGCTTATACTTGGAGTCAAATACTTTGTTATCCCTCTTACTTTCCATTATCTCTGATATTTGTGATGGTGATACTGTCAGATGATATATAACCTCCGATTACCCTGAGTTCTAGCTACTTGCCAAATTAGATCAGCCAGTATTTCTACAGGTATCTACTTAATACCAGGTCCTGAAAATAGCCAATTATTAATCCTGTTATAGATAAACAAAATCTGTTTTGGAGTTTTGTTTTTTTGTTTTTGTTTTTATTTTTTTGCAGTGTCCTTTATTCTGTTATAAAAACATTTGAGAGGAATAAAAGCAATCTATTATTAACTGAGTCTGTATTAGTTTTCTAGGACTGCCATAATAATTTTAGCCACAGATCGAGTGGCTAAAATAACAAATTTATTTTCTCACAGTTCTGGAGGCTAGAAGTCCAAGATCAAGATGTTGGCATAGTTGCTTTCTTCTGAGGCCTCTTTCCTTGGCTTGTATATGTGCATCTTCTCCCTCTGTCTTCACATGATCTTCCCTGTGTCTGTGTCCTAATCTCTTCTTATAGGAGACCAGTGGCTTGGATTAGGGCCTGTCCTAATGAATTTGTTTAACGTTAATTACCTCCTTGAAGGCCCTGTCTCTAAATATTGTCACAATCTGAGGTACTGAGGGTTAGGATTTCAATATTTAAATTATGGGGGACAGAATTCAGCCTTTAGTACTTAGTCTAGACAAGTTCTTCTTTTCCTTGATTATCAATGAAAAAAAGAATTGTAAGGTTGCTATAGAAAGGAGTATTGGCTGTCAGATTACAGGGAAATTTACTGCTGATTCTTGTTGATTCTTGTAACTTGGTTTGGCTTTGGTGATAAAACCTGATAGTCTGCAGGTAGTGGAAGAACGCAATTCAAGAGTAAATGAAAGGAGGCCAAGGTGAGAGGATGATTTGAGCTCAGGAGTTTGAGACCAGCCTGAGCAAGAGCGAGACCCCCCGTCTCTATTAAAAATAGAAAGAAATTATTTGGACAGCTAAAAATAGATAGATAAAATTAGCCAGGCATGGTGGTGCATGCCTGTAGTCCCAGCTACTCAGGAGGCTGAGGCAGAAGAAGGATTGCTTGAGCCCAGGAGTTTGAGGTTGCTGTGAGCTAGGCTGATGCCATGGCACTCTAGCCCAGGCAACAGAGTGAGACTCTGTCTCAAAAAAAAAAAAAAAAAAAAAAAGTAAATGAAGATTATTTTCCTAAATGAAAAACTGAACTCATTCCAGAAATTTATTTATTATTAACTTATGACCATTATTTATTAATTCACTTATTGGCTTCAGAAGTTGACCTCCAAAGTCTTTCATGTTTATTATGTTTCTATCTGAGTAAATGGCTTTGCCGTCCTACCATTGCTTACTCCAGAACTTGCAGAATGGCCCCACGCTCCTCTTTAGCCCACTTTCCTCCATCTCTCCTCGTCATTCCCATCCCACTTCATCATCAGCATCCAGTTTTCAAATCTCACAGATATTTTTTATTAATATCTCTACTTTATGTCTCTCATCTACTCCGTTCCTGTTACTGCTGATTTGGTTTCAATTTTCAACAGTTTATTGAAATAGGCTGCTGTTTTCCCTGACTCCAAACTGGCTGCTTCTAAATTATCCGCCTGTTTGTTGTCAAAGTGATTGTGTCAATACACAACATAGATCAGTTTGTTTCATTGATCAACGTCCTTGAATGACACACCATAACTTTCAGGATTCAGTTCACACACGAGATGTGTCTTAAATTGGTTCCTTACTCATTAGTTTTTTAAAATCTTTCTCTCTTTCCACTCTTTCTCTCACTCTTCATCACCACTATATATGTCCTTCCCTCCTCTTCCTTCCAATTATGGAGCACTATATATACTTCTTTCAGTTTCACACAGTTTCATGCCTCAAAAGTTTGTTTATAATGCTTTTTTTGTTCAGTGCTATTCCCCTCTCCATTTTCTTCATGTAGCTAACTCCTATTTTTGCTCATAACGTATCATGAAGATTGTTCCAAGAACCATTTCATAAATGTGTTCATTCCCATTGAGATACCCACATGTTGCAAATTAATGGAGACAAGAATGTGCTACAGGAAGTTTGGAAACTAGATGATTCTATGGGACAAAATTGCAGCTATGTGATTTAGTTCAGTGTTGGGGGAGATGAAATAACTAATCTTAGAAATTTCTGAAATTTAGTGAGACATACGGTCAATAGTTATTTGAAGTCTTCTTTTCCAGATCTTACCAAAAGTAAATTGTTCACTTAGAATATAAAAAATTTCCAAGTTTTAATACTAAAAGTTTAGATCTTCCAAGATTTAGAAGGGAGTTGAAAGCCTTATGGAATTGTACAGTCATTAGTTGCTAGATTGACATTCAACAGAGACCATTGTTTTTCAGATATAGTTGAACATTGATCCAATAACTGCATTAGCTATTTTAATTGTATCTGAATTTCCACTGCCTTTCTTCTGATCCTGCTATGTTTCAAGCACATAATCCATCCACAGATCACATTATTCAGTCAGATGGAACTGAACATGACAGCTTATCAGAGCCCGGTTTTCCATTGCTTCAGCTGCTGTGCTGTAGAGTTCAGTGGATGCTCAGGTTGGGAACTGACATGAACCAAGCACTGGTTGGCTTCACATAGGACCAGGATTTGAATCTGAAAATTTATATGCTTAACATCAACACATTGACACATGATCATAAGATATTAGACCAATTTTATGTACCATACTTTTTCAATAAATGTGATTCTTTACATACACACACAAAGCTAAATTTATTACTTGTGTATTTCATAGAGTATTATGTAATTACACTTATAGCACAGAAAATAGAAATAACTAGGCCTTGAAAAGATTTTTTCTTTCCATGTATATATATGTGCATATGTGCATGTTTGCAAATAGGTATAGGCAAACCAAAGTAAAAAAATAACCAAAAATTGTTAACACATGCATTATTTTTTGGTTTTAAAAGAAGTGTATACTCATGTGACAGTCAGAAGAAGCTCATCTATATAGACAATTTCTATTTAATTTTCTTACATTCGCTTTACTTTCCTCCTCTATACCAATACTGTCTCTAGGCAAATACTATAGTGCAAATACTATAGTACAGTTGACACAGGTTTTGATCACAAAGTAATTGTAACATCTCTACCTAAATCTTGGTTTTGTTGATCATTAGTAGAGAAGGATGGCTTTTTCATGCCTACAAATGCCAGTTTTATTTGGCAACTTCACTTTTTTTCAGCTGTGGAAAATTTTATGAAACTATTGAATCTAAATATTTATGGTTCATTCAACCTGCAGTAATGTTTTTGTTTATCTACAGACTGTCTCACAGCATGTCATATGATTAACATAAAACACTAAAAAATGCCTTGTGGGGAAAATAGTATCGTAGATTTCTTACTAAATTTTCCAGTTTCTTTCTGGTAGTATATTTTATGACTAACTATTAAACACTTGAAGTAAGAATTTATAGTGGAAAAGTTGTCAGGATTCCATTTAATGAAGTTGAGTACTGTCAATAGAATAAGAGGTACTTAGAGAACCAGTAGTATCTTTCAAAAATACTATTTTTAAAATTATAAGATAAGCAAATTTTTTGTGTTTCAACTCAGTCCTTTGTAATTCCTATATAATTTAGTTTGGAATTCTAGAATTTTTAGTCCTGATGAAGACCTTAGATCTCTCAAAGCATTCATTTTACAAATTATAAATGAGGTTAAGTGATACACAATTCCAAGTAGTCAATGGTAAACCTGGGAGAAAATTTAAGAAGCAGGGCTTCCAATTGAAATTCTCAGTTATTCCATTACTCAATGATATACTCAATGATGCCTCATTATAGTTTTCTAAACATCAGAAAGAAGAATTTTGTATTTAATTTTTTATTTTTGTTTTCTGTTATTCATTTATAACAATTCAGGTGTGTTTACTCAGTGTTCTTAATTGATCAGCTGGTGTTTGAAAAACACCATCAATATATTTTAAGAACTTGTATTCATTTGTTCTGAGGCTGATTAAAATAATTAGGTGTTAGACAATATTAGAGACTCTCCTATTTACAAAATTGTTGGAAAAAATCTCAGAAACAATCTAATTTGATCAATTATTTATATTGCCTCATGATATATGAAAATAAATATTTTCAGGTTGGAAATTCTAATAACAATTATGATTATTACAAACTATGTTATTTCCTATATTTTCTGCTTTTGTTTTATTTCATGTTTCATTGGAAATAAAGTAGGTATTTCCTTATTTGGCTGTTACTTGAGCACATTACCATGTTATGTGTACTTCTAAAGCACTTTTTGAATGAGTGAATGAATGAATGAATGAAATGACTAAACAACTTGAATAAATTTAACAAAATCTGAAAGATTAGTGGAGAAATTTCTGAGTTCAACACATAATCTATCACAAGGATGGCTAAACATTATAATATTTCACATCAATGAGTTTTTTATTGGTGGATTTGTGTTTTTGACTTTTTAATTTTGCTCATTTTTCTGGTGAGCAAAAAATTAGAATTAGACATTCTAGACGAATATTACTAGCACATAATTGGTAATGGTGATTTAAATGTAAGGACATGGAGCAAAAATGGGACATGGAAAACTACTAAAAAGAAAAAAGGTTAAAAATGAGATATCCTTGAGGGGCTTTGAAAATCCCCAGTGTTATTCTCATGATCTAGAAGACTTGTGTGACTGTCCAGGTGAGACCTAAGGAAGCCCTAATATTCACATATGGCTGACTTTGAGGCTCTACACAATAAGGAATGAGAGCGAGGGCAGAGTTGTAAACTGCTAGAGTTTTAAAGGTGTACTCCAAGGCATACAGAAAACCTCTTGGGATATTAATTGGTTCAGTGCATTTAAGGAAATGTCTGTCTAATCATTTGCTTATCATTAACCTAACCAAATAGAGACCTCAGTGGCTACAGGCAACAAAGAATACTGACTTAGAGAATTACTTCAGGAAAGTCACCAAAAAAATGAAGCAACAACAACTACAAAGAAAAACAATAGTAGGCTAGGGGGGAAAAAAGGATAGAATCTGATTTTGGTATTGTCATTTAAAATGTTCAACTTTCAAAAAAAAAACTTTCAATATTATGAGATAACTAAAGAAACAGGAAATTATGTACTGTACAAAGTAAAAACAAAGCAAAGCAAAATAGTAAGAACAATCATTGAAGAAGCACAGACATTGTACTTACCCTCAAAAGACATCAAATCAGCAAGTATGAATATGTTTAAAAAAACTAAAGAAAATCGTGTCTAAAGAACTGAATGTGAAAGTATAATAATGATGTCTTACCAAATACAGAATAGCAGTAAAGATAGAAATTATAAAAAAGAACCAAATAGAAGTATTGGAGTTGAAAATTAAAATAATGCAATGAAAAATCAACTAGAAGAGCTCAAAGGATTTGAGCTGACAGAAGAGAGAATTTGTGTTTTTGAAGATAGATCAATGAAGTACAAGAAAAAGAAAGGAAAAACATGAAAAAAAGGTGACAGAACCTCAGAAACCTGTGTGGGACACAATCAAACATACCAACATAGGCGTCATAGGAGTCCCAGAAAGAATAAAGGGCAAAAAACATTTTAAAAAATGTCTGAAAACTTCCCGAAGTTGATGAAACATGTTAATCTATACATTTAAGACTCTGAACAACTTTAAGTAGGATAAACTTGAAGAAACTTAAACATAGGCATATCATAATCAATCAAAAGGGGTGATAAAATCTTCTGAAATTAGGTAGTGTGATGGTTGTACTACTCTGTGAATGTACTAAACCCATTGTATTGTAAATTTTAAAAGAATTAATTTTATATAAGAATTATTATATCTCAAGGGAGCTGTTATTTTTTAAAAGAGAAATGTAGGAATGGAAGTACAGATTTTTGAACCATAAGAATAAATGCTAATTTTAAGGATGAGAATATAATACTTTTTTTACATAGAAGAAAGAACAATGCAAATAAAAATATTGCCACACCACAGGTAGTAACCACAGTATTTAATAAAAGATTGACTGTCAGAATTAAATAATCTATGTTCCTTTCTTGACATTTCATGTATCATTTTGCTTATCTCTTTTCAAGTTATGAATTTTGTTACACATTTTATTGCAGTTTTAAATATTCTTAAAACTAGATTGCACTCCCCAAAGAGCAGAGTTACATCAAATTTATGTTTCTGTACCTGCTGTACTGAGTTCAATATTTTGTGTATAATAATTTTTCAATAAACTTTTGTTAATGATTAAATGAATGTTGTGGTATAAATGTGGTATGTATTCTTTCCTGGTCCTCAATTTTACAGATTTTTGTAATTTAATGTCTACATATTCATCAGGTCCTAAATAAATCCTGTTGATAAGATAGAGAGAAACCTAGAATGACTTTGAAATTATTCATAGAATCAGAAGTTCTGTGAATTAGAATTATGTGCTCAAACTTACAGGGATTTGAATCTCTAAGTTGAATGAATATCAGCCCAGATATTCCTCTGAGCCTGGGTATAAATTCTGAATTAATATTGTCACGACCCACAGATTTATATCAAACTTGTTTTAGGTTGAAATAGATTCAGGTAGAGCAGTCAGATTGCTTTGAGAGGAGAATATTTGGATTTTTCTTTTGTTTACACAGCTTCCAAAAGCTCCTGAAATTAAAACTCTTTAGATAATCCTATTAATAAATGTTACTAATCTTTGTCATTTTACTAAAACCATACAAATTTCAGAATGAGTGATCTTTAATATATGCATAGGTACTCATTTTTTAAAAGAAAAATGCACCAAACCTTGGTTTTTGTTTACAATTTGGATTTTTCCTATGTCTGTGTTTTTCATTCATCTTTGTAGATAGGAATTTCCTTTAATACTGATTCCCCTCTAACAGAGCAAGCACAGTAACTGAATCTACATTATTTATACTTTTACTTTAAAAATCTCTTATAAATTTGTCTAACAATAACAATTCAATTTAATTGAACTTCTTAGTTATTTCGTATTAGAATCACATTATTGTCTTTATATATTTACAGTCTTTAAAATGTATTGACTTATTTTTTTTTATAAGCCTTTACTTAGATTTCATTTGTCTTTTACCATGCAGAATTAAACTATGAATGCAGTAAAACTGAGTTTTGACACATGGATGCATATAGCATAGATATCCTGCACAGGAAAATGATGTAGAATAAACAGTTAATATTTACAGATGATATATAAAATAGGTCTGAGTGTCTCTCTTAATCCTGTAAGGCTATTCTTAACATTGAAATATTAGTGATTTTTCTTCTTCAGATATTTAGAAATAAATTGTCTTGAATAAATCTTGCACTGGATATATGTGTATGTTTGAATATGCTGACTATATCCATGTCTGTTTCTTTGCAGGGGGACATCCAGCAGTTTTTGATCACAGGTGACCCCAAGGCAGCATATGACTACTGTGAGCATTATAGTCCAGACTGTGACTCTTCAGCTCCCAAGGCTGCTCAGGCTCAGGAACCTCAGATAGATGAGGTGAGGAGGACGAGATCAGTGCAGGTCTTCTAATTTCAATGATGTGTGGACGTAGCCTTGAAGTTTGGGGGCTTATACTTATTTATTCAGTTTTAATTAAACTATACTTTGTATTTAATAGTGTCTTAATATTTCTAGGAAGAAGTGACTTGAAGATTTTTGGTATTGTTTTCCTCTTGTTTAAACACTGTGTTACTTAAATTAATTAGCAATAGAGATACCTTCCTTGTATACTGTATACATAAGGATATTTCATTTTAGGGGGAGGTAAGAAAAAGATAATTTTAACAGCTATATTTCTGCCCTCAGCATTTAAATGATTAACACAGCTTTAAGGTAAGACTAACTTATCTTCTGGTGCTTGCCATTTCCCTAGACCTTTGGCAAGTCATGCAGATGGAAAAGTGATATTAGAATTATCTTAAAGTTTTTAGACTATGTTGAGTAATTAGAGAGATTTACAAAAGATTTACATAGAGAAATTATAAAGTAGTTGAACTGGAAGGGATTTAGGCTTTAGTCGGAAGCAAAACTGTGTTTTGGGACTTTTTTTCCCTCAAGACTTAGAGTGTTAAATTTTAGAAGTAGGGGTAAAAGTTTAAAAAACATCAAGACTGATCAAAAAATAGACCAAATATTATTTTTCTTCCATTTTAAACCTTCTATTAGATGCCACCATTTGAGTTTTACTTTTGAGAATAGGTTAAGATCTTATTTTTTAAATTATTGTTATTTCTGCCTGTAAATTCAGGTTGTAATTTGCAATTTAAATGCTAGAAATATATTTTTGACACTACTTTACTTTTTAAGATATAATAGTGAATTCTGTTGCACAAATCTTTCCCATGACTTCATTTTAGTTTGTTTTTTTTTTTAAACAGGTAAAGTCTTAAGAAGCCGAAAGGAAAGTAAATATGAGAGAGCAAAGAGAAATTACTTGGATATTTTATTTGCCTGTTTCACAGTTCTCAAGTGCTTCATTTTTTAAATTTCCTCATGAATCACTAAATATGTCTTCTGTTAATTCTGATATGATAGGTAAAATACCTATCAGGTTTAATGTTTTTATATCTGAGGCTTTAGGTGATGACTTAATTTTAAAATTTAAAGGATTTAGTGTACATGCTCAAAATTGATGAGATTTATTTTTCTCTTTTGCTCTTTAAAGAAAGATAAGGCTTATATTTTTTAGCAAGACATATGGCTCTGATTTTTGGAAGAAAGAAAGATTACGTTCTTAATATGCCACCTTGAGTTGTTTTGCTCCCATGTTTTAATGCCATTATGTCAGGTAAGCTGAGTTAATTTAATAAATCAGGATAATTTTTATCCCTCTTTTAAATTCATTTAAAAGTGAACTGGCCTTTTACAATTTTAGTCATTGATATATGTATTTAACATGCTGTTGAGATGACACTTGCTTTTACTAGAAGGATTTGATGGGAAAAACACTGCTATAATAGAAACTGCATGACAATCTGGTTGAATAACACAGTAATAAACAGCATTTGTTACAGATTTCTATACTGAATGTGTCACAATGAAAAGTTTCATTTTAAGAAAGAATCAGTTCTCACTTTTTGCCCTAACTCTAAATTACATCGATGCTTCAATAATAACAATTCTACACTAGTATAAACAACTAGTTAATCAAATTAATAAGCAGTCCTTATATTAACTTTGAACTATATCCAGTAATGTTATATTACAAATATACATTTTAATATTTTATCTTCAGATATTTTCCATATATAAAATAGTAATGCAGTGTTATTTGCCAGTGAATAAAGAACATAAAGTATAATATGAAGCATCGACCATACATGTATTTTTATATTGCTTAATTTTTTATTAATTTGTGACACTGCATATTTATTTTTCTAATTTGGATTAATAAATATGTTAATTTCTTTTATGAATTAATCCAAGTATGCTTTTTCCAATTTGTAATCTTATCTACATAATATTCTTTAAATAACATAATCTAATCCATTCTGAAGATTCAAATGGTTATATGCTTGGCACAATATTGCATCATCACAATAGAGTGAGAGATGTATAATGTAAATAGCTTTCATTTTGGCTATAACATCAAATTTTAATTCTGTTTGAACACACGTATCCCATTTGCATAGAAGACTAATGAAAATTATGATGGTTTTGGGATTTTTTCAAGTTAAATTATCTTCCTATAACAAATTAGATAAATCTAATTAAATCTATAGATAATCCCTTCTTATTGTATCACAATACTATATAATGCCTTATATATAGTAGGTGACTGGTATCTTTTTTTATAAAGGATGAAAGAGGAAAATAAAGCAAAGGGAAGATAATATTTTATAAAGGAATTTAAAAAAATAACTTCCTCAAATATATTACCTTAATTGTATTTTCACTTAAAATTTATCATATATGCTAGTTATCATAGATGCACAGGTTTTTACTTATGTAACTATTTTCTAACAAATAAGGGCAGACCTTATGCCATTTTCAGAAGAAGATACTTTCTGCTCATGTACTCTGATTTCTGCTGGACCACTCACAGATTAAAGTTGAAATCACTCTATTACTGCGTGTCTTTTTGCATATATTCATCTGATTGATTATAGCTCGTTCATCTCTACTTGTCTCAAGCCATCCTCAAAATTCCATAGTGAGACAGGAAAATCATCTCCAAAAATAGGTTTTAAGGCTTCAAATAGATGAGCAGTGCCCTTAGTATACTCAGTACCACCAAAATGGGGAGACTGTGCAGATAAACAGGAGAACAAAAGCAGTGATCTTTTCATTGACTCCTGAATAAGCTCTAAGAGAAAGACCCACTTTAGTGCCTGAGGAGGTGAGCATGTTATTTCCTCCATTCTTCTGCAGCCAGTCTGGTTTGTTTTCATTTGGAAAGAGTTCAAATAAAAGAGAGAATTATGTGGATTATTAGAGGTTTCTTCCTGCAATAGAAAAATATGATATAAAGTTAATTGGCTACTTTGGTGCAAATATATATATATATATATATATATATATATATATATATATATATCCCTAAATAGCAACTTCAATTAAAATGCATTTAAATTGTCCATATTTAAAATTAGTCCTTTATATCTTTACTTACTGCTTTTATGTTTTTAAAATTCATTGTAGATATACATGATTCTGAAAGTCTGCCTAATTTTAAAATTCTAAAGCATAAAATAAACTGGAAAATCTCTTTTTTTTCATGTTTTACTGCCAGCTGGCAGCTAGTAGTTATAGAAATCCAATATTTCTTATTCTAACACTGGTGACTATAACTCAGAAAAATTACTCAGTAGATAATATTCAATCTCCATAAATGTCTATTTAATATGAAGCTAAATTTGGTACTTAATTGTTTTATTTACTTAATAATATTATTAATAATGCTTAAATTAAATTTCCTGGAAATGACATTTTGTCTTTTTTGGAAAGATATGTTATAATGGAAATACTTAAAGTGGTATATATATATATATATATATATATATATATACTTTTCTATTTTACCAAATTCTATATAATTTCTAATAAAAGTAAAGCTTTGTTGAATTGCTTCCAATATATATTCATTGATAATGAAGCTATTTCTAGAGGAATAAAATTATAAATCTGTTTATTAATTATATTAAATTAGAGTTTTTATAATCATAAAGAACACTAAAGGCATGTCTGTGTTTATAGTTAATATATCAATATGACCTTCAGCTGAATCATCTAGAAAACTTCACTCTAGTGGGGGAGGTATCATTAAGGACCAGATGTACAATATTGTTGCCACAGGTCAGTTTTGGACAGGTATCATTATATGTCTTTGTGAAATTTGCATTCATTTGCATTTCTATACCTAATAGAGCTTATTAGAGGGCACTGTGATCACAATTTTCTAAAAGATTTGTGGCCAACAGTTATTTTGCTGTCAGATGAAAAGAGATTAGCAAAGAGAGGTCCAGGTGGGACATAATTGGAATATTACCAAATACAGTACTTAAGGAAATTTTTGTAAAAATATTTAGCTTTGGAGATAAACATATTATTTTTCTCATCATTCAATATGTCTGATTATCTTTCATCTTTCTCTGTTAGGAAACGTACTTCTCCCCAATTTTATTCTTTCTATACCCAAAAATCTAATATAAAATACTATTTGCTAATGCAAATTCAGTTTTAAGTTGTTTAAGATACCCAAGTGGTATTCTCTTTTTTCAGTAAAGAAAAAAAGCAATACTTTCAAAGATAGAAATAATGTGTTAGTTATAAGCATATGTAATTTTAAATCTTTTATTGTATCAATTATTTTGTGCCCATTTTGATCTTTGATAAGTCTATAGGACTTCAGAGATTGCTTAATACATCAAAGATTTTATTTTTCCATTGATTATAGTTTCAAATAGAATCTAGACTTATGGCATGTTCCTCTTTTTCCCTTCTCCCCCGTTTCCCATCTCATAATAGATATGAAAGAAAGTCCTTTTGTATTTGGAAGAATACTTTTCACATTTTATTTTCAAACATGTAGTTTAATAATAATAAAAAGTACCCATTGAAATGACTGTAAAAACTCATAGGGGAACACTGGATAGGAATTTTCACAAATCAAAAGTAAAATGAATATTTGACAGATATGTCCAAGTACATAATTCAATAATTCAATTAATTCAATTAATTCAATAATTAAAAGTTTGAATTATTATTCAAAACTTTTAGTTTCCTTCTGATCCTAACCACTATTCTGCTCATAGGAAAGGTGCTTTGTCAGTTCTATGTTATTATACTCTTTATAAGAAAGTATAATACTTCTATGTAATATAAAATAACTTTAAATAACAGTATTTCCTTATCTCTTAACGTTTACAGCAAGTAAAAGTTAAGATGATTCCCACCTTGTTAATAGTATTACTCGCGACTAACAAAATTGCCTGGTATTTTTTCCTTTGCAATGTAGTATGCACCTGAGGATTTAATCGAATATGACTATGAGTATGGGGAAGCAGAATATAAAGAGGCTGAAAGTGTAACAGAGGGACCCCCTGTAACTGAGGAGACAATAGCACAAACGGAGGTAAAAACAAAGCAGTGCCTTTGTCTGTGGTGTCCTGCTGTTCATCATCCTGTGGTTCCTTATTTTGACTATTTCTCAAACTTATCATAAACCTTTCATTCATCTTACTTCTCTGAACCAATAACTGTGATTTTTTATTTGACAGTAGCTGTCCTGAAGAATGATGCCCGTTTCACTTTTGCTTATCCTTCCTTTCATCCATGCTTTTTATTTCCCTTCTCACTTTATTTATGTTTTCCATTCCATCTTTCACCACATTTTACAGAAAAAGAAATCCAATTTCAAAAAGAAGACGAGGACAGTGACCACTAACTCAAAGGAAAAGTCCAAAAAGTTTACACCCCCCAAATCTGAAAAATTTTCATCCAAGAAGAAGAAAAGTTATCAAGCATCAGCAAAAGCCAAACTAGGGGTAAAGGTAGCCAAGAAAAAGCAATCAAGATCTATCCTAGATAAGCTGGAAGATCTCTGATGATGAGTCATAGTCTTAACCCAACTAGATAAATATTCATTTGGCTAATACTATAACCCAATTAAATCATGACTTCCATATATTTGGGATTACTTGACATGTTTACTAATTGTCTTTCTTCTGAATTCATCATTAGGCAAATATTGTTGATGATTTTCAAGAATACAACTATGGAACAATGGAAAGTTACCAGACAGAAGCTCCTAGGCGTGTATCTGGATCAAATGAGGTAATACACATAGATGGTATTAAAACACAGGCCAACTTTTTAAAGTGTGTAATATATTTTAATATGCTTCACTCTGGAAGAATCTATAATCTCTCAAACGTCTGATTTTTTTTTTCTTTTACTAAAAGAAACAATAGCATTGGTTCACTATTATTATAAACAGTTCATTTGAAATCAGTCAATTCAGGTTTTGCATGACTCTTTGCTTCATGCAAATGCTAAATTGATCAGACTGAATTGGCTTGTCATCATTTTGTTGATTGCTCTTGGAATTAAGCAAGCTTTTCAACATGTTGTGACGAAGGGTGTTCACAACATGATCCTTCTGTGAGAAGAATCCTCTAAAGTGAAAATTGTATCATGAAATGATACAATTAAAATTTTATTTCATCTGATAAATAATTATGCATTTTCATAACAGCAAGCATTTGGAGAAAATGTAGTATTAGTGCATTTTAATAACTATTTACATTTTCTTTTTCGTTTTTTTTGAGACAGAGTCTCACTCTGTCGACTGGGCTAGAGTGCCATGGCATCAGCCTCGCTCACAGCACCTTCAAATCCTGGGTTCAAGTGATCCTCCTGCCTTGGCCTCTGCAGTAGCTGGGATTACAGGTGCATGCCACCATGCCTAGCTAATTTTTTCTACTTTTAGTAGAGACAGGTCTCACTCTTGCTCAGTTTAGTCTCGAACTTCTGACCTCAAGTGATCCTCCTGCCCCAACCTCCTAGAGTGCTAGGATTACAGGCATGAGTCTCCTTGTCCCATCTACATTTTCAAACTTGTTAGGAGTGTAATGTTAATTATTGCTAAAATATATCTTAATCTTGCATTATTTTCTATGAAAATATAGGTAAAAATAAATCTTACTGAATTTCATATTGCACATGCATTCTGATCATAAAAAATCAGCATATGATTCAGATTAACTTTGTTAAATATCTAGCATACATCTCTTTATAATTTTATCAGAAAATGAATATGACAACTGTGTTACTAATTTAGTTATCATAAAATTTATATATAATGTGTCCCAATGAGACAAATAAACAGTGCTTTACATGCAAATACAAAATTTAGAATAGTAAAAATTTAGGGTGAGAATGGATTTTAAGTTTCTTTTAGTTTAAATTAGTAATCTTCCAAAAATGAATATATTGATTTAAGATGTTTATCCACCTACTGAAACTCATCCAGCATTTTAATTTACAGCAGTGACTATTGTAATATTCTGACCCCAGAAAATATGCAACCTGGATAGACAGTATATTATCCTTATCTAACTGTCTGAAAATATTAATATTATGGTTATTGGTCATTTTATTTTAGAAAAAAAATTGCTAAATTAATCATTTATCCACATATTTTCATTCACATGATTTTATATTATACTATTTATTTATTCAATATTACTCTATGATCTAATTCACTATATCATGGAAAACAAGTTACTTTCAAAATGGAATTTAAAAAGAAGCAATATATTGGCCGGGCGCTGTGGCTCACGCCTGTAATCCTAGCTCTTGGGAGGCCGAGGCGGGCGGATTGCTCAAGGTCAGGAGTTCAAAACCAGCCTGAGCAAGAGCGAGACCCCGTCTCTACTATAAATAGAAAGAAATTAATTGGCCAACTGATATATATATATATATAAAAATAAGCCGGGCATGGTGGCGCATGCCTGTAGTCCCAGCTACTCGGGAGGCTGAGGCAGGAGGATTGCTTGAGCCCAGGAGTTTGAGGTTGCTGTGAGCTAGGCTGACGCCACGGCACTCACTCTAGCCTGGACAACAAAGTGAGACTCTGTCTCAAAAAAAAAAAAAAAAAAGAAGCAATATAAATTGATTTGAACATCATCATAATCAAAACAAGGACGAAATTAACATAATAAATGTGATTCATATTTATTCTGTTGATAATGAATTACTTATGAGAAAAAGAAAATTTTATCAGGTTTATTTTCTATATCTCTGAGGAAGTATTATTGATATAACTTTTACTTTTAGGTTAATATTTATTGCCTATTCTTCATAAGATTGTACAGTGATATTTTATATTTCATTGTCTTAAATTTTGAGAACTATAATTTATATTTTATGTACTTTAAAGACCGCTTTGGCTAAATACTACTTACCTACATGTGAAACACTGCATAATCATTGCAATGATAAATCTCAATTTATATTTGTTATTATTTTATTAATAGGATGAGAGTTAAACTTACATGGCTTATCCTTAGAGCAAGTGTTTTATGGAATAATGTTCTGTGAGATGTAATAATTAAGAAAAGCTTTTTTATATGCATATTTTGTTGTTCAAATATTAAACTCTAAAGTAAATATCAAATTGACTAACAAGTTCTTTTTCAATGGAACAAGCAAATACACATGTTGACTCCATGTGAATATTTGCAGTTTATTGGGAAAAGTGCTTCGAAAGCAATATCTCTTTGTACATACCAATGTACAAATGTATTTCTTTCGGTGATACTGAAAGGCTACCTTTCTAGGCCTTTAGAGTTGCTTGAATACAATTGCTTCTCTTCACATGCCATCAAACTGTAATTCCAAATGCTTACTTTGCTTTACTAACAGTAAACTTCGTGTTCTCCAATTCCTTGCAACTTAAATTAATAGCCAAATCCAGTTGAAGAAGTATTTGCTGAAGAATATCTAACTGGAGAGGATTATGATTCCCAGAGGAAAAATTCAGAGGATACACTATATGAAAACAAAGAAATAGACGGCAGGGACACTGATCTTCTGGTAGATGGAGATTTAGGCGAATATGATTTTTATGAATATAAAGACTATGAAGATAAACCAACAAGCCCCCCTAATGAAGAATTTGGTCCAGGTGTACCAGCAGAAACTGATATTACAGAAACAAGCGTAAGTTGACATTACGCTTTGTGTCATTGTATGTCTTATTTTGGAGATATTGTCATGTTCATCTTGATGTTGTTTCAGGTTTAAAATACAGGTTGAGTTCTTGTGTAAATTATGAATACTTATCACTACTCATAACACCTTAATAGATTCTTCCACATGGAAATCTTCAGCAGTTGTATATCTGGCCATACTACTAGAAAAATATAATATTAAAAAGAATTGTATCAAAAATGTATTAGTGTTAACCCTTTGTACTCACTTGCTTTTTTCTCATTATTCACTCGACATTATCCACACTCGACATCTGAGTGCAAAGGGTTATTTAATAAGGTTAAAATATAGTCATTGTTATTTTGAGTAGTAACTCTAATTTCTAATTTTTAGACTATTTCATTAAACTTAAATGATGACATTTCTTAATGCCTTGGAATAATAATGGAGATCTATATATATTTTTATCTTTTTTTTTTTAGTGTGTTTTTAAGAATCAGAATCTCTTTCAGATTCAGTATTAATGTTTATTATGCCTTCCTTTTTATTTTTTGCTATATTTAAACCTTTAAAAGGTTTTCTATTAAAAAAAACACATTTTAATAGGTTGTTTTAAACATGTTTAGATTACTAAATTCCTTTTTAAAAATTGAAATGGCCTTATTTACTTACAGAGATTGAGACTGTTTTCAATTTTTCACTCAACAGATAAATGGCCATGGTGCATATGGAGAAAAAGGACAGAAAGGAGAGCCAGCAGTGGTTGAACCTGTAAGTACTGGTGTGAATGTATTTTAAAGGTTGGTAAAATCGTTACATTTATATTATGAACCATCATCACATTCAGTTTTTATGTATGTTCACGTATTACCATTGACGATCCTGGTTTCTGAATGTTTACAATTTGCCACAAATAAATGAGTTAATAAGACCCTTTCTAGAAAAGTGGAATTTCAGTAAACCAAAACATTATAGACATACAAAATTTTAGAATTTGAAAATGGCTAAAATTTTTTTTTGTCTAATTCTCTCACTTTAAACCTCAGTTTTTAAATGTTTGGTCATTAAGATATAACAGGAATTTTAGCTTTTCTAGCTTTCAGTTCAATGGTCAACATGAAAATCACTTCAGAAATTTCATGGGCATAAAAATTAAAAATGAGAGAGAATAAATATAAAGATAAAAAAGATACAATTTTAAGGGCCAGGTTGACTATCTATTCCATTATTCCACAATCATGCTATGCCCACCAAAGGCTTTACAAATATATTTTTTCAGGATGAATTAGTTCTTATTATAAAATTTTACAACCACCTTTTAACATGACTTTACAGTTTTCAGCAGTCCAAAATTGCAATAAAATCATAAATCTTTTAGAACTGAGTTCTTATCCTGAAATAGTACTATATTCTTTTTCTTATTAAGCACTTATCTCTTATTTATCTGTATTTCTTTTAACTGGATGTTTTTTTCCAATTCCCTGAATTAAAGTGCTTAGGTGTCACTTCCGTTCATTCATTCACACAGCATGTATTTATTAAGTTTCTGCTTTGTGCCAGGGATTATTCTGGGTGCTAGGGAAAACTTGAGAGAATGTCTTGTCTACATTTATTGAGAGCACTTTGTGTATTCTCCTTTGTAATATTATTTACTGTGATATTTATTTTCTCTTCAGTTAGTTCACAGATTCTCTGAGGACAGGGAGTATGTCTTCCCTCATTTTAAATTTCTTCCTTTCCCTATGCAAAAATGTAATTGATTTTATTTGGTAAGAAGAGACAATTCACTTTTTAACATGCAGTGATACAGCACTTTCTTATAGTGACTTAGTTAAGAAATTGAAGGTTACATTTCCTTGGTAAACATGTTAATCTTTTTTTTTTTTATTATAGGGTATGCTTGTTGAAGGACCACCAGGGCCAGCAGGACCTGCAGTATGTAAATGTTTTATTATGATTTTTATCTTTATTTTTTATAATCGGATATAAGATTTCTATCACATTTTTATTTGCATATTTTAGACTAATTTGAGTATTATAGAGGGAGACATTGATTCAGAGGAGCTGGTTGCATTGAACTGCCTTCTAAGATGTCTATTCAAGTGATATTATTTTAAATTAAAGAATTAAATTTCTTTGGAATTAAATTTTGTTTTAACTATTTTTGTTGCTTATATATCTCTGCATCGTCTAACCTCATTTTCATCTTTCCACCTGAAAATTGTAAAAGTGAAGAAAAGCCGTGCTAATTTATATTACAGAAGTATGGTTGTATCTCAGTGAATAGAATCAGGAATTCTAGGTAGAGTGTAGCTGTCTCATCTGTACATCTGTATGGAGGGATTATCAGATTCCATTGTGATTTCCTGATGAGGATGATGTTACTCGGTGTGTTTATTCTCAAGTGATTGTACCGATCAGACCTTGTAAGAAGTCCTCTTTTTGCGGAATCAGTTAAATTCTCGTCACCTGAAATCATATATGATACTGATATCTTTAAATATTTTTACTTATAAAAGAAAATATAAAAATGGCTCCAAGCTAAATGATTTCTACATTTTCAACTTTGATATCATATATTTGAGATCTAATTTTATGAGCGTACCACCATTTCTTTAGTAAGAACTGGGAGCCAAATCCCAATCCCAGTCGTCAGGGACTTCACACTGGCATGCTCTCCTTTCTTGTTTTTCTTGGAATGTTTGCCTCCTTTCTCAGAGGAGCTGAGCTAGCTACAAAGTGGTTTCCATATGACGTCTTTTCATAGGAAGAGAAATAAGACAATTGTTTAGGAGACAATTGTATATTTGTGAACATAAGTGAACTCTTCTTTAATTTTACTAAGATGAATTTGCCTGAAAACTAGTGAGATTAAAAATCTGACTCAGTTTATGGTGTGTTTCTCTATAGGGTCTTATGGGTCCCCCAGGTCTGCAAGGCCCCTCTGGACCCCCTGGTGATCCTGGCGATAGGGTAAGTGAAAGGGTATCTTATTACAAAAGCACATAACACAGATTAAAATAATTTAACAATATTCCACGAGTTTAACATGTTATCCTTTTTGGAGATGGGAGGGGTATGGGTGTGAAGTCTATGAAATCAATGTTGCACATTTCAGTTAACTTTTTAAACTATTATTTTCAAGTGAGGGTAAGGAATGCGCACTTATCTATGGTATAGTTAGTAAGCAAACTTTTGTTCTCAGCTGATTTCTATATTGATATGAACTTATTACATTAGATTCCATTCTTCAAATTTGAATTCCAGACATATTTTCCAGGCATTCCCACTGATATTTAGCTTCATGCTGTTAGAATGAATTAATCAACCTAAGGTCTACTTTGAAGGTCAAGTCTTGGGTTACATGATGAAATATCTCATTGTTTTGAGCCTCTCCAAACTCTTCTTGTAAAATATTTTTCCCTTTTTTCCTCATCCTTGAGCAACCAATAACTTTGTAAAAATAGTGGATCAGTGATGTAAATGGCTTATACTTTTTATATATTTTCAATTTAAAGATGGCAAAAGTCTTTATAATTTAAATTTTAAGGAAGGAAGATTTTTAAATATTTCAGAAATTATGGCTGAGAGCTATTTAAAGTTAAAGGACATAAGTAGTATACTATGCAAACATTATATAATTTTTATTTTAAATTTATAAGATAGTTTTTCTTACATGGTCTGCCTTCTTAATCTCATCTATACAATCACTTCAGTTTATATTTTCTTATTTTTGAATTCTACCATATTTTCATGACCTCTTTGTATTCTGTAATTTATTGACCTTAAACCCCTATTTTTTATTATAAATTCATCTCTTTACACTGTGCCTCAACACATATATACAAATGATCTTACCTATTTAGAAAATACTTTATTAAAGAGAAATTTTCCCTATTGAGCTAGATTTGTTAGTATTTAAAAGAGTGATTTGTGTATAGAAGCCATTTTGGAACTTACTTTAAAAGTTATTTAAAGATAATAGAGAATCTCCGTATATAATATTTTATATGAAATATAATCTTAGAAGTCTAAAATCAATGTTAACTTTTTTCTAAGAATTAACTTTTATAAAAAATTCACATTTGAAAGTTCTGCTGCATTTTTTTATATCAAGTACATGGTTTAAGTTGTATCTTTTTGTGTCTAATTATTGATTAATTTTAGAATTTTCCTCCTTTCCCCCAAGAATGACTGGGCTAGGTGGAAATGTTTCCTTACATTGAAAGATTGATTGTATCTATGAGTCACATACTCATGCACAGGTGCATACTTTATATATTTAATAATCCCTGTAATCACATACATAACTTGAATTTCTAGACACCACAGTCACGAGTAAACTTTTACGTCTGCATGCATATATACTTGCACGTATACACACTGAGTATATTTCATCAGTAAGCATTCAAAATAAATTAGTGATTATCTGTGATTAAAATTAACATGTTAAGATTAGTGATTGTTTTCAAGTATCTATCTTGAAAATAGATACTTAAATTATCTATTTAAATAATCTATTAAATAAATAATGCTTAAGTATCTGTTTAAATAATAATTATACCTTAAACTTATTCCTTAATTTTAAATAAAACTTTCATTTTTTACTTAAATTCTGTTTTTACCTAACTATAAAAACCAAACTTGAATTACTTGTTTTTCTCACACTGACTTCCCCAAAATATATATGAACTTATTGTCTTACACAGTTTGAGGCTGTAAGTAATCTCTGAGCAAGATTCATATCATAATTTGATTATATATTATAACCAAGCATTACTAAAATTATCTAAAGCTAGTGCAATGAAATACAATCCTTTCTAGGCATACTCACTAAAAGGAGATTAAATTAGGTATAGAGGGCAAATGCAAATTAAATAATGTAGATTTGTGTTATTATGAGTTATTTTACTTCTAACAAATTTTATTGTTTTATTTTTACTGATTTTGATTATTTCATTTATTTATTTAGGGCCCCCCAGGACGTCCTGGCTTACCAGGGGCTGATGGTCTACCTGGTCCTCCTGGTACTATGTTGATGCTACCGGTATGTTTTATATTGTTACAAAGATGACTTGATATCTTGTCATCTTATTTCTGAAAAATATTGTTGAATTATATTGCAGAACAATCAACTGAAATCCATTCTATGAGGTAGAGGTACTTGAAATCAAGCAGCCTTTGAGCTTGTAAAACTTAAAGGAAATTTTAACAAATAAAATTCTGGTGAATATCACTCTATACATTAGAATTTAGGTTTTATTATTTGATTACACTTTTAGAAAAATATTTTTTCTTATTAATATTTATAGTCATGTGGTTTTCTCTGAGTTATACCATTAACATGCATTTAATATGTTATTTTACAAAATATTAATACACTATTTATCACTATACAGACTGTAGTTGCATCTTTTTAAAGAAGATACATCTGTTGTGTCAGTTTTTATCACTAAAAGCTTATTTGCTTTACCATAAGATTTCTTCACAAAATTTAGGTTGCCCTAGTACTGTGGAGAAAAAAAATGTATTTATCAGTTTAAATGCAGTAAAGCTTCAAGGAATAACTATTTAGAGTGAAAAAAAATGACTCATGCTGCATTTTGAGTTAAAATTGGAACTTTAGAATTTTATGTAATGATATTAGCAAGGGTCTATTTTATAATATAATTACTTAAGAATGGGTGAACAAAATAAATATATTTCAAGGAAAATTTCATCTGTTCATGAAGATTCTAAAAGTTTTGATCAATGAGATAGAGATTGATCTATAACCATTACTGAACTTAGTACGTTTAGAATGTTTATCAATAAATCAATAATATGAGTAACATTTGTACAAATAAAAAAGGCATGAGGGTTGCTTCCAGAGTTTCAGAGATTATAGATTTTAAAATTGAAAAAAAATTTTAGTCTCTTCTTCTGCAAATGAAAACAGATAAGGTAGAAAACTTCTACAAAAGGTAGAAGAAATTTAAAAAAAAAAATCTATGTCTCATGACATATGGACTTTGGATTTTTATAAAATCCCACCATTTTAAGTAAGTGGTTTTTATCTAGTGATTAAGGCACCAAATTTGACATATTTGACAAAGGCTAATTTTGAGTTTATTTATGTTATCTCTCTTCCAAGTTTCGTTACGGTGGTGATAGTTCCAAAGGACCAACCATCTCTGCTCAGGAAGCTCAGGCTCAGGCGATTCTTCAGCAAGCTCGGGTAAGAAAGAATAAAGATGTATTACTGTAAACTTATTCTGTGTCGTGTGCGTGTGTGTGTGTGTGTGTGTGTGTATTTGTGTATGCATATGGAAGATACTACCATTATGAACAAGATAAATACTTCTGAATAGTATATTGAATACATAATTGGAAACATGCTAAAATTATACTTATTTTTCTAGTAGTGGTATTTATTAATTGAATATTACAGTTAAAGAACTGACCCCTGCAGTATTACCATATATAACTCTGGCAGTCTCCCACCACAACACACAAAATTTCTATTTTTTTTTCAAAATTAATGATTTACATACAACTATACTTCCTATCTTTCACATCTAGTTTTACTCTGCTAATAATGTCAATAATTGATGACTTAAGAAAATTAAGAGAATAAAGTTTGTTTCTATTAATTTTCTGAATTATTTAAGATATCTCAGATAATCCAGAAAATTATTATAAATATCTTAGAGTTTTGTGTATATGAAAGTAACCTTCAAATGTATATCTAAAACTTTAATACTCATAATCTATAATATTTTTTCAAAATTCAGTTAATATGGACACATCTTCACTTTAAAATTCTTTTGTCAGTTGAAAGCTTCCACTGTCTGTAGAGTAATAAAACATATAATTACATTTGTGTCTTTTAATTAACTTCCTTGCAATTAAAATGTACATAGGAAACTTAAAAGAATGGACCAGAAAGGAATCGAAAGTCATATAATACTTTTTTTCATAGTATTGGTTTTCCTTTTAAGGAAGAAAGAAATGAAGGCTTTATGGTTGGTATGGATATGGTTACCCACTTCCTAACCACTATAAATTATTTCTGCAATAACTTTTTATTCATCATCATGAATTTATGAATGTATAAAACATCTGAAAACATAAGTGAAGAACTGTAATTCACTCTCAATGTTTGTATATGTATTTCCTAAGTCTGTTAATCTAAAAAGATATCATTATTTGGATACATCATGTATGATGGTAATGAAAAATTTAAATATTTGTTTATTAGAACTTGACATGATACAAATCTAAAAATATTTAAAATAATTCATTAATTATTTCTATAATTTATTTTATAAATTATATTATTTTGAACAATTTTAAGGTAAATTATTTGAACTGAAATATTTTATGAGGCTATTGAATTCCTCATTTTATTAGTCCTCTTAACCTACTTGAAAAATAGGTAGCAAGCATTATAATTCCAATTTTTCAGATATTTAATCTCAAGGATTAAGAAGTATATTGTCAAAAATCTCATGGTGAGTCAGTAGTGAAACTTTGGAGATCCTACTGTTTTCATCTTGTGCACTTTTCTAATATGATTTTGCATTTATTTCTATTACAGTATTATTTTTTATATCTTTTGTGATAAATCTAAGTATTCATCTTTTGAACTCTCTAATATTTGAAAATAGCACACCATACTAATTTAACATCTATCAAATTTTTGTCTTATGTACTGTGTATTTCAGCTTTTCAAGTATGCTAATTTCACATTTCTAATATTCGGTGTAACAATAGTGCATGTCATCAGTTTATTATGCCTATGATTATACAAAATAAATGTATTCTTCTATATAGCATTACATTTGAGATTTGTTAAAGGCACATATTATAACACATCCTGACCAATTTTGCTTTGTGCTGTCTGGCTTTAGTTATAATTTTTCCTAAAATATTCATAGAAAAATTTTACTTAAACATCCTCAAATTGTTCACGTCCAAAAATATTTTATATGAGAATTGTGCCTATACATTTAAAAGAAAAAGACTACACATTATTCTGAAGTAAATTCAGAATAGAAAACAATCAACTATTGTCAGATTTGTTGTTCTAAGATCTCTTAACTTTTATTATTGATTAAATCATAACTATATATATTATAATACTGTATATATGTTAAAGTAATGTAAAAAATGTCTGATCCTTATTTAGATCTTTTGTCATTCTAGAAACTTGTAATTCTTCTGTAACCTGGCACTCTTTTTAGCACATAGTTATTATACCTGTATTGATCATGTGTTATTGAAGGATACCTTGTACAGTTGAATATTATGCTTTAATATGCCCTTCCAGGGGCACATTACTGAACTTGATATATTTTGTTTTCTAGATTGCTCTGAGGGGCCCACCTGGCCCAATGGGTCTAACTGGAAGACCAGGTCCTGTGGTAGGTTACCCAAAAAAAGATAATATATTTTAAGATTTCCACACTAGTAGTTCCCTGCACAACTTCTGCTAGGCATTGTGCATATCTCTGGGTGGTGAAAAATAGTATACATATATCTATTCATGTTATTGATTCCATTTAAAAAAAAATCTCTTTCAATTAGGTTTTCAGTATATTTTTATGAAAAGGATTCAATGAAGAGTTTTTAAATCAAGTAAATAAAATAAAAAATATAACTGAGTCACATGTCAAACTATTAATTTCTCAAACTATAATGATCAATTATTTGCCTATTATCTAGTTAACAAAATGTAATTTTATATTAAATTCTCAAGATTTAATTATATTAAACAGAGTTTACATTTAAAAAATATATTTGAGGCCAGGGAAAATCATTACACAACCTTAAGGGCAAGCAAGATACTTGGTTTAAAGTGCAAATTGTTTCCCATATGCCATGAGATGCTTCGGATATTAGAAAAATTATTTTTTCTTTTAGAGACTCTCGTAAAATGACGATGTATTATATTTTCCTGACAAGCATGATAACAAGCTAACGTAATTCAAATAGTTTTTCTAAAATAATCTTCAAATATACTGAAAGTTACCAAATGTTAAGCAGTGTACACGGAAAACACAATGAAACTTTCCAAACCATATTTTTTCTTGAAGCGAGAACATGGTAGGATTCAAACCAGGATTATCATGTATTTTAAAATTAACAGAATAAATAATTTATGTTGTATTTGATTTTCAATATAAACAGCTATTTTCTACTATGCTTTCATATGCTTTCATCTGCTTTCAGTATGTTTTATGCAAATAAATCTATTTATAGGCTCTATTACTCTGAAAGTTAAAATCTTATTTGTGATGTATTTAGTAGACAATTATAACAAAACTATAGTGTTCAAATATAAACAAATACTTAGTCTTCTAATTATTTAATTTGCTTTACTGATCATATTAGGAGGACAAATAGTTTTCTTCATGTATTTTATTCAAGCATTTGATATATAGTTCTCCATAAACATATTTGCCTAATTCAGTCTTGAAATTTTATAACACTATGTATTTTGAAGGACTCTGCATTCAATAATATGAGCTCATGTAGGACATACATTCTGATAAGATGTTTCACATAATTTTAATTACACACACTTCCAAACACATTATCAAGTGTTTATCATGTATTTTTACTATTCTGCTTTTAAAATGTGATAAGGAATATGGAAGATTCTATGATGCTTAACAAATGAGAAAACAGAGTTAACATTTAATTGCTTGTTAGTGACTCAAATTTACATAACTGAAGAAAGTAAGCAGTGTGCTACTGTTTTGCAAAATTTGGGGGAAGAAGAATTACATGGGTATTTTATTAAAGATAAGAATTCCTGGGGCCCTGAACTTGAGACTCTGATGTAGGTTCAGGTTTGGGACCAGAACTGTATTTTTAAATAAACTGTATTTTTAATGCATGCACCAGGTTGATTCCTATGGCAAACATGTTTGGGAAACACTGCCATATACTACATAATTTCAAATATCAGTCATGGATCTCTGAAACTGTATTATCCAAAGGAATTTCATTATTTGTAATCTTGACAAACACAAGCAAATCAATCTATAGAGGCTAAGGACAGTGATAAGCGAAACCAATAGATACACATTAGATTAGTAATTCTTATTTTTACCAAACAACCATTAAGGGCTAGTATTCTGCAACATGTTGTCAAAGAGAAAACATTGACAACCATGTACACATTCTCAATGTCATAGCCAAGATTAATTTTTTATACTTATCTCTTTGTTATGGAAAGTTTTAGCTCCCTTAAATATGAAAGAGAGGTATTGAGAGAAAAACATCATGTTTTTTCAATACTTTCTCTTGTATTTTTTCCAAAAACATGCACAATTGATGTTTATGTCAAAACATCAAATTATTAGTCAAATATCAGTTAATTATAGAGTCTAAAATATTTTACACATTCTGACTTAGAAAGGAAAGTCTACATCAATACTTTGACATAAAAATATACATTTTCCAATGAAAAATTATTTTATACAATTATTTTTATCCAATGGTTTATGTAAACAAATGGAGGATTATAACATAAAATACACAGGAAATGTAGAAAATAGCATTTTTTTCTTATTCTGTTACTGTCAATCATACTGTGTGATGATTTTTTGAATAAGTGTTTGGGGCAAAGTAATTATTTTCAGTAATTATGTTGAGTATTAGTGTTTTATTATTTATTATGTTTATTTATATATTTATTATTAATATGTTAATTATTGGAGTAATTATGTTGAGTAGGTAATGCTTATATACAGAGGATATAATGCAGTGAGTTAATTAAAAATAAATTGAGTGTTCTGTAATTGCATTTAATTCAGATATTAATAATCTGATTTAATGTAGGCACTCAGTTTTTCTCTTACGGTAATTTAGTTGCAAGAATTCTTGATTAGAAGCTTAAAAGTCATCATTCTTCTAATTTTTAAGATTAGAAAATTCATGCTGCTTGACTTTATGTATTTCTTGGGAGTCATGTCAATAGTTATTTTTTACTTAGGAGACACTGGAAGGCGATAGTTAACATTTTCAAACTTAGTATAACTTTAATCTTTGTTATATAATACTTTTATACAATGCACAATTTAATAGAAAGTATATGAATTTAAATAAATCAGAAATGTTTTAACAACACGTAGTATTTCAGCATGAAGTAACTATAATCACCATGTTCATTTTTAATTTTCTAAAATTTTTTTGTAATATGAATGGCCTACTATTTATTTTTAAAACTCATGACTTCTTTAGAAAACAATTTTATATATATATATTTTTGGTTAAGTTGCCAGGTCTTAGTTGCACCTTTTAAATTATGTAAATGTTCTTAAGAAATGTTTCTTATAAAGACTGATTCTTGGGGGAAAATACAAAGCAATCTGGGAAAAAATGTTTTGACATTATTTTAGGACAATTATAATGATAGCAAAGGTATTTTTCTTGCCACTTTATTGCTATACAGTTCAGTATCTAAGAAATATCTGAGTATAAAAGCAGTAACATTTTGTCAAATTCTTATTGTATAATATAAATTAATTCAGTACGTACCTGATTTGGTAAAGGTGTGTTACTCTAGTACTACACCACAGTGTAGTGATAAATCAGGCCTATGGATTATCATAAGTGTTCTGTTGGGATATACATTAAAGAAAATTTCAATGTGATTTGATGAGTTTGGCTTCTGTATAGTTAAACATAAAATATAGACCTTTAAATATAATTCACTGACTGGAATACAGTTAGTATGCTGAGAAGAGACATACTTTAATAAAAGAACTTGAACATTTTATTGTATTAATGAGATCATATTAATAGGATTAAATATATTTTTTAAAATGTTTACTTATTTCAAGTGAAAATGGTAGGATAAAAGTGGTTAGGGAATTAGTCAATTAAATTATTAAATTCTTACTTTTTCTCCACAGGGGGGGCCTGGTTCATCTGGGGCCAAAGGTGAGAGTGGTGATCCAGGTCCACAGGTAAAAAATAGAAAAAAAATATTGTTCTTTTATTCTTTAGTTTCTCTAGTAGAGCAATTGAAGTGTCTCCTGTTTGTTTTATGAGTAATTATTTACATTATCTTTAAACCCACATCACCTCTTTAAATTCAGAAATCCTGAGTGACCAGTTGACTACCAATAACTTAGTTAATTTAAATAATAAGAAGATAATAAACTAGAGTTGGATAGGCCTGAAAGATATAGACCTTCAGAATTCTATGTTGGCAGGAGATTGTGCAGCAGAGCAAAACAATTGTGGTCGTACTTATACTGGTGCTGCCTTACAACCATGTTTTCTGTGGAGGGTAAATGTAGCTCGTTATCTCAAAAAGGATGTCTAGTATAATTAAAGGAACCTTCATAGAGCTGAGGAAATTAAGAGAAATTGTGAACATTTAAGCTGAAATTTTAGGAATGATCTTAGATTATGTTTTCATGGTGCCAAATTAAAAAATACTACTTTTTGCTTAATGATGATAAGTAGGTAGAGCCATCGCATTATGGAACGTACTTATTCTACAAAACAGAAAACCAAAAAGTAATGTATTTTTAACATACATTTATTTTTATTTTTTTTTATTTTATTTTTTTTTTATTTTATTTTTTTTTTTTGAGACAGAGTCTCACTTTGTTGCCCAGGCTAGAGTGAGTGCCGTGGCGTCAGCCTAGCTCACAGCAACCTCAAACTCCTGGGCTCGAGTGATCCTTCTGCCTCAGCCTCCCGGGTAGCTGGGACTACAGGCATGCGCCACCATGCCCGGCTAATTTTTTTTTTTTTTTTTTTAATATATATATCAGTTGGCCAATTAATTTCTTTCTATTTATAGTAGAGACGGGGTCTCGCTCAGGCTGGTTTTGAACTCCTGACCTCGAGCAATCCGCCCGCCTCGGCCTCCCAAGAGCTAGGATTACAGGCGTGAGCCACAGCGCCCGGCCATACATTTATTTTTAAATGAAAATGCTTCTGATATATTAAAAAACTATAAATTCAAATTGGGCCTGTCAAGTGACCATCCACTAATTCTTTTCTTCTTTTTAAATTAATTATATTTTTGAAAAATTATAATAAAATTGAATCATAGCATTTATATTAATATATATATTCTTTATAACCACCACAGCAATCATCAGTAGAGAGAATAGTTGTATGACACCAACTGCTTGGTGTCACCACTCTATAGTGATATCTTCCCCAGCTCTTAACACCTGGCAACCATTGATCTGTTCTTTGTTCTTTATCACTACAGTCTTTTCTTTTCGAGAATATCATAAAAAGAACATCATCCATTATGCAGTTTTTCCAGACTGGCTTCTTTGACATAGTGCCTTTGAGATTCATCACAGTTGATGAATGCTTCTATAGAGCTTTCTTTTTTGTTGCTGAGTAGTATTCTATTGTATGTACACACCACAATTTATTTTAAAATGAAAGATATCCAGAGAAAACTGATAAAGGTGTTTGGGTGATGTGGGATATGGCAGCCTTATTTTTTATGCTTGATTAACATTAGTATAAAAGGATGGAAAGCATTTTCAGGTTAACTGGGAATTGCATAAAAATATTGAAATTACACTACATGAAAATCTAGGGAGCTATTCTTTTGCAAAGTTTGTGAACTCTTTGATCAAACTCTTCTCTTTATAATACACCTGAAACTGAAAACATGCTATAGTTTTCTTGGATTTTGCAGTTTTTCCTAACTTCCTAAATTCAAAGAAAGAGATGTGAAATCAAATGAGGAATTATTTTCATTAAAAATTAAAAATATTTGTTCTGTTATTGTTACCCCTTGCTTTCCATTTAGAGTTCAGGGTAGAGTCTTCTCACTATAATAAATTTTTTAAAAGCTATACTCTTGACTGGGCATGGTGGCTCATGCTTGTAATCCTAGCACACTGGAAGGCTGAAGCTGGAGGATCGCTTGAGGTCAAAAGTTCAAGACTAGCCTGAGCAAGAACAAGACCCCATCTCTACTAAAAATAGAAAAAATTAGCCAGGCATGGTGGCATATGCCTGTAGTCCCAGCTCCTCAGGAGGCTGAGGCAGGAGGATCACTTGAATCCAGGAGTTTGAGGTTGCTGTGAGCCAGGCTGATGCCGTGGTACTCTAGCCCAGCAACAAAGTGAGACTCTGTCTCAAAAAATAAAAAAAAATAAATAAAAGCTATACTCTTTAACCTGTAATTACTAGACAATTCTTATTTTTTATTTCTAGAATGAACAGATTATGGTGATCATAAAAATAATCTATATTTTCAAATGTGGGTTCCATTTTTCTGCTATGCTTACTCTATGCATATTCGTTTAAATTAACTTTAAAAGGGATATGTAGTTAGTTAAATATAAAGGCCTATCTATTAATAATATTTATACTGGAACTACATTTGATCTATTATTAGCTGTGTAATTTTATTTTAAAATTATTTATTTTAAAATTTTAAAATTTAAATTTATTTTGATCCCCACATAAGGTGTATTTTGATACATTATGTTGTACTGCTACTGAAGACAAAAATAATGCATTGAGAATTTTTAACCTTCAATATGATATAGCATGGTGCCAGTCAGTATTTGCTTTAGGGATTTACAAGTTATCCCTCAGCATTTTGTAGATAATAGAAGAAACATGTGCCAGCCACTGTGCTAAATTGTAGGTATTTAATGGAAAAAAAAACACAAAAATGGATTTAGTCAAAGACCATAGCAGTTAACAATCTAACGGGGGATTCAGATATAAGAAAAAGCAATTGCAATCCAACATGGATACATGCAATGAAAGAAGTATCGAGGAGAGAATATTCAAAAAATGAAGAAAATGGTGAAGGAAAGGGGATTGGAAAGAGAAGAGAAATAGGATGGATGGTTAAGAGTGTGTTCTGTCAAGGAAAATGTAAAACCCCAAGGTTTTGATAATAAAATGAGTAATTGAGGATATTTTTAAAGTTTAATATACCCCATTCTATTTTTTTGTTTATACGTAATCACATGTCGACATATGGACTCAATAAGTAATATGATCTTTCTTTATAAGAAGCCATTTAGAAAAATTGATGTCTTTTTTCACTTTATCTGAACTTTTACACAAAAATAATTTCCTATGTTTAAATCATTAAGGTGCAGTTAAGAAGATATCAATAACATTTTCTAAAACCAGATCTCTCAATTTCATTGAATTTATTGATTAAGAAATCTATAATATGATTTAATTATGATGATTTTTTGCTATAGGGCCCTCGAGGTGTCCAGGGTCCTCCTGGTCCAACGGGAAAACCTGGAAAAAGGGTATGGCATATTTTCATTGTGTATTTTGAGGGCATCTGCAATGATCAATTATTTTGTGGTCTTTTACTCTCTGCTGGTAAGAATCCCTTTGTTTAATGATGTTCTCGGCATTATCAGGGGCGTCCAGGTGCTGATGGAGGAAGAGGAATGCCAGGAGAACCTGGGTCAAAGGTCAGGAGCTCATATATTTGCATATTCAGATTTTTTATGTCAATCCACCCTGGAAAATTTTATATTTTACAATAAAATTTCTGAATATGAATTACAGTACATATTTACACTGGGCATGTGATGATGATGATGATGATGATGGTTTTACAGGGAGATCGAGGATTTGATGGACTTCCAGGTCTGCCTGGTGACAAAGGTCACAGGGTAAGATACATTTATTACTTTTTATTCAGAGATAATAATAATTGGGATGTTATGAAATATTTTTAAATTGATATACTTTAATAAATCAGAAGAAGAATATCAATTTGTATATATAATATCTAATAGATACTTGGAGAAAGATAGGTAACATTACATGTGCCATCACTGTAAGTTCTTTGATTATTTTCAGGCACTAAAATATTCCTTGTACACAAACATAAATTGACATGGAATCTTTATGTACATATGTGTAGAAAATATCACATTTATAGAAGAGCTACTGTGGATATTTAATTTTACTCTAGTTTTTTGATAATTGTCTTAATTTCCCCTTTACATTATTGTCTGTGGAAATATACCCCAAAGAAAACATCTGTAGTTAGTCTGTCATTAATATAATAATATACTGGACACTATATAATTTCTTTTTGATGATATGAGCTTTCAGTCCAATGCCAGAGCTTATAATTTGCTAAGACTAAATAAAGCACCATGCTGAATAGCAAGCCAGTAGATATATTTAGTGGGGAATTAAAGAGACAATTTCTCAAAGAAAGATCAGCTTTGGATCTTCACTGCTTTCTTTACCAGAAGTTAAGACAAATTTCAAGTAAATTGGAGAAGAAAAAAAAGGGAAAAAGAAAAGAGGACTCTGTGAATGTTTAGCCAAATATCTAGTGCAGGAGTCCTCAAACTTTTTAAACAGTGGGCTGTCCCCAGGGGGCTGTTCACTGTCCCTCAGACCGTTGGAGGGCTGGACTATAGTTTTAAAAAAACTATGAACAAATTCCCATGCACACTGAACATATCTTATTTTGAAGTAAAAAAACAAACGGGCAAAAACACCCCGATGTGGCCTGCGAACCATAGTTTGAGGACACCTGACCTAGTGTATGCCTAACACGTCAAGATTAATAAATAATTTTGTCATTTTTAAAAAATCCAAAATTCCTTTAGTACTTGTGAGTTGTGCTGATTTAATATAAATTACTTAGAAGTAGAAAATATGTAGGTAAAATCACCAAAGTGTTTTCATGTTTAAAACAATTTTTAGTAAAATAATTTCTAAATGGTTACTTTGTAATAACTAAATGTCTGAAAATTATTTTAGGTATTTATATAAACTTTTTGCATTGAAAATTGAGGGAATATTTTTCCTAGCATACTAATATGTAAAGCCAGTTAAAGTTGTGAAATTATAATTAATCTGTGAAGTGTTCTGAGGCAAGCAAATAAAACATAAGTTTTTCTTGCCAAATGCCCTGTTATATTTGGTTAGGATGGCTACCTGATAGACTTGTAAACATTCTGCTTATTTCATATGCTAATCATATTCATATTTATTTAATAGGGTGAACGAGGTCCCCAAGGTCCTCCAGGTCCTCCTGGTGATGATGGAATGAGGGTATATTAAGACTTTTTAAATTTTTTAAATAAATATTTAAAATTAAAACATAAGAGAACAAAATCGTGTTGAAATGATGCATTGTCTAAATGCTCTACCCTCCTGTTCATTTTGGCAATGACAGGGAGAAGATGGAGAAATAGGACCAAGGGGTCTTCCAGGTGAAGCTGTAAGCAACTTTCTTTGTTTCTTTTTAAATAACAATATTTCTGTTTTTGAGTAATAGTGTCTGGTATCACACATATAAAAGCAATAATAAACTCAGGTAAATATCGCAGTCATACCTAAGCTAACCAGATAATTGTCATGTAAAAAAATATAAAGAGAACTCCTCTTTTGTCATAGAAAAAATCTTGGAAAATTGAGAGAAAAATGTGGAATGTCACATCTTTAATTAAAAATGTTACATGCCAAAACTAGCTAACTTTCCTAGTTTTTGTGGCCATTTCTTTGTTTTCTTTCTTTTGTTTGTTTTCTATCATCAATAGCTCATAACATATTTTATGTTACCAGAAGAATTATATTATATTATTATATTATATTACCAGAAGAAACAGAAGAATGAGGCACTTAGTATATACCAAATATAAGAATTATATTGTTTTTCTCCATTGACTATTATAAATTAGGAAACTGAACTGGGAAGGTTTACTCAAAGCTAGCGAACAAAAGAAACAGGCCTAATTTCAGTCTCAATTTGCCACATCCCAGACTGTCAAGTCAAATAAGTTCAAGCAAATGGGAGAGACAGTAAATTACTGTATTGACTTTTCTAAAGAAGTTAAAGAAGGTAAGCAGGTGAAGAAGGGGGAATAAAAATGGGAGGAGAGACAATCTGCAAATAGTAATAATTTAAGAACTCTTCTCTCAGGAATGCTTTCTTGCCGGGTGCGGTGGCTCACGCCTGTAATCCTAGCTCTCTGGGAGGCCGAGGCGGGCGGATTGCTCAAGGTCAGGAGTTCAAAACCAGCCTGAGCAAGAGCGAGACCCCGTCTCTACTATAAATAGAAAAAAATTAATTGGCCAACTGATATGTATATAAAAAATTAGCCTGGCATGATGGCGCATGCCTGTAGTCCCAGCTACTCTGGAGGCTGAGGCAGAAGGATCGCTCAAGCCCAGGAGTGTGAGGTTGCTGTGAGCTAGGCTGATGCCACGGCACTCACTCTAGCCTGGACAACAAAGCGAGACTCTGTCTCAAAAAAAAAAAAAAAAAAAAAGAATGCTTTCTTTAATCTGCATATATAGTTATCCATCTGTCTGTTTCTATCCCTCAATGGATGCTATATCAAGATGGAATTTGCCTAAATGTAAAATAAATGAGACTCCAGACTATTCTATATGTATTGTCTTTCTGACTGAATACTAAGATTCAGTGTTGCCATTCAAAAGTGCCTTATTTAAAGTATTAAACCATTTCCTATTTTAAACATTTCCTTGGTTCTGAATATGTAAATTGATAGACTGAAAGATACACAGTTTTTGTACTAAAGACTCACTGTTATCCATTTTGGCTTTTGGATCAGTATAAACACTACATATTTACGCATCATAAACATGGCGTTTTAAATATCACTTTCAGAATGTTAAGAGAAGATATGCAAATATTTTTACTCTAAACGTTACCTTAGAATTTCTTCAGTGGAAGAGGCATGTTTTAAGGGTATTTCCTATGAAGACATCCTCTCTTGTTCCTCCTAGGGTCCACGAGGCTTGCTGGGACCGAGGGGAACGCCAGGACCACCAGGACAGCCTGTATGTATTGCTGGAGACTTTCAGGATTTTCTAGGGAAAACCTGTTGCCAAAATCTTTAAAGCTGTTAGGTCATTAAAATTCTTAGTAGATAGCTAAGAGTTTACTGCCTTGTTATGTTGTAAGATCTAATGATGCTCCATAACTGACCATTGTCTCCCCCATTTGTTTTTTTTTTTTTTTCCACTTGGTCATCTATCTCATAGTTTTCATGTTGAATCTCCAGCATGCAGTGGGAAATGTTGCTAGATTGTCTCCAATGTGGACATGGATACCAGAGGATAGGTCTTGCCATTTTCATGTTTCCATTGAATCCTAAAATAATTTTTAGTCATCGTAGGCTAGTGGGTATCATGCTATTAGATTAGTCTTTTTGATTTTTTGTTTTAGCATCTAAATTTATAAACAACCGTACATACTATTTTCTTCATTGAAGGGCATGGCTGGTATAGATGGCCCCCCAGGACCAAAAGGGAACATGGTAAGTATCAAATGTCCATAACATAATTCATCTTTGAATCTGAATACTAACAAACCATTTTTGATGCTAAATGTAAAGATTGCTTACATTTTGGTAAATACATTAATTACTGCTAGCATTAAAACTTTGCAATATTTTCCAAATTCCTTTGAGGGAAAACTGGTTTGGGGGCTAGTTCTTAATTGAGAAGAAAAAAACCATATTTTGTGTAATAGCCATATTAAAGACTCTTTGTATTTTCCTATGGTAGGGTCCCCAAGGGGAGCCTGGACCTCCAGGTCAGCAAGGAAACCCAGGACCTCAAGTAAGTCTAAGGCCATTGAGCTCCTTTGAAATCATTGGGGTAAAATGGTTATCTAATCAAGAGAAAATTGACAGCCTCAAAATTTTCTGTGTATGGATAACAATGTTTAAAATGTGACTGTAAGAAGATGTATTTTTCCTTTTTTTTTTTTTATTTTTTTTTATTTGAGCAAACTTGCAGAGGCTCCTTTTTTCCCCGAGAGAAAAATGAGTCATTTAGTGTTTAGGGAATGCTAGGACAAGTAGCCACACCTGCAGGAGAATTCTGAATAGCTTCACATTGCAGTCCCTTTGCAAAAAGAGTAGCTTGTGTAAAACTCCTCATAGTGTTCCAAAACTCTTCGGGGAGTGTGGGGGATATGTATAGATTTTTATAATTCACGTCATGTGCAATAGAGAGCTAATAATTTACTATTTTAAAAGTATGTTCTTGTGATGTGATTCCTGACATATGAAATAAATTCTTTTAAAATAGGGTCTTCCTGGTCCACAAGGTCCCATTGGTCCCCCTGGTGAAAAAGTAAGTTACTCTGTTGTTCTAGTAATAATACCTGATAAACAAGTCTGGGGTTAACAACCTTAGGCGGTGTAAGGCCTGCCTTCTGTTTCGGTTAAGATATCTAGGTGGCTCAGCACATAAGGAATTGATCTGGAGTTAAACCATGTGAGTACAGTGTGGGAAGCATTCATGCATACATCTTTAAACTATGAGTGATAAAATTTCAGTTACCATTTGGATAGCTTCCAAATGTGACATTCTCAGCTATATTAATTTCAAAAATGTTCTGGTATGAGTGGATGTTTTGTCTTTATTTTCATTCTCTTTTCTTTCTCATTATTTGAAAAATGTAATTAGGTTTGCTTGTGACAAAGGGTTCATAGCAAGATCTGATTAAGGGAAAATTGTGAGGTTGTCACTGTCAACATTTCTCATGTATGAATGGCAAATGATGTTCTCGTTAATAACTCAATGTCTGGATCAAAACAGGAATAAATCTCTAATTAAAGAGATGTCTTTTCCCCTGATCTCCTCTACCAAATTCCCTGAGTAATATATTGTTCCCTGTAGATACAACACAATTGGTAGCTGGTTCTTTCTAACACCTTTTTCCTCCTTATTTTTGTTGATTTCTATGAACATATCAATTTTTTAAAAAAACCATTAACAGCTTTATTGTGATATAATTTATATGCTGTAAAATTTCACTTGTTTTAAAAGCACAAGTCAATGACTTTTAGTAAATTTACAAAGTTGTGCCACAATCTAACTTTTAGACTATTTATTTATACCACTCCACAAAAATATTTGTGTCAATTTGCAGTCCTCGTTTCCATCCCAGATATAGACAACAACTAATCTACTTTCTGTCTCTATGGATTTGCCTTTTCTGAATGTTTCATATGAATGAAATATATGAATGAATTTAATACACGGTTTTAATCATATAAATAAATAAAGTAAGTGACCTTTATCTGACTTCCTTTATTTGGCATAATGTTTTTGAGGTTTATCTATGTTGTAGTATACATATGTCAGTACTTTATTCCTTTTTATTGTCTAATAGCATTCTATCGACTGAATATACCTGGTTCTGTTAACTTATTCAGCAGTTGATAGCATATGGGTTGTTTAAACTTTTTAGCTATGGTCCATAAAATATTACTGCTGTGAATATTTGTATTCTAGTCTTAGTGTAGATATGCTTTCTTTCCTTTTTGGTATATACTTAGAAGTAGAACTCCTGGGTCATGTGGCAAACTTATGTTTAAATTAAGAAGTTTCCAAAATTGTTTTTCAAAGTTTTTGCACCATTTTTTTCTTGCCATCAGCAATGTATGAGGGTACTAGTTTCTCCACATCTTCACTAATATCTTGTTATGATCTGTTTTCTTGATTATGTCAATTCTTCTTGGTGTGAAATGGTATCTCATTGTGGTTATAATTTGCATTTCCCTATGATCACTAGTGATTTGAACATCTTTCCATGTGCTTATTGACCATTTCTATAACCTACCTATTTGGTAAAATATTTATTCAAATCCTGTGGTACTCTTCTAATAATATCTTATTACTCAGTTGTAAGAGTTAACGTACCAGATTTAAGTACTCATTAAAGTACCTTTTTCTGGGATGTTTTCTATATAGTTGCAGATGTTTGGTTCTAAAGGTGATTTTAAATCTTTGCTTTAGAATTTAGATCAAAGATGTTAATCTGGGCCAATCTAATATTTTAGAGTAGCTCATCATAAGCATGTTGTATTTATTATAATAGTACTTGAAACATGCACCTATTAAATTTTTTACTACGATTTTGTCATGTATGCACTGGATTATTAAGAAGAATTTGCTCTTAGAGAAAATTGTTATATTTGAATTCCCTTTGCTGAGCCAGAGGTAAAATATAGGATCTGGTTCACAGCACTTAATGTTGGTAACTAGAGAGCTGTCCTACGTATATACTGCTTCTGTCTCTGATCTGAACATATTAAGCTTGTAGGTTTAAAGACAATCCCTTTCCATCAAAAGGATAAAACAACTCAAGAACATGAGGGAAACATCTTTTAATTATAATGCATCTATACTGCATATTTTGCATTGTATCTATATTAAAATGTAAAAATTATTACTTTTATATTTTTATGATAATCTATGATCTATTTATTCTGCTCAACAATCTTGTCTCCTAAGATTTGGGGAACAGTAATTTTTAAAAATTATATCATGATATAAACTAACATTTAAATATAATTTAACTAGTGTCATATATTTTTAATATTCAAGAACTTTTATGGCTTTTGTCATAAGTTATTATAGCCTGTGCTTTTGTTATATTTGTGATAAAATATTTCATAAAGTATAAATTAATGAACTAAAATGGTTCAATTATTTTTTTCTGAATCTAGTGCATACACAACAAAATCATTGTTTATTTTATTTTAAAAATAAATATACTGAATATTTCTTCTTATTTATGAGTTAAAAATTAAATCATACATATAATAATTGCTTTACAGAAAACAAATTTGATGTTGTATAACTCTATGAGCCCAGTATGAAATAGCAAGACACAAAATAAATACTAAAGGAAGGGAATTTGAAGTCATGGGTACAGCCCTTGGTTCATTCAGATTACAACACTGTCACATATTAACATTGCTTAATTTACCTAAACTCTTAGATGATAATATTTCAAGAAATTCTTTGAGAATGTAGATAATACACATAAATTATTTATGATAGTGTGTAGACACACTCAATAATTTCTACTATTTTGTTAAAATCTAAAGCCTATGATATTCATTCGATTTTATTCCTCCCTCTCCATGGAAGCAGCAAGCAGTTAAGAAAGCAGACAAACCATTCTGTTGTCATGAAACTTCTATTTTAAAGAGATATTTGATTTTAATTTGACTTAAAAATCATGTTATAGTACAAAAGTTTTAATATATCTTGTCTACCCTCAAATATATAACAACACAAAAAAATTTGTGTAGTATTGTCCACGAGGTTATTGCCATAAAAATATCACATCCACTGATAATAATTATTGATGTAATAGTTCTTTGTGCATTGCATTTTGTTTTGAAGAAATAAATCCATTGTCTTGAGAACAAAAAGTAATGTGATAGGCAAAATGATGCCATCAAAAACTTAATGTTATATAATAATTATTACATAGTGTTAAGTTACCTGACTGAATATGACTTTGCAGACTGGCGAAGAAGATTGAAATTTTTAAGTTCTTTAAATGATATATAATTAATTTCAGTTATAAATATGAATTGCTGAATTTAAAGGTTACCTGTAAGGGTTTTTGCTTGTTTGTTTTATACTGATTTAATTGAGGCTTTCTTATAAAATTCTGTAATATTAGCCAAGGTGAATACAATGCTTATCCTAAATACTCTTCGAGAATGGAAAAACCTTAAACCGTGTCTAGCATTTATGCTTGCTGATATATCCTTGTCTTTTCTATTTTTTCAAAATCCTGGTTAATAACCTGACCAGTAAACAATAATGCTTTTGGTATTAAGGAACTGATAAAGTTAATAGTCTCAGCAGACTGCCTACTTTTCTCCCAGGAAAGGGCCTGCTTCTTAAAGTGATATTTCTGCCATGGTCCAAAGTGAGCTTTGGGAAAGTTAAATGAGATTTGAAATCCTTTGTGGTTAAACAGGGTGTAGAATGATCTGCAGAATTGGTACTTTGTTATTATTTGTTAGTTGCATATTAGGAAATGTTCTTTTAAAATCCAAATAGATTTATTTTTCTTCATGAATGAAGAAACTATGAATAACTATCACACTGTAACATATTTCTTTTTTTTTTTTTTTTCTTTTTTTGAGACAGAGTCTCGCTTTGTTGCCCAGGCTAGAGTGAGTGCCATGGCGTCAGCCTAGCTCACAGCAACCTCAAACTCCTGGGTTCAAGCAATCCTCCTGCCTCAGCCTCCCGAGTAGCTGGGACTACAGGCATGCGCCACCATGCCCAGCTAATTTTTTTCTATATATATTAGTTGGCCAATTAATTTCTTTCTATTTATAGTAGAGACGGGGTCTCACTCTTGCTCAGGCTGGTTTCGAACCCCTGAGCTCAAACGATCCACCCGCCTTGGCCTCCCAGAGAGCTAGGATTACAGGCGTGAGCCACCCCGCCCGGCCTGTAACATATTTCTTAAATCAATGTTACTATGTAATTTTTTAAATTTGCACTTATTGATATTATTAATGAAATTTTATCCAATGGTTACCTCCTCAACAATATAAATCAATGGATTTCTAAAAGTATATTGTTTTCTGTTTATTCTCTAAGCTCTAGTCTATTGTGATATTCAAAAACTAACTTAAAAAAAGGTTGTATTTACGACTACTAAGCAGACTAAAAAGGCATATTTTTGGCATGTTAAATCTAGTTTTCAATTATCTTTATATACCATTTCTTCCACATAATATGTTAAAAATTTATTTACATCTTTGTTACTTATAAATAGTAGTTAGTGACTCAAAAATTTTGTTAACAGTATATGTACAAACCAGAATTTTCATTATTTTCATTATTTTAAAATAAAATATTCTTTCTATATTTGATAAGGGACCGCAAGGAAAACCAGGGCTTGGTGGACTTCCTGGTGCCGATGGGCCTCCTGTAAGTAACAGCTAGCTGATTATTAACATTTCTAAACGTTATTTTCAAAAATATCTTTTTACCTATGTTTTAGAAATGAATGTATAAAGTTAGTAAAAACAAATTGAGCCAGTAATTAAACAGTGATCTCTCTAAAATACTATTACATCACTTCCATATTGTAAATTCTTTAGTAAGCTCACAATTGCCTTTGCATAAACTCAATCTGGCACTCTAGGTCAGAACTTTTCCAGAATTTCATATTTTCGTACTTCTTCATGAACAAATAGCTACAGGAAAATAGGTTCAATCACATTTCCTCAGCATGCTCTAGATTTTCTCTCACTCTACCTTTCCACATGTCTATTTTTTTCCATAGAAATCTCAACTCCAACCTCTTCTTCTTTCCAAAGTACCTGTTTTCTTTCTAAGTGTTCAGATGAATTTCCTTACCATTCATAAATTTTCTCAGATATCTTCCATGAAAATTCCTCAGCCTTTCCTCCTTTTCTGGAAATATAGCAACATTTATTATTTCCTCTCACATAGTAATAAATCATATAATTATGTACTCTCTATAGTTGTTATTAAAAAAATTGTGATTTATGGATTCCTTTTCTCTTCAAACTATTTAGATTTTTGAGAGCTAGAATACAAAATTTCTCACTCTGCCTTATTTATGATCTTGCTATATTTTCAGATGTCCCACACATATGCCTTAATTGCCTTTTGAAGGTACATGTAAAATAATTTGATCAATATGCAAAACATAAGAGAAATCTAATTGCCTTTATTTGAGACTCTACTTGAAACAGATAGAATTGTTAATGAATGGTATGTATTGTTTCATGTCCTTTTTCCAAGCCTTCTCAAATGCATTATGAATTTGATGAAACATACATCCATCAAATAAAAACTTATTATGTATACTTCCAAATACCATAGTTTCCAATGTTATTTTAAGCCATGTATACTGATGCAAAAGTGTTCAATATTTTTTGAAACTTAGAGAGTAAAATCTAAATAGACTTAAAACAAAAGGAACCATTTCATAGTTTTATCAAATGCCATTAATATTGCATCTGATCAGTATATATTTTTGCTAAATATAGGGTCATCCTGGAAAAGAAGGCCAGTCTGGAGAAAAGGGTGCTCTGGTAGGTTTCAAAGTAGCCATTTCCATGTCCTGTCAATTTATCTTTAAGAGAAGGTTACCTTAATTTGGTTATCTCCATAATATATTCTTCTTTGATCACTTAGAGATGTATTAGAAAATAAACACCAGAAAATATTTTATCTCTCCCTATATATATGTCTGCTTTCTAAAGAACTTAACATTTAAATAGGAATCATTATATTTTTGGTATAATAAACACGTGCCTTAGATAGATAACTTTTAATTTTGTATTAATAATTTTATAAATTAGCTTGTGTTTTTCATTTTTTAAAAATATTCTCATGATCAGGAATAGATCCACATTCTATGTATATATTATATGTGGAGTAAATGATAATATCATAAAACACTGAAATTGGAATTATCAAATATCATTAAACTGCTTAGGTAATTTTATTATTAACCCAATTTTTTTATTACTTATGACTTTCTGGTATCTTTTAGCTGAGAGGATATTACATTTAGGAACAATAGTTATTAAAATATCTAACTGAAATATAATAAAAGCATATTCAATGTTAGGATGACTTTGGATTACAGTAGCAGGGGTAGGATCATTTTTGTTTAGAGTTGTTAGTTTGGGATTTGTCTAAAATAACATTAAGAGTTTCAGCATTACTGCAGAAATTATAAATTATATTTTATATAATGTTCCCTTAAGGGAGTAGAGAAATAAAGCCAGCTCTGGAATATACTTATAATTTTGATCATATTCTTGATGATGTAAATTTTACAAATTTATACAAATTTTCTACTAGAAACTATTGATCCTGTTGGTTAATCAATAACTGTTTACTGTAGACATTGAGCATAACATATTTTTTCAGGTGAAAAAACTTAGTTATTAATTACCCAATTGTTTACATTATTTTACATACTTATAATATTTGTCTTAGGCCATTTAAATATCTATTTTTAGCATGAATATATGGTTTAATAAGTTTGGAGTAGGTAGTGCTAGTCATTATATGGTTTTGTTCATCATATCTGCCTCTAGAAACAAAGGGAAAACTACAAGAAATCTTTACCAAGTATTAATAGTAGAAAAATACTACATTTTTGTTGATTATTTGCTAAAATTAAGGTACATAAATTAGTAGCTCTTTCAATGTATTTGATGTTTAAATTGCAATGAATCTTTTTCAGGGTCCTCCTGGCCCACAGGGTCCTATTGGCTACCCTGGCCCCCGGGGAGTAAAGGTAATTATTAAATTGTTTTCACATTATTTACTTTTAATGTGAAATGTGATAGTTACTTAATACTTCTAATTTATTCCATAGGGAGCAGATGGTGTCAGAGGTCTCAAGGGATCTAAAGGTGAAAAGGTAAAATATAATTGTGTGATTTACTTTCTGGGTATCTATTACACCAAAATTTAAATTTATTCAACAGATATTTCATTTCTCAAATATATGGAGTGATCACTTTCATACTACACTGTTGTAGCCCGTTTACAGGACGGAGGATGAACACAGAACATAAAAGACAAACACAGAACACAAAGAAAAACGCGGACACACAAACAGATGGTTGACTTGAGTAATAATATACTGGGTCCGTTTTATTTTTATACTCTCAAAGATTAAAGTTAGTTCCTTGTACGTAACCACCCAGGTGTGGAGGCCATAGCCATAAATTCCGGGATAGCCTTAGGGAAGCAGATATCCCCTGACTCAGAATTTCAAGGTGGTTGCTCTAGGCACTAGGCATAGATAAAGGACCGAGATTAGCAAGGATGGGCAAGGTGAGCCACAGGGGGCATTTCTCATCCCCAGCTTCTCTTAGGGTGACCCCCTAAGATCTTCAGCTGAACCCCAGCGGCTTTGCTGGCTTAGGTCACCTCTCCTTTGAGGGGTCTTACTCGTTTGACTAACCAGCCATCTTATGGGGTGTACTCAGCAATCACAGGGACCCCCAATGCGGTGGGTTGGGCCGCTCTTGCTCAGGTCCTTTGTTATGCCTCTAGGCAACACCTTTGTTTATCACAGGGAGTCTGTCCGGAACACATTACTTTCAAACATTACTCATTAACTTTAATTCTTAAACTAGGAAAATATATGTCAGTCCTCTACACTACACAATGCTAGTATAATTTGGAACCCTGTATTCTGGAAACTTAAAATCTCTAACAAACACAATGTCTTGTATTCTGAGGTAAAGACTAAATTATAAAATAGACACTAAAGTATGTCATAAGCAGAATTAGTCCTGCATACCTACTGCTCTCCACCCCCCCCTTTTTTTTACATGTGTTTAACTCTTATAAATCATACGATTGACCTTATGAATGGATTTGCTACAGGGTTTGGACATTATCCAGTTATATGCATAACAGAGGAATGTTTATTCCTTTTTTTTCCTACTGAAATCCCCCAAATTTATAAATAGAAATGCAGCACAAAACATGACAGCTTGAAGCACTACCCTAAACCAGCTGGGGAAAGAAGTCTTTCTATGTGATGTTACACATAAGGTATAAGTGTTGATAAGAAGGGATAAAATTAAAATCGGAGATACATGAAAGAATGTATTTAAGACTACAAATGAATAGGGCATTTCTAGTTTAATTAGCCTTGTCCAAAAAACATGAAATTCAGATTTTTTTAGGTAAATGTTTAATGTGAGTTTAGAGCCCCAAATCCTTCCAAATATCATGTTAAATCCAAATGTTATATTAAAATGCAAAGACAATGGCATTACTGAGAATCAGTATTGGATTAATTCTTACTGCAAAATGACATTACAAAATTTAAAAGAACACATAAGTTTATAGTATAGATGTTAGTAGATCTGGTAAGATGTATATATGTATACTTGAATAGTAATTTTATTGTTATTGTTAATATAATTAATATTTATATCAAGGATAGTCATATATTTTTATAGTTATAATGCTATGAAAAGCCCCTTGTTTAGATTTAATAACAATAGGGAATGGATAACAAGAAGGGATAGATTTATTATATCCATTATAATTTGTTCATCTGAAAAAAAAACTAGTAGGATACACTAAAAGTATACACTAAAAGCTTAGTTATTAATTATCTAATTGTTTACATTATTTTACATACTTATAATATTTGTCTTAGGCCATTTAAATATCTATTTTTAGCATGAATATATGATTTAATAAGTTTGGAGTAGTAGTGCTAGTCATTATATGGTTTGTTCATCATATCTCACTCTAGAAACAAAGGGAAAACTACTAGAAATCTTTACCAAGTATTAATAGTAGAAAAATACTATATTTTTGTTGATTATTTGCTAAAATTAAGGTACATAAATTAGTTGCTCTTTCAGTGTATTAGATGTTTAAGTTGCAATGAATCTTTTTCAGGGTCCTCCTGGCCCACAGGAGGGCCTAGTGTATACACTAAAGGTATACAACCATGTTGTCAGTTTTACTATATGAAAACTGTTATGTATTTTATATTACCTCATCTACTTTATGGTAATATCAATTCATATGGTTATTGTATTAATAAACAAACTTCATAATACCAATCGGCCCTCTGTATCTGTGGGTTTTGTACCCATGGATTAAACCAACTGCAGATCAAAAATATTTGAAAAAAATAAAATAAAAAAATATAATACAACAATAAAAATAATACAAATAACAATACTGTGTAACACCTATTTACATAAAATTTAAATTGTATCAGGTATTTATTATATGTAGTCTAGAGATTATTTAAAGCATACAGAAGGATGTGACTAGGTTACACACAAATATTATGCCATTTTATATTAGGGGCTTGAACATCTATAGCTTTTGGTAATTATATGTGGTCTTGGAATAAGTCACCCCTCAGGATACCAAGAGAGGACTGGTAGTATCTTACTGAGTTAACAACTGAGCACAATAGTGATTCAGGCAGGGTTTAACTTCTAATTTGTAGGTTGCTTGTACTAAAAAATATTGTCTTAGTTTAGAATTTTTTTAGTTAAGACATTTAAATATCAATTAAATTTTTTCTCTGGAATTAGTGCCAAACAAGGAGTTTTAGTGGGGCAAGGACAATGTTTAAAAGAAAGATGTTTAATTGTGGTGTGGATGTTGTGAACTTGATGGAAGGAGGGATAATTACAAAGAGACAGAGGTAAATAAAATTACAGATGATGAGACATACATGAGGAGAAACACACAGGAAAAAAATTAACATATATTGCTTTTATGTGGGAAAACATCTTGAGATGATTGGTTTCAGTATGTATGGTCTCAGAAGAAACAAGTATATATAGAGGAAAATAACTAAAATTATAAATTGAGAGTCCAAAGCTATAGGTTTTCATACTAACTAGATGTGTAAAACAAGAGATTCTATTCTCTGAGCCTCATTTTAAGTCTGTAAAATAAAAAGATGTCCTTAGAATTATCTCCAAGATATTTTTCAGCTATGCCATTTTTTCTATCCAATATACCAACAAATAATTATATTATATTACATAATACAGTTTAGATCTCTAAATTGCAGATTTAGAGAAATTCTATATAAATATTAATGGAAAATTTTTCATGATAAGAATCTTCCCTATTTTCAAACTCTGTGAATGATAAAGTCCTGATGAATTTTTAAAATACATTATTTTGTTTTTATGAGTATGCAAGATAAATGATTATCTCATGAGAGATAAAGAAGGAAGTCAAATTTTTAAAAAATACAATGATTTTAGTGTTAACTAAAGGTGAAATAGCAAGCTAGTACCCTGTGCTTGAAATTTTCCATGGTTTAGCCTCAGATTTGTCCTTTAAACCTGGAGCAACACAGCCAGATAAACCAAATGGCTTAGGTGAATTCTTCTTTTACACATCTTCTAAAACTATCTCTTTCTTTTTTAATCCTTCAGATTACTTCACATATGATCATTTTAGTACTGAGAATATCAATAACATGATATGTCATTTGTTAAAAAATGACATCTGTTGTAAGGGTATACCTAATTTGAATCATTCAGTTAATTTTTAAAGTCGTGGATATGTTGAAAAGAAAGACAAGACAGAAATAGCATCCTGTCCACTGAGTTCTTAAATAAATAAATAAACGAATGAGTAAAGAAATATCTGTCTGAAACAATTCTAAAAGCTCTTAGTGATTCTTAGACATTGAGCGCAGTATTCTTTAAACTAAACCTGGCAACTGTGTAATTACGTTTCTCTCTAGGGAGAAGGTAATGAAGACAATAGTCAATAGGAAGTAAGTGGTCATTTTCAGCTATTAAGCCTCGGCCATTGCCCAGTTGCATGCAGTATAGAGAGCATCTTGGCCCTTACAAAACCACTTTATGACCAGAATATTGAAAACATCATGCTTTTCTCTTGAAGAAAAATTCTAGGCCTGTCAGAATTATTTGAGTTAGACGAGATACCTGATCCGTTTTTCCAGTTTTAGGTATCATATATCCATAATTACCTGGTATTATGTATTTTCTGGACTTTGACATACCTTGCCAAACTCGCACTTAGGCATTTAGTAAGCATTTATTGAACATGATAGTTATCAAAAGTAAAAAATTTATTAGGCACTAGAGACTCAAAGGTTAGCTTGGCGTGATTCTTGTCTTCTACCATTTAGTAGAAGGAGAGCAACCTATGATCTACTAAATGCAGGATGGAATATTGTTGCAATAATAAATGTTTGATGGAGGCACACAGGATGGAGAGGTTAATTTTAGGAGGAAAAGATTAATGTCAGGGAAAACTTCATAGCAGAATTATGAGCTGAGTCTTGAAAGAAAAGTGAAGTATCTCCAGATGGGCAGGGAAAGGAAAGGATTTGCAGATGTATCACAAAAGAAAATACAAATAATCCCATTTTTCTAGAACTCAATCCCAGAGTTTTGGTGAGGATGAAGGGGAATCTAAGACAATAGACTGAAGAGACGAAGAAGGGCTACACATGGAGGGCAAGGAGGGAGATTATATAAATTGTTAGCAATTTGGAACCACTGAGATATTTTAAAGTAAAAATAGATATGATCAGTTTTGTGTTTTAGAGGGGTCATTTTTACACCAGGATGAGGAGAGATATGTGCTTTTCCTTCTTAGCTTTGTTTTTATATTCAGCCCCGCAACATTCTTTCCTGAAAATCTGCAAGTCAGATCCATTTCTTACCACCAATGGAAGTAACAACTTCCTCATCAAACCTTTCTCCATTCAGTCCTTTCCTCACCACAAACACCACCAGCACCAGCACCAGCACTACCGTCATCATCTTTATCATCGTCTTGTCTTCTCCGAACACCTATTCTACATCATCTGTACCAAAATGATTACAAATGTTCCGCTTTGTTTTTGTTAGTAAACAAAAATCTTAAAACACCTCTCTGCCTTTTCAACAGAGTAATTGCTCAATGAATGTTGTTGAACACATGAATGATATTCCTTAGGAACTTAATTTTTTCTTGCAGTTAAGAGCTAGTGAGGTTGTTTAGGAAGCATACTTACTTAAAAGTCCAGATTTCAATAAGAACAGTAGGAAATATTTCCATAGCCAAAATTTCTTCTTTAAAGGATGCCCAGTTTTCAACATCACAGCTCTGTGCATATGGTACCACAATGTAAACAATATTATTAATTGCATTTTTAAAATAATTTCATCTGAAAAGAAATTGTTGAAAGCACATGATAAAAAATACATGATATAAAATTCATAGATATAGATTATAAACTTAAAGGGACCATCATTTTATTTGGTAGTCGAAAGCTCTTGTAACCCAAAGTCAAAATGATAATTATTTAAGTATTTGTGTTTTTTTTATTCAAATAGTATAGAATACATGTTATTATAAAAGAGAAGATTTAATGGACACATTTGTGAAGAATTTCCTAGAGTAATTTATAGCCAATAATTGTGGATAGTGGAGATGAGAGTATGTGGCCGGGGGAAAGAAGTTACACAATTAGGATTTACATTACTGAAAAACATTTCCCCTAATTATAAGCACTTATATTTTATTTAGCCATGTTTTAGATTATTTCAAATAATAGATTAAACTATTTTATTCTTTATATTTTTTAGGGTGAAGATGGTTTTCCTGGATTCAAAGGTGATATGGGTCTTAAAGGTGATAGAGTAAGTAAAAAATAAATGCACTAGTACATAAAATTGTATATGTGTGTGTATTTTTTTCCCTTTTCTTGTCTTTCAATATACTAAGCACAGGATAAAGAAAAATGCTACTTCTACTTCAGATTTTGCTCATTTAGGTTTCTATATAGAGTGAGCATTTAAATTTTTGTGGAGATATCATATTGATTATCTTTTAGATGTTTTATTTCCATAAGTTCCATAACTGACACTCATGTACACACACACATGTATTATTGTTTCTACACACAATTTTAGAAAATTATGGTCACATTACATCTTTTAAATAGGTATAAATTTTATTCATACATAGCTATGCTGCCTAGAAACTATATGTCTGAAACTTTCATGAATTTTCATTACATGGTGGTCTTGAATTTTTGAGTATAAAATAGTATATTTTTTCTGGTAATGAGTTATAGAAAACACAATATTAGTTACATAACACATATTAAATACTTTTTTAGGAAGATTTATTTTATAACTAATATAATAGTACCTAATATATCTGAGCAAAGGGGCATAATAATAAATACATTTTTTTCCCTAAAATTCACATGAAGCCTGAGTCCAGGATAGGAGATAGTAACTGCCATATACTACTTCTTAATACCTTAAAGATAAAAACCAAGTCCAAAATGAGAACATTTTCCTTGTGTTCCAAATAGTAATTGCCAAAGTTGCTAGTCAATCTTTATTCTCTGATTCTCTCTTTTTTCTCTCTGTCTCTGTGCAACACAGATGTATTAAAAACAACCTAATGTCATACATGGTAGCATCAGGCTTCTGTAGGTATTCAAATATCAGCCTATATTCAATTCTTTATTCAATAACAAAGAGAATGATGAAGTCAAACACTTTGAAACCGCTTAGTCATAAATAAAACGTGGGTAAACAACAGACCAAGAGTTGAAGAATCTGCCTTTCTGATATGCTGTAATCTATGCCCTTCAATCTCCAGATATGTTTTAAGTTACAAGAATGTTATATTCTGTTATGTAGGGAGAAGTTGGTCAACTAGGCCCAAGAGGGGAAGATGGCCCTGAAGGCCCCAAGGGTCGAGCAGGCCCAACTGGAGACCCTGGTCCTGCTGGTCAAGCAGGAGAAAAGGTTAGTAAATGATTTCAAATTTGCAGGTCCTCTTGTAGATGATGCACCATTATCATTTTAAAATGATTTAAATTACTGATGTCAGAAATCTACTGATGACATTAGGGGATTCTATTAAATTTCTATTAAATACTGCTAAGATGGCTATATCTATCTTTTTTGCACTGATCCCTTCTGGTCTCTTCTGCTATCCTAGGCCATGCAAGATAATTCACTCTTGCAGGTCTTCCACACTGGAGAATTTGAGTGTGGTTAAAGGATAAAGGCATAAATGGAAGTGATCTACTTATGGTTTTGGACCAAGTAAAATTATCTTTGCCCCTCAAACCAAAATGTACATTTTTCTATTTTTTTCAGTTACACATCTGTTTTCACAGAGTAGGTGTTTTAAAAAATACTGTCATCAGACCCAACTTCGAAAGACTTTAATTTTAATCTTGTGTTGACATAGACATTATTATGTTTTCAAATGTCCCCAGATAATTCTAATATTCATTGGTTTGAGAGACACTGGACATTATGAATTATGTCAACAATATTTCCCACCATTACCTTTAAATATAATAATAAATAACATTACAATTATGCCTTCGTAGACTATTTAGTGATATGGTAAACTATTTGTAACGTACTGTGATTTTAAATGAAAAAAAAAAACTGTAAATGTCTATGACAAGTGTTATCCTATTATATACACTAAAGCAAAATATAAATAATAATAATCTTTTGCTGGTATAATTTGAATGATTCCCTTTTTATATATATATCTATATATGTCTCCATTTTCTACAGCAATCATGTCATTATTCTACAAGATGAATTCTTTGCTATTTAAGAAAATTATAATTTTGCCCCCTTCCTACCATTCAATCCCAGAAAGCAAATATATTATATAGGTATTTTATATGGAGATTGTGAATAGACAAATACAAAAATATTTCCTCATGTCATTATTACCTGTTATACTGTTTCACACCTTGAAACTTCTACAGTTTCACACTTGGCCATAGTTGTCATTTGTGAATTGATGAACAGCGTCATAGTGTATAAGCAGCAGGTGTAAAGATCAGGGACAAACAAGGGCTTGCTAGTCCTTTAGACCCTTCCATTTAACGTGCTTAATTGCCAGTAGTGAAAGGCTATTATGGGACTTTTCCTGCCTTCTGAGCTTTTCTTTATTTTGTGTAAATGTTCACAGAAACTATTCTGAGACATCAGGAGTTTAAACTGCTTCACAATTCTTATTCTATGACATTTCCTTAGTATTTGTCCCTTTATTGCAGCTACCTATCATCATATTGAAAATATAAATTTTCTGTCTGAATTTATTTTAAAATGACTCTAAAATTAATAAGAGTATAATTCTAATGTAGTGGTTAGCATAGAACACAAATAGCTTTCCTTAACCTTGCAATTAATTGATGGCATAAAACAAGTTATGATAACTCGATGTATCCAAGGGGACATCATTAAAAGAATGCTTCTTAGGAGTTTGCATATTTTCTATCTGAAGACTACTTATCTATGCAGTATTGACGAGACTCAGACAACTCTTTAGTTCAATGTAAAATAACAGCTTCATAAAGTATGTTTTTAATTTCTTGCCTTGCTCCATCCAGTAAAATATTTATTTTTATCATAAAGTTGTACTCATTTTTTAGCATTGCATATACTAATTTGGACTTGTGTTTGTTTCTTTTCTTATTTTTTTAAATATACATTGGAAATACTGATTCTTTATGTTTGCCAATGTTTAAAACTTAATAAACAATATTTTGTAAATTAAGTATGCTTTTATAAATATCTTATTAAGGAAAATAATGTATAGTAAATTTCCACAAATGTATTTTATTTAATTAATTTATTTTATTTATCTCTCTACCTGTATTTTCTTATTAATGCTTCCTTCAGAAAGAATTTTTGGGAGGCTAATTTTGTTATTATAATATTTTAAACTGCTTAGTATTTGTTATACATTGTTGGACTTCATTATAACTTAACAATTTGTTCTAGCCATTTTCAAGTGAGGTGATCTCATTGCATGGAACAAAATTATTTGCATACTTAAGTACCCAGCTGGAGGAATTAACACTACACAAAAAAATCTTTATAATTATTTATAGCTCTCAACACACATTGTATTTATTAGTCCAAGTATTCCCAGATATTTGAATAAAAGAAAAAATTGACTCAAAATTTGATTCCAAATTTCTTTGTATATCTATTTAAGTTTTATTACTCATTGAGAAAAAGTCAAATAGCTCATGATCACTTGCTTTATATTTGGACTGGGATATACAAAGTGACTTTATCAAAAAAATTTAGTCTATTTGGGGCGATAAAATATAAATGCTCCAAGTATATCAACTAACTTAAAAGTAGTAATTAATATTGAAAAAGCTTAGGAGTTTTTTAGTCATGCTTCAGAATTCACAAAAGAGTTTAGAGTTCCCTTTAAAGCTCAAGGTTCTATGTCCGAATAAGGCACTGTCAATTATACAGCATAAGTGAAATTGGACACCATTATAGCATTAGAAAGCAGCAATTTCCTTTTTCTGTTCACGTGAAGAAATATAGTGTAAGTAAAGTAGGATAAAAACTTGCAAATCTTCCTTTTGAGTGTGCAGATGTGTGGTTCAAATATGTAGGAAAATGATTAAAATTGTCTTTTAAACTTAATTCAACTTAGAGTAATTTTATTTACCAATTTTTTTTTTAACTTTAGGGAAAACTTGGAGTTCCAGGATTACCAGGATATCCAGGAAGACAAGGTCCAAAGGTAAAACAATTAGCTTGATTTTTATAGTTTATCAACATTTTGTAAAAACACTTAAAATTAATCACATATGATTACCTTACAGTTTGCACCAGAGAGATGATGAGTACTTAAAACATAACTGCACTAGGGAAAATCATAGTGTGAATGGGTACCTGGATTGCGAGGAGCTCAGAGAGCCTAGATGATTAATGATTGGAGTAATTTAGGAGACAGGGTCTTGATAGGAGGGCATAAATGATACTTCCTTGTAATTGGAATAAGTAGAACTATTCTAGTGTATCTGGAAGTTTTAAAGTGGATATAAGAATGGATAACAGCTTTTGATTTCTTTTTTATTACCCGAAGGGTTTGAAAATTTTATACCTCTTTCTCTATTACCCTGATTTCCATATGCATTTGTTTCCCATGGTTGCCATAACAAAACTCTACAAATGTAATGACTTAAAACAACACAGATTTATTCTCTTACAGTTATGGAGGCCAAAAGTATGAAATCAAGGTGTGGCAGGCCACCTCTTTCCAAAGGCTGTAAGAAAGAATCTGTCCTTTTGTTTTCCAGCTTCTGGTAGCCTCAAGGGTTTCTTGGCTTGTGGCTGTGTATCTCTAATATTTGCCACTTTATGTGCACGCTTTTTCTGTGTCTCTGAGAATTGTTCTCTCTGTCTCTTGCAAGGATACATGTCGTTGGATTTTGGGACCACTTGGGTAATCCAGAATGGTCTCATTTCAAGACCCTTAATTTAATTACATTAGGGAAGAAATTTTTATCCAAATAAGGTAACATTCACAGGTTCCAGAGATCTATCTGGACATAGAGATATTCCATTCAATTCACTTATCACATTCAATTATCACTCAAATACCATTTTCAGCTCTTTGAAATATACATATTTTAAGTATGAGAAAGATGGTTTTAAAAATGCACGTTTACCTACCTCATTGTACTAATTTTTCTCAAACTAACCATAAAACTTTGTTAAAGCCACACTTGATACCTTGAGTGGTTACATTAAGGAGGTTAAAAATAAGTTAACATATAAATGTTAATTATTAATAATATAGTTATATCATTCTTTTAATTATACATACATGAGACTACATCAATCTACTACCTGTTTATCCAAGTTTGTCCCATTCAAGCAGAAGAAATAGGGTAAACAGGGAAAATCCTGGTTATATAATATTCTTAAACATATATTTATTAATAAGTTTCACAGATAAGCAAGACAAAATGTTCTTTCCCCTGACAAATGTGAACTACATGCACTTGTGTTTACTCATCATCATGTTTTAGGCATTTATTTTAGGCTTGCTGTGTAGTTTTGTCTTATAATTTTTCATTGAGTTTTGAAAACATCTGTATTTCTTTGTGTGGAAGGCTTAAATATATGGAGCCCTTCTAAAATAAGATTCATGCTGTCTATAATTCAAAAATAATACAAACGTGACTTAGATGTTACTGGATACATTCAGAACACTGATTAATAATTTTTACCTTTTAAGTATTGCCTTAATATATTTCTCTGTCTCTCAGTTCCTTTTCTTTGAAATGTCAAGCATTTTCACAAATATTATGAGTAAAAAAAGAAGCCATTCAGTGCATATCCCAGGACCTTAAGCCATCCGAGATTACTTCATGAATTCTTGATGAATTTTCAGAATTGAATTACAAATGTAATGTTGTTTTATTTAGATTTAAAAGCAGAAAACTATCATTGTATTACTTGAATGAGTACAATTTTATTAGTTTCTTTGAAATTCTGACTTTTTTCCAGTTTTTCCTAAGTCAATTCTCTGATCAATATTCTTTGAATTATTTTTATTTACAAAATTCATCAGAATTTTTTAGAATGTTTCTTCCTAAAGGAATCCAACATTTTTCTTTACTCTTTTATCAAAATTCCTGGAATTTTGTTCTTTATTTTTCATGTTGCTTTTCTTTATAATTCAAGTTTTTTTATGATCAAAAAGCTTTTAGGTTTTCTAGCTCTAAAACAAAAAGTGCTGAGCACATAAAAGATCAAAGATAGCTTCACATTATTTTCCTATGTGTTAGCTAGTGAATTTTTAATGAATTTAAATCTTTATTCTACTAAAAGTGAAATTTGATTGTTAATCTCTTTAGAGCAGTTTAAGGACTATACTTGGACACTGTAATTTATCCAGTTGTGTTAGTAGCAATATAAGCCAAAAGGGTATTCAAAAGACACCCACCAAATATACTATAAAAGGATAGCTGTTTCCTAAAGTAAAATCTATGATACTTTTATTTTTCAAACAGCATTTAAAATAATTTTGAAAGTTTTACATTTATTGACTGAGCCAGTTTCACATTTGACCTTTGACTTTATTGCCTTTTGTTTTTTCCATATAAAACTAGGAAGTGACTTATCATAAATATATGTATATATAATATATAGGTGGTAATTCTTCATGTGGAAAAGAAAAATAATAATCCCATGTATTACAAACTGTTTAATTGGTGGATTGGATATTTTTTGCATGTTTTCTATGAATTTCCTAGAGCAGAAACTATGTAAAAAATAAATTTATAAAAAAACAAAATTGACACATAAGCCATTTTTTAAGTGAAGTATTTATACATATGATTTGTTATCTATTCTAATAAGGACAGAGATAAATATTTGTTCACCCCAAATTTTTATTTTCATACTAGATTATATTCCCCTGTCAAATTCCTAGAATGGTCACATAGTAATATTTGATCAGATATATAACTTCATCTGATTCTCTGTAGAGAAAAAGAAGGGGCTTTGAAAGCTCTTCAAAAAACGTAATTTGCAGACTTTTCGCCCCAGTATGTGAATCCTAACAATTGTCCTCAGGTTGATCACAAGTCTGTTTTATAGTCGTGAATCAGATTATATTAGGAAACAGGTGATTAAGACAGCATACTTCGGATTATTATTTTGACCATCAAAGACTGTAAAGTGTCCCATACAAGTTTTCTGACCTGCTTTAATAGCATTGTGGAGGAATATAAATTGGTAACATCCTGCCTGCCTGCTATGTGTGTAATATTCATTACTTTCAAAGTGGGAACAGAGCTAAATGGTTATTACTTCCTGAATGTAGCTAATAGTCTACACCTAGCTGTTTTAACTGTACATACCTAAGAATATAGCTTCCAGGACTTCTCAGACTTCATAATGCATGTCACTTAGAGAAGCTGTTAAAAATGCAGATTCCTGGACCTCATTGTCAGAGTATGTTTCAATTTCAGTAGATCTGGAGTGTGACTTGACTATTTTTAGCAGCCACTCCAGATTATCGTGATACAGAAGAGTCATTTATCCTGATATAGAGGAGCCATGAGGAGCCATTTGTCACTTGGAGAAACATTATTTTTAGGGGTAGTTTAGTGCAAATGAGTGGATTCAAAAAAGCAAGGAATGCATTCAAGTCAAAGAATGCTTTGTTATATTTCCCTTAATTCATGGAGAAGTGTGTGCAATTGGAATGTCTATTACTCTCTGCTAGACATCTTACACATTTACTGCATTTATCCATAAAATGGTCTAAACAGGAAAAGTAAGTATTTGGAAGCCTCCTCCCACCCCTTTTGCAGGGTCTCATAATTAGCAAGTTGAGGAGCAAGGATTTGAACCCCAATTGGTTCTATGTCACTATATAATGATGACGCAAACCAAGCACAGAAATGATCAAATAACTGTCTAAGCAGATAGCAATTTAGACATAGGCATACAATGAAATGGGGGAATTTGATTGCTGGTGATTATATTGTATTCTATCTATAAAATGTGGCCATTTGTGAACTAAATGAAATAATAGTTTTATGTGCTTGTTACATTTTAAGATCATTATTTCTTATCTATTGTTAACATTTTTATACACTGCGTTCTTTTATTCCAATCTCCCACAAATTTCAAAATATCTGTAAGAAGTATGTTATTGCCCTTATTTGGCAGAATGAAAAACTTTACTTGAAGAGGACAAATGATGTATCAAACTTACTTAGCTGATACATGACAACATAAATCTTGAATTTATGTCTTTAGAATTCCAAAGAAAGGTTATTATGCTTGACTGTCTGACTTAGACTCTTAGTTAGATGTAACTGTTCAGATGCCAAATAGAAAAGGTAGAGGGAGGTTTTCAATCTATATGATTTGATCCCAGTTCTAAAAGTATAAAAAATATTCAACTAAAAATGAAAGTATACAAATACAGTAACATAAATTCAAAAAAAAATTTTATAGAATCTGTTTTAATATTTGACTACTCATGCTTTATGAGTAGTTTATAATTATATTATAAATTATATATAATTATAAGAATATAATTTTTTTAGAGCTGAAGCAATTAAGTAGAATTAGAAGTTAAAATATATTTTCTGTAAAATGTCCTTTCATTGCTATTTTATAACATAAGAGATATAATAACATTTGATTATTTTACTTATAAAGTTAAAAACTAAAATATATTTTATCAATTCGTGCTTTCAATGCTTCCAGGATTTCAGATGTCATTGTAAGTTCATTTCAATTACATATACTGAAATTATATTTCTGATTCAAATAATACCAGCTGTGTCAGAATCACTGTGTTCCAAAAGAATTACAGCTTGCATCTAAAAATGTTAATTACTATATTCATTGTTTATTATTTTTATTATTGTAGGGTTCCACTGGATTTCCTGGGTTTCCAGGTGCCAATGGAGAGAAAGGTGCCCGGGTATGATATATAAGTATACTTTTCTGATCTAATATAAATATTCTTGCATGAGCACCCATCTCTCAGCACCAGATTCATAATTTACAGTGATATAATGAGTACTGAAACTGTTTGAACTGTCTTTGGCAGGGAGTAGCAGGCAAACCAGGCCCTCGGGGTCAGCGTGGTCCAACGGTAGGTACCTTGACTTAAAAAAATAATTTGCATTTTTTTCATTTTGTATTTAGTTTCCCAAGATAAATTTTGCTTCAAAAATAAAAAATTGGGGCTGGGTGCGGTGGCTCACGCCTGTAATCCTAGCACTCTGGGAGGCCGAGGCAGGAGGATTGTTCGAGGTCAAGAGATCAAAACCAGCCTGAGCAAGAGCGAGACCTGTCTCTACTATAAATAGAAAGAAATTAATTGGTCAACTAATATATATATATATATATATATATATATATATATATAAAAAATTAGCCAGGCATGGTGGTGCATGCCTGAAGTCCCCGCTACTCAGGAGGCTGAGGCAGCAGGATTGCTTGAGCCCAGGAGTTTGAGGTTGCTGTGAGCTAGGCTGACGCCACAGCACTCACTCTAGCCTGGGCAACAAAGCTAGACTCTGTCTCAAAAATAAATAAATGAATAAACAAAAATAAAAAAATGGTTCAGTGCCTTTAGATTTGCTTGACAGTGGATCAGTTTCATCTTTTGCTTTCGTATACAGGGTCCTCGAGGTTCAAGAGGTGCAAGAGGTCCCACTGGGAAACCCGGGCCAAAGGTATTGTCTGCACCTTAGTCCATTTGGGCTTTGCTATAAGTTTCTCTGACAGATGAATGTGGTGAGAAGGAATCAAAACTAATCTTTTGTTATTATTGTTGCCAGGGCACGTCAGGAGGTGATGGCCCTCCTGGCCCTCCTGGTGAAAGAGTAAGTATGATACAGCCACAAAATATAAAATGAAAATTAATATTTTTGGAAGTGTTTACATTTCTGGGAAATGATACATGTATCTGCAATACATGTACACATTCATTCAGAAAATCTAGTCTGCACTGAAAAAATTCTTGTTCTTTAATTTACTCCCCTCCACCAATAAAAAATCTTAATTATTCGTTACTGATTTTATTATAGAAATGAGAAAAATAATGTGTGTAGTTGGCCCAAGATAAAACTCTTAAACTTAAGCCACAATACATTTTCTATTTTAAGTGTGCTTAAAATGCCTTTGCCTTTTTATCCACTCCTCTTGTTTTTCATCTTGATGCCCATTTTATCCAGAGTTGGCAGAAGCATTATGCTGGTAAAATACCACCAGCCATTAAGTCACGATCAATATACATTCAACTCGGGATGAAACATCTATTCCAGTAAATAGAAAAACTATTTAGTAAATTGATTTTTAATTGATATAAAATAAAGCTAAATACAGATGCATAAGCATGCCGTTTGTTTGGGGTGTTTGGCAAAATATAGCATTTTTAGCTGGATTTTTTGAAAGCTAGCCTCTTGAAAGAATTTTAAATATTAAAATCTGTATTACCTTCAAAGAAATTAAAACCATTCTTCATATTCTATATGATTTTCAGTATTAGGTAGTTATGTTAATATATTTTTGTATATTATTATTTGAAATTTATAGTAGGTATTTAACAAAAAGGAAAACAAAAACACCATATGGGGTATAACTTAAAACTTAGAATAAGGAATTTTTTTTTTTTTTGAGAAGGAGCAATAAGCGAAACTTAGGTTTCCTCTATTTGTGACAAAAATGTGAGTAGATGAGACATAAGAACAAACATTAATGTTAATTTAAGGCTTTGGTTCATATTTAATTAAATTTAAGTTTCCACTAAACGTTTCTTACTCTTGATAAACTATTCTCAAATTAAGTCAATTTATCCTGTACATTTTGAGTTCATAAATAATGCATACATTTGAAATATTTTATGGTCAAAATCATTTTAATAAGAAGATACAGTTAAATTAAAATGGCTGAATCATTAAATGGAGTAGAACAATTTAACAAATAATAGCACAACTGTCAGTTTTGTTTTTAAAGCATAAACTATTCTCTTCTGACATTTTGTTTATATATTCCAAAATTTCATGATCAATATTTATAAGTGAATACAATTTTGATTTTGCATTTTAATTTGAAATACAATAGTGTGATCAACATAATGATTATTTGTAATTGTAAAAACACTTGAGAGTGAGAAAACTACATTTTGAGAATCAAAGTAAAGAGTTTTTTTGAAGTAATTTCATCTTATCTGCAAATGAAGTTTATACATGAGTAAAATGAGATATTGACATCTTCAAAAATAAATATATCTTACATACAGAGACTAATTAAAGGCATCTTCCAATGGTCTTTTTGTAATAGTCACATATATTTCCTTGTAGTTCTGTATGGCTAGATCCAGATTGTTTATGAAGTTAATTTTAAAATAATTTTTTTTTGGGGACTATGGAATTGAATTGAATTAAAATATCTCCTTCTATAAATGTTTCTAGCCAATGTTGAAAGTAAAGAAGCTGCAGAACTTCTCTATACTTACATGTTTTACTCAATTTTTAATACGAATTCTGAATATTTAAAGTGCTCCTAAGGTAAGAACGTTGATGTCATATACAATTTTGAATACTGAATAGTGTGAAAAATCATCCATTTTGCTTGTAGATTAGCACGTATTATCATGTTGTATTGCCATAGTTTTATCACTATAGTGATGAAGCTGTATGCTCCATTGTATTATATCTGTAGAAATGAACCTCAAGTATAAATATGTTGTTAAATTTTGTCCACTGCTTTTTATTTTTTTTAGGGTCCTCAAGGACCTCAGGGTCCAGTTGGATTCCCTGGACCAAAAGGTCCTCCTGTAAGTGTTATAGTTTCTCTTCCTCTTTTTTCATTTGATAATGTTTTTAAATTTTTGAGAGTCATCGCTTACTTAGTTTTTAATTATCATTGATAAAATCCCTGTGAAATTGCAATTAATAATGTCACAGAATATAGATATTTTCAATTTATAAATTTCATAGATTATTTCTGAGTATAATTTAAACATTTCTTATTAAGTATTCTCTCAAAATATATAAAAGACTATAGAACAACATGAGTATTAATCTCTCAACTACTCCTCTACTGCAATGAATATTAATAATGACATTAGAAACTATTAACAAATCCTAAATATTTGATATATTAGAATTTTCTCCATTATCTCCCATCATCACATATATCCTTGAAATATCACTTCCAAAACCCCCTCTAATGTTCTGATATTACTTATATCATATTAAGGTTTATTTATTTGTATTATTTTTGTCTCTATGATGTATTCTTATTAGAGATTGTAATAATAATTCTTATTGAATCATATCCTTTTACAAAATGTGTTTAGAGCAATATTCTTTGAATATCTTTATCAAGCATCTTCCCAAAGTTAATTGAAATACTTTTTCACATTTAAATGTTTGTTGGACCATAGGGCATGCTCAAGGTTTTTTCTTTTCTTTCCTTTTTTTTTTTTCCTGCAACTTCTTCAGTTTCTTTGAGTGCTAGAATCTGCCTACCCATCTGTCTATGATAGTGGTTCATAAAATATAGTCCTTGGCCCCCAGCAGCAGTTGGGATACTGTTAGAAATGCAACGTGTCATTTACCTAATCAGAACTCTAGAGAGGGGCCTAGCCCACGCTATAACGAAACCTCTATATAGTTCTGATGCATGCTGAAGTGTGTGAACCACTGTTTTATTCTAGACTAGACAATACTACCCAAATTTTAATGTGCATACAAATCATCATTATTTATTTTGAAATACCTACTTACATGTTAAACATTGATACAATCTCTTACTTTTTCTAATAATTTTAGACACTATGTGAAGTATTATTTTAACACTGAACAGTTTTGCTTTATATTACTAAAAACATCAAGAAAGGATTTTTATCTATATTACAGTGTGCTAAAAAGGATTGATAGGAATAACTAGTATTAAAAATAAGGTAATCTTGATACTACCTGCATAATATTGTTTACCTATAATCTCCGTTTTGCTCCAAATATGACATTAAGTCCATGAGTTTCATGGAGAGGTGAAAACACAGTTCCAGAAGTGATTTTACACATTTTTTCCATAAACATTTCCATAAGTATTTTTAGGCCATGTGCATAGTCATTGTTCAGCAAAATAAAATCCAGTGATATGTATAACCTCATTATCATACCATTTGCACTTGTATGTATTGTTAAGAACTGTTTCCCCCATATATAATTTTATTGTCAAAGCCATTTGACTCATTTTTCTCAGACTTTCCCAGTCAATTCTCTCATGTATCTTTAAACAAGTTTTGAGCCATTGATCATGCATACATTTTGTCTCTAAGAGATATTGAAAGTATAACATAATAAATGCCTACACTGGAGACGCATGCATTCTAGTTTGAGAGACAAGACACTGTTAATGAGCATTGCTTACATTGCTAAACAAAATGATTTTTATAGTGTTTCTCTGACAAAGTGAAACACTAGAGCATGAAATAGAAATACCTGTCATTGCTCCGGTATATAGTTTTATGAAGATTGGGAAAGAAATGCCTTCATCTGTTTGATATAGAAAGAAATTGGTGTGGATATATAGAACCAGTCTCTTTCTATAGATTAATTGGCTCATCTTCATTGAACCAGGAAAAAAAATTCATATATGTGTGTGTGTATATATATATATATATATATATTCATACATACATGTATGGGTTGAATGCTTGGAATATTTTGTATAGATTCTGTTAATCTCATGCCAATGTCTGCCTATTTGGGAAGTATATTCATTTGTTTAAGAAAAAAAGTAACTTAAAGTGATTAAGATTTATACTGTGACTACTATGAGAAACATTCTATTTGTAGAAGAAGAAAAGGGAATGAGAAGTGAAAAAACATCCTTGAACAATTATTTATAAGTGTCTTTTCACAAATTGCCTTACTATGTCAGCATACACTCATTTAGATAAATTTCTTGTACTGACTAGTCAGTAATGTCATATACTGACTAGAATAAATGTCTTGTACTGACTAGATCAAAAGGGCAGCCTTTTTTGATTAAAAAAAGTATTATTTTTAAATAAATGTCATTAACTTCTTTAGTAATTAGTCTGCTTTATTTTATTGGATATTAATGTGGCGCCATCATCATTATTATTTAGGATTAATCACTTGGTATAGTATAAGTATGTACTTAAATCGGGTAAAATAATAATGATACCAATTTCATATGTAGTCCATTAACCCTGCTTCCTTGAGAAAGCCATTAAAGATCATGTTGCTTTCATGCCAGGATGACATCATTTCGAAGTAAGATTACTATTTTAAAGGATTATGCTATCTTGCAGTGAAAGTGTAATCTACATCAGCAAATAGGAAATATTTAATTTGTATATTTACAACTTTGTTAGAAAAGGCGTACATCTCTTCAAATAATGGCAAAATACGTCATTTGAGAAGCACTTACATATGGTGAGAAAAAAAGACCAACATATTTATTATCCTCCAGCTGTCATCCTCTACGTGGAACCTTTATCACTGGCCCACAATGACTACATATTTATTGTTATTGTGATATATGTATCAAAATAGTGATAAGGCACAGATATTACTTTTTATTTGCTATTTCTTAAAACTGGACCTCAACGACGTTTACTGTCAACTAACTTACTCATTGCTGCGTTTCACCTCTAAACTGAGGGGAGAACTAAGTCTTACATTACTATACACCTACTGACTGATACATATGTATGTAATATATATTTTGAAAGAAGGAATGGTTAAATGACATCCAAGAATGTTTGGGGCCCTTGGTTAAAAACACTCCAACACTCCGGTTTTGATCTTTTGTGGGAGGATGGCACTAAAATCACTGAGGTGGTCCTGGAAAACAAAAGAAAATTACTGAGCAAGCCATGATCTTGTGAAATATTATAAGAGTTTTTAATTAGGGCTGGTAATTAACAGGGCATTCAGGGTGTCAGTACAGATGAGATCAGGGAATAGAGATGATTATGGCACTGCCAAATCCTTTCTCCTGAAGGAGCTAGCCAACCTAGAAAAAGTCTTCCTCAGTTCCAAGAAAGCTGTGTGTGAAAATGATATTATTTTGAAACAAAGCCTTTTGTTCAAACTGCCTATTAACATATAAAAAATATGATTGAAAATAGATATTTAAATAGTGAGAGGTGTATCTGTTGTAATTAAAATGTCATCGCTAAAACTATCATTTCTCTCCATTTATCCAGAAGGGTGAGAATATTTCTGTCTATACTTATTAGCCATATTTTGAAATTTGAACTCGATACTTAATTGTTTCTGGGTAGAATGAATAATCTATAAGGCAGACTAAAGAAGCAATCTATTTCTACTAAGTATTTAAAATATAGGCGTCTCACAGAGTTGTTTACTTTAAGTGCTTAGTTAAATTGCTTCATTTATTTCTTCAGACATAACAGAGACAGCATCCTTTACAGAAAGTGATAAAACAGTAGATTTGCTCTCCACTACTTAATAGACATTATGCTTCCAAAAGGATATATGAGAAAACTTACTGGGAAAAACTGGTCCTGATGACTTCGAATGGAGCATAACATATTTCTTTCGTTTACTTGAAACAACTTGAGAAGTAAAATGCCATTGTTTTTATGAGCTTGTCTTTTGCATTCTTGTGGCTTAGAATCTCAGATCACCACTAGAGGGCACTACCTCTCTGTTATCCAAGTTTTGATGCACAGGGAATTGAATTAGGAACAGATCACCAAAAAGAGGGAAAATATTCATTTGTTAACTACTAAAGGACTAATATTTTCGTGAAAATAAAAATGCAAAGTTATGCAAATATACTTTTAAAAATATAGATTGCAAACGAAATATAATAAATCTTTTAAATTGTAAAATGTTCAGAATAGAGTTCTACAATTTTCTCTTGGTCTCAATTATAGCTACAGAATTATGTTAAAGAAATATATGCAGATACCACCATTTAAAATCAACAGAACATCAAAATACAATATGTAATGAAAATATGAAAAAAATTGTTATTACATTTAGACTATATAATAATTCAAGGAATATTTGTGACATGTGGTTATTTAATATTTGTGATTTCAGGGACCACCTGGGAAGGATGGACTGCCAGGACACCCTGGGCAACGCGGGGAGACTGTAAGTAACCTTGTTATTCTAATTAAAATTCTCCATTCTAGCACCTCATCAGTCCACAGAAAGCTACTTTATTATTACTGTTCAATTACTAGGTTTAGGACAATGAAGAAATTAATTGTATTGAAACTTTCAGTAAAATATATAAAGAAATACATAATTAGACCCATGTTGGTATCCAAATGAATGTACTTGAGAAAATAGGATGTTAGGTGATGTGATTGTTGTTATTGTCAATAGCATCACTTAGGGAGGAGCTGGAAGAGGACACCATTCTATTTTGGATACCTCAACAAGATTGTTACCTTGACCCTTTCACAGAAGGTCTGTTTACAGATACTTTCCACTCATACCTATCACCCTTCCACTCTCTAAATTCAACAGATTACAATAAGCTATGCACACAATACAACAGTCTTCTCTCTAGAACTGAAGAATAAAATATTTTCTGATATTCGAACCATAGGCTATACTTGGTCTGGAACTTTGTCAAAAGCATTGTTTCATGTCAAGTAAGAAAATGTAAATCAGAAAGTGTAATTTAATTTTGTTTACGAATTATAGGGAATATAACTAAACAAATTGAACAATTTATAATGTGTATAACAATTTGGGCAGAGGGGAAACTCTTCCCAAATATGCCTTAAGGATTCTGGTGTATTTGTTTATTTATTTTGCCACTGTTACAAAACCAAGTATCTGGCTATCCCAATGGATTGTTATGTTAATCAGAAATCAGCATGGGTTGGCATGTGTCCTTGGAATTAATTCTTGGTTTTCACTATTGATTAATTTTATCCAGATTTCTTAAGGAACCCACAACACACACTACCTCTGACTATGTGTTTCAGAATCATGTTAGGGCATTCAGCCAGGCTGAAGACAAATTTGGAGTTGCATAGCAGTACATGATAACAAATTTGAAAACATTATGAATTTTCTGCTATAACAATCTGTCAGCGGCAACCCAATTCCTGTCTTGCTCACCAGTAACAATTCTTAGTTTAACAACTTCTTCGTGTTAGCCATATGGGAAACTTCAAAGTTCTAGATTCAAAAGCAGAATCAAGATATGATTTATTAAGACCAAAGAATAAATTGTTTGGGTTTCCTCTTAGGAATGACATCTATATGAGGAACAAAAATAAACTCTCTAAAGGAGAAGCCACACTCTTATTTGCAAATGCATTCTCATTCAAATCTTGCAGCCAATCATTTTGTAATGAAGTCATTGTGTAACTTCCTGAGAATAACTCTAGAACATTTTCAAAATGTCATTTGAGGGAAGGATACCTTGAGAATTGCTGTTATAAAATCGCTTATGTTGTTTTATACATAACATTTAAATTTAGACAAAGAAAATAGCATATTAACTCATGCTTTCAGAATGGATGTTTCCATCTAGTAGTTTATCATTTATAGAGGCTAGAATTATTTCTGAAAAAGTGGTATTCCTAATTTCACATCACTTTTGTTTAATTTTTTTTTATTTCATCGTATTATGGGGGTACAAATGTTTAGGTTACATATATTGGCTTTGTCCCACTGGAGTCAGAGCTTCAAGCTTGATCGTCCCCCAGACAGTGTGCACTGCTGCACCCATTAGATGTGAATATTCCCATACCTTCCTCCCCCCTCCCACCTGCCCGACACCCATGTATGTTACTACTATATGTGCACATAAGTTCACATTCACTTTTAAGAGAATAGTGAATCACCCTAAAGCCAGGAAACTGTTCTTTTTCACCTGGTTCTGTGCTGACCCAGATTCAAAAGATTACTTTGTATAAGATCAGAATCTAGAGTGAGTATCCTTTGCTATATATGTGTTATTTTATTTCAATCAAGAAATTCTTTTATTATATTTCATATTTGTCTCTAGTCAGAAATCTTTAAATTTTGAATTTTGGACGAATCTTTGAGGGTTAATTCTGTCATGTTACATTTATTTGGCTTGTTTCAATATAATAGAAACTATTTCAAAGTTTCCATGGTGGCCTTAAAAAGCTTTAGAAATAGTTTCTATTATATTGAAAAAACCCAAATTTGTCTCAGAAGCATCCTGTATTGATCTTGAAATTAGTTTAGTTCCTGACAGATAATCAGAATAAGAGATTATGTTGGGTCTTACAGTAGATTTTTCAAACTACCAAGAAATGTATCAAATTAATTTCTGTTTTCAGTGACTTTGAAAAACATAATTGACTTAAGTTATTCTGAAATTAAATGGCAAATGTAGTCTTACATGATACTATTGAACAAGCTCACTCCACTCTGAACTGCAAAAATTTTCCTGTGTATAGTTTATCTGTAAGATCCCGAGGGTCAATTTGTTAGCTACTTGCAAACACTGAATGCTTTGAATGAGCAGACATATAGGCAATACTCTCTTCCAGCTTTCCCCAAGTCTGTTACCCACACAAATGGGCTAGCAGCCAAGATTTCCTCTTTCCTCTTAGGATGCATGAGTGCAAATCTGGGTTATCAATTTTCCATAAGGTTTCCTCAATTAGGCATTGATTTGTAATCAATTAATTTTAATCATTAATTATTATTACAATTTTTTTTGTGTGTGTGCTATTCCAGTTCTCATGTTTACTAAGAACAAAAGCCTTTATAAGCCTTTATTTTTTTAAGTTCAGAATTGCATTTACATCTTCATGTCAAATTTAGTGATCAAAAATTGGGAGGAAGGTAATCCAGACAGAGGAAACAGGTCATGCAAGTATGTGGTGTGTGGCTATTCAGAGAAAGGTGAGAAGATCGGCATGGCTAGAATTTAGGGACACATTTTCAAAGTCAAAGGTGACTAGAGTAGCAGACTGGCCCAGATTGTGTAGACCTTTATCACCAATATTGCATGATATATATTAACAATAGGGTGCTTGGATCTATTTTATGAGATGGTGATTCTGGCTATTGTGGACAAGTGAGTGAACCTGATGTGAAAAACTCTGCAACAGTGAAGGAAACAGGTGATTATAGTTTGAATAAGACAGGGCTACTAGGATAAGAGAGAAGATGCTATATTTGAGAAATTTTCTCAAATGACACACTAGAATTAAATGATTAAGTATGAGCACTGAAGAAAATCCTGGGATCTAAAGACACTCCATTAAGAAAGGAGAGAACACAGAAAGAAAATCAAAAGAGAAGATAGATTTAGCAAGCTTCATGTTGAGAATGTTGAAGAGAGAGCATGATATATAATTGGAAATCTCTAGCAGGCACTCATTAAGAGAATTTTAGGGCTCTGTACACAACAGAGGTTTAGAAATAGTTTGGAGTGGAAGAAGTAGTTTGTCATCATAACAGAGACAGCGGTTGTGTTCACAGAGGTTGTTGAGATAATCCAGGGAACTATATATACATTATACATACGTATATATGTGTGTTTATATATGTGTATATTTTGTATCTGTGTGTGTAAATCTGTAAATCTGATTACAGATTCTGAAACTAACCAATTGCAGAAAAGTTAAAATAAAGCAAACTCTTTTGTTTATAAAATGCTAAATAAATTATATTTCCCCCAGAATTCATTGGTTTTGCTATTGATAATGATAGCTCGAGTAGACCCTGATGGTCCTAAGACTTAATGGATTTTAAAAATAGGAGAAATCTATTTTCTTTTCCTGTAACAGCAATTACAATAATTGCAAATAATTGCAGATTCTTTTCCTTTTATCTACTTCTAAAATTTTGTTATTGAAAATAATTCAATAATAGTTATCTCAAAGTTTGTGATACAAATGTGATATTACTAGTTCCTACCTTTTTTTTCTCTAACCCTATTATTTCCAGTCCGATTAGATATTATAGTGAATAAAACTTTTGCAAATGCCATTTGCTTTGATTCATTTCTTTGGAAGATTTTTCTCCCAATATTTTCTGTGTACTTCTCCACCAGTTAAATGTACTTAACTCACATGAGAAAAAGATATGCTTATCATAATACAATTATACAGAATGAATAACCACAGCCTAGAGAAATACAGATATCAGAATATGTGCCCCAAAGCTTTATTTAGTAAGTACATTTTGCTCACATCAACCAAATTATATTTTAATGACTATATTATTTGCAACGTGGATGATCATGCAAAACATTATTTTTATAAGTATATTTCAATATCTTATTTTATTTTATGAGACTGTTAGAATTTAGTAAAGAGAAATGCATTAATATCATAGACTGCAAAATTATCTCTGTATAGAGAATGAGTGGACTGTTTCAAAACATGTCTAAATCATCATTTATTTCATCCATAACATTACTAGATTTTAAAATTCTATATGTTGTTTGACTTGGTGGGACAGGGCTAAGCACACATTTTTGCTCCAGCTTCATCTTACTATCTTATTTTTTTAAGTTTATTGAAAGTAATTATTGTATTATAATATGAAAGAGTAAAGATAGCAAATTTTGAATTTTAAAGAGAACTGAAATATAATGACTCATATTTAAGCATTTGAAAATAATGCTTTTTAGCCAAAAGGTGACTTTCTTTTAATGTGACAAATTCAACTATTTCATAGAATTTTAATTTATGCTTTGTGTTGTTTATAGACTTTATAGATTATACTTTCTTCCTTAGGGATTTCAAGGCAAAACTGGACCTCCTGGGCCAGGGGGAGTTGTTGGACCACAGGTATGTTCTTTTACTTTATTTCCCTAGCAAGGTTTCTTTTTTTGTTTATATTTTTACCTTTCTAAGTTAAGTAAAATATATCCATTTTCTCATGATTCAAATGATGTATTTTTTTCACATCATATTTAAATATATGCAGCTTGCCTATGTCAAACGAAATTTAGCAAACTATAACTTAACTAAAGCAACTTTTCAATTATCTATATCAATTAAAGAGGAGAATAAAATAAGTAAGGAAAGTAAACCAGAAAGTTCACAATGAATTTAACACTGAAGCCTGACCAAAGCACCATCTATAAGTAAAAAACAAGTTCTTTATAAATAGATTGGCTATCATTATTTGCAGAATTATAAATTACAAAATGACTTCAGGTTTTTGAGTATAAATTAGATTTAGAAGTATAATATAGTAGAAATATAAAGCTCTGACTACCACAGCATTCTGTTAATAAAATTTAATATTTGTAACATACTTTATATCTTTCTTAATATTTTTGTCTTTGTAATAATGAATTACATCAGAGATAAAATATTACTTTATCTTTGAGTACGTGTGAGATAAGGTGTGAGAAAAGTATCCCTTTCCAGATAGGTGGCAGAGAGTCTCAAAAATTGCTGTAGTACCCAGAATTATGGTATTGAATAACTATAGGATAATTTATAGTAACAGAAAATAATATGTTTATTCCTTGTAAAACATATTGAATGGGCAGAACACATTTAGTCTGATCAGCTGGAATGTTACCTTGCTATTGAAAAATTATAGCAAAGGAGCAAGCGCAGTGAATATGTGTTTTAACTGTTTAATTGTTTTAAATAGTATTTTCTCAGCCTATAAATAGCTCTCAAAGTAAATAGTAACGCTCACACACACAAACACACAGAAATAAAAAGTTGCATCTACTTTCTAGGAATATGTGTGACAGAAGCAAAAAGGAAGAATTCTTGGATTGGTTGATCATTTTATTTCAGAGCTTAATCCTGAGCCAAGGGAAATGTTGAATGTTTGTTCTTTGTAAAGGAAATGTAGCATGTTTATAAGCATGAAAACCTCTCTTAACGGCATATCGATTTTAATTTAAAAGTTATGTATAGACTCTTTCAATTATTAGAAAGCTTCCTCCAAATATACTTTCATTTCGCTCTTTGAAACAATTTCATAACTATTTTCTTTTAGAAAATTTAATCAGAAGAATGATCCCTATTACATTCAATAGCCATTTAAGCATTTGAAAATAATGAATTTCCATGAACATAAATGGAATTAGAGTCTGTCTAAAATGTCAACATTACGAGGCTTAACTGGATATCTCAGAACCTCATACCTTTTGAAAATGTGCATCTCTGCTTAATGTGGACATCTAAAACTTCTGAGACCTGTGTTCTTTTTTGTTCCCCTACTTTCAGATTTATACCTTAAACAGTAGCAGATGTTTTATTGAGTATGCATCTTCATGGAGTTATATTTTATTGGCCCTTTTAAGAAAAAAAATTGAGCTGCCTATTTTAAATGTAACTATCGTTAATATTAGGACAAAGGAGTTGTTTTAATCAGAGCGATATGTATTGTCATGCTTGATACTCATTCTTTTCTTTGTACAATTATGTGAATGCTCATTTTTGTCTCAGTGGTGATAGCTATTCAATTAGGATTAACTTTATAGTCCTTACTATTGAAATTCTGATGTCCAGATATTTAAGAAAAATACTTCTTTGTGGGGAAATGTTTGAATATTAATAGTAAGTTGAGGATTTTCAGCAATTACATAATTAAAGAAATCTAAAGTTATAAATGTATGTCCAAAGTTGGAAGAGGTGTGTTCTTTCCCAAGACTAAAAGGTAAGAATATGTTGCATTTTTAGAAAAAATAACAGAGAATAATATTCCATAAGCAACTTCGGTAATGCATTCTTCTGTTTAACAACCTTAGCATCTAGAAATTTTTCCTTTACATATCTTTGACTTAAATCCTTCCTTTTGCTTTATTCTAAGTGAAGATAGACAGCAACTGATCTTCGCTATTTATACTTCAAAGTTTATTATACTCTAGCACCGTAAAACAGCACCACTCAGAGGACATGTAAAGGACCTGACGTTTTTCACTTTTGCATTTGCTGCAATTTAAAGCAGCTGGTTATTCATTATAGCCTTTGGCTAGGAGGGATCGCCAGCCCAAACTCAACTGCTTTCAGGATCCCTTTGGCCTATTCCTTAGATGTGAAACGATTATAGATTAGCAATTCAGAGGTTCCAGTCCCTTGAAATTCTAAGGAGAACCACTTTGGTTGTTTGGGTTTTCAGGGACCTGGTCTAATTTTCAAGCAGTGATTCATTGAGCAGTCACCAATGTGGCTCTTATTCCTGCTTACTCCAACCTGATTTGACACCTTATATAAAAAGAAGGGATGGGATGAAACTGTAGTTAAAAACACAGTTTTAACAATGCTTGGATTAGCCTTACTCTGCAGTTATTCTGCTATTAAGCAAAGAAAACATCTCATTGGACTTTATGTATTTCCCTTGTCTACTCAGATTCTAACCAAGATTACATGCAATCTATCCAGACTCCTAACAGATATGGTATTTTCAATGCTTTATCTAGAGTCTTTTGTAGGATATTAGGAGAATAAATGAGAATGATGAGAATGATAAACTTTTGTGAAAGGGAGTAATATTTAAAGTTCATCTTATCTTTGTTAAAATAAAAGAGCAATCTCATGTGGTTTTGCTTTTCTAATTTAGGGACCAACTGGTGAGACTGGCCCAATAGGTGAACGTGGGCATCCGGGCCCTCCTGGTCCTCCTGGGGAACAAGGTCTTCCTGGTGCCGCAGGAAAAGAAGGTGCAAAGGTACAACACACTCCAGAAATTTTCTTGACTCAAAGCTTCCATTTGCTTTTCACTTTACTTCTCACTACTTGTTGATAGATTCTGTACATTTTTGTCAGAATATTTAAATGAATATTCAGAAAGATATGTCAGGATAATATTCAGTGTGAGTTTATTGTCCTTCAAGGCATTACTAAACAATAACATAAGACCTATTAGCATCATTGACCATAAAGTCATCGGTTTATATCTACTCTTAAATGTTGGTAGTTGGTAGTGGTTAGTTCATTTTAATGTATATGGCATTCCATACAATATTCTCACCATTTACTTACAGTAGGTTAGAGGTAATAACAATTTTGTTTGTAGAAACGTGCAGAGATTACTCTCTATTGATGGTGGTATATTATATTCTTTAGGGTGACCCAGGTCCTCAAGGTATCTCAGGGAAGGATGGACCAGCAGGACTACGTGGTTTCCCAGGTGAAAGAGGTCTTCCTGGAGCTCAGGTATGATCAAAGCACACACACACACACACACATATATATATATATATATATACATATATATATATATATTTATATATAAAGCATGTGTATTAAATTGCTTATTAGAAGCATTTTTCTCAGAGCTTAACAAAAAAGTTGTGAGTAATTAAGGGATATATGTAAACATATGCATTTGATTATCATTATATGTTTGTATTTATGCATATAAACACTTTTAGACATTCTCATATTATTAAACATCTTCATTTATTTATTTACTTTTGATTTACATCGATATTTATTGTCTTCATTTTGTCACTCTTCCCAGGGTGCGGCTGGACTGAAAGGAGGGGAAGGTCCCCAGGGCCCACCGGGTCCAGTTGTAAGTATGATGATAATAAATAGCCATGCTATCCATGGTTGCAAATTGCATCTCTTCTTTCATTACTCTCATGCTGTGATTCCACAGTGTGTGGGAAAGAAAATAAACACATGTCAATCAAATCAGTCAATGCCTGGTTTCTACTAATTGCATGCACTAATGAGTGCAGAAACAGAAGGGTGTAGATGATTGGAAATATTTGCTTCTGCTGCTGTCAGGAGGTAAAAGGAGCTATAAATAAATCATAATTATGAGTAATAGAAACTCATGGTCATGGAAGGCCTGGGGAAGCTGTAGTTTGAAAAATTTCCTGTATCCATCTCTTTACTTTCATTTTAAAATTAGTCATAGAAAAAAATTTGATTTCATATATGTAATATTCTATCATCATTTATTATAAAACATACTTAATTTGTTTGATTCTCAGTACTGATAAGATTTGAATTTGTCAGTTACAATAAAAATCCTGTAAGCATAGAAGACATATATCCATTTTTATATATTATCCAGATTGCTTTACTCAATCAACATTATGAAATAATTGGCAAATAAATAAATATGAGATTTTTACCTCACCTTTTCTGGAGATACATATCAATCCCTCAGAAAACAGTTGAATACATCCTTCATATAAATTTTACCTTCTATAAATTTTACCTTCTTTTTCATCTGTACCTGAGAGTTCATTGTAACAGCTACCTGCTGTCTTTAGTGGCTTCATCTCATTCTCTATCGTAATTCACCAACCTAAGAAGTGGAAAGTTGCCTTAAAGCCCCTCTACACTTCCTCTCACAAAATGATAATGTATATTAGTTCCATCTCCATATGTCTCACTAATTTGTCCTCTTTTCTTCATTTCTACCACCATCACCTTTGTTCACACTCTTTCTTTTCTCTCCTTAACTAATAATATCTTATTAGTTGACTCCATTTTCTTACCTTCTTCAGTCAGTTTTGCCCAGAAAATAAACATTTAATGCACATTCTTAACTATGCCATTCCTCTGCTCATCCACATCTCATAGGTCCACATTGTCTTCAGAAAGCAAACTTCTTATCCTGGCCGACAAGTCATCTTCACAATTTGATCTCAATCACCAGAGTCTATTTTATTTCCTTCCTGCATTTCCTTTAATTCTACCCAATTTAATGCACTGAATTTCTTCTTGCTTCTCAAAATATCATGACGTTTTCTATTCTGAAAAGAGTATACTTTGTACCTTTCCCTTTCTTTCTTCCAGGAAACTGCATTTTTCCTTTCTCTACTTGATAAAAATCCTACTCATCCATAGCAATATAGCTTAAATGTTCAATCTCTATAAAATTATCTTTGGACAATTTGCCTCCATTTCATTTATTAGTAAAATTTCTTCCTGCTCAGTGCTCTTTATTTCGATTTCTATTTTAGAAAGTATATTGGAATATAATTGGTTGTGTCTCTCATTAGGTTTTGAGTTCCCTGTATTAATTTGGTTACATTCACGAGATAGTGCCTGACACACAGTAATCATTCCATCCTTACCTATTTGAATTAAAAAACCTGATATTAAAGTTTCATAGCATGATCTAACACTAAGAATAGAGCAACCATAGCATTTCTCAGTTTGATTAATGTTATATGTACCAGATATATTACTGATATATCATTTCACTATGATTAAGGTAATTATGGACATGTGGTAAATATTTTTTAAAAGAAAATAATATACTCAGTAACTCTATTGGAATTTCCACAGAATTCACAAAATTGTGTAGAACATTTTTTAAAAATCCTTATAAATTAGTGGTGATAGCATTAATAAGAACAGTGGTTGAATAAGACAAAAGATCTTATTTGGGCATAGAGTCTTCAAAAATTTCAATACAATGCAATTCATTACCGAGACCCTGAAATTCTAAAGACATCTTATTTTAGGAACAAATAATTTTTTAAGATCAATGGTCATTGAACCTGTGAAATCTGAATTGTGACAAGTTATTTCTTTGGGCCCAACCAAGCAGGCTTTCTCAGGTGTTTGGAACAGGAAATTGGTGTATTTGTAGGGTACATAATACATCCAGGACATACAATTTTCAAGTTACTAATTAGCAATAACTCATTAATAATTTATATGTAGAATAACATATGAAATATAGTATGAAAACTAATGCTATTTAGTTAGTTGACTTCAGCAATTGTTTACTTGATAATTACTACTTAAATTACTACTTACTTTGCTGTATACAATTGGGCACCCTGAAGACATCCCTTGACTAAATACAGCATAAACAATTTTGGAAAGTTGCACATCTAAGACTTAAGAGTACTATAAGTTGGTTGGTGATTAAATGCCTAATGACATACAAACAATAAATGTTAATTCTAGGAAAAGGGGTAGGAAGAGAGGGTAGGGCATGGAGGAGGAGGCCCTTGAACTTGGCTTCACAAATTACAGAAGATTATAAAAATCATTTAAAAGCAAGAAAATAATAGGAAAGGGATACAGTGTTTAAGGAGTATGTAGTTTTTTACAAGAGGAACAAGCTTTGGGAGAAGGACTAAAATCTGGAATTCTTGCTAGGAACTACTATATAACATATAACATTAGTTATATAACAGAGACAGAAGAGAATACATGTCATGAAATTTCAGTAACCAATGTCATAATATTAGAGTCAGCCAATGACTAGGGCAGTGGCGAATTGAAGAACCATGCAGAAGTAACCAACACTGAGGAGGCAGGAGAGGAGGATTTGTTACTAACTCGATGTGAGCAATGAGGAAAGATAAAAACTGAATGATGACCTCAAGCCGTCATGACCTGAGCCGAATATGACCTCAAGCTGGTGTCCCTGAGGGAATAATGCCTTCTGTGCCTAGAACAATTTTACCTTATCCGGAACAACAACAACAAACAAACAAAACACACAAACCATTCACACATAAAAACTTAAAACCTTTTGGCAGTCACAAAAGATTTAAAAAGGCTCTTATACTTTGCTAATAGAAATGCTCAATGGATGCTCACTGTGAATATATCTGGAATCAGTGCGTACTCATAATAAATTCACGTATCCAATATGCAAGTATCAAACAATTGAAATTATTTCTCAAAGTTCATAGAGAAGGATTCACTAGAAGGAAAGACACCATCTGCATTTATTAATTCCTAATGCTTTGCTATAATTGCTGCAAAATATAGTAAAGAGAGCTATGATGAGGATCTAGTCCATACAAGACTAAACAAGCCTCAGGTTACTCCACTTAAAGCAATTCCACCCATGTGAAATTTGATTTCAAAAATTTTTTGTTCCAGATGACAAAGCTTAAAACAAAAAATTGTTGGTTTTCTAGAATTGTAACTTATCAAGAAAATTAATTCCTGTTAATTCCTACTTTTTGAGGTTCGAAACTTACTGTAAGGTTACTTTGTGATTAATATTAAAAACAAGGAATCAGGAGTAGAGCTTTCTTTGGCAGGAAAGATAAGAAATATCTCGCAATGTTGATCAGAAAAGTAACAGTGAAATATCAAAAGGAGGCGGGGTGAGGTGGCTCATGCCTGTAATCCTAGCACTCTGGGATGCCGAGGCAGGAGGATAGCTCAAGGTCAGGAGTTCAAAACTGGTTCTGAGCAAGAGTGAGACCCCGTCTCCACTAAAAATAGAAAGAAATTATCTGGAAAACTAAAAAATATATATAGAAAATATTAGCTGGGCATGATGGTACATGCCTGTAGTCTCAGCTACTCGGGAGGCTGAGGCAGGAGAATTGCTTGAGCCCTGGCAAGGGCTGTGAGGTTGAGGTTGAGATTGAGGCTTTGAGGTTGCTATGAGCTAGGCTGAGGCCATGGCACTCTAGTCCCAGCAACAGAGTGAGACTCTGTCTCAAAAACAAAAAAAAAAGAAAAAGAAATAACAAAAGGAAATGTCTGATCAATTTCTGAGAAATGATGAAATTTGGAATCATAAGGAATAAAGGCGTAAGAATATGCTACAGAACTTGATTTTGTAATGGTTATTTCTGAGTTTATGTAACTATCATATTAACTTTACCTTTGGAATATTAACCAAATAATGGTAAGTGCGAGACGAATTCACAGGAGCAGAGAGGGATGGATATTCAGCAGTTATTCATATTAAGGAAAATTAATTAAAGGAATGATTTCTCTGAGGAAGAGAATGTGAATAAAAAATGTGAAATCTAAAAGAAATAGAAAAAGAAAGTGAAATAATATTTAGAGCATTCTTTCAACCCTTATGCCAGGCACTTATGTTCATTATCTTGACTCTTGTAACTTGGTATGATAGATATTATCATTCTATTTTATCATTCCATTTTTAAGGACAAAACATCTGAAGGTTAGAGAAAGTAAATAGTTTGCCCAAGTTATCTGTTATCTGAAGAGAAAATCCACAATAGAAGTTTACATAAACTCATTTCCAGATATGTAGATCTCACTCTGTAAATATCTGCTTAACTTCATTCTCTCTCTCTCTCTCTCTCTCTCTCTGGTGCATTTTCAAAGTCCTCTTGACCCTTCTATACCTTTGTGGAAATTTTGTCAAAAGGAAGAGAGCAAGAAGAGCTAATGTTATAACTAACTAGGCTTAATATTCTTATAGATTCCCTATAACTATTGCTTGTTTTGAATGAATCAGAAGATATTAAGCTGCTTAAATTAATGTACACACTGAATCTTTAATGACTATGGGTGTTTTTAGTATACTATTGAATCCTTAGTTTCTTCCTCCTAGAACACAATTTGTAAGAATGTAGTTGTGCTGTGTATTACTAGAGAAATAAATAAATTTCCTTGCACAAAATCCTGATGAACTAAAACTGAAATGCCCTAAGCAGAGCTTTAACCAGTTAACAGTTACAGTGTAATTTATAAAGTTTGTATGTGTCACAATTATGTATCTTATATACCATATCTTTCTATATAACCCATAAAAATAAAATAATTAATACTCAATCCAACCATCCATGTGCCCTATCTATTCATGTATGAGTATATTGGCATCTGTTCCCTTCATTCATGTTATTTGGTCAGATACACAGGCCAGACCATTCATGTCATGTTGCTATGACGTCTTATAGAAGTGAATTTACTGTACTCTGCTAGGTCTTGTGATGTCATGGACTTATGTTCAGAGAAACTATTAAGATTATGTATAAAACAGGACAACCAAAAGGATCTATTTATAGATAAGGGATATTACTTTATGCCGGTTCCTCTTTATGCATATCCTCAGGAAAAAAAATCTCTTGTTAATTGTATTAGGTTGGTGCAAAAGTAATTGCAGTTTCAGACCATGAGTTTTAAATCATTATAACTAGGCTCAGACGCATCTTTATTAATCAAAATAGGAACCATTACAAAACTTTTGAAGCATTGGTTGTGCGACGTGCAGTCGGGTGTTGTCGTGGAAAAGAATCGGGCTCTTTCTGTTGACCAATGCTGGCTGCAGGCTTTGCATTTTTTGGTGTATCTCATGGATTTGCTAAGCATACTTCTTAGATGGAATGGTTTCGCCAGGATTCAGAAAGCTGCAGTGGATCAGACTGGCAGCAGACCACCAAACAGTGACCATGACCTTTATTTTGGTGCAAGTTTGGCTTTGGGAAGTGCTTTGGAGCTTCTTCTGGTTCCAACTACGAGCTGGTTGTTGTATAAAATGCACTTTTCATCGCCTGTCACAATCCGATCAAGAAATGGTCGTTTGTTGCGTACAAAAAGAGAAGATGACATTTCAAAACGATGATTTTTTTAAATTTTCAGTCGGCTCATGAGGCACCCACTTATCAAACTTTTTCACCTTTCCAATTTGCTTCAAATGCCACCTCAGAATGGTCGACCTTGAGTTCTTTGCAACTTCTCATGAGTTGTAAGAGTTCTATGATGGCTCTCAATTGGTTGTTGTCAACTTCTGACAGCTGGCCACTGCGATCCTCATCTTCAAGGCTCTCCTGTTCTTTGCAAAACTTCTTGAAGCACCGCTGCACTGTATGTTCATTAGCAGTTCTTAGGCCAAATGCGTCGTTGATGTTGACAGTTGTCTCTGCTGCTTTATGACCCATTTTGAACTAGAATAAGAAAATTGCTCGAATTTGCTTTGTATCTAACATCATTTCCATAGTCTGAAATAAATATAAAATAAACCGCAAGTAATAAGTCATTAGCAAAAAAAAAATAAATAAAATAAGAACTATGCATTAAAATGATGTATAACATAACCACATTTATTTAAGAATGTATTCCAGTATCAAATAGCAAATGTCAACAATGCTAAAACCGCAATTACTTTTGCACCAACCTAATAGCTTTAGAAATATTTGTAATTTTTTTTCAAATATGCTTTTCATAGAATTTTTAAAAATTACTTTTTATGATTTCTTGAGCAATTAACTGGTTTATTTTTTTCTTCAGTCATTATGAATTATGAAACTTAAAATTCTATTTTTGCCTTAGCTTAAAGAAATCATGTAGTTAAAACTGGAAGACAATACAGAAGATAATACTTTATGACTATTTTCATAAATTTTTGGACACAACTTACTACAAAAAAGTACATATGATATGCTTTAATATAGCCTATTACATTTTATTCTAGTTTTTTTTTTTTTTTAAAGTACTGGACAAGATTCATTACATTGATCTCATAACTGCCCAATGGCTCATGACCTACAGTTGGGAGAAAACTTGGTCTATAGCATGCATTTTTAGATTACTGCTATTATTGGCTCATTTTATCCCAATAAAAAATTATTTGCTTACTTGTTTTTCTTGCTTACTTATTTCTTATTTATATCATCTTATATTTTATGTATACACTATGAGCGGCTATAAGTCTATTCTTGTGTAAAAACCATAAATAAGTAAATATCTGAATATACTAGACAACCTATTCAACTGAAGTTATATAGATTCATAAAATGAACTTTCCGCAAAGAGCTTATGGTTTAGCAAGGAAGACAGATCTTGAATAGATAAAATAACATAGTAAATAATAAGCGATATGCTAAAAGATAGAATAGAGAACACAAAGGTGGAAACAATGATTTTTGCCTAAAAGAACTATGTTGGAATTGAAGCTATGAATAAAAAACAATTTTATTTATGAAAAGTAGATTTTTTTCATGCTAAGTTTAGTCTTGAAGTGCTCATCACTGTTTTCCTCCTCTTAGTAAAGAACTGGTATTTTAAGGTTATGGTTCTTTAAAGGTTTTGCTCCTAGAAATAAATGTATATTGTGAAACATTTTGTAGTGCTACCACTTACAACAAACAAAATTATACCAACAAGTTGCTATGACTTTGAGCTTTTAAAGTCTGGCAAAAACCAAGTGCTCACTGTATGCCTGGTGTTGTATCCAAGAGCTGGTAATAGATGCCCATCAAAGCACAGGCATGTCTTCTGATCTCAGGGGATTCACTCACTAAGTAGATGTCTTGATGCACACACAAGACAGAAAGCAGCAAGGGACTGAACATCAAGAGAGGAAGGCAATGCAGTGTTTTTCCGCAGGTCGAACACAAACCCGATAAGCATTCTATATTTATGTAAGCACGCAACATATGCAAATACATAATGCAACAAATTCTCAGATTTAACCTAACACCTATCTTTTCACAAAACAAGATCAGGGAAAATATTTTCCCTAAATAATCTCCTACAGATATTCTTTCTGATACAGAATCATTCCATTGCCAATAGTTATTTCTCTAAAAATGATGAAATTAAAACAAATACAGTAGTGTGCTTAGTAAAAGTTTCTGTGTTTAAAACTACATTTATATTTTCTCCCCGTGAGTGGTGGGAGTTAGTATTTGACAAAGTACATGAGACAGATCCCTGCTACAGGGTAAGTGTCCAATATTTCACAGTTGTACAATACAGCAGTCTTTACTTCTTTCCTGTGACTCCTCTTTCATGACAGTCCCCTAATGATTCTGACTGTTTTCCTCTTCATGTGATATTATTTCCTCTTCTTGTCCTTTCTTCTTTAAGAGTTTACGTGCCCTTCCTATCATAATTCTTATTTCCTTTACTGCATCATATTCCTGAGAACCTTTTCAACGGCTTTAACTTAGTCTTCAAGCAAGAGAAGAAGCAATGCTTTAGGAGGATGGCACCCACTGACTTACTGGGACATATGCTATACTTTTCAAGATAAAGCACATTTTTCCATTGTGACCCAGCTAGATCTCAGTGGGCTATCATTACATTCAACTAGAAATGAGCTACATACAGAGATGGTGGTAGGGACCAATGACCAAATTTTGAGGTATTGTGAGACATCGATTTGATCATTTAAAGTTTGTGTTTTAAATTCTGTTGATTCTTAACTATTTTATCTGAATTTTTAGCTTGTGTTTTATAAAATATATGTCATCTAGGACATGGAATTATCTCATGCTAGTTTTGCCATGAAAGTCAACCTGGCCTTAGAAAGACAGGGGCAGACATGTTTTTTGCCTTCTAGTTTTATAGCTCTGGTTCATAAGAACTTTTTGTGTTTACGCTTCTATTCTCTCTTGTGGGCTGCATTTTAACTGAATGCTGATGAGATGATTTGTCTGTTTACCACTTTCCTTTACTTTACAAATGCTCCTCAGAGTATGAAACACCCAGTGAAAGTAACTAATAAAATATTTATGTGGGTATTCTCCTTAGCGTGAAGGGTTAGAGAAATATCTACTATTCTTATTGTTCCAAGAATATAGATTGATGCTATTGTTTGTTTCATTACCACTGTAAGGTTTAAGAGGAAGGTATAGTAGGGTTTCAGAGAAGGGCTGTGGGAAGAGACAAAGCTAATATAAAAGTAAGGTAACTAAATAGAAAAATGTAAATTCCTCCTTTTTAAAAGCATGTGAATGTTCACTTTCCAGTTGAAAATAAGAGGAAAGAAAATATATATTTCCTGTAGTTAATATTTACTATGAAATAAAAGAAAACTTATGATATTATGATCATTATAGTTCATGTAATTCTACACATGCTGTTGCCTTTGGGAAGCTTTAAGTTTATTATGTGTCCATTGTTATTTAGATCACAAATTCAGAAAATGATATTTCTACAGTTTTAGCCCTTCCTTCTTCAAGTTCTTTTCAGCGAAACACTTTTGCTGTGTAAGATATTCATCATTGCTGCAGAGAGACAAGTACACAAATAGTTTAAATTAGTATTAATGATATGTGGAAAAAGCCCTACAGTTACTTTAACAGTATGTGTTACATTTACCATATAAACTCCTGGATATTAATTTTCTCTTCTATAAAATTTCACTTCTATAACTATTTGTGATTTTTGTATCTATTTTTGAAATATATAAATGTTCATGTATGCTTCTGTATCATCTATTGCATTCATACTTGAATAGGCATTATTCAAAGAATTTTAGATATATTAAACATCACAAAAACCTGATGACAAACTATTACTATTTCTCTCTTATTGCAAGAAAAGTGAGCCTTAGAGAATTTCCTTAAGATCAGAAAGCTAGTTGTTCCAGTGCTGGAAAGGGAAAGATTACATGTTCAATTAACACATTTGTTTAATGCATTGTGATATGCCAGTCATACCCCAGGTGCTGGGGATCATTGGAAAACAACAAGCAAAAAACCTCTAGCTTTGTGAAGTTGATCATTATTCATTTAACCTATATTTAAACCTAAGCCTTCATTTAGATATAATTATTTATTTACTTGACAATTATAAAGCCCTCCCTGTTCTTTACTATAGCCAGCCATAGAGCAATGCAAAAAATTTTTTCACTATAAATGCCTACTCATAATGGGAAAGAAGAAAAAGAAAAAAAAAATCTTCAATGTGATTTTCTCAAGGGCTGTTTCCTACCAAGATACATTTTGTATTCACTGTCAGTGTCATTAAGAGAGTAGGTTCTCACTTTATTTTTGTCGAATGTGTAAATGGGACCTTCTTTTAATATTGGGTTTAAATTTTCATTAAAAAAGTAAGACTTCTCTAATGATTCAATTGGGATTAAAGGATTCATAAGCTTATACCTTTAAAGCTGGCCGGAGAATGTTGAAGTAAGATTTGCAAGTTTGCTGTATCATTTACTTAATCGGTAGGTACCATCGGAGATTTACACTTTTCATTTTTAAATATATAAAGTAGGATCTCTTCAGCATGCTGTTATTAGAAATATCTAGGCTTATAGGATGTTTGAAATAACTAATAGAAAATGAAATTGAAGTTTTACTTTAGGGCACAAATATACATTGAAGAAAAATCTCCTCTTGTTTTCATCCATTGTTTCAAAGTTTATGAGCTGTGACAAGATCATGAGCAATATCTTAACTACAGAAAAGTAATATATACTTGTTATTAATTTTAATGCAGTTTCCATAAGCGAGATGCCAATCTGAAATTTAATCTTATGAATGCTTCAAGGGAGAAACTAAAATAGTTAAGCTTTGTAATAAAAAATAGCATATAATATCTATAAACTATATACATTGCCATAGATTCAAATCAACATGCATGCAGTCTTTTACTTGAGATACTTTAAAATAATTAATCAAAATATTTTAATTTTAATATACACATTTTCCTGTAAATTTAACAGTCTTTACTTAAGTAAATGTCATGAGTTATTTTCATGTAACATATCAGTCATAATGTATCAAGTTAATATATATTTATTTTAATTTCGATACCATTCTTCTAGGGGAAAATATATATTCAATTGATCTTTTCCTGCAAATATGGGAAATTTCTATTGACTACATTCAGAGCCTATTTTTTTTTCCAATATGTTCACATATTTTATAAAAAGACAAATGACTAATAGTTATTTAATACATACAGTAAATTTGTTATATTCTTTGGGAATATGAATGTAGAGAACATGGAGATACCACACAAAATTCAGTGCCAAGTGCTACATTAATTCATTCAGAAAATAATGGTAGAGAAGCTAGAGTGCTATGATAGACTGTATAAGGGATACTTTGAAAGATATTTCGTGCTTCTAATTTTCAGAGAAATGTAATTTTTTGGTATGATAGTTATTGACCTGGGCCTAAAAGGAAGCTGGAATTTTAATAGTATTGGAAAAGACCAAAGACTTTCCAAGTCAGAAGATAAGTGTGACCAAATATTGAGAGGTAAAAATGGGCATATTGTGTTAGAGGGACAGTTAGAGATGTAATATTTTAAGAGAAAATAATCTTCACAATATATAAAATATAAAGTAAAAAAATGCTGAGTATGTGTGTATGAGTATTTTTCTGGGATGATCCAGGATAAATATATTCTCAAAAAGGTGAATTAACACAAACTATTTTACAGTTCAGCATAGATGAAAAGAATATTTTACTTTTTGGTAAAATATTTATTTTACTTAAAAGCAGGAATGCAACATGATAAAAAACTTTTATAAGTGTGTCAGGTGTCCCACGTGTTGAATTGTTATCAAAACTGAAAACAAATCATTGATGTTGTAGAAAATTACAAATAAATATATAAACAATAGTGGCAAATAGCAGAGATTTAAAAAATAAACTGGATAAAGTAAAGTTCAAATGCATTAAACGAATGGTGGAGAATGACTATTTGGATAAGGAAGATAAGCACTGTCATGAATTCCTTTAAATTTGCTCATTTTAGAGAGTGTTCAGCCCATATAAGCTTATTCCTAAATGGCTATATTTCTTCTACTTATTAAAATTCAACACAATGTATATGGATTTTATGGGTACAAGTCCGGACATTTTTTTTTTCACCATTTATAAACTACTAAGTATTGTAGGAAAAAACTTTGTAGTGAATCAGGGCACCCAGACCTTAAGCATTATGGCTTTTACCTGAAAAATATACAAATTATGCAGCAGTTACATATGCACAGTACTGAGCACAATAATTGTTATGTAGTGAGCTCAATAACTGGAAAATAAATTCTTTTAATGTGAGTTGCTTTCTAGTGATTCTCCCCTTTTGTCATTCTAGTGCTGTAGCTGTCAACTTCAACACAATCTGGTGTGATATCTTCCTCAGATAGTCTTTGAATAGTGGAGTTTAATCAGGACGGAAAAAAGAAAAAATTTCATGGCAGGACAAATGAAAATTGCATCTCTTTTTGTACAGTCAATAACAAAGTATCTCAGCATTTAAATTGTATGCTTATTTTAGATTTGAAAAAAAACCTAATGAGTAATAATCCTTTTCTGAGGTTTCCAAGTGAAATATTAAAACAAAAATGAAATATAGTCAGTCACCTTGTATGTACATTGGTCCTTGATAAATCAGCTTCTCAGATAAGTGGAGATTCATCTTCAGGGGTTTTAGTTTTAACCTGAATAAAACAGAACAAACCTAGTTGCATTATATATCATCTTCTGTTGATGTTTTTCTGTTACCGAAAATGGAATGTCTTTATTACTGAACTTCCTCTTTTCTCTCTTTTTTAGTAATTCAAGAAATATATTTGCATTGCTTTTCATGCATAGACTTTGTTCTTGTTCTTCTTGCTTTTGCTCTTCCCATCTCTTTCTCTCCTTCCTTCCTTCCTTCCTTCCTTCCTTCCTTCCTTCCTTCCTTCCTTCCTTCCTTCCTTCCTTCCTTCCTTCCTTCCTTCCTTCCTTCCTTCCTTCCTTCCTTCCTTCCTTCCTTCCTTCCTTCCCTCCCTCCCTTTGACTCCCTTTTTCTAATGAGAGGCAAACTTTTCATTCTTTTCACTTCTTGAACTGACTTCTTGAATTTAAAATACTTAGAGGACTCTACAATTATTTTTCTCTTCAGTACTGGCCTGTGGAATCATTCATCATATGACTGCTAGCTGGTTAACAGTTATACCACTTGCACTTGACTATTCTTTTCATAAAAATATTTTTATATTATTAAATTGAATGCACATACATTGACAGAAGAGTAGATGTTTACTATCTACAAAATATTAATTTTTCCTGTAATTGTACCCTCCTCTTTAGTATTTGGAATACATAGTTGATAAAAAATGTAATTTTCATACAACTCTTGATTAATTAATTATTATGCAGTATGAAGAACATCTCCTGCTTTGGTTTTTTTTTTTTTTTTTTTTTATATATATATTAGTTGGCCAATTAATTTCTTTCTATTTTTATGGTAGAGACGGGGTCTCGCTCAGGCTGGTTTTGAACTCCTGACCTTGAGCAATCCGCCCGCCTCGGCCTCCCAGAGTGCTAGGATTACAGGCGTGAGCCACCGCGCCCGGCTCCTGCTTTGGTTTTTAAATATCTATATACTTCCAGGTCAAAAATACTACTTTTGTTTATGTCAAGTTCAAATTTTACAATTTCTTGAACTACATTTTTGACAAAGTTTCTCCAAATTATATTTATCTCCTAAGTTTCATATATCCTATAATTGTAAATATTGAAGTCCTCATTAAAGAGATGGAATGGGTGGCTTTGTGGAGAAAGCACAGGGTTGTCTATGGTCAGGGATCCATCGTCTAGTTATATGATTATGGAAAAGACAGTTAATTTTTTTGAGCTATAGTTTCCTCATCTTTAAGATGCTATAATTGCTCTATCAACTTCCTGGCATTGATATGACACTAAAATGACGAAATGAAACTGAAACTTTTTTGCAAATTGTAAAGCACTATGTAAATACAAATTATGTATACAAATTGTGGGTATGATTACCATTTTTCTTATGGTAATATGTAATTAGTTCCCTACCTAATAAAAATATAAATTAGAACAAAGTCAATAATTTATATAGTTATATGATAAACTGATTTCTAATATATGGAAAATATAATATTAGAAAACCCATGTGGAAATAATGTATTTTTGAGCTTTTATATATAATTTCTTCTATGAGTTTTGAAATGATGATATTATCTAAACACGTTAATTATTAAGGAAAAATATTAATAATCTTATTTCCTAATATTACACATTTAGTTCAATTAGGAAATAAAATGGTGAATTATAACAATCACTCATCTAGGAATCTAATTCAAAAACTGTATTCTTGTTATCTTTTATTAAATAGAATTGGAAATAGTGAATAAATTATACTTGAGCCTTACATAATTTAGTAAATATGTTTGCATTTCTTTTATTCTTGTTTAAATAATGTTTTCTTAAATTGTTGATACAGTTACAGGTAATTCATATGAAGGCAGTATCTACAATACATAGCTTTTTTTGTTGTTGTTTTTTGAAACAGTCTTGCTCTGTCTCCCAAGCTAGAGTGCAGTGGCACAAGTGATCTTCCTGCCCCTAGTAGCTGCAACTACAGGTGCGCGCTACTGTGCCCAGCTAATGTTTTCTGTTTTTAGTAGATACGGAGTCTGACCCTTGTTCGGGGTCTTGAATTCCTGAGCTCAAGCAATCATCTTGCCTCGGACTCCCAGAGCGCTAGGATTATAGGCGTGAGCCACTGTGCCTACATAGATATTTCTAAAAAAAAACTTAATATGTGAGAATTTTTTAAAAGCAAATATGTGACATTTTTCTTGAAATTCAATGGAAAAATCTAATCGAATGTGAATTATCTTATCAGAATTCATAAGACCCAACGATCTTTGGAGGACTGTATGATAAATTTAAGGGCTTATTCCAAGTCAAAAAAGGTCAAATTTGGGATAGTGATCATCAAATATTATTGTATAAAAATTATATTTGTAAATTAATGTAGAGAATTTCAGAACTAATTTTTTGGATTTTGAAATTTTGATTCAGTAAATTTGAAGTGAAGCCCGGAAGTCACTTCAAGAAATACTGATCTAGGGAATGTATTTTGCCCATCCAGTATAATACAGACAAATAAATGTATAGGGAGTTATATATTAGATATATGTTTTATAAAGCACTGTGAACAATTATGAACACTTAAATGAAAAAGATAACATATAAAATATTAAGTACATATAGTTTTGAAGTATTTTTTAGCTCATCAATATTTTCTTCTACCTTCAACATTTGTGCTTAATATTGGAGCTAGAAATTAATATCTCGAATAGCAGGTACAATTGTTCCTTTTTGAGATATTAATAGTCTAAAGTTTATTTTTATGTAATGAAGTAGACTGTAAGATTCTATTTTTAAATAAGTGATTCTTTAAGCCAGTATCATTTTTTTCATCCTTAATAACAAAATATTTCTTTTCCTGTGTGCTAGGGCTCACCAGGAGAGCGTGGATCAGCAGGCACAGCCGGCCCAATTGGTTTGCCGGGACGTCCAGGACCCCAGGGTCCTCCTGGTCCAGCTGGAGAGAAAGGTGCCCCTGTGAGTAATGTCAAGGAGAAAATACTACCCTGCGCACGCATGACTTTTTATTCAAGAATATTAGCTTTTCATACCCCACTGCATTCTCTCTGCATATGTGCCTGGCATATGAACACAACCTCCTTTTATATTTATAATGGAGAAAATTTCAAATTCAATTAAATGAGATAACTTTTTTCACAGTTTATGGAACCTTAATACCTGTGAGGGAGTTGGATATTATTAATGTAAAAAGGCTTCTCATTTTGCTCCTTTTAAAAAATAAAATTGAGAGTTTTGATTAAAACTATACCTCCCTGCTTTATATTAGAAAAGTGTGAACTTTTCATACGTCTTGTAATACAAATTCAATTCCAGGCGTTTCCATAGTCTGTAAATGAAACCCATAGAAAGCAGCTGCCTTTCTCATGTAATTTGAGCTTTGATCTCCAGTGAGTAAGATGGGAAACATCTGACCAATTATTTCATCTTATATTTATTGGATTTTAAAATTTTATACTTAAATGACTTTGGACTCTATTCATTAGGTTTATGTCTTTTTGCTGAGATTTCTCCTCTGTTTTTGTCCCTGCTTTTGATTTAATCATGCTGATTAAGAAAAAAAAACAGTCTCTCATCTTACAAAATTAAAACACAAACTGATTCAGTAAATGTAGATAAAAGTGTTGGCTATGATACACAAAAATATATGTTTAATACTTTTGTATACTGGTAAGTCTTGGCATATACAATTTAGTTTAAGATTATAATTCAAAATGCTTTTTTGTCATTAAGACTTCAGTTTAGTGAGTTGATTGCTTTCATTGTCCATGCATTTTCTCTCATTACTTGGTGATATTATTCCAATGTTTCTGTTTTATTTCATTTTGTGCAGCCATAACACTAAACCACAGAGAGGGTCATTTATAATGTATAGAAATTAATTAGCTCATGGTTTTGGAGGCTGGAAAGTCCAAATCAAAGGGCTGTATCTGGAAAGGGCCTTCTTGCCACATCATTTCATGGTGGGAGAGCAAAGTGAGGGTGAGAGAGAGAAAAACAAATTTTCCCTTTTATAATGACCCCACTCTTGCGAGAGCAGCATTAATTCATTTACTAGCCCTCATGGCCTAATGACATCTTCTTAGACTCCACTTCCCAGTACTGTTAAATTGGGATTAAGTTTCAGATGCATGCTTTTTGGGTGACACATTCAAACAATAGCAATTTCCAAATAAAAAAGTTTTTTTTTCTGTAACTTATTAGCTTTCAGAAACAATTAAAATGTAAGAATGGGGCTATACCACCTGTGGGTAAAATTCTGGGTGACAGATAAAGCACTTTTAATATGCTGAGCATTTTTCTTAAAGCAAAATATTTTATAATGTGCTAGGCACTAAGAGGAGATAGGAAGAGAATAGATTCAGGTACTTTGACACAAGTTCTTTTAAAAATCTAAGGCACATATATCTAGGCACAGTATCATAAAGAGTGCATATAGAGAAAAGGCATATACATTGCTTTTATACAAATTGAGAATATACTATTCAGAAAAGTCACGACTTCTGTGAAGATAATATATTGAACGGTGGGTTTTAAAATGAAAGTATACCTTGCTTTTATGAAGAACTAAAATATTGAAACAAAAATCAGAATATAGAAAAGCACTGAAAATGATAATAAGAAATAAATTTGGTGGAACAGATGAGAAATTATTGACAGAGCCCTTGTGAGATCTAGGATTTGGACCTGGGTTTTGTTGGAAATTGATGATACCATGACTAGGGAAGGCAAAAGGGAATGGTTTGCTCTTCCACCCTCTCTCAATTGTCTCCACCACCACCAGCAACTCCAGGATGTTCATTCCATTGTGCTTGTATTCAACAAACAGTTATTTAGAATAACTAAGTGCTAGTTACTGTATTAAGTAGTACTTTTGAGGGAGCTGTCTGGTTAGGGGACAGTAGCATAAAGTGGAGGTAAGAGCATTGGGTGAATCCTTAGATATCCATGCACAGGTCTAATAAAAACTGATGGAAATAACCATATCGAGTGCAGCCTTTTACTTCTTTCTCTTCCCAAATATAAATTTTGGATCTTACCTCCTCTGAGCAGCTTGTGTTATAAAAATATTATGCAATTATCAGTAGGTTTAGGCTTGCATAAAGAAAGAGAGAGACAAGACTGGGCCTGTGGAAGACAAGTTCTTGGCTCATCTACCCTTCAGCTCAGCTTCTTGGAAGGGAGAAAGTGGAAAACAAGAGTCATGAATATTTACATGACCTACTAAGGTGGTTTAATCAGGCTCCCCAAATGAATCAGTCAGATTAGAAGCTCTTGGAGGTGGGGCTGGAAAGCAGGTAAGATGAGAGTTAATAACCTCTTTCAACTTAATTGCATTGATAGCAATATTTTGACAAGGAGAATGGTTCTTAAAAAAACTATTAATTGTGTTGGAGAGACACTGAATGAAAGGATTACAGATAGGAATCTATGTTATTTATGTATGTATTTGGGAGATAGTTGTAGAAATGGGGCATGGGTGGGTACAGCTAGATCCAAAGCAGTGAAGCCAATGCATTAACCACAAATGAATTAGACAAAAGGTATTAGAGATTTTGGGGAAATTATGTTCCAAATACTTATTTACAATTTCAAGCATATATTTCCAGAGAGAATGATCAGTGGCAGGATTGGAAATCTAGGAGTCATTTAGAAGTGATGTTTAGAATCATATTATTCATATAGTCATAAGAGTGATGTTTAGAATCATATTATTTGATTAGCATGTGATATAATGTTGAGGAGGGAAGAGAACAGAAATCTGGACTTTTTTTTTTTGAGACAAAGTCTCCTTCTGTTGCCTGGGCTAGAGTGCAGTAAGTATGTCATCATAACTCACTGCAATCTCAAACTACTGGGCTCTAGTGATGGCTACAGGCGCACATCACCATGCCTGGCTGAGTTTTGTATTTTTTGTAAAGACAGGGTCTTGCTCTTGCACAGGCTGGCCTGGAGCTCCTGAGCTCAAGCAATCCTCCACCCTCAGCCTCCCAGAGTGTCAGGATTACAAGCATGGGCCACCATGTCTGGCCCTAGACTCATTCTTTATGGAAAATTATAATGGGTGTGAGTTCTGAAAGGATCCAGTAAGAGAGAAAGAGTAAAAAAGGCCATGAATTATAGATATAGATATAGATGATATAGATATAGATATAATCTCCAGAGGCATGCTACCAAATATGCTAAGAGAAAAGAGTCCCCTTTTGTTAGACATTGCAAAAGATCAAAAATATTGAAAGCTGAAAAAACCAAAAAGAGAGGTTGAGATTTGACCTCTGGACATTCATAATTTTAGGATAATTATAATAGGATTCAAAAAGAAAGTGAACTGTGAAAAAGTGGAATAGAGTAGGTGAATGTAGATTATCCCAATTAAGGCATGTAGACAAAAGAAGACTTGGTAGTAGGTGGAAGTACTGGTATGATGGAATGGAATGCAATGCCTCTTATTATTATTATTGCATTGTACATATATTTATGTACTTTACCAATAACAAGAAAATAATCAGTGATAAGTGAGGGAGTTAAGGAAATTAGACTAAAGCTGCCTGCTTAGAGGCAACCAGAATTGGATTGGAAACTAGCTCTATCATGCATTTAGTTCATGATTTTGGTTAACATTAAAACCTCTGTTTTCTCATCTCCGAAAAGAAGATAATCAGTATTTTGTGAGGATTAGATAAAATTACAGTTCTAAAGCACTTTGCAGAATTGTGGTAAATGTTCAGAATAATCATCATCATTATCATCATCATCAGTGTGTGAACCAGACTTGCCGTAAAGAAGGATGAAACAATACACTGAAAAAAAAAAATGTATAAATCAGCTTTTAAGTAAGGAGGGATGCCTCTGTGAATTGTAATAAAAGTTGAGAGTATGAGGATAGGTTAAATATAAGACCATGCCAACTCAAACAAAGGACATGGCAATGTGTAACTATCTATCAATTTTTTAAGATAAGATTTAGAAGTGGTAAAAGAAAGACTGACTACTGAAGGAGAGACAGATGTTTCCAGCTGTTGGTAGGTTGTGGGCCAAGAGATATGTAATGGAGGGAGCGTTATATCATCATGAAGAGTTATAAATGGCAAATCTAAATTTAGAGTGCTACAGACCTGTGGAAGGATTTCTTCTGACTCCACACAGACCAGAATCAGAAGAAATATAATAAATGGCAAGTAGTTCCTGGCTGGAGATTATATGTACTATAATGAAGGCAGATGAGAACCTATCATTCTTATTTACAGATCTCCTTGTACAAAAGAATTGAATTTTGGAGTTAAGGGTAGCAAGGAAATTCAGATTAAGAGGAAATATTTGAAAAAGCTGTTGTGTTTAAAGTAGTGAAGTTTAGTGTGAACAGCACAGCATATCTAATGAGTATAGACAGGTATCATAATATTTGATGAAAGGAAAGAAAAAGTTTCCAGAGTGACATCCGAGGTATGTTTTATATGATAATTATGCCACAGTTTTGAAGAACAAGAACATATGAAACACAGGCACGTAATAAATCAGGATCAACAAGTTAGCTTTGTTTTATAGCTATTTTGTTATTTTTGTTGTCCTTAATTAACTAACTCAAAAAATGCTCCTTAAGTGACTACTCTGGGCCTCAGGCCAAGGGTATATATAATGAAATGCAAAAACAGGCACATTTCCTGCCTTCACACTGTTTATTGTGTGGTGGGGATAGTAGATAATAAAAAATCACTAAATACACGTATAATTACAAAATCTGGTTATTGATATGAAGGAAATGCAATGGTATATGTCAGTTTATAGCAGAGAGATGAGAGCTAGAATTGGGGCTTTTCCTTGGAGAATACATTGAAGGTGACATGTAAAAGATGAGGAGGCCAAAGGAACAAAATGTGATCAGGCCATGTGACAGGAGAGGGCATGGCATCAGATTTAGGGACTGAGAAAAAGATCTAGAAGGGTTGGCTTTCAGAGAGCAAGGGTTAGAGGAGGCCAGATGTGGTTGGGAGTCGGAGCCAGATCATGGTAAGCCACACTAACCTCAGTCTTTGTCTTAGGAACAGTAACAAGTAAATTGACCTAAAAAGTATAGGTAATATGATCTGATTGACTCAGTGGATACAAAATGTGGAATAGATTAGAAGGAAGGAAGAATCAATGTGGGGAAAGGCAGGAGGTTATTTCAGTATGTCAGACAAAGATTACTAGTATTTTGGAATAAGGTGTCAGTGGTGGAGATAAAGTGAAGTGAATATATTCAAGAGATAATTAGGAGATAAAACAAGCAAAACTAAGTCATTATTAAAGAGCAGGAGAGGGTAAGAAAAATGGGGGAAATGGGGTAATGCAAAGGCAGGACCTAATGAATTGTAGATTACCCTTTTATATGACAACAAATAGAGCCCCTGAATGCAATCAGGAATATTGTCTTATGCAAAACAGGCAAAAATTTTGACTTTTAGAAAATAATTTATTTTAAACTCTGAAAGGATGTTTTATGGGAAACAGAGGTTGTCTTCATTATCAAGGTACTGTTTTTTTTTTAATTACACATATAGGTAAATTTAAAAATAGGAAAATAATACCATTATTAGAAACCAAATGAATCAAAACAAAAACAAAAAAAGTTAACAGCCTTGTCATTTCTAATCAGTGAAAGCAGCAGTGATTTAAAATATCAAAATCTAGGAAAACCCATGAAACATTTGTTAAAAATAGGAAAGCGTTACATATAAAACATAAAGCATATTGTAAAGTTGGACATATGAGCAAATGCATTTTGCAATTTTTAAAGCTTAGTTCCCATTGCATGGCTATTTCAGAGGCACTAATGAAGGGGAGTAGAGGCTCAGCAAGTTTTCACAAACATGAGGCATCCGATTTGTCAATATATAATACTTGCTTAGAAACTACATGTTTGAAAGAAATATTCTAATTTGAGTGCTAATTATTTTTGTGGCTCATAGCCTGAGATTCATAAATGATTAAAAAAGGACATTATTCTTAGTCACTAATGAATGTAGGGATCGTTTGTGTTGTCATTTGTTACTTGAAAATATTTTTTCTTAGAAACATTAAACAATTTCCTTGTCAAATATATTAATAGAAAATAGCTTATGACTGTGGTAGCTACACTTCAAAATTGTCGCAAACAGTTAATTTGTAGGTTTCTTACAGCAAATTAATGGTCTGTTGGATTTTCAATACAGGGAGAGAAAGGTCCCCAAGGCCCTGCAGGGCGAGATGGCGTACAAGGTCCTGTGGGTCTTCCAGGGCCCGCCGGTCCTGCTGGCTCCCCTGGAGAAGATGGAGACAAGGTTGGTGTTCTTTATTAATCTTAGTAAATCCTGTGAGAAAGTTTAATTTTTTTTTTCAAGAATTCTGGAATTAATCTTTTTAAGATTAGATGTCAGATGAAAGGTTACCTTTTTCAAAGTTGCAAACATGTTCCAGCAAAGTTTTATTTAAAAAGTTGAGAATTAGTATGTATTCCATAAAACAGTATGTGGGAAATTAACAGGGAAATGGAATAAAAGAAGAATGGTAGTGAGAAAAAAAATAGAAGATGCCAAAATTTATTTATTTTTAAAATGCCCCTCTGAAATGAATATAAAAATAATTACATATATATATATATATATTAACTCTCATGTCTTGGATACTGCACAGTAAGATTTAAGAATGACTTGCATACTTGATAATCATGTTATCTTTTACCAACAGATAAATACTCTAAACTCTTGATTCCAAATGTATCACTGTCTTGTTACATGTTTGAATCTAATATATTTTAATATTTTATTGTAAAATATTGTAAAAATTTGTAAACCAGCACTTTGCTAATGTGCATCACTTTAGCATTTAGAAAATTAGGAGAAAAGAAAAGTAATTTTTGATTAATCTGTAATCATAGTTTCTATACATCAATGTATTTTCATTGTCAGCTTATACTGGTTATATTGAGACAAAATTGATCTTTTGGTTATAAATCCAGTTGCAGTATTCCTTGATATTAAGTTGACTTTTGTTTGTCTATATATTATTCAAGATTAGAAAGTTAGAAGCAGAAGGAACCTAACATTTTACATTTTAAACAGTGACATTAAACACTAGCATGTGATTATATTACAGGTAAAATATAACAATTGATTGTGACAAAGGCGATTCAATGGCAAATGTGACATATTAGAGATAAATTTTAACTCAAATCTTTCAAACACAGGGTGAAATTGGTGAACCCGGACAAAAAGGAAGCAAGGGTGACAAAGGAGAAAATGTGAGTTTACTACTTCTTATTGAGGGAACATTATTCATTTAGCATCTTTTACTGTTTACTATGCATATTTGTATGTTGTACTACTTACTTAACTAGCCAAAGCTTATAATATCGATACTATATTTCTTCTGTGGTTATATAATTCTATACAATTCTATGAGGTTTTCTTTCAGTGATTAAGTAAATTATGATGATTATAGGCCACATTTATAAATCTGCGATAGCAAATGAAAGAATAATATAATGAAATAATCTCTTCCATATGATCATGAGAAATAATATATACCAAAATTAATATTATTACTGTATTCTACATGTATACTAAATGATAAATCTGTTCCTGTATATTATAAATATTTATTTTAGAATTTTTCTCTGAAATCATAAAACTATCGAAACAATTTTGCTTTCTCACTCAAATGATGTGGTCAGTCTTGCCTCTATAACTTTTTTTTTTATTCTCTACTACTTTATATCCCCTTTAAATTGCATATTTAAAAACTTTCATCCTTCTTAAACACATTGGATAATGATACTCTCATGTACTTCACCTCAGTACTTCCTTATTAATTTATACTCTTTAAAGAACATCTATAGACATTTAGTTTTTAAGTTCTTTACTTATATTATTTCTTTCTTTAAGTGTTCGTATATTTGCTATCCAATAGAAATGTAAATTGGGGGAATATAGAGATATGTCCTCAATTCATTTTTTTGCCCCTAGTACAGAACTCATCCCTAGCAGTTTGATTCTAATAGATTTTTCTGGTTCTGTTCTATGATACATCTATCATTCGGATGCTTTTAGGGTTGGAATTACTGCATACCTTAACACATAACTTTGAAAAAAGGTTTTATTACAATTGATTGAATCTCAAACTAAGTATTAATAGTTACCAAAGACCTACGAGAGCTGAATATTTCTAACTAAAAAGAAATCTCTAGAATCAGAGCAGAAAGAGTTTGCAGGAAATTGCAGTATTTGATATGTAATAGGCCCTCGATTTCTTTTTTTTATTGAGTATCACAAAACCTTAGAAAATAAGCAACAACACTGATACTCTGGATTTATGCTGTAAAATTATGACAAGAAATTGTGTACAGAAAAGTAGCTGTATAAGTTTGGTGCAATTGGTATTGACTATAAATTTACAAATTCTATTTTAGTGTCTGTCTTAGTCTATTTTGTGTGGCTATAAGGGAATATCTAAGGCTGGGTAAATTATGAAGAAGAGGTTTATGACAACCACCCTGGATGGTGAGAAGGGTGATGGGGGTGGGGAGGGGAACTAATCCATTTCCCTGAGAAACAATCCAGTCTCTTGAGAAGGAGAATTCACTACAGGGAACCATTGATTCACTCTCATGACCCAAACACCTGTCATTAGGCCTCACCTCCACCATTGGGGATCAAATTTTAACATGAGGTTTGGTGGGGATGAATCAAATTACTATAGCAGTAAATTATGTTCTTTAGACTTCATTTAGATTTCCTAAAGATAAGTAAGTATTATTGGTCTAATTAGAATACCTTATATACTAGACAAAAGCCTTATTTTAAGAAGTTTATTTCTTCCTTAAAAGCTATAATTAAACATGACAGCAGGACTATTATTTAAGCCAGAAGTTCTCACACATTTTTGCCTCTCAGGACCCTTGTATACTCATAAAAGCTTTTGAAGAGCCCAGAAAGCTTTTGTCCATGTGATGTGAATTAAAACTGAGATATTTTAATATTTATGTATGGACTCATTTAGCATTAGGAATAACAAGCTCAAAGCACTTTTAATGAAAAAGAGCTATATTTTTCTTAAGCAAAATATGGTATGAATAGAATCTTTAAATTTGTTGTATCTAGCTTAATAGATAAAGCTGTATTCTCATATCTACTTCAATCTGTAATGGCATGTTGTTTTGTTTGAAAGCATGGGAAGATCCAAGCTCACAGAAATGTGTAGATTTAAAAGGAAAGAGCATTTCAAATACCTTTTCAGACAATTTTGTATATTCTCTGATTCTGCATAAAAATGTGATAAGTGATAGTTTTTCTTAACGGTAAGTTGCAATACAGAATCTGAAATCAAAACAATGAGCTTATGGTGCTATCACATTAACATCTATTAGCTCTCTCTTGTACTTTGACCTTCATTCATACTTAATTTTGCAATTTCTTTTCATTGGACATTTTGAAATTATTGGTTGACTGGGTAAGGTCTTCAAATTATTCACACTTTTTAAAATAGAATATCAATATCTTAAGAAAATTGGGAAGCCGGGAAGCCCAAAATAGAAGATTTGAGATTTCCAAAATTCTAATTTTTGTTTGAAAGTTTAAATTTTGTTATTGACAATAAGTACTGTCAGTTGTTGGCATTGAAGTCTCAGGTTTCCTTTATCTTCAATAGCATATCTGCCTAATTCCCAAGTCTAAATGATCGTAGTTTTCCCGTCAGCTGCTGTCTCAAGTAAAAAATGGTGTTCTATGTAACAGCCGATGTTCCATGTAAAAATTCAGCTTGCAAACCACAATATAGTCCAAGTGCTTTTTCTGATTCAGGTATTCTACCTCAGTATGAAGCAAAAGCACTTCATGTCTGTTTTACATTTGTCACATGAATATCAAAAGACATGTACTCAAAGTCAGTATTTAATAAAATCAGTAGCTTTCAGTGCTTCATCAAGAACATTCTTAAGTGAAACAGCCATTTCTGTCTTGACTGAGAGTACATTGTGATGAAAATGCAATTAATGATATTACAAATGGTAGCAACGAACATGAGTGGGACCAATCCACCAGCAATTTTATCCACCATTGTTTTTGCAGCATTAGTTAAATGTCTATATAGTATAAAACACAAATATGCCAGTTATGATAAGGAATGATACAATATAATGACTTAATTGTTTGCAATTTCTTCTTAATATTTTATAATGCCTGACCAGTTATTAATGTAAGAAAATAAGATAGTTAAAAAATATCTATGTATGTTAGACTCATAATATCTTTTGAAATCTAGTGCTCAAAAATAAGGAATTCTGTTAACATACATAAGAATACTAAGTTTGCATGGGTGTGCATATGTGAAAATTCTAAATTTTCATATATCACTGCATTCTATCTGTATGGAATCTTCAGAACTTTGGTGCTCATTTAGAGGCTAGTATAGAGACAAATTTTTCACGTGCATTTTCCCATTCATATATATCTCATTAAAGAAATGATACTTTGAAAATTTTCAAATGTGAATCTTCAGCTTGATTTATGTTAGCAAAAAATATATTTTGAAATATCTGGAATGTTGCAGATGAGAGTGCTTTCAATAAATGTCAATGTAAAATTACTTTCAAATATGGAAGTCTGAATCTCAAGGAGTAAAACAAAAATGGTTGACCGCGCTAAATGCGAAAGACTTGAGGCTTCCTTTTTCTCAAGGAGTGTAGAGTTGTTTAATAGATTTCAATCAGCCAAATGTTCTGCTTTCTATAGCCAAGGCTCTTCTGGTTTTAGTTTCAAAATTACTGTTTTTTATCTCACCACAGGGTCCTCCTGGTCCCCCAGGTCTTCAAGGACCAGTTGGTGCCCCTGGAATTGCTGTAAGTAATCCACTTTGTTCAGAAAATCTAAATCCTTACAGCTCCCTGATTAAAGTTATGAGCTGTCCTATAATCAGTCAGTTTCGTGGGGTAATAAGTTTTATTTGTATGCTTAACATTGAATTAAATTAAAATTATCTAATATGGTTAAATAAGCTAATTCTTATAAACACACTGTGAGTTCATTTAAAAATAGATACTAGCCAGTTGAGAAGCACTTAATATAAAATAAGTTCTGAACATTTCTTTCCCTTATTAGACAGCTTTTACTTCACTCGATAGACATGATCAAATCAAAATCAGTCATACTCTAGAAACAAAGAAAGTAAGCAAAATAAATAATGCTATATTTGCAGCAGATAATGGGAATTTAGTCTATTGTCTACTTAGTTATTCTCAAATACATGTGCTTGGATTAAATTAGGAATGGCCACATTTTTATAATTCATATCTTATTGATTTTTCCAGTTTGTGATTGTGTTTTGTTTTGTTTTGTTTTGTTTTGTTTTGGTTTGGTTTGGTTTGGTTTTTTCTCTTCTCTAGGGAGGTGATGGTGAACCAGGTCCTAGAGGACAGCAGGGGATGTTTGGACAAAAGGGTGACGAAGGTGCCAGAGGTTTCCCTGGACCTCCTGGTCCCATAGGCCTTCAGGTAAGATGGCATCCTCGTTGTTTACTCCATCATTTCCACCTACTTCTCTCACCAGGTTTTCTAGTGGATGAAAACAGCATCTTCCCTTTTTTCTGTGTAAGAACTTGGGTACAATTTAACCATAATGATTGTTTTACTTAAATGTATATCTGTATTTCAACTGATTTTTTATCAAGTGTTATTAATTTTTTTGAAGATGTATCCGTCCTGATTCCTATTTCTGGAGTATATTTAGCCCCATTGGGTTTTATAACATCTTTCTTCACTGCCATTTTCTTTGAAAAATAAACTATGATCTTAAGTCTGATACTTAAAAATAAGATGTTAGAAGAGTTCTCCCATAGGTCTCATAGCTAGAAAAGTTAGTAATTTGGATGGCTAACAAAAGTTACAAGTGTTTGAGAAATAGCATCTTGCCAATAGCAACTGCCAACAGCAAGCTCTAAACAATGATAGGTAAAATAAGCAAATTAGCATTAAATGGATCATTTGAAAAAGCTTATATTTTAAAATTATTATTATTTTACAAAGCATATTATTTGAATTTTATGAAGCATATTCAGGAAAGAAAATATTAAATTGTAAAACATTATAGGTTAAGAAGTTTTGTTCAAATATATCTTACAACTCGATTCTCAGGTAAAATACTACAGAGAAGATATCTCCTATTCTGGTTTATTTTCCACTTTCTACTTGATGTTTGCCGCATCCTCCAAACATTGGAAACATCTAGCTTTCTTCTTCCACTTGCTTATCCTTTGCCTACCTAGTGATCCTCTGAAAGATTATGAAATTTTTATTTAAATAATATTTAGGTACCATATGGTGTAACTTACGCCATTAGCAGCTTTAGAAATAGTAAAATTAAGTCATCTGGTTCACTCACCCTAAATATTTGTGAACTTATAAAAAATATATATAAGTGAAACTTATATAAACTTAATATTTATCTTTATTTTCATAAATAAAATCACAACAGTGCTGGATTTTTTTATTGAATAGCCTGTTAGGTACATAATTGTATAAATTATACTATAAACACAATATAATGAATTATAATATTATTATTGTTAAAACGCTCAATGGATGTTTATAAGTGCATAATGTAATATACACTTATAAGTTATAAGTGTGTAATGTAATGTAAGTGTGTAATGTAATGTAATAATGTAATGTAAAAGTGTATATGTAATAATGTAATATTCTAATTGTCTGCTTTTATTTGAAGGGCAAAATAATTCTTTTTAAACTTGGAAAGTATAATAACTGCACTTTCAAATTTGTTGTGTTTAATATGGTTATACTTGTTAAACAATGGTAAATAAGCAGTCCTAAGTGCCACATATCAATGTATGTGAGAAGCACACATATTTGAAAACAACACCAAGGCATTAAAATTAGATTGTAAATAGATACATTACAATTCATTTTCTGTTTTTTCATTTAACTGATTGCTCTAAATCCTATAAGGCTATAATTTAGAAACTTAGTTCTCATGATTAAAGACGGTACCTTGTAGCTTACATATATAAAATATTCAATAAAAATTATCTTCATTTCCACAAAGTAAGAAATGTGCTCTTTGATGAGGGTGACTCAAGAAATCAGTTCATTAAAAAAATTGATTTTATTTTCCCACAGCTACCTCTTTAAATCAGGCAACTGAAAAGATGCTAATGTAATTAACATGTTCACAATTGCATCTGCATCCTTTAATTGAGTCTTTATGACAGAATGGATATTAGCAATTATAGTAGGCATAAATAATAATAATCTAATATTAAGGTTAAATGACTTGATTTTTAAACTTGATGTTTACTATTCATTCACATATAAAGTAGATATATATATGCATTTATATATATAAAATGAAAGTTCTTGGCCTAAATTCACTTTTGGATGCATTGTTTAAGTGACAAATGATTTTAAATTGAGAGACATTAAAACAGAATCTGTCCATGCATAAATTTCCTCCTTGGAGAAAGTTTGGACATATGAAAACTGATTAACATGGGAGTGCCATTCAGCATGTTTAGTTCCCTGCAAGAAGAGAATTTGACTTATTTTATCTCTAATAATTTTAATAATAAGAACATTTTGTCTTAATCAACTCAAACTATCATCAAACTTAATTTAAAAAAAAGAAATAAGTATTTTAATTTTTTTATTGGCAGATTCCTATTGAACTAATAGGAATAATTATATGCATAAAGAAAGATGACAATGAAGAACTGGGCTTCTAATAGAAATAAAACTGTGAATTAATATTGACATACCATGCAATTTGGAAGATCCTATAAATCAGATGCACATCCTAAAAGGATGTGAAAACCTGGACAAAAGATAAGAAATGTGACTGTTAATTTTTGTGGTGTCTACAAGAACTTAAATATGTTTAAGTTCCAATGCATACTAATTAAGAAAATATAGTAAAATATTTAGTTCATCTGTATTAAAATCTACTTGCATGTTTAAGAATTTAGGTTCCTTTGTTCCCTCAATGAATTAAAATCTCTGAAAGTGAGAGCCTTGGAATCTAAAATTTTGACAGTCTCCTCCAGATAGTTTTTAGGTAGTCTAAAATCTGAGAAACACCACCTGTTAATTCCTTCCTAGAACTCCATTTATAATTCTAGAAACTACCATCAGATGATGGTAACAGTTTAGAAAGTGCATACATAGCAGTTTCTTCTCTTAGACATCTTACTGACATTTGAGAAAAAAACAATGAGATACAGGAATCTATATTGTCCATTATAAATTAGTAATTAATATTTTCTCATAAAGATGGATATATGCCACATTTTAAAAGTTCATAATTATATTCAATAAAGTACCCTTTTCCAAACTGAGAGTCATGTAGATTTAGTAGGTCATATAAACAGTTTAGTGGGTTATTACCTGCATTTAAAAATGAAATAGAAAAGGATAAAGTAAAATAGAATAAAAATATCAAAGACTATCATTTATGTCAAAGGATAAGTATCGCTTTATGAAACTTATGTTTCAACTACTTTGGGCGTACATGGTTGGGGTATTAAGTAAAATGTATTTTTTACAGTGGTCATGGTAAAATAATTTTCAGCAATTTCAGTGCAGTACCAAGAAGTCAATAATTTCACTTAAGTGCTGGAAGTTATTTAGAGCTTTTGCATTGTTTGTATTTTTTATTTCCTAAATAGATTACATCTGAAATGCTATTGTATATTTTAAATAAATTGTATAGAGTATAAGATGTATGTAATTATAGCACTGAAGACATTGAAAATGAAAACAATCTATAGTTCTAGAGTATTAAAAATGATTACCATGTTTACTATTTCTGTCCAATAATTATACCTATTTTACATACTTATCTTACAGTTAAATTACTAACATACATATTAATTCATATTTGGTTTTTTTACTTGTCACAATACTATTGGGGTTTAGATAATTAATAGGTATCACATTGTAGTTCCATAATATTTCAATAGTTAATATAACAAAATTTGTTTAGCCTTTTTTTCTAAGATTAAACATTTGAAATAACTGAGAATTTTCAGTATTATAGCTAGTATTACAGAAAACATTTTATCAATTGTAGCTATTCCTGTTGGTTTTTGCTTAAGATCCATTCATTCATCATTTGTTCAACAAGTATTTCAATGAGTTTCTAGTTTTTGCTTGGCCGTCTGCTAGTTCCTAGAAGTAAAAAATTGACACCTAAAAGACCACTGCCCCCAGGTAGCTCAGGATTATAAATATATGAAGAAGCGACATAAGCATATTTATAACCATACAATTCAAGTATGTACAAAGTCTTGTTGTGACATGAAAGAGGAAATATAAACAATTCTTCAGGGGACAATTAGTTGGGAAGATCAAGTAAGTAATCAAGGGAAATAAAATAATTTTCTCATAGACATGGCCAGTGAAATTTGAGTGCAACCTCTCTGTCTGGGTTTATACTGTAACACAGAGCCTCTCCTAAATAGCAATCGCAGTGCAATTGAGTATACTCAAAATGGATTTGAGAGAATAAAGGAAGTATACTCTAGCAGGTTTCATGGCCTGATGGATTTTTGAGATTCAGAAATGGAATTAGCAGGTCAAAAATTAAGAAGATATTTATAACTCTGAAATCATATTGTAATATTTATTTTCAGAAGAGTTACCAAACTGGATGGAACCTAACTGGGAAGGATATTCTATAATAATTTGGGCCTAGATTTTTCAGAAATCTATACTACAGCAGTGGAACAAATGGTTAGGTGTTCATAAACTCCCAGATCAAATTATGTATTTAGTTATTGTAACTAAAAATAAATAATACGAAGCATAAATTTTATTGGTAAATGCATGTCTAAGATTTTATCACATGTGGTCAATACTTGCATCGTATGTATTTTAACCAATATTAATTTCTGAATCTTAATTTTCATGTATATATTTAACTTTATATTTAATTTTTGGTTTTATATTAGAAATTGATAAAACATATCTTTTTAAATACACATGTGATTTTTATTATTTTTCTATTTTTTTTTAGGGTCTGCCAGGCCCACCTGGTGAAAAAGGTGAAAATGGGGATGTTGGCCCCATGGTAAGATTGATGGATATTGTGCTACTGTATTCACTTCCTACATGGACATCTCCCCTTTCTCCCATCCAAACTTTATGTGCAACCACTGAATATTAATATCACCTTGAATATCTGTCTTTTCTCTTTCTCACTTTGGAGTAATCTTATATACTCCAAGTGATATTCATTGGTTTGTAAGTTGTGATATATATTTTCATTTCTGTGTATATATCATTGAGTATTGAGGTGTATATAGTCAACTGCCACACTCAGTTATTTATTAGTCTTTAGCTCTGGACGTTGATCTGGAGCAGGTAAGGAATAGATATTCACACAGGATTTGGATAATCAGAGAATAGTAATACAGAATCAAAAATTAGTTGTACTTTGAAACAAATTCTTAATTTAATAAAGAATTCTGTTTTAATTAGAATGCTATGACATAATTATTTGCATTTGTTGATTCTGGCTTTCTGCTTTAAAACCACAACTGCAAATTTGTAATACGTATAATTGTTTATGAAGCACTTCCTTAAATAAGGAAATAATTAGTCAAGGTAATTGAAATATATCATGAAATGTGATGAATGCATGTCTTAATTGCTTCTTCCATTCAACATTGACCCAAAATTTTACTTTCTTCAGAATACATATTATGAATTGTAACACATATTAGATTTTATTTTCCTTAGGGACCATTCCTAGATCTATTATATTCTTTCAGGTAATGCTTATCATCATTAATAAACCAAAATATAAGAAATTCATAATAAACATTGCTGATTCAAAGAACTGATTAATATTTCCAAGCAACATCAGATACATAGCAAATTCCTTTCAAGATACTGTTGCTATGGTTCCTTGAATCCTTGATACCTTCTCCCTGATCTTGTGGTAATAGGTAATAATAGAAACTCTTTTCAACCATGGCTTTAGAATAAACTGAGGCTTTTAAAAAATATTAATGGGCCGGTATTCACTATAGACTATTTTAATCACAACCTTGAGGTAGGGAATTCTGGCCATCAGAATTTTATAAAAAAGTGCACCAAATTTATTTTAATGCACTGCCAGTAGAGAAAATCTTTGTTTTATGAATGAATTAAATAGGTTTTTTTATTATTTCTAATTCTAGCATGTAGAACATGAGAGTTGATGTACAGAAAAAGCAAAAATACATACTAACAAAGATAAATAACACTTTCATTGAGTAAATGAATTCTAAAACTTTAGAATTCTAAAATTTAAAGTTCTTCAAACTTTACGTTCCTTTTATATTCTAGCATAAAATATTTCTAGTTATATTAAGAATAAATTGTACCAGACAGTAGCAGTAGACTTTCTTGCCCATTTTCTAATCAAACTGTTTTTCCTGAAGTCCTAATTTCCCCATAGCTATGTGTAAAGGATCATTTGCTAACAGTGTTGTATCCATCAAGAATGACTTATAACCCTGATATGCTTCACTGACTGTCATTTTACAGGCTTAAACTTCTTCTAGTTTTCTTAATCACAAAATGAAAATGTTAGAAATGCGTTTGAATTTGGTCTTTGCAAACTTTTCGTGTTCATCTTTTACAGGGTCCACCTGGTCCTCCAGGCCCACGAGGCCCTCAAGGTCCCAATGGAGCTGATGTAAGAACTCTGAAATATTTGTTAATTGTTTTGAAGTTATATCGGTGTGGGTGTAATTTCATGGCAGATGCTTTCTGAGAGACTATGGAGATAATCACATTATTGTTTAATGTTATAATAGAAGTGTGTATGAACTCGAGGATCATCTACTTATTCCACTTTATTATACAGAAAAAAAAAATGGGCTTTATAGGGAACAAGTCACCACAATTATAAAATAGGTACACAGTTCACATCCAATATATATTTACTCTTGAACGAGATATATTAGTAATATTGTATGTATTATAATAATTTTTCAAACCAAACACATTGTTCAAACCAACATACCTAGACTGTGCCTTGCTTATGATAGCTGTTCAATAAATAGTTGCTGAATTCTTTGAAATTTTACCTTTATCTCTGATAATGACGTGAAGAGATGATTTTTAATTGGCTCTTACTGCACTAGTCTTATGTCTGTACTCCAAATGTCCTTTATATATACATGTGTTGTCAGTAGCTTTTATTTAAAAGCTTTGCATTTTGTATTGCTACTTTCAGTCTATAAAGTATGTTACAAAAATATGTGTGCAAGTGTACCTCTTACCATGTAAAATGTTTTCTCTTAGTTGTATAAAGAAGATAATTCCCTAAGTTTAAACATTTTTTCAATATTGTAGGATTTTGATATGTAATTCCATATCTATCTTTTTGTTGCCATTAATGAATAAATGACTGATGATAATCACTTCTGACTTTACCTTTTTGGAATGAAGAAGTCCATGCTTTCCTCATTCCTCTGGCTTATCTTTGTTGCTGTTCTTTTCTGCCTGCTTTTAATTCTGGCAGGCCAGAACTGAGTAAAATAGACTAGGAGAAGATAAACTAAAAGAACTTTTATATTTCAGTACCCCATAAGTAATATAAGGACTAAAAGTTGGCTTATAAGGGGTTTGTTTTTGCATGGATTATGTAATTCTTAACTAGAGTCATAATTTTCATCCACCACAAAATCATCCTCTAAAACCAACCTGTTCCATGGGTAGAGAGATTGAAATTATGTTCTGAGTATCAATTGGCATGACTAGAGCTGAAAAGTCTCCTGCTTTATCTTCGAAATTCTGGTGAATTTGAAAATCAGTGTAATATATTAAATTATTTCCAATCCAGTAAATTTGACAACTCAATAAAAGGTATCATTTTGTGCCATCTTTCAAGTGACTTAGAATGCTTATATGGCATATATTATATTGCATATATGTTGCATATATTACTCTCTGTGAGAACAACTATATGTTTATGAACTTATTGTTTCATTACAAGAATATGGATGTCTGTATTCCTTTTTCTACATTACAGGGACCACAAGGACCCCCAGGATCTATTGGTTCAGTTGGTGGTGTTGGAGAAAAGGTAAAGATCTTAGTCATATGAATTTGAAATAACATTATTAAAGATAATAATTAAGGACTGTAATAATATTGAGTAATATTTCAAGTGTTTCTAATGTTATTGTGTTTCTAAGTATTTTACATGTAGTTATATGATTCATATCTCATCTACTCTATTACTTACAAAAATTAAAGTTAAAATTATTTTGAAATGTTATGTTTTTGATTGCTAGGTATTTTAATTAAAGTTAAAATCATTTTGAAATGTTATGTTTTTGATTGCTAGGTATTTTACTGAATAGTGTGCATTGATTATTTCTTTTAGTCCCAGCAACAACCTCATGCTGATATTATTGTTATCCACATAGGTTAGCTGGGAAAGCTGAGGCTTCGAGAATTTCAGTAATTTCATCAAGATTTTTCATTAGAAAGTGACTAAGCCAGGATCCACTTCAATACATGAATGTCTGGCAATGCTTAGTCCTGAAAATAGAAGAAATTGGTTGATATAACTGTTTTAAAAAGAAAAAGAAATTCTTCAAATCACAAAAGAATTAATCATTCATTTTGTCATCTTTCATTACTAATACTCTGACCTATCTTTGGCACTTTTTAAAATAGTTGGCATATGCCATAACATGTGGGCTTAGAATAGCTTTCTTTTCGTATGAACACGATTTCATTTCGAAAATCTGCTCTTCCTTTTATGAAAATGTCAAAATGATTCATTGATTTCTTATTTATGTATTCATGCTCACTTCTTAGTAAAATTTTCAAGAGAATTATCATTGATATTTTCTTGATTTAAAAAATAAATTATTTACCAGTTTTGAGAAAAGAATTAAATTTTATACTATAATATATTATGCAGTGAAAACGTAAAAATGTCCTTAGTTTGCTAGTTATTAAAGCATATCAGTAGTGTAGACTTATCCTAATTTTAAAAATGATTCTGTTCCCTGGTCTCAAGTCTTGTACTTAAATTGACTTATTTTAATTAAAGCATTTAACCTTCAGAAAAAGAACTGTGATGAAATTAGACTATGAGGACTGGGTGCTGTGGCTCATGCCTATAATCACAGCACTTTGGAAGGCCAAGATGAGAGGATAGCTTCAGGTCAGGATTTCAAGAGCAGCCTGGGTAACATAGCAAGACCCTGTCTCTACAAAAAAATTAAAAATTAGCCAGGCCTAAGGCTGAGTTAGGAGGATGGGTTGAGCCCAGGAGGTCAAAGCTGTAGTGAACTATGATCATGCCACTGCACTCCAGCCTGGGCAACAGGGAGAGACTCTGTCTCTAAAAGAAATAAGAAATATTAGAATATGTATTTTTGATGTTTACTTCTGCTGAACACTCACATTCTAGCATTTTGATTTTAATAAGTCCTCTGTGATTAACTCTTCAGAATAGTTTATTAATTCCTTCAAAAAATGTCAAAGTTGTTAATCTAATTCTTACTGCATAAGCAAGTATAGTTTCTTTGATCGACTATCTCTTTTTTATATTCTTAAATTCTAAGTTGTGTGTTGAAATTATTTGGGTAGTTTGGGGTAGAATTGAAAAAAAAAAAAAAACACATTTTTTATTTAGTGCAGTTGTCCCAGGAAGAATAGCATAGGAGAGCACTGATCTCTGAGCATATTATTGTGTTAGACAAATGACATCAGCCTCACACCTTTTCCTCATCTCTTTGCATCATCTCTTTCTGTCTCTAATACTGACTAGATAGTTGTGGGAGGTAGTCTCAAGTTTTACTATCCTTTTCAGCTTTTCTTACTTGTTATTTCAGTATTTTGGATGCAGATGGAATAGTTTTAAGTAATTCAGTTGCTTCTTTCATGCTTTTTTTTGTTTTGTTTTGTGTTACTCTCTCTCGAAGATAGTTGTAGATGCCAGATGTCTGGGGTTCTGGGGAGCTCCCTTCCACATTGCTTCCATTTAGTTCAAAGCCTATGTAGTAACACTGCCAACTTTGATTCTTATGAGAATGATTCAGTCAATCGAGTGGGTGATTTGACTCTAACATTTAAATGTACTTCATGCAAAATGCGTTACACTAAAAAACACACAGAGTTTTAAGATTGCGCTTTAAAAAAAAATTCTGTGTGGCAAAGAGCAGGATAAAAGTAAAACTTTTATCTTTATTTCTTCTTTAGAATCTACAGTAATATAATTTGCTATAAAGCACAAATTTCTGCCATTAGCTTTGATTCTGGCTGAATGCATCCTCATTTCTATATTGGAAAATTTATTCCCAGTCACTAACAATGAACAAACAAACAAACAAAAAAGCTAATATCTTTTAGTCATGATGCATTTTGTTTAAATATAGTTACCCTATTTTTCTTGTAATGTATATTTGCTATAAGTAACTTGAGCACTTAAATCATTCTCTCAATACAAGGGAATATTTCAGGACATTTTCTTAAAATTTAATAGATATTTTATAACTTTGGGCAAAAGATCCACAAGTTTAACTTTGTAATTGATAAGAATGAAAAAGGAACAACAAAACAGAGAGAGTAACTAAAAATGTTGAAGTTGTTTCTTCTGTAGTTTTTTCTGTGATATTAACAAAGGTTAATGTGGTACATAAGAAAACATTTTGTGCAAGTGCAATAGATTTCCCATATTTCTAAATAAATGTTGTATATATTTCTTATATGAAGTATTTAATATGGGCATTTTATAATTGATTTGAATGGCAAACCATTTGTTTCATTTTAAAGATGCAATAGCTCATGATATTACTAACAAATCATTCCATCATGCTGGGACAGCTGAATGATTCCTCTCTTTATAAACAATGTAAATGTAATATCTTATTTGTAAGGTTTATCCAAAAATGCAGAAACATTTGCTGTTCATCTTGAGAAAGGACATAATTTACACACAATACTACTAATAATAAATTCATGGAAAATACTTGATGGCTTCAAACATTATGAATATTATTTAAGAAGTTAAAAATATATAATATTCTCAAAGACTGAGAAATTATTATATGTACATAAAATAGTCTGTGCCCTGGAATTATGTTTATATTTAATCTGACACATTTCAAACTAATTTAGGAGCAGTGGGTTTGTGCCAGGAATATTGGAAATATCAAAGTTAAAAATTAAAGGAAATTCTTGCTTCACATTTTTTTTTCAATTTACAAGAACAATTTCCTCCTCAGAATTGCTAAGATCACACTGATTTCAGAGTTGCTAGTATCACTAATTTGGACTGGAAATTACTTTACTTAAATGATTACTTGAATAAGATGTTATATTTTTATGCATTTTGAAGTAGGAGGCATTAGCAAGAGAATTTCATAGCTAAAACCTACTAGCTTAAGAGATTTATCTATTAGTTTTTCTGAGCTAGAAAATAGCTTTCCATATCTAACCAGGAAGATCATAAAGACTATCAAATTTATAATATATATATACTCAAATGGAGCAGTTTCAATTATCTAAGTACCTTTACATATCTCATAATTATAATCTTTCCTCTGTATTATTTAAATATCTACTGTGCATGTTCTATGCATCAACATATATATAGCACCAAATTGTTAATTTATAAAGAGAAACAAATTCATACATTAGTGAAAAATAATTTGAAATTGTTTATCAACAAACTTGATTATAATATGAATATTGATATAGCACAAATGCATAATTTGTTAGGAAACATGTAGATGTCTGTTATGATGGTTTGGTGGTAGCCTGGGTTGGTATGCTGGCTCTTAACTACTCAGTGAGAACTGCAGGAGCCTGTCTGGCTTTGTCTCCTGATCTGAGAAACAAAAATACTGAGATCAGTAATAGAAAAAGTGACTTCCTCTTATTAAAGTTTTTCAATGCCTTTTAAATAATATAATAATTAAAGGGCTAATCCAAAATGGTATAGTATAATTGAAGGCAGTTTTACAAATTTTAAAATATCATTTCTGTGTTCTAATACTCGCTTGGTCTTTTCTTTGTAGGGTGAACCTGGAGAAGCAGGGAACCCAGGGCCTCCAGGGGAAGCAGGCCCGGGAGTAAGTGCTGTCTTATTGTCAATACAGGGTGCTATTGCTTCAGGAATTTCTTTCAGAGCATTTTTCAACATGTAATTTAAGTCCTAGCTGTGATTCAGTTTTTTGCTTTTCCTTTCTATCCCATTATGGATAATCACATATGCAGAGCCTTAATGTTTAATAACTATGCATATTGTCTGCATATTTTGATTTATATACAAGCTGAAAAAAGATTGCATTTGTATAAGTGAGAACATTAAATCTGTTTACTGTATACATTCCCTTTGTTGGACTATCCAGAAAAGGAATAACAACAACAACAACAAAAGAATAACCACTACTGCTGCCTTAAATAAACGCTTAAAAATTACATTAGGACTATATTATTGTAACAAAGATTAGTTTAAACCAGGAGTGAATTTCACCCCAGGAAACATTTGTCAATGTCTGGAGACATTTCTGTTTGTGAAGCGTGGAGGGGTGGTAGCTACTGGCATCTAGCTAGTAAAGGCCAGAGATACTGGTAGACATCTTACATGCAGAGGACAGCCTCCCGCAGCAAAGAACTGTCCAATGTTCCAAGGTTAAGAAATTCTGATTTAGAACTTGTAAGATAACTATTGTTTTTCTGATGTTGTGTAGGGTCCCAAAGGAGAAAGAGGAGAGAAAGGTGAAGCTGGTCCTCCTGGAGCTGCTGGACCTCCTGGTGCTAAGGGACCACCAGGTGACGATGGCCCTAAGGGTAACCCGGTACGTTAGTTTGGTTCCCTTTAAAGTGACATTTCTAAAAATAAAATCAAAGAATACAGTTAAGCAGAACTGTATTCAGATGAAACTTGAGGAAAGGCAAGGAGACCGAAATAGGGTTGAAAAGCTGAAGCTCTGGAGTCAGGAAAATCAGAATTTGAATCTAGATTTAGCACTTGCCAGTAGGGTATCCAGGTCCCTAAATAGAAATCTCTTTAATGCATTCTTAGGGTCTTAAGTTTTCTGTCAATGCTCCCTCCAGGCACATGTCAGGATACCATTTTCCGTGAGGTACTTGGCTAGCCCCTTGGGCCTCCCAGCTCACTGTAGACTCATGGCCCTAAATGGACACAGCCCACTGTGCCTCTACTCTGCTCCTATGTCTGGCCTTTCTAGAAAACTTTTAGTACCTTTGTTGTTTGCTTGATTGCTTGCTCTTTCTCTTCTGATCTGAAAAAGGCATCTGGACCACAGTGAGACTCCCCTGAGCTAGGCACTGGATAGCACGGTTCTCCCCTCATTCCCCACTGTGGTGTGTGGCTACATGGGTTTTGTGCCATCTTACTCTCCTGATTTACCTTTTTAGCTTATTTCTTTCTTCCTTATGTTCTACTTTTTAAACAAATTTCAATAGACCTTCTAAAATTTTACATAACTTATACCTCAAAGCTTAGGGCAAGCATCATTTTTAATATCATATGAACATTTTAAGTATATAACCCTTTACAAATAATTGGGTTTTTTTCCATTCAAACAGGTCAGATTAAAAACTTTAGAAAGGTTTATAGAAGAGCAAAAACAGTTAAATATTTACCACCCAGCTTTACAAAATCTTAACATTTAGCCATTTTTTTCATTTTTGTTAAAGAAAGAGAACATTCAGGGCACCAACTCCTAATTCTGAAAATTTGTAATTAAAAGGAAATAGTTATGTGTGCTTCCCTCCTTGTTGTGAACCACATTTCAGGATGACTAGTCCTTGTAGATTGAAACTTCTTTTTTTTAATAGAAGAATTCAGTCTAAGAAAGTAAAATTAGAAAAGTACCATTTTATAACGCTAATGAAATCATCACTCCAGGCAGCAACAGTCATCAGTGACTGAAACTATTAAACAAAAGGTCGTTGGGGCCCCTCACAATGGAAGGATTAGGCTGCCCCATCTTTATCCACCTTCATCAGTTTTGCCATCACTAGAACATTGTGGCCTGGCATAATGGAAGTATTCAGTTTTACCTAGGAGATTTTCTTGCCAAAAAATTTAAATCTGAATTTAACCAAATCTCACACACATTCATTTTGTGGGAAACATGGAGGGGAAAGAAAACAAGTTAAATGACACAAGGGAAAAGCAAACAGATAAATCCAGAATGCAAGACAGACTAAAGGACAGCTGGTCCAGTTTGTCTAGGAAGGAAAATATGAAAAAGGCATCTGTGTAAGGCGGGAGGTGGGGACTAAGGGGAAAGAGGTCCTGCTCTCCATTTGAAGAAATTTAAGACACATTAAAATAAGGCATAATGTGTGGTGCTTGTTTGGATTCTGATCTGTACAAGCCTAATGTAAAACAGTCATATTTTGAGACAATTGTGGAAATTTAATATGAAATGCATATTTTAGGTGATATCAAAAAGTATTGATAATTTTTTTAGATTTGATATTGGTATTATGGCTGTGTAGAAAGTGTCCTTCTTAAAAGTGACCACTGAATTAAATCATTTGCTTTAAAATGGTAAAAACAACAACAAAACATCCCAGCCACATTTGAGGTCCCAGAGTAAATGCTTCCCTGATCTTGATATCCTCCTTTCATCACCAGAAGTATTTACTATCTGAACTTGATGTTCATTGTTGACACCCGTAACCCGTAGTTGTTTCCATTTATGTGTACATATCTGTAAGCGATATATATAGTATTAGTTTTCATATCTTCAAACCTTTTGCAAGTGGCATGCTATAGCATGTATCATTATATAACTTGTACTTTTTAATGTAACATTATCTTTTTGCAATTTATTCATTCTGCTAGATACAGATCTAGCCATTTATTTCACTGCATTATTATTTTTCATTATAAGAATATTCTACAATTTATTTATCAATGCAACTCTTGACCGATATTTGGACTGTTTCCAATTTGTCATTATTAATAGCAATGCTGCAATAAACATTTTTATACATGAAAAATAAAATAAAATTAAGTGTCATTTTTTTTAGTGCCAAAATCACTTTGGAGGTTTTCTTAGAAGGATTAGAAATCGTGAGACTCTGACCCAAAGTTGGTGGAGCAGACTTTTTATCGTTGTGTATATTCAGAAGCATTCTCAATTGATATCACTTTTTAGAAATTTTCTAGCAGGAGAAGAGAAATATTTTTACCAGGTTTTGCCATAACTTTAACCTCTTATACTTCATAATATCATATCTTTATAAAATAATCATTTTTAATTTATTTCTTTTCCTTTAAAAACATCATTCTAGGGTCCTGTTGGTTTTCCTGGAGATCCTGGTCCTCCTGGGGAACCTGGCCCTGCAGTAAGTATCGTGGAAAAATAAAGGCATGGTTTTGTTGAGAATGTTCTCAGTGTCTCTATTGTTAACAATGAGAATGTTCTCAGTGTCTCTATTGTTAAAAATTCTTAATTAGTTTAATACTTAAATGAAATGCCAAAACCAGAAAGAAAACAAAACACACACACAGTAATCACAACTACAAGAAAATTGGATATAGTTAGATACTATTAGATATAGTTGGATATACTATTGGATATAGTTGGAATATTGGATATAGTTGGATACTATTAAGCCTACATTTCAAGATTATGTTCTTCATTTGGATTAGTTTTCTAGACTTTGTTGGGTTGTACAAATGAATTATCTGAATAGCAGCATTATTATTATTCAAAATTACTAGATCTTTGCTTTTCTCTCAGTCTCTTCTATAATGCAAATCCTGTTTCAAACTGCACCACATTTGCTCATGGTAAAAGGACGCACTGGCTTTGTACACTCATTACATCTTCTTCCTTTCCCTATATCAAGAGTGAACTATATTTAAAACTTTATATAGTAATAATTTCACAAATTTTTTATGGATAGAGTGAGAAGTACCATAATCTTAAAAAAACTAAAAAAAATAATATTTTCATTTTTCCATCTGATATTAATTTATCCCAAGATAATCCACCACATCTTTTTCTCTGATAAAAATAAATTAATAGTGAGATATACCTGGTTTCAATTTCTATTGCCTATAATAGGGTCAAGATGGTGTTGGTGGTGACAAGGGTGAAGACGGGGATCCTGGTCAACCTGTAAGTAAACCTATTTTTTAAATCTCTACATAGTCTCAAAGCATTTTAAGGAAATAATCAAAAATGATCAGCCTTTCAAAAGCACAAATGTGTGTGTCTACATTTTTCTGAAAAACTTATCAAAGATATTTGCATTCCAATTAAAAGTCAATGTGACATCGAATGTTTACGTGATGTAAATTAAGAAATATAAGGAAATTCTTCATAATAAAAATGTAGTTTATTACAGTAATGCTTTTGTCATACTATATCAAATTCAGTTATGTATCATGTGTATTGGATAACAAAAAAATATTTGAAAAATAAATAATACTGAAAGGAATAAAGCCAAGTTATTGGCCTGTCATTAGCATGAATTATTTCAATTTCGAACTTGATGAACTCTGCATAGTATAGGCCTTTTTTGGTTACTATTTGGAAATGACACAGGAATATGCTTTGGCCACATGTTTTTATATTTAGGGAGGAAGTAAGAAAGGTCCTTAACTTAAGGGGGAGCCCCCCAACACGATTTTCTACCTGGAGTCATTACCCTGACTACTCGCTGTCAGAGATATAAGCTTATTCTGTGTAGATAAGACTTGTGGATCATATCCCAGCATGTTGTGTACACCTTGGCATGAAAATACTAGTGTTGTACGAAAAGAGATTTAAAGGTAATAGTATTATGGTTTCACAAATTCATGTGATATAAGTAGAATTATTAACCATATGTTTATATTAATTAGAATGCCTGTTGGATGCTTACAAGATATAAATTAGTGCTTTTTTAAATGGATACAGTTTTTCATAGAAAGTATTTGATTGACTTTCTTCTAGTTATGAAGATTTTTATCATTTGAATTTATCATTTCCAATTATAGATATCTGGAGAAAGTTTAGAGATCTGAAGTGGGGCTGAGATTTTCCAGGAAAGATAGATGTGTGGGAATGAAGAAAGTTGGTTTCAATCTAGATTTCAAATAATTACGTGGGCCAGAAAATAATATCCAGTTCCTTAAAAGGTATTTTTCACATTTTATAGGGTCCTCCTGGTCCGTCTGGTGAGGCTGGTCCACCAGGTCCTCCTGGAAAAAGAGTAAGTTTCTTTAATTCTGTATTTGAAACATCTACTCATTATTCACCATATGTATAAATTTATGTAATGTATGTAAGCTGTAGGCAGCATCTTATAAGGATGCTGAAAATATCATAAGTCCTAGAGAATAATTTCTTAAATGTGTCAAAGTAATTACTAAAATAGAACACATTTTAACTATTTCACTGTCACAATAAAAATAAAAAGCACAACTCCTACTTATGGAGTTTTCCACTTCTCTGTGCTTAGATCTCTCTATGCAAATGTAGTAGACTATTTAAAAAAACTCCAGTGGTCCCCTGAACATTAACTCCCGGTGTACTACTTGGGGATGAGATGTCAATAGTCCAGCACTATCTTAAAACATTGCAAAAGCCTGAATGCAGCATCAGTAGAATGAGTTCAGGAATCAGTATATAATGTTGAATTGCTTTGCATTGGAATTGCTTTGACTTGGAAATAACATTTTAATGAAGGGCTATAGCAAAATATAAATGAATAGTTATAGCTCAAAATATTGGTTGAAGTAGACAGAAGGAGATTTACTTACTATTCTTCCTAAAGCTGTCTCTGTAAACCTGCCTCTTGCAGCTATATCATTTTACCATGTTCTCCTATACCTCCCTTGGTCTATTTTCCAATTTATTTATGAAGAAAACATATGCAAAACGTCATAATATATTTTTTAGGCTGATTCTCTCTTCATTAATCCAAAGTCATAGAGAAATTGAAGCCACTTCTGTTTTCTAATGTTAGGAATTTAAGGAAATTTTTCCCACTGAATATCCTCATATTGAATATAGAATGTGAATGGGTTTTACTTTTGTATCTCAGAAATACAAGTTTGAATCAACATTTACAAGCGAACATTCCTCTTTGGCAGACATGAATTTATTGTGTAATAAATATTTTCTCTTAATATAATTTACTCTTCATTCACCAAATACCTTTTTACCTTACCTGTTATTATTATTATTATTGTCTAAAACCCCAAAGCATGGCCTTAATAAAAATAATTTTTTTCCAAAATTGGGATAAATTGGGCTGTTAGTCTTAGAAAACAATAGCAAAGTATAATATGATTTTTGAGATCTGTTGGCCTCTTTCTGCTTGCAGTCCTTAAAACAGCACTTAAAACTGTCTAGTAGCATAGATAACTGCTCCAATATGTCAGATCTTTTGAAAGGCAGATTCTCAGCTGAGAGTTTCACTTTAAAATATCTCAAACAAATTACTCATTTATTAGCTAATTAGTATTTGATATCTGGCATGGATTCTCAACATGGTGATAGAGTTTTGGGATGAATTCATTTCTTTAGCCATACTGTTGTGGCTCACGGGAATTATTCATTTTGAAAACCAGTAAATGAATATTTTTGAAATTTTTAAAAAAGTAAAGGAATAAAAACAATTTACTAGAGACAATGAACAGAAACATGAAAAAGAAAAGGAATACATAAGTGCGAACCAGTGTATCACATGCCTGTTTTGGAGTAATGATATGATTAACATAACTATTATATAAAAATATCATATTTTAAAACATATCAAGCTATTGTATAAAACAGTATTTTGATATAATAGTTAATGTTGACACTATTGATACTTTTGTAAACTTTAAAATATTTCCATCCATATTTACTAATTTTTTAATCTTGCTAATATAATGTAACAAACTTTTTATCTTCATCATAACAGATTTTTAAATATTTGTGTTTACTACATCGGAATGGGTCATTATCGACATTTATAATTTTAATGGATGACTCCAACTTATAGAAAGACTACCACTTGATTCTAGAATTGAGAAAATGTCATAGAAAATTCAGCACACATACAGAGATTTAGGTTATATCTTTGTTCTACAACACTGAGGCAGTGTTGTGTAGTGAAATGCTCATCTATTTGCATTCTTATTCATTTATACCTGGGTTAGACCTCTGCATTTGCTAGTGAGATGAGATATGATTTAAGAACAGTTAATCTTTAATTCTTAATTCCTTTCTCTTTATCATGAGAATATGGATGCATTTTTGTATATTAGAAATAATTAGTTATAATAAAATATTAATAGCACATTAATAAAGCATACTATCCACCCCAAAATTTAGTTATTTGTGGCTTTAAGAATATGAAGCATACCCAATGATTTTTAAATTCAGAATTAAAGATTACATGATACTGATAAGTTGAAAGCAATTGGTAAGTTTCTTCTTTAGATTTAAATATGAGACTTAACTAGAGAATAGGAAAATCATGCTATACCCTTTTTTGCCAATATTTCTAACTAGACAATCTGGTTAACTATTCGAGTTAAAAAAAATAAAAACAATTGAAAAAATAAAAATATGTTTAAGTGCCTCAATGAGTTGTGTAGGATTTAAGATAATGTATTTGTAAAGTTATAATTGATCTTATAGATATATAGGCAATGGTCTCATTGAAGAGAGCCCAGAAAAGACATAAGGATATATGTTAACCTCATTTGTGACAAATTGAACATTATACAGCAATAGAAAATGGATAGAATATTGAATAAATTGTGCTGTGAGAGTTAATTTTCCATAGAAAAAAACGTAAAATGGACCTTACCAATGTCTATTTACAAAACTCGATTCTAATTGTGTTATAATCATAAATGTGAAAGGTAAATTTTGAAATATTTTAACAAAAATTATTAGAGAGTAAATTTTTTACCTCTAGCCATAAATTCTGGTCATATTGGTGTAATCAGAAAGGAATAGATAGATGTATCAAATAAATTACAATTTAAAAATTTTCTGTTTATCCAAAAATACTGAAATGACATTGAATAAAAAGATCTAACTAAAAGAAAATATTTCTAACATAGAGAAAACTTGAATAGAATCATTTTCCAGAATACCTAAGTAGTTCTTTCAAATTAAGAAGAAAAAAAGGAAAAACGAAAAAAACAATAGAAAAAATAAGCAAAAGACATGAGAAATTATTTGACACAAATGCCCTACAAATTTCTTATGTGTAGAAATCAAGAAAACATGTGCTAAAAATCACATTAAGATATTATCTTATATCCACCAATTGACAAACATTTACTATGACAAACTAAATATTAGAAAGGATATTTCAAAAACAATGGAGATTATCATACACAGCTGCTGCAAGTTAGGTGATACAACCCCTTTAGGGAAATAGTTCTATGTTATCTAGTAAAATATAACATGAATTTTTCCTAGCAACTGGTAATTCTATTTCTAAGTGCTTATCTAGGTGATACATTGCACATGGTCATCAAAAGACACATATAAGAATGCTTATACAGGCCAGGCATGGTGGTTCATGCTTCCAATCATAGCACTCTGGGAAGGCCAAGGTGGGACGATCACTTGAGGTTAGGAGTTCAAGACCAGCTTGAGTAAGAGTGAGACCCTTACTCTACACAAACAGAAAAATTAGCCAGATTTGGAGGTATGCACCTGTAGTCCCAGCTAGAGGATCCAGCTACTCCAGCTGGAGGATCTCTTGAGCCCAGCAGTTTGAGGTTGCAGTGAGCTAGCATGATGCCACTTCACTCTAGCCAGGGAGACAGAGCGGGACTCTGTCTTGGAAAAAAAAACAAAAACAAAAAAACCTCAAATGCTTATATTATCCTTGTTCATAATAAAACTCTAGAAAAAAAATGCATTGAGGTATGTTCATAAACTAAAATAGTTTATGGCAATAAAAATGAATGCATTACAGATGCATGGATCAACAGATTAATCTCAAAAAAACTAATATCAAGCAGAATATATAAATACACATATTTAGGTGTATGTGTATATGTTTATAACATCTATATAAAATGTTGAACTGGAAAAGATATGATTTCATTTATGTAATATTCAAAAAACTTTAAAACATGTTTAACATTCAAACATGAGTGTTAAAAATTATACAGAAAAGTTAGGCAATGGCTAACAAGTATTTAGGATGGTAGTTATCTCTGTGTGAGAAAGTAGATTACAGTAGTTTCAAGTGGCATGTAGGAAGTTTCCACTTTACAGATACTGCACTGTATTGTGTCATACATTTTTATGCTGAAAACCTAAGGTAATAAAATACTTAACTGAGTCATTCTTGTATCATTTTTTTCTTTAGTATAATTAGAAAGTGCTTTAGTGGAGATCACTCTTTGATTTTTGATGAATTATTTTAAAATAGCTTCATAAAAAAATTTTAGCAATGTTCTGTCCCCTCTTTTTAAATAGCAATTTATACAAATATGATGAGTTATTTTTAATCCATTCTAGTCACTTTATAAACAAACTTAGAAGTCTTTGTATTCATGAATTATTAATGACATGAGAACTGTGATGACTATGCATTGCTTACAAAGCTATTCACATCCACTTTGATGTAGAAGAAAAATCAACCTTAGGTCAGCCTATTGAGCAATAATATGCAGATTTTTCTCTTTTAAACATGGCATCATTAAATTGAACCTGAAAGCTATTTAACACAATGTGTTAAATTGTTTCCTATACTAGGTTGGGATAAACTGGCGTGCTTAATTGAACTAATCTGTTTTGCACAATGATCTATTTTCTTCATCTGAGTAAAACATATGTTAGCGGTGTGAAAAATTAATGTCAATAATCATATTACTAAAATTGTGATTTTTTTTCTGATTCAACACTAGCAATTAATGCTTGCACTGTATTATAGCCAACCAAACCAGTTAATTAGTCAATAATTCTAGTTTAGCTTAAGCAAATAGGTAGTTTAACTAAAAAGAAAACAATGAAAACACAAATTATTTCCTAAGGCAATTTGCAATCTATAAACTGATACTCTTCATTTCAGTTTCAGCACCAAGTATTCTAGAATGGTGTTGCATTAGAATCAGACAGAAATGGTTTCAAATCCTTATTTTGCTTACCTAAAAATGTAACTTGGAATAAGTTAATTTCTTTGAGTCTCAGTTTTCTCATTTTGCATAATAACTAATTATCAGTGATGAAGTGAGGAATAAATTAATAAAATGTATATCTAAAGCAGCAAGCCTGTTGCCTAAATTTATCAGCTGCTCAAAACAGTGGATGCTATTAAACATTGACTAAGAGTTTTAAATTGTAGTATGATTTATAAATTAAAGAAGCTTATTATTAAAAAAACAAATAGGTAACAAAAAGGTTGAAATATTTTCATCTAATTTCCCAATTGTAGAAGTAAATGAAAAGTTTGTTAGCAATAAATTCATAGTAACTTCATTAGTAGACTTCGTTTTCTTTCTTGTTGAATTTTGCTTTGTCATTAGAATTCTACAATGATCAATAATCCTGAACTAATTAGGTGATAAACATACAAAATATATACAAAATATTACTGAATTACATTTTCAAATTGCAGTATAATGTAATTCTATTGAAATTTATAGTTATCCATATGATTTATTCATCATGTAACATGTAAAGGAATTTCCTATGAAGATATTGCCAAAAAAGGAAGTGTTTAAATTCATGATAACTGCATATATTTTTTTAATAAAATGGATTTGCAAGACAACAGAGGTTTAGGACCAGTTTGAGAAATAATGAAGTGATGAAACAGTGACTTAATTGAGAAGGTGGTATTTGGTAACATAAAGTGCTCACTTAAATGGTATCACTCTATTTATGCACTGCACATGTGTGGAAACACTTTGTTTATACACTGGGTGAACACAGAGCATCTAATTCTGTAGGGATACAGTTCAGAGAGAATTCTATGAATTGAAACTAAATTGAGAATTGTCTCTGCAAACTTTTGGGTTCAGTCAGCAGACAGCAGTTCCTGATGCAGTAGCCAATTTAATATCACTTTCGTGAAATAGCAAGAAGCTATCTTATGAAATAAAACAATACGTGATCTACAGGCTTATAATTTGGCTGAATACCGAATTGCCTTACAATCTATTTTTCTTTAGTCCATCTAGAACATATGGTCTTACTTTAGCTTTGCATATATTTTGTGGAAATTAACATTTCTCCTATCTTTACTTTCCCCACTTTGGAGTCAACAGAAAAATAAGAATTTTGCTACACCTCATATCAGAAGTAGCAATGACTAGAAATGTGTTCAAAAGAATTACCACTTTTTTTCTGTGGGTGAATCTTACAAGTGAATGATAATAAAACTTCCTGATAGAATATTGATCACAATGTTGTGAGTGGCAGTGATACTGAGAAACAACATTCTAATGGTTATTGAACAAGTAGGAGAATTTAGTCATCATTTGTAGTACATGTATCTTCTTTCATGCATTTGTAATAACTTGAGGATAAATGTATATTTCCTTAAGGCACTAGAAGATCTGTGCAGCTTCTATCAATAAGCCATGGAATTTTAATACTCAAGTTATCGTTTTAGCTAGTTCCATGCGCTTTTATTTAAAAATATTCTAGAGCTGACTAAAATAATTTAAACATTATAACCTAGAAAATGCACATAGTAACTGGAATTTTTAGGAGTTCAGTTCATATTGCCAAAGGAAAGTTCACAATGAAAAATTAAAACAATAACTGATATTATTAATTGATTACAAAAACAAATGAAGTTTTAACTTTATATATACATACACGCAACATATATACACACATAGTGTGTGTGTATATATATTAATGTATATACACCCTATATATGCATAGTGTGTATGTATATATACACACACATTTATAGTATTAGGCAAATATATACATTATTAATTCCAATTACAAATTCAGACATTTGCTTTTACAAAGGTTCTTGAAAAATTCTTATATTCTATAAATGTATTGGTAGAAAATACATTGTAATAATAAAATAAGTTATAAGTTCTCTTAAAATTTGTTTGGTAGAAAACTATGCCTCCCAAGGAAAGTCATTATGAAAACAAAGTCTGCATTTAAATTGGGTACCACTGCAGATTATGCACCCATCTTGGAGATTCATTGTTCAAGAAGGATACTAAAGGTTCTGAAAAATCCTGAATTATATTTATTTAACTTTAGTTTTTATATATGCTAAATACTAGTGGGTTTTAACATTGTTTGGAAGAAACTGTCCTAATTTTTTAATGTGAAAAATGAGAACACTTGTTCATTTAATATGTTTGAAAATATTTACTCAAATTATTTAACTTTATACCAAACTTGGCATAGTTCATTTTGCTAATATTTCGTCAGTATTTCCCCTCAAGTCCTTGCCTTTCTCTAATTTTCCTCCTTCCTCTCCAACTCTCAAGCCACCACACATTAGTAATTACACACCCTAATATTCTGCTTCTGTATACCTACACAAATGCACAGACTCTTAACTAATACCCTGACAGAACAACCAGCAGCTCTCTAAAGAGTGTTATGTACTTTCCATCCTTATGCTTTTAAGCATGCATGTTAGTGTCAGAAGGTAAACTGTTAGAAACAACATCCCTCCTTCATCCACCTACACTGTAAGATTCAGATCAGAGGTTTAGGTTTTTAGGAAAATCTTCGATACTCCTAAACTGGATCATTGTACCTATTTTGTACACCTGCTTCATCTTTGTATATTTTTAAATGTATTGTATTTGTTAATTTTTATATTTGTCTTTGTAACTAAATTTCCTTAATTCCTTAGGGTTTTAATTTAATATTTTTATTTGTAGTCTACATGCATGTAGTCTACATGCATAGCATATTTCTGGAGCATAAGGAATATTTAAATGTTTGCAACATGAGTGGAAAAATGGATAAATTATATAGATAATCATATTCTATAATAAAACTTGAAGTGGAAAGATTATATTGATAGTTTATATGAAGACTATTTCTCATGGGTAGGAAAATCTGTTATAATACTGACTACTGGTAGAGAATTAACTAGGGCCTGCTTTATTGTGTCATGTTTTTATGAAGCATTTTCCAGTAAGAACACTCATTGCTTCATGGAAGAACAGCAAGTAGCTCACTAGATTAACTCTTTGCCCCTCTGTTTATGCAAACGTATGAGAAATAAATGACTAAGACAAGAATGTGTCCATAGTCTCATCTTTGTTTGTTTTGTGCTGTTACAGTAGAATGCCACAGACTAGGTTATTTCTAATGAACAAAAATGTACTGGCTCATGGTTCTGGAGGCTGGAAAGTCCAAGACGGGGGCCACATTTTGCCAGGGCCTTCTTGCAGGGTCAACCATAGTGAAAGAAGAAAGAGAGACAACAGTGAGCTAGAAATCGAACTTGGAGCCTCAAGCCATTTTATAGTAGGCATTATAATCGGTGGAGCACTCATGACCTAAATATTTATAACTCCCATTACGCTCCACCTCTCAACACTATTGTGTTGGGGATTAAGTTTCCGACACATGCTTTTTGGGGGGACATCTTCAAACCATAGCAGGTATTGGGAGTTTTTTTCCAATAGAAACTTTTCACTCTCCTACAAAAAGTGTGTTACTTGCTTTCATCTTAGTTTTTCTTAAAATTTTTCCTTTTGTCATCTGGAAAAAATATATAAGGAATAAATAAAACTGGGAAAATGAGAAAAAGAAGAGAACAAAGTTATTTAATAAGAATTTCTACCATGATAGATGTTTATTCACATAAGGAAGAAATTCTGTTGGGGTGGAGAAGCCCTTTATTTTAATGACAATTTTGTGGCTGTGTTGTAATTTATTTGTGCTAAGTGTTTCTGGGCTCTTCAAATGTAGATTGTCTTTTCTACTTTGGAGTAAAGGTGGTGTTTTTGTTTTGTTTCTAGACAATGGATGGCTTGCTTTTGTTAAAGTGAGATATTGATAAATCTTCTCTACTATAAAATTCATGTGTATAAATGTAACCTTTTGAGGTTAAGAGCATATAAACTTATGTCACTAGTTTAAGGAAAAGCTTTCATCAAATACGGAAAAGCTATTATTCTGTTGAATTTCATTATTCCTATTTCAAAAAGTAATAACAAATTTGCTTGTTTTATCTACTTTTTATAAGTTAGTATTTTAAATATAACACCAAGATAATTTATGGCTCAACATTTTAATATTCAAAAAAATTTGAAGTCTATGCTTTAATACAGAATTCCTCCTGCATAAATAGTATGAAATTTAAAAGAAATTCACTTTGAAGTTTGTTATTATTAACATATTGCTGCCTCCTCAAGAATGCATATAGAATTTATACATTTCTTATCATTGGGTTGAGGTACATTGAATGTCTAATAACAGATGAGGTTAAAGGATGATATTCAGAAAATAATTGCTAAAGATGTCTTTGGTGACTCAGAGATGAAATGAGTTCATGTAATTCTCTGCATTTGATGAAGTCCTTGATACGCATATTAAATGTGGATTTAAAAGACCGTATATGAAAGGCTGACATGTATTCACCATTAAAATATTAATATAGCATCAGAAAAAGAGAAAGTCATCCTCCTATCTTACTTATTCTCACCAATCAACACCAACCTTCAGCCTCAATCTCAGTTAATGATTTTGAGTACAATTTACTGTGAAAATTGAAGTAAATAAATGGAAAACAAGAGGGTCTGGGAAAAAATATAAAGCAGTATCTTGGACATCAAGTTTCTTTTTAAATCTTTCTGTACTTAGGCTTCTGTATGACATCTTCAGTGTAGACAATTTTTTTTCTATTTTTCTCCAATATTAGGTTTTAAAAAGTGATAGCAGTTTTAATGCTCCTGATTTATATGAATTATGTAGTGCCAGTATGAAAATACTATATCTGTTGACCATGATGATTTAAAATGTTTCTTTAGTTGGAACATGATCTTATAAGAATACGAGAACATATGGATGTTCTAAGATTAAGTAAGGGGAAACTCTTAAAACGCAATAGAGATGGAAGTAAAATCTGATAAATTCAGTTAATCTCTACTAATAAATGATATCTGAGTATTTAACACACTAAGGGTCACTTTTAATTCATATTTCTTTGGAAACTTTATTTTTACTGTTTCATTACATTGATGTGAAGTGATTATGTATAGTCTATTCTGTGTGTGAAGTTGATATGTAAAAAGGGATTTGGTTTTACTCATTGTGTTTTAAACCAAATAGCAATAAAACACAATTTGTAGGTCTGTTACAAATTAAATTGGAGTATTTATAAATAAGTCCTCAGTTTCATTACTTTTATATGGGATGCATTTTTAAATGCAATTTTATTTTTATAGGGCCCTCCTGGAGCTGCAGGTGCAGAGGGAAGACAAGGTGAAAAAGGTGCTAAGGTAAAATATATACCCGTATTTACATATATATAATAGATACCATGTTTGAAAATCTCATGCATACATCAGACAATATTTATTCCAGTACATTTCATAAATCAGAAAATATTGTCTAATTATTCATGTGTTCACATGTCTTATTTTCTAACAGGGAGAAGCAGGTGCCGAAGGTCCTCCTGGAAAAACTGGACCAGTCGGTCCACAGGGACCTGCTGGAAAGCCTGGGCCAGAAGGTCTTCGGGGCATTCCTGGCCCTGTGGTGAGCGCCTGTGCTGAAAGATGTTATTTTGAAAATAGCATTTATTTCTAAAAATGTTGTTAATGAACGTGTTTATGTTAGCATTATTTCATAATTTATTGTGTGGATGTTTTTATGGGAATTCAGTAAATATTATCTATAAAATCAGATACTCTTAAAATATTTAAGCATTTCATTTATTTAACAAGTTTATGGTGAAACATTAACTAATAAAGGAAGAACAGAAAACTAAACCCTTAGATCTCAATGATATAAAATTTTGTTTATATATATAAACATACATATATATGTGCCTGCTATTTGTACATAGAACATGCTATATACATGCTATATACATGCCTATATACACAGGTACCTATGTATATAGCATGCTCTATGTATAAATAGCAGGCACATATATATGTATGTTCCTGTGGACATATACACACAATAAAAAGACACAAAATTGCTTATAATATTTCTAGATGTTCTACATATGGTGGAATTCATAAGTGATGTTTTCCTTTCTTCCTTTTTGTGTTTCCAAAATTTAAAAAAGGAAAGAAATATGCATTCTTTTGTAATTAAAAAATCAATCATCTCTATTTTCTGTAGGGAGAACAAGGTCTTCCCGGAGCTGCAGGCCAAGATGGACCACCTGGTCCTTTGGTGAGTAGGATCTTTTTCATCATTTAAAGAGACAATTTATAACATAAAATTGTTTATAAGCTAGAATCTTTGAAATTGTAGCTATTAAATTATTTTAGATTTTGTATAATTTTCAAGAAAGTATATTACTCTTAAAAAGATAAAAATGATCTGTATAGATATGTGGTAAATATGCTACTTGATCAGAAGATTTTTCCTTTCTTTCACCCTTTGATTGAAAAAAAAATATTTCCACTCTGAATAAAATAACACTAATGACCCAACCAGTCCTTTTCCTAGTATGGGCAGTTTCCCCAAATGCATGCAATTACACTTAGTTTCCTGGCACTACATTTAAAAGAGTAATGCTGGCACACACAGTGATTTCTTGACCAAATAAATTGCTCTATTTATGAGTCATACAGGCTGAAATATAAAACAATAAACCCCATTAGTGAAGAAGGATGATTCTTACAACACTGAAGCTTGGTCACTATCATAAACTCTATGTACAAATAGCATGCTTGAGAAATACAATAAAGCATTTTGTTGACCAGCATACATACTATTCGTAGATGAGTTTATTATAGGATTCAAGGCTATCCTTGCTACAAAATTTGGGCAGATAGTGAAAAATGAAAGACTTACTCTTTAAAACTGTTAATTACTAGGTGACTTGTTTGCTTTATAAACAGATTCTATTTCATGCTAGAGATATTTGAACTTCATTGTCCAGAAATAGATATGTGTAAAGTGATTAATCAAAACAGCAAACATACACATAGCACACTATGCATGCGTGATGCATGTTAGTTTAAACAGTCAAATCCCTCCATAAATTTTATTCAAATTCCTTTTATCATGAACATGTTAATTATCTCAGAGATACGTACATACTCAGAAAGCCATCAAACCTGAATTCACGACCTTAATTTTTCAGGAGGAAGTTTGACCATTCAATTTAATAGAGATGCCACACCAATTTCCTCTAATATACCTACCAAATATTTCATCAGTGTTAATGAGATTACATTTAAAATTTTACTGAAAAAGTTAAAGATAACTTATTTAGTAACTAGATAAATTATCAAGTAACTAGATAAATTATCTGCTTGATTGACTTCAAGCAGATTAGCAACTATGTACATTGTCTCATCAGCATAGCAACAGGGCCTTGATTGAAGCAGGATCAGGTCCACATCTGCACCGATGCTTAGGAATATTCTCCTTAGATCTGGGTAAACTACTGCACAGAGTCAGAGCCTGGAAGAAAAATTACTTTGCCTTAATGTCACCCTAAAATTTGCCAGAGATTTTTCTTCCTGTTATTTCAGATTTTCCAATAAGTATTCTGACCTTTCTGCAGATGAAATAAAAAGCGCCATGCTGGAGGTTTCCTTCAGCAGATATTAAAAATAAAACCATCAGACATACCACCTGATTCCAGCTTGTAAAAGTTTGTTTTTCGGACTCTTAAGTAAATATGAATTTACAGTGCAAGAAGACAGAGCAACTCAAACCCTTTTAGGCAAAGTGAGAGATAATCAGCATGAGAGCGAGCAGCATGGGTGCATTCCGTTTTCTGACTGCTTGTTTTATTGGAGAGTACTTTTAACAGGAATAGATTTTAGCTTCTTCATAGCTTCAGTTAGTCTTGACTATGATACCTAATCTCAATGAAAATGATACTTAGTCCTCATGAGGTGAGTGTGGACAGACAAATCATCTTTAGAATGCCATTTTTGGCAATTTAATGAGCTTTTTCATTCAACTAAGAAAGATTTATTTTGGTAGATAATTTTTTAATCAAAATGAGAAGTATCTTATTATAGTTACTGGTTAAGATCATTGACTCTAAAGCCAAACTCCTTGGCTTCAAAACAAGTGCTATCACTTACTTGCTGGAAGACTTTAGGAAAGTTACTAATTTGTTTTTTAACTTTAACTTATTCATTTGTAAAATGGGAATATTAATAGCATCTACCCAATGATATTTATATATTTATAATATTTAAATGAGCTAAATTGGGATATCAGTATTTTCTACTCCATGGGATTCCTATGTTAATTAAATTAGTTATTTGTAAAGCACTTTTAAACTATTGATTGGCATCAGTAACACAAAATGAATAACTATTAAATGAATAAAATAATGGGAAATATATTGAAAAATAATCAATTTCATATTCTTAATGTAAAGTAACTAAATTTCACCTCATTTATGCATGTGTATCATATATAAACCTGTTTGTAAGTTGTTAGCTGTTCATTCAAATGTAATAGATCAACAAGTACAATTAACACTGACAGCAGTCAGAACATGATGTAATAAGTACTATGATAGAATCACATTGAGGATGCTAGGAACACTCAGAGAAAGACCATTTAAATCTCATCTCCTCTAGGGGCCATTCCCTGTTAGACATATGATAAGATTATTAAAGGAGAAAAGAGGCTTAAATGTAGTAAGATGTGGGTGGTGAGACTAGCAGAGATTTGAAAACATACAGGTTTCCATTAATCTCCAAAATTAATCTATGTGACAGCTATATGAATACTTTCTTCATAATGTATTTTTACTAATTATAATTACAAATATAGTCATACCCACTTCCAAGTCTACATAGGCTTCAATTTGCTCATCACTAGAATTCCACAAGTACCTACTGGGTCTCTTTTCCCCTTCTAGAAGCTGCCTGTAACTTCCTACAGTATTGCTCCACTGGTCAGACAAAGCTACCAAGACATTCCCCTTTTCCCAACTTTTAAATACAACTTAGCTATTCAGTAAGTACAAATTACCTACTTTCATCTTTCCACACTGGCAGCTACCTAATAAGACAATTGAACTCTATCTAACAGAGCATCGATTACCTATATAGGTAACAGTCGAACAATTCTATAGCACCCTTCTGGAGATGAAATTCTTTGGAATAGAGTAAAACAAACATAATAAAACTCTCAAAATGATTTCTGCAGGGTATGTGACCCCTCTATGTTATCAGCTCTACTAAAGATCAGATATAACATAGTATTGATTTGTTACTTTAAAGGTTAAATATTTCACATGGTAAAATTTATTTACATGTATGAATTCAACATATACACATACATACACATATACTTAGAATCACCATGTGGAACTGAGGATAGATAAGTAGCCCAGATGGGAGCTAATGGAAAGCTCACTAAGCCTAAAAACTGTTTTAAAGTTTTTAAAAATTTTTATTTGAATTGTCTTTGAGTAGTCCACAAACATTAAGGGAGAATAAGATTGAGCTTTTTAAAGAGTGATGATGACTAAATTCTGTTCTCTGTGGCAAAGTCAAAATTAACATGATTTAGTAATTTTAAAATCTAATCTTTATTTGATTTTTTGAAGGCAGAATTAACATGTTTTAATATTAAGCTTTTATTTTGTTTTGTTTCATATTCTTTTAATAACTTATTTGTTCTAATACACCTTAAAAATTATTTAGCATTTATCTTTGGATAAGTTTACTTTAGTATTATCATGCATTCCTTTGTTTCACAAAATGAAATATGTGATAGCATTATTTTTCAAACTATGAAAGACTGAATAAAAGGTAGGTTAGGATACTGAATTACAGTTTGATTTTGTTTAATACTACATTTAAACTGTTTGTAAACAGATTTGAGATGGGTAGCATTCTATAATTATTAAAAAGTTTTAAATAACAAAGCAGTTCCCTTTCACCAAATTTGACACCATTTACAATTTTATCTTCTAAATAAAGTGTAGGATCTGCAGTTTCTTTAAACTTGAATGCGCTAGAGTTTTGAGATATAGATCAAAGTAAATATTGCACAAAGCATAATATTGCGGAGGGGAAAATGCTGGCTTGTATTTGAAACATCTAAGAATGTATTGTCTCTATTTTCCTTTTCACTTTATTACTTATGAATTATGTATTTCCCTAGGGGTTTTCAATTAACAGTATCCTAAAGAGAAAATAGAAAATATGTGTACTTGGAATAACATTTTAATATTCAGAGTTGATGTTTTTGATCTGCTTCTGGTTCAAAGGGTTATTTATAACTACTCTCACTTTCATAATGTTACCAATTTCTATTTCCAGATGGTGAAAAATAAAAAGCTGATTTTGTTTGGCAAATTCGCCCTTAGATGTAGTTTGTAATTTCATGAGAGATTATTAGTTTAGAGGAATTAATACTCATTATCTCTAACTCTTTCATAAATAACATTTATAGAAAAGATTTAAAATGCATTTAAAACACAAATAATGTCTAGTATATTGCTCACTAAGCCTAAAAAAATTAAAATTACTAATAGTTCTTTCTTCTTGTTTGCCATTTTAGCTTATACTATTAGAATGGGATAAGAACGTTGATAGTTATCCATCTGTAGCATATCTAAAACTAATAAACTAATAGTTAACATTTGTATTATGCTTCACTTTTTATACAGTCTATACTGTGGAAAGTGAAACTACAGAGAAGGGGAGAGAGTTACTATATATTTAAAAGTGAATTTGGTAATATCCTTATAGTCTTCTTTTTATCTGAGGCATATCTACACTTAAAACTGCACATACTTCCTGTGAAAATAATTTACGTCTATTGTTAATAGAACAATGCAGGGAAATTGTCCATTTTTACATCAATACTTAAGAGAATTTCAAATTCATGAAATAAAATAAATATAAATATGCCAAATAATAGTCCAAAATTCTGCTGTTATACCAGGACTAATTTATGTTAGCGTTATTCTTACTCTTTCCTGATATTCAGAATTTCAGTTAGAGGAGGAGATTTCAGAAATGAAGAAATGGAAAGGGCCTGTCACTCATTCTTGCGGCAGCCCTGTGAGATAGAAATAATCCCCAGTTTGCAGATGAGAAAATGAAGCTTTCTTTGTTTAGCTAATTTAAATTGCTAATAAAGGAGTCTGGCTTCTGTGCCAGGCCTAATCTGTTCTGAACCCATACTAGTTTTCGTAGTGCATCTCACTGCTTGGATCAGATCCACAGCTCTTAATACTTTATATTCACAAAAATTATGGACTGAGATATAATGTGCTACTTCACATGGAAGAATCAAAGTATCCCTAGATGGGGGAAGAAAATTATTTACGATAGTCTTGTAGAAGATATAGTGATGTCTCATGAGGTATCCTGGTAAAAGTTAAAATTTGCTTGAATTATACATAATTCAATTCAATCAAAATAATTCAGACTTACAGAGAAACCATATGAACAGTTTGCCTTTGTTGCTTGGTGCCTTACTTGTTGCAGGCAGTAGTGACCTACCTAAATTACCTTGGCCCTAATTTCAGGAGTCACATATATATAAATCATTATTTAATGTCAGTTATACTTCTTCTGACAGCGTCTGTTGCCTGCTTTGTTTAATTTGTAATTTCAGAACAAAACCTTATTTTCTGTCGCCTTCAATGTTGAAGTACACCAATTTGTAGATTAAAAAGTTTGTTCAAAAATTGCCGTGGGTAGGGGGGAAGGGCTAAAAGTTAGCTGCTAAAGTCATGCAATAATTTTCATAAAAATATAACTTAAAAGGATAAAACTCATAGCCTTAGACTATAAAAAAGTTAAATTATTGAAATAGAGGTATACTTACATGAAGAAAGTAAATTTCTTCATTATTAATTTCATGAATCATTTAAATATGAGATTCAATTTAGAATTTACAGCTAAAAGTGCCATGTTGGGAGTGTAATTTGGAAAAGGCTAATTCTCCCAACTATTACATGAATTTTAAAAAACGAAGAATTTTTGTGCAAAACTCCGTTGAGCAGCCAGGGGTGAACTCCAATTAACTAATCAGAAAAAAAAAAGAAAAAGAAAACTTCACCTTTGGATGTGCGTATTTTGTAATGTGATGACAGAAGAAAATAATATTTTTCATGGAAAGAACATTGGGTCAAGTCATAAGACATGGGGTCAACTCTTTGCCTTTTCCATTGGCAAGCTTTGTGATCTCACAAAATTAATACGTTTCTGAATGTCTATTCCTTTGTTAATAAAAGGAATGGTATCTCAGTTGATTATTTCTAAAACTCTGCCAGTACCCAAAATTCTATGAGAATCTAGAGCAGGAATAACTTATACCTACTGGTTCTCTAGAATCTTTGGGCTAGAAACCTAATCAGCAGGTTAGTCCTGTGCTCTTTTGGTGTTCTTGATTTCAAGTGTTCTGATGGCAGTAAATTATTAAGAGAAAGAAAGTCATCAGGCCGGGCATGGTGGCTCATGCCTGTAATCCTAGCACTCTGGGAGGCTGAGGCGGGCGGATTGCTCGAGGTCAGGAGTTCGAAACCAGCCTGAGCAAGAGCGAGACCCCATCTCTACAATAAATAGAAAGAAATTAATTGGCTGACTAATATATATAGAAAAAATTAGATGGGCATGGTGGCGCATGCCTGTAGTCCCAGCTGCTTGGGAGGCTGAGGCAGGAGGATCGCTTGAGCCCAGGAGTTTGAGGTTGTTGTGAGCTAGGCTGACGCCACTACACTCACTCTAGCCTGGGCAACAAAGTGAGACTCTGTCTCAAAAAAAAAAAAAAGAAAGTCATGAAATACCATATGTTCTGGAATAGTTATACAATGACAATCAAGAGGCCTCATATTATAATTTGCTAAGGCCATTTCTGGCTCAATAGTAGGGATGTTCAGTTCAAGATTGAAGAAGTTTTGACATTTCTTTTTCTTTTCAAATCCTTCCCAGCCAAGTCATGCCATGAATGTTGCCTTCTCTCACTCTACTGTCTTCTGTATAGAAGCCTTTCCCTCTTACAACTTTTAGAGTCTAAATCAGTCCACTTCCTTAAAGACATATCTTCTTTGGTAGTTTGCTATATTTTCTTACTATTCTTTCGGAATATCTTTTGTGTTACCTACTGGAGTACCACCATTTTCTCCTTGGTTATTCCTATCACTCTGAGTAGTCCAAGATCATATGGCTATAAAGAATTGTGGACTTGGAACCAGAGTGTTAACTTTGAATCGCAGTCTTGGTACTTGGAAGTTAAATGATCCAGTTTCCCACAAATAAAAAGAACACAAATAGCTACTTCATCAGGATTGTCGTGAATATTGAAGATTGATAATTAAGAAAGTTTTGTAGACTGTGGGGTACCTTATACGTGCAAGATGTTATTGGGATTATTAGATATTCTATTATATCTCTCTGTCTAGTAATCATATTATTAGTAAAGGATGTCTATTTAAAGAAAACAAAGGATAAAAATTGAAATCAGAATTCAGAAAATTGACCATAGCCTGGCAGAAGTATATACTCCATTTTTAAGTCAGTATATACAAAAATTATATATTCTTATTCTGTAGAATATCAGGTAACCATTTTGAGACATACAAATATAGTTGTTATGGAAATATAAACAAAACAGTGTATTAAAATTTTTGTCAGTTTTTTTCCTGTGGTTATCAAAAATCAATTAACAGTCAAAAGTGTATTGATATCTTTTAAATTTTACTGAAAATACTGTAACCTTTGAAATTTGTTTAGCATAGAAATACTTGATTGACTAGATATATAATTTGGAAATTCCTTCTATAATTAGTGTAATTGAAAATGTATGCTTTTTTTTCTTGACTGAAAAACCATATACAGCATGTCTTATTTTTAACTTCAGTTTATTTGATCAAAATTTTCAATATTATGGTTTAATGTTATAGTTACAAAATAAACTATAATATTTTAAACATATAAATTTACTTAGAATCCTGTAAAATAAATTAACACTCATCATTATTAACTATTTTTGAACTCCATATTTCCAAAACCAAACTAGCTCTGTGACTAGTAATATAATACTCTAATTAATACCCATTCTATCTTTGTTTATTTTTTCTTATTATTTAGGGACCTCCTGGTTTACCGGGTCTCAAAGGTGATCCTGGCTCCAAGGGTGAAAAGGTGAGAATAAAAGAATGTGTTACAATTTTGATGTACTAAGAGCAGAGGCAGTTAACTTTTGCGGATTAAAAATCACTCAAAAGGAAATTTAAAACAATATCCTTGTCATTCTAACTGTGGAAAAAGCTTTGCATCTTTGGCCTCTCAGAAGTATTTAGAGAAGGGAAAATATGCAAATAGTGAAAAATGTATGAAAATCCAGTGCTGTATTTTCTCAGTGTTCCCTTTGAGGAACCATATGGAGAAAGCATATGGTTGTACTAAAATAACTATTCAGAAAATAAACAGGTGAAATAACAAAATACCCATTTTTATGTTTTTAAACATGAAAATAAAAATTTTAAACTATAAATATCTTACAAATAGTAATCTCATCTCCCAGAATTTATTCTGAGTTGTACCAGTTAGAAAAACTAAGTCTTTTTTATAATGGCATTAATGTTGTTTGTATTATTTTAAAATCTCTGAATGTCTTCAAAAGACTGCAAAGTCTCTGAAAAACAGATCATCCATATTAAATCAAGTGCTAATTAGGATAATGTGTTTTTGGTTGTTTATTTCACTCATATTATTTATGATCATCATTGCTCTTTTAACTGAAGGAATTCCTTGGGAACACTGAACATGATATTTTTAGAAAGCATTTTGTTCCATATTACTTTCAGCCTTTAATAAAACTGTCCTTTAAAGTAAGCAGTAAATGATCCAGTTAGGTGAGAGGAGGTTGGTTCTTAACCCTATATTCTACTCAGAGGGGTTATTTTATGTTTTTATATGCCTTTTTAATTTTTATTTTTGGGTTTCATGAATTTAATGTCCAAATATTTCATGACTAGAATTTAATAATGATTATAATTTAAATAGTATTAACATTTTTTTTCTCTGCCTTCCAAAGGGACATCCTGGTTTAATTGGCCTGATTGGTCCTCCAGGAGAACAAGGGGAAAAGGGTGACCGAGGACTCCCTGGAAATCAAGGGTCTCCAGGAGCAAAGGGGGATGGGGTGAGTAAAAATATAGATAATTTTTCCTGTTCCTTTTGAATAATACATACACACACATTTGCACATATTCCTTTAAACAGAATCAAACAAGTAATTTAAAGTATCTTTCCTAATTTGGCTATGTCAGTACTTTTTCAAAAACCTTAGAACAAATAAATTAAAAATATGATTTAAGATAGAAATCATAAAAATTACAGTTTGATAGTTACTTAAAAGGCATGTATTGAATTCTTATCACATGCAATTCTTATTCTGAGGTTTGCAGGAATACACACACACACATACGTATATGCGTATTTAAAAAAAGTATAAACATTACAGAAAAATGGGAGAAAATTTCAGATTATTTTGTTAATTAATTTTTAGACTCATGATGGAAAAATTTTAAGCTATTTTTTAAGTATTTTTGAAATCTCTAAATTTTGAATTCTCTAAATGTATGTAAAACATGACAATGGAATACTGAGGAAAGCTATTTAAATTGAATGATTCTCTCTCTAGGGAATTCCAGGTCCTGCAGGTCCCATCGGTCCACCTGGCCCTCCAGGCTTACCAGTAAGTACAAGACCAAAGAATCCTACAAGGTGCATTTAAGTTACAAATATACCAAAGTGAAACAAATGCTCTAGATTTTTATCTGTGCTTTTTACCTTTGCATTTTCTAGGGTCCTCAAGGCCCAAAGGGTAACAAAGGCTCTAGTGTAAGTACTTTTTGCTTTGGCATTTTAATTTTTCAATGAAACCTATTTAATTTCCTTTTCTCTATTTATATCCTCTCTCTTTTTCTTTCTAACAGGGACCTGCTGGCCAGAAAGGTGACAGTGGTCTTCCAGGGCCTCCTGGGCCTCCGGTAAGTGCATGTCCACAAGAGTAATGTTCTGATAATTCACATCTGGAGACTGCCAATGATTTCTCTGAATTTATAAGATAGACAAAAAAGCACATTCTGTCAAAAGTGCAGATTTTATAGGAAATGGTGACTATATCAATTGAGTAATCAGGTCAACATGCCAAGACTTTTCTTTTAGTTGATTTCACTCTTTAAATATAGAAATACCTTACGTATTATAATAACCTTGGTTTTTACTAGTTTTTGAAGAGAATCATATACATTTTATGCCACGTTTTAATGAAGCTAACTGATTGTATGCCACAAACATAAATTTATACCTGACTGTACAAATGAAGACAGAGCTTCTTTAGGTGTTTGGCATTTTTATTTCATAGTGCATATATAATAATAACAATAAAGGCAATAATAATAGCTAACATTTATTAATAGTGACATTTTCCAGGCTTCACATAATTATTAAGGTGTAGAATTAAAATATAGATCCATGTGATAAAAATTTTAGTTTTCTTCCTTGAAACAGTTGTGTGTTTTAGTTTGCTGGAGCTACAGTAACAAAGTACCAGGAAATGTGTGGCTTAAACAACACGTTTAATTGTATTGTCTCACAATTCCGTAGGCTAGAAGTCCTAGATCAAGGTATCAGCAGTGTTGGTTTCTTCTGAGGCCTGTGGATTCTTCTTCCTCACACCTCTCTCCTGGGCTTGTAGATAGCTGTTTCCTCCCTGTATCTCTTCACATCATCTTCCCTCTGTGTATATCTCTGTATTCAAATTTCCCATTTTTATAAGAGGATCAATCATATTGGATTAGGGCCCATCCTAACGACTTCATCTTAACTAATTTTATCTTCAGTGACCCTATTTCCATATAAGATCACATTCTGAGCTACTGGGAGTTAGGACTTCCACATATGAAGTTTGGGGAAATACAATTCAACCCATAACAACATGGATTAACTATTTGATGTTGTTCTACTCTTAATGTTAATTCAAGTCTGGTTGCATTTATTTTAAGTTTGCTATTCATTAAGTTAAACATATTTGAAGCAAACTAATATGTGCATATCTTTTAAAGTTTAATGTTTCATAATATAAATTATTGAGTATAATAGTTTATTAGATAGTACAGAAACATTAAAATGCTGTTCTAATACTTAGAGACTTTAAAATCTGAGTGTGGAGATGGGCCATATAAATGAAGACTAATTAGTAAATAACAAATTAACATACATAACATATATCTACACAAATATTTGCTACATTAATATATAAATAAAGGGCCAGAAATCATCTGATTTGTGCACCTACCTCAATATCTCCATTAAGTTTTTTGTAAAAGAACTTATAAAGTTTATATATATTTATACATAAACATTATATATCATAGATTTTGTAGATACTGAAAAACTAAACCAGCTATAATTTCTTATAACAAAAACCTAACTGATAATAACTAAGATCTACAGAATATTTTACTTTATGAAACAATCATACTTACAATCTTCTTTGCAGGGTCCTCCTGGTGAAGTCATTCAGCCTTTACCAATCTTGTCACCCAAAAAAACAAGAAGGCATACTGAAGGCATGCAAGCAGATGCAGATGATAATGTACTTGATTACTGGGATGGAATGGAGGAAATATTTGGTTCCCTCAATTCCCTGAAACAAGACATCGAACATATGAAGTTTCCAATGGGTACTCAAACTAATCCAGCCCGAACTTGCAAAGACCTGCAACTCAGCCATCCAGACTTCCCAGATGGTAGGTTGATAATACATGACAAGACAAATGTATGAAGCCTCTGAGTTACTGAGGGGCATTATTACCTCATTCATTCTAGTTAAATGTTTAATACAGTCTCTAAATAAAACTAAACAATTTTTAATTTTAGTCTTGTAGACAGAAAAAGTCATTTACACTGTGCAATTCAAGATTTGCCTTGGAAAATCCTGGTCTGTTAAATAAGGTTTCATTAATTTATGACAAGCTCATTTTTGCATGATTATATCTAATACAAATGTATTTTGCCTATAGTAACTATCATAGAATTGGTATTATGTGTTAATACATATGAGCCTATTGCTATATTATAATTAACTTAATTCACATTAATATGATGAATGCACTGTGATTAATATTAATATATTATAATCAGTACTTTACATTAGTATGAATAATATGGTTATGATTAATAATATAACTAATGAATATTTGATCTATCAGTTTAGCAATGCTTTGACAAACAGAATATTTAAGAATTGGAATAGCTTGGGACAAAATGTATCTTTCATTGATCCACATATGATCACAGCAACTATGAATTACTTATTAATAATAATCAGGATAATTTATTATACCTATTCTTTGACAAAACCTTGTGAGAAAGTGAGAGTTTCAAGTATGCTAAGTTAGTTGATCAAATTTGTACAATTACTAAACTAGCAAGGGGTGGATCTTTATCTGCTTTTTAATCTCCCATTTTATATTGAAATACTTTGCCTCCTCTTTTACTCCTAAGAAAATATTGTTTGGCACTATCAGTCACATCATGAATGATACAACTGTGATCTAAATCAGTAGTCTCCCACCTTTTTGGTACCAGGGACCGGTTTCATGAAAGACAATTTTTCCATGGCCTATTGGGGTGTTGGTGGGGAGAGGGTTTCAGGATGATTCAAGCACATTACATTTATTGTGCATTGTGCAGTCACGCTTCTCTGTTAATAATAATCTGTATTTGTAGCCACTCCCCAATGGTAGCATCACTGTCTCAGCTCCAACTCAAATCATCAGGCATTAGATTCTCATAAGGAGCGCGCAACCTAGATCGCTCAAATAAGCAGTTTACAGTAGGGTTCTTGCTCGAATGAGAATTCTAATGAGGCAGCTGATCTGACAGGAGGCGGAGCTTATGCAGAGATGCGAGTGATGGGGAGTGGTCATAAATACAGAGGAAGCTTTGCTTCTCTCCCACCTTCTGCTGCTCACCTTCTGCTGTGCGGCCCAGTTCATAACAGGCCATAGACCTATACCAGTCTGCAGCCTTGGGATTGGAGAACGCAGATCTAAATAAATTAGTGTGAGTAATTAAATTAAATGTAATTCAGAAACAGTCACCATAAAGAAAGAATGTCTTAAAATCTTATCTTAAGCACAGCCTGTTAAAACTAAAACACAGGTAATTATTCGAGTTCCTGCACAAACTGGTATACAAGTAATGTGTTTATTTCAAAAAGATATGTTTAGTTCAGTGATTTATAGGGAGATTTACTTTCAACTGGCATTATTTAAGGAGGGAATTTAGATGATTTAGTTTGAGCTTGTTCCAGAAAATTTCTTCTTCTCCTGAATTTAAATATACTTGGCCTATCAGAAAATTTCTAGTGCATTTATATGACATTTAGACTAGAATATAGGAAATATATGACAATATGATATGATTCTTATACTTCTGATTCAAATGAATAAGGTAATCAATCATGCATAATTGAAAATCAAATGTAAGAGATGACAGCATGTATTGAGTTATAAAGCAACATATGATTAATTAGAAGCTAAGCAGTCAAAAAAAATGTTGTAAATTTGGGGAATGGTAAGTTAACCGCGCATTATAGTTCCCTGTTGTTCCTATGTAACCAGCCTTGTTAATTCTTTAATGTACTAATTAATTAATTGAGATTAAATATTGATTGATTGCTGAGCAGTGCCAGGCATTGTTCAGAGATTCATAAATGAAGAGAAAGAATAATATCCTTGGGCTACTTATTATCTAATGGTGGAGCAGGCAACCCCCCCAAATTAATAATAGCATATCATTACAGATAGTATGAAAAAAGCTAGGTATTTAGATAATTAAGATACGATATTATTTTAAATAAATAGAATGTTAATGTGTGAGGGGTTGGTCTTTAAATTGAAATCTTAAAGAGATAGCCATGCTAAGAATCGAAAGGATATTCCAGGCAGAGGGCATAGGACATTTGCAAAGATTTGAAGAAAACAGGGTCTTAGGATTTTCAAGGAACCAGAAGAAGGTTGCTATGGCTGAACAATAGTAAGCACACTGGGAAATTACTGGAAGCAATTTGGAAGGAAGCAAAATGGAATGAAAGGAAGCTGGCTAAGAAGCTCTTGGACTAATTTAGACAAGAGATGATGGTGGCCAATTTAGGAATGTGGCAGGAGAAATGGGAGATGAATAAATTTGAGATAAATTGAACATTGTATCCATAGGATACTGAACCATTTTACTGAATGACGGTATCCTAATAATTAAGCAATTAATAAATTATTTGAAAGACTATTCAATGATAATATTAACTCAGTAAAGCAAGATAAAAATGATGCTTCTCATTTCCATATAATACAAAATAATATATTCCTAAGAACCATATAAGAAATATCAAAGATTAATAGTGGTTATGTATGGTTGGTAAAATCATAGATGATTTTTATTTTCTTGTATTTTTTTTTTGAGAATTCTACTTTGTTTCAGAAATGAATGTATTGATGGTGTAATCAGAAAAAGTAAATGTTTGTGTTAAATATTATATTCAAGTTACCTGACAAATAGAAGCTTGTTGATTAGTATTTTTCCGGTTTATATACAAGTGGTAGTAGAAAATAAAGCAAGATAGTCGGACGCCGTGGCTCATGCCTGTAATCCCAGCACTCTGGGAGGCCGAGGCGAATGGTCAGGAGTTCAAAATCAGCCTGAGCAAGAGCGAGACCTCTGTCTTCTCTACTGTAAATAGAAAGAAATTAATTGGCCAACTAAAACTATATAGAAAAAATTAGCCGGGCATGGTGGTGCGTGTCTGTAGTCCCAGCTACTTGGGAGGCTGAGGTAGGAGGATTGCTTGAGCCCAGGAGTTTGAGGTTGCTGTGAGCTAGGCTGACACCACGGCACTCTAGCCTGGGCAACAGAGTGAGACTCTGTCTCAGAAAAAATAAAGAAAAGAAAGCAAATTGACCTTGGGTTTTTAAGAGTTTCAATACTAAGTAATTTGAGCTTTTAAATTTCACAACTAGAAAATTAATATAATTCAAATTAATATTGAAATGAAGTGGCAGCATGAAAAATAGTAGGAAGTATACGGGAGGAAAAGTGTGATTCCTTTCCTCTTCATTGTAGGGGTCACAGCTGACAATCCCATAACAAAAGATCAGTTAACAAGAGAAAAGCATAGCACATGTATTTGATCATAGTTCTACATGATACGGAAGCCTTCAGAATGAGGACCCAAGGAGACAGGAGTCGTTATCTGATTTTAAGCTTAGGCTTAATGAAGCAGGGCAGCTACATAGAAATGTTATTGGACAAGAAAAGGGTATGAGCTAGTGATAATAGTTTGAGTGGAGAAACCTGGCAAGGTCTTCTGATCAGATTCTTCTTGGCCTCTCTGTTGTAGCATTTTTTTTTTCTCCCAGGTATGGGGTAGGTCCTAATTTCTTTATGGCCAGCAGTTACATAGAAAGGTGGGGGAAGGTTAGAATAATATTCTTAGGTTTTATGGTTGTCTTTGGGGGGAAGGGGTTCTAAATTCTATGATCCACCTTAGGGAAGAGGGATTCTAGTTTCTCTGACTTGCCTCAATAGAGAATGAGGGGTGCAAGACAGGAGGGCAGAAGATCCAAGAGAAACATTTCTTCTGAGGCCTTCATTTTTGGGGATTTTTTAATGAGTTCCAACAGAATGAAGCAAAATAATGGTCACATATATATCAATTTTGGCTCCCAATAACTTCTGTTAACACAAACCACATCATCAATTATTTAAAGAATAATTTTGTTCAATGTTACTCCCACTATTTACCATCTTTACTCACATAACACCAAATTAATGGTTATGGTCATTCACATAAAATTTGTTCTGTAACATTTCAATAATGGCATTTATAGCAGACTATATTTAAGGATATAAAGTAGTCCTTCTTAGGACCTCATTCAAAAAGAAAATACATTTACTACATTTACTACAAGATGTTTTTGCCATAAAGTAAGGCAAAGTATGATCCCTGAGGCTAAACTGGGAGAAAGTATATTGATTATTATAATCAAATTACTTAAGTAGTAACTAATACTTATGAGATTTGGAATCAGGTATATCTGATTCCAATGTGAATAGTTTATCATATATAGATAAATAGAATGTTAATATTTTAGGAGATGACATTTAAGCTGAAACCTAAAAGTGCTAGGCAAGATAAAAACAAATAAAGGGCATTCCAGATAGGGTATATGGGGCATTTGCAAAGCTTTGAGGCAGACAAGACAGAGGCTCATTCTTTAACTGTTCTTTAACTGATATGACCAAAAGCATAAAAGGGAAATGATCTCTGAATATACATTTTTTCCTTATTTCAGTTTCTAATATAACTTAATATCTAATGCATTCACTTTTGATATCAATGAATTTGTATATGATATGTTTTTTGCTGCCTTCTAGGTGAATATTGGATTGATCCCAACCAAGGATGTTCGGGAGATTCCTTCAAAGTTTACTGTAATTTCACATCTGGTGGTGAGACTTGTATTTATCCAGAGAAGAAATCTGAGGGAGTAAGTACCAATCTGTTTTGGTGGTGAATCTTGACAGTTTCTGCCATGTTTTTGCAATATTGAACTAAACAGGAAAATTATACTGTCATATTTTCATTTATCTGCTTTTCTTACAGGGTAATTAGAGCATTTCATTTGCATAAACATGAATAAAGTGCCAAAGAGATGCACAGAGTTAAAAAATACTTCTCTCCTTTATTTTTTACCCAGATGTATTCTTTGTGCACCTGCTTGCTCTCTAAAATCTATGGCTTTCCATGACACAGCACAGCTGAATCTCAAATTTTAGTGCATGTATATAGTATTCTTCTGTTCAATTGCCACATGGTAGAACTCACAGCTGCATATTATGCCAAAATATCCAATTTTCTAAAGAATCAATCTTTTATATGAGTATTCCGTGTACTTACATATTTTTTAATATTTAGTCTCTTTAAACAGATTCCTTGATTTTCACCTAACAGTATCAATATTAATAATTGAATTCTGTCTTTAAAGCTAAATGCAAATCATTAATATAAGAAAAAATATTTTCACTAGTATAATTATATTCTTCAAACATTTTATGTGAGGCATTTTTTCTTTATTTGTATTCATGTAATAAATCCCATTCTTCTCAGTAAGTGGTGTGGGCATACTGAGGCACAGGAGCTCCTTAGGGCAAAGGTTTATGTGTGGTTAATGTTTTTAGGGCAAAAGTTAAGTTTGTGAGTAAAGAGTGGGTAGTAGGGGCAGGAGAAAAAGCAACTTCCATTTCCCAACCCCACTTGGCATGCGCCAAAGCATAATAAAGCTCCTCTAGCCCCCAGAGAAATGTGGGAAAATGGAAAATGCCTCCCTTAACGGTGATTACTCAAATTCCTTATGGTGAGGATTTATATACTCTTATATTTTGCTGATCTTTACATAGCAAAACAATAATTGCAAGTCTATAAAAGATTCTAAATATTCTTCCCCAAAGGGAATGATTAGGCTTGCTTCCTGCCAGTGACTCTTCGATAGTATCCTCCCCTCCTTAGTCACTGGCTAAATACTTTCAAATATCTCCTTTGGATGTGGAATGCAGATGACACCTGCCTTGCTGGCTAATGCTGACTGGTGTTTTGAGGGTTTTCTTTGCAAGGGATTACTAGGTGATCTCTAGGGGTGAAGGGAAAACTTCCCCTTTACTGTCGGAAAGTTCACTGAAAAATCAACTGACAAAAGACAGATTAATAGGAGAAATGGCATTAAAATTTATTAGCATCCTCGAGAGAGAATCACAGAGTGATTGCCCAATATCCCAATGGGGTATAGAGGCTTATATACCTTACTTCTCAAGGGAAAAGGAGATGGGGAAATGTGAATGATTTGGAGGGGGGGGTATAGTAAAACTGATTTTTAGAGGAATTCAGTGTGCTTGAAGAACATACAGTGGCCTGAGACAGTCTGTTGGACCTGCACAGTAGACAATGGTTCGTGACAAAAATCTGTCCAGGTGTGTTGACAGACTTCAGTGTTTCTTCCTGTCATGTAAGTTCAGTTAATGAAAACTCAGGGAAGAGACCAGAGGTAATTGCTTTCTTCTTTGATGAGTCCGGACTTTAGGCAGATAAAGGAACTTCAGAGAACTTAGTCCTGTTCTTTGGGAGACAGAGAAGATTCAGAAACAAGAGAAGGAGGAAAACAATGGTTCTCCTCTGTGGGTCCCTTGGGTCTTTATGTAGACAGAAGAAAAGTCTCTTCCAGCATATGTTCATTTTTACAAACCTGTAATTCAAAATACCCAATTATATCAAGGGGCCATATTTTGGGGTGAAATTCTCTACACTCCCTCAGTTCTACCATATCCTCTCTAGCCCTTAGTATGTCTTTTTCAGGTTGTTTTCTCCCTTTTTGAGCCAATATAGAGGACAAGAAAGAAATCACTAGACTTCACTACATGGAATTCAAAGGATCTATCTCAAAATTTTGTGTAATCCATTTTGTATAACCTTATTTTGCATAATCTTGTGTAATTGTTTTATATAATTTCATTTTATATAGATTTAAAACTAATTTAAAAGTTCTTCAGCTTCTTAGTCATACTGAAAATGACAGATATGTACATAAACAATACTGTTCATAATGTTCACCTACATTCTAATTTTTCTGCTCCTTTAAAAACAGGTAAGAATTTCATCATGGCCAAAGGAGAGACCAGGAAGTTGGTATAGTGAATTTAAGAGAGGAAAACTGGTATGTTATTACCTCAGCATGAAATGGTTTATCCCAGACTCCCTAAATAAAGCTCAAATTATGTATCTCTGTACTCTTGACAGTGAAAGTCTAAATTATACTAAGTAGGATTTTATGTGGTCTCTAATTTGTACCACCTGATATCTCTTAGACCACTGTGGTATCTTAAAGTAGTCTAAAATTTTTTTTTAAGTAAATGAAAATATACTAAATTTACTGAAAAAGCATGATCAAATAACATATACAGTTCATTAAGTACCTGACATAGATATCCTAAAAATGGATTATGCTAAAAATATAAGATATAAAGAATATAATATCCAGTTTGTATCTGTGCTCCTATCTCATTTTCTGTCTACTTTAAATATAATTTGTTCTTTGTTCTCCATTTCAGTAAGAACTTTTGGAAAGTGCAATTTTTTTTGCTGATTTTTACATTTGGAAATATAGTGAACTTACTGACCCTTAATTTATATTATAGCATAAATTTACTTAAAAATTTTTATACAATTGCCAGTTCATTTATTAGTTTTCCAAAGGTATTTTAAGATTACCTGACAAAACTAAATTCTTATTTAAAAGCTGTTTAAAATATACATGTGTTTAAAGTATTTTAATTAGGATTTATTCAAATTAGAGTGTTTCCCATTTATTCAGATAATTATTCAGTTGTTTAATGTTTTTTAAAAGCCATTATTTTAGACTAATGATTATTTATATTGTTATTTCTATGTACACTTACACACATTAATTAATGACATAGTGAAGTTCTTCACTTCTAATTCTCTAGTATAGTCCTCAAGTTACATATTAAATATTCATGTTACATTCTTATTTGTATATGAATTTTAAAAAACATACACAGATACAACTGTTTATGTGTATGGTTTGGGAGGTTTTTGTTGTTCTGTTCTGCTTACCTTAGATTGAATTTCCCCTATAGATTTTTTTTTCTTCAACCTTACGAGAATTCTCATTATCCGACCTGCTATTCAGTATGACTACATAAAATCAATTATAAGAAAGAAAGTCACAGATAACTAACTGCCTTTACATTGATTTAATCTATAATCTGGTTGAATTTCTTACCTTTTTTTCTTAAGTTTATGTGTCTCAGCTGAAGCCAGATATTTCAATTATATAAAATAAAACAATTTATGAAGATAATATGAGACATTTTTTAATAATTTACAACTAGGACTGTTTTCCTGCTTCATATACAGAATAAGTGTTGACTTAACAAATATTGACTTGTGTTGTCTTGGGCATTATGCTTGGTGCTGGAAATACAATAATAAATACACATATCATCTAAGAATGGACAAACAGGTATGTTTGTACTGAAAATTAGAAGGCCAAAAACACCTTAGAGGTCTTATAGCCCCAAATCAAAAGTACAGGAACATATTTAAAAATCCGGATAAAGTCGATACATTATGAAATATTTGAAAGAAATAGGTAAAATCAAACTACAACATAAAACCAATTAACATTTACATTTTTCTGAGTTTCCTCAGGTTTCATTGTCTTGCTACTTTACCATCTTGCTTTTTAAAAAGATACACAAATATAATGAAACATCTTGGTATTTTTTTTGCAATGTTTACTGTTTAGGAAAGAATAGAGATAAAGTGATTTTTTTCAAAGATAAGCAGTGGTTAGTTACTCAGGTAGGGATATAATCCTGATTTCATAAAATTCTGTCTCTGGGTCTTCTGACTTCAATATTCACTTTTTTATTTAGGTTAAATGGATCTGTTGATTCATCTATGTGATTCTGGCATCACAGTTCACTGTTGACAGTGATTTTATTCTTTACCTCATAAAGGTGGAAAAGAGTTCTTATGTGTCTTTTTATTCTTTTATTCCCAGCTTTCGTATTTAGATGTTGAAGGAAATTCCATTAATATGGTGCAAATGACATTCCTGAAACTTCTGACTGCCTCTGCTCGGCAGAATTTCACCTACAACTGCCATCAGTCAGCAGCCTGGTATGATGTATCATCAGGAAGCTACGACAAAGCACTTCGGTTCTTGGGGTCAAACGATGAGGAGATGTCCTATGACAATAACCCCTACATCAAAGCACTGTATGATGGCTGCGCGGTGAGTATGACCTCTGCTTGCCTTCCTTCACAGAGATGAGAGGCAGCATGTAACCATCCGAGTTTTGTCCAAAGCCAGATTTCTCTCATGAATGCATGTCAGTTGTTATACACAATGAGTGAGATGTGCAACGTTTGGGGGATGGTCACGCTTGAGGCTCTGACTCTAGGTGGGGAGGGAGAGGCATGGGCAATATATATAACCTTAGTACTTGTACCTCCATAATACACTAAAATAAAAAAATAAAATAAAAAATAAGAAAGGAAGGAAGGAAAGAAAGAAAGGAAGGAAGGAAGGAAGGAAGGAAGGAAGGAAGGAAGGAAGGAAGGAAGGAAGGAAGGAAGGAAGGAAGGAAGGAAGGAAGAAAGATAGATTTGATGCTTGACACTGACATGTTAAACTGTGGTATATGAGAAACTACTAATAATATTTACACACACACACACAGAAACTCTGAAACATACACATAGACACATTTTTTAAAACCATAGCAGAAGATACTGTTATATCATATGTTACTATTCCTGACATTTGAATTGTATAACAGCTAGTTATTCTTTTTTTCTTTTCTTTTTTTTTTGAGACAGAGTCTCTCTTTGTTGCCCAGGCTAGAGTGAGTGCCATGGCGTCAGCCTAGCTCACAGCAACCTCCAACTCCTGGGTTCAAGCAATCCTGCTGCCTCAGCCTCCTGAGTAGCTGGGACTACAAGCATGTGCCACCATGCCCGGCTAATTTTTTCTATATATATTAGTTGGCCAATTAATTTCTTTCTATTTATAGTAGAGACAGGGTCTCACTCTTGCTTAGGTTGGTTTTGAACTCCTGAGTTCAAACAATCCACCTGCGTCAGCCTCCCAGAGAGCTAGTATTACAAGCATGAGCCACCATGCCTGGCCTAACAGCTAGTTATTCTTGAAATGAAAAAGAAAATAAAAAACCTTATGTCATTTGCCTCCTTAATTAGTGATTCTGAAATTACAGATAAAGGAATCACCATTATACCATATATACCATAAATAATTTTTACCCCTGTATTTTTTTTATGAGGAGTTTGTTAATTTGTACTGTATACACCAGTTTGGGATCTACTATCATTTTTGTTATGTTTCTATTCTAGCACTATCTTTTTCAAACACATAGGAATTCCATATAAGAAAATGTTTCATAGACCACCCTAAAAAGCTCATTGCTTTATCTGAGTATTGATAACTGAAGAGAGGTCACAATTACAAATAAATGGGTCCATGTTTTCAACAAAATGAACAGAGTATAAGAACAAAGAAAAGAAAACAAAGCAAATTAATGATGGAACAAGAGTTGTGGAAAGCATTCCCAATACTAGTATATTGTTTAATACTGATAAAATTTATAGATAGCTTTTGACTTTTGACATTCTGTATTATAATTCTGACAGTATACTCAAATTTTCATAAGAATTTAACAATACATAAATATATAAATTATAGCTATAATGGTAAAGATGTTATATTTATATAGGAGGATCCAATACCAACATCAATTTTCATATTAAATTTATTTATCAACTCAATAAGATTCTTTTTAGCTCTGAAATATATTGGAGTGTCATAGTTGAGTAATTATAGCTAAATATTAAATGCAATTGTCAACATTCAAAATTTAAAACTGTATCAGTGATAACAAGAAGGGTGATTACACAGATAATGGCAAATGTGTTTTCTTTCTTGTCTTTTACCTTCTTACGTCTATTCATAAGTTTAAGAAAAAAATCACACTTAAAAATGTCAACTGATTGTGTAACTTTTTATTTCTGCTTGATTTTACAGTCCAGAAAAGGCTATGAAAAAACCGTGATTGAAATCAACACACCAAAAATTGATCAAGTACCTATTGTGGATGTCATGATCAATGACTTTGGTGATCAGAATCAGAAATTTGGATTTGAAGTTGGTCCTGTTTGTTTTCTTGGCTAAGATTAGGACACAGAACATATGAAACCAACAGAAAATATACCTTGGTGCCACCAACCCATTTTATGCCACATGCAAGTTTTGAATAAGGATGGTATAGAAAACAACTTGCTACATATATATGTACCATTTAAGGAAGTACTGATGTCCTTGTAGGGGCAGAATAACATGAAAAAAGCTTTGAAAATTATAAAAATATAAGATAGTGTGGCTGAGATGGAAACAGGGTTGCTTCTTGACTCCCAATTCTCATCACTCCTTTTCCTATTTGGATTTCTTTGGTGCTGTAGAAAACAAAAAGAGAAAAAAAATATATATTCTTAAAAAATATGGTGCTCATTACCATCCATCAAGGGTGTGCTAAAACAGTGTGTTTGATAAATTGTAATTATTTTATGTACAGTTCTATACTGTTATCTATGTGTCCATTTCCAAAACTTGCACGTGTCTCTAAATTTCATCTGACTTTAATTTTATGACAATTGCAGAACTATCATGGCAATAAATATATGTATTATGAAAAAATAAAGTTGTAATTTCTGATTACTCTAATTCCCTTTCTTTGGTTAATAATAAAATGCCTTTGTATATATTGATGTTGAAGAGTTCAATTATTTGATGTCGCCAACAAATTTTTCAGAGGGCAAAAACCTAGAAGACTTGGAAGCACACTACGATCAACTCTTCTCTGCTGACAGTAACTTTGCTGAGTTTCAGCCAAAAATATCATGCATTGTGATGCTTTATTCAATGCTATACCTCAAACTTTTATTTTTCTCAGAATCCAGGATTTCACAGGATACTTGTATATATGGAAAACAAGCAAGTTTATATTTTTGGACAGGGAAGTATGTATAAGAAACTACTTTAACAAGCCAATGCTTCCATCAAGCAAATGATCATATGTACAATTTATTCTACTTTCTTTCATCTCATTGTTTTTAGTGTGCTTCAATAATGCAGGTTAATATTAAAGATGGAAATTAAACAATTATTTATGAATTTGTGCAATGTTAAAATTTTTAAATCAACTTCTTGAATTTCATTCTAAGTTGCATATTATAAAGTTTCAAATATTATTTTACCTGCCCAACAAATATTTCTTTCCTTTCAAGATAATTTAATGAATCATTTGACCTACCTAATTGCTAAATAACATATGGGTGGACTGTTACTAACAGTACTTGTTTTAAAAGTCATGCTTATTCAAGGCAATCAAAACATTTTTTTTCCACTAAGGTATTTTCTTTCAGGTAGTTTGAAATAGCAGTAAAACTTAAAATTTACAAACTGAACTTTGTATCTATTTTAAGTAATATATGTAAGACTTGAAAATAAATGTTTTATTATTTCTTATATAAAGTGTTAAATTAATTGATACCAGATTCCACTGGAACATTTTCAACTGGTAATTTATCACAAAAGAGCATACCTGTAATATTGCAATTAAAACGTGAACATTTGTCATTCAGAATTTCTTTTATTTTTGAAATCAAGTTTGTAAATGTCCTTTTAAGAAGGGAGATATGAATCCTATAAATAAACACAAGTCTTGTCTACCTGGATTGGTCATTCTCTTTCTTAAATAGGTTCCAAATTATTCACTGTTGCAGAAAAGGCTTTTGATTCTCTTTCTTGACCATCCAGATTAGAATAGTTTTACACTTTTGAATAAACATATTACCATTCAGAGATAAATTGTTTAAATCCCCAACACAAGTAAAATAGTAAACACCACATGGTAATTCTACATTTACAAAATAAATATGCATCATAGTTAAAATTTCAAAAACATATTATAAAGACTTTATAATGTCTCAAACATGTGTTTATAATTTCAGCAGTAAAAATATACCCAGAACTTTTCATTTGACATATAGTCTCTAAGTCATACATAAAATAATATTTGTATTATTTTATAGAGAGATTCTATACACCAGACAATTTAATGAATATATAACAATAAGAGAATAATTTGCACATTAGCCTGCATCAGGGATGCAATGTTTTGTCCATTTAAAAAAATTAATATTAAATTTTGCACTCAATAGAATGAATGGATAGCTGAATGTCCTTTCTCTTTATATATAGATATGGTCTTCTATATGACATCACATTTTCTTCTCTCCCTTTTGATTGGTTTGATGTGGACAAAAGATGAAAGAAATCTCAATAGAAAGAAAACCTTTTTAGATGACATTTTCATAATGTCCCCAGCAGATAAAATTATTTATATGAAAAATACAGAGAATAATACTAACCTTGAAGTAGGGGTGAATCATGAACCTGATGCATATAAAATAGTATATAACTCTCTTTAAGAAAAGATTAAATACAAAATGAAGTACAGAAATGATTATTCAGAATGAGAAGAGATACTACAATAAATAATGTTTTTTACAAGAATGGATCCATATGAAAAATCTCAGAAAATCTGCAAAAATAATATCTTATCATTAATAATTAACCTTCTTGAACACTTCTGTGATGTTTTTATCTTATCTTTATCTTATATTTTTTGGCTGCAATCTCATTGAGTGCCTCTTTACAAGAGAATTTAATTTCCAATATAGTAAGTTTCTCTAACATGCTAGATCAAAAAGGTTCTTATTATTGATATCTGAGAAGTATTTCAATTCCACGTCTTTTTATTGGTATTATAAAATTTTTAGATTATTTTAAAATTTAGGAAAAGCTCTATTACATTTCTTTTACATATGCAGTATTAAAATTGTGAGAATTTTTCACAGACTAACATCTGATTCTGTACATTTTAAACCTTATTTCTCCTCCACTCCTAATATTAATAGATTTCACATTCAGAGCACCATAAAACATATGCATGCCATGGTACAAACTCTGTTCTTATAACTTTGGTCATCATAACAATGGTTTATAGGATTATTCCAGAAAGCCACGTCTACACTAGGATTGCTGACATTATTTACACATAAAAGTAACTTCAAACCATAATTATACCCCACCATGTAATATAGTATACAAACCCCAAATAAAATAACCCCTATTTTAATTCATTTTCACTGACTCTTTCCATACCACCCAACAAAATCCAAAAAATGACAAAGAGAAGTTGGAGTGGAAAAACAATGTCCTTAATTGATCATGGTCAAAGTATCTTACTTTAGCAAATTTTACCAATTATAAGACCAGGTGAACATATTTCCAGAAGACTTCTCAGGGTCTTAAATGGATCTCGTGCAAAGCAGTGTCCTGAAGCTTAAGCTTTATTAGTTTCTTATTAAATAGTCTGCAAATTCTGGGCAATTGCAAAATATGTGAGGTAATTGAGGGCCTAGTGCAATATTTGGTATGTATAAGGGCTAAAGAAATAGTTGCTAGACTTCCTACTGCTAATATTACCACCATAGTATAGGTTCCTTTCTAAAATGTAGCTAATAAAACATGCTACTGATATCACAAAAGTTTTATTAAAATTCAATTAAAAAAAATAAGATGTTACACAGATTTCATGATCACAGAGGCCCAAATTTTCAAAGAAACTTATGTATAAGCTTTAAAATGATTTGCAAAGGAAACCAAAAAGGAGAACTAGCATAAGTCATTGTAATATCCAGGAAGTTTCAAATGCATCATGTGTAGCTTCTCCGGTCTTCTTTTTCTTTACCAGGTTGTGTTTTGCTCACCAGAGGATGTGTTTAATAGTTTTGGGGTCCCTCAACTTTGGTGCTTCACTAGTTTCATATCCTTGTACTGGCTGTATGATTTAACCATTGCTCAGTGCAACTGCAGCCCAGAGATACAGAGATTGCAGGATTATTAACAATAAAATATTTTACAGAAAAATATCCTTATTACAGCATCCCAAATTCAGTAATCAGTACCTAGCAACCCCTGCAGGATCCTTATTTATTACCTATCTAGTGAATCCATCAGTCAATAATTATAAGGAGATTGGTCAGGGTAAAAAAAAAAAGTAGAAAAAAAGAGTTATAGACCCACTGTTAACTCTTTGCTTCCAAAATCACAAATTGAAATGATTTCAGAAATGTTTCATGTTACAATAACTGGGACTTATAGTAACATAATAATGGCATTTCTGCTTATAGTTTCTACCTATACTACAACTTATGAGTTAATAAATAATAGGTTTTACAGATTAATGAATAAAAAGCTCTCTCATAGCTACCATTCTATACATTAAAACATATTTTCAAAACTCTGACCTGTATTTTTATGTAATTTTTAAATATTTTATATATGTAGAAAGAAATTAAGTTCATTTGTTAGGTAACATTAAACTATCTAGTTGTCTCCACAGAGCTTTAGATGTTTTACCATCACTACTGGAAGAATAGGAATGAGAAAAGAAACAATGAAGGCCGGTGTAGTGGCTCACGCCTGTAATCCTAGCACTCTGGGAGGCCGAGGCAGGCGGATAGCTCGAGGTCAGGAGTTCAAAACCAGCCTGAGCAAGAGCAAGACCCCATCTCTACTATAAATAGAAAGAAATTAATTGGCCAACTAATATATATAGAAAAAATTAGCCGGGCATGGTGGTGCATGCCTGTAGTCCCAGCTACTCAGGAGACTGAGGCAGTAGGATCGCTTGAGCCCAAAAGTTTGAGGTTGCTGTGAGCTAGGCTGATGCCATGGCACTCACTCTAGCCTGGGCAACAAAGAGAGACTCTGTCTCAAAAAAAAAAAAAAAAAGAAAAAGAAAAGAAACAATGAATAACAAAGACAACAACAAAAAATCCTTAGAGGTATTAGCTATTTAAAAGTAATATGACTAGTATAAGTTGATTTTTCATTTTAGATTTTGGCCAAATAGTTGAAAGTCTCATCAATATTTTTAAATAAATATTTTCTAAAGATATAATCAGTGGGTTTGGAACATTGAATTACATAATATTAATGCCAGAAAACATGATGGTCAGTTAATCATCAATTAATCAATGATCAAGTATATGATTTAGCACCATGATGAGTACAGGTTTTTACAAAAAGAAAGGTCAACTTCACAAAAGAACTATGTACATTATATTGTTATTTACAGTCTAATAGAAGAGAGAAATCCATCAGATCTAAAATACAGTTTATCATCAAAGTTCTGACTATACAGAGATTCAGAGAACTAAAAAGCAGTAAGTGCCGGCTTGTAAGTGTACTTCATGTAGATGACGGTAAGTAGCCAAGTATTTGTAAGGTTTGGATGGGTGGATGTGGAGGAAAGAAGGAAAACCACTCTAAATAGGAAACCCATGAGAGAGTTCAGGAAGCACATTCAGGGATAGCACATGAAGAGGACAAGGAGTCTGATGAAGCACCAGTCAGTGGAGAACTCAGGTGTTGTGTTCCCAAGAGCTGTATCTACGGTTGGGTTATAAGAACTTGAAAATCACCCAAAAGTGTCTGGATATTATGCAGCAGATAATAATGAATGCTATTTCTTGACTAAGGCAAAGTCACTGTGAAAGTCATGTTTAGAATCACTATGTCGGCAGATTTTCCAGAATCTACATAGTAGGCACTCTATGTTGAATAGACCAAGAGACTATTGTAGAAGTTTAAGTGGGTGATAATGTAGATTTCGATTATGGCAATGATATCTGGATGATTTAAGATCAAGGGACAAGTATAAAACAAATTTAAGGCTGGGCACGGTGGCTCATGCCTATAATCCTAGCACTCTGGGAGGCTGAGGCAGGAGGATCATTTGACCTCAGGAGTTCGAGACCAGCCTGAGCAAGAGCAAGACCCCATCTCTACTAAAAATAGAAAGAAATTAGCTGGACAACTAATATATATATATACACACACACATATATGTATATATATATATTTTGTATGTATATATATGTATATATATGTGTATATACATATAGATAGATATATATAAAATTAGCCAGCCATGGTGGCACATCCCTGAAGTCCCAGCTACTCAGGAGACTGAGGCGGGAGGATTACTTGAGCCTGGGAGTTTTGGTTGCTGTGAGCTAGGCTGATACCATGGCACTCTAGCCTGGGCAACAGACTGAGACTCTGTCTCAAAAAAATAAATAAATAAATTTAAGAAAAAATGACATTTTTAATAATTTTAAATATTCTAGAGTCATACACTGGATACATTTTAAAATAAGTTATAGTTGACTGGTCTTTCAGAACATGTATCATAACAAGAAGGAAAGGAATCTTATGTTTACTAAACTTTGAAGAGTCAACAAATCTCACTGACATAAGCGATATCTGGTACAACACTGTCATCTGGCTTTGTATCTCCTATTGTATCTCATATACTATTGCAGAAATTATACATGAAAGTAAGTTGTAATAGCTTAAAGAAATACATGTTTACAATGTTGTAGGTAAGTACCTTTCTCATATAAATAAAAGTTTGTGTACATTACCAACCACAGATGTACATTTATAGAAAAATTAACAGCTAAATTTAGTTTAATATTTTTGTCTGCTAATGTTGAAATTTTCATAAATAAAAATTGGTACACAAGGAATAATTAAATATAATAAATTGGGGTAGATTGGCAGTCTTGGCAATAACTATACATAACATGAAAAGTGTTATCTACCTAGAAAGTGATTGGGGGCATTATAGTCATTCAATATATACTTAAGTATCTAAATGAGTAAATGAAGAAATTATATCTATATATCTATATGTCCTCTATTTTCTTACTCACCATTTACTCTTCAGTCTGGTACAATTGAATTAATCCCCTGCACTATTTTGAAAATTTTCAACATTGCAGATAATGAAATATTCCCCAAATTCAATGTGCATTTTCTCAGAGATTACAACTCATCATGTCAAAACGTGCTCCCCTTTCTGTGCTCCTTATCTCATTTAATGACACTGCCACCCACACTGTCTCCAGGGCCAAAGGCATTTATTTGCTTGGTGGTGTTCTTTCAAATTAGTCATCCATTTCTCTCAATTCTCCTTCTGAAATTAAATACCCTTCGCACTTGTTCCTTTTCCTTTATCTTCCTTAGCACCAACCAGGTTTGTGTAGTGATGATTGTTCACTACACAATTTTGACAGCTTTCTGCATGATTTTCACTTCCTTTATTCCCAGATCTAGTCTCCATACTAAGAAAAAGACTCTTCTGTGAGAAGTACAGATGCGATCTGGTCACTCCCCTTAAGTTCCTCAATGGCTTCCTACCACCTACTACACTAATTTCCATTTTCTAAATTTTACCATATATAAAAAATACATTACACAACCTTTCCTTTCCCTCTTTTTCTTATCCATAGGCACAACACACAAAACTAAAATAATCTTTTATGAACATATTGCTTGTGATGCACTCTAACTTGTAATTTTCCATTCTATGGTATTGTGTTTTATTTTAGAAAATATTAGTTATGATTATTAAACTTGTAAATTATTTAATCTTAAAAACAATGGAATAAATATCAAACACCTGAAATTGTTGAATAAGGCCCTTCAAGACGCTCTCCGGACTGTATTTTTACAATCATCCTTAGATAAATTCATATTAAAGAGCAAGGTTCTGCCAGACCTAATAACTGAGCTCTCTCCAAGGTGGTTCACTCTGATCTCTTAAGTCTGTAACTTGACATTGCAATGTGAGTTAAATTACAAGGCCCTATTATATGTACAAAGATTTTACCTAAAATTATTTCAGGGCAATACTATATTCAATATCAATTAAAAAATGAGAAATGTTTACTATTAGCAAATTGGCTTAAAAAAGGTATGTTACATCTGTAGAGTGAAGGATAAGGTTGTTAAAATCAGGTTTAAAAAAAAATTTTAGAAAAATTTAATGACATGTGATGTTATTCTTAATGTACTTCTAAGAGAAAAAATTCAAAAAGTCTAGGAAACATCATGTTTCATAGGTGATTTTGCATATACAGAAGATAATTGTTTCAGTTTATTTCATTTTATTTTGCTTTTTTAATCATCTCATGTCATTGGGAACAAGCTGCACAAATATTCTAGTCTTGTCATGGAAATTAGTTATTTCCATATAAAATTCTCATTTGTAACACAAAAGAAGAGTTGAATCACAAAATAAAGAGCTAAAAACAGAAGATCTTCAGGCTAATTCTAGTTAACTTCATTCAAATAAAGCAGCTGGAGGCAGGCTCAGTGGTAGGTTAGTATTGTATACTGCATCAGTTAATCTGCAAGCCTTCTCAGCCAGAATCCTTCACAGGGATGCAAAAATGTATCAAAATCACATGCATTGTTATCAGAAGCATTAGGATTCCTGAAGTCTCCCTGTTGTCTTTAAGTAACACATCTGTTTAACAAAAGGGAAGCAGATGTACAGATGTACAGATCCTTGGAGAATTATAAGAACTAAAGAACCAAAGGGAGAAAAGGAAGACACCATTAATACTTTCTCTATTCTTCTTTACTCACTAATTTTTATCTAAAATTAATATCTCTTTTAATGCATGCTGTGTCTGAGAAGAGCTTTTCATGAGCAACATAAAATTTTCTAAAGAAGTGAGTAAAATAACATTGCATTATAGATATTAACATAAACCTAGACAAAATAAAATTATCTGATTACAGATAAGAAATATTGTTAAAATGACCTAAGATTGGCATTCTCTTACCCTTAACAAATATATATATCCATGAACATTAACCTATTTAAATATTCAAAATGTCATCTTCATTTCTTGTTACCCATAACAAAGCAAAATTAAAAAAAAAAAATCCTTGGAGTATTTATTCATGTTTTCTTAGTTTTTACATATGTTGATGTGTCGGGTAAGCTGTCTAAGCACTCTTGGCTAAAGAATGACCAAACACACTGAGAGCAAGGCAAGCAAGAGGCAAAATGTATTAAACAAAGCAAGGTATGTTTCCCACAGATAGCAAATGTGCCCCTGTCATAACAAGAGGCATCAATTATGGTCTGGGGTCCTGTTTTATGTTGTCTAGACTGGGCCCTACCTGCTATAGGTGATTGAAACATCACCATGGAACCACTTTGATGGACAGTTGGGAGTTATATAACCTGAGTCTTATTGCACATACCCACTGAGGGAGGTGGGGTGCAAAACTGCAATGGAGATGTAAGCTAATGACATGATAACTATTCTTAGGCTATTCTAGATCAGCAGTCCCCAACCTTTTTGACACCAGGGATTGGTTTCATGGAAGACAATTTTTCCACAGATGGAGGGGTGGGGTGAAGCTCAGGCAGCGATGTGACGTGTGCAATGTGGAGCGGCCATAAATACAGATGAAGCTTTGCCCCCTTGCCTGCCATTCACCTTCTGCTGTGGGAACCACAGTTTTAGGTCACCTTCCAGATCCTATTGTGCCTGAGCTGCTTGGCCCATGGACTGGTTAGCAGTGAGTTCTGACTGGCAGGGCATTCCTTCTTCCTTCAGGTGTAGCTATTGCTCCAAGTGGTGGCAAAGCAGGGTACCTGCTTTTGTCCCCAGGAGACCCAGAGTCCCTCATGACCTACCTAAGAGATGCACTCTCTACACTTGTTTTATAAGATTCTTCCCTCCTTGGAGGGTCCTTTAAAGCAATTATGGGAAAGATTTAGTTTAAATTAGAGGGCAGGTGTAAGAAATCACTATGAGGTTGGCAGAAAGCCAAGGAGCAGGACAGGAAAATGTTTAATCTGACTTTATCCTTGATATACCATGGAAATGGAGCGTGTGGAAATCTCACTAACTGAAAGAGCAAAATCGTCTTATGCAAGTTCTTATCAAAGAGCTAAGCTGTTCTGTATGGCAGCAAGGTGTCTTTGGTGTGTATATTTTAACCACTCATCCCAGGCAAAGTCTTTTTATTTTTCTGAATGCTTTAACAATGACCACATGCTTTATAGACTTTTTTTTAATTTCCCATTTTTAGAACCACAAATGACTAGGGATATTTTGATGAACTGATGAAAAAAAGGCTTAAATAATATTTCATTTGAGCCATAAGAAATTACTTTAGAAACATTTTTAAAGGAAAGGCAAAAGGTTAGCTATAATACTTGACAAAAAGCCAGATAATTCCTTAGTTCTCCCTCCATATTGTTCTCTTTTTTATTCACAAGGTTTGCCAGCCTTCTCTTCAAAATGTTCTTCATGAATCCCTTATTGCACAACTCAAATTATTAGTATTCTAGTCTGGGTGCTTTCTTAGATCAATTTCCTAACTAGTCTTCTTTATTGTAACTGCCCAGCTTCATTTCCAAATATGCACACAAACACTTCTTCCCCCTTACTAATATTGTTGCCAGGTTTATTTTCCTTTCATTACTTAAATATCACAGTTTGAGTTATCTTCTACCAATAATACTGTCTATCAAACAACTGTAAAGCTTAGTGGTTTCAATATTAAATATTTATTATTGTTCATGGGTCTATGTGGGTTAGGTGAGAGGCTCTTCTGGTCAGAGCCAGACTAGGCTGATCTTACCTGGTCTCACTTGTGTGTCTGCTGGCAGTTGGATGGTCACCTGGGGGAACTGGCAGTCAAGAAAGGTCTTGCTTGTGGTAGATTTCCTTTACATGGTCTCTCCTTTACTTGGTCTCTCATACTCCATCAGGCTAGACCACACTTTTTCAACTGGTGACTGCAATTGGAGGGAGCTCTGAAGAGAAAGGAAAAAAGATGTGTATACAATCTTTCATTCAAAGCCAAAGGTCCAGACTACTACATTGTTAACTAGGGCACATTCTATTGACCACAGCAAGTCACTCGAAAAGAGAACTAGTCCCTATCCTCTCTATCCTCCTTAATGGGTGGAACTGAAAAGTTACATTGCAAAGTGCATGGATATTGGAAAGAATGAAAGTGTTGATTTCCAAATTCTACCATAATACCTGTCAATCTCCTGCTCAAAAATTTCAATTACTACCTATTTCATATTATGATCAAGTATAAACTCTGCTCCCAAGATTTCATATCCAAATACTGCTTCCATCTAGCCTAAGCTTTATTTTTCATCTGACTAAACATTTTTCTATTTCTCCTCAATGTGCTTCCTCTCCCTGAGTCAGAGCACCTACTCTGACACGAAGATCCCTTGCATGTTGCTGCTGTGCTCTCACCCATATTCCTTACTTTAAATGGCTTTTTCCATCTTTTATACTTATCTGAATTCTATTTTAATTAAAGTCCAGTTTATGTTTATTAAATCTTTATTAAAGTCTTAAATGTTTCCTGAATAATGCATGTTGCTATTTTTATTTTTGAACCTCTGCAATATAAACATGCGTTCTAAACAATTTCAGCCCTTGGTTATATAATTGCTTGAATCATATACTGCTCTTTAATGAGTGTTAATTTAATCTAATCAATAATAGTAAAGATGCACAACCCTTACAGTCTAAATATTAGTTGTAATTATATAATAGCTATCTTAGGGTTGAATTGTGTCTTCCAAAAATTCGTATGTCAGAATCTTAACCCCAGTAGCACAGAATGTGACTATGTTTGGAGATAAGGTCTTATAGAGACAATCAATTTAAAATGAAGTCAAAATTGTTGATCCTAATTCATGATGACTGAAGTCCTTACAAAAAAGGGAAATTTGGACACAGAGGCAGACACATGTAGAGGGAAAACAATGTGAAGAGACACAGGCAGAAGACAGCCATATATAAGCCAACAAACAGGGTCTGGAATAGAACCTTTCCCCACAGTACTAAAAAAACCCAACCCTGGTAATATCTTGATTTTGAACTTCTATCCTCCAGAAGTGTGAGACAATAAATTTCAGTTGTTTACATTACTAAGTTTGTGTTAATTTGTTAGAGCTGCCCTAATACAAGGTATTAAATAAATATTTGTTGTTATTTGATTGAGTAGATAAAAGACTCATGAGTATTAACCAATAATTCTATGTTCATAGAGAGAAGAAAGTCTGACTGAATTGTTAGGAACTTAAAGTTTATGAGTCTCATATTTCCAATACATAAAACAAGAGAGATGTTGCTCCTAATGTTTATCACCCAAAACTGAGGTATTGGTCAGTAAACTAATTATGTTCTCTACCTTTTACCTTAGATATGAGGAGAGGAAACACATGGAGCAAGAAAGAGAAAGACCATCAACTATTGTATTTAGAGAGTCAAGTGGGCAATTTTGCTCTGTGCAGCGATAAAATAATGGCTGGCAAAATGGTGTTGAATGTAAATAAAGTATATAAAATTACAACTTGAATGTGAATTAGAATGTATAAAAGTTCACTAAGTTTGGTGAGTCATATGTTTATTTTATTTCTCCTGGGAATCCAGTGATGAATGAGATAGACATACATAATCCCTCACCTTTGATATTTTAAAGATAATATGTTAACAAAATGAACAAGCAGTAATAGCAACAACATAGATTATAACAATGAGTAATGGATCTTATCATAGGTAACATATAGGACTCTAGGATAATCTATGGCAAGGGCTTTAACCTTGATTAGGAACTCAGGAAAATATCTATGAGAAAATGACCTTTAGTCTGAGATCCCAAAAATGTATAGAAAATTTCCATCTTAATGTCAGTGAGAGAGAAAATACATGAAGAGAAGGGAAGATAATGATTATATCATAACTCTGGGGGAAAAAAAATCTTGGCAGACAAAAAGACTGACTAGAATTCCTTTCCTTGTGTAGGATAGCTAAAAAGGTTTTCTTTTCCTTCCTTTTCTTATCACACCAAAAAGTTCTGGAGTATAGTTCTGAAACTTTCTGTTAAACAGACTGAAGCTCTGGCAGGCTGCTGCCCAACCTGGCCTGACACATTAGAAACAAGGAATAAAATATTAAGACATGCCTCAGAGACTTGCTTAAACTTCTGCAGTGAGGAGAAACACAGGTCTGACCACCAAAATTGAAAATCCAAAGCAGTACTTCAGAGATAAAATGGTACCAGAAATAGAAACAAGCAATCATCAAGAGAACGGTTTAGAACACCTGCTGATGATTTAGTCTCACAGCCTAACTCAGGCAGAAGAAAATTCAATATTGTTCAATGAAGTAAATAAAGTATTGAGGATAATAAAATCCCAGTGCCTAAGATAACAATAGTATTGATGCCTGCATATTCCGCATGACAGATGCACTCAGCTGCCACTGCAGAGGCGGCTGCACAGCTATATACCAGCTTGTGGCATAATAAACCATTCAGCATAGACACACTCATGCCCAGGACACAGTGATTTGGGCAGATATCCCGGGCTCTGTTCTTTGAGGGGACCCTGCCCTGTTGCCAGCAGTCAGCTGGACAATGATTCTTTGAGCCAGGGGGAGCTGTTTGCCAGATGGAGCTGAAAAAAAAGACATGAGACATGATTCCATCATAAGTAAGCCTTAAATTGGCCTGATCTCCAAAGCCACCTAAGGAATATTAATATAAGCTGCAGAAGGACCATTTGCATGATAACCCCTAGGACCCCTTGGAGAAATCATTAAAGAAATTGCAGTAGAATCCTAAATTGGGGACCAAAGAGCCAAATCTGGCTCTCAAACCTATGTTGTTTAGTCTGAATAACATTGGCACACACATATCCTTTTTTTTTTCTTTTTAATTAGTTGCTAACCTTTAAAACCCCGAAATTTGGGCTTCTTTTGAAAATTTGGAGGCTCTGATCAAATGGAAATAAGTGCCCACTGCATCTTTTAGATGATGGCGTTCATTCTCTCTCTAATTGCTGTGTCCTTCAGCACTCCCCGTGGTTTTGCTTATATCTGGTTTGCTTCATGTTGATTGGCCCTTCTAGGTATTTTAATCCTAAACAAAAAACAGATACTGTGAAAAAAGGAGCAAAAAGAGGACGAAGATTAGGAAATGTTGACCAGAGAGGAAATTTATTGTCCAGAGAAAAGCAAAAGGCTAAAAGAGATATATTAATAAATTCAGAAGCAATTGGGCAGATCAGCCGCTTATTGAGGAAAGGGAGTGAGATCTCATGGAAGTATGAGAAAAAAGAAGGAAATAAAACAAGCTATAATATGGGATGGCTTACACTCTTAACCAGAATAGTGAAGGCAACCAAGAGCACAGTAAATCCTATCAAAGTAAAAGTTTCTGTCAAAGCTACTCTGTATTTAGGATTTCTCTGGCTTAATCCCATAAAATGGAATCATTAAAAAAAACATATTTTGCAAATGAAGTTATCATTCATTTGAGGCTATATCATCCCTGATTTAGTTAGCTATTCATCAAATGTCTGAGGAAGAATGTGGAAAGATTTGTTCCAAAGATCAAGTGTGACATTATGAAGGAGAAAATATGACTTCGATTCATAACGGTAACCCGAGCTGCTGTACTTCAGAGAGCTTCATGATACTGCTGAATGACTGTCACTCCTTCAAAATTTATACTGTTAAAGTCAGTATAAATTTTAAAAATCATTGTTATTTGTAAAGAAGGCTCAGAAATCTGGAATTCAGACCTGAAATAAAACAGAGAGATACTCTCCTGGTTACTGTGTAAGAGTTTGGATCAATCTAGAGACAACTGCTTAGACTACTCTCTCTGTTGTTACCTTCATCCTTAACAGCTGACCTGTCTGAGAAGAGCACAGACAAAAGCATGGTATGTAAACTAGCCTTGCCTAGAATATGAGAAACTGAGCTTGGTTGACTGCTGAGGATTATGCCCCTGGCCTGGAAACATGCTCCACAAAACCACCTGCGCTGAAGATCTGGAAGGGGTGCTACATTCAGCTGCTTAATTTTTATTTTATTGATTTTTTTTGGAAACATTCTTGCTGTCATGCCTGGGCTAGAGTGCAGTGGCATCATCATAGCTCACTTCAACCTTAAACTCCTGGGCTTGAGTGATCCTCCTGCCTCAGCCTCTGAGTAGCAGAAACTATAGACTCGCACCCCCACCACCAGCTAATTTTTCTAATTTTTGTAGAGATGGGGGTCTCACTGTGTTGCTCAGGCTGGTCTCAAATTCCTGGTCTCAGGCAATCTCCCAATCTTGGCTTCCCAAAGTGCTAGGATTATAAATGCGGGCCACCATGCCTGGCCTTTAATTATTTTTTTTTATTATGCCCTTTTTAAAGATATCTTGAAAATGTTTATGAGGAAGTTAAAACTTTCTAAAACTCTTCTTAAAATCAAATTTAGGATGACGTCTACTACTAGCAAGAGGGAGTAGATATACTTTTCCTTATTCCACCCACTAAATATGACTTAAAAAGCCCTGTACCTTTTATATAAAACAAACATAGAAGATTCTGAAAGGTCAAAAGAAAAAGGAGATCAGGTGGGTCGGGGAGCTCATTACTGGAATCGAAGTGGGCTCCTTCCACACCTAGAATCTCTACTGATACCACAACAGGAGTGATCCTATTGCTACTGAACAAGGGTGAAAGTCCTGACTTTCTGCTAGTCCTCAACACCACTCCAGGGGAGAGAAATGGCTGCCTTGTTATTTCCTGTAAATTGGGGATGGAAGTTCAGGCTTCCATTTGGTTTCTGTTGATATCAGCAGGAAAAGCTCATTACCAGTTAGTGGGGATGGAAGCCCCAGCGCCTTACTTGGCCTTCTCTGATACTACCCCAGCAAGGATGTTGGGAGCCTTGTTAAAACCTCGCAGGGGTAGAAGTTCATGTTCCTCACTGAGGCTTTCTTGGTGTCAGACAGGTAGGGCCACAGGATTTTAGTTGTAGTAGAGCAGTTATTATCTAAGAAAGTTCCTGCCTTGCTAGTCTTCTCCTTTCCTGGCCCTTTGGGTAGGCTTGTGTTTGGGCTCTTTATGTCTGTTGGCATTTCTGGATTGCCAGCTTCTTCAACTCCAAGTCTGGCATATATGAAGCAAAAGGAAACCTAGTTGTGATGGGTTGAATAGTCTCCCAAAATATCGTGTCTACTCGGAACCTCAGAATGTGCCCTTACTCAGAAATTGTGTCTTTGTGGATGAAATCAAATTTAGATGACTTCACACTGGATTAAAATAGACCTTAATCCAATATGACAAGAGTCCTCACAAGAGAAGACAACACACAGATACAAGTGTTCCCAGGTTACAGACAAGATATGACTTTAAGACTGAGAATGTCTTTAGGTCAGATTTGTATGTAGCTTGGATCCCTGATGAGCTGCACATGTACGGCAATAATAATAATACTAGCAATACTATAGCGGCTCATAAGTGATAATAACAGTACAGTGTAATACTGTAAGAAGAATAACAATAATAACCCTGTACTGTAAGAATAAATTACAGAAATTTTTGTGCTCTTTCTCTTAATTCAAACAGAACTTAAGAACAAACTCATACAAAAAGTTTAGATCAGAGATAAGAGAATTTTCAAAAAGGAATATTAAAGGATAACACTCATCTAATGTTGCATCAGCATCTTGCTTATCGGAAGGGACATTTTTTTTTTTTTTTTTTTTTTTTTTTTTTTTTTTTGAGACAGAGTCTCACTTTGTTGCCCAGGCTAGAGTGAGTGCCGTGGCGTCAGCCTAGCTCACAGCAACCTCAAACTCCTGGGCTCGAGTGATCCTTCTGCCTCAGCCTCCCGGGTAGCTGGGACTACAGGCATGCGCCACCATGCCCGGCTAATTTTTTTATATATATATATCAGTTGGCCAATTAATTTCTTTCTATTTATAGTAGAGACGGGGTCTCGCTCAGGCTGGTTTTGAACTCCTGACCTCGAGCAATCCGCCCGCCTCGGCCTCCCAAGAGCTAGGATTACAGGCGTGAGCCACAGCGCCCGGCCGGAAGGGACATTTTTGAGGCAAGAATGTAGCTAACATGAATTGGAAGGTGATGATGGAGACGGTGCTGAAGAGGATGGAGCGAGCGCTGGAGAATCAGGATTTGATTCTGTTGCTGGAGGACAGCAGCTGACCACTGAAGCTGGTCGCTTGAAAAAGGTAACTAGGGTTTTTTGCACAGCCCTTTTCTTTTCTTCATTATAAATGGTCTTGGAGCAGCCAATGTTCTCACTAACCCTTCATAAACTGCTCAGTGTTAAGCTCTCGTTTCTCGAGCTTAGAAAATCCTGCTTCAGTGAGATGAAAGGCTTCAGCTAATTCCTTTCTCATAAACTTTCTCGGTTCTGTGTTTTCTGATTCTTTCTGTTCTCGTGTTTCTATCAGCTGCTTCTCCATCTATAAGACTATCTGCTAGCATAAATGTGTGCCAACAAACCGCTTACACCATGCAAGTTTGTTTATATGAGCGGAAGAAATTAGTTCACAAATTATTAATTCAATTATTTAATTATATATTATCTTTATGGGGAGGCTTGGAAACCAGTTTGTAAGTACACAACACTGTAAGTTGGCTCATCTGCCTATATAGACAGGGAGAAATTGGAAAGGGAGAATAAAACTGTTCCTATTTGCAAATAAGATGATTGCTTATGTAGAAATTCCAAAGGCAGCTACAAAAAAAATTTCAAGGTAATGAATGCATTCAGCATAGTTGAAGGATATGTTTAACATACAGAAATCAATTCTATTGTTATATACTAGCAATAAACACATGAACACCGAAATTAAAAATACAATACCACTTAAAATTACTAAAAAATTGAAGTATGTGTAAATTTAACAAAACATGTTCAGGACTTGTAAGCTGAAAATTTCACAACACTAAAGAAAGAATCAGAGATGATCTAAACAAATGAAGAGACATATTGTGTTCATGGATTTAAGTAGCAACATAGTAAATTTCCCAATTCTCCCATCATTGCTATATTAGTTTAATTAAATTCTTCTAAAAATCCAAGCATGACACTTACACTAGAACATTTATTGCAACACAATTCACAATCACAAAGAAGTGGAATCAACCCAAGTGTCTATTAATTCATGAGTAGATTAATAAAATGTGGTATATGTATACCATGGAGATTACTCAGCCATAAAAAATGAGTTAATACCTTTGCAACAACCTGGATAGAACTAGAGACCATTCTCCTAAGTGAAGTATCGCAAAAATGGAAAAACAAACACCACATGTACTCATTATTAAATTGGAACTAATCAATCAGCACTCGTGCACAGATGAAGGTAAAACTCAATGGAAATCATGAAGGTGGTGGGTGGGGGGAAGGAATGGGTGAAATCACACCTACCAGGTACAATGTACACTATCTGGGTGATGGCAGTATTTACAACTTTGACTCAAGCAGTACAAAAGCAGTCCATGCAATCAAAACTTTTGTATCCCTATAATAATCTGAAATTTTAAAAAAAGAAACAGCAATAACATCAAAAAAATCATCACATAGCATTTTCTTTAATCTGTTAATGTAAAGAATTACACTAATAGAATTTTGGATGTCTATTATATTATAAATATATGATATAGAAACAAAGAAATCCAAGCATGATTTTTTGCAGATTCACACAAGATTATTCTAAAATGTATATTGAAAACTAAGGCAACTAGAAAGTAAAACAATTTTGAAAAATAAGAATAAAGTGGGATAATTGGTCTACCTGATTGTAAAACTTTATTATACAGCTATAGTGATCAACACTGTGGGATATTGGCAAAAGAACAGAAATATAGATCAATGAAAAAAAACAGAGAACTCAGAAATATACACAACCATGCCCAGCAAAGGCACAAAGGTAATCCAATAGATGAAGATAAACTTTTCAACATCCCATGCTGAAGCAATTGTATATTCATAGGCAAAAAAATCAACCTTGTCCTAAATCACACATTTTATACAAAATTAATTCCCCCTGGATGAAAGACTAAAATATAAAATGTGGAAATATAAAACTTTTAGAAGAAAAAAAATATATAGGAGATAATCTTTGAAATCTGGGGCTAGGCATCAGGTTCTTAAATATGACAACAAAAACAATATAAAAAGGAAAAATTGAACAATTGGCTGTCATAAAAATTAACACCTTTGTTTGTGAAAGATCCTGTATATAGGATGAAAAGACAACTCAAAAGTGTGAGAAAAATGGCAGGTCATTTGTGCAACAGAGGACAAGTATGTAAAATGTATAAAGTACTCTCAAAACTGAACAGTAGGCCGGGCGCTGTGGCTCACGCCTGTAATCCTAGCTCTTGGGAGGCCGAGGCGGGCGGATTGCTCAAGGTCAGGAGTTCAAAACCAGCCTGAGCAAGAGCGAGACCCCGTCTCTACTATAAATAGAAAGAAATTAATTGGCCAACTGATATATATATAAAAAATTAGCCGGGCATGGTGGCGCATGCCTGTAGTCCCAGCTACTCGGGAGGCTGAGGCAGAAGGATCACTCAAGCCCAGGAGTTTGAGGTTGCTGTGAGCTAGGCTGACGCCATGGCACTCACTCTAGCCTGGACAACAAAGTGAGACTCTGTCTCAAAAAAAAAAAAAAAAAAAAAAAAACTGAACAGTAATAAACTAAAAAATTCAATTAGAAAATAGCAAAAGAGATATTCCACCAAAGAAGACATGCAAGTGGAAATACATACATGAAATATGTTCAACATCAGTCATTGTTAAAATGCAAATTAATACCATAATGAACTGTTACTACGTACCTATCAGAATAACTAAAAATAAAATGAAATTAAATAACACCACCAAATACTGGCAAGGATTCAGAGTAAATGGATAAACCATACATTGCTGGCATGAATGTAAAATTTCACAGCCACTCCGGAAAACAGTTTGGCCGTTTCTTAAACAAAAATTAAACATGCAAATACGATACAACCCAGCAATTACAATCTTGGGCATTTATTCCAGAGACATTAAAGCTTGTGTTCACACAAAAAACCATGCACTAATGTTTATAGCAAATTTTTTCATAATAGACAAAAACTGGAAACAACCCAGACATCTTTTAGTGAGTGAGGGTTTAAACAAATTGCAGTACATCCATACCATGGAATACCATTCACCAATAAAAGGAAACAAGCTATTGATACACGAAAGAACCTGGATATTCAGAGAAGTATGCTGAGTGAAGAAAAACCAACCCCAGGCATTCTATACTATATATTTCCCTTTGTATAACAACCTTGAAATAACAAGGAGGAAAGAGCAGAAGTGGGAAGGAAATGAATGTGACTATAAAAGAGCGGCATGAGGGACCCTCATGGTGATGGAAATATTCTGTACCTAGACTGTTTTAGTGTCAATAACCTGGTTGTGATATCAAACTATATTTTTGCAAGACTTTACCATTGGGGAAAACTAGGTAAGGGGTACACAAGCTATGTCTATATTTTTTCCTACAACTGCATATGAATCTACATTTATAGCAAGATAAAAAATTAAAGAATAAAAACTGGAAATATTTCATGAAAAACAGAATAATATAGAAAGTTATTATATATCCCAGATATAATACATATTCATATATAGATACAGAAATATAATGTCCCTTCCTCCCATTTCTCTACCTTTCTAATTTTCCTGTAAATGTTGGTATACATTTGTTTATAAATATAGATAATTAATAACTATAAAGAATACTGTTTAGTCAATTTTGATGAGGTACAATATGAGAACAATAAAATACACTCAATTTAAATGTAAAGTTAGATGAGCCATGACAAATGAACAAACCTATGTAACCAACATTCTAATCAAGATATGGAACATATCTATGACCCCAAGCAATTCTTTTTTTTTTCCTCATAATATTATGGGGATACAATATTTTGGTTATGTGAAATGTTTTTGTACAGTTTGAGTCAAAGTTATAATGTGCTCATCTCCCAGATAATGTGCGTTGTACCCCTTAGGTGTGCATTTACCCATTTCCTCTTTCCCCCTCCCATCTGCTTCATTTCTGATGAATGTTATTTCCATATGTGCACATAAGGGTTGATCCATTAGTTCCAATTTAATGGTGAGTACATGTGGTGTTTGTTTTTCCATTCTTGTTTTACTTCACTTAGAAGAATGGGCTCCAGCTCCATTCAGGTTAATACAAGAGGTATTAGTTTACCATTTTTTATGGCTGAGTAGTACTCCATGGTATCCATACACCATATTTTATTAATCCACTCATTTATTGATATACACTTGGGTTTTTTCCTCATCTTTGCAATTGTGAATTTTGCTGCTAAAAACATTTGAATTCAGGTGTCTTTTTTATAGAATGCTTTTTTTTCCCCTTTTGGTAAATACCCAGTAGTGAGATTGTTGGATCAAATGGCAGTTCTACTTTTAGTTCTTTATGGTATCTCTACATTGCTTTCCATAGAGTTTGTCCTAATTTGCAGTCCCACCAGAGTGTATGTGTGTTCCTATCTTTCTATGTTTACACCAACATTTGTTGTCTTGGGACTTTTTGATAAAAGCCGTTCTTTTATCCCCTTTGCAGTCCATTCCCTTTTATATTTGTCCCACACAAATATGTGCAATATCGTTTTATTATAAATATTTACATAAATTTACCATGTAACTTTTTGCAACTCAGCTTACTCACAGAACTACTAGTCTTCTCCTCCAGTCAGATATTGCTCAATCTCTCTCTCTCTCTGTTTCCCACTCTTTCCAAATGTCTGTGTACTTGTGACTTCCTGAAAAGATCCCTGACATTGGAAGAAGAGACTTCTCTGTTCCTTGAAAGAATTTTAATCACAAGTGCAGGAAATGTTTATCTCTAGGAAAAAGGAAATATCTTACAAGTTGGGGTACTAGGACAGCAGAATCCTGCAAAATTGTGTTTGAAGCTGGGAAGCTGGGATGAAACAGTCTTCAGACAGGATGCTACCAAATTTATGGTTAACATATTGGGATAATCAGAACAAGCCAAAGAGAATAACTTTTAACAGTCCTTCACTAAGTCTTTGCTGCCCAGGCCATTCTGCAATGAAATGAAAGTGAAGCTAATATAGTTAATATGGTTAGGGTGAGATCTTTGCCAAGACCAAGAGGAATCCTACAAAGGCAGGAAGAAGAGAGGCTTCATTTTTCTTTGCTGTTAATGAATGGAATGATTATAAATCTTACTAGGGTGATAGAGATTGGAGGCAGATCCCCCTCTTTTGGAGGCAGAACTCCCTCTTTTGATTACCACAGCCAATCTTACATTTCAAGACATTAAAAAATCATGATAGCTAAATATATTAGCAAAGAATTTACAACCCTTAAGGTAAAAATCTCTGAAAGATGACCTGGGTCCTGCTTCTAATTCTCAGTTGAGAAATTTGGTGTGGTAAAAGAGACTAAAGAAAATAAAAAAGAGATTAGAAAAGCAAAATGGTACATCTACTTAAGGAGTTCTACCCTCCAAGATAGAAGAAATTACTGGAAAGGGTTAGATCTCCAGGCCATGCAAACCAAGGGAAACTGGAGAAATGCCAAATATTCCCAGTGGAAGAGGAAATGCCATTGCAAAAGTTGGGTTTTTTTGATTCATTAAACTCCCATGAAAAATTGGCCAAGGGAGAGACTTTTCCTAAGTTAAAGTTAGTTAAAGTATGAAAGTGAGAACCTTTCTAAAACAGCCTTGCTAAATTTACTTCTTTGCAGAGAAAGGTGTTGGCCTTTGGATTTTATTGTTTACAAAAATACATGAAGACCAAGCGGGGCAAAATTTGTATTTAGGAATATCAGAGGTTACTTATATTCAGAATGTAACCTTTCTACTGGCACATTTATAAGCAAATAAAATTTTAAAATTAATCCTTAAAATAGCTGGGTGGATCTGACCTATCCAGGATGGAACACTGGAGAAGTGTGGTGGTGAGAATTCTGACAGTCCTCGTAATCTCTACCCTTTGCTGTTATGTCAAGTATAATCCCATCCCTTTTTATGTGGGCAGGACCTCTGGCTTTCTTGCGAAGGTTACAGTGCAATGCAAGTGTTAGGGATAACACTCTCTGGATTAGAATACTTGATATGGCAGAGATGGTAAGATATGTATCCCATGATTACATTATGGTATATGAAATTTCATTTTAACAGACTGCTGAGTCTGAGATCCTTCTGCCGGGCTCTAAGAAGCAAACAGCCGTGTTGTGAACTGCTGATGGAAAGGAACACATAGTAGGGAACTGCAGTGGCCTCGAGGGTCCCAGGGCCAGGGTCACAGCCCTCAGTCATACAACTGCAAGGAAATAAATTCTTCCAACAACCTGTATGAGCTTGAATGTGAATTCTTCCCCAGCTAGTCCTCAGTCCTCCAGATGTGAATGCAGTCTAGCCACCACCTTGATTGCAGCAATTCTGAGACCCTAAGCAGAGGACCTAGTTAAGATACACCTAGACTTCTGATCTACTGAAATTATGGGACAATAAATATGTGTTAATTTAAGCTGCTCAGTTTGTGACAGATACAGGATGAGCCATAACGGCTGAGGATTCAGAATGGTATCAGTTTTGACAAAATTGAATTAAAGTGTTTTTATAAAATGGGTTGTTTTAAATCACTGTTTTCTTTTTCAACATAAAATTGATTAGTGACTCATGATTTTTCTAGAAAGAATAGAGTTTCATTAGGGTGGAGGGGGATAGCATAGACACATGTCAATATAATCTAAATAGTTATTATCAAGTAGTTCTTCCCCAATGTTAAAAGTTTCAAAGAAATGTTTTTCATTTAAATTTTTGTCAGAAAACCACAGGTTTTGAGGCTGCTGAATTGCTCACAGTTCCTAACAGACTGCTTTCTACTTTTTCTAATAGAAAGACGTTTTTCTGGATTTATGATTGAAATTGGCTGCATTTTCTGTTTGAGAGATTATATATATATATAAAAATATTATAATAATACAATAGAGATATATTACATTACTGAGAAAATTATAGCATACAAAAATACTTTAAAATGGAATAGAAAAAAACAATTTTGGAAAATGAGGTTGTTTTCTGATAGCTTTAATCTTTCCTGAGTGAATGTAGTCTTTTATCTATATGATAATATTTCAATTCTAAAGATGCAAAATTGAAGGTTTTAGCCAGCCATATTTTGTTTCCTTCAAATTTATTTAGTTTAAATAGTTGAAATTTTGCACCACATGAGGTGCTTGCAGAATTGTAACAAATATGTGCTGAATCTGACTGGGATTGTATAATATAAGAGTTTGTATAAGGAACAGGAGCATTTGAAATGTAAGTTGCGTAAAGGTTGTTTTATACAAACTTTATGAGAAAATTTAAAATTATAATACATGAAATAATTTTTGTTATTCAAAATATTACCTTTTTATATTTTCTGATACTTTTGATAGATTTGAGGTAATTGGCTTGTGAAAAACTAAGGTAACATCTATGTATATTGAAGTAAAACAATAAAACTGCTAGTGACAAAGAAATAAGCAATAACCCTAGTTAAGGAAAAAGTAATGCAATGCAGAAAGTAAAACCAAATTAAAATAAAAGGGTGCACTTTGAATAGATGCAAGTAGAATCAAATTTTAAACAAAATTTGAGAATCTTTATTAAGTATTTGAGGACTCTATTATGCCAGATGCTCTGATTTAGTAGGGAAAAATAATTTTCCTGGAATGGGGAGTTAACTAAGGTTTCTTTTTCTTTCATTTTCAAGGTACTGGGTAACATCTTGTTCTGCAAGCTCTAGAGTCGATTGAAAGACAGATGGGATAGATTTCAAAATGAGGAAAGGGAAATTGCAGACTTCAAAATCTTAAGGAATAAAATTGTTATTTAAAAATACTGAGTTTTTGGATAATGTATAGGTAGCTGTGAATATTAACATTACTGATCAAATTGTGGTTGGTAACTGTGTGTATGATAGTAGAATAAAACAGAGCCTGATAATGAATCTGATAAATCATATGTATTAACATTAATTTATAGTTTAAAAATGGAAATATTTCTTTTTCCTATTGAAATAACATAATTAGAGGGGCAATCTTCTATTTGAGTTGGGAAATGAGTAGGTGGAGTTCAATGTCAGAAAAGTAGTGGAGAAAGGAAGAGGAGCAGGACTTAGGCTAGTAAGGGAAGAGAGCTGAGCTAGCAGGAGTAATGAGAGTGCCCCACAGGGAGTCTGCAGCAAGAAGTGTTTCCAAATCCAAAGAGCAAAACTTCAACAGTGCCAGAGAAGGCACCATCCAGATGGAACCAGAAGCACTTGGTCACTATGAACCTTGTGGCACTTGGAACCTATGAAGAGTCCTGCTGGGATGTCCTCACCAACTACTCACATCCTCAACTAAGGTAGATTAGGTGAAGTTTGCCAGCTGTCAATATGTGAAAAGATGGTGGAGATGGAGTTCCAATGATTGATCTGAAGGAAGAAGTGGTGAGAGACTAAACCAGAAAACTCAATGGATGAGAACAATATGATATGATGAGAAGAGAGAGGTGCTTATTCAGACATACAGTTTACCCATACTGAGCTGTTCACAGTCTCCTGTTATGCCATATAATTTCACTCATTGCACTATCATGTTTAACAGTATGGGCATTTAAACAAGATAGCTTCAGCCTTACAAGCCTGAGATATCTGGGAAACACTACCTAGCTCTTTGGGCCAGGGATTCAACACCTCCTAAAAGAAGTTGTATTGCCTATTCCTTCGAATTATTTTGGTTCAAAATATGTACACACACTAAGTGCTCAGTAAAGCATAATTTCTGTGCCCTTTCTCCTGCTCTTTCCTCTGCCAGGAAGTATCTGGTGAAGTATCCTTTATCGTTCCTATTTCATTCCTCATTACTTCTACTGAATATGTATGTGATACAATTCTCATTTTAGATTTCAATTTCACTTAGTTTATTCTATTATTAGTATTTGACAATAGAGTGAGTTTTTAATATGTCTGTTTTCTTTTGGATTATTCGTTTCTTGAAATCAGTGAATATATCTTATCAATATCTGTGGCCCAAGCACTGAACACAAAGCCTGGTATATAGAACTTACTAAGGCTTTGCTGATTTGATTTAAATGAAATGCATTACAATCATATTAAGCAATTTTGCCTTACTTTGTTATACTGTCTCTATCCTGGCTCATTTTGGCACTTTTATCCTTTCTTTGTATTCATTTGCTTGTATCCTGCTACATTGCAATATATTTGTTTCATTTGTGGATACTTTGAGAACACAATGTGTGACATTGAATTTTTTGGAATCCATGCATCCAAAGTACTTAACACAATATTCAGTACTCCATATGTCTTTACAGAAAAGTTGGATAAACAAATGGATGGATAGTTGAATATATTAATAAGTTAATGTTTGAAACCTTAGAAAAAGGACATGTAATGGGTGTTTACTTTATAAGCCAGGATTTATAGACTTGCTGTGATATAAAATATAATGTATTCTATATTTATGATTTTATTTGAAGCACAAAATAAAAAGACAAATTGTCACAAATATAACCTCTTTTTTTTATCTAGCAACGGTTTCATCTTCATCACCTTCCAATCAAGTTTTATGTGGACTATGATTCTTACTTCATGACTTACTATTTGAGGAGTGGTTATAAAACTAAATTTTCTTTGTCTTAATAGCACATTCATTTCCTTGTGAAGACAATTCTTATCTAGTTTTATATTAATATACATTAATTCTAACATAAGCTTTAAAATGTTGCATGTACTGTTAATAATATATAGCAATATTACATCTATATAAATGATGATTTAACCATTTAACTTATCTCCCCATAAATCAAATTTGATCACATCATTGATCAGCTTAAAACACTGTTATCTCATTACCTATAGAAGAAATCAACAGAGGCTACCTAGCATGAGCTACGTGGCTTTCCACAGTCTTATCCTAACTCATTTCCAGCCTAATATCCTATAACTCTTACCATTAACCTCTGTAACAGCCTCACCATACTCTACATGTGCCAGATCCTGCAAATAAGGGATCATCTGCCTGCCTTCTCCCACATCCACTGCCATTTCCCTAGTCCAAGAATCCATCTTGTTCTAACTGTATTGCTGCAGTAACTCCCAATTGCTTAATCCATATGCCATTACATTAGTTTTCTAGAGTGCATCTAGGGTAAATATTTCAAAACAACATTATAAAAATTGTTTTAACAATACTTTAAGGAATTCCTATTGCTCCAGGATAAGGACCAAATAAGCTCTTGGCACGATGGGACCTGCCCTGCTTCTCTAATCTCACACCTTTATATTTATTATCTGTGCTCAGTCTCCCTCCTCTCATTGCTCCTTTTTCATTTCCTTGAAAATATCGTGCTCCCTCATATCACAATGTTTCCTTTAACCCAAAAACTCTTCTGGCATACACCCTTTCATCTTGTAAACTCTAATTCATCTTTCAAATATTATCTTACAAATTTTGGCTTTTTGACTTCTTGAAATGCAGAGAGCTGGAAAGAGTGTCACTTTCATCCTTTCATCAACACAAACATTAAGACATATTGAAAGTTCACAACTTTTTTTGAACCAGAAAACTTGGGTGGTAGGACAATAAGCTAGTCCAAAATCTAAGGAGATACTGGAGCTTGCAAGAGAAAGATAGGATGCAAGCATATCCTTATCCAGGATGATACCGGCAGGTCTGGGTAAGAAGACTATATAAAACTAGAGCTGTTAAAAAATTGGTGGAGGTTGACTGTGCTTTAGTAAGAGAGTTTGGAGACCTTTGGGGAAATTTACCTTCACTTGCAGGTTTTTCTGCATAGACCTCTCAAGACATTCCCAAAAAGACTGAAGTTGTGAGAAAGGGTCCCTGATGGTGCAGTCTTGGAGAAGAGGAATGGCAATGGTTTCAGGAGGGGCACAAGGTCCCATTCAGACACTTCACTATTTCTTCTACAGAAGTTACTATGATAGAATGCAACAAATACTGTGTGGCCTTTGGACATTAATGAAAATTACTGAAGGAAGTCTTGTGGAAGATAAAGGAATATATAATGGGCAATAACTACAGCTGGAATGGGAGTAAAGACACTGAGAAAGCAAAACTAGTGAGACCCAGGGATGCAGTGTCTGAATATGATGGAGGTTTAATATGAAAAATGGAGAATATTCCCCTACACTCTGTCACTAGACTAAAAATTAATGAGTATCAGGTAGCACACTACCCAAATAAGTTATTTATCTCTGTCTCTACTGTCTTATATGAGATATCTGGAATTCTTCCAAAAAATTACAAGGTTTATGGAAAGCAAGAAATACAGAAAACATTGCCAAGAGAAAAAAATAATCAATACAATCAGGCAGATATATAGCACCAATGTTGGAAAGCTCTCAGTAGAACTTTGAAATATGTATAATAAACATAATAAAGACCTTAATGGAAAAAGTGAATAGCATGCACAACCAAATGGAAATTCTAGAAACAAATAAAAAGTAGTACTAAAATAAGGAATGTCTTCAAGGTGCACTAAAGTAAACTCAACACAGCCAATTAAAGAGTCAGTGACCATAAAGATAGGTTAAAAAACAAAGACGAGAAAATAGAACAGAGAATCCAAAGGCTGTGAAACAATATAAAATGGTGTAGTGAACTTATTCTTGGAATTCCAGAAGGAGAAGAGTAGAAAATGGAGAGAAAAATATTTGAGGAAATAAAGGCCACAAATTTTCCAAAATTAGTGACAGACATTAAACACATACATGTGCATGCATACATACTCCCACACACACCTAGGCCTATCATATCCAAACTGCTGAAAATAAATGAAAATGAGAAACTTGAAGGCAGCCAGAGAAAAAAGACAGATCATATGGAAAATACTAAAGGTGAGATTTACAATAGACTTCTCACCTGAAATCATGCAAACCAGAACATAATGGATTGGCATCTTTGAGGTGCTGAAGTTTAAAGAAAAAAAAAGATCCTGCAAACAAAACATTCTATACACCTCACCTAATACCTTTTAAATTGAAGGAGAAATGACTACTTGCTCAGATACACACACACAACCTGAGATAATTTATTGGCCAGTAGATCTGCACTAAAAGAGTCATTAGGGAATTTCTTCAGGCAGAAAGAATATTATACCACACAGAACTTTGGACATACAAAAAAGAAGAAAGATTGCTGGATATGGACTAAATGCGGAAAAGCACAAAATTCAGTTTATTTTAAAATTTAATTGCTCTAAAATAATTCTGTATAAGCAAAAGTATTGATATATTATAAGATATCACACAATATATAGAAATGCAATATAACATACATTTAAAGCACATGTTAAAGTAAAATGTATGAACACAAGGGCACAGAAGTTGAAAGGGAATAATTGATATAGTCAGTTGCAGACAGCTTACTCTGCACATCAAGAGATTTAACATTATTTGTAAGTAGAGACTGACTTATTAAATATGTATATTTTAAACCCTAGGACAATCAATTTTTTAAAGTTATAAATAACTCAATAGTGGAAACAAAGTAGAATTTAAAAACTCAACCCAAGAAAAGGCATTGGTTCTATGTTATATACACTTATTTAGCTATATACACTTATTTTGGCTTAAAGGAACGTATTTTTGCAATGATTTCTCTACTAAATACCATTCTCCACAGATTGCAAACTTCATAAGAACTAGGGCCATATATGTTTTTGCACCTGATTGCATCCTAACAGCACAGAGAGTGTGATAGGCTCAATAAATATTTGTTGAATAAATGAATAAAATCAAGGTGTCTATATAAGCAGTTTTCTCTGTCTCAAATGCCCTTGATACTTTTTACTGGCTGCAAAAGAGTTCTGAGGCTTTCAAGATACTATTCACTACCTCCTCCTGTTTCCTTAACTTCCCATTTATACAACATTCTTATTTAGTACTTTCTCTATTAGTTTGCCAGTTTTGCCATGACAAAATACCACAGACTGTGTGGCTTAAATCAGTGGTCCCCAACTTTTTTGGCACCAGGGACCAGTTTCATGGAAGACAATTTTTCCATGGACCAGAGGTGGGGGATGGTTTTCGGATGATTCAAGTTCATTACATTTATCGTGCAGTCAAACCTCTGTGCTAATGATAATCTGCACTTGATGCTGCTCCCCAGAGCTGGCATCACTGCCTCAGCTCCACCTAAGGTCATCAGGCACTGGATTCTCATAAGGAGCGTGCAATCTACATCCCTTGCATGTGTAGTTTAGAGTAGGGTTTGCACTTCTATGAGAATTTAATGCCACCTCTGCTGATCTGACAGGAAGCAGAGTTTTGCGGTGAAGCAAGTGATGGGGAGTGGCTGTAAATACAGATGAAGCTTAATGAAGCTTTGCTCACTTGCCTGCTGCTCACCTCCTGCTGTGTGGCCTGGTTCGTAACAGGCCACAGACTCTTATTGGTCTGTGGCCCGGAGGATGGGCCCCACAGGCTTAAAAAACAGAAGTTTATTTTGTCACAGTTCTGGAGGCTAGAATCAAAGTGGATCAGTATTTGAAGTCAAGGTATCCGTAGATTTGGTTTCTTCTGAGGCCTCTTCCCTTGTTTTGCAGATGGCCACTTTCTCCCTGTGTCCTCATGTGGTCTTTTCTCTGTACGCACGTACGCTGTTGTCTCTCTGTGTGTTCAAATTTCCTCTTTTTTATAAGGACACCAGTCACACTGGATTAAAGCCCACCTTAATGACCCCATTTTAACTTAATTACATCTTTAAAGGCTCTATTCCCAAATACAGTCACATTTTGAGGTACTGGGGTTTACAGCTTCAACACATAAATTTTGAAGGGCCACAGTTCAGTCCATAATACTCTCTGTTATCACTTAACAAAGGAATGGTGAAGGATGGGGAGATCCAATTTTGAGCAAGAAATGGTTTCTAACCTAAAGGATTGTGATACAGTTTATTGATATTATCATCATTGAGGTGTAACACAATATAGTAATGTGTTGCTTTGTGATATTAGGCAATTGTATCATTGTATTACCATCATTGAATGTACTTACACAAACATAAATAGTATAACCTACTACATACATACATAACTAAGTTATATATATATACTATTGCTCCTGGACCACAAACCTATACATGTTGCTATACTGAATACTGTAGGCAATTGTAGCACAATTTGTGTATCTAAACATAGAAAAAGTACAGCAAAAATGTAGATGGGATCACTGTCATATATGAGGTCCATCACTGACCAAAATGTTGTTATGTGGTACATGACTGTATTTGCAATGATAATAGTGCAAATAGAGTTGAAAGCTTCTGACGACATTCTGAATATGAGAGGAGACAGAAAACAATTACTATGAAGGACTACTTTATACCATGTTTCTAATTGTTGAGCAATCATAATTGGAAATTTCACTTGTTGCAAGTATATCATTTGTTGTTTTAATTTTCCTGTTCTCTTGCAACAGATACTGCCTCATTTAAAAAAATGATTTAGTGGCATTTGTAAAATTAAGTTCATTATAAATATTTTGTGTGCTCATTTGGTATTTTTAGTATAATTTGCAATTGCTGTGTACACAAATACACTATGTAGAAACAGCTGAGCTCTGGTGTAGTCGCACATTAATGGTAATTATAATGTTAACATTAATTACAAAAAGAGTCATAGAGGCATAAGACTCTTCCTTGAAATCTTAAGCTAAGGATTCAAGCATATGTATGAAAAATTAGTGCTATTATGCATTTTTAAATACTTTATTTGGGCCGGGCACGGCGGCTCATGCCTGTGATCCTAGCACTTTGGGAGGCTGAGGCGGGTGGATCACTAAAGGTCAGGAGTTCTAAACCAATCTGAGCAAGGGTGAGACCCCATCTCTACTATAAATAGAAAGAAATTAATTGGACAACTAAAAATACATAGAAATAATCAGCTGGGCATGGTGGCACACGCCTGTAGTCCCAGCTACTAGGGAGACTGAGGCGGGAGGATTGCTAGAGCCCAGGAGTTTGAGGTTGCTGTGAGCTAGGCTGACACCACGGCACTCTAGCTGGGGCAACAGAGTGAGAGTCTGCCTCAAAAAAAAAAAAAAAAAAAGAAATACTTTATAGGTTTGTATTCCCTTTAGTGTTAGAAAGAATAACACTACACACACTCTTGGGCTATTAGGGAGGATGACTTCTTCCTTCTACCCCTCTTCCCAGTTTTTAAAGTACATGGCTAAGGATATATGGAACTTCTAGATTCTGGCACATTCCAGGTTTCAGCTATATATGGCACTAGAAATGTCCTTTAAGGGAAGAATTTAAGTCCTAAAAATGACTCACAGGGAAATACAAAACAAAAACAATGTGGTCCCCAGCTTGATCTTCAGTTTCTTTCTTGTATAAGATGAGGGTTTTAATTGATCCCCAGATGCCCCTAAATTTCAACTCTACTAGCCTGACACCTTCCATTTCCCTTTATATATAAAAGAAATATATATATTTTCTTTATATTTATATATATTTCTATAAATAATATATATTTCTATATATAATATATATTACATATATTTATACATATATTTCTTTTATATATATTTCTTTTATAAAAGTATATGAAAATCATAAAAAATTCTAACAACAGAAGAAAGTTAGAATGCCCCTTAAATCCCTTAACTAAAAAATATCCAATGCACGGCCGGGCGCTGTGGCTCACGCCTGTAATCCTAGCTCTTGGGAGGCCGAGGCGGGCGGATTGCTCAAGGTCAGGAGTTCAAAACCAGCCTGAGCAAGAGCGAGACCCCGTCTCTACTATAAATAGAAAGAAATTAATTGGCCAACTGATATATATATATAAAAAAATTAGTCGGGCATGGTGGCACATGCCTGTAGTCCCAGCTACTCGGGAGGCTGAGGCAGAAGGATCACTCTAGCCCAGGAGTTTGAGGTTGCTGTGAGCTAGGCTGACGCCACGGCACTCACTCTAGCCTGGACAACAAAGCGAGACTCTGTCTCAAAAAAAAAAAAAAAATATCCAATGCAAGCATTTAACTGAACATGTTTTTTGAGAAAACTGGGTGAACTCATTTCCCTATTAATATCATAAAATCTTCAAACCATAAATATTCAAATATGGTTTCAGGCACCATATCCACGTTTTCGAAGGAAAGTAGATACACAAAAAGCAATAAAAAAGGATTTGAAACTAAACCACATTGAAAAGAATTCTTGTTTGGAAGTCACATGCCAGATAACAAAGAAAAAATACAAAACAACAAACTGAAAATAGCAACTGTTTCTGAACATATCAAAAATAAAAGCTTTTCTTTCCTACAGAAAATATCACATCACATTATTCTTAAACCTCCACCTCAGAGATATCACTGACAAGTTCCATGAATGATAGCTGAAGTACAAGTTTCCATAACATTTTTATGATTTTTTCATAATGTTCATTTTTATTTATTTATTTATTTTTGAGACAGAGTCTCGCTTTGTTGCTCAGGCTAGAGTGAGTGCCGTGGCATCAGCCTAGCTCACAGCAACCTCAAACTCCTGGGTTCAAGCGATCATTCCGCCTCAGCCTCCAGAGTAGCTGGGACTACAGGCATGCGCCACCATGCCCAGCTAATTTTTTCTATATATATATTAGCTAGCCAATTAATTTCTTTCTATTTATAGTAGAGACGGGGTCTCACTCTTGCTCAGCCTGGTTTCAAACTCCTGACTTCAAGCAATCCACCCGCCTTGGCCTCCCAGAGTGCTAGGATTACAGGCATGAGCCACCGCACCCGGCCTATTTTTTCATAATGTTTAGAATTCATTAATGAAGTTGGAAGGATTTTAATTTCATATTTATTTCCTCTAACCTCAAATGACTATTGATATTTTGAATTTTTAAAAAATTTCAAAATATTATGGTGCTACAAATATTTTGGTTACATGAATTGCTTTTGTACAGTTTGAGTCAAAGTTGTAAGTGTGTCCATCACCCATATAGTGTGCATTGTACCTGTTAGGTATGAATTTACCCATCCTTCCTCCCCTCTTCCACCTGCTGATTTCTACTGAATTTTACTACCATATGTGCATATGAGTGTTGATCAGTTAGTTCCCATTTAAAAGTGAGTTACTTTAAAATGACAAAAAAAGCAACAGGAAAATAATAATTTTAAATTTGTTTTTACTTAATGCAATGAACTTAAAATATAGAGAGCAAAAAATTGACAGAATTACAAAAAAGGAGAGACAAATGCACAATTATAATGTGAAGAGCTCTCTCAAAAAACAAAAGAAATTTAAACATGGTTAGGAATTTTACCTAAATGTTAAAAAAGCATCACACGACAACATCATTATTTTTTTATAATTGTAATAATACTTTATGATATTGATTTTATGATATAAAATCCCAACCTTATTTTACCATATACACATTAGCAATATCTAACTGAAATTATGTGAGTCATGTAAGTTTGTGTGGCAAAGTTTTTATGAATAGGAGAATTTACTGAATGTATTCATAAATACTTTGTTAATAGAGGAATTCTTCCTGGTAGATATCAAGACTTATAATAAATAGTCTAATAAATAGGATAATGTGATTTGGACTAATAGCGTAGACAAATATGCAAATAGAACATAAGAAAGAACCTTGATATTGACCTGTAGATATATGAATACTTTATTTAATATATAGTTCTGAATAGGCAATGCAAACCTGTAGCAAAGGATAAACTTTTTCTGACCAATTATTTTGACATAATTGTAGCAGACGCTGCTATCCTTTCACACAAAACCTATTTCCTCTTCTTTCTCAGCACACAGATTATATTCTCCATCTTGTCTACATTTAGATGTGGCTTTATGACCAAGTCTCACCAAAGAAATATGAACAAAATTAATGTGTCAATTATAACCTTAAATTTAACCACTTCAGTACTAGCGTCCACTATAGTCGACAGCCACAGATGAACGTGCACAGCGACTTTAGCCGACAGCCATGATATGACTTTTCTAAATTTTCATTTTTCAAAATAAAATTGTGAACATTTAAAAATAACATAATGAAAATATATATGTATATGTTACCTATTCTTATTTACATTACAAGTAAAGCTGCCTATAAAGTAAAACAAGCTTTCAGTGCTTTAAAGCTTTCCTCATCACACAAGAGCAAAAGGGATGGTTAATGCACAGCACAAACTATGGCGGAGACTATAAGTGCCAGCTGTGGGCAAGGTTTCCTGGCCGGTGAGCACCCTACAGAAGTGATTAGGAAGTGCTGCACTTTCATCACATTTTCTTTGTTCTTTTGCAGACCAGATGTGAAAAATGACAAGACCCTATTTAGTCACCAGAATCTCTGAATCATCAAATGAAGAGAAGCCTCATAGCAACTTCCTAGGACTGATAATATGGAAAACACATGCAGGAAAATGTAAATAAAACCATAGTACAATCTGAGCATACACTAACTTTATTATCTAATGATTTTAAAAAATAAAAATTTGAATGTCTGACAATAGCAAGTATTGGCAAAGATGTGGAATACTCATACTCTGCTGGTAGTAGTGCAAATTGGTACAGCTACTTTGAAAATTATTTTGGAATATCTTAAGTTAAGGAAATGTGTAGTCTATTGCAGGCTATATAGACTGCAATAGTCCTATTCATAGAACTATGTATAGTCCTATGTATAAATCCTAAAGAATCTCTTACTCATTAAAACCAGTGTACATTTACCAGAAATTTATATTAACATTATTTATATTCACCTGAAATTGAAAAAAAAATGACCATCAAATAAGTAAATGACCATCAAATAAATAAAAATGCTAGGAAATAATATAAACCAATAAAAATGAACAAATAACACCTTCACACAACATTATGGATTCACCCTAAACATGTTATTGACCATGTTAAGCAAGATTAAAGGAGTAAATGCATTATAATTTTATACATTTTGTGTGTAGGTACCATGTTTATAGTTACTTTCATATTTTACAAAGAGACATAAATAATATTTTAGTGATGCAGCTAAATTTAAAACAATAACTAAAATCTAGAAGATGATTATTCAGAAATCAGGAGAGCAGTCACTTCTAGGGAAATGAGAAGGGACACTGATTAGGGATGGTAAATAGAAGTCTCTCGAGGTATTGGCAAAATATATTTCTTTTTGAGGATGACTGTTGCACATGTATTTGCTTGATAATCTTTTTTATAAGGTGAAAATGATGGGATTTTTTGTGTATATGACCTATCTCAAAAAAATAATTTAGTTGGGTAGATGAGTACACGTTTTCAAGGATTCTATTACTTGTGTCTGTTAATGAGGATATTTTCTTCCAAGTGCCAAATGGCTGGGAAGCAAACTGTAATTGGGATGTTGATTTCAAGAGTGAAAGGAAAAAAAAAAATTGAATAGGCTTTGGTTATGTAAAAAAAAAAAATTCCTGTAAAATCTAATGAGTTATTGAGAGTAATACTCATACTTGCCACTTGCAGCATCTTTCTTCTTAGTAAATATTAATGGATAAACAGTGATTAATTTCCTAGATGCTATCCATACCATTGTATTTCTCCTGACATACTCTTTATATATCTTGCTGTTGCTGATATCGAGGATTGAGGATACATCTTCATCAATTTGATTACATTTGAGTAGCACTCACATGCTCATAAAGAAATTCATTTGCATGCAATATTTTCTAGTGTCACCTATTTCTTCAGATGGCTGGGTTCATTCATTATACATCACCTTCTCTGTCACAGATGATTGGGTTAGAGGTGGGTATTTGACTTAAGGCCAGATGATTCAAAGAGGCAACTACGTGTCTTAAAGTAGAGGATTCTGAACAAAATTACCCTATTTTTACTAAGCCAGAAAGACCTCTGCTCATATAATTTTGAATGTGGAATATAAGAGAATAAAAAGATTGAAATAAGAAACAGAAACAGGGGATAAAGAGATCCCTTGCTGAGATTTACCAATATTAATAACAGTTGGAATGAAAATGTTGATTGAGCGACATGCCAACTTATAATTGAAAGATGTGTGAAGTTCCAGTCAAAACTATAATACATCAATTCATTATTATCATCTAATTAAAGTCTCAAATAGTTGTCTAAGTGTATAATGAAGTGGTCCTAAAACCATTTTCTTTTTTGTTTTGTACTGAAACACTTATAATGATTGGTGTTTATAAACATTACCAAGTACTAAGAGTAATTTTTTCAGTAGCAGTTATGATATTATGTATCTAAATCACCTCAATAATTTGAAATCATTATAATTGTACTTTAAAAAGAATATTATATTTGAAAGGAATAATGAAAGTGATTTGAAAAAAAAAAAAACTAGCAAGACTGACCAAGCCAAATTAAAAAAAAAAAAAAAAAAAACCTCATCTAGAATAAATAAAATGTGATTGGTACTGATTAGCTATATAAAAAAAGAAATAAAATATGAGACATCACTATATGCCCTAAAGATATTAAAAGCATAATTGGCATCATGGCAATTGTGAACAATATGCCAAAAATTAAAAAATTTAGATTGACAAATTTGACTTCCTCAAAATTGACACAAATGGAGTTAGAAAATCTGAATTGTATAATAAATCTGTTAAAGAGCAGAGCAGGATGTATAATTTATAGAGGCCATTTGAAAATGAAAATGCAGAGCTCTATGTTCTAAAAGCAGGAAAAAGTGCCATTATAGGTACTGTAATACAACATCACAAATTTTCCATCTGTCATGATGGTTTTGATTTGCTATTTAAAGTTGTGCCCTCTTGGTTATGGGGCTACTTTTGCAGCAAGTGCTGAGGCTCAGAGGCCCCCCACATGGACTGACTTGTTAACTTGGAGCACACACATCCCACTGATTGCCAGGTTTCTCCTCTTGCCAAACACTAGCTATGGGTTGTGAAATCGTCCCTTCTCTAAAGTCTCACTGCCCTGATCCAGACGGATAGATGATCCCCAAGGGATTGCCCTCTTAGAGCTGGACACAGTAGCAGGTGAGTGATTTTCCTATAAAGAGCTGCTGAACATCTCCTGGTGCTGCACAAGGATTGCCAAACAGAATAATGGAATAGGAAAGCAAGTGCAGAAACAGACTCACACATATACAGTTACTTGAGTTATTAAAGAAGTCACTGCAATTCAGGGGAGAAAGGACAATCTTTTCAATACATAGCTCCAGATCAATTATACACAATATAGTCTGCCCTCTGTATCTGCAGGTTCTGCATCTACGGATTCAATCAAGAACAGATCAAAAATATTTGGAAAGTATTTAGAACAATAAATAAAAATTTTTATTGTTTTGGAAAACAACAAAAATTGCATTATAGCAACAAAATAATACAAATAAAAATATAGAGTAATAACTATTTACATAGCATTGATATTATATTAGGCATTTTCGTGACCAGTGATGATTTAAAGTTCGTGGGAGGATGTGCACAGGTTATATGCAAACACTATGCTATTTTATGTAAGGAACTTGAATATTTGTGGATTTTGGTATCTGTGGGAAGTCTTGGAAGCAAGCCCCAACAGATGCTGAGGGATCACTGGATCGCAAAAGTTGCTGATCACTGCCTATATTTTAAATAAAAATCAACTCCAGCTTGTAAAATACAACAGTAGAGAATATCTTCATAGATTTGGATCAAGCAAAAACTTCTTAAACATGATGTAAAGGTTCAAATTATATACAAATATTGATAAATTAGACTTTACTAAAAAGTAAGAAAGTCTGCTTTAGGGGGAAGAGAGGATGTGTAAATTCACACCTAATGGGTACAATGCACACTGTCTGGGTGATGGACACACTTATAACTTTGACTAAAACTGTACAAAAGTAATTCATGTAAGCAAAACGTTTGTACCCCCATAATATTCTGAAATAAAAATAAATAAATAAATGAAACCATTAAATAAAGAAAGTCTTTTCAATAAAGATATATTAAGAAATTAAAAGGCATGCCTCAGAGTGGAAAGATGATATTTGCAATATCTGACAAATTATTCATTTTCAAAATATATAAACATCTATAAATTCATAAGGAAAAGATAGGAAACTCAAATTTGATCTGTTTGCAGTTAACAGACTTTTAAAAAGATATTCAGAGTACCAGTAAACATATGAAAAGGTGGCCAATCTTATTTAGCATTAATAAAATGAAAATTAACAGTCTGATGAGATACTTTTGAATATTCACTATAATAGCTTATATAATTAAAAAACATAATATCAACTGTTGATGAGAATGTGAAACCAATTCATATACTGCTGGTAGGACTGTAAACTAGTACAACTACTTTGGAAGATTATTTTAATTGATATTCTAATAATTCATAATCCTAGATATATAACCATCAGAAATATGTACATATAAAACTAAAAGATATGTAAAAGAATGTTCATAGCAACAGTGCTTATAATATTTTCAAACTGGGGGGGCATATACTGTAGAACTGATAAATAAATTTGCTATACCCATTAGTGGAGTAACAAACATTTGGAAAACTAGTAACCTGTGGCTACTTGCAGGAACATGAATGAATCTCACTTCTCTCAAAGATGCCAAACATAGAAGAGTTCAAACCAGTTGATTCAATTAATGCAAAGTTCACAACTGAGGAGAGAAAAAAGAATAAGAGGAGGTGGGGTGAACTGAGAATGGGCACTCGGGAGCTTCCAGGGTGTTAGACTGTGCTGTTTTTAAACCTAGTTATTGGTTTCTTGGGTGTTTTCATATTGTAAAATTTCACTGAGTTGAATAGACATAAATGTATGCATATCTAGACTTACACTTTTAAAAAACTTTACCTCAAAATCTTGATATTTTAATTAGCATCGCTGAGAATGGTGACACTCAAAGTATGTTTCACAGTTGTTTAGAAAAACAATATATTGGTTTTAAAAATGGTTAGTGTATTTTGACATCTACATTGTGAACATATACAATTGACCCTAGAGCAACAAGAGTTTGAACTGCACTGGTGCACTTATGCTTGGATTTTCTTTTGCCTCTGCCACTCAAGACAGCAAGACAAACCTCTCCTCTTTCTCCTCCTCCTCCTCAGCCTACTCAACATGAAGACGATGAGGAGGAAAACCTTTACAATCATCTATTTCCATCTAATAAATAATAAATATATTTTCTCTTCCTTATGATTTTCTTAATAACATTTTCTTTCCTCTAGATTATTTTATTGTAAGAATATAATATATATTACCTATACCATTCAAAATATTTGTTAATCACCTATTTATGTTATCGACAAGGCTTTTGTTTAACAGTAGGCTACTGGTTAAGTGTTGGGGGAGTGAAAAGTTACATGCGGATTTTCAGCAGTGCTGGGGTTGGTACCTTTAAATCCCACATTGTTTAAGGATCAACTGTATACTGAAGGTGAAAAACGTGGGTGACTTAGTTCTCACTGTTTCATAACCCTTACGTTAACTTCTCATGAATAATTACTAAAAGAAAAAAACATCACAGTTATGTAATGCTACCTACTCCCCCCTCCCCCAAAAAATTCATTAAGAGAAAATAACATTACTTTTTTCATGGCTTTTCTTTGTGTTAGCATCACATTTAAGGTGTCCGTTTCTTATAAAATATCAACACTGTTCTGATGTTAATTTGGGATCAGGAGATGGAGCTTTGCATCTACATGAGTTGGGAATTTAGAATTGAGGTCACTACATATGCTTAAGGACCTTGAAATGCTACATTTTCTGTGAAAAGCAGATGTCAAAACAAGAAAGTTTGTCTTTTTTGACCTGAGCTCTTGATGAGCTAAAAAAAAAAAAAATAGTCAAAGGAGACTTTTTAACTATGGACCTCCCCTACTAGGAATTTATTAATGTAATGTTATTCACCTACCCTGATAGATGCAAAAGAAAAACAAATTCAATAGTTGACTTGTGGGACACATTCCCAAGTCAAGACATGCATGATTCTTAGAACCAAGATCTGCAGGAGAGGACTTGTCAGCCCAAAGTTAGGAAAATTTTCTGAAAGAAATCAATATTTGTAAGAGACATAAGGAATGAATAGCAGAATTTGCACCATAATAACTAAAGAAAATAGGAGTATATTTAAAAATAATATTATGTCTACAAAAAGACTAAAAAACAGTATCTGACCAAAAACATTTGAAAAAAACTTAATGGGAGTTCAAGAAATACACACTTTCACTGGAATTAAATGCAAAATATAATATAATTATATAATACATATATTTAAATAGAAATAGATAGATGGACACAACTTAAAACGTAATTGGTGAACCAGAAAATAAGTGCGATAATATTACAGAGACTAAAGAATAGACAGGTAAAATGAGAAAAATAGATATGGAGAAAAATGGGAAAACCTCATATATGTCTAATAGGAAATGTAGGAGGAAGATAGAAAGGAAGGCAAAAAGACAATGTTGAGAACAATGCGACCAAACTGAGATGAGATAATTTATTATTTGTATGCAAAGAAAAATTGGAACCACATCTTACATCACACATAATATCAGCTCGTAGTGTGAGAAAAACCGTAATGATGAAAACCAAACTTTGAAACATTTATAAGAAAATGTTTCTTATAAATGTTTCTTATAAATAAACATTTCCTCCATAAGGAAACAAATTCCAAAATCTACAACATTAAAAATTAAAAATGTCTATTCAGCAAGGACTACTGTCTTATAGGTGAAAGACAAGCTATTGCCTGTAAGAAAATATTTTCAATACATTAAACTAATAAAGATTGGTATCCCAAATGCATAATATAAAGAACTTCTAACATTCAGGTTGAAATAAAATAATGGAATCTACAATAGAAAAATACGCAAGGCATGAAGAATAAAATCATAGAATAGGAACTATAAATGAACCAGAAATATGTGACAAAATGGATCCCCGATAATTTTAAAAAGTCACTTTATAACTTCTGAACTTAACTCTCGACTCTTATTTTACTCTTTTTATATCACTCATTGTTATTTTGTTTTCTTTTGATTTGTACAGCCAATTCTACTCTTAATTGATAACACAAATAATTGAGAAACAAGAATGTAATGGATGTATAGAGTTGATTAACCTGTACTTATCTTTCCCATTCATTCACAGGAGTTGACAATAGAATCTGTAATGTTCCAGTTCCAATTTAAAAAATAATGTTGTAAATAGTACGTAATACAAAACATTCAGCAAAGTGAGCAGTAAGGGTGGCAGCTACACTTTTGTTTTTTAATCACCCTAAAGCTTTCTGTATTCTTGAAACTGATTATAATAAATTAATAGCCATATTAAAACAAATGGTGATAATGGAAAAAATAAGGGAAGCAATAGAAAAATGTGCTGCTGCAATTTTACCGTTTCCAAATCCTGGTAACAGGAACTACAGAAGTTCAAATGTGTCAAAAGATAAAATTATAATTAGTATTCCTGTCTGTTCTTCACAACTCTTTAGCAGAGTTTGCTTATTTTAACAGTTGTATTTGTAATGCAGTCTGTGCCTTGACAGATACCAACAAAAGTAAATCAGCAAAATGATTCTTCCTCTTTTTTTCCAACCTCAGGCTCTGGGCAATCAAAGAAACTATGAACATCTGCCTGGATTCTGATTGCCCTGTTCACTGATTCAGTGCACCCAAATAAGCAACAATTAGTCTGTTCAGCATGTGTCAAAAGACCCGTCAAGTTAATTCAAATTAGGACACGATAAATTGAATCCAGTTGGCAACATGCATATTTGTATGCAAAGTTTAAACAAGCATCAACTGTGCTATGGTATCTTTTATTTACAAGCAAAACAAGAACACATTGTTACATAATTCCAGAAATAACTGTTCCTCATCATAATTTTACTTATATCATTGGATGTATTTTCTTGGGGTGGAACATTTTTTTAATGAATTTGAGTGGACTTCCACAGTGCATTAGGTTAAAATAACGTCAATCTTATACTCATTTATCTTATTTCCATTAATTAGCTTCTAGGTACACAAATGGGTTTCAAAGCTTGAGATGTATGAATTTCCATAAATTATGCTTTCAAAGGTGAGCCCTCTCTTGTTAAAACCTGGCATTGATTTCTTAGAGTTTTACAAATGTTAATGCCTGTAAGTGGTCAGTGGATGGATTTCTATCCCATTTATCGGCTAATGATCTGCAGTATAAAATACCTCTGTACCTCTAAACTGAATCAGAGACTGAATATTCAAAGAAAATTCACATATCAAATAAACACTAGGTTGGCAAAGAGTATTTCCTGATAGAATGAGATTGTGTGTGTGTGTATGTGTGTGTGTGTATGTTTGTGTGTGTGTGTGTGTGTGTGTAGGCTTCAGCTGCTAGAATTGGCATTGAAGAAGTTAAAAAGGTAAGAAATAAATAACGTATTTCCCAAATAGTTAAAAGATGCTGACCAGGACTTTCTGTTACAATTTGATAATCGTAGGAACCTTGGGACTATTTCTAGTAGTTGTACCCTAGAGCAGAATTTTCAGCCTTTAAAGAGGCCTTGTGCAGCAGGTGAGATGTCTTGTCCTAGTGTGATAGAACAAAGATTTCCTTTGTACAGTGTTCTCTGAAGCTGTGTGTGTGTGTGTGCGCGCACACACACACACTATACATCACTGGTGTAGACATCATTGAATGCATAGGTGAAATTAATAAATTTATTAGGTGAATTTAATAAATTAAACAGATTAATATTGAAATGCAGTTACATCGAACAGTATGGAATATCCATTTTCAGCTTAAAAGTGCTTCAGTTTTTGCCTGTTTTCAAGCCACACGATCTTTTATTTACCTTATCTTCCATTTTAAGAAACTTGTGGAAAGTCATGTTTAGTATAAAATCTCCCAGAAAGATGCTATTACATCTCCTAGATAAGAAATACACAATCCAATTGTTTGCATTAGAATTATATGAATTTAAGCAACTTGAGTGTTGACAGTTATTAGAATGGGCATACACAGTTTTAATTAATATGTGGTTAGATTTACTCAGGTACTATTTTAACGCTAAGAAGTATGATCAAGATCCAGAAGATGAGTCCACGGATGAGTTCAAGAAAGACATTTGTTTTTGATTTAGTTTGAAGGTCACATTCATAGGCTAACTCATTTTTCTGAGAGAAAATATGCCAAATCAGATATCTAGCCCCAATTGATGGTGGGGGCAGGTGTTCCTTGATCATCCCAGTGTTCCAGCTGACAGCTGAGTCTGCTCATCAGTCATTCCTCCAAACTAATGTAGTGGGTACTTAGTCTGATGTTTACCACACATTCACCCTATTGCTGCAGAAATATTTGTGAGTTTTGGAGATGCTGTGTTAATGTAAAGAAATGAGATAGGAAGATAAAAAAATTATATGACCTGTTTGTTTCCTGTTTTGTATGTTGCTTCCAAATATATAGACCCTTGCTCTGACAGCGAGGGTGACAAAAGCTCTTAAGTGAACAGTCCCATACAAGGTGAAGAGAAAATAAAACTGAGAGTTATAAAGTTTGCCTCATCTGAACTCATATGCAAAGAGCCATGCTGAAACACCTTGTTTCCATGAGGTCTGTAAAAATTTGCTAAGGTTAATAAGAATCCCCTCTCTTTAGTAAATCAGACTGGCCTTAGTCTTCCCTTGAGCTATTCCAGGAATGCAGGAGGGCATGATTATACATAGAAGAAATAAAAAGAAATATATTTTATCCTGAATGGATATTCTAGAGGGAGTTGGATGAGTGTGTAGCCTCTTTAAAATATCTTCTCTTTCTCTGGGTCATCTTTGTATCAAGGACCTGTGAGTATTCCTATTTCTGTATTTATTCAATTTTATTTTGAACCAAAAAGAATAGTTATATCTATTTCTATTATCATAGTCCTTTATATTTTTTCCAATATTTCAATCTTATAATCCTTTTAAATTCACATAATCAAAGATATTTGCTATGCCAACCAGAATATTGTCTGTGATAGCCACACCATTCTCAAAACGAAACTTGTAGCAAAAATGTCTGAATAGCTCTGTGTTAAATTCAGAATTTTCTGTCATAGCACAAGAATTTTTCTCTACATTTAGACTAAAATTAGAAAAAAACTCTAAGAATCAATATTCTTTAAAGCTCCATCTTTAATAAATTATAACTATATATTTGTGGTTTCTAAATATGATAATCTTGTCCACAAGTTGATCTTGTAAGGGTTTATCAAATAACTGAAATTAAGACACTCTCTCTGTGGGAGACATCTGCGGTTTGGCCTCAGAAGTGACATTTGCCCCACTCATTGATTACAGCCCTTATGTGTCCTTCCTCATTCCTGTGGTATTGGGGAAAATTTTTCCTCAGGTCTTTCCTCAGCCACTCCCTAACCCTGCCAAGGAAACATAGCCCAAGGTATACAAATTACACTCTCCCAAGTTTGTGATGTATTTTATATTTTAAAAGCCAATTCCAACTTACAAAAATAGCACAAAGAATTTATGAATGCTCTTCGCCCAGGTTTGCCAAGGGCACTGCATTTGTTTTGTCATTCATCCTCTAACTCTCTGTCGGCATTAGCTTTTTTCCATTTCATAGTAAGCTGCAAACTTGTTTACCTCTACACACTTCAGTGTGATTTCCTAAAAATCAAGGACATTGTCAGCAAAATTATTAAAATTCAGGCAATTAACAGTGAGACATTACTAATTGTGTAATCTGCAGGCCTTATTAAAATACCACCAATTCTGGAATCCAATCTAGGATCACAAAGTGCTTCAGTTGTCTTTTTAGTCTCTTTTAACCTAGAATAATCCTTCTACTTTTTTTGTGTGTGATCTTAGACTTTTGAAGAGTTCAGGGCAATAATTTTCTGGGTTGTCCTGTAACTTGGGTTTGTCTGATTTTTTTGTATTGAGAATGAGGTTAGGCATATTTGCTAGGAAGACCACAGAGTGATGCAGTATTCCTTCAACTACAGCATTCAGGAGCACTGTGTGGATTTCTCTATCACTAGTAATGTTACATGTGCTGATTTCATTACCTTGGTGTATTTCCTCTGTCTCCAATGTAAAATTACTATTTTTCTTTTTATAAATAAGTATATTATGGAGAGATATTTTAAAAGTATGCAAACATTCTGTTTTTTAAACCATACTTTCCCCCACTAATATTAGCATCCATTGATGATTCTTGTCTGAACACTGTTTTAGTAGTTTCCAAATGATAATTTTCTATTTTTACCATGTTTTCTACAAGAGCATACTCTATCCTCACTAATTTTTTATGTCAGTACAAATTCATGCATACTTATTTTATTCTATGGATTGCAATAAGTGACTTTATTTATTTATTTTTGTAGTTCAAATTACCCAGATTTGACCAATGGAATACACTTTAAGCTGGCTCCTTCATCCTTTTGACATATTCCCATCACTTTCTGAGCATGTTCTTATCTTCTGCCACCATAAAATATTCCAGAATCATCTTATACTTTTCTCCCTTACCCTTGGAATTATCCATTTTTCCTTTTTCCCTTTTATTGGAAAGGTATACCATAAGTACCTATGAATCCTCCAATTCATATTCAACTTTATTTATTCTAGGGCTTTTTCCTTTCCATATTTGTAATTCTATAATGTTGATAACACTAGCTCTCATATCCACAAACTACTTACTTTCTTAATTCTAGAATACATATAAAATAGGATCAGAATTTTTAGCCCATTCTCAGATGATCTGTACATAATGCAGGCTAGACCAAGCTAACTCACATTTAGAAACTACTCTGAAAAATTATTTCAAAAGCTTGAGTAAAATTTAATCTCTCTCATCTTCCTCAACGAGATCCCTCAATAAGACTTTCTAAATTGTCTTATATGCTTTCCTAATTTTCTTTAAATTTTTCATGATGAAACGTTGTGTCTTAGCTATGCAAGAGTACCTTGTTTTCTCTCTACAGCAATCTGGTTAATCTCTTAAACTTCCTTAAGAAACGTAATTGACTCTTGACCAGTTCCTTCATGGCTTGAAAAACAATCATATCCACCACCAACAAAAAAAAAGAGACATACAATAATATCTATCTGTAAGCAAGTCATCTTCCAAATTTAACTTTGAAAAATAAATCTACAAAATTGATTCTCCATATGTGACCAGGTTATAATGAAATTATTATATTAGCTATTGTAATAGTGATATTCCAAAATAGTCTACCTTCGATATTCTACTTTTGAGTTGGCAGTGTTAGTCACAGGAAAGATCACTACCAAATAAAGCATTTCATCATTATTTTTACTACTGTGATCTTCCTTTTCCTTTGTTATATTTTAAATCTTTGGTTAGGTGGTAATCTACACAGCAAAGTCTTTCCAGTATTCTGCCCAGCTACCAGCTAAGTAGTAGCCAAATGTTTGCTCTTAATTTCTTTTCTGGCAGCTTAGAAGGACCATCTCCTAGCTCTTGCTTTTTGCTGCAGATCTTCTGAATGAATTTCTGAACATGAAATAGAACCCCTGACCAAAACCAAAGTAATGTTGTTTTATCTTTTGTTCTCTTTTATGAAAGGTCTGAATTTTTATTGTTTAAGTAATAAAACTGATGAATATATGATAAACTAAAATTGCAGTTTGATTTAATGAAGATATGGAAAGATTAAATGATACTGAAAATAATTGTGTGAACTCTTCAGTATCTGACTGATATGGTTTTATAATAGCTTCGAGAGATTGAATTTAATTCAAGAGTACTTATAAACCAAAATTGCAATACATGCATTTCCTTTGCTGACCGTATACTATGGGAAATAAATTAAACTAACTTAATATCATATATGAAATTATGTTTTATGGGTATGAGTGCCATTTGGAGATATTGGATTCAGTGAACCTTTAAGACTGTTATCCTACCTGAAATAACAATAACATAGTACCTTAAGCAAACGCTAAAATGAGTCAGTCAGTTCTACCTCGGTTGGGATTGCAGAGAAATTATCTAAGTTTTCTCTCATTTAAATTTGAAACATTAGGACAGTCTTCGCTTTGCAGAGTATATAGACACTGCATTTTCTGCAGGTAATCTATTTTCATTTAAAGCTGCCCTCAAGTGCCTTTAGCACTTACTGCTGTTAACAAGAGTGTGGGCTACCTTAATCCACTGTCAAAAGAGATCAGGGAAAGACAGCACAGAGGACAAGGAGAACATGCATAAATATAGAAGAGATTATCATGGAAATGAAAAATGAAAATAATGGATAAAATTTAATGTAAATGAACTTTTGAGTGAAAAACAAATATACCATTTCATATAGAACATTTCAGGAAGCCAGTCACGCAAAACTCTCCATGGAAAGATACATATTTAAAAAATTTTTTCTATTTCATTATCTATAATACCAGTTATTGACTATGCATCAAGAGAGCTGAGAATGCCCTTGGCTCAAATAGATGAGCTCAGGTGAATTGGCATTATTTACTGAGCTTGATGTTTATAGGATATTATCTGACAAACTGGCTTTATGATCAGATTGTTTTTTAAAAAAACTGAAACAGGAAAAATTGGCAAGGGTAATCTTGGTCACTTCAAAGCTCATTTAAGCACCCCCGTCTTTCTCATTAATGCCAGCTTTGACCTTCAATCTAAAATTCTACGAGCCTATGAATCTTTCTCTTCATGGTATAATATAAAACTGACCCTGTACTTCATCCTCTATGAAGTATATTACTGCACAGTGTAAAAGAAATTATTTTATGATCTTGGTGATGATTTTCTTGATGCCAGTTAAGTTGTGAATTCCAGAGCAGAGACATTTTTTAAACTACTGATAGTTTAAAAATCAGCAGAAAACAATTCAGATTAAGAAAAGGCGTTCACTTATCTCTACCACATCATCCCATAAACACATTTCATCTGAAAAAATTGCTTTATTTATTTCATCTCACTTCCATCATCCTTCGTTTTCTAACCACACCATGACTCTTCACAATCTGTTTCACAATTTGAGTTTGAATTTTAGGAAAAACAACTTACTGACAATTTATTCTCCTCTTATTCCATGTGTACCTTTCAAAATAAGTAATTTATCACTTAAACAGGAGGAATACATTAACTGAAAATAATAAATGACATGGCAAAGACATTACCCTTCTCCTTTTTAAAAATTTATTGACGCTATTGTGTCAAACAGGTCCTAAAAATGTTTCATGCCTCACAGTTCAAAGCAGCAAGTTCCTGAGTTGCAGTACTTTCTTGCCAGACTTTCTTCTTTGGTGAGTATTTCCAAGTTGTTTCTGCAATGACTCCCTCTGAGGATATTGTTGAAATGTTGTGTGCACTGCTGCTTGTCAAAGCCAAGAAATGATGCAGAGCTGCTCACATGAGCTCTTTTAATTGTTCTTGTATTAGCAACTGAGGAATTACCACAGATGGGTTTATCATAACACTTTGTTAGCATTTTTGTATAACAACTGCCTTTTTATCCTAAAGAAACCCTGGAGGAAAATAGAGCATTCAGGGATAGGGTTTGAATATTAATTAATTGATGCTTCAAGTAGGAAGCTTTCTTTTTTAATCTGCTAAATGTACCTAGTGAAATTTATCTATAAAATGCAATTTAAATTTCTTCAAGTTATACACAGAATTCATTGTATCTAGATTTTTAGTGAATTATTTCATTTGTATTTAATCGTTTCATTTTGGAAATTTTTACTTTGTTATCTGCTACACTATAAATAATTAATTTAGGAGTTTTGCATGTTTGCTGCTATCATTAATATTTCTAATCAATGTCTTTGGGGTAAGTTTTGATTAGTTGGAGATATTTCAATACAAGATTTACAAGCCCTAGTAGTAAAAATTATTAACTTAGAATATAGTCTACTGACTAGGATTTTGGTTTGTTTTGACTGAAAGTGTGGTGACTTTTTTAGCAATAAATATTCTTTGTACAAATTGTTGTAGAGACTAATATTAAAGTTATTAAGGACCTAAAATATGGTCTTAAATAGAGTTGTTTTTATGTTTTCTCTACAACCTTAGCCTATTCATTATTATGATTTCTAATACAAATAAAGTGTATAGTCAATATTAATTTTATTGGACACATATTTTCAGAAAGGAGCATTTCAAATATCAAGGAGGTGTTCCTCACATAGTGCTCCACAATTCATTTTTTTGCCTGTCATTTATTGAATTCTGTTTTTTAAATGTATTCTATTTTTATGATAGTAGAAAGAATAGTTTTAATTTTGAATCACGTGGATTCTTTATTCTTTGTTTTCCTAAGGTTTACTAAAATTTTGTTTTTCCTATGCTTCATATTATTTGAGATGTTAATAAATGGTATTCTTTATTTAAAGTGAAAAATGAGCACTATAACCCATCTGATATTTTTTGCCCTCTTAGTGCAAAATGTTGATTTATTAACATATTTTCAAATAATCTTTTGGTTAACTCTATTAGTTTAAATTTCTGTCAATTAATATACTCATATTAATGGTCTTCTTTTTGTTTACTTTATTGGCGTTACTTTGTTCATTTTATTATTTGTAGTGGCAATACAATCATTCATGCACAACTTCTAAAAGTGGTAAATTTTGACCTATCATCAGTCCTTATTTGTGAAATTTATCTTTTTTGTCTTCTGGGAATATAAAAAAAAGAAGAAATGAATTATACTGAAAATTAGTGCTTTTGTTGTGTCCAAAGTTTACAAGAATCTATATTTATCAATTGGAAATCATAACTAATGGGGATCACTACCCTTCTAGTGAAATCCAAAACTTAAAACCAACTAAGTCCAATACAATTAATAAAAAATGAGTGATAATAATAATCCAATAAACCAGTAATTTTCAGCTATAATGTTACAATGATTAGGCTATTGCCAACTTTTAAAATATTTATAATACAAAGAGGTTCATTCCAATGTAACACATTTGATTTCCAGAAGCCTTTGTGATATGCAAGATTAAGAGTACTTCATAGAGTGATATCAGACAGAGGGGCTCAAAACTTCCTTCAAAGGCTGGCTAGATATGGTGGATGAAATAGCAACCAGGGGGCACTGCAGCTTTATGAAATTACCTCAAAGAAAATGACAAAAGTCTGCTCTGAGATTTCTTAAGAGTTTAAATATGATTTTTAACTTTCTGTGATATAATTTTGAGTCACTTTGGAAGAAAGGTTCTGTTAGGAGTATATCCTTAAAAATCAAGTCAGATTTTTCTTAGTTGTTCCATTTTAAAACATGATTTTTATTTTAAAGACTTACATAATTTTAAAAGGGATGGTTTATTTCTTGTCATTAAAGAGCTGATTGTCAGGAAGGTAGGAGGATTGGCAAACAAGGTTAGAACATTAATTTTCTATTCCATTTAATATATTTGCAAAAATATATATTTCTATTAAAGGAAAAATTAAAATTTAAAGTTAAAAGTTTTCTTTGGAACTTTTAATATCTGGGACATTTAAATGCTCAATGCTTGATTTAAATAGCATTATTATATTCAATTTTATGGAACAGTTTTCCATATTTTTTCCTTTGCTTCATTAGTACATATTGGAAGATGTTGAATAAAGACCTAAGTAGTTTTCTTTCTCAATATAAATTTAATAAGGGAATATATTCTTTCAAATATTTTTAAATTTTAGAACAAATATAAAACACAAATTTAGGTAGTAATTTGGCCATTGTTATTTGTAAATTTTAATCTTCATCAAATTATCAAATTTTTGCATGTGCATATAATGATAATGATGTTAATATAAAATTCTGAATGAAGAAAAAGTACACTAAGCCAACATTAGTAACTGTTAACTTTTTTAAGTAATGAGAAGCCAAAATTTGATTCCATAAATTCAATTACCTGGACAAATAGATGTAGATCTTCAACTACCTTGATCAGGATACCAAAGTGACTACTCTCCATTGTTTTTGAACTCTGAGCAAAACCTGCAAATCACTGATCAGTCATAGACCAATCTACCTACCATTTTCTTTCTGATATCTCCACCTTCATTTTTCTAGAAACCTCCAGAGCAATGGAAGCAGCCATGGTGCTTATCCTATCCTGTTGACACTATTTTTATATAAGATCCACAATTTGTAGATAGGTTACTGCTGACATCTCATTACCATAATGTTCTGTATTTCATCTTATCTTTGCCTTATTTCCATCTTTGATTTATAGGGGAGACAAGGGATTGTGTTTAGAGAACCTGTTTATGTTGTTTTATATTACCATTGCAGTTGTGCAATTGGCATTATGTAGATAAGAACCCCTGATTCTCACATTCATCTTAAGACCTCTAAAAGTTTCTTTAGTTAGAAAACATGAGCTCCATTTCAGTATATATGTGAGTAAATATATGATAATATAAGTCCAGCAGACATTATTGGTGCTAGATCCATTAAGATCCCTGTATTGCTTCTACAAACCATTCCTCCTATTTCTGTGTGTTTTTATTCCTAGCCTTATACCTATGACTTTCTTCAAAAGAATGTTCTTATACTACTGAAACCTGGAAATATTTAGGAGTTTGAGAATTTATGTCCCTCTGGGTGGTCCTTAATCAATGGTTGAAAACCCAACTCTTTTGCTTTAGGCAGGACAAACAATGTGGTGTAATTTATGCTATAGAGTTCACCATCAGGCTAAAGCTGAGATTTTGACTGAAATTTCATAGTTGCCTGGATTTTTCCTTCCTTTTTCTGCTTTTTTTGCTTGTTGCCTATTTTTTCTGAGAGCACAGCTGTAATAAAAGCACTTGCACACATCCTGTCACAGGATCTACTTCTAGGGAATCCATTCTAAGCTAACCAAGGAGATTTTCTATAGCTATTCAAAATAATATTAATAAAAAATGTAATCACACAGAAATAATTTTATATAGATAATCCATTGAGGGATTTATGTGTGCATGAGTGTGTATGCTTTCTTGCATAGAAAATAGACTGGGGGTGGGGTGTGGTGGCTCATGCCTGTAATCCTAGCACTCTGGGAGGCCAAGGTGGGCTGATCAGTCAAGGTCAGGAGTTTGAGACTAGCATGAGCAAGAGAGAGACCCCGTCTTTACTAAAAATATAAAGACATTAATTGGCCAACTAAAAATATATAGGAAAAAAAAAATAGCCAGGCATGGTGGCACATGCCTGTAGTCCAAGCTAATTGGGATGCTGAGGCAGGAGGATTGCTGGAGCCCAGGAGTTTGACGTTGCTGTGAGCTAGGCCGATGCCACCGCACTTTAGCCCTGGCAACAGAGCGAGACTCTGATGAAAGAAAGAGAGAAAGAAAGAAAGAAAAAGAAAGAAAGAAAGGAAGGAAGGAAAGAAGGAAGGAAGGAAGGAAGGAAGGAAGGAAGGAAGGAAGGAAGGAAGGAAGGAAGGAAGGAAGGAAGGAAGGAAGGAAGGAAGGAAGGAAGAAAATAGACTGGGAAAATGCACTAATACTAATATTTGGAACTTCTGGTTTGAGATACATGGTGGACTGAAATAATTCAGGAATTTCTACTTTAATATAAAAATACAGATAAAATATAACCAAAATAAATTCAATATGTAATTGTACATGAAAGAGCAAAGGGAAAATTCCCATGTGTCAAAATGTGCATGTCTTAAGCTTTGAGTGGCAGGAAGCAAATATTGGATTCCTTTCATCAATTCCTATTGATTTCATACGAAAATTCACAGCCTCAGAATCTCATCATGACAGAAAGCTAGTCTGAATTTATTCTACCAGTATAGACCAAGAATAATAAAGGAATTCATAACATTAAAGTAATAATAATACATATATTTAGAAAACTAGAAATAAACACAAAGTAAATAATTCAACAAAAAATATTGTTGCAGTTTGGGTTCCCTTAGGAAGCCAACTCTGACACAGAGATTAGCATATAGTTGGTTTATTAGGGAAGATTCCTGGAATGAACTCTTGTGAGAGGGAGGGGAGGGAAGCAGGATAAGGCTGAGGGAATAGTTAATCTCTGATGAAATCTCAAAGGAAGCCTTAGCTGATTATATGGGGAGATCTAAAGCTGCGATCACCCTTCAAAGTTGCCCTTACTCAGAGAAACAAGTCTAGCGTCTATACCCTTTGAGAATTAGTCATTTGATGCAGGATGTCCAGGAAGAAATTACTTCGGATCAGGTGGCTTTCTTCAGCCAAGGCAATCCAGATGAAAATTTGACAACTAAGAACTGTCTGCCAGCAACACTCCTAGTAGCTAGAAAATGAGAGCTGCATTTTTAAAGTGAAATCTAAACAGGATATCCTAAAGTAGCACAGATTTCTATCAATAACTCAAAAAAAAATCAAGATAAATGATGAAAATCTAAGACTAGTGTTTCCAAGTAAAGAATTAGTCACAATTTATTGACATAACCACTTTTATTAGTGTTATTCTGAAAGCAATAGTCAGTAGAAGAATGAGAAATATGAATTATAAGAATTAGAAATAAAGAAGAAAAATTACTCATAAGTGACAGGATCAGCTACATATCTCCACTTTTTAATCTTCCATTTAATTTTCAACCCTCTTTAATCTTCATCTTTCATCAAACAAAATATGTTTCCCATATACCTTCCATTATCTCAGGTCTAATAGATTTTCCTTGGCCACTGTGCTAGTAGACTTTCTTGGAATATTTAACACTACCAACAACTCCCTTCTAGAAAGGGTTTGTCTTCTTGCCTTAGGTGATCCAGTTCTTGTTCTCTCCTGCCCAGGCTGATTTTCTTTTATGGGCATCTTGTCATCTGCCCATCTCCATGATGCCATCCCTGGCTCACCACTCTTTCAACTTTACAGCCTGCTTATGTAGCAGCAACCATTCTCATCTATATGCTAATGATTCTCAAATCTGTGTCAGTCTTGTCCTCACTCCTGGCTTTAGACTTATGTAATCAATTGCCTCCTCATCACTTTCAACATCCTGTAGTCACCTCAAATTCAAAATGCATAAAACTAAACTCATCAATTTTTCTCTCTCAAATCTACTTTTTCTACACTTAAAAATTAATTATTGGAATGTAAATCTGGACCAAACTACAAGAGAAACTATCCACTCAAACAAGTATGCCTCAATCTATTCATACCATTTTTTAATGTTGTGGAAATTGAATTTAACATAAGAGCTTAATTGTATCTGTTTAAAATGTAATGCTAATCTCAAATATAAAGAAGTTAAATTAATAAATGGCTTCTCTATTGCATTCTAGGTTCAAATGATGTAACATATGCTTTGTATAAACAGTGTATGAATAAGTTTTTATGACTGGCACTCCCCAGTAAATTTTATATCAAATATAAATAAATGTGAGTCTTACATCTTTATTTTTTTCACAAAACATTGTGCAATAAAGATAGATTTATGCTTTTTAAACATCACATATAGATGAGAAGCCTTTGAATCAAAGGTTATGCAAATTGCATTTCAAGTTCTTAAAAATGTTAGCTGATTTCCTTATCTCACAATTTGACTACATTTTCTTAAATATATAATTAGGGAAGTGAATTAAGGTATATATTGGTTCTACTAGTTCTATACAAAATTTATTTTCGTTTGGTAAATACCTCATATGTAAGGTATTCTTGGAGGTAATATGTATCAATAGTGGCTTTCATATACATTGTTTTGCTGTGGCTTATACTACATATAAGGTTTTATTCTCTTAAAAGAACCCTAAATGTAAGCATTCCCTGGCTGATATGGTTACTCAAGAAAGTCACCAGATACCTAGGGCGAGCTTCCATCATAAGGATACACTCATATTCTAAAATGGCTCTACATAACTCATTACTCAAGAGCTCCAGGCTCCCATTAAGCAGTTTTCCCAAAGGCTGACACAACATTCTCAACTACATCTCTTTGTCCAAAGCTTAGTGAGGTGGCTATTCCTCATTGCAAGAAAGCCTGGGAAGTTTTGTCTCTAAGTTGGGTATATTGTTTGCCAAAATAAACTATTTTTCCAAGGCAAGAAGACAGAGAGGAGATTAAGTGGCAACTAGCATTCTAACACTTAATGAATAATTACATTATTTAGGTTTGTTAGAATTGAGCCATATATTTCAATTTCCTCTCTAGTAAAGTGTTTAACAGCACCTTTGAATTGTGTCAGACCATTAAATTTATCCAGAAGTAATATGTGGGGAAGGAAATAATCTGACAATCTTAAAAGGCTTTGCAATTTAGTTTGTGCACTTTCTAGCAGATAATTTATGGATAAAGTGATACATAGCAACTCAGCTGGAAGTAATATTACTCAAAAGAAATAAAATAATATTAAAAATAGTTTACTATGAAAGCTACAAATACATCTTAAAGCTACAAAGAATTTTTGACAAGATAATGAATTACCAAACTGTCTGCAAATCAAAAGAAATAAGATAGTTACTCAGAGTAGAATTCTCATTTTGTTTGTTTTGTGTTTTTGCAAAATTTAGTCAAAATCACTCAAAATTTTGTTATAATACAAATGTTTAATAGGCCTGCAAGTGATTATTTTTTACATAATGCTAAATAATATCAGCTACAAAGTAGCCAGAACAAGAATTGGTCACTTGGAGATTCAATACTCAGATAACTTATTGCCATTGGTACATTTGAGTGGTACACTTTCTTATTTTTGTCATAGCACTTTTGACTTGATTCTGTCTCTGTGTTCCCTTCTCTCTCTGCCTCTCTTTGACCTTTTCCTGATTTCCTTAACCAGGACTCTTTTGTTTCTTGCTTGGTTCCTGTTTATTTTTCAGTGAACATACAATTCTTCTGATGAAAGTCTAACCAGAAATTATTCAAGAATGAACATAAGTCCAGGCTCCTACCCCTCAATTACATATTTTTTTCTCATGTTAAGAATAAACAATTCCGGAGCTTCAAATGATAACTCATATCTACTCTCATCATTATTTTGCCTGTGAATTTGTAAGAAAAATAAATGGTTATCTAAACTACCTCCTCATCAAAAAAATGGAAAAGCCCAAGGCAAGTGAATTTTATGTATTTGTTTCTTGAAAAATAAATATATAGATTGAATAGACTTCTTTATTTAGGAAAATAATTTTATTTCAGTTATCCTATAATCATTAGATTTCTTTCATAACTGTTTTTAATTGGGGAAAAATAACTATGTGACCAAAGACAAGAAGGACTTTTAATTGTTTTTCATACCACCCACTCCATAGTTAATGTTCTATAGATTTACATAGGTGGGAGAAATAATACCAAAGTACTCTTACAATTCTCTTGACAAAAGGATAATGTGATTATTAAGGAAAAATCCATGCAGAGTTTATTCCTCTATTAAATTTTGATATGGAATTATTAGGAGGCTAAATTTTATTGAAATAACTTATAAAGTACTGAACAAACCTATAAGAGCTGAGTGCAGTGATATACACCTGTAGTTCCAGCAGCTCAGGAGGCTGAGGTGGAACCATCCCTTGAACCCAGGAGTTTGATGCCAGGCTGGGCAACATAGTGAGACCATGTCACTAAAAAAAACAGAAAAACAAACAAAAAAATACCTATAAGAAATAATAAATTTCAGTTCTAAAGTTCAGAAGGATCTTGTAAAACCATTGAAGATAATTCCTTTATATGATATAAACTACATACATGCCACACAGATTATAGAAACCGACATCCATAGTGAAACAATAAAACTAAATGAATTTTTATACAGAAACAATATATTTAAGTTTCATTCTTTTTTGTCAGTCAGTCTCTGTTTGCTACGCAAAGTCAATTTTCCCACAGGTGATACAGGTGAGTTGAGAATATATGATTTCAATGATCATTTCTACTTCTAAAAACATATGATATTGTTTTTGTTAGGTTAAACAACCACCAGTTTCACCATCTAAACATCCATGACACAGATTTGGGAATGTGGCCTATAGGTAGAATTATCGCAAACTTAAATAACATTTAAATTGCAATCACTGAAACAGTAGCCAAAATAAATAAATAAATAAAAAGCTAAAGCTTTTTGATATATAACTGAAATTGTGCTGTGTAGGTGGCAAAATTATCATGATGCTTTTTTTTTTCCAAAATATTATAGGGGTATAAATGTTACGGTTACATATATTTTCCTTGCCCCCCTCCCCCATGGAGTCAGAGCTTCAAGCGTGCCATCCCCTAGTTGTGCACATCACACTCATTATGTATGTATAAACCCATTCCCTTCCCCCTACCTGCCCAACACCTGATAGATGTTATTCCTATATGTCGATTTATGTGTTGATCAGTTAATACCAATTTGCTGGTGAGTACATGTGGTGCTTATTTTTCCATTCTTGGGATACTTCACTTAATAGAATGGGTTCCAGCTCTATCCAGGAAAATACAAGAGGTGCTATATCACCATTGTATCTTATAGCTGAATAGTACACCATAGTATACATATACCACATTTTATTAATCCACTCATGTATTGATGGACACTTTGGTTGTTTCCACATCTTTGCAATTGTGAATTGTGCTGCTATAAACATTTGAGTGCATGTCTATTTTTCATGGAGTGACTTTTGTTCTTTTAGATAGATGCCCAGTAATGGGATTGCTGGATCAAATGGTAGATTCACTTGTATCACTTTAAAGTATCCCCATATTGCTTTCTACAGAGGTTGAACTAATTTGCGTCCCACCAGCAATGTAGAAGTGTTCCTATCTCTCCATATCCACACCAATTGTTTTGGGACTTGTTAATAAAGGCCATTATCACTGGAAATAAGTGATATCTCATTGTGGTTTTGATTTTAATTTCCCTGACGATTAGAGACGTTGAGCATTTTTTCATATGTTTGTTGGCCATTATTCTGTCTTCTTTTGGAAAGTTTCTGTTCATGTGTTTTGCCCACTTTTTGATAGGGTTGTTTGATTTTTCCTTGCTGATTTTCCTGAGTTCTAAATAGATTCTAGTTATCAGCTCTTTGTCAGATGTGTAGCTTGCAAAAATTTTCTTCCATTCTGTGAGTTATCTGTTTGCTCTCTTGACAGTTTCTTTGGCTGTGCAGAAGCTTTTTAATTTGATCAGGTCCCATTTATTTATTTTTGTTGCTGCTGTGATTGCCTTCGAGGTCTTCTTCATAAATTCTTTGCCTAGGCCAATGTCTGGGAGAGTATTTCCAAGGTTTTCCACTAGAATTCTAATAGTTTCACACCTAAGGTTTAAGTCTTTTACCCAGCATGAGTTGATTTTTGTGAGAGGTGAAAGGTACAGGGCCTGTTTCAGTCTTCTACACATGGCTATTCAGTTTTCCCAGCACCATTTATTGAATAAGGGTTCTTTTCTCCAGTGTCCGTTTTTGTCTGCTTTGTCAAAGATTAGATGCCTGTATGAGGATGGTTTTATATCTGGGTTCTCTGTTCTGTTCCACTAGTCAAAGTCCCTGTTCTTATGCCAATCCCAAGCTGTTTTAATTACTATAGCCTTGTAGTATGGTTTGAAGTCTGGTAAATTGATACCTCCTATTTTGTTTTTATTGCCTAGGATTGCTTTTGCTATACGGGGTCTTTTCTGGTTCCATACGAAGTGTAAAATTATTTTTTCTATATCTGTGAAAAATGATGATGGTATTTTAATAGGGATTGCATTGGCTCTGTAGGTCACTTTGGGTAGTATAGACATTTTAACAATGTTGATTCTGCCAACCCACAAGCATGGTATGGTCTTCCACCTGTTTACATCCTCTGCTATTTCCTTCTTCAGTGTTTCATAGTTCTCCCTATAGAGGTCTTTTACCTCCCTAGTTAAATATATTCCTAGGCACTTTATTTTCTTTGTTGCTATTGTGAAGGGAATTGAGTCTTTGTTTTTTCTTTTCTTCGTCCTCTTCTTTTTTTCTTTTTCTTTTTTCTAGCATATTATGGATGTACAAATGTTAAGTTTACATATATTTCCCTTGCCCCCCTCCCTCCTTGAGTCAGAGCTTCAAGCATGTCCATCCCCCAGTTGGTGTGCGTCACACTCATGTATGTACATACCCATTCCCTCCCCACAACCTGCCTGACACCGATAGATGTTTTTCCTATATGTCCACTTATGTGTTGATCAATTAATATCAATTTGCTGATGAGTACACGTGGTGCTTATTTTTCTATTCTTGGGATGCTTCACTTAATAGAATGGGTTCCAGCTCTATCCAGGAATATACAAGAGGTGCTATATCACTGTTGTTTCTTATAGCCGAATAGTACTCCATGAAAAGAACAAAAGTCACTTTATGAAAAAGACAGCTGCACTCAAATGTTTATAGAAGCACAAATCACAATTGCAAAGATGTAAAAACAACTGAGAATTGAGTCTTTGATTTGATTCATACTGAAAATTCATCCTATGAAAGATAAAAGATTATTAGTTTTACTTTGGTCACTGTTGAAAACCATACATTTAACAAACATTTATTTTTTTAGATATATGTTTCTACTATGTACCAGAAGGATCCCCAACTACTCTGGATACATTAATTAGTACACACACACACACACATACATCACTGCCTGCAAGTAACTTGCTAGTAAATAATACAAAATAAAATAATTAAATTATGTTAAATATAAGAAATGATAAGTATTATTTAAAAAAGAAAACATAAAGCAGAATGAGGAGGATCAAAATCTCCGGGGAGAGAGAGGTTAAATGCGAGGTAGAGTTGATGCCATCTCACTCAATTAAGTAGGAAAAAAATCAAATTTTAAAATTGCAGAATAGTAAAATTTGAGGACAATAGAATTTTAAAGATGGCATTCCACTTTTATATGATATACTGACCTATGTGTAGGAAAAATTATAGAAATATATACTTATTATAACAAATATTTTACTTTTTAAAATGTCCCATACTACCCCAGGTTTCCAAATCAAGTTCAAATTCAATTTCAAAGTGTTTATGGACACTGAAATCCTGTCTTTGAAGTAAAATTTTCTGGAGGATCTGCCTTGATGAGTAAACTTTTATCCTTCTCTAATGCAACAAAATCTTTTTTGACACTAGACTACATTAATTTATATAAAAATGATTCCTTAAATATTAACCAATTTCCTGGCTTTTAAATTATATTTTCAGAACAACATCTCAAAATATTTCATCTAGGCAATTTTTAGGTGTCCTTAGAGAAAAACACCTCGGAAGGGAACAGTTTTAGAATTTTAAGTAATGAAAAACAGTTACAAAAAAAGGGAGAATGAAGGTTAAACATCAAGTCTCTGTTAATGTACCTGGTCATATTTTCAAGAGGTGATTCAATCTCTCCTAAGTAATCAGTCATGAGAGAAGGGCAATCAAATGTGGATCACATAAAAAATGAAGAATATCATGACTTATTACAATTAATTAAAAAGAAATAAAATTAAATGATGTACATATTGAATTAAAATCAAATGAAGAATTTTAAGTTAAGTTGTTTTACCCTAAGAAATGAGGTTTCTCAAATAAAAGGCATGAAACACTTATACAAGATAAATTACAAATGGGAAACAAATGACTTACAATAATAATTATAATAATTTTAATAATTATTATAAACAAATAAAATTAACAACATAGGACTGAGGGACAGGTTGGGGAAACACTTCAGGGCCAGAATCATTCATTCCTTTACTCGTATTCATTTAGTACCTGTGACGTATCAAGTAATACTTTCGATTCTGTAAATAAAGGTTGATTAGGCCAGAAGAAGTCCCCTTCCCCCTATTGTGATCATGGATTTCATCTTTTGAGTGGAACAGCCATAGGTCATCCCTTCCTGTTACCTGAGGTTGACTAATCCAGTTGTGACTCCTTTGCTTTATGGCCCCTTTGTTTTGGAATTCCTGGAGCATTAATTCCTTTAGCTGTATAACAGCTGTGTTGGGTGCCTCTAGATGACAACTTGACACTAATTGCAGAGAGTGGCTTTTGGGATCCATGTAGACATCATCTATATTCATCCAGAACACTTAGGAATAGCTAACTTTGGGCCAGCAACCTTTGAGGATAGTTGGCCAGGAGTTTGAAGTCAGTGTCTGGATCAATAAAGAAGCTGAAATTTGCTTCTAAATGCATATCAGCTTCTTAAAGCCATGGACTCTTTGTCTTTTTAGTTAATCAGTACTTGGTAACTATACCTGCCTCTACCTGCTGTGTGGAAACTGCGAGTGCAAGGGTAATTCACTATAACCCTGAAGCCTTTCTTCTTGAATCTGCTTCTTCCTCTCTGGCATGATCAAGAGTGTGGGAAAGGCTGACAAGTTTGACCAGATACCTAGCACCTACTGGGGCCTCTCTTGTCTGGTGCCCTGAGAGGTCAAAGGAGATCACTTTCAAAAGCAGATGCAAGCTGCACAACTGATGGCTCTGGCAACTTCTCCTACCCTGTGCCCCAGACAATTGAATGCTGATAGCTGCCAGAAGGTTTAGAACTTCTCTTTGGCCAGTGGCTCAGGAGAGTTAAACTTAACTAACCTGAGGCCCAGGTCTATATCATGAAGACTTCATAATATATTTCTCAGTCAAATATGCAGCTTTGATAGAACTTCTCTGTACTGTTTGATGACAAGCAGGGGATTTAAGAACGTTAGCAAGAGTGTGTCTCACTCTCCTCCTCACCATAGTTGACTGGATATGTGATAAAATGACACTATTATGAGTTTATAAAAATTTTTTTTGCCTAAGTGGTTACTATTTTTTTTTAAGAAGGTAGATTTTAAGGAAACCAAGGGAATATAGGGTAAAAACCAAAACCAAAAACTGATGTTGTTATATGAAAATAACAGCTATAAGGGTATAATGGAAATAATAAGAAAAAAGATAAATATATATATATGATCAACCTGCATTTTATCCAAATGGAAAGTATGATTGTTAAATTGGTAAAATTATGAACCAATATTTTTGTCCATTTTCTAAAACATTTTCATGTGGTTATATTGTATTTTATTCTGCAAAAGGCATTTACTTCAACAAATGACATGGGATTTATACATTTTGAGGATAATTGGAAAAAAATATGTTGCAAGATTATATTTTTTAATTAAAAAATTTTAGAAATAAAATAGTTATTATAAATGTTGTACAAATATATTAAATAAAATGTTAAAAAATATGCACAACAACTCAACTTTGACAATCTCAGCAAAAAGAATTGTGTGCATATGAACCACAAAACACTTATGAGTTCTAAAAATCTTTCTATCTGATTAGACGTAAAACATCTTGACATTTGGGAGAAACTATAGCAATTTAATTTATCATTATCAAGCTTAAATTCTGAAGGTATTTGAATATATTTATTTCTTGATATACAGGCATAGTCAAGATTATCTATATTGTGTGATTAAGATGTCTATTAAGATGGACAGAAAAGACACGTAAAAATAAAATTGTTAGGAGAATAAAATGTTGCCAAATAATTTGTGGCCAAATAATTTTATTGCTTGTATTTTCTAATCTCCCTAAATTATAATGAAAAATTTCTTTCTTTAAAAGACTGTTCCTGATTTATAGTTCACTTTCCTTTCAATAGTATATCATGATGTTGCATCTGATGATTATATCATTTGATTATAATTTTGCCTTATATATGTTCGTTATACAATTCTTTGTTTTCTAGCACCTCTATCATTTTCTTCTTTGACTATCAATTTACAACACTATTTCTGAATATTCTGATGTTTCTTTATTTCTATAATTGATAATACTCATATACTTACTTGCTTATTCCGGCCACTCACTGCCAAATTTTATTCTGTAAATTTTTTTTGTTTTGATCTGCCACAAGCCTCTGTTTATCTAGCTATGCTAATTCATATTTAATTGTTTGCCATAGAGCATTGTTCAATGCTTCACTGAGTCTTCCTTTTATGCCTCTGAGAAGTCTTATTTAGCTCACAATTTTTTCTGCCTTAGTTCATAATGTATAGTCATATTTAACACTTTGTTGTTGTTTCTAAAATTTTGCTGACTTGAATTTCTAGATTAAAAATTGAAGCAATCTGTTTGCTTACTAACTGGGTGAATCTTAGATAATATTTCAAATTTCCATAGTTTCAAAGATCCTGGTTTCCCATTGAGAGGCAGGTTTTTATGGCATGCAGGAAATAGAGAAAGGTCATTCCTATCATGTAAATACTTCCTAGGAAAGGAGCTCAACATAATAGAGAATGAAAATTCTGCTTTTTTGCATCCCCAGGAATTCATAGTTTTCTAAATGCACTCTTGGCTCCAGTTTATAAATATAATAACTAATAATGTTTTCTGTCCCTTAGTATCATTGCCTTTATAAGAAAAAAAATAACTGTAACCTTACAGGCCTCATATTTGCCTGGCTGGCTTATATTAATCAGATGTATGAGAAATACATCTCAAATTACAATATTATAACCCAATATACTTGTTTTTCTAGGCAGAAAAATCCTCATTTTCTTACTTTATTTGAATTTTCTATTAAACTGTAAAAATTAAATGTAAAAATAGAATCACCAATGATTTTCTACATAACATTTCAGATTGAAATTAATTAGATAATAAGAATGTCCATTACATATATATTACTTCTTAAAATGTCAACAATGCTATAGAATACTTTGTTTCTTCTGAATATTATTATTAAAATGTAAAGATTTTATTCATACCTATACAAAAGAGTGAATTCAGTTAAAAGGAAAATTAGTACATAATCTAATATTTCATTTTATAGAATGAAATTAAGCCCCTCTCAAAATTATCATCCAAATCTACTACATTGTGAAGGCAAATGTAAACAACAACTCCTAGTATGGATGACAGTGAAATTACAATTTTATTATCTTATTTTTGACAATGTTTAGAAAAGTACTATATACTGACAAAAACTGAGGACAAATGCTTTTAGGGTTTGATGATGAAAAATGCTTTGGATGATTGTCATGATGATGACAATGAAAACAATAACGAAGATAAAATAAAATTTTCTCTTATTGTGTCCCTTTTTGTCAAAAATATCAATAAACAATGAAGCCTCATTGTGAAAATATGATGATCTATCTTCTGTACAGTTTGACATATTTATAAAGTAGCTTAAAAATATCATTTTACTAGCTATTAATAATCACTTGTTCAGACCAAATAGATAATGATCATTGAGATTGATTTAAAGAAAACCAAAGATAAAAATAATCCTATAAGATTTAACATATTAGACTATCCTAAATGCAAGTGAGACCTTGACAGATTCCTATGACCTGGTTTACTGATGCTAGAATTTTAAAAGGCTTAGGTTTTTCCCTAAAACAGCTTTATATATTAGATGCAATTCAATTTACAAGGTAGCACTATCTTGACCTATTTGAATTGAACACAGGAAGCTAAAATAATCTCTTTCTTCTACAGCCATTCCTGGTTTGGTAGTTAATTTGTGCAACACAGTCAAATTATCACTCTGCTGAATGTCATATTTCAGCTTGTTCATGACTTGTAAGGTTTCTTTTCTGCTGTCTCTTTCATGTCTCCAATGTGAACAAATTCTGAATCAGCTACAATGAAACATGATCTTTTCCCATGACCACACTGGTCATTTCTCAAATCACATTTGGCATTAGTATTTTGAAAATTTAATAGCAGGACAAAATGTAATTCCTTAGTTCCCCTTACAAAGACAATAAGGTTTTCAAAGAGAGTCTATGATTATTTTAATCAAAAGCTCTTTTCTTTGAAACAACTTTAACCTGACATCATTACCTCTTTAAACACACTAACTCATTAGAGCGAAAATGCAATAGTAGCCTTGAGCCTGCATTACAAATTACATATTTAATATACCTTTAATCATTCACAGTGGATTCCCTGATTAACAAATATTGCTAAACACTTGGCATTGCATACATATATCATTAACAAAGTGAAAAACTATGCTTAATTCCATTTCATAGGCATATCAACTCTTGCCAAGTGTCTTCCATCAAATGACCTCGACCTGAAGTTAGAACTCTTATTAGTTTTGTAGTGGAAAAATAAGGACATTCAAGTTTCAGGAGATAAACTTATATGAGTCTAAATTGTAATAACTCTGGTATATGTGCACTGCACCCCAAAATTAACTTTCATACTTGATATTTATTAATTTTCTTGAAGTTGCAAATTGTGAATAATCAATCAGCATGCTGACTATAGTCCTTATTGTCGGATATAGTTTTATTTAGCTTTGTGTATGCAAGTGATTGTCCTTATGACATAATTAATTACATATATATATATATTTTTTTTTTGAGACAGAGTCTCGCTTTGTTGTCCAGGCTAGAGTGAGTGCCGTGGCGTCAGCCTAGCTCACAGCAACCTCAAACTCCTGGGCTCCATTGATCCTTCTGCCTCAGCCTCCCGAGTAGCTGGGACTACAGGCATGCGCCACTATGCCCGGCTAATTTTTTATATATATATCAGTTGGCCAATTAATTTCTTTCTATTTATAGTAGAGACGGGGTCTCGCTCTTGCTCAGGCTGGTTTCGAACTCCTGACCTTGAGCAATCCGCCCGCCTCGGCCTCCCAAGAGCTAGGATTACAGGCGTGAGCCACAGCGCCCGGCCTAATTACATATATTTTTTAAGACTTACAGTCAATGTAGTGAAGCAACTATTAAGTAAATTCAACCCATTGGGTACAATGTACATTATTTGTGTGACAGGCACACTAAAAATCCTGACTTCATCACTATACAATTCATCCACGTAACAAAAACCACTTGTACCCCCTAAATCTATTGAAATAAAAACAGAGTTAAAAACACAAATAAATCTATTTCCCTTGTCTTCTTTTGGCTTTATAACTGCATGAGATAGGAAAAAAACAAATTATTTTTCCTATTCTCCTGCATCATTCAATACTCAATACTAGAAAGAACACTTTGCTTTTGATACCAGACGTGTGGAGATTTTTCTCCACACACCAAGCAGTTCTTCAGCAGATACCAACTGAGTGCCCCAGGATTCAATTTAATTCTCACACTATCTACCTGGAGTTAGAGTCAGATCCCACACAAGCTTAGCTCTCTAAGACTGCCTCCTCAACCAACCTCAGATGCCCATCACAAGTAGTAGATTGTCACCTATTCTCCTGACTGACTGGGTATAAATCAGGGTTCCCATGACCCCCTTCTTCGGGTTCCATAAATTTGATAGGATGGCTCATGGAACTGAAGGAAACACATATGTTCATAAGTTTACTGTATTAATAGAGGATATGATAAAGGATATAGATGAATAGCCAAATGAACAGGTACATAGGGTAAGGTCTGGAAGGTTCTTCAGTGCAGGAGCTTCTGTTCCCATGGAGTTGGAGTATGCCATCCTTCTGGTACTTGGATGTGTTTGACAACCTGGAAGCAGCCCAAACCCTGTAGTTCAGAGGTTTTTATGGATTCATCACATAGGCAAGATTGGTTATTAACTCCATTTCAGCCCCTCTCTACTTTCCAAAAAATGGGGGTAGGATGGAGCTTAAAGTTCCGAGTATCTGATTATGGTTTGGTCTTTCTGTTGACCTTCCCCCATCTAGGAGCCGACCAAGAGTCACTTTATGAGAACAAAAGATAATTCTTTCACCCAAGAAATTCCAAGGGATTTAAGATCTCTGTCAGATGCTCCTATCATTCAGGACATTAAAATATCTTAGGAGCTCTGTGTCAGAAACTGAGGTCAAAGGCCAAAATATTAGAGAAAAAGATTCTCCTAGCAATCTTATTGCTAAAAAAATTAGAAGGATTTTAAGACCTCTGTGCCAGAAACCAAAGACAGAGATCAGTATATATATATATATATATATATATATATATAGTACATACATATTACATATTTTTGTCAAAAATATCAATAAACAATGAAGCCTCATTGTGAAAATATGATGATCTATCTTCTGTACAGTTTGACATATTTATAAAGTAGCTTAAAAAATCATTTTTCTAGGTATTAATAATCACTTGTTCAGATCAAATAGATAATGATCATTGAGATTGATTTAAAAAAAACCAAAGATAAAAATAATCCTGTAAGATTTAACATATTAGACTATCCTAAATGCAAGTGAGACCTTGACAGATTCCTATGACCTGGTTTACTGATGCTAGAATTTTAAAAGGCTTAGGTTTTTCCCTAAAACAGCTTTATATATAAAAATTGTATAAAATATATATATTGTACATATAAAACTGAAGCCAACTCTGTAGTCAGAGTTGGCTTCAGGATTCATGTATCCATAATATATTTGTTCCACAAATATTTATTAAATATTCAATATATTTTAGGCATTAGGATAGATTCTGCAGAGACAGAAATGAAATGACCTTCTTTGTACTTCATGTAGTTTAAATTACACTGAAGAATCACTCTTTTAAAAATACAGAATATGGGACCAAGCACAGTAGCTTATGCCTGTAATTCCAGCATTTGGGGAGGCTGAGGTGGGAGGATCATTTGAGGCCAGGAGTTCGAGAGCAGCCTAGGCAACATAGCAAGATTCTGTTTCTATTTTTTAAAAAAGAATGAAAATACAAGCTACATAGTGTAATATCCATCTTCAAGGGTCTTCTGTGACCCAAGGAGAGGTATCCTGTTCTGATTAGCCAGAAAATTAAAAAGAAAAAAAAAAGTCTTACAATGGTAGAACTTAGATTATGAATTCATGATTTTGGCAGAGTGAGAGGGACTTTCTCAGCTTGTGAAAGCAGAATGAATTTATTAGCATTTAGGTTCTTGGTTTTCATAAATAGTGAAAAAATGAAATGAGGCTAATAGTTGTTCATATGCAATTAATGAATCAAGAAATACCAGTTAAAGGGGTTAGTAGTCAGTGCTGAATAGGTCTATAAAACTATAAAAATTAATTTAACAACTAAATGTGAATAATTATATATAGTGGCATAATGTGCTAAGTATGTAAAATAATTACATAAACTATAAAAGCTAAAAAAGTGTTAAAAGCTTATTATTATAGCTAAATTAATTCATGTCCTGTTATAAATTGACTACAATAAACCTCTGCCAGTCAATGAGGTAGTGACCCCTTTACATGATGGCCTCTTCACAAAGATGCATTGACTGGGAAATTATTCTTGGTCATTTTATGTCTCTAAATTTCATACTCTTTTCCATACAGCCCAAATATAGCCCAAATTTTCAGGAACATATCCTATAATCATCCTATAATGGCTGCAACTTGGAGATTAGATTCTATCCCTGAGGAAGCACATAATTTAAAATAATTTAAAATACAAGTTCTAAAATAGATAGAAAGTTGCCTCTAAATCAACATCATCTTGCCACTAGAATATCATACATATTCATTTATTTATCTTCTGTGAATGTTCTTTACCTGAGGATTGCTTGGTTCTTTTCTGCCTCTCTGAAGTTTGTTTACCCATTTGCTTTGGTGACTGTATCTAACTATTTCATGACTGCTTGTAGAATTGAAATCTGTCACATACTTTATCTCTGGTATTTCTATATATTTGCTTTTTAGATGGTTACTTACAAGCCAAAAAACACTTCTCCTCTTATTATTTGCCTATTCACTTTTCTGTTCTAGCTTTGGTGTATCAATCCTTTACGTTCTGAAGCTATACACAGTCACAGAAATTCTTAGAATAATTTCACAAACTTCACCATCAAAGCCAAATGATATACTTTCATTGGAGCCCTTGTACAATAAGGTAAAAGTTTAAAAAATATAGCACCATACATGTTTATATACACTTTAAGAAATATTATGGGGAAAGAATAAACATGTCTAAAATTCATAGAAAAATAGAAATATTTATTTTCCCAATACATATATGCAAATACATGCAAACATTATATATGTGTTTGGAGCAACCTGCAAAATATGAATTATACACTACTTGTGACATGTACTTCAAGAGTAATTTACATACTCAAATGTCCATTAAGAATCCTTGATAAATATTTATCAACACCATACCAATTTCAATGAAATATTTCTCAGGCTTTCATGGACATCTGAGTAAAATGGAAAAACCAAATAATCACCCATATGTTCCATATCAAATTGCTCTATCCTGCTGCCAAATACACTATGAAAGTGTATCTAATATCTGTATAAACCAATGATAGAACTTTCTGGTGCTTTGCTCAATGTGAGTGTAAGAAATTTTATATCATTCATAGGGAGAGACAAATTGTTTTTTCAGACATCTAGGTAGAATGTTATAACATATTAATATAATATAATCATCTTCTTTAAATATTCTAGATAGATTTCAAGTACCTTAATTATTTGTTCATGTGCATTGTCAAAAGTCTGTGTTATGTCACAAAATACTTCCCCTGATGTGCCAGAATCAATTGATAAGCTGAACAGCTAGCTAGTAATAACCAAAGAACACCAACAAAGAAACCCAGCCTCTAAGAGAATATAATTGTTGTGATATAACAACTAAACAACTGATAAGTGCTCAGGCCAAAACCACTCAATTTTATGACATTAGGGTCTATTACACTTCTGATTAACTAAATTTTTTTGTGTACAGGAAAGTAAGTAATATCTTCTCATATATGAGGGGATTTCAACTGAGGAGGCTTAATAGCTAACTATTTTTATATAACTTTTAATTAATAATCTAGCCACAAAGTAATTCTTATAGTTTCACCTTTTCTGTATATCATACCACCCCAAAATGCAGTAGCTTAAAATAACCTTTCATTTACCTCGTGATTCTGAGGGTCTGGAATTTGAGCTGGATTCAGGCAGTGAACAATTCTGCTAAACTTGGTTTGACTCACTCATGTGCCTTTGGTCAGCTGACGGTTGGCTCAGGGCTGGTTGGTCTGAGGGTATGGGAAAATTCATTTTTGCTTTCTCTGATCTCTCATATCTCAAAAGCCTAGTCCGAATATTTTCACATGGTGCTTAGAGAGTTCCAAGAGCTCCAAAAGAAGAAAAGGCCCACTCACAAATGTTTTTCAAACTTTTGCTTGCATCACACTTAATAACATCCCATTGTTAAAAAAAAGCAAGTCACATAGCTAAGGCATTAATGTGAGAGACTCAGTGTTGTACAATAAGAGACTATAAACACAAGGAAAAGAAAAATTGGGGCCTTTTTTTTACATTTTACCACATAAATGATGCTTACTTTGAAAGTAAACTATTCAGTGAACTGTAGCTTGTTAAATTTTTGCCTATGTAAGTAATTAATTATAAGCTGAATCTAATAGGTATTGGCTCAGAGGGCTACTTCTGAATTTACTACCAACTAGCTGTGTGACACTGGGTAAGTAAACTACATATTCAATACATTAGTTTTCACCTTATAAAGGTGCTAAATTCAATGGCCCCCATGGACCCTTGAAATTCTATTTTGAATATGTAAAATATTTCATATACATAAAGTACTACTCATGAACAAAACCCCTGTATATAAAATGGAGAGACTACACAGAAACTGGGTACTAATATAAATAAATTCAATAAATTATATAAATAAATTATATATTTTATATAAATAAAAGCTGGGTACTGATATAAATAAATTTGTAGTATATTAAGCATAAAAACTACATATTAGGAAGCTCTATTACCATGCAGACATACTTTCACTTAATCTCATGAAAATCTCACTAACCAGTTATTTATTTGTATTTTGCATATTAGGAAACAGAAACACAGAAGAGTAAGTAATATTTGCTTTAAATCACATATCTATTAAGAGATCTTAGCTAGGATGTGTACCCAAGGTTCTTAATCACTACTTTGTATTTCCTCTAAGCCTATTGAACAAAACATACCACAGAGAAAGACAGCGTAGGGTAAAACCAAGTACACAAAATTGAATGAATTTCACAGTCCAGCCAGGGGAGTGTGAGTCAGGAAATGTTTGATATGTACCTTCAATTATGAGAAAATATTTAAGGAAACTGAGGCTTGGAGAACTAAGGTTACTTGTCCTTTACAAGAGTGAGAGAACATACTTAACTGTAGCAAGAATTTTGTTTTAGGAAATAGTAGAATTTTCATCTAGAAAGATAGCTTGCATAAAGACTATACTTGACTTTAAATATTAGCATGAGTAGTTTAAACTTAATTTTGTCCAAGAGGCAGTGCAGATACATAGAATGTTTTTAAATGTGGCAGTAATATCATTAAAGGTGTTTATTTATTCGGAATGATTTCCTTTGAGGCCAAGGAACTAGTTTGAAGATCATTAAGATATTTTGGTAAAGCATTTCTCAAAGTGTGTTTCACAGAGCACTAATTCCTAGAGCCATTATTGTTTCTTTTTTTGTTTGTTTGTTTAATTGCTATGTTTAGATAACACTGGGAATTTTGGATTAAATAAGTCAAAGATATTTCTTTATTGCAAGATGTCTCTGCTAATGAGAATATTAAATCTCTAAAATGGTGTAAGGTATGTGACATTTCTAAAATATATTTAATCACAGAAAGCCCCTGTTTCTTTGAAGAGTCTCTCAAAGGACAAATGTTCCTCAGAATACTCTTGCAAATGCTGGCTTGATTGTAAATGATGGAGAATTGTAGCAATGGGGGAGGAAAAGAAATTAGGAATATTTGTTTTGATGAAGGAAGGTATGATAGGATTATTGACTGATTTAGAGAGGACAAGATAAAACTTAATACTAAAAATAGATTCACAATATTAAATTTAGATAAAAAGGAAAATAAAAATGAAAAAACTAAGATGTGTGGTTGATTAAATGATGCAAGCAGAAAAGGAGATGGATTCAATTTTCAATGAGGACTCTAGGTGATCTCTCATTTTATGAATAGTCTCTTGATTCTTTCCTTTCTGTTAATCAGCTTATTCTCTACTTCCGGTGTATTCTTCCCTGTGAAGGCAACTTTATTAGAGTAAAGCTCTTCCAGACTATCTGATGACTTCTCTGTTCCATGAGAGGAGTCACTTATTAGTGATTTTTGGTTGAGGCACAAGGATCTGCTTACATAATATAAAAGGGCTCTGTTTTCAAGGAGAGACCTTGGTGTTCAGTGTTGTGCTATGAAGTGGTAGAAAATCTCTTGCAGCAGTGTGTCATATTTGAAACACTATAGTTGTCACAAAACTAAGTCATGTAAGTCTTGTTCTCCAATCTAGATTTTTATTAGTAGACTAATTTAATTTTTGATCTCCTTCTACCTGTCCTTTTTATCTACCTCTCAGTTGGTTCATAACTTAGCAGAGAGGATAGAGGAATTATTCACTGACCTTTTGAAGTACAGCTGATGACCATGCCACAGCTCCTAAATTTTATACCTCCTCTATTCAAGAGGCAGTTTAACCTGAGACCTGAATGTCTAACTGCAAATTCACAAGAGGGATAACCAGATGCACTATTTAAGTCAAGTGTCTTTCTCTTGTTTGGGAAGCAGATTCACTTGGTATAAATACAGCTACTTTGAACAGTTATATCATTAAAATTGTTTAATAATTTAGCATGACTAGTATACTCAAAAGGAACTCTATAAAGTATTGATGGGTTGTGCATTTGGAATAACACAGGCAAGACTGACAATTAGACTTGGATATTAGGAAAATGTGAGGGCAGACTAGGATGGGTGTGTATTGACTTATATATTCTGACCTCCCTTAAAATTTCCTTGTATGTTGTGAAGGTTTGAGATGGGAAAAGTGAGACAATATAAATTAACATATATTTAGTATACTTACAATGGCAATGACTCAGTAGAAAACCAAAAGCTAATAAATACTCAAAATATTTTGATATGCAAGCTCCTTTAAATTTCTTTATATAAAATCCAAGATCTTATTCTTTGGTATACACACACCTTTCCAAAAGTTCCCTAAGTCTTTTCTCAAGATAAAACTAGCTATATGCTTTAGATCAAGCTCTAGTTACTATTTACATATAGCTTTTCATATTAAATTTTCATAAGTAGTCCCCATATTAAGAAAAACAGTAGCAATACATGAGTTTGTTGTCAGCTCATAGCTAGCTTTGTTCATTAGTCAAGTTCAAACTGTGCCCTTGTGTTATCTCAATATTGTGGTTGGAAGAAAGTAAATCTTGAGCAGTCCTCTATGTCTCACCTGCTTTTTCACAATATTGCCTGAGACGACTGATCTAACATACATTACTTCTCATCTACCAAATTAATACAGTTACTTCTTATATAATAGATTTCCTTTCTGATGGTAGTTATTCAATACTTCCGCAAAGTTAACATGTATCTTTTACAACTTATTACTTGCTTCAAACACTCCACTCTATATTTTTTATATTCTACTTTCTAAATCAAAATTCATCATCAACATAGTATAATATTACATTAGCAATGCCAAGTTGTAGTATCAAGAGACCCTTTTGGACATGATGCTGTATGGCTACTCAACTGCATTGCTCATAGAGTGGGCTCATGTGTGTACACCTGAGGGCTAGACTCACCTTAACATTAAGCAATCATCTTGGAAAAGGTAGGTATCCAAGGTGCATTTTAAAAAAATATATTATAACTTAGAGAAAATCATTTTGTCTTGGTTTTGAAGATGGATGATGATGAACATAATGGAAAAGCAAAAATTATAGGGCATAATAAACAATATTTTATTATTAATATTATACTTTGTTATGATCTGTTGAATAAGAAAAGCACAAGAGCCTTACTAAGCATATTTGTTTTCATACCCCAACCTGAAAATATGATGTGTTTGATATTCTTCTTTCTGCCAGTCAGTATTTGAGACTTCTCTAGAGTCTCAAGCCTGGGGGTGGTAAGGTGAGGTAATAGCATTAGAGAATCTGTATCATGCTTTTAACTCTAACTCATGGAAAAATAAACAGTAAATATAGAATTTTACAAGTTGTCACATCAATTTGCCATTCTCTATTTTATAAACATGCTTTTCAGCCTGAAAAAAGCAAATAATATTTTGAATGAGGAATTTCATGAACACTACCTTATAATTATTATGAGAATCAGAAGATAAAATAACTGTTAAATTATCTTAAATCTGGGAAAAATAATTTTCTAAAAATTAATTAATTGAATAGGTTCAGTGAGTTAGTATCTAGAAATTTACCACTTTAGGACAAGGTAGGGTCAGTTTAATTTTGCCCCATAGAAAACATCCCAGAAATTGAGACTTAATGTCAGGGGAGAGACATATGATAATTCAGGTATATTTTTGATAATACAATCACAAGTGATCCCTAAACTATGGTCTGTTTAGTATTTCATTCAGCCTTCCAAATCTAGCCTAAAATTGTATCTTAAATAACTTCACGCAAATAGATGTGGTTCTAACAAACTCAGACATTGACATCTCCAAGAATGATTCCTTTCCTTTTGCATGGATTATATTAATAACAACAGACAAGTTGTCATAGAAGATTTTCTTGATGTCTTTTGGTGCATCCCATGTGGGGACGTATGCACTAATCAGTGTCATAGTTTGAACTCCCTCCAGCCTCAATTTTAATGTCTTAAGCCCGAGGCTGACCATATGGCTCAAAAATAAGTCTTTTCACCATCTAAAAGGTCACAGTCTATCTTTAGTTATATTTTTAGAACTGCTTTGAGCTTATGACTTAAATACCTGGGTGACTTTCCAAAGTGATAAATCTTTACTAAGAATAAATGTGACTTCTAACAAAACAAAATGAGGCAATATGGCTACATACATTTTAATGTGTTGGAAAAAACATTTTAAGAGTGGTGGAATCTTATAATTTCTATATATGATTTTAACCATTTCCACATGTAATGAGGAAAAATCCAAATTATCAGTGATGAAGGTCTGACTCTAAGTAGATCTAAATGAAGGCACTGTGGCATCTTCTTATCAGGTCTTCTGGAAGCTTTTTTTGCAGTCATTGAAGTAGATGTGAAATAGGAATTGCTGCCCTTTTCCCATATTATTTAGTTGCTTCCTTGTTATTTTTAAATATGCCCTTTCTACTTCCTCTGAAGTAGAAAGCACCTTAGTCCTAATCAAGTATCCATATATATGTGGATCTCTTTCTGGACTCTCTAGTGTGTTTTATTTGCTGCAGTATGATAATACCATGTTGTATTAATTATTACAATAATCTTGATATCTGGTTGAACACAATTTACCAATTTGCCCTCCTTCAGGACCATTTTGCCTATTTTTGGTACTTTTTATATATTTTAAAATTAGCTTGTCACTTTCCCTGAAAAAAAAAATGAAATTTTTTGTGGTAGTGAAAGAAATTTTGAGTGGTAGTGAAAGAAATCTATTGTTTGGTTTAGGCAGAGTTGATATCTTTAAAATATCAATCATTTCAATTCATTAACATGGTATATCTCTCACTTAATTTAGATCTTCTCTGATGTTCTTCCATATATTACTCATCTTTTCTTCTTTTACCTGACTAAAACAATCAACATAATGATAAATGGAAGAGTGAAATTGGTCATTATTGTCTTATTTCCTTATGGCAGAAGAAAGCACTCAAGATTTCATCATTAATTATGGTTTCCTATTTTTGTTATTTTAAAAATATCTTTTATAATATTAATAAAGATATTTTATTTCCTAGATTGTTGAGATGTTACATTAATTATGAAGACAATGATGATGGCTAAGTTTTACAAAATGTTTTTATGATAATTTCTTGAATGAAAATCAATTTTTCTCCTTTAATTGCACACTCTTAGTTACTTTGTATTTTCAAAAGACTCTCACAATAAATATTATCTTACAATATAATTTGTACTCATTCCTTTTTATCCTAATATGTAAATATGCCATTTCTTGTTTATTATTTCTAGTTATTTCATTTTAACAATATTCTTTCAGTATGCTATGTGAAATTAGTATCTCATTTTAATTTTAATTTCACAATAGACTTTTTAATTGGAAAAATGAGAGCATACAAATATTATTCCCAGGTCTATTAATATTAAATTTTGGGTTATGAAAGAGATAAATCAGTAAAAGAAGAGGTAGAACAGCTTATTGTCTTAACGTAGCAGGGATGATGACCTTGTTTTTTTATAAAAAAGTTCTGAACATCAAATACTTTCCATATATTAATAGTTACATATGAAAAATTATTCTTATTTCATAAGTAATTGTGTTATATATGGACTATATAAACAATATAGATTTTAAGCATTAAATGCTTTAAAATTTTAAGCATTTCATATGCAAAATCTTTCAGTGATGTGTTCTTAAATTTCTGTTTATAATAATGTTGTTTATGTCATTCACAATAGTCATTCTTATCCATGTACCATGAAATGCTTCAATTTAGTTCTTTTTATTAACAATTATTTCTCAATTTTCTGGTCACTTTTGCCATTACTTCCTAGATGATTTCACAACAGAAATGCTGAATAAGCAAATTCACCTTTCATTGGCCTCTACCTGAACCACAGATAATATCCATCTATTATTTTGCATTCTGTTTTAAATATGAGTCTCTAAGTGCAATGTTTAACCTCTGTCTCCTTCCATAAAGATACAGAGGATAAAGTAGGCAATTTATAACTCCCTCTGATTTAGAAGAGTATTATAGTTTTTTAAGCTACCTAAAATTTTAGGAGTGGTCCCAGGTGCTAGCTTCATAGTTATTTGTAATGTAGTGTTGCTATCTTGCCTTGTATTACACGGGTGTAAATAAATTGAGATTGGTTTGCTACCATTGTATTTAACAGGCATTTTTAAAAAGTGGAAGACTGCTATAAATTGCTACATGAAGTGCATAAAGAATTAAATATTTATTATTTTTTGTCGCGCCGGCCTCGCCAGCAAGGAAGACGCGGCAACCGGAGTTCTTCTGACAGTGCTTTAATGGGGTTCCCTTTAGACTTACATGATGCGGAAGACCCAGCCCGGCAGCGTGCAGGCCACTATATACCCCAGAAGTACAACCCCTAAGCTGCGATAGGCCGCTCAACTGTCGAGCCCCCAAAGCATTAGCCCCTATCAGGACCCTTTGTTTGCATTCTCGCGCCACAGGGCAACCGACAATTGTGCCTGCGCTGAACTTGTTAGCTGCTCTAGGCAAAGCCGGAAACAGGCGCCAACTTGTAATGGCGTTGACACCGCGCCCCACAATTTTTAGGTGTTAGTTCAGAGTTTTTTCCTTCTATGAGATGCAAGGCCTTGAATATGTGATCATATTTTTAATAGATACATTTTACAAAACAAGCCAATAAAAGCTTAGAAAATAAAATACATTTTTTCCTCACATCAATGACATGAAGACCATTATGATGAGTGATCATTTTCTGGTTGTTATGATTAGTTTGGAATTTTCTCTAATCACATTCTTGATTTTCTCCTGAGATCTATTTATCAGGATTTAAGAACCCATCTACCAGTTGTTTGAGCCTCATAAGAATAAAGTACAAACTTGCCTCTAGGTATGCTTGGAGAATATATTGCACAAAGACAAACTGATACCACTCATGGGCCTTTGGGTACATTCTAGTAAAACCTGCGTATGATTCACAAGCTCTTGAGATAATTCCTTGGTTTCTAAAATAGATAACACATGGTCATTTCTAACTCTTCAATGTTAGCCAAAGTATTTTAAATTATTGCCAGAGGAAATGCTGGCAGGATGATTTTAATAGCTTTTAGTTTGGTTATATGACTGAAGACTTTTAAAAGTGAACTTCAACTAAAGAGTAAATTGCACAGAGGTAATTAGCAATATACTGAGGACTGAACTCTAATTTTTTGCTAAAAACTCTGTCCTAAGGAGGCCAGCTGGGTTAGGCTGGCAAATGGTAAGGAGGCCAGCAGGGTTAGGCTGACAAACAGTAAATTCCCACTAAGCGGCTTTTGTTAACCAAACGAAGCAGTGGTTTACTTCCTGACCTGATTCTGGTATGGCATTAACATCACCTAAAAGATAAGAAGCCCCTGTCTTAACTCAAGCATCCTAGCAGATGCCTATTCTTAAATTTAAACCATCTTAAAACATCCTAGCAGGCGCCTATTGTAAATTTAAAGTGTCCTCCTGTCTGGACCTCCCAGAGTGCTCATACCCTTATCTTAAAGTAAACATATCCTTTCTGGTCTTCTAGATAAAGACTAACTCTCTCAGCCAATTGCCAGCCAAAGAATCTTTAAACCCACCTATAACCTGTAAGCCCCCGCTTCGAGATGTCCCACCTTTTTGGGCCAAACCAATGTATGCCTCTCATGTATTGATTTGTGACTTTGCCTGTAACCCCTGCCTCTCTGAAAATGTATAAAACTGAACTGTAACCCAGCCACAGCGAGTCCACTTGCCCAAGGCCTCTTGGCAGTGGCTCCGGGTCATGATCCTCAAATTTGGCTCAGAATAAATCTCTTTAAAATTATTTTACAGAGTTTGGCTTTTTTCCGTCGACAATTTTGGCGTAGCCGGCAGGATCTCAGAGAAGACTCAGGACCGCCTAAGGAGCAGCGCGGACTCGGCGCCAGGTACCGGCATGGCCCTTTTAGGCCTCCGACTCCGAGCTTCTCCTTCAGCGGGACTGGTAAGTCCTCCTGAGATCTGGACCTCCCGCTTTTGGTTGATGGTCTTGGTTTATTCTGAGCTGGTTCTTTTCCTAGGAATTGTTGTTTGGGATCCTAATTTAGGTTTGGAGGTGCACTCTAAAGGGCTTTCTCCGTTGCCTTTTTTTTCCTCTCAAAACTAGTTTCAATTGGCTTGTCTGCGCATTTGGCAAGGAACCCAACTGTCCTATTTGTAGATAGATGAGAGACTGAGTTTCTCAGCTCTGAAGAAAAGGGGCAGCTTACTCCTCCCAGACCTAAGGCAGCTCTGGGTGACCAGGGCCCTGAATGGGAGTTGCCTGGGGCGATTCCCCAAGGCGCGAGTAGCCCCACAGGGAACCCCCCAACAAATTAATTAAAAGAAGGCTCGTTCAGGAAACGCACATAAGAGCTGATCACTCAGCGTTTTGAGCCCTCTCGGAGGTACTAGACCCCCGAGAGAGAAACTGAGACACGTAAGAGGGTGGGACCGACTCAATGGTGAAACATTGAGGAGCCCCACCCACAAGCAGCACACTGTGATCCACGACACCAAACCCTAGACCACAGTTCGGTTCCTTGAAGAAAAAAAAAAAAAAAAAAAGAGGAAGGGCAAGGAAAATGACTCTTTTGGGGGCACCCCAGTTGGTTTGTGGTACCTCTACTTGCAAGTATTTTTGTAAACGAAAAGATTCAAAGGCATGCCAGGTTTTCTAGAGCTCCAGCTGGTTATAGCTAATTCTTGTGCACAAGGTTTTAAGAAAGGGCAAAATTACATCAAGAAAAATTCAGAGCTGAAATGGTCGACCCCCCACTATTAAAATGTCTCAAGCTATCTCTCTTCCTTTCTGGCTACTCTAAAATCTGCTAACTTTTTCTAGTGATGTTAAGATAACTCTTTGTTTGTGGTATTTACAATTGAAAGGCTGCCTGGAGACCTTGCAGCCAGTTCTAGCTAAAATGCTAACATAGAAAACTCATTTTGCACTGAAGAAAAAAAATCAAACTGCCATAGAAACTGCTTTACCCAAAACTTTGATCCACAGGTCTAATTAAGTTACCTATCAGGTCAACTAAAGTTTGCCAGGTGTACAAGTTCCAGTCTCATCAAAAGAAATTTAGATCCAGCTTTCTTTTACAGACTGGTGAGTTTGTGTTACCATTTCATGGCTAACATTCTAAGGTAAAATTTATCAGAACTTTGTGTGTATGTATGCGTCTGAGAGAGTGTATATGTTTGGGTATGTTTTATGTCTGTCCATGTATCACATGTTTGTGCTTATAGGTTTCAGACTGTTTTAAAATTAAGGAAGCGCTCATAAATTAAACCCAAATGCTTCATGTGAATTTAGTAACTGTTGGTAAATAAGCTGTGTTATTATTAATAAATAAGGTGTTATTAGTAAAGTAATAGTAAAAATGCTTTCAAACTGTCAGCATACATTTGTTTTTGCCTGGCTTTTACTGGACATTTTTAAGTTCTTGAGGTGTAAAGGTTTGATAAAAATGTAATGGGTGATTTTTGTTAAGTACATTTAATATTTGGTCAAATGATATTAACTGAATCTGGGTTACCAACAAAAATACTTATGTGTTTAACTTTAAGGTAAAAATGCAAATGTACCTGAGTCAACAAATTAGAATAAATAAAACACCAAGTAGAGGAAAAAAAAATCCAAATTTAATCGTTAAAGGTATATAAAAAAAACATTTTGGTTTTGGTCTTTTAATCCTAACTGCAGAAATAGTTTACCTCCACTCATTCAATGCCTGTAGAGAGGTGCACAAGGTGTGTTCAACTCATTTAACAGTACTGTTAGGAATTCAAAGTTGTCCTGAAAGTTGTAAAGAACTTAAATTGAAAGCTTTAGTTTTACCTTGGTCTTGTCCATTTTTGTCCTACTCTTTACAATCTAGCTGGTTATGATTACATTGTGTTACTGTAATAGAGTTTTTGCCTAAAAAAAAAATTCTAAATTATTAATTTTTATATAGTAATTTAAGATAAAAAGTGAATGATGGTTAAAATCCATGAGACTCTCAAAGTAATCTTACTCTATAAATGTGCTCAAGTTTATGCACTAAACATTGTTTTGAGACCATTTAGATAGTTTGTTTTTTTTTTTAACAGCTTAATCTTGAACCTCATGTAAAAAGCATGTTACCACTTTGTATCATTGTTTGAGGTGCTAACAAATGGTGCTGAAAGTTTTTTTCCTCAGTCTACAGCCAGGAGATCTTATGTTGATGGGATTAAAAAAAAAAAAAACTAGCTTAAAATAAAGGCTTCAGAAGCAAAATTTTCTGACCTTGCTCACCTCTTGTGCCAATTCTTCCCTAAAGCTAGCCATAAAACCTAAAATTATTCATGTAAAATGCCCATAAAGCAATTATCTGACCTACTTTGTTTTTACTTTGTTTTACTGTAAAACCCCATGCCAGAAAGGGCTTTGTCCTACACCCAAAAGGGAAAAATGCACACTCAAGAGGCCAAGCAAAATCTAAATATAAAATGCCTTGCTGGTTCTGCCACTAAGCCTGTTAGAATTAGCTCATATCCTTTTTGTCCAATCATCTTTCTACACAGCTGTCCATACTTTAAACATGAAAAATGGACAATTTCCCCTGCATCTTTGTGTTCATTCTAAAAACGTCCATGTATAAGTTTTAAGTCCTTCTCTTATTAATCCTATTACTTTTAATGTCAGTAGATTTTCAGCAAGCCTTTAGGAGAACAGTGGCCTTTGCTCCCAAACTTTGGGTGCCAGAGACATTCCCCTATGATGCCAATAGATTTTGTTTGGGGATGTGATGTTTTGGAAGGATCTAATTAGCAAATACCTTTAAACAAGATATTCTAAAATGACTACTATGTTTACAAAATTTAGAAGTGATGTTATATTTTGTTTAAAATAACAAGTCTTATTTAAATGCTTATTGTTTCTGATAAGATTTGAGTTTGTATTTTAATCCGTGTTCTGTTATATATATCTAATTTACAGGGTATAAAAATGGTTAATAAAGTAACATAAACTTTTAATAGCTAGGATCTAAGTAAGCTGCTAATATAGATGAATTAGGTAAATACAAATGCAATAAATACAAATAAATCTTAAAGTCATGTTAAGTTAAAAAATAATCATAAAATGTCATTATATGTCCCTTAGAAATGGGTCATTTATAAGGTAAAATACTAGAACATCAGTTCTTAAATATAAGTTTAAGTTTATACCTTCATAGCCTTATATTTAGAAATACTAATACAATTGGTGACTAATAGTTCAAAGTTAATTTAACTTCCTAAGTTTTTCTAAGAGTTGACATTATGATTAGTACGTGTAATTAAAACTTCTAGATAAAAGAAGAACAACTCTGTACAAAAATTCTTTCAATAAAATGTTATAGACTATAGAAGAAGACTGAGACCATCACCAACTCTCTTTTCCCACCCCACCCCCGCCTTTGTTATACCTTCCCTTTGCTGTGACAATGGGTCCCGTTGTCATCTGTGGCATATGTATCATGCTCTGTAAACCTATATCTTGCTCTTGCCCTATAATCCTAGCTTTCTCTCCTCAATAAACCTAATTTTCATGCTTGCCTTAAAAAAAATAATAAATAAATAAATAAAATGTTATACAGCATAAGTATTAGTTTGTTAAAAGATAATTTTGTTTATAGGCATTTATAGAAACAAACTTTCCTCTCAGGACTGCTTTAGCTGTGTCCCACAGGTTTTGACAACTTGTGTTTGATAACTTGTGTTAAAAAAAAAAAAAAAATCTTTTGATTTCCATCTTGATTTCCTCATTTATGAAGTGATCATTTAGTAGAAGGTTGTTTAGTTTCCATGATTTTGTGTAAAAATGAGAGTTCTTGTTAGGGTTGATCTCTACATTTACTCCATTGTGATCTGAAAAAAGACACGGTATAATTTCTATTTAAAAAAAAAAAAATTGTTTGAGATATGCTTTGTCCTAGGATATGGTCAATCTTAGAGAATGGCCTATGAGTTGATGAGAAGAATGTGTATTCAGTGGTTTTGAGGTAGAATGTCCTATAAAATGTAAGTCAGGCCCAATTGTTCTAGAGTTCTGTTTAAGTCCATTATTTTGTTTAATTGGTTTTTTGAAACTACTTATCCAATATGTAAATGATCATTAAAAATTAAGTGGATATAAAAGTTAAAGGTTATAAAAGGTTTATAAAAGTCTTATAGTCTTATAGGTTAAAATTAGATTGATTTGTTTATAAGATTTTATTAAAATTAACTTTGATGATTAGTACACTAACACAATGAAATTTGGTTTTCTCTTTTAAACTAGATTGTCATATGATATTAATAGGAATAACAAGATTTTTTATTCATCTTTTAATAAACTGCAAAAAAGACACAGATTCAGCTTCCTTATTAACTTGTACTGCAGTCTGTCTATTTAGGTCTTATACTTGTTTGAGACACTGAGTCTCCTTTCTCTAAAAAAAAATAGGATTTTGGTACTTAAAAAATATATATATATTCGAATTATTAATTTGGCTATAATTTTACAGTAACCTACAATCTTGTTTCATGACAAGTGTCTTAGGATAAACAATTCATGACTTCCTACTTTTTAAAATTTTCACTAAAATTTAAAGTTACTAAAAATAAAAATTCTAGTCATTGTATGTAATTCTACATATAAGGTGTACCAAAGAATATAAAACAGAATGTTCTTATTAAAATGTGTAACTTTGTCTAATAAGGGCTGAATCAAAATAAATTTAGAAAGAAAATACAAAATTCCACTTGTGTAAGAAAAAGATGTAAAGGGACAATGAATATAGAAATATATTTTGGTAAGAAAGGTTAAACAGAAAGAATAATGTAAAGAAAGGATCCTGCATGAAATTTTTGTCCTAAAATGAATGGTTATTTAGAAAAAGGGAATGTTAGGACAAAATCGAAAGTTTTAAGGTATGTTTTGTAAATGGTTTGTGGTACGTGCAGGTGAGGATGAAGTTTATAAAAAATTTATTAAAAAAATTTTGGCTAAAACAAAGATTTCTGTCAATATTAATTTACTCTTAATGAAATAACATGATGTGTACTCATTTTGATTTTATAACATGTTTTTTTTTCCTTTTAATATAAAAGGTAGTGTAGTACAAAAGATTTTTGTTTAATTTTGGTAATTGGCATTTTATGCTTTGGTAAAACATTTTATACTTTGTCAGATAATCCCTGTGCTCTCTTTATTAGGTTTTGACTAACTAGAAAAACTAAAAAAGGGTTAAGATTTGTATCCATATAACTTTATCACCTTTAGATTTATTTGATATCTATCCCTTTGTTAAATTATTTTATAGTGGTTTGTGATTATATGTGCACAAATGCTTTAAGCCTTTGATATTTGACAACCTTTCCAAAACTTAAATTCTAAATCCAGCCTTTTGACCTTAAACTAGCTTTTTACACATTAGGATCACCAAAAGTCTAAGACAGACTTTAGATTTATTTTAATGTGTCAAAACTATCCAGGGAACATTGTCAAATATAAAATGGTGTTTAACTTTCTTTGGGCTGTACTTATAAGTATATTATTAATATACTAGTATTGTAAAATATTGACATGTCTTGGTATGTGTTATCAGTAATGATTATGGTTATTAGGTAAATTGCTATATGTCACAAAATAACCAATTTGGACTCTGTAACCATGGCTGGTCAAGTTTTATCTTTTAAGTTATTATTTTACTTTGATTCATCTCAGAAAATGATTCTTTCTGGCTAAGTCTAAAATTGGCTTCTTCAAGTAAAGGCCATGGAAAGGACTGACAAATCCACTTAAATACTGGTTTCTAATAACTTTGGAGATTATGTATACCACTGGACTAAAAGAAAACGAAGTTCCAAGACTTTAATTAAAAATCTGATATGACCATGAGTATAGCTAATTCGAACCTCATGAGACGGAACTAAATTTTCATATAAAGACTCTTTATTTAAAACATTACTAATTCTTTTATTTTGTTTTCCAGAGTCCTGACAAATTTTAAGTAATTAGCAAGTTTACCTGATCTCTGGGACCTTAAAACCATAGAATCTGCCAAAGCCCTGTTCAAATGTCCTCCCTCTAAGCCCAGGGAATATCGCGGAAGAGGGGGCGTGCCAGATTGTAAGGGCCAATTCTGAGGGATGGAATTAGTTTAGACCCTCCAGATGAAGGAGGGACACACAAAAGCCTAAAGGAATACTAAATAAGATACTCCGTCATTTCAGGCCACATGCTGCAGATAGCCATCCCAATCATAAAAGTCTGTCTCTGCTTCCTATAGAATTAGAACTTACTAAGTATAATTTTTATCAGTTATGGATTTATCCAAAAGGAAATATAATGAGTAATTTATCAGCCACCTTACTATAAATTACTAAATTTCCTCCTTAGCTTAATTGTTAATAATGCTTATATTTTGCTACAAGTTGTAGGTAAATTAGTTTTATAACTTTGCCTTTAAAATATTAAAGATCAAATTTTTCTCAAGTTTAATTTATGCCCTCCTCAGGATGTTATACCTATGGAGACTAATTGTCCAGAGGAAAAATTAAATTTATTAGATTCTGAATTGGTATCAGTTTTGTAATCCTCAAATAAAATTTACCATAAAGTTCAACTGACTGTTGATACAGAGGGTAAATGCATTGTAAGTCTGATTAAAAAAATATGATGATGCATGCAAAGGATTTTTTGGCTGGTTAGGCTGCTTGTTACCTTCTGATTCTACCTATGACTCTTATTAAGTTTCCTGTAAATGCTATACCAGATACAGGAAAAGGAAAAAAATCAATCAAAGGCCCAGATCATGATAGCTCGCAAAACAGATCTGGTTCAAAATGTTTTTTTCAGAGTAGGCCAGAGGCCTGACTCTATCTGGCCCCCTTTAACAATTGGCTATTAAATCAAGTGGAGTCATGTCCCCCCCCCTAAGATATAACACCGCCTATTTCACAACACCATGCGACCAGATAGACAACTCTAGGAATGAGCCTTCCTAGCACCGTGGGACCTCATGCTAGTTATTGGCCTACATATGCATTCCATGGAATGATCTTTGGCCAACAGGGGGAACTGAGGACTGAACTCTAATTTTTTGCTAAAAACTCTGTCCTAAGGAGGCCAGCTGGGTTAGGCTGGCAAATGGTAAGGAGGCCAGCAGGGTTAGGCTGACAAACAGTAAATTCCCACTAAGCGGCTTTTGTTAACCAAACGAAGCAGTGGTTTACTTCCTGACCTGATTCTGGTATGGCATTAACATCACCTAAAAGATAAGAAGCCCCTGTCTTAACTCAAGCATCCTAGCAGATGCCTATTCTTAAATTTAAACCATCTTAAAACATCCTAGCAGGCGCCTATTGTAAATTTAAAGTGTCCTCCTGTCTGGACCTCCCAGAGTGCTCATACCCTTATCTTAAAGTAAACATATCCTTTCTGGTCTTCTAGATAAAGACTAACTCTCTCAGCCAATTGCCAGCCAAAGAATCTTTAAACCCACCTATAACCTGTAAGCCCCCGCTTCGAGATGTCCCACCTTTTTGGGCCAAACCAATGTATGCCTCTCATGTATTGATTTGTGACTTTGCCTGTAACCCCTGCCTCTCTGAAAATGTATAAAACTGAACTGTAACCCAGCCACAGCGAGTCCACTTGCCCAAGGCCTCTTGGCAGTGGCTCCGGGTCATGATCCTCAAATTTGGCTCAGAATAAATCTCTTTAAAATTATTTTACAGAGTTTGGCTTTTTTCCGTCGACAATTTCAAGGTTTATTTTTACTATCTAAACCTATATATGTTTAATGCTTTATCGTTTTTGGCCAAATCAATGTGCATATAACTTCTAGATTCACTTTTGGTTACTTCTATTCATATGAGCTATTGTTTTCATTCATAGCCAGGGAAATGTATATGGTACCTTAAGGTATCCAACTTCAAATTCTTTTTAAATATTCTTACTTTCTCTTGATTTTTCATTTATTTTTTTAAGTGCTGTAGATGTAATGCATGTTTTAATCTTACTTTAAGTGTTTTCTGGGGGAGAAAAAGTTAGAATGGAACTAAACAAATGAAAAACATAAACAAAGAGTGTCATTTCATCCAGCATTTCCCCCAGCAGTGGCCAGCACGCTCCTGTTGTACCCTAGATAGCATCACCGGCAGGCTCACAGCTGACCTCACTCACTCACCAGTTTTTTTTTTATTTTTTTTATTTTTTTATTTTTTTATTTTTTTGAGACAGAGTCTCACTTTGTTGTCCAGGCTAGAGTGAGTGCCGTGGCGTCAGCCTAGCTCACAGCAACCTCAAACTCCTGGGCTCGAGTGATCCTTCTGCCTCAGCCTCCCGAGTAGCTGGGATTACAGGCATGTGCCACTATGCCCGGCTAATTTTTTTATATATATATATCAGTTGGCCAATTAATTTCTTTCTGTTTATAGTAGAGACGGGGTCTCGCTCTTGCTCAGGCTGGTTTTGAACTCCTGACCTTGAGCAATCCGCCCGCCTCGGCCTCCCAAGAGCTAGGATTACAGGCGTGAGCCACAGCGCCCGGCCCATTTTTTTTTTTTATTTTTTATTTATTTATTTTTCTTTTTTGAGACAGAGTCTCGCTTTGTTGCCCAGGCTAGAGTGAGTGCCATGGCATCAGCCTAGCTCACAGCAACCTCACACTCCTGAGCTCAAGCAATCCTGCTGCCTCAGCCTCCCAAGTAGCTGGGACTACAGGCATGCACCACCATGCCCGGCTAGTTTTTTTCTATATATATTACTTGGCCAATTAATTTCTTTCTATTTATAGTAGAGACGGGGTCTCGCTCTTGCTCAGACTGGTTTCGAACTCCTGACCTTGAGCAATCCACCTGCCTCGGCCTCCCAGAGTGCTAGGATTACAGGCATGAGCCACCGCTCCCGGCCCCACTCACCAGTTTTGCCCTACAACTTAAGTAGGGGATTCTGTGCATCTTGGGTGGATGGGTAGAATAAGCATCATGAATCAGTCTGCATAATTGTAAAATAATTTAGAAAGTGATAATCCCAAAAGTTTGGCTGCCAGTTGCATGACATATATAATTTCAAACCTATCTTCAAACCTATCTCTGGCTATATAACTGTCATTCCAACAAGGTGCCTGAGTTAAAACTGCATTCAGTTATCCTAGTGCCTTAAGAGATATGATTCCTCAATCATTTTTTTAATTCCCATATACTATTAAATTGTTTTGAGGAGAACATTTATGTATTTAAGAAATAGATCCTGTAAATTTTACTTGTAGATGCTACTGAAAGCAATAGGCACCTCTAAATTATTTTAGACGTGGATTGGCCAAACCTTCATTTCCCCACTGTCCACTTCATTTTTTTCTTATGGATAATAAAGTCTTATTTTTTACACAATCTCCTTTTGCTGGCTAAAGTTGGTGAAATTAAACATCTGAAAATCAGCTATGTCCAAAATGTAATGAACCTACAAATTATACATTTTATTATTAATTTTTGTTACTAGGACAGATTTTTACCCAGAGGTTTAGCATATATGACTTAAATAAAAAGAAACTTCTGTCTCTTTATTAATCAAAAATTTGTGACCACAAACCATAAATCATATTTATGAGACTTCATTTACAAGACCATCATGATTTTTCCTCAACTTTTAGAAATCATATTCAACAAAGGGACTGAAACATTATAGCTTGACATGAATTTATTAAGGATTTATGTGTATTAAACCCTGATAAGAATAAGAACATAATAAATATTTTTGAAATCTAAACTTTTAAAAATGTCAACCACAGGTAAAGTTGTTAATTAATTTTGTACTCAATCCACTACAAAATAACAACTATAGTGTTTTATTCTGAGCATCTCCACTCAATTTTCTCTCACCCACTGCATATCACATCAAAAATCTAATTAGTTTTTGCATATCAAAGAAGGATAGGTCATCTAAAGGAAATGTTTAGTTATAAATTGGCTTATTACCTGGCCAAAGCTTTCCTCATGCTATCTGATAAGACAATGTATTTCTGGCACAGTGTCAAAATTTCTGCCTTGAGGTGTCATTTTATCTAGCAATTTAGGACACACTTGTGCCCTAAACCCCGTGTTTCATTATTTCCCCATGTGTCTAGCATTATTGTTTTACACTTCTCTTCATCTCTCAATTTAAATGTGAAAACTATCCTGAAACCCTTAGGCAATTCACTGGTTCCTCTTCAGTGCTCCAATAATGCTGAGTCTGTATCTCTATTTTAGCACTGATGATATTGTATTTTTAATTAAATAAATTTATTGAATAACTTATGAGATAGAGAGCACTTCTGTGAATGTGGATAAATAAAAATAAATAAGACAAGGTCCTTATCACTGAGATAGCCATAGTGACATAAAATTATTTTTGCTTATTTACATCATTAAATTCTGATTTCACTGTAGCCAGGTATTATTACTTATTTGTTTTTTCATGCTTGTAGCATTGACAGGTTTCTGGACATATAGGTATAGAAGACATTTGATAAATAAAGATATGTATGATTGGAAAAGGAGAAAAGAAGCTGGCTGAAATTATTTTATGGAGGTTAAAGTTAATGAAGGCAGCTTTATGTCTGAGAGCATCTGAACAAACAAAGATAGAGGAAAAAGGGTCCGATATTCAGTCTATGGTGTAGACATCCATAACATTGTATAGATGATCACAGATTCTTCACAATTACTCCACAAGAAAAAAATAAATGAACTGTGGTTTTAAAATATAACATATCTGTGTCTCAACTCTCATATTTAAACAATTAACTTCCTTCTTTGCAAGGCTTGATGTGAAATTGATATTTGTTTTTCTTACTTCTATTGTCACTCTATAGGTCTGTGCATCTCTCAAGAGCCTCAACAATCCAGGTAAGCTAGAAACAGTCCAAATATAGTTAGATAAATAGTCAAGACAAGATCTCCCTCTCTCTACAGGTGGGGTCAACTATAGATCCAGAAAGGAATTCGGGGTTTTTGTTAGTTTGTGTTGGTCTAATTGGGATCTGTTTTTTTTTTTTTTGTTGTTGTTGTTTTAACTAATTCAGAAAATAAGAACAATAAAATATATTCAATATTTTCTTTTGACTCTGAGGGAAAGTCCTTAGATTTAAGTTTACAAAGCTGATTTTTGTGGCTTTAATTCAACGAATTCTGAATTGATAGTGTGCAACAGCAAGGAATGTAGGAAGCCAGCCTTTTACAGATTGTTCTCAGAGGCAATGCCTCCATAGAAACATGATGATGAAAAAAAACGCAAATGTATAATCACTGTAAATACATAAAGAATATGTGATATTTTCTCAAAAATTATTAAGAATTTTTCACAAAAATTATCAGGGTTTTGCCAGATAAAATTGAAATGGAATAGGAAACGGAGCATAGGACGAGAGAAATCCAGACTAGATCACACTAAAAGCTGTTCTAAGAGAAAAAAACTAAATCTTCAAATCAGAATTGTGCTGTGTACATTTTATAGTTATTCATATATGAGTGTATAATGCTGCAATGAAAGGTCTCCCACATATAAAATCCTATCCTATTGGGTTGATTCAGTACTTAGCAGTCATCACACTGCTCTTTTCATAAAAATTATGAGAAATCCCCATAGAAATTTGTGGAGGTAGATTTCCAGATTGGGTTGAGGTTCCTCAACTATGTTAGTCAATATTTTTGTGCCTAAGGCAACAAAAACCAAGTATTCTATATTTTGACAGACTTTCTGTCAGCACAGTTTCTGACTGGATTGGGTATGCTACAGAATATATTCTGGAAAAGCCTATATGAAAGGGAGGTCAAATCAAGGGCTATTTTCTATCAGATGTAATGGCCAATTTGGTGACACACCCTCAGTAAGAAAATAGAATTTTGGAGCACTGAGATGTGCTCTAAATATATTTGATATTGAAAAAAGAAATGAAAAAAAATTGTTTACAGGCATTTTATCACTGGAAAATAGTTCCTTTTATTCATTTATCCAGACTGAGTAAATAAAAAGAATAATTTCTTACATTTAGAAATTATTTATCACAAGGAAAATTTGGAAAAATCTGTCAAATCACAGTTGATGTGAGTTGTACAATGAATGTCCGCCTATAATAAGGTAAAGATGAAACACTATTTTATTGTTGTGCTAAAACTAAAGCTTAGAAATATATCTAAATGAATTGAATTGGAATACTCTGACATATTTATTCTGAATATTAACAATATTTCAACCATTAATCATGACACAAGAAATATCTAAAGATAATTCTTACTTATGACTAAGGTAAACTATTTCATATGTGGGTTAAAAAACCAATTGTTTACTGTTTTATTCATAATTATATCTCACCAATAGGTGTCACTATTGGTGAGTTAAGTGCAACTTTCAAATTATTTAATATTTAATCACATAAAATACTGTTTTGAAAAGGTGTCAAAAGGGATATAAATTGATGATTTACCAGGAATAAAAGGAATCTATTAGTTTAAAGGAAAAAAGCCATTTCATGTCATTCTAACTAAGAAACATTAACTAAGCACAAGTAGAGAAGTATAAGTATGAATATTTTTGCTGTTATGATTATAATATGCCCACATTATGCTAATGGAATTCAATTTTACCTTTAATTTCTGTGAAATAAGAAAGATAATGGGCTTTCTTTTCATCTGTAATCTTCATCCACTGATATAAATATATCAATGGGTGAAACACAGGGTTTGTTAGATTTTTTTCTGCCTTTAGCTACAGAATGACACAGTGATGAGCATGCATATGTAAGCAGTTTGTGTGCGTGCTTGTGTGTGTGTGTGTATTTGTAGTTGTTGGAAGTTACCCTAACTGCTGATTGTCTCTGAAATTAAATAGGCTTTTTTTGTTGTTGTTTTCCTTTTTTATTGCACATACAGAAAAACTATGGGATTCTACAGATCTGTACCTTTGCCTTAATCAACATTGTGAATTGTTTCCTAAAATCTCATCAAAACACACAAACCATTACTAAAGGAAGCTATCTTGTTCTGCTTCCCTTGAGTGTGATTTGGGTCTTCAGGCTTATCACATCTGCAACTCTGGCAGCTGCCCTCCCCTTCAAGGAAGATAGAAACTTCAAAGAGCCCAAAAGCTCCATAATAATGGGGAAAATGTGATTTTTAAGTTTTTGAATGGCATTAATTCACTTCTCCAAGAAAATGCCACTGGTAGCATCCCTAGAGTCTTACCCAACTTGAAAATTACACTTGTGTGAGGAAGAGAAAAGATAGTGATTGCTGAGTCTGTTAGGGTGGTCTTCTTAACCTCAGACTGCTTTTAAATAATTTTCACGTATGATAAAGGAAAAAATCTGGACTAAAGAGCAAATGATAATAAGACCATTAATCTGCTTAGTTTTGTTCAGAAATTAGAAAAACATTATGCTTGCAAATGACATTGAACTAATTTGCAACTAATTTGGGGAACTGTGATATGTTTTCATTAATTTATATTTATAATTAATTATTAAAGTTCCTCCCAATGGGAAGTTATTATATAATTATACTTCTGTGTTCTAATTGCTTTTATTGGTATTGTGCTTCACAATGTAGATTTTTCATTCAGATTTTTCAACTGTTGTCATATTATTCAAGTCTCATGAAGATTCTGAACATCATAGGGTTCTAAGTGATACAAGTACAGGATTTATACACTTGTTGGCAATGTGCACCTAATAGAATTTGAAAGTATTCTGGATTTTCTGATACATTTTCACTCATCCAAAATGATTTCAAATGCATCAAACAATCCAGAATACTTTCAAATCACTATGGATGAGTGAAAATGTTTACCAATTGGACAATGTACTTCATTACTACTCAATATATTCTTGGAGATATCAAATGGGAAGCTTTGGATAAATAACTATCTCTCACTAACTTCTGTCCTCTGACTCAATTTCCTACCTCTGTTTTTCTCTCTTGTTTTTTTCCTTCAGAACCAAGTGGTTATCAGCTTGACTCTGGAGTCTTATTAACTTGGCTTTAAAGTCAAATATTGTCACCTTCCAGCTATGTACTTTAATTAATTTTTAACTCCCTTAAGCCTTAAGGGAGTAAAGTACTCGTAAGTAAAGTATGAATGAAAACCCGGTCATTGCTATGAGGTTTAAGCAAGTTATTTAAAACACGTAGCATGGTATCTGGTCCATAACAAGTGGTCAACAAATCAGCTAGTTATACAATCAATCAAAGAGTATTATAATTCTCTCTTAATTATGTCCCGAATCTGATTCTTTGTCTCAAACTCTATTAAAACTAAATTATTTCAGGTCCTTACTGGCTCTTCTGCACTATTCCACTAGTCTGCTAATTAGTCTCTCTTTCTCTATCCTTAATTGTTTGTCATTTTCTAAAGCAAATATCTGACCTATCACCTTCCTCTTTCCTGTGTCTCTCCACCATCTGCAGCCACGGTTTTTGCTTTCACTCAAGATATTTGTGTAATATATTTGTATTTCCTTCTTCATCAATTATATGCATAACTTACTATGTTGCAGGAATTATGAAATATACACAAAAGCAGAAATTAAGATGAGAGAAATATAATCAGAAAACATTTTTATTCAGGTAGTCCAGTGAAATATCTTGCACAGCCCCTTGTGGGACAGACTCAAAGCTAGAATCTCTTGATAAGCATGCTAGTGATTCACAGCTTCTAAGTAAGCACTTAAATGTTTCTACCATACACTCTTTTTCTTTCACCACATTTCTCTTACATATTACGCTCAAGAAATTTGGAATGATTCATCATTGCACAGGCCTTTCTGTTTCTATTCTGGATGATTTTGGTACTTACTCTCCTGAGACATCCTCTCCCTGCTATAGAGGAGATTCATATTCTGTCATAACCTTCTGTTACCCCCTGTCACATGCAGAATTTATTATTTCTTCTTCAATGTTATTTCATCAGATTGTGCATAGTCCTCAGGTTGCAATTTTTTTCACATTATTTTAAATTATTTGTTTATTTGGTCAACTTTCCAGAATTGAATTTCTTAAAGGTAAGAAATGCTTTTTTCCCTTTGTATTCCCTGATAATAGTAATTCAATAAATATTTATGTAATCAAATCATTCGATGTATATTTGTTGAAATAAATTGAACTAGTTATGAAATTTCCTAAAATTCTTGCTATTATACTCAGCTGAGTGATGAACTCTTACTCATTATTTACTACTCAGATCAAGTATTGCCTCTGTAATATCTCCTTTGACTTTCTAAGATCCAAGACAGAGTCGAGTTTTCTTGCTTTGAATCATACCTTTGCTTAGTATTTACATATATTAGCACTTATCTTCCTAGATTGAATTTATTGTTTTACATTTCTGATTTTCCCCAAGAAAACCTGACTTTATTCAGGGCACAGGCAATGTACTTAGTGTCTGTTTGTTTCAGTGATTATTTCTTGATTGAATCAATACACAGAAAAACAAAAGAATAAGTGAGAAAAATCACTAAACAATAACTGAATAAGTCAAGATTCACTGTTTCAATGGTCTAATTTTTCTATTCTAAATTCTAAGAGTGTTTAAAATGTCCCGCAGAGTTTATTAGAGAAGGAAAATATATTGTTCTTCCTTCTGGAGTCAGGAGGACCAAAATTCTTCAACCCTAGTATTATAATATACGCACATACCAAACTTTCAACATTTGTTCTCTTAACAAATAAATAGAACTCAGAACATATGAGTATTTCAGCTGGAAAATTGGACTAAAATGATAAATAAAATTGTGTAAAATTTATGTTCTGTTTGCATATTCTAAAAAAATCATCATAATTAGCAAGACTATCATACTCATTATTATTATTACTAATAATATAATACTATTATTTACTTAATCTAAATATGTTTGTAGTAGTTGCAAACACCTTATTGTCCATTATACTTTACAAGCATATGCAAGGATGAAATTAATCTATAACAGAATGACAGGTATATTACAACATAATGCTTTTCACTCTTTTTTTTTTCCCTTGAGTAGCTGTAAAAATGGCCAGAGTGGCTAAATGCCATGTTTCTTAACATGCTATTGTCCATGTCTCATATAATATTATTGTTACTAGTGGGCATTTTAAACTTAATTAAAATGTAGTTTTCAACAACTTAAAAAATAAATCTGACATTCTATAATTCAAATGTAAGCACCCTCTTGGTGGCCATAAATAATTGGTAAAGCGGAGAAAAGGTCTTTTTTTTTCCAAAGTGCACCTGGTGAGGGCTGCTATATGGTAAAAACCCATGTTTTACTAAATTCAGCTGCCTCATTATTTTATTCTCAACTTACAGTTAAAACTGGTATCTTAATATCTGAACATACGCTGACATATCAGGTGGTTGTCTTGGGATGTACCAAGTTTAAAACCACTCTTTGAGCAAATTACTTAACTTTTCAGTGCCTCAACTTGCCAATCTGTAAAAGATAACAACCAAAATCTTTCTTATAGATTCTTGTGAGAATTAAATGATGGATTTATGGAAAAGGACATATTCAGTAATTGCTACATATTGAATTCAATTTACCTCTCCTGTTCATACTACGTAGATAGTAAGTAGAATTTACTCACTTATACCAGATGCAGGTTTTAGTGTACTTGTCCACTAATGAATAGTCACAAACCTTGAATCCCAGACTCTGATTTATGACTTTTGAAGACTGCCGTTAACGTAGACAAAACTTTGAAGGCTGGGCCTAGAGTTATTTTCCTCTGGATTCACTTACTGTTGGATTCTTGAAGGTGCTGGCTTCCTGGAACTCCTAGTCTAGGGTGATAGGTGAGATTTGCCAAACAATGATCCCCCTTCCTCAAGGAGGAAGATCAGAGATGCCCAAAAGGAAAGGACATTGTTTTCAGGTTTTGTGTTACTATAGCAAGAAGTACTACAAATTAAAAGGGAAGGCACAAAAGCAGAAGGAAAGAAAGAATGTCTGAATATTTAGGGAGGAAGTTTGGGCATGGATTGTTGCCAAACTTGGTGCATAAATTGCACATTTTTCTTGAAAACCAGTAAAAAGAAAATCACTGCATTTATAGATGTGGATCATGAATATGGCTAGGGATGTAGGGCAATTTGATTACCATACAAAATTTAGTCACATGCACCTGATGTCAGAAGGAGGATGCACAGCCCCATTTAATCTCCCAGTAGGGGATAAGTCACTACTCAAAGGAGTGCTGTTGCCAAAATAATCAGAAAAATGCCTGGCAGGCAGAACAACAGATGTCATTCCATGATTTATTTCCTCACTACTAAATCCACACTCATGCATACATTATTAGCACCTTTTCATTTTATCTATTGTCAATGAGTTAGTGTCTCTTTTCCCTAAAGATCAACCATTCCACTTGTAGGTTTAATCTCATCTCCTACCTTTGTAAAGGCCCTTTCTGGAAAGAATAAGTAATTGTGTCAAAAGCTGCTGGGAGATTTAGGGAAACATATCACAACAACTATATCCTCTTTTGAAATTACGCTTTCCTGGTTTTCATCCTGATTCTTAGATTGTGCCTTCTTAAAATATTTTTCTGTCTGTTTCTAACCCATGTTTATAAGACTTTCTCTCTGTTCATTCTTTAGTCTCCATATGGTGCATCATCAATTCCTACAATTCTTCATACATTTGCACATTGCACCTGTCTTTGAGTGCCAAACTTGTGTACCTTACCACCTAATACATATTTCTTTATATTGATTAGTTTCCTTGTATTTTAAATGAAGTGTCAAAACATAGTAATTAATCTTTAGTAACTTTCCCTACTCTGAACTACTTTTTCTTCTTCGTTAGTAACTGCCATAATTGGCAAAACAAAACAAAACAAAACAAAACACACTTGCTTGCTTAAGCTAGAGAGCCAGGTGTCATTCTTAAACTTTTCCTCTCTTCCTTAACTGATCCATCACAAATCCTAGTGATTCCACCAGACATATCTCCTGATTTCATTAATTCTTCTCCAACACTATTGCCACTAAATGTTAAAAGTTGCTATCATCTCACATGTATGCAATTGCATAGTCTGGAATTGTTATTCCTAATTCATTCTCCACTCAGTTATAAAAATGAATCTAGAACATAAATTGGAACATGTCATTTTCCTGTTCAAAATGTCTAAATGGATGCTTATTAGATTTAGGAAAAAAATATATCCAATAATTTACATGGCTCTTATTTTCATGAACTAATGCTCTGCTTATTTCCCAAGTTTCAGTTTTTGTCTCTATGCACTCCTACCCAATAATGATTATCTTTACCTCATTTCCCCTCATAGGCATTTTATGAGGCCCCAACAAAAATGAGATCCACTGTCATTTTTTCTCATATATCTGAACTTTTTTTATAGTTCAGCCATAGTTTATTATTGTGCATTTACATAATTGTTTGATTTATTTAATAATATTTTAATGTGTATTTTATTTAACTTCTACTCTACTGACATTTTCTTCAAGATAGCATTTGATTTGGTTTTCAATTGCAACATAATGAATGTTAATAAATATCTTTTGAATGAATGCTTAAATAAAACAGATTTCAAAGGCAAAACTACATGTCACTATTCAATCACCCAAGCCCATAGTTTAGTTTATCTTGAAATATCTTTGAATATTTCTTCTTGGTTCAAGAAATCTTGTTTGTTTCTGTCTTATCATTAATTTCTTCCTCTAAGACTTAATTCTTGAATAATAGGACATTTTAATAACTATATTTACATAATACTTTATTAATTTGACATTTATCAGTAGGTGCTTTAAGCATCAATCTCTATATGAATGTAATAAATCTTTATCAATTGATTTCTGCACAGATTGGCTATCTTCTATTTATTATGCAAAATAATTGGTTATCTTCTATTTTTTATGCAAAATACTTTATTATTTTACTTACTAATGGTATCTTTCTCATTGGGTGCTTTGCTCTGCCCATTTCAAGATGGAAATACCAAAGGCATTGAATTTTTATGCTTTGGTGTCTAAGCTTTAAATGATTCTCTCCACTATGGGGTAAAATATGAATATTATACAATACCCTTAAACTAAAACTGCTAAGAAATAGAATAGAGATTGAGGATGGCTTAACTATTTTGTGCTTATCATTTGTTTTTTAATTTTTTCTTTTTCTTTTTTTTTTTTGAGACAGAGTCTCACTCTGTTGCCCAGGCTAGAGTGCTATGGCGTCAGCCTAGCTCATAGCAACTTCAAACACCTGGGCTCAAGCAATCCTTCTGTCTCAGCCTCCTGAGTAGCGGGGACTATAGGCATGAGCCACTATGCCCGGCATATTTTTTCTATATATTTTTGGTTGGCAAATTAATTTCTTTCTATTTTTAGTGGAGACAGGATCTCGCTCTTACTCAGGCTGGTTTTGAACTCCTGACCGTAAGCAATCTGCCTGCCTCGGCCTCCCAGAGTGCTAGGATTACAGACGTGAGCCACCACTCCCAGCCTGTGCTTATCATTATTTTACTTGTAGAAGGCATGCTAATGGTACTTTTTAAAATGACTGCTCAAATATTATCTTTTGTTGATTATCTGTTTGGTGTCCTTTTATGTTTACCTTACTTTTGCTTGTGTTGCTATAACAAAATACCACAGACTGGATAATTAATAAAGAAGAGAAATTTATTTCTCACAGTTCTGGAGGCTAGGAAGTCCAAGACCAAGACATTGGCAGGTTAGGTGTCTACTGAGGGCCTTGTCTCTACTTCCAAGATGGCGCCTTATTACTGCAACTTTTGCAAGATTCAAACACTGTGTCGTCATATGGTGGAAGGCGGAAGGGCAAAAGGGGGAAAAGGGTCAAACACTGTATGAAACCTCTTTGTAAGGGCTTAAATCTCATTCATAAGGGAGGAGCCCTTCCTATCAAAATGGATGCTCTAAGTAAACATTGGTTGAATGAACAAATGACAATTTTATTCAGTTACACAGAGAATTTTCTTTACTTCTACAAAGCCACTTGAAATTATGTATATATATATATATTTGATAATGGAAATGGTCTCATTCTGCTATCTTACTGAGTGTAATGCACCCTTAATTATCACTTAAGTATGTATTCTTATGTCATTTCTAATAAGACATTCTTTATAATATCAAGTTACTCAGGGAAGGTGACTTCATTTTAGTTTTTCCAAAGCAAATGCATTTGATAAACATTTCCCTTTTCTTTATTTCAGCTATCTATCCAAAATGTATCTAGTCCAAACTAGTGTTTTAGACTCATGGATCGAACAAAATAGAGTGCTCTATTACTGCTCTAATTATGTCAATAACATGCTTTATGTTTACAATGCAAGCTTTCTTTGAAATAAACAGTGTTTTTTAAAAGTCCTTATTTTTCAAGTTAACAATTCTGTGAAGAAATGTTTAATTTTGCCATTTAGACAACTCTTGGTGCTGTACACATTGATGGACATCTGACAGCTGTATGAAAAGAATGCAGTTTACACTAAAATGGAAATTTGACTGTGTATACCTCATCACATTGCTCACCCCGTATCATAATTATAAACTCTAATAGAAGGAACAGTTCATTTTCTGATATCCCTTGTTTCTGAAGAAACTCAATGTAACATGACTGACCTCTTTTTTTTATCGTTCTCTGACCTAGGATAAGTCAAATGACTTATCTAATCAGTGAATTTAAAGAGAGTAGGTGGAGAACATTTCCTCTGTTTAATTCTTTTTTTCTCTTAGGAGAATATATGTTAATTTATTCTAGAGAAGAGGAAATTGTAGAGAAAAGATTCCCACACCTGTGTTCTATTTCCCTTTATGTCATTGGCTGGCTCCTAACCTATGCATGTGACGACAAGATTCCAAAAAATCCAACAGACTACAGGAACCAGCATGCTAAAGTGTGGAGTATTAATTTTTAGAACTGTTTTAGATTTGGGAGGTAGAAATTAGAGTTCAGAACCAGCCAAGTTTGATGCACCTTAGTAAATATTTCAGCCTTCAGCTGAAATCTTAGAATGATTATGCATTCATCTGAGGAATGGTGACCATGCACTTGGAAAAGTGTCAATGCAAACCTGAAGTAAGTTAGTTTCAACATAGTCTAAAACCAAGCCTCCTCAGGAAAAGATGATTTACCAGCATTAAAATTAAACATTTAGGAGGAATATTATTTAAAGTCTGTGTTTGGTAATGTATAATTTCTGAAACCAATCATGATTTACAAAGTAGGCTTGAAAACAAAATAAATAACCAAAATAAGAGAAAACAATAGAAATTTGAAAAGTAAAGATTTTTCAGAGAGAAAAGTAAAATAATTTGAAGTAGTAAGATGGTAAAGTCAACAGGGCATATGGTGGTTGTGAATGTATAAGGAAGGAATTGATTTGGAAGCCAGACTTCAGGTTTTGAAGAAAAGAGAGTAAGTTTGATTAGAAAGGAAATAAACTCAGACACATAAAGTTTGAGGTATTTGTGAGGCTACATGGAAAACATGTTTCCTAAGTTATATATCTAAGTTATATATATATATACATATGTCTCAAATTCAGGGATAAGATGTAGGCTGGGATACATAGGCTTGGATTAGCCAAAATAGAATTAGTAGTGATAATTAAGTGACTAGATGAGAATGGCAGGTTACAGATTACTGAGGGTGATAAGGAGGCAAAGGCAGAAAAGGAAGACCCAGAAAAAGAAACAGAGGTCATAATGGTAAAGAGACAAATAGAAGGGAATAATGCCATTAAAAAATCTACATATTTGCACAAATACAGAGGGCTTCATGAAATATGCTCAAGCCCATCCCAGATCATTAATTATATGATTCTACAGTAGGGCATAGTGCTAATGACAGAGTCAAATCTCCATGCTGTCATTTCTGAATTCAATCCAGACTTCAGAGAGGATGTATAAAATAAGTCTTCCTGAAACTTTGTACATTTTAGAGCCTTTATATTTATCTTAAATAATGTTTGAAGAAGAATTTTATTTCTTTCCTCTTTTTATTTCACCATATTATGGAGGTACAAATAAGGTTACATATATTTCCCTTGCCCCCCCGCCATGTCAGAACTTCAAGCATGTCCATCCTCCAGGTGGTGCACCACACTCATTATGTAAGTATACATCCCCTCCTCCCGTACCTGTCCGCCACCTGATAAACGTTTTGTTTTTGTTTTGTTTTGTTTTGTTATGTTTTTTGGGGTTTTTTGACATTTTGGTTACATTTTATATCTTTGCCTCTCGCTTAGAAGGGTTAGAGGTAAGCCCTCCCCCTCCACAGTGCTCACCATATCCCTAAGATGTGGGTCTTCCCCTACTCCTGAATCCCTGGTGAACACTGTCACCATTTGAGCACCATAGTTTTAATCATTCAGTACTAACTTGATGGTGAGTACATGTAGAACCCATTTTCCCGGTCTTTTGTCACCTCACTTTGGATAACGGGCTTAAACTTAATCCAGGATAGCATAAACGGTGCTAGTTAGTTCTTGTTTCTTAGAATTAAGTAATATTCCATTGTGAGCAAATACCAAATTTTTATTATCCACACATGAATTGATGGGCACTTGAGTTGTTTCCATATCCTTGCAATAGTGAATTGTGTTGCCATAAACATTCGGGTGCAGATGTCTTTATAATAGAATGCCTTATGCTCTTTTGGGTGGATGCCTAACAATGCTATTGCTGGGTCGAATGGTATTTGTATTTCTAGCTGTTTGAGATATCCCAAAATTTATTTCCACAGAGGTTGCACTAATTTGCAGTCCCACCAGCAGTGTAAGAGAGTGTTCTTGTCTCTCCACATCCTCACCAACATTTGTTGTTTGGGGATTTGCTGGTACAGGCCATTCTCACTAGGGTTAGGTGGTATCTCATTGTGGTTTTGATTTGCATTTCTCTGATGATTAGAGATGTTGAGCATTTTTTTATATGTTTGCAGGCCATTATTCTGTCTTCTTTGGAGAAGTTTCTGTTCATTTCTGTTGCCCATTTCTTGATGGGATTGTTTGCTTTTTTCTTGTTAATTCTTTTGAGTTCTATATAGATTCTTGTTATTAGATCTTTATCAGAGGTGTAGAGAGCAAATATATTCTCCTATTCTGTGGGTTGTCTATTTGCTCTAATGATAATTTCCTTGGCTGTGCAGAAACTTTTTAATTTGATCCAATCCCATTTGTTTATTTCAGTCACCGTAGCATCAAAAACGAAGAAGAATTTTTTTTTTTTTATTTTGGCATATTATGGGGGTACAGATTTTAAGGTTTCAATAAATGCCCATTCCCCCCCTCCCCCCAAAAGTCTGAGTCTCCATCATGACCATCCCCCAGATGGTGCACATCTCACTCACTATGTATGTATATACCCGCCCCCCTCCCCCCTCCCACCTGCCCAATACCCTATTACTGTAGCACCTATGTGTCTACTTAGGTGCTACTCAGTTAATACCAGTTTGCTGGAGAATATATCTGGTGCTTGTTTTTCCATTCTTGGGATACTTCACTTAGTAGTATGGGTTCCAGCTCTAACCAGGAAAATATAAGGTGTGCTATATCACCATTGTTTCTTAGAGCTGAATAGTACTCCATGGTGGACATATACCACATTTTATTAATCCATTCTTTGATTGATGGGCACTTGGGCTGTTTCCACAGCCTTGCAATTATGAATTGTGCTGCTATAAACATTCGAGTGCAGGTGTCTTTTTTGTAGAGTGTCACTGGATCATTTGGGTAGATGCCCAGCAATGGGATTGCTGGATCAAATGGTAGATTCACTTGTATCGCTTTAAGGTATCTCCATATTGCTTTCCACAGAGGTTGAACTAGTTTGCAGTCCCACCAGCAGTGTAGGAGTGTTCCTCTCTCTCCGCAACCACGCCAGCATTTATTGTTTGGAGATTTTTTGATAAAGGCCATTCTCACTGGGGTTAAGTGATATCTCATTGTGGTTTTGATTTGCATTTCCCTGATGATTAGAGATGTTGAGCATTTCTTCATATGTTTGTTGGCCATTCTTCTGTCTTCTTTAGAAAAATTTCTGTTCAAGTCCTTTGCCCACTTTTTAATGGGGTTATTTGATTTTTTCTTCCTAATTTTCGTGAGTTCTAAGTATATTCTAGTTATCAGTCCCTTATCGGATGCATAGGATGCAAAAATTTTCTCCCATTCTGTAGGCTGTCTGTTTACTTTCATGACTATTTCTTTGGCTGTGCAGAAGCTTTGTAGTTTGATCATGTCCCATTTATTTATTTTTGTTGCTGCTGTGATTGCCTTTGGGGACTTCTTCATAAACTCTTTGCCCAGGCCGATGTCTAGGAGAGTGTTTCCAACTTTTTCCTCTAGAGTTCTAATAGTTTCATATCTTAGGTTTAAGTCTGTTATCCAGCGTGAGTTGGTTTTTGTGAGAGGTGAAAGGTGTGGGTCCTGTTTTAGCCTTCTACAGGTGGCTATCCAGTTTTCCCAGCACCATTTATTGAAGAGGGATTCTTTTCCCCAGCGTATGTTTTTGTCTGCTTTGTCAAAGATGAGATGGCTATATGAGGATGGTTTTATATCAGGATTCTCACATCTGTTCCACTGGTCAATATTCCTGTTTTTGTGCCAATACCATATTGTTTTAATTACTACAGCTTTGTAGTATAGTTTGATATCTGGCATATTAATGCCTCCCATTTTGTTTTTGTTGCCTAGAATTGCTCTTGATATTCGGGGTCTTCTTTGGTTCCATACGAAGCGTAAAATTATTTTTTCTATATCTGTGAAGAATGCTGATGGGATTTTAATAGGTATTGCATTGAATCTGTAGATCAGTTTGGGTAGTATAGACATTTTGATGATATTGAGTCTGCCGATCCACGAGCATGGTATGGATTTCCATCTGTTTACATCCTCTGCTATTTCCTTCCTCAGTGTTTCATAGTTCTCCCTGTAGAGGTCTTTTACCTCTTTGGTTAAATATATTCCTAGGTACTTTAATTTCTTTGTTGCTATTGTGAAGGGAATTGAGTCTTTGATTTGGTTCTCAATTAGATTGTTGTTGGCGTATATGAATGCCTCTGATTTCTGTGTATTAATTTTGTATCCTGAGACTTTACTAAATTCATTGATCAGTTCCAGGAGTTTCTTGGTTGAATCCTTGGGGTTTTCTAGATACAATATCATATCATCAGCAAACAGTGAAAGTTTGATCTCTTCTGCCCCTATTTGGATACCTTTGATTCCATATTCTTGTCTGATTGCTGTAGCCAAGACTTCCAGCACTATGTTGAACAGAAGTGGAGATAGTGGGCAGCCTTGTCTGGTTCCAGTTCTAAGTGGGAATGATTTCAATCTTTCCCCATTCAGTATGATGTTGGCTATGGGTCTGTCATATATGGCTTGTATCATTTTTAGGTATGTCCCTTCTATGCCTATTTTCTTAAGTGTTCGTATCATGAAAGGGTGTTGAATTTTGTCAAAAGCTTTTTCTGCATCTATTGAAAGGATCATGTGATCTTTGTTTTTGCTTCTGTTTATGTGGTGAATTGCATTTATAGATTTACGTATGTTGAACCATCCCTGCATCCCTGGGATGAAGCCCACTTGGTCGTGGTGGATTATTTTTTTGATAAGTGTCTGTATTCGGTTAGCTAAGATTTTGTTGAAAATTTTTGCATCTATATTCATTAGGGATATTGGTCTGTAGTTTTCTTTTTTTGTTGCATCCTTTCCTGGTTTTGGTATCAGGGTAATATTCGCTTCATAAAAGGTGTCGGGGAGGTTTCCGTTCTTCTCGATGTTGTGGAATAGTTTCTGCAAGATAGGTACTAGTTCTTCTTTGTAAGTATGGTAAAATTCAGGTGTGAAGCCATCTGGACCGGGACTTTTCTTTTTAGGGAGATTTTTAATTGCTGTTTCTATTTCAGCTGTTGAGATTGGTCTGTTCAGGGAATCTATTTCTTCCTGGTTGAGCCTAGGGAGGCTGTGTGTTTCTAGAAATTTGTCCATTTCCTCCACATTTTCCAGTTTATGTGCATAAAGATTTTTGTAGTATTCATAAATTGTATCTTGTATCTCTTTGGGATCAGTTGTGATATCTCCTTTTTTATTCCTGATGGAGCTTATTAGAGATTTCTCTTTTCTGCTTTTCGTTAGCTTAGCCAACGGCGTGTCAATCTTGTTTATTTTTTCAAAGAACCAACTTTTTGTTTTATTAATCTCCTGAATAGCTTTCCTGTTTTCAATTTCGTTTAGTTCTGATTTGATCTTGTTGATTTCACTTCTTCTGCTGGGTTTGGGGTTGGTCTGTTCTTCTTTTTCCAGCTCTTTGAGTCGTTTCATTAGATTGTCTATTTGTCATCTTCTTGCCTTTTGGTTATAGGCATTTATGGAGATAAACTTTCCTCTCAGAACTGCTTTAGCTGTGTCCCAGAGGAGTTGATAACTTGTCTCTCCATTGTCGTTTTCTTCATAGAAGTTTTTTATTTCCGTCTTGATTTCTTCATTTACAAAGTAATCATTTAGTAGGAGGTTGTTTAATTTCCACGTTTTTGTGTAGAAATGTGAGTTTCTGTTAGGGTTGATTTCTAGTTTTATTCCACTGTGATCTGAGAAGTTACATGGTATGATTTCTATTTTTTTAAATTTCTTGAGATTTTCTTTGTGTCCTAGGATATGGTCAATCTTAGAGAATGTCCCGTGAGCTGATGAGAAGAACGTATATTCAGTGGATTTTGGGTAGAATGTTCTGTAGATGTCTGTCAGACCCAATTGTTCTAGAGTTTTGTTTAAGTCCATTATTTCTTTATTAATTTTCTGTTTGGAGGATCTGTCTCGTGCCGTCAGTGGGGTGTTGAAATCCCCGGCGATTATGGAGTTGCTATTAATCCATTTGCTTAGCTCCAGTAAGGTTTGCTTTATGAATCTGGGTGCACCTAAGTTGGGTGCATATATATTTAAAATTGTTATCTCTTCTTGTTGGACTGTGCCCTTCACCATTATATAATGACCCTCTTTGTCTTTTACTACTTTTGTTGGTTTAAAAACTAAATCGTCTGAAATTAGAACTGCCACACCAGCCTTCTTTTGGCTTCTGTTTGCTTGGAATATTGATCTCCACCCTTTTATTTTTAGTCTATGTGCATCCTTGCAGGTTAAATGTGTTTCCTGAAGACAGCATATACTTGGCCTGTATTTTCTTATCCATTCAGCCAGCCTATGTCTCTTGAGTGGAGAGTTTAAGCCATTCACATTTATTGAGAGAACTGATAGGTAAGGTAGATTACTGATCATTCTGTTGGGTTGGATGTTGTTGCTATGATTTGTGTCTTGAGCCATTGTAATATCTGGCCTTTAATATCTTTGGGTTTTGGTTGTTTTTATATCCGTGGATTATTATTATGATGTTCCGTGCATAACGCTGTTTTAAGTACTTCTTGTAGGGCTGGTCTTGTCTTGGTGAATTCTCTGAGCCTTTGCTTGTCTGCGAATGTTTTTATTTCTCCTTCATATATGAAGCTTAGTTTTGCAGGGAATAATATTCTAGGCTGGGCATTGTTTTGTTTCAAAAGAGTGAGAATGGGGCCCCAGTCTCTCCTTGCTTGTAAAGTCTCATTAGAGAAGTCTGATGTTATTCGAATTGGCTTTCCCTTGTATGTCACTTGCTTCTTTTGTCTTACAGCTCTTAGAAGGGCCTCTTTAGTTGATACTTTGGTCAGTCTGATGACTGCATGACGTGACGTCTTCCTGTTTGCATTGAATCTCCCAGGGGTCCTCTGGGCTTCTTGAACTTGTATATCGAGATTTTGAGCAAGACCTGGGAAATTTTCCTCTGTTTATATCTTCAAAAAGCTTGTCCAGCCCTTGAGTGCTGTCTTCCTCCCCTTCGGCTAAACCTATGACCCTCACGTTAGGTTTTTTCACATAATCCCACAGCTCTTGTAGACTTTGATCTTTTCTCTTGTTTCTCTGCTGTATTTCTGTGACTGATTTATTTAATTGGAAGGTGTTATCTTCAAGCTCTGAGATTCTTTCTTCTGCTTGATCCACCCTGTTCTTGAGACTTTCCACAGTATTTTGTAGTTCTCTGAGTTGATTCTTCATCTCCAGGACTTCGGTTAAAGTTTTCTTCACTGTGTCAATCTCTTTGTTGAACCTTTGTTCCATTTCTTGGAGGTTTTTTGTGTTTTCTTGGTGTTGGTTATTGAGTTGTTGTTGCAGCTGGGTGAGTGTTCTTATGATCCACATACGAAATTCCTTTTCTGTCATATTGGTTGCCTGATTTTGGTCGGTGTCCGTTTCTAGGGGGCTGGTGCTCCTCCTTGGGGGTGTGTTTTCCGTTTGGTTCTTCATATTTCCTGAGTTCTTTCGCTGATTTCTTCCCATGTCGATCAGTTGTTGTTTCTTTCCTTAGGTTATTGTTTGGGTATTCACACACCTTGTTTAGTTTCTGAGGCGTTAGGTGGTGCCTGTGGGTGAAATTGGACCACTCCCTGTATATTGAGTCAGTGGGTGCCGTGGAAAGGCTGTGCAAGATGCTGTCCCTGTCAGTAGGTGGCGTTTGCTTGGAGGAACAGGCTATGGTGTTGATTTTGAGTCCTGTTATCAGCTCTCGTTCTGGGCGGAGCTGGGTTGGGTAAGCCTGCCCTCAGGCCGTTAGCAGGGGTCAAAGTTCTGTTCTCTGCTGTCAGGGCGGGGCTGGGATGGTCCCGCTCAGCCAGAAAGTCTGGATGTGGGGGTGGGGCTGTCTGAGACCCACAGTCTGCAGCAGGCCTCGCTTCTTTCCACCCTCCCCAACTCCGCAGCTACTCCTGAGCCTCTGCCAGCAGGCCAGACCACAAGCCACCAGGCCTCCCCGGACTGTGATGCCGGCGGGGAGGTTCCCTGCACAGAAACGCCACCTGGGTTGGGCGCACGGCCTCCTCCTGGGACGTTCCGCCCGATCCGCCCCTGGAGGCACACAGACCTCTAGGACTCCGATCCGCCCCTGGAGGCACACAGACCTCAGTAGGCTGTTCACGTATAATCCTTCTGTGCCCCGGGCAATGCTAGCCCTCGGTGCAGGGGATCTGGTCTGCAGGTCCGACCTCTGGGTCCCAGAGTTCAAACTGTATTCCCACCAGGGAGAGGGTTTCCGGTCCTAATTCACCCACAGGGAGCCCAAGCTGGGTCTATGTCTCTCAGCCTCTGAGTCGGCACCGTTTTCCTGGGAACAAGGTGCCAGCAGCACCTGGGAGGGCGGGCGGGGTCCCAAACGGGAAGGTCCCGTTCCCTGGAGGTGCCTCCGGCTGGTGGCTGTATTGTCTCTCTGGGCAGCCGCGGGTAGGGTCGGCGGAGAGGAGGAGGAGGCAATATGGCGCCTGCCGCGCGGCTCTCCGTGCACACGGAGGTGCCCGGAGGAAGTTGGGAACCTGGTGCCACGTCTGTTACAGGCTCACCGTTGGCAGGCGGCGGCAGTCTCTGGGCTGATGTCCGCAGGTCTCTCCACCCGCTGGGGAGCCCACCAGCAGTCCCGAATGCAGGGGAGGGGAAATAGCAAATCCACCTACCCTTGCCGCTGGTCTCCGGGCTGCTCCGGTGGTCTCAGCCTCCAGTTCTCCTCCGCAGCCTCCTCCCGTGGAGTCTCCCGGGGTCTCAGGTACCCCTCCTTCCGGCCCTTGTCCGCTGTATGCTCGTCTTCTTGCTTCTTTTCTCTAGTTTCTGCTAGAATCGGTCTTTTCTGCAGAGACCCTCTGTCTGGCGGTGTTATTCGTCCGCCATCTTGCTCCCGCCCCCCGAAGAAGAATTTTAAATAAAGAAATTTCCACTTTGTTTATAAAGCCTGTTACTGTAGTTGAAAACAAACTCATAGTGTGAGTGGCCTACAAGAATTATTTCCTCAAAATGTAACTTTTCTTGTTCTGTAATGTTTAAAGTCCCTTTACTATATGTTGAAAAGCTTTAGAAACCTGTTGAGAGTGTTTTGTGTAAATAAGTCATTTAAGAGGGAGAATTTATTTAATAAATGTATCTAGGTTTATTTCTGCCACCGTAAACTATCAAGCAACTCATTGGACGTAAGAGCATGGATTCCTAAAGTGAGTTCAAGTCATGCAGTGAACTTTTTACTGAATGTGCTTCCTTTTTGGCTAATGGCTCATCAAGGTGTTTTCATGACTTCTTTCCTCTCAAAACAAGCTGTAATGGTAAAAGCGTTAGACTGAGAGTCAAGAAACCTGGAATCAAATTCACACTGTATCACTTTGTCACTATCTATTATGACTTTAGACAGATCACTTCCAGTGCTGAACTCTCTCTAAAGTGGATGTAAAACAGTGTTGTATATATTTTCTACACCATGTCCATTGGAAAGCGAATATACTTGTTTCAAGAACTACAGCCATTAAAGCATGTTATATTACTGAAAGACGTGCTGTATTGTTTAAGCATGTGTAGAGAAAAATACCTTCAGAGCAAGGAAAGCTCATATATTCAGTTGACTGATAGTTTTAGGCAGGTTAAAATTAATTATTTATATAATTAATGCAAAATATAAACTTGCCTTAATTCTAGTGAACTTTTTACACCAATCTCTGCATATTGTATTATTACATGTAAAGATAAAGATGATACATTTTATTATTTTGTTGGCTTAACTTTGCCTGTCATTAAGTATACATGAATGCACATGTCGTTTGTGTCTTCACATAATTTGTTTTACAAGTGTGCTAGCTTTGCAGTCCCCAAAATCCCTGGGTTATAGACCAGAACGAATCCGTGGCCTGTTAGGAACCCGGCTACATAGCAGGAGGCGAGCACAGCTTCATCTGTATTTACAGCGGCTCCCCGTAGCTCACATCACCGCCTCAGCTCCACCTCTTATCAGATCAGCAGTGGCATTCGATTCTCATAGGAGAGCGAACCCTGTAGGAAACTGCACATCAAGGGATATAGGTTGTGTGCTCCTTATGAGAATCTGATGCCTGCTGATCTGAGGTGGAGCTGAGGCGGTGATGCTAGCACTGGGGAGCAGCTGCAAATGCAGATTATCACTAGTAGAGAGGTTTAACTGCACAATAAAGTAATGCACTTGAATCATCCCAAAACCATCACACTCGCCTCCCATCAGTGAAAAAATTGCCTACCATGAAGCCAGTTTCTAGTGCCAAAAAGGTTGGGGACCACTGTACTAGCCCATTTACAAAGATTCTGGGAGTGCCAAAAGTCTAAGTGCTTCCTGGACACAAAACAGAACATGGAAATACTTTTACTTTGGTTTATTATGATTAAGAAAATACATACTGCTAATTTGTCAGTACTAAAGTATAGCTTTTGCATGCTGTAAATGTAGTTGAGTTACTGAACAATAAATCTCAAGTAAATCTTATAAAAGCAAATTGTCTTTGTTGAACAATAATAGGCTTTGTTACTTGTGATTTTTGCTAAGGATACTGGCTATTCTGATGATATATGAAGCACAGTACACAATTCTTTGGAGTATTAGAATCATGGAAAGAACAAAGGTATATGGAAATGAATTCTGAATTATTAAAGGTGCAGTAATAGGTTTTGTACTTTGCCAAATTTATTCCTACTTTTAGTCACAATGACAGATTCTTGCTACCATTCTAAATGCCAATAATCATTGTTAGTTGTTTAAAGGATTAACTTGGGAATTGAACTAGATTTCTACCTTTTTTAAAGTGAAGATGAATACCAGTTTTAACACATTTTTAAAATTTCCCTTTATTTGTTTTTGCTTACCTGTATTTTGTGTAAATCCTATTTTCTTGTAAAAATTGTTCTGTACATTAAGATGATACATGACTCAGAATAAAAATTACCTTTCTAAAACTTAGAAAAGTTTATTGCAAAGCCATCAAGGCTTACCTTTGGGAAGAAGAATGAAAATGTGGGAGGCATTTTTCACTACATAAATAATAGTCTTTTAATCTACTTATAATTAATCAAGTTTAAATATTTAAGCTATTATATTATACTAATACTAATTCATAGTAGCAAAGCATTAAAGCTAATGATATATAAATGCTGTGGAATAATTTTTTTTGTAGTCGATAGAGTATTTGTCAATCCGTTCTTTGTCATTATTCCAAAAGATGAAGAGAATATCTACAGGAAATAGCACATGATATTTATGAATATATTTAGGAAATTCATTTGGCTTAATGATTATGTTTGTTGATATAGGTCTTGGAGACAAATATCCAAAACTAAAACCAATGATTTGGATATGTATTGACAAAAAATGTGTAATTGATCATGGAGCACTTGCAGAAGAAGCATAGAATAAAAGCTTAAAGACCAACATAAGAAAGAAGGGATTCACTGACAGCAGGGGAATCATTCAACTTGACAGTTTTTCATAGACAAAGCAACTAAAAAACTCTTAGTGAATCTTGTTGGGTAGGCAGCTCAATATCTATCAATTTTTAAAAAAGAGTTACAAAAAGAAAACCTGTAATATATCTATTTTTATATATATAAAAAGAGTAGAAAACAATTCTCAACTCAGACTTTTGAGGTCACCATTGCCTTAATAGCAATATCTGATATAGTAAAAGTAAAACTGCAGACAAATGGCCCTTGGGAACATAAACCAAAACTCTTTAATCAAATATTAGCAAATTAATCACAAACATATAAAAATGGATTCTATTTCATAACCAAGTGCTGTGTAGTGGAGGAATTTGAAGGTAGTTCAGCATGCAAAAACCAATTAATGCAATTTGCCATATACCCAGACTAAAAAAGAAGTTCATGTGATTATCTCAATGGATTCAGAAAAAAACCATTGGATAAAATTTAATATCCATTCTGTATAAAGTTTTTAAAACCAGGGGATAGAAGGGAAGTTTTTTAAATTGATAGGGAATGTAGAAAACCTGCATCTAACATTATTCTTCACGGTGAAAGGCAATGAATTCTTTCTAAAATCACAAACAATTGAATAATGTATACACCTGCTACTTTCATTCAAATTTATATATTTAATATTTTATGCTTTTAATACTATTATAAGTGGTATTCTATTTTAACTTAAATTTCTAATTGTCCACTGTTAGCATTAGCATTTTAATATATTGTCATTTTTACTCTGAGACCCAGCTAAACTCACATATTAGTTCTAGTGACTTTTGTGGTTAGTTTTTTACGTTTTTTTTTTTTTTTTTTTTTGAGACAGAGTCTCGCTTTGTTGCCCAGGCTAGAGTGAGTGCCATGGCGTCAGCCTAGCTCACAGCAACCTCAAACTCCTGGGCTCCAGTGATCCTTCTGCCTCAGCCTCCCGGGTAGCTGGGACTACAGGCATGCGCCACCATGCCCGGCTAATTTTTTATATATATATCAGTTGGCCAATTAATTTCTTTCTATTTATAGTAGAGACGGGGTCTCGCTCTTGCTCAGGCTAGTTTTGAACTCCTGACCTTGAGCAATCCGCCCGCCTCGGCCTCCCAAGAGCTAGGATTACAGGCGTGAGCCACAGCGCCCGGCCTTTTTTACGTTTTTATATAACAATTCATGTAGTAAATAAAGATACCTTTATTTCTTTCTTTTAATTCAATATGCAATTTATTATTCTTTTCTTTGCCATATTACACTTTCTAGTGCAATAGGGCAAGCACACAGTTTATATGGTGCACTTACCCTATTGTTTATGTTGTGGTTTAATCCACACAATGACACATTCATACAATGAAATACTATTCAGCAACATAAATGGATTGAAATAGTGACATTCGGTCATTAAATATGAAATGTCCGATTTCGAATCTAGTATAGTATATTATGTCTCAAACAAGAAGCAGTACAATTAATCAAACTATGCACCTAAACTATCGACACAACTTTGCCATCTTAACAGTAGCTAGTCTATGCCAGCAGCCAAGAATCCTGGAGAGCATAGTGGCAATGAAATTGTGAAAGGCGTTTTCCACAGCTTGCTGAGAATTGGATATTTTTCCTTGCAGGAAGTGATCCAAAGTCTTAAAGAAGTGGTAATCAGCTGGTGCAAAGCCTAGTGAATATGTTGGATGACAGAGAGTTTCTAAGTCTAGCTTCTGTAGTTTGAGCACCATTGCTTGTGTGACATGTGGTCAAGTGTTGTATTACCAGAGGATTGGCCTGTCTCTATTAACCAATCTCAGCTGCTTAATCATAAGCATCCTCATCATTTCATGCAATTGGTTGCAATAGACATCCTCTGTTATCAATTGACCAGGTTTCATGAACCTGTAGTAGATAAGACTGTGTTTCCCCGAAAATAAGACCTATCCATAAAATAATCCCTAGCAGGATTTCTAAGCATTTGCGCAATATAAGCCCTATCCCGAAAATAAGACGTAGTGATGTGTGTGACTACGCAGCAGTATCTGCACAACCCATGCATTTGGTCGCAGAGTGATAAAGAAGATGAGCAGCCCTTCTCATCTGCCCCATCGTGACAGCTACCATCACAGAGGTGACCAGAAAGGTGTGGAGAGCCCCCCCAACAAGGTCGGCTTCCCCTGTCAGGTCCCCTGTGCGTGCTGCAAGCTGGGGCTTTGAGAGGAAAATAACACATCCCCTGAAAATAAGCCCTAGGGTGTTTTCTTGAGGAAAAATAAACATAAGACCCTGTCTTATTTTTGGGGAAACACGGTGCCAGGGCTGGACCATCAGACAGATACCATTAGCTTTTTTTGATGAATATTTGGTTTTGAACTGTGTTTCAGCACTTCATTTTTATCCAACCATTGTGGTGAATGCTTGCACAAAAAGAATTCATTTTTTTATCACATGTGACATTATGGTGTAGGAGTGTTAGCTTTCATGTAGTGACAGCAAAAAAAGGCAAGCTTCAAGATGATTGCTCTTCTGACACTTATTTAATTCACATGGAACCCATCTATCCAGCTTCTTTACCTTGCCCACTTGTTTCAAATGGTCAAATCTTGTTGGAGCAGTAATGCCCCTTTTCTGACCTTTTTTTAGATGAATGTTGTAAGGTAATGATCCATCAATGGAAGTGCAGGAAAAAGAAATGAATCATGAATATAAAATTAAACTATAATGCAAAGACAGTGTTAACAGAATTTTGTAACTGGTTTGGTATATACAAGGGAAAGTATGGAATTCAAGAAAGAAGTCTAAGCATATACAAAATCTAGAGTCCTCTTTTAGGTAAGATGGTTATTAATTAATTAAAACAGCTGCCTAGCACCAACCTCTATTTCTCTTAAATTGAATCTCTTAGCCAAGCAAATTTTATCATTCCCTTGGCTACTTTCTGGCTTTAAAATATACTCTTGTACTACCACAACTACATCTTTTTAGCTGGCTTTAAGTCAGAATGTAAAATACCACACTCAATGAATTCCAACACATTATTTTTTTTTCTTCTTAAGGCTTTCAAATATTACAATGACCTTTGCTATAATAACTTAACCTTTCCTCTCTATAGGCTATCTAAGTGAGTTCCTGCTACCTTTCTTACATAAATAAAAGTCTTCTCTGTCCCAATCCTATACCACTGAAATTGTTCATTAAATAACCTCAGCTTTCTTTCTTATTATTAATAAATAAAAAGTAGCACATTAAAAAATATTCTTTTTTTACTATTGAAATGCTTTGATATTTAATTTTTCAAGGCTCATAAGCATCATTTGGAAACTTGCATCTTTACCCAACTAATTTTGAATATTATTCTTTCCTTCCAATTTACAATATAGGAAGCTTCTTCACATACTTGTCACTGGAGTCACATTTTGTTTTCAGGACTATGAGTAGGTACGTCTACACATGTCCTATAGATTCCAGATCATGATTACATTATTTCTGCCTGCTTAAATGATTCCACAGATTAAAGTGTGACTAACCTGTAGAATGAGAGAAACAGACAAAGAGGAAACAATAGTTAGAATTTTAAAATCTTTGCAATCATATTAACACTTTTTACTTTTTTGAAATTTCAATCAATCCTCTGCTAATAAAGATGATGCCGTGCCTTATGGTTACAAACCTCATTATCAGTTGTACTATAGAAAATGATCAGCTGAAGTATAAAATAAATTTAGTGCAAACTAAATTTAACTTTAATAAAATAAATTTAGTGCAAACTAAATTTAACTTTAATAAAATATCTTAAATATACCAGAAAACATTTAATATGTATTAGTGATAAATGGGGTAGAGATAGTTAATTTAATGCTATACTTTTTATATTCCCAAGGAAAACCCTCTGGGCTGTCAAGAGATTTAGGTTAGAGAAACTATTCTCCTCCATTGCTGGCAAATTCCAAGGTTGAGATGCTAAACATGTCTCCTAAGGCAGATCTTAGCTCATTCTCTCCATGGTTGTAGGGATCCCTTAGATTCAAGACACTGAGTCAGCCTTAGAGGAAAATAGCAGGGCCAGCAAATTAAGGTTCCGAAATAATTTCTGAATTTTCTTTAACAACAACAACAACAAAATAAAGTTCTTTTATTTTAGACTATTCTTTGTTCAAGTAGAAACAGAAAGAAGAAATAGGATGACATTGGATTATCAACACCATTGAGACTGTATCTATTTTAAAAATGGATATTATAAAATATGTATATGACAGTGCAAATCAAAATTAGACCTTGAGCTATTTGAAGGTGGGCTGGGAAGCAGTGGACTCTGGAATGAAATTGCCTAAATCTGAAGTCAAATTTTACCCTTAATCATCCTGTGAATTTGTGAAAATTACTTAATCTCTCTGTGTTTCAATTTCCTTATGTATTAATATTAAGACTCGTAACTGGTAAAAAAAAAATCATAAGAAATGTTCTATTGTATAAGTTCATAGAATTTAGGGATGAGGTATGAGTCATTTATATAAGTATCTTGTCTCTTACTGTTTCTTACACATAGTAAAGTTTAATAAAACTTCAATCTAAAAATTAAAATGAGATCTGTAATAAATGTTCTCTAAAATTAATAATAATTAGATAAAAACACAAAATTCTTCATTTATGGGCATGTAATTAAAATGATTTTTTAAAAAATAATTAAAAAAACATTGATAGTGTGCAATCCATTGACCAAGCTACATATAGCTTACTATTAAAATTCTTCTAGATCTCACAAAAATCAACTCATGCTGAGTAACAGACTTAAACCTAAGGTATGAAACTGTTAGAATTCTAGAGGAAAATGTTGGAAGCACTCGCCTAGACATTGGCCTAGGCAAAGAAATTATGAAGAAGACCCCAAAGGCAATCACAGCAACAAAAATAAATAAATAGTTGTGATCTCTCCTTTTTCATTTCTTATTGAGTTTATTACAGTCCTTTCCCTTTGAGTCCTTGTCAATCTAGCAAGAGGGCCATCGATTTTGTTTATCTTTTCAAAAAACCAGCTTCTGGTTTTGTTGATTTTTAGTATAGTTCTTCTGTTCTCCTTTTCATTCAGTTCTGCTTTGATCTTTGTTATTTCTTTTCTTCTATTAGGATTGGAAATTGTTTGCTCTTCTTTTTCCAATTCCTTGAGCTTATTCATTAGGTTGTCAGTATCTAAGCTTTCTGTTTTTTGAATGTGAGTGTTAATTGCTATTAGTTTTCCTCTCAGGTAAGCTTTTGCTGTATCCCACAGGTTTTGGTAAGAGGTATCGCCATTATCATTTTGTTCTAAGAAATTCTCGATTTCCCTCTGAATTTCTTCCTTTACCCAATAATTTTTCAATAACAGATTGTTTAGTTTCCATGATTTGTGAGGGGTTGAATGTTTCTATTGGAGTTGAACTGTAATTTTATACCGTTATGGTCAGAGAAGATACAAGGTATAATTTCTATTTTCTTGAATTTTTTGACAACAGATACCAAAGAAATACAAAACATTATTTTTGATTATTATAAAAAACTATATGCTCAAAAACTACAGAATGAAGATGAAATGAACAAATTCTTGGATTCATACAACCTCCCTAAGATCACGCAGGAGGCAACAGAATCCCTCAATAGACCAATCTCAAGCTCAGAAATTGAAGCAGTAATTAAAAACCTGCCCAAATGGAAAAGTCCTGGGCCAGATGCCTACACTGCAGAGTTCTACCAAACATACAAAGAGGAACTCATACCTATACTACAGAAACTATTCCACACCATTGAGAAGGATGGTATCCTTCCTAACTCATTCTACGAAGCCAATATCACCTTGATACCAAAGCCAGGAAAGGACACAACAAAAAAGAAAATTACAGACCAATATCCCTCATGAACACAGATGCAAAAATCCTAAATAAAATTTTGGCGAATAGGATCCAACAGCACATCAAAAAAATAATTCACCATGACCAGGTAGGCTTTATTCCAGAGATGCAAGGATGGTTCAACATACGCAAGTCTATAAATGCAATTCACTTCATAAATAAAATCAAGAACAAAGACCATATGATTCTGTTAATAGATGCAGAAAAAGCATTTGACAAGGTCCAACACACCTTTATGATAAAAACTCTTAACAAAATAGGCATAGATGGCTCATACCTTAAACTTATCAAATCCATCTATGACAAACCCACTGCTAGTATCATCCTAAATGGAGAAAAATTAAAATCCTTCCTCCTTCAATCCGGAACTAGACAGGGGTGCCCACTATCTCCTCTCCTATTTAACATAGTGCTCGAAGTCCTAGCGATAGCAATTAGACAGGAGAGGGGTAGTAAGGGCATTCAAGTGGGGGCAGATGAAATCAAACTCTCGCTCTTCGCCGATGATATGATATTATACTTAGAAAACCCCATGGACTCTTCCAAGAGACTCCTAGACTTGATAACCAAATTTGGTAAAGTGTCAGGTTATAAAATCAATATACACAAATCAGAAGCATTCATATATGCCAAGAACCATCAAACAGAAACTCAAATAAAAAACGCAATACCCTTTACTATAGCCCCAAAGAAAATTAAATATCTAGGAGTATTCTTAACGAAAGATATAAAAGATTTATATAAGGAGAACTATGAAACACTAAAAAAAGAAATTGCAGAAGATTTAAACAGATGGAAAAATCTACCTTGTTCATGGATTGGTAGAATCAATATAGTTAAAATGTCAATATTACCTAAAGTGATCTACAGAATCAATGCAATCCCCATGAAAATACCATCAACATTCTTTACAGATCTAGAAAAAATAATTCTTCCCTTCATATGGAATCAGAAAAAACCTCGTATAACCAAAGCAATCTTAAATAGAAATAACAAACTGGGAGGCATCAGTCTTCCTGACTTCAAACTGTACTATAAAGCAATAATAGTTAAATCAGCATAGTACTGGCACAAGAACAGAAGCATAGATCTGAGATACCAGAGATGAAACCATCAGTATACGGCAATCTAATCTTTGATAAAGCTGACAAAAATATACATTGGGGAAAAGAATCTCTCTTCAACAAATGGTGCTGGGAAAACTGGTTAGCTACATGCAGAAGAGCAAATCAGGATCCCTACCTTTCACCTCTCACAAAAATTCACTCAAGATGGATAACAGACTTAAATTTAAGACATGAAACCTTAAGAATCCTAGAAAAAGATGTTGGGAAAACCCTATCAGACATTGGCCTAGGCAAAGAATTTTTGAGGAAGACCCCCCAAGGCAATCACCGCAGCATCAAAAATAAACAAATGGGATCTGATCAAATTAAAAAGTTTCTGCAAGGAAACCATCAATAGAGCAAATAGACAACCCACAGAGTGGGAGAAAATATTTGCTCTCTACACCTCTGATAAAGGCCTAATAACAAGAATTTATCTAGAGCTTAAAAAAATTAACAAGAAAAAATCAAACAATCCCATCAAGAAATGGGCGACAGAAATGAAAAGAAACTTCTCCAAAGAAGACAGAATATTGGCATGCAAACATATAAAGAAATGCTCAACCTCTCTAATTATTAGAGAAATGCAAATCAAAACCACAATGAGATACCACCTAACCCCAGTAAGAATGGCCTATATCAAGAAATCCCAAAACAACAAATGCTGGCGAGGATGCGGAGAGACAAGAACACTCCTACACTGCTGGTGGGACTGCAAATTAGTGCAACCTTTGTGGAAAAGAATTTGGAGATACCTCAAACAGCTAGAAATAGAAATACCATTTGACCCTGCAATAGCATTGTTAGGCATCTACCCAAAAGAGCATAAGACATTCTATTATAAAGACATCTGCACACGACTGCTTATAGCAGCACAATTCACTATTGCACGATCATGGAAACAGCCCAGGTGCCCATCAATTCATGAGTGGATAATTAAAATGTGGTATATGCTCACAATGGAATATTACTCAATCCTAAGATATGACAGTGAGCTAGCACCATTTATGCTATCCTGGATTAAGTTTAAGCCTGTTATCCAAAGTGAGGCAACACAAGACTTGGAAAATGGGCTCCACATCTACTCGCCATCAAATTGGTACTGACTGATTTAAACTTCGATTTTCAAATGGTGGCAATACCCACCAAAGATTCGGAGGTGGGGGGGGACCCAATCTTAGGAATGGGATGAGCATTCTGGAGGGGGAGGGCATAACTATAACCCTTCTTAGGGAGAGGCAAAGATATACAATGTAACCAAAATGTTAAACAAAACAAAACAAAAAAATCTTTCTAGCAGGTGGTGGGCAGGCAGGAGTGGGGAGGAGGAAAGGGATGTATGTTTCCATAACGTGTATGTTGCACATCACCAGGGGATTGGACATTTCAGGGGGAGGAAGGGGGCAGGAGCAATATTTGTAACCCTAACAATATTTGTACCTCCATAATATGATGAAATAAAAATCATGTTCAAATAAATAAATAAATAAATAAATAAATGGGGCCTGATCAAACTAAAAAGCTTCTGCACAGCCAAAGAAACAGTCATGAGAACAGACAACCTACAGAATGGGAGAAAAATTTTGTATCCTACACATCTGATAAGGGGCTGATAACTAGAATCTACTTAGAACTCACGAAAATCAGCAAGAAAAAAATCAAACAACCCTTCAAAAAGTGGGCAAAGGACATGAAGAGAAACTTTCCAAAAGAAGACAGAATAATGGCTAACAAACATATGAAAAAATGCTCAACATCTCTAATCATCAGGGAAATGCAAATCAAAATCACAATGAGATATCACTTATCTCCAGTAAGAATGACCTTCATCAAAAAGTCACAAAACAATAAATGTTGGCATAAATGCAGAGAGATAGGAGCACTCTTACATTGCTGGTGGGACTGCAAACTAGTTCAACCTCTGTGGAAAGCAATATGCAATATGGAGACACCTTAAAGCAATACAAGTAGATCTATCATTTGATCCAGCAATCTCACTACTGGGCATCTACCCAAAAGAACAAAGTACAATCTACAATAAAGACACCTGTACTCGAATTTTTATAGTAGCACAATTCACAATTGCAAAGCTATGGAAACAATCCAAGTGCCCATCAATACATGAGTGGATTAATAAAATGTGGTATATGTATACCATGGAGTTGGGGAAGTTTCCTTCCCCTCCCCTCCCCTCCCCTCCCCTCCCCTCCCCTCCCCTCCCCTCCCCTCCCCTCCCCTCCCCTCCCCTCCCCTCCCCTCCCCTCCCCTCCCCTCCCCTTCCCTTCCCTTCCCTTCCCTTCCCTTCCCTTCCCTTCCCTTCCCTTCCCTTCCCTTCCCTTCCCTTCCCTTCCTTTCCCTTCCCCTCTAAGAAACATCAGTGATATAGCACATCTTGTATTTTCCTGGATAGATCTGGAACCCATACTACTAAGTGAAGTATCCCAAGAATGGAAAAACAAGCACCTCATATACTCACCAGCAAATTGGTATTAACTGATCAGCACCTAAGTGGACACAAGAATTACATTTATCAGGTATTGGGCAGGTGGGAGGGGGGAGGAAGGGATGGGTATATACATACATAATGAGTGAGATGTGCACCATCATGGGAATGGTCACGCTTGAAGCTCAGACTTCAGGGGGGAGGGAGGGCAGGGGCATTATACATAACCTTAAAATGTGTACCCCTATAATATGCTGAAATAAAATAAAATAAAATAAAATAAAATTCTTCTAGTTCTATGGACTAGTCTGGAACATGGAATAGTATTGGAATTTGCACACATACAAACACACACATACAAATAGGCATATGTGTGTATACATAAATGTATATAAGTAGAGTTATTTGCATAGCCCTCACAAAAATTTCTCAAGTCAATTCTATTTTATCAATAAGGCCATTTGAACCCTCCAAATGTTGAATAATTTCCCAGTGTTTCACAGCTAGTTCATAGCTAGTCAAATAACCTGAATTTAAAATCAGTTCAATCTAACTCTAAAGTCGATACTATTAAATATTGTTAAATATTACACTCCTCCACTTCATGCATAATTTTTACAAATGTGGGTTTTGATTAAAGAAACCTGGCATATATTTTGACTGAAGTAAATAACTGAAATGGAAGAAAAAATAGATTTTATTCAAGGAGATCAAGTTTTTAACAACTTGGTAGTGGATCCAGAATGCAAACTCAAGCTCCACGTCCTTTCCATTCAATCTTCACACTTTATTTACCTCAACTATAAAATGAAGATCACACTGGTACTTTCGCCATAAGGTAATTCTGAAATCTATAAGAAATAATGTGTATGTGTGTATATATGTATATATTTAAGTATGTAGATGTGTGTATAGATATACATGTGTATTATACATATTTATACATTAAAAAACTATGACTGCCACATAATAAATATTTAATAACTATTAATGTATGTTTATAATTTTATGACACCCTGTTTTACACAGTGACTTTGCCATAAAATAGCTTTTTAAATTCAAAAGTCATTCTGAAAGCTGCCATTTTTACATTGAAATTTTATTTTAGTATCTTTTTGAGATACACATGATAAGTCCCACTGGGGTGGGGGAAGCCCTCATTCCAGGTAGAACCACCAGCTTCAACAGTCACTTGGCACTTTACACAGTGCCAAGGATAAGGGTCTCATAGCCAATTAGAGCAAGAAGTTGTTTTTTCCTGAGTCAGAATTGGTAAGGAGTGAGGTTGAGCAATAGCTTAGAAAATGGTGAGGGACATCACCTGGAAACTCAAGAGGTTGAATATCTTTTCCTATCTTTACTGGCACCTTCTTTTTTCAAGTGTCTGTTCAAACATTCTGCCAAATTTTTGATGGATCATTTATCTTACTATTGAATTTTAAGAGATCTTCACATATTCTGGGTACAAAATATTTGAGAAATATAAAGTAAAAATGAAAAACATTTTCTCCCAGTCTTTGGATTGCCAACATATTTTTAATGGTGTCTTGGAGATCAGAAGTTTTTAATTACTGATAATCTAATTTGTTGTTTTTGAAAAATTTTGTATTTAACCCTAATCAGAAAAATCTTTGATTAAACCAATATGAAAATAATTTTCTCTTACATTTTCTTCTAGAAGACATAATTTGAGCTTTTTATTTAGGTCTACTATCCATTTTAAAATAATTTTTATACATGGTGTGAAATAGTTTTGAGGTTCATTTTTCCTCTATGGATATCCAATTTTGTCATCATCATTTAAAGAACATACCATTATTTTGAACTGAATTTCCTCGACATTCTGAAAACCATATACACACACACACAAACAGGCACATGCACACATACACATACCTGCACAAACACACATTATGTTTGATACTCTGGTTTAGACCATTGATATGTACATTTGTTTTATATATCTACCCTTATACCAGTACAACAGTGTACAGATTATAGTAGCTTTAAAATAATTTTTGACATAGTATTCAAAATTATATTGGCTATTCTAGATCCTTTGCATTTCCATATGAATTTTAAAGTCAACTTGTCAATTTCTACCAAAATGAAAAAAAATTCCATGGAGCTTTAGAGTTTGTATTGAATGTCTAGACCAATTCAGGAGAATAGAGATAATAGTCCATGAGTGAGTAATAGTAATGTATTGCTACTTATTAAATATCTGGAGATTTTCCAAATATCATATTTTGATTGATTTATAATTTAATTCCATCTTGGTTATAAAATATACTCTATATAAATGTTAATCCTTTAAAAATTTTGAGCATTGTTTTATGGCCCATATTTGTGAGTATTCCATATGCACTTGAAAAGAATATAGAACCTGTCTGTGTTGGGTATAGTTTTATATAAAAGTCAAATAGGTTAAATTTCTTGAATATGGTATAAAATTATTTTATATACGTCCATATTGATTTTCTGTCTACCTATGATCACAGTTTCTGAGAAAGGAGTGCTGCAATCTCAAACCATAATTGCCGATTTGTCTACTCATTTTTTAGTTCTATCACTTTTTGTTTCATATATTTTGAAACTGTTGTTAGGTACATAAATATTTAGTATTGTTATGTCTTCTTAATGAATAGACCCATTTATCATTAAAAAATGTATCTTTATTTCAGGAAGCATTCTGTGTTCTGAAATATAGTCTGTCTGGTATTACCATTATCATTCCAGCTTTCTGGTGATTAGTGTTTGTGTAATACATGTTTCCCATCTTTTTACTTTTAACCTATCTGGGTCTTTTTATGTAAAGAGCACATCTTGTAGCCATCATTTTTTTATGTCATGTTCTTTTCTTCATTCTGACAATCCCTGTCTTTTAGAGGGTAAAAGAGTAATCATATGTATTTGGAGTAATCTTATGTATTTGGAGTAATCATATGTATTTACTGTAATTATCAGTATATTTGAGTTCATACTTATAATATTTGCTATTTATTTTCTCTTTCTAGCATATTTTTTATTTTATCCTCATTCACTGCCTTTTAAATTTAGATAAATTGAACATTTCCAATTGAATAGAATATTAAATATAATATTTAACCTGAGGTTTAAAATATTTATCTCTAGCTTATCAAAATAGACCTTTAAATAATGATACAGCACTTCGTCTATACTGTGAAAAATTTACAAAAGTATACTTTTATTTACCCTCCTCATTTTTTGTCTTCTTATTATCATACACTTTAATACTATCTGTGTCATATACTTCACAATATTTTCTTACTAATTTTGCTTAAACTTTCAATTGTTTAAAGAATTTAAATAACATTTTTTCTACTTTTATCATTCATGTTGCTCTTCATTCCTTTATGTAGAGTCATGTTTTCATGTGATTTATTTTTTGTTTCAGCTTTAAAATGTTGCTCTAATAAAACTTATAGTTTCAGTATGATAGTGATAAATTCTCACAACTTCTATTTTTCTAAAAAGAAAACATTTTTCTATTCGTTTTGAAAGATATTTTAGCTATATATACAACTGTAGGCTGACAATGTTTTTCTTCCCTTAGTTTTAAAATGTCATTCTATTGCCGTCTTGTTTGCATTGTTTCTGATAAGAAGTCTATAATTATTATTACTTTTATACCTTACAGTTATTCTTTTTAAAAAATTGTACTGCCGTAAATATTTTCTCTTTATTACTGGTTTTGTGTAATTTATTTTGATATACTTGATAGGGCTTTATTTGTGTTTATCTTGCTCTGGGTTTCCTTTTATTAATATTTTAGTTTCTTGGATCTGTGGATTTATAATTATCGTGAAATCTGGAAAATATTTGATAATTATTTCCAGAAATATTTCTATATTCCTCTCATTTTACTGCTCCATTACATGTATATTAAATAGCTTGATATTGTTCTATAGGTCAATTAGAGCCTATTTATTGTTTTAGGATTATTTTTATCACTATTTTGTATAGTTTCTATTGAGATGTCTTCAATTTCACTCACCTTTTGTTTTATGATGTTTAATGTGTTGTAATTAATATAATATGGTATTTTCAGCTCTTGGAATTTTGTTCTTTTTTTCTTGTTTTTTTTTTTTTTTAATTTCTCTGCTCTGTCCATGTTTATTTTTATAATACATTCTCTAGCATAACCTAATAGTTATTAAAAGAATTTTTGATTATTGATACATCATCTTCATCATTTCTGTCTGTTTTTATTTACTGATTTTTTTGTAGTTATTATTTACATTTTCCTACTTTTTTGTATATGTAGTACTTTCATGGGATACTGGGCATTATAAATATTACATTGCTGATAATCTGAATGTCATTGCTTTCTTTTAAAGAATGTAGTATTTTGTTTCAGAAGGCAATTAAGTTACTTGTGCATCAGCTTTATAGTTTGTTATTTTATAATAAATCTATATTATAGCATGTGTCAGTTAAATCTATATTATAGCATGTGTCAGTTAAATCTATATTATAGCATGTCTCAGTTAAATGTATATTATAGCATGTCTCAGTTAGCTTTACTGTTTACCTCTATTAATAGTGTGTGCTATTTTCTGGTGTGATCCTGATGAACATAAGGTAACAACAATAATGTTGTACTGGAACCCATCTCACTTCACTGATTGTTACATAAAGTTCCCTGAGAAATAGGGACGTTTGGATTTCCAAGGATATTGTTGGGGCTCAGAAGGGGAGGAGATGAAACTATCTAAAAGGAAAGGACCAGGTGAGTATGAGTCTCAGAAGACTTGACTTACCAGTGGCATGCATGATAGATATAATTGGCCATAGAAGTAAATTTTGGTACTTAATCAATAACTTTATGTAGAATCTTTTCACAGATGCAATCCCAGTATGCCAAATTTAGTGTCTCTTCTAATAGAAGAATAGAGATTGATAGAACTGAGATGAATAGGTTAAACTTGTTCTGAGTGATGATAATGGCTTGGTAAGTCATATCCATTTTCTTCTGCACCTTTACATTATGTTTCTAAAAAGCTCAGTTAATGTAAAAGGTCACTTCAGAAGTAGCAGTGCCCTTGCTTTTCTATGCTTTTAATACTAATTTCCATTTCTGATCCAGCAGACAAAATTGTGCTCATATACTAGCACCTTACTACTTCATTTCTAAATTGCATACATTGGAGAATATTGTATAATAAAACTATTTTCAAGAGAAGGCACATGTATCATATATGCCTCAAAAGGATGCATGGACTTTATAGGCTCAGACCTCATTTTATTTTCCAACTAATCAGCATTCTAATAATTAACACAAGCTGGAAGCTCAGTAGTTGTGGTTAGCTTATCAAATATAATTTTTAAATTCTCTATTCTACTGTTTTTTGCTCATATATTCTGCCAATAAATAAGAACTACCCCTAACTATTTTTTTCACCGAACAGCTTGAAATAGCTTTTCCCAAACATTGTGTTGTAGAAGAAATTTACAAATTTGATGGCTGACTATGTTTTAATTACATAAGTAAAATAGGAGATCATAAACACTGCAAACTTTAATGCAACATTATAGATGAACTGGTTGATATCATTAGAACATACTGTTAGAATTTATAGATGCAAGTAAAATAAACAACATCTTACAACTTAAGGCATCTATGGCCATCTGAGAAGGCTCTATGATATATTCCAAAATGATAGGTAAGAACAATGCTATGGAGATAAAAAGATTCACAGCTATTAAGATACTTTAGGTTAAAGTGTGCTAATAAATACAATCTGACATGAGTTGTCCATGCAGAAATTTAAATTTTTGTTATTAGAGCTTCTCCTCTGACTCAACACATTATGTCTGAAAGACTTGAATAAATATAAGCTAGACAATAAATGTAAGAGTACATTAGAACTAATACTAATAAACTAAAAATTGAAACTAAGAGCTGTGATTGAGAATCATCAAAAGAAAGAGATGAAAAGAAAGGAAGAAAAGAAAGAAAGAAGAAAGGAAGGGAGAAAGACAAGAAAGGAAAGGAAGGAAGGAGGGAAAACAAAAGAAAATGAGAAAGAAAAAGGCATAAATGAGGTTATCTCAAAAAGCACAGCCAAGCATTGCCAAATTCATAAGTTTTTAGTGCTGTTTTGACAGTTCTGACAAATTCAAGACTGTGGTACTGATTTCAGTTAAAGATCATTTCATGTTAGCAGAATGCAATACCATATAATTATACTCATCTAATTATTTCATCCATACTACTTTTAAAAGTAAATTTTGACCCCAAATCCTTCTGTTTCTGCTGTTATTAAACTACAGTCACATAGACAAAAGACTATTGAATATTGTCTCAAGAATTTTAGCTTGTAGTGTAACAAAAATCCTCTTTTTGTTTTTAGATAACTGAATGATTTCTTTTTGCATAGGTTTTTAGATAATGTTATAATAAATGAGGTTCTTAGAACAAAGACAGTCTTAATACTATACATTTTCAATGTTTCTCACATTTAGCTACCATCAGCAATATGCAGTTTAAACAGGAAAAATCTAGCTGAGATCCTTGAAAAGAAATTCTCTACCTTATTTATTTGAAAAACTTCCCAGAAGAGGTTAACCTGCCAGAATCTGAGACTCAGGTCAATTTTGTTGGTCTCAAATACAATCAAAGAAGCACAGACTTCAAGTCCGAGTTTTACCATTCAGGTAATTTAGAGGGCAAGCTTGCATTCAGTTTTCTAGTCCAGTGCTCTTTCCATTTCCTCATGAACACTGTGTGAAAAGAAATAGATAGAAATATCATTAAGTCATTGCTTTAATTGAGAAGGATTACAATTAAAAAGTTATACCCTTATATCCAAGCTCTACCCAGAGAATTCACATTAAAAACAAGATGGAAGCTAATAAAAATAGCAATAATAAACATCTTAAAATATTTAATATCTGTATATTATTTCCTTTAATTCTCTCAACAATCCCATGAGGCATGACAGAGAAGTTAATTAGGTCATCCAGGAATCAGAATTCAAGCGCTAGATGTTCTGCTTCAGAGCCCATTGTTTTAATCACTAAGCTATAGTTCAGATGGAGATGCTTTTGACCATTGCCTGGAAGAATAAATCTTGCCCTGTATGTCTGAAGTAACTGACTTTTTCTTTATCTAATTGTCTTTCTGATTTTGGATTTTTTAATTTCTTTACCCTGTCTTTATCCTATCACTTTGCACTCCTTTATGTCTCAGAATTTCAGTTAGTGCCCATTTTATGTGCTCAAAAGTCTGACTTCTAAATAATTCTGTCTCTTACAGTTGCAAATCTTTCATTGATACCCTGTATACTCCCTATCTACATTTCTCAAATATATATAATCTTTAAAGAAATACATTATTTAAAAGGTAAACATAATTCAGGGCAACATGTTAGGATGCACACTGTTTTCAATGAGTGATATTTGTCAATCTAAAGCTAGTAAAAAGAATTAAAAAATGATAATAAGTGAACTTTCAAAATATCTTTAATAACATGCAAAAAAAATGCAGAGACTTAGAGCCAGATACTGTTTAAATGTAGTAATAAATGCTAGTTATTTTCTCTATAAACTTTTGCCTACTTTCTGTTTCCTCTATTTCCATCTGATTATTTAAGTAAGATAATTTCAATTCCCTTGGTAAATGGAATGATAATATATAGTTTTTATTATCAATGTTGATTACATATTTATTATGGATGTTCTGATTCAATGAATAAGAATTATTCCAACTGGGATAAGGATCCCAAAGGAGAGACCAAACTTAGATGAATTACTTAATGTTTCATAACGTGTAATAATCTAAGAAACAACTCTAGTCCAGTTACTACTTATTATTAGCACTTTCTTAAGTTCACCCAGGTAATATGATCTGTAATAATTTCTAATAATCATTTTACATTGTAAGTTTTTAGTTCTGTCACCAGTACAATATGTGACCTTGAGCAAGTCTCTTCATATTGTATACATAGCCTCAAATAAAAATTATTATTATTTAAAATTATTTTGGCTGCAAGTACCTATGCGGACTGACTTAGCAGGTGTTCATAGCCTTTCTCTTTCAAGTATTGTCATTATATTATTCAGTGCTGTATACTACTGAATCTTTGTGTTTGCTCCACCACTAAAGACTTAAATTCTCAGGAGGTTGTCTCTGGTCCTCTTGAGTCAGGGATTTCTAGATAATTGCGCACACATGGGCACAATCCTTCAAAGTCCCATCCATGAATCGTTTCTTTAATCAGAAAAGAAATGATTGCAATAAGCTTGCAAATTAATTGGAATTTTTCTTCTTTAATTCTTTAAAAGTTGGTGGTGTTTTGTTTGGAGTGCTTTTATGATATATATTTTTTGGCCCCAAGAATTTAAAAAACATACTATGATAAAATTTTGTAACCATGATCTTATACTACTAATAGAGTAGTTTTCCAAAAAAAGATGGTTATTAATTTTAAAATAATTTAAATATTTTTTATCTGTGACTGATTTAGCTCTTTAAATAAATTTGTATTTTGTTCATGTAAAATTGACATATATATATTTTTTTCTAAATATAAATGTATGCATGGAATAAACAACATCAGCAATGTTCTATCATCACTTTATTCCTGGGTATTACAGTGGCTTCTAACTGTCTTCTTCATTGTCCAATTGATCCTACATTAGCATACTATGTATATTTTGCTATACTTGATATTTTTCCTATAATATTATTTTCCATCTATTGTTTTCCCTTTAGTAAATGGTTTCTTTTTGCACAGGTTAAAATTAAAATTCTTCAAGCCTACATATAAAGCTCTTCTCTATCTCACCTAACACTGCCTATTATTCCAAGCATATTTCCCATTATTCTCCCAACATAGATTTTCTAAAACAATATAATGTTTTTGCTTACTGTCATTTACATACCATTCTTTTAACCACTTCTGTAATATTTTATATACTGTAGCCCTCAAATTATCAGTCATTCTTTACATATTTATATTTGTGAAAGTCTATTCTATCTTTCAACATCATGCTTTATATCATACAGTGTTTGCTATATTTCAAATGTTCATAAATTAATAAAACTATGTCCTCCCCCAAATATCTCATAGTCTACTATAGAAGGCATATAAATAAATAATTACAATACAATTGACATTGAATACATAAAAGACAGTGGGAGCCCAGAATTAAAAAAGGTTAAATCTCCATGGGGGATGTAGAAAAGTCAGGGGGAACTTGTAGAACTGCAGAATCTTGAGCCCATACTGCAGTATTATGATGGAATAGTTCTAAGTTGGGGATATGTAATTCTTGCAATAAACCTAGAGAATGTTCCCCATTTTCTTGGATAGGTAATAGATAGCTGTGTTTCTTGGATGTAATGCACACTGTCTCAAATTCATCATATAATGGCGACCATTGGAGCCGTTCTGGGAAAAATATAGATGAAACCCATTTCAGCAATGTATAATGATACTTTTGCTAGGAATAAGATAATAAATGGAGTGTTGGTTGTAGCAGAAAAAGGTGGCCTTAAAAATAATATTCTTTTTTATTTTTATTTATTTATTTATTTTTATTTCAGCATATTGTGGGGGAACAAATGTTAAGGTTATGTATATTGCCCATGCCCCGCCCCTTGAGTCAGAGCTTCAAGTGTGACCATCCCCCAAACGTTGCACATCTCACTTATTATGGTTGGACTGCAAATTAGTTCAACCTCTGTGGAAAGCAATATGAAGATACCTTAAAGTGATACAAGTAGATCTACCATTTGATCCACCAATTCCACTACTGGGCATCTACTCGAAAGATCAAATGACACTCTACAAAAAAGACACCTGCACTCGAATGTTTATAAAAAATTCTGAATTGTACTGCAGTTGAAGGAATAGTTGTCAGGAATAATATCATGCCTCTAGTTATGAACGTTTATTAAGAAGAGAGATTATATTAACATGTCTTTGCATCAAAAAGTGTTGGTATGATTAAAAACCCCACAAATTTAGATGATACATAATAATTCATCATCATATTTAGGAATCAATCATAAGAGTGAAGCTTCCAATAACATTTTGCTCAGTTATATTTTGTTTACAATTGAGTTAAATGTTTTACACTCATGGCTTCCTCCTTATAGATTTCAAAGGATGTTCCAGATACTCTATGGTCCAGCAAGAGACTTGTCCCAGGGGCAGAGCCACCACAGAGACCCCTTATTAGGGCAATTCTGATTGAAAATGTGGTGTTGGAGTCACCACACAAAGTACTCGCTAGGGCAACACCTAGGGGTGCTATGGGAGTGAGGCCACTTTTGAGACCTCAAAACTGTACAGCTATCATCAGGCAACACCATGCTGGGAGACCTGAAGCCTAGACTAAACCAAGCAAAGACATGAGAGACATTGGGGCTTCCCAAAGTCTTGGAGTCCCAACCCCTAACCTAGAGTGCCCAGGATGGTGGACATGAGTCAAGGAGATTATTCTCCAGGTTCGAGATTTAATGCTGTTTTCCCATTGGATTTTGGACTTGTTATCCCTTTCTTTTTGCCTATATCTCCTTTTTGGAATGAGAATATCTATCTCATACCTCTCTCACCATTGTATTTTGGAAGTAAATGTGTTAATTTCACAGGCTCACAGCTGGAGAAGAATCTGTCTCAGCATGAAAATCATGCCTTGAGTCTCACCCATATCTGATTTACATGACACTCTGGACTTTGAAACTTTGAGTTGATGCTGAGATGAGTTAAGACTTTTGGGGCTATTGGGATGGAATGAATGTATTTTAATTAGTTTTTGTTTATTCTAAGGAATGAATGTATTTTTGTATGGGAGAAAGACACGAGTTTTGAGGGACCAGGAACAGAATCCTATGATTTGAATGTTCCCTCCAAAACTCATGTTGAAATTTAATTGCCACTGTGACTGTACTAATGGGTGGAACTGTTAAAAAGTGATTAGGCCATGAGAGCTCTGCCCTCATACATGAATTAATGCCCTTATTGTGGGGGTGGGTTAGTTACCTCACTGGAGTTAGTTCTTCATAAAATAATCTAGTTTGGCCCCATCCTTTCTTGTTCTTGTTCATGCTCTCCTGCACTTTAACCTTCCTGTGTGAAATGATGCAGCACGAAGGCCCTCACTACATGCCAGCATTTTGTTATTGGACTCCCTCATCTCCACAACTGTGAGAAATAAGTTTCTGGTTTTTTGAATATTACCCAGTCTGTAATATTCGGTTGGAACAACAGCTAAGAAAGTAGTATTTTCAGATTGGCTTCTTTCACTTAGTAATATGCATTTAAGATTCCTCCATGTCTGTCTTTTTATGGTTTGATACTTTATTTCTTTTTAGCACTGAACAATATTATATATACTAGAGTTTATTTATTCATTCCATTCACCTACCAAAGGACATCTTGGTCATTTCCAAGTTTTTGCAATTATAAATAAAGTTGCCATAGAATTCTGCAAAATTGGTGTCAAGAAGTAGGGATGCTACTGTAACAAATATCTAAAATATGAAAGTATCTTTGGAGCTGGTTAATGGGGACAGGCCGAGTTTTAGGTGCATATTAGAAGATGCAAACATTGCTGTGAAATGGTCCGTTAGCGCAATTCTGGTGATAGTCCAGAAAGAATAGAGGAGAGCTAGAAAGAAAACCTTGTTCTAGAATGTTGATAGAGTATTGCTTTGCGATTGCTTTATCATATAGTGTGTATTTAACTTTATAAACATGTGCCAAAAATTTTTCAAAGCAGTTATATCATGTTATATTTCCCAGCAATGTATAGTTTAGTGCTTCACATTCTCTTCGGCACGTGGTGTTGACTGTGTACTCTGTTTTGTTTTCCATTCCAGTAGGTGTGGACTATAGCACATTGTAGTTTTAATTTCCATTTCACCAGTGACAAATAATGCTGAGTACCTTTTTCTGTGCTTATTTGGTACCATCATATCTTCTTTGATGAAATGTCTGTTCAAATATTTTTGCTTATTTTTTAAACTGGGGTTCTATTTTTTTAATTTTTCATTTTTGAGGCTTCTTTATATATTTTAGATAAAAACTCATACAAATTACATGTTGTGAAAATATTTTATCCCAGTCTGTGTCTTGTTTTTTTATCTTTTAACCAAGTTTTTTGAAGACAAGATCTTGTAAATATTGAGAAAATTTATCTTTTTTTATGAAGAACACTTTTGATGTAATATCTAGGAAACCTTCCCCAACATAATGTTGCAAAGATTTTCTTCCATGTTTTATGCTAAAAGTTTTAAAGTTCTCTGTTTAACACTTAAGTCAATAGCACATCTTAAGTGAATTTTTGTATATAGTGCAAGTTATGGATTAAGGATTCCCAAAGCATTTATAGGGTAGGAAAAACTTTTCCTCTATCCTTTTAGATTCAGTAGCCTATTAATCAAAGTGACAAAATATACATTAACAGAAGATGAGCTTATAAATTTTATTTGATTTATTTTTAACATGCATGAGACTTCACAGAAAAGAAGTAAAAACCCAAAGTAGTGATAAATTGATGGTAACTGAAAAAGGCTATAAAAAACAGGGCATTTATTTATGGAGAAATGAGTACACAAAGAAAAAAGGGTTTGGGCTCATAGAGTTGATAAACTGTGTAAAGATGACTAGAAAATATATTCTATATAAGGGTTGTTTAATAAGGTTGTTCTCTTCTTCCTTGTAAGGAAGAGAGTAATCCATTTACAAATGGGATTCATATCACCTTTACCATGTGATATATATCCCATGCTTTCAGGCAAAAAAAGGGGGAGGACAGTGAGTTCTTCCTGTGGCTGCTGCTTCTCAATTACCCTCAACCCAAAATAGTCCTTATGCCAAAGTGACATATTTTGGGGTAGCATTTTCTAATCCCCTTCACACTCTTAAATACAATCTAGGGATTGTTTTTGATCAGTGCTAAATGTAGGGATATATTACTTTTCTGAGTTATGGACTTAATGAAAAATTCTTTATTTGTAAAGTTACTATATATATGCAAATAATATTTCACACTTGGAACATTAAAAATATACATAATCAAAAAGAAGATTAAAATTTTCCATTATTTGATTACCCAGAGAATAACCATTGGGAGCATTTTGTTTTGGACTCACATATGTTTTCTAAGTACTCATACATATATTAATTCTTTATAAATGTTGTGTTCTGCATTCCATACAATTCCCTAACCTATGTTTCCATTCAAACATTTATCATGAATATATTTTAATTGCCAGTGTTCTTACCACTTTTGTTATTAATTATTAATATTTACATATTCTCTAGAAGAGTTATTCACTCTTTTATGATTCCATATCATACTGAATATACTTATTTTTCTTACTTAATTCATTTTGTCCAGTAATATAATTATTTATTCACATAGTTGATTCTAAGATTAAATTTTAAGCTCTTTGAAAACAAAGACTGCATATTTTCAACTTTATATAGCACAGAGCACAGCTGAAAAACATCATTAATTTTTACTTAGACTCAAAGGGTGGAATTAAGAACAATCTTCTTTTAACCCTGTACCAAAGCCTCACTAGGCATTATTTTTAAAGAGTGGAGATCACAAGAAAGTTTATTATTAAAACACCAAAGGAAAGTGAGGTTTTGTCCTGCATTACAAATTAGATAAACCTCTTTAAACTAGTTCTGTGTTTATAGAAAATGGAACTAACCTCAGAGAATTCAAGATGATTTATTGAGGCCAATTGAATGGTTACTAACCTAACCTTAATTGGAATTAAGGAAGTATGGTAAAAAATGTGTGGAAAATCTTGTGTGTGGGGTGTGTGTGTGTGTGCATGTGTGTGTCTGTTTCTAAGGGAGAGGGTTTATACACACACAAATTAACTCAAGACACTTGATGAACTACTTACTAATCTATTAGATTTCAAAAATTCCATAACCAAAAGGTAAACCCATTGTTTAAGAAAGTCTATGCTACGGAGATTTTTATTTTGTTTGCTTGTTTTTCTATTTTTTTCTCAAATGTTTCATGTTGATAAAGAACGCCGCTGGATAGAGGCAAAGTAATATATACTCTTAAAATTATTAATTTAATTTTGTATTATTTTCATGTCTGTCAATTTCACATTCTTATAATATTTTCCCAACTACTTCTTCAAAAGAACTGTTTCTTTAATGTATGAATTATGTATAACTGTACTTATTTTTAATTTATGATGGACTAAGCAACTTAGATAATTTTAAAGTTAGTTGAAAAGCATACATAAGGGTTAAATGTTGCATATAAATATCTAATTATGTCTCTCTATGTTCCTCTGGAAAAATATGTATCTTTCTGTGATTGCATGAGTTCTAAAATTATTCCTGACTCCTACTGATACAGACACACTTGTCTGGCCTCTCCTGTGACTGAGATTTCAGCAGGTTATCTGTGGCACAAAGGGCTCAATCTTGCAAACAATCCTTCATGTCTTATAAATGTAAAGCAATTTGGTCTGTGTGGAAATATTTATTATGCAGCAATGACTTCATCAAAGGTAAAACATAATTATAAATTTAAAAATTGAAGCATTTTTTTCAGACACTTTGACACTTTGAACTGAGTTATTGGAATAATTAAATTCTGAATGACTTAAATAATTATCTCAACTTTTTACTTCAATTAAATGAGTATATAGAGCAATATGGTGCTTGAGATAAATTATGTTAGAAGTATGAAACCACTCAGAAATCATCTAGGTCAATGCTTTTTAACCATTTGGGGGTTCATTACCCTTTGAGTATATGAAGAACTGATGAACCCTATTACTTAAATTAAGTAACAATCAAAAGTTTTTATATGCCACCAAACCATTACTTAGGTAAAAGCTTGATCTCTCTGTACCTCAAGTTCTTCACCAATAGAATGATAAAATTGGTTTCAGTAAAACTTTAGTATTCTATGCTTTTTATCCAATCCATGTTTATGTTATGTAATTTATTAACTGATAAAATATCAGAAAAGATAAAGATACCATACTAATGAAGCAAATTTACAAAAAAAGTGTGTAAGAACTAGAAATAAATAATTTCTCAATTTAAAATTTGCAAATCACTATGTTGAACTTTGAGAAGGAGTTAAAAAGATAACCCTCAAATTCAAGGTATTCTTTTTTTTTTTTTTTTTTTAAGATATGAGGTCTCACTCTGTCACCCAAGCTGGAATGCAGTAACACAATCATAGTTTATCGTAACCTCGAATCTTTGGGCTCAAGCAATCCTCTTACCTCAGCCTCTGGAGTAGCTGGGACTACAGGCACATGCCACCACACCTGGCTAATTTTTCTTTCTTTTCTCTTTTTTTGGTAGTATAGACAACAGGGTCTCGCTATGTTGACCAAGCTACTCTTGAACTTTTGGCTTCAAGTGATCCTCTAACCTAGCATCCAGAAGTGCTGGGATTACAGGCCTCAAGGAATTTCTAACCTTATAGACAAAGCATTGTACAAAGATATAAAAATTAAAATAAAGATACAAGAATTAAACATATTTGAGGACAACGCTACAAGTAACAGCAATCAGTCTTTATCTAATAATGAATTGTTATTGGTGCTATGATTTTGGGTAAAGACAGTTTTATCAAGGACTGAAGACAAAGAGGAACATTTAATGCATTGCTAGGTGGTATGAGAAACATGAATATAAAGATATTCTATCAAAATTCAAACATTTGAATGTGGATGTGTTGGAGATGGTCTTAATGGTTCCACCTCACACTCTGATTCAGTGTTGTTCCTCTGAGACCCCAGTTCTTCTGTTTAAGTAGGGGGAACTTTGAATATCAACTTTGGATCTCAGGCTCTCACTGAAACTGAATCAATGCAATTCCACCTCATAATGTTTTGAGCTACAACCACAGCTTAAACTTTTTGTAGGCTCCACACCATAGGTATTGTTTTCTGGAAGGAGTCCTAACTCTCACTTCTCCAACTTCTCTAAAGTCATAATATTAGAAGGAGTAATTACATTTATTGATTTATTTACCTGTAGTATGTAAAGAAGTCATATTTATTTTTTATTGGTTTAATTTCTTTGGTTTCTTTATAAATTCAAATATCAAGTGACAAATTTTACTATAATCTTATTGCTAAGACTTCACTATGAAAATGTTGAAATTTATCTGAGCCTGTGCTCCTAGAAAGCAACTATGGTTAAGAAATCCTGCCACCATTTTGTGTCCCGAGAAATGGCTTATTGCACAAAAAAACCCCTTTTCCTATTTGATTTAAATGAGACTCACAAATGACTGCCTTGTTTACCTATGACAAAGCTACTCACAGACTCTTCACATTCTCATTTTTGTCTCATATTTGATTTGCTGAACTTTGTCCCCCCTGACCAGTTGGGACAAAATGCCCTCTAACTATGACTTGATCAAATTTCATGCATACTTTTCTCCTTCCCGTAGGTCCGTAATCTCTTGCCCACCTTTGATTTTTTTATGGTATTTATTTAAGGTGTACATGGTATTTTGATATGCATATACACAAAAGACCCAAAATAGCCCAAACAATCTCAAGAAAGGAAAACAGAGTTGGAGACATCACACTTTCTGATTTCAAATTACATTAGAAAACTATAGCAATCAAAACAACAAGGTATTAGCATAAAAACAGACACACAGACAAAGAGAATAGGCTAGAGAGCCCAGAAATAAACCAAATCATATATAGCCAACTAATACTCAACAGGATCACCAAGAAGACACAATGGAGAAAGAATGGTCTCTTCAATAAGTGGGATTAGCAAAACTGAATGTACACATGCAAAAGAATAAAACTGGCTCACCCTTGATTTTAAGCAAGCATTGGGAGCTTATGCAGACTTTGGAACATGGAACAATGCCCATTTGTTTCTCTTTTGCTCACCATCCTTTTATATCCTGTGCTCATCACATTCTCCCATACTCAGTTTTTTTGGTAGCCTTACTTACTCCACATTTTACGGCTGACTCTTGGATGTGTAAAGAACTTACAATCAGATCACTGGTCCCTATTAAAATAGTTCATCTCCCCCTATTACAATTATCTTTTGAAATAAAGCTTCTCTTTACCTAAATCCATTTTTAATTTATTTCTAATTTCTAATTTTAGTTTATTTCTAATTTAATTAATTTAAATTTAATTTTATTTAAATTTATTTTCTAATTTAATTTTAATTTATTTATAATTTCTAATTTTTAATCCATTTCTAATTTATTATATTATATGTGTTATATTTGAACATATAATATTTTCTGTACATTTCACTAGATTTTCTAAACCAAATGACTTCGTGTTCAATAGATAAAGATATTTATTATGATTTTCACATTTTGAAGAAAAAAACACAAAAATATTTTTTAGGAAATCCCACCTACAGGAACCTTCATGAATAAGGTGACTTGATCTGAACTTAGAAGCAAAGATAGGATTGGAGTGACCAAGATGAATTTAATGATCCTCCGTTGGACTAAACTTTGTATAAATTTCTTCTTCTGACTTCCCTTTCATTAGAGCATTTTCTTCAGAAAACTTGTAATTATAAATTCTGATTTTGTCCCTTTGAAATAATTTTAAATCTTTTAAATGCCTTTTGCCAATATTAAAACCTAAAAAAGTCTTCCTCAAGGACTCAGGAGCCATCATCTCTTTAAAATATGAACATCGAGGAAAATATCCCTTCTATCTGTTAGTCTCTGTGGGAGGATAGGACTGTAACTTTGATGAGTGCTAATTAGTGAATACAGATGATCTAACATCTACAAACTCAGAAATAACTCAATATACTACACACATCAATATGACTGTCCTCCCCAGTGTAATCCATTACTTTTTCACTGGCTCACTTGGGCACATTAAAGACTCTCCCACCTATTGTTTCAATGGAGTTGATTTCAGACACCATTATGAGCACTCTCCCCCATTGAAGTAGTGTTTAATAAAGTCTTCCTTGTCTGTGTAACTTTTCTGGTACAATTTTTGCATTGACAAAGGTTCCTTAATATTTTAATGTTTGTTAAAAATAAAAATAACAATTGAAGTTAAACATTTCATGGAATTTTCCATTCTTCCTTTGGCACTCATAGATAAGTCAAACCACCCAAATACAGAACTGGATCCTTTTATTTTCAATTACATTCAGAGTCAAATATCACTATATTAATTATACCCAGTGTTTGGCATAGATTTTGGTATATTTTGGAATAGTCACATCTGTAGGTGCAACAAGGATTATAGAAACTGGAATATCTTATTACCCTTTAAAGTACAAAATGTTCAGAAAATTTGTTTTTTGACTATAATGTGTTTCTTCTATTCCTTCTTTACTTGGCTTTATGTTGATTGCCTTTCCAGAAATCTTGGGGCAAGAGTCCCAAAGTGAAGACTACCCAATATGGGCTGGACATTTTCCCATGCATATACCTTGATGATAATGATTCATTCTCTGTGTTTTTATTCCATTCCTGATTCTTCTCTGTTATCATTCAAGTCCTCCTTTATAACTTCCAGTCTGGATTAAATGTTTTCATTATGTCCTGTACCCTGGCACCACATATGCTGGGGCAGGTTATCCTTGCACCAGGTAAACTGGTAGAGGGGGACTGAAATTGGATTTGTATTCCACTCATGAAGCTAAGCTCCATGATGTTCAGTTGTGTTTGAAGAAATGTCTTTTTCTAATTTGCTTGAAGGTGTCATATGAAATACTAATTTACCTGTTCAATATGCAGCACAGTAATAGTACTTATACAACAGTATTATAATTATTTGTCTCCCTTTATTCAAATCCTAACAAGTTTGAGGGCAGGGTTTGTATGTCTTATTCATATCAGAATCCTAATCTTTAGAAAAATATAGATAATAGAAGCTGATAAATAAATATTAGTTGGGTAAATGAATGAATATAAATCTTTTTACATGTGTCAATGTATATATCTCTATTTTCCATAAAAGAACACTTAGACATTTAAACTTTCCTTGAAAACTTTCACCAGTAGACATACTAATGTTTATATTTCATAATACAAAGATACCCTCAACATTATATAAAGTCTATTTATGCCTTCCTTGAAAGGTATCAGATATGTCCACTTTTGAACATGCACATGTGCATTTTATGGTTTTCTTTCTCTTATTCCCTTGCCATCACATTGGCATATCTCATGGGCATCAGTGCACCTACCTATCGCAGTTTGAGTGAGTTCTATAATGTATTTCTAATGTATGATAGATTTGGAAACTATTAAATCAAACTTTGGTTGATCTTATGAGAGTTTGGAGGGGATGAATTCTCTCTACTATGAGTAAATGCCTTGCGTGGAATGGTAGTATCTTAAAATTTAATTTTTTTAAAAAAACTTCTTGGTTCTATCTTTTTCCTCCTCCTCCTCTTATTCTTCCTTCTTCTGGTATGTACTAATATGGTTGTTAAATAGCTCAGTTATAGATGTGTGAATTTTTAAGACTATATGCCTACTTGTTTGTGGAGTAAAATGTGCTCCACTAACTATCCTCAATACCAAGTAAGACCACTCTCCAATTATCTTCCACTGCTATAAAACCATAAAGGGTTATAACAGAAAGCTGATCTAGATTATCTATTTCAGTGATACAATGGCTCTTCGGCCCCAAATTTATATTCCTACCATTTATTTTGTAAGTGTTCTCAGATTCAATACATTCAAATAAATTTATATTCTCTCTGACAATGCAAGTGACCTCATATGACTCTATCTGTATTTCTGAGAGGGTTTTTCAATCTTCACTAGCTTTTATATTACCCTCAGGGAGACTTTTTATTGATATGTACGTGTACAGTAATACAAATGGGATTGCTCTTTCCTAATCCTTTGAAAGTTGTAGCCAATGAATATACACAATAACAAAATTGCAGGCATGGCTGAATCTTACTGAAACACACATCTTTCAAACAAATGACACTGCTATATGTGGTTGTTGTTATGGGTTAGAGTCTCCCTGAGAAATCATCGTTTCTACATTGAAATGTTGTTCAGAGCTTATATTTGTTGAAGAGTGAATTTCTACAATTATTTTTATTTGTCTCTTTAAGAAGTAATAGAGTTGTCCAGAGAAACAGAAATGTTCACAGTTACATCTCTTGAAAAATAATTTGATATAGCCAAAAGAAGGTGCATGGCTTACATAATTCTAGCTACAAAATCCAATTCTGACAGTAGCTCTGTGACCTTTAGCAAATCACTCAGTCTTTCTGATGTTCAGATTCCTTATCTTTAAAATGGCTTTTATTTTATTTTTTTCCTCCTGGAAACATCTCAGAGTTTCTACAAGAAATAAGTGAGATGACCTTTTAAGGACTAACTACATAGTCTGCTCTCAGTGAAGCACTTTCCTTCTTCCTCTACATGTCTTTAAAGGAAATTTTGAACTCTAATGCTAAAGAAACCTGATTTGCAAACAAGATTAGACTGGAGTTTTCTCAATGGCTGGCTCCGAGAGTGATGTTTTTAACATGAGACTCAACTTAAGGGCCTAAGCTATCTACAGCCTGCAGTTCAGAATTCTGTGTTGTATTATTTAAGGTAAGGTGGCCAGATAGCTGTTGTAACAAATTATCAACGAAATATCAGTAGTTTAAAAATGGAAATTTATTTATCACACAGGTAAAGTCAATGAAAGCTCTACTCTCTGTAGTCACTGATGACTCAGACTAATGGAGTCCCTGCCATTTTCAGTCTAAGCTCCCCCAATTGATTAATATCCAACTAGTGGGTGGTACATATAAAGTGAGTGAATGACAGATCCAGATCGAAGGTTTATTCTGCCTGTAAATGTTAATCATAACATCTGCCCAAAGACTACTGGCCCTACCCAGAAGCAGAGGTAGAAGACAAATGTAGTCATAGTCTGGAAGCTATTGTCAAGCAACAGCTCTACTTCATAGAAGGGGAAAATTAATCATGGACAGAGAGCTAAATGTCTCTTGCCCACTTGCAAGATTATTGAGAATTGCTGGGGAAAGTCTAAGTATACCCTGTTAAGTACAATGACTGAGTAGCATCATTGAAGGAAACTCATTCTAGTCTAAGAGAATGGTGAGAAGCATTACTTTGGTCAAGGAGCAGTAATTATTGTTGAAAGAAAGTATGATTTTGAGTCTAGCTTGGTACAAACTGATTAAACTTTTACCTACACCATTCATACCTGAAAAAAACATTAAAAACAATGCCTAGTTTCTTTTAAAAGAGAGCTATAATTACAGTAATGAGGCAAATACATGGATTTATAAATACATCATGAAATACTCACATGGGTCCAAGAACACCAAGAAAACCCACTTTGTAAAACAAAATTGTCAATTAAATGGATAAATCTACCAGTCAAATTTTATTTGTATGTATTTTTGTTCATTTTATAATTTTGAGTTACAATATTCACAATTATGAGACTAAAGAATTGTTCAAGATAAATGATTATTTGTAGTCGTGCTTATAATATACTCTATTTATATTCACAATTTTAATTGCTTAACATTGTTCTGTCAACCAAGAGCAACTCCTTGATCTCAATAAGAGCTAGAAGCTATATGTTTATAAATGGTATTTATAAAATCCTAGCTCTGATTTCTGACTTTTATTGGGTATCTCCAATAGACACCCCAAACTAAACATACCCAATGGCTGGAACAACCACACTCCAAACTGTGTGCCATGCTGGACCCAGACTCTTCTGCAATTTTCATTTCCAGTCATCCATACATTTTCTATAACATCTCAGGAAACTGTGGAAAGATAGAATAATATGTATCCCAAAGCATGCCACTTTGGCATAAGGATTATTTTGAGTTAAAGACACTTGAAAAACATCAAATACAAGAAGAACACTCTAACTTTCTCTTTCTGTCTGAGAGCAAGAAATAAAACTCCCATTTGAAAGATTTCCTTCCTCTACCAGGAGGAAAAGAACATTCTTATTACTAGAGATGAAAAGTCAAGTCTGAGAGGATTCTGCGCAAAGAGATCTTGTTAAAATAATCCTTATCTTCCACTAGCCTCTCCATATATTTTACTTTTCCACAATTATTACTCTTTGTTCATCCTAGTACATAAATACCTAGGCCTAACTGCTTTTAACTTCTTTTTACTATGAAGCCTCCCATGTACATGTCAAAATAAAATTTACATTCTTTTTCTTGTTAATCTGTTTTGTGTCAACTAAATTCTTAAGCCTGGCCAGAAACTCTAGAAGCTTAGAAGGAAAGTTTTGTCTCCCCTATACTGTTTCTCCCTTTCCTCTCAAACTGTTGTTATCTCATATCCAATTACCTTTATCTGCAAAGCCAATCAAGGTGTGTGATTTTTATTCTGCTTTCCACTTTTGCCCTCTCTGAATCAGTGCTCATTATTGTCCAAATCATATCAAAGATATCTGATCTAATTGAATTAATCTGGTCATGTCATATTCTGCTGTTTTTATTAAAACTTTTCAATGATTTCCAGTATTTATAAGGTGAAATTCAAACTTTTTTATAAGCCAAACAAGGATTTACATTTTTAAGCCTCCATTATCTTCCCAAACTCATCTTCAGGTAATTAATAGTATGAACAATTACAACAGTTATCATCTACAAAAATCACACTTCCACCAGTCTGTAAGTACTGCACACAGTCAACTTGAAAATTCCACCCAATCTTTTATGAAAGAAATATTTTAGTATGATTATTTATATCAGGAAAATTGAGAAGGTGATACCTATTTAGGAATGTATATGACAAGCAATAAAATAGTGAAATGAAAGAACAGAAACTGATGACAATTATGAATGTAATTTGATTTGATTTTGGTTTTGAACAGAATATATAAAAATAAGAGAAAAAAATTAGTAAGAAAGTAAATTTGATGTACAAGATGATACATATCAACGACTAGCGTTGAAAAGGCAGTCTCTGAAATTCAGGAAGAAATAACTGTGTGCCTTCATTAATTTAAATGATCCTTTTATTTCCAAGAAAAACATAGGCAATGGTCATCCTGTGTTTGTAGGGAAAAGAACCTTACTCTCTTATCTGTCTTCTTTCTGGAATGACCCCAATGTTATATGTCCATGCAAGCAAATGAAGCCAGGTGTTATAACATTGACTTTAGTAAATACTTAATGAGTTGAGCTTCTTCACCTGTGATTGGCCAAATACATCTAAATGTGTGACATTGAACTTCCATCTATGTATGCCTAATTCTAAAAATGAAATTTAAAAAAAGGAAATATGTTTGGCAAGGTTGCTAGGCAAACCTAGTGAGATAACACCTGTGAAAAATTTGAAATGCTTTAAAGCATAATACAAGTTAGCGTCATCGTTGTGATCAAGTCCTTATTTTTATCATGGAAGTATTCAGTTGCCTCCTTAAACAGAGAACTACAAGATATTATATATTTTTGACATGACAGAGAAAATAAAAATAGTATTTCCACCAGTCTTTCTTCACTGTGGAATTGCAGCCATTTGCCATGGTGGACATAGTGGTCTCAAAAGTAGAGTTAAGTGATTGAGTACACTAATATAGCTAGTTTTACAAAATGTTTGCAAATATCCTTTGCTACATATAGACAATGTATTTTAAGAAAGAAAGAGTGAAACAAATATATGGATGATAGATTATGGATATAATTTTAATAGAGGAATAAAAATAGAAAAAATTGGCTATCTGTAAAAATTGGCAGATGGTTATTGCTTGACTTGAAAATTATTGAGTAAATTTACAACTTAGGCAGTATTTACAAGGACAGTACAATTCTGTAGGAAATTTTGAAAAAATTTTCCATAAATTATGCTTACAGTACAGAAGTTTAGAGATTTTTATCTAAAATCTAGTGGAGTTTTATCAGCTAGTCATTAGGTTCTATCCCTATTTAGAAGACATCCCAAAATATAATGCTATGATCCTTGTAAGGTACAGAGTGTCATTCCAAATCTAGAAAATTAAAGTGAAAAGATTTCAGCACATTTTTCAGATTTTAAAAACTTTGTGAATTTCTTCAAATAGTTAAAAAACTAGTATCAAGAACATTATTTTTGTAAATACCCATCCCTTCCTTCTCCCTCCCACCTGCCCTACACCAGATAAATGTTATTCCTATATGTCCACTTAGGTGTTGATCCATTAACCATTTAGGTGTTGATCCATTAATACCAATTTGGTGGTGAGTACATATGGTGCTTGTTTTTCCATTCTTGAGATACTTCACTTAGTAGAATGGGTTCCAGCTCTAGCCAGGAAAATACAAGAGGTGCTGTATCACCATTGTTTCTTAAAGCTGAATAGTACTCCATGGTATACATATACCACATTTTATTGATCCACTCATGTATTGATGGGCACTTGGGTTGTTTCCACAACTTTGCAATTGTGAATTGTGCTGCTATAAACATTCGAGTGCAGGTGTCTCTTTATGGTCAATCACAATATATATAATATATTTAGCACAGTACATAGCATAGAATAAAATGTCATTTTAATAATGATATTTTTATCTTGACAAAAATATTCCATATGATAGTTCCTCACAACAAAAGTGTTATCTTCAAAGAGACCCACAGGAGGTTGCTCTTCTATTCTTACAAGATTAGTACTCTTTAACTTTAATCCCTACTTCCTCAGATTCATGCTACAACTCCCAATAACTTAGTGGCCTATGAATGGGATGTTAATAATAAAAAAGTAAATTTTTGTTTTCTTTGAGTGAACCAGGTGGAGATATAGTAGAAGTAGATTTTAAAATAGCTTATTTAATACAGATTTAACATCACATAATGTTCACTATGTTTTTATGTGGCTAGATTCTAGGTGTACTTTAATGTTCATAGATTGATTTGAAACAATCCAATCCTTATAATCTTTAATGATTAAAAATAGTAATGCACAATTGTCAAAAATTCTTAGTTAAAACCCAAAAGATTTTTACATTATTTAATTCACCTTAGGCTACAATAGAGAACACCATCAACTCAACCAATCTGGAATAAGCAGAGTACTCAGTTCCAATTAGTTGAAGAGCTAAGACTAGACCCCTAAATTCTGATTCTTAATATAATTTTCTTTATAGTTTACTTATCAAGTACTTTCATATATATATATTTTTGGCATAATTCTCTGAGAGTACCATGATGTTATTATTCAACTAATTTTACAGAAAGAAACTTTTTTTTTTTTTTTGAGACAGAGTCTCACTCTGTAACCTGGGCTTAGAGTCTGTGATATCAGCACTCTAGCTCACAGCAACCTCAAACTCTTGGGCTCAAGCAATCCTTCTGCCTCAGCCTCCCAAGTAGGCTGGGACTACAGGCATGTGCCACCGTGCCCGGCTAATTTTTTCTATTTTTAGTTGTTTGGCTAATATTTTTTTTTCTATTTATAGTAGAGATGGAGTCTAGCTCTAGCCCAGGCTGGTTTCCAACTCCTGGCCTTCAGCGATCTGCCCGCCTCAGCCTCCCACAGTGCTAGGATTACAGGAGTGAGCCACCTCGCCCTGCCTACAGAAAGAAACTTGAGATTCAGTTCTGTGATTTTAACAGCATCACACAGAAGGCAATGATGAGGTGGTTCTACCTTAGAAAACCTTAGGAAACAATCTTTTCTTATTCAAAATTAATATATTCACTTTTTGTGAGGCTTTTTGAATACTCCTACCTCACCTTTGTCTCTGTACCAGTTTGAATTATATCCAGCTTTATACTATTGGGGAGGTAAAACTTTTCCCCTACCCTCCTGGGCCTCTAGCCTGGGAGCCTGCAAATCAAACTGGCAAAAAGACAGATTAACAAGAAAAATGACACATAATTTTATTACCATTTACATACATGAGAGTTCACAGAAAAGAAGTAAAACTCAAAGAAACAGACTCAGAGACTTATATGCCCTTTTAACAAAGGAAAGAGGGTTTGGGCTTTAAAGTATGATAAATTTTGAGGAAGTGACTAGAAAATATATAAGGGAATTAATAACAGGTAAGGGCTATTTTAGTAAGGTCTGTTTATGCAAATCCATCTAGGTGTGCACTCCCAATCTTTGATGATAAGAGTTGTTCTTATGGGGGAGCACTTTCCTTTAAGGGAAATTATGCCTTGTTTTCATGCAGTGAAGGGAAAGCAAAGAACTCTTCCTGCATCTGTTGGTTCTCATTTGCCTTCAGCTCAAAATATTCTTTCTGCTAAAGGAGCATATTTTGGGGTGGCATACTGTAGACCCCTTTAGTATAATATAAAACACAAAATAACAGTGGCTTAAAAACATAACGTTTACTATATAGCTACTGCTTGGATTTTGTGGTGCTTCACAGTTATTAAAGACCCAAGCCCTTTCCATACATCTGCCCTCAGCACTGATTTCCAACTGTAAGGGCACTCCTGGATACAAGATGGCTGTCAGAAGGTCAGACTTCACACCTTCCTACAGCCACCAGCAAGGAAGGAGGGAGAGTGTGGGCAAAAGACACTTTCCCATTAGCTGCATCCCTTTTAAGGAGCATGCCTTGAAGCCTCACCCCAAAATTTCAATTCATATCTAAAAAACAAAAAAGTTAGTATGTTGTCATGCACAAACAGATACAATAGGTCTTAGGAAAATAGTCTTTTAGCTGGATGCGTTGCTTTGCTTAACAAAAATGAGCATCAGTTACTAAAAAGGAAGGGAAGAAAGATAAGCAACTGTACTGCACAATTTCTATTTGTCTTTCCAATCTACTCCACATCACTGTCCATTCTGTTCTCATCCCCCGCTTGTCGCAGCACCCCCTCCCCCACCCCCAGTCAGGCTGACTTGCACAAACTGCATCATCAGCACACACTTCCCCTCTGGCTGCCAATTAGATTTAGCCACTAGGAGAAACCAGAAAATTGAAGGACAGAGGTAATAAGTGGTCTGGGTATTTATTCTCCATGGTCCCTTTCTGCCAGCCTGCAATTTATTGGCAACTGCATTCAACTTTTTAAGATGACAGCTTCTACAGGGACACTTTTCCTTAAACTTACAGTTACCTTCAGGCCTAGACTTGAAAATAGCTCTCTGCTTTGTTAAGCCTAAAGTACTCTACCATCCTTAACCCTGTCTACACTTTCATAAACAGTCCTTTGCTAGAAGTCTGAGATTAAGGTGGTGCCAAGGTGGAAGGGCTGGTTTATTCTAAGGCCCAGAAGGGCTTGCATGTATCTGTCTTCTCCCTGTGTCTCCACGTGGTCTTCCCTCTGCAATGCTGGGTGTTCAAATTTCCTCTTTTCATAATGAGGCCACCAGTCATATTGGATAAGGGTCCTCTCTAATCACCTCATTTTAGCCTAATTACTTTAAAGACCCTATCATTAAATACAGTCACATTCTAAGGTACTGGGAGTTAGAGCTTCAAAATATGAATCTGCCAGGGACTGGGGGTAGAGGTGGCAGGGTGGACACAATTTGGCCCCAAACAAGTTCCTTTAATAATGAATTGTTTCTTCAATTACACCTTGTGAGAGTTCCATAGGTTTTTGCTGGAACCCTAACAATCTCTTAGTTCCCATACCAGTGATTTTCAAACTTTCATGTGCATGCTAAATTGCTTGGGGATCCTGACAAAAATTCATTCTGATTCAGTAGAGGGAAACAGTATTGATATTCTGCATGATTCCAAATGATGCCATTGTAATGTACTACATGTTGAGTTGCAAAGCTCTATACTATTTTTAAAAATTTTCTAGCTGCTCCCATGAGTAATCATTCCATTCAGTTGGTTCTTTCTTACCTTGAACTTATCTGACCTCTTACTTTGAGGCCAATTGATGTTTTCTATTTTTCTGGGTTTCCTCTAAACATCTTGACATGAAGATTCACACATTTTCACACTGGAACAGTATTGCCTAACTTACTGGAAAAGTGAGTTCTGGTTATGAGTACAGTTCAACATAACATAGATAATATTTGGCTATGAATGTTTCCTCAGAATAACATTTTAATGAGCTTTCCCTTCAATTCTTCAAAGCTTTTTGGACTCAAATGCATTCTAATTGGCAACATCATAAAATCTTTATGAATTAAACACATTAGCATTTCTTGGACTCTTATTTTGTAATAGCTCATTGGCATAAAAATAAAATTTATTCAATTTGAACTTTGAGATTACTATCAGTGTATTGGGAGTTAGTTTTGACTGTTATTATTGGGAAGTTAACCTCTTTTTTCTTCCTAAATAATAATGTAAAAGATGAATGAAAAGGGGATTGCCACTGCCAACATTACAATTATATATATTAATATAAAGGTAGGTTCTTTATACCCATTATCTTATGAAATTAATAAATATTAATATATGTTAATTGACTAAATGGATGAATAAATAAGGGACTAGTGTGTGGAATAAATGAGCATGATATATTTACAAGGTAGCTAAAAATAAAGGTGAACAAGCACTGATGAAACTTCTAGCTGCATTTTCAAGATTATTAATAGTTTTTCTGGGGAGACTTACCTGACAGGGGAGATGCCATGATAATGAATAGCTTTTTGGGGAGTTTATGTTGGATGGTATAAGAAATGAAGTCATTAAGGTTTTAGGCTGTAAGTACATACTTTCCGTGAGATCTCCTCTCCCAAGGCATACCAGCTTGTCCTAAAACATGGACAGAAAAATGGTAAAAGTATGGTAAATCTGGCTTCAGCTACACCAGCAGAATGCTGGAACAATATTCCCTGTACTCTAGTCGAAGGAAGCTTGAGTGTTTGTACATGCTCATGTGTGTCTGCATCATAGTGTTTGCCAATCCTTTCATTCTTTATTTACTCTATAAATAAAGACTCCTGATAACAACTCCTGCTACTTGTCAGAAGTGTAATAAATTCCCTATATGATATCATTTCAAATTTTTATTGTCACCCCTTTGAAGTGGTGGAGTAGCAAAATTATTGGAGAACTCATTGCTGCCTTAGCGTCCGAGTCAATGAAGAAAATTGAAGATTAAAAAAAAGATAAAGTTACAGGGTACTATCACTGTATAAATATATTCTATCACATACTTCACACTGGTCAGGGATAAGTCACATCATCAAAAAGAATAAAAGAAATCAGATATATTAATCAGATAATATTCACTTGCAAAACTCACCACCTACTGTCCATAGCAGTATTTTCCTGGCCTTGAGAACTACTGAGAAAAATCTAGCCCCCAAGAGTTCCCCAGAATATAGCACTGTGTAAGATAGTGAATAGCATTATTGTCTGTTCCTGAAGATTCAGTGAATATGCATTGATTTACATAATTGATTTACTAAAATACTTAGAATAAATATAACCTGTTATGATGCATTTATGTAGGCTAAATATATTGTGATGGTTCTATAAAATCCATTTAACAAAAAAAATAAAACATCTAGATTTTAATTCTTCACTGATCTGGCTTAAGTAAAATTTAGAAGATCTGAGGAATAAACGTGTTGCCGTTCTATTAGGTTTTATATCTCATTACTTCGGGCTAAGGATCACAATAGTTTCAAAATTGCAAATATTTTCCCTAATGAGAGAAGCAGCTGTTTTGAAAGACACTAATATTATAAGGTGATACTGATAGACAAAACATAATTTGAAAATAAACTGGTAGAGTTCTCTTTCTGTAGGAGGAGCAGATCTGCACTATCAATTTTTATCCAGGCTTCATTTATTGTGAAGAGCAATGTCTCAGTTGCTACGGAGGGAGTACAAGTATGAACACGCCACATCTATAGCTCACACTAAGATAAAAATGTAATAGATACAATGAGCTATTTGTTCCCCTGAACTCAACAGTTTGTTTTAAATTAAGTTGCTTGGCATCTAGAAAATTATTATATACACACTAAGAATTATACTCACTCTTCTGATTAAGTAGGTTATGTTCAAAGAGAAAATGACCTGACCACTTCAGGAAGCAGTATCCTAATTATTTCAAGGATCTAAAACAAAGTGGTTTATGCAACAGACAATAGGCGGTCAATTGCTCTATGGGACTGAGTTTAGACAGCCTGTAAAAAACATTTATATTCTTGCACATTTTAATGCAATTGGGAAGGAATACGTCCTTCATTTCACTTTCACTTATATTGTACTGATATATGCCCATTTATTTAGATACTTTTAAAAAAATTACATGTTTCTATGTTCCACTAGAAGGTTCAGAGAGGCCTTAAGTAACCATTGATTAAAAATTTGAAGTACTAGTGAAACAGTTTTAAGAAGATATAAACATAATTTGCTTACAGTTTAGTTTCTCATGAGAAACATGGACTTTCACTAACTAATATTATTGGTGAGGAAAATAGACAATGTCTATATGGGATACATGTTACTAAAACAATACTAAAATGAATATCCTATTGATATCCCTTTCAGTCATTTGGGCATGCAAATGCAAAGCTGATTTCTCAGCTACCTCATATTCCCAAGTGAATGCTGGTGGGAGGTTTGGAGGTTTTACTAAAGATTAGAGCACTGAACACAAAGTTACTTCTAGTATATCATGGAAAACAGCTAAATCACACTGAAACAATTATAACAGACAGTAGGCAAGTAATATAATCAGTAGAAAAACAGCAATAAAAATCTATTTAAAAATGAATATGAGTCTGGGCCTGGTGCCTGATGTCTGTAATCCTAGCATTCTGGGAGGCTGAGGTGGGAGGATTGCTTGAGACCAGGAGTTCAAAACCATCCTGAGCAAGAATGAGATGCCTTCTCTACAAAAAATAGAAAAATTAGCTAAGTGTGGTGGTGCATGCCTATAGTCTCAGTTAATCAGGAAGCTGAGGCAAAAGGATCGCGTAAGCCTGGGAGTTCAAGGTGGCTGTGAGCTGTGATGATGCTACTGCACTCTAGCTGGGTCCACAGAGAGGTCTAGATACTGTCTCAAAAAAAAACACAAAAAACAAAAAAAGAGTTTAAAAATACTAAAATTAGTGGCATGCTAAGAAATTTAAGAAGTAAAATTAGGTCATTCTTAAAAAAAAGAACTGAAATTAAAATAAAATTGTATATAAATGAAGTATTAAAATGCAGTTGAGAACTCTTCCTTTTAAATTCTTTAACTTCGTGGATGAATTCTGCCTATACTTAGATATCAGGCCCACTAAGAAGATAAGTATGCTTCTAGAAACTAATCCTGTGATTTTACTGATTTAGCTACAAAGAGCTCTGGAATCAATCTATAAAGAACAATTAAATCAATATTCTTTTTGAAAAAATAAAAGTATTTGTTTTTAGGAGATATCACTTAATATTTAAGAAATTGTCAGATACTACATACAGTAAGTTAATGTGCTCTGTTAACTTGCATTGTTTAAAAAAATTATTGCAGTATTATTTACATAATATAAATTGCACATATTTAAAATTTTGGGAGTCCTTTTTAGATTATTTGTGATTATCTATATAGACAGTCATGCTTCCTGCAAATAGATGTAATTATACTTCTTTCTAACCTGTTTGCCTTTTATTTCTTCTTATTGCCTTAATGCACATCTGTCTCACTTGCATGTGCAAAATTATGTTGAATACTAGTGGTGAGAGAAGATATCCTTGCCTTATTCTTGATCTTAGGCATGAAGCACTCTTTCACCATTAAGTACTATGCTAGCTGTAGGATTTGGAAGATGTCTTTTACTAGATTAATGAGAAGATTACACTTTATTACACTAGTGGAAAGATTGGCAACTGTCAAACTGAAATATTTATATAATTTTTTAAATGAAAGTGTTCAGTCATTAGGGTACAAAAACCAGGAACTCGGGTTCTTGGCTTGAATTGAGTTAAATTCAGCTAGATTAAGTTGAAAGAAAACCATTGGAAGGAAAACAGTAATAAAGATAATAATGACAAAGGCAAAATAGGCCAAAAGAGTGTTGATAATCCTAATGTACGGTACAAAAATAAACATGCTAATACTCCGGTTACTCTATTGTTATGTAACAAACAATCTAAAATTGAGTGATGTAAAACAATTTTATTATGCTTGCAAATTCTGTGAGTCATGGATTTAGACAGAGATAGTCAGTCTCCAACTCATGATGTTTGGAGCCTCCGCTGTGAAGACTTGAGCAGAAGAGAGCGTTGTTGGTCATCATTCTCTTGCTCTCAGCATCTTGGCATCTTTATATGATATTTCATACAATTTTTCCATGGTCCTTTTCCAGCATTGCATTTTAAGCCTAGACACACTTTTTATAAGGGCTTTGTACAGGTCTCTAAGAGTGAATATTTCCAGAAAGAAAGCAGAGGCTGCATGGTCATTAATTAATTAAGGAAGTCACATAATGTGGTATTCCTTGACAATACAAATATCCACCCAGATACAAGGGGAGTGAACCTAGACCACACCACTCAATGAGAGGTGTGAAGGAACATGCAATCGTGTTTTAAAACAGCCACAGCTAGATAACAGAAATTACCAATACTCAATAGAGTGCTCACTATGTGCCAGGCCCTGTTTTAGGCACTTCTCATATATTAACTTTGCTAAAACTCCTAAACTCTATGAGGGTGATACTATAATATCATGACCTCCATTTGCTGTATCAAGAGTTTACCTAATTTGCTCATAATCACACATTCAGTGACCATGTGAGGATTAACCCAATCAGAAAGTCTGGTCTCAGAGACTTTGGTTTGAATCATTATATGTTGCTTTTAAGGAAGATGTGATCAGTAGATTACACAATAAAAGTAAATAAGTAAATAATTTGAAAATACGTTTTCATATACTTACCGTGTTTCCCTGAAAATAAGACCTACCTATAAAAAAAGCCCCAGCAGGATTTCTAAGCATTTGCACAATATAAGCTCTATCCTGAAAATAAGACCTAGTGATGGGCGTGGCTACGCAGCTTATCTGCACAACCCATGCATTTCGTCGTGGAGCGGTAAAGAAGATGAGCAGCCCTTCTCATCTGCCCCCTGAGAGCTCTATTGCTGGACATGAGAAATTGGGGGCAATGGTTCTAAAGAAAATACAGCCATAAGAAATTCAGGATGGAATTCGAGGTTTGGAGAGTTATGATGATGTTCCAGAAGAAGACGACTTAACTATAGTTGAATAAATGTAGATTGTTGTACCTCACTTAAAAAAAATAACACATCCCCTGAAAATAAGCCCTAGTGTGTCTTCTTGAGGAAAAATAAATATAAGACCCTGTCTTACTTTCGAGGAAACATGGCATATATCTTAATAGAACACAGTCTTCTTTGCTTCAAATGTCTACTAATTAAAATAATTTTCTTAGAAGCCCTAGCCTGGCATCTACAAATAATTTCTTTTGATTAAATTCCTAGACAGAAACTATATCTCTATGGTCTACATCATGTTACAGGTAAAGTAATATACAATCTCATTTCTAAATGAAATAATATATTAATGTAAGCCAAATTTTATATTTTTTTAGCTGAAACTTTACATCAATTCATAGTTGCAATTAAATGTGAAAGCAATGGGGAAACCATCTGAATGGGACAGAGAGCAAACTAAGAACATTGTGGTTGGAAATTGGAGCATCACAAGAAAACCTGGGAAGATGAAGGCAGCAAAGACTTTGGGATTGTACAGGTCTGTCTGAGTTTGAATTCTGACTTGACATTTGATGAACCGTGTAATTTGGGGTTTGTTATCTAACCTTAAAGACCCAGTTTCCTTGTCTACAAAAGGATCATATAACTAACCAACTGGGGTATTTGTACAAAGTAGATAATAAAAATATCAGACAATAAATACTAAGTCTGTGAATTAGACATAAAATAAGTTTCAGTAACAAGACTCAAAAGTTGACAGCCAGTTTATCTGGAAAAACAGAAACATGATGATACAAATCAACAGACATTATCAGATCAACACACAGGACAAGATAAAGTGATTCAAACTGAGTTAACAAAATAGTGTAACTGACTTGTCACAGACCATGAATAAAATGCTTAGGAAACTCTGAACAGTAAACCTTTTCTAAATCCTTATAAGAGGAAGATTGGCAATTAAAGACATAACTACATGTATATAGACATAACTCTAGATGAAATGAAAACATGTAGCTTTGCATATTTATTTAGTAATGTCTAATATTAAGTAATGTCTAATTTAATAACTAATGTCTATTTATTACTTACTGTGTCCCAGACACTTTTTGAGAATTTTATCTACATTTAGTTCATTTAAACACCTCCCTCCTAACAAATCAGTGAGATAAATGTAAATACAATCCCCATTTTATGGTTGAAGAAATTGGGTTACAGAGAAGTGACTTGCTTAAGGTCAACAACTAATTAATGACTGAGTTCTATTTGAAACCAGGGACCCTTGGACACATGTTCTTGATCACATTGTTATTTCATGTCCCAAGAAAATTTTGGTTATAAAGTATCTCTAAACTCAGTTCATAACAACTTTCTTCTCATGCAATTACTTTTGTTTTTTGGTCTTATATTAAAAAGAGAGATAAAATATTGCTTTGAAATTATGGACTTAAATCTAGATGTTCCTTACAATTTAACTAGGTATTAACTGTGTGATCTGAAAGGGTTTAACTTCCTCTATTTGATTCCCATGAATAATCATCTATTATGGAAGAAAACAGGGTCAAGTCCCACATAAGCATAACAATATACATGTACTTGTTTAATCAAGTCCCATCATTTGCACATGTGAAAAAGTTAATATCTGCCTTACATGGCTTCTTGTGAGGGTTATGAGAGGTCTATAGAGGAATGCACACAGTGTCTGATACTCACTAGGCATTCAAGAAATATTGTTTTTCCGCAACAGCAGAGTTTTTGTTCCTGGTAAGAGCAATGTGATGAATTTGGAATTGGCAGAAAAAAAAATTGTCTTATCTTAAAGCAAATTGACTTAAATCTATGGAAACCTGATGTATCCTCTATTTCAAATATATAATTTCTAAATACAGTAGAATACAGTTAATGGCTAACCTTTTTCTCTAGCACCAGGAGAAAGAGATTAATAAGTTAATTATATCCATACTTCCTTTTCCAATCATTTTTAGCAGTGAGCAAAAACCTCTGTCATTATATCATCTATCATCAATTCACATTAAAATGTCCAATGATTCTTCCTAATATGCATTATTTAAATTTTAAAATATAGTCTTTCTAATGACTATTAAAGTGGCATGATGCAATTCCACTTTTTATGATGGAATACCTATGAGAAATAAAAAGGGTTGATTTCATTCATTTGTATGAATTTTTATTTCTTTAATTGGAGTGACATTTCCTATGCATTTCTCCAAATTCAGGGGCCAGCTCTTTCATTATTGCATAATTCTATCAACTTAATGCATTGAATTTATTTAATTTTTGATTATAGGGTGCATTTGACTCTTATAGCACTGCTATCTTATAAATTTACATTATTCTTTTAAAATTTCTTATTTTTCTACAAAAAGTAGGAAAAATAAAGGAAAGAGATTGAATTTTGTGCAGTTTTATCCACCATAGTGCTATTTATGGTATAGGCAATAAAAATGGTTTTTAATAAAGTAGTAGCATGTGAAAATACTCATAGTGACAAGTGCAGATTCTTCATTACATTACTTTAATTCTCAAATACCTCTCATGACAGTCTTCTTAACGATTCTCTCTTCATCTTTATCCTATAATCTTCTTCCATTTCTTCATAGTTTTGTGTTAATAACAGGAGCAGGACAGTGAGGTTTCATTAAAATCATTCTGATGTAGAAATACTTAAGGAATGTTCAATGTCCCACCAGAGTTAAGGTATTTCTATATAGGTCTATTGGAACTCAAATTCATATTTCATTCATCCATTCATGCCTTAGGGTGTGTTAAATACCAGGTTATAAAGCAAATTCATTTATTAGAAAGAGAGCACACATTAAATCATTTTCGATTGTTAGTGCTTTATTATGAATTGGGATATATGATTAGTGGGCCAATAACTTAATGAGGCTTTGAAAATATAGAGCAAATTAGGAGTGACATTTAATAGTGAGAAATCAGTAGGACAAGGTGCAGAGTATAAGACTCATTCTAAATGGAGATATTTTAGGTTTCAGTAACACAATAGTGAAAAAATGAGAGGGAATATGGGGCTTCTGTTTGCCTTTGATTAGGGATTCTCTTCCTGGTTCCATATTTAGAACCACCTAGGGGACTTTTAAAAAGACGTCAGCTCCCCTCCCTTACAAGATAATGACTGAATCCATCTCAGGTGAGGCCAAGCAGCTTACTGTGTTAAATTCTTTCCCAATAGGTTGTAATGTACAGCCAGAGCTGGAAATCATTCCTTTAGCCAAAGATTTTTGGCAAGGAATCAAAAGAGGTTTTTGCTTACTTTACAATTTTCATCTAGATCTGCCCTTGATGGGGTAAGGACGTTACAATTTCTTTCCCCCAAAATGCCTTCTGATACTTCTTTTTACACTTAGTTGAACAAAACAGTGACTGTGTGACTTGAGAGTAGCATATGATATGGTAAATTCTAGATATACCAAAAAATTAATTTTTTTAAACTTTTAATTCATAACTTGTATGTAGTCATTCTAATAATATTATTGATAATTGATTAATAATAAATATTTGCAGAGTTTGCAGTCTTAAATGAATATTTGTATGTATTATATTAGATCATATATGCTATTATAGTCAATCAGATAAAATACAATAACGTTTTTAAAAAGTATTTTTAGAATTCAAATCATGGAGAATTTTATGTTTGCATAATTTATTTTTTAATTTTAAATAATAAATCAAAGTACATCAAAGAGAACATAGAAAAATGCAATCTGGAGTCAACAAAATGAATTAATAAGACTACTTCCATCCTGCCACAAGTAACAGACAATGCAATATACAATATGTGTCTTAATTTGGATATGAAAATATATGGTATGGCTTGAAAATTAGAAAAAGAATACTCAGTATGTCATAAATTCTTATTATAACCACATATATAAACAGATGTGGGAAAAGAGATATGGAAATACTAAAGAATGGTGAAAAATAAAGATAACAGAGCTCACTATTCATGTGTTCTTCATTTTTATCTCACTTCCTGGCACTCTTTGAAGACAGAATGTTAATGAATTCTAGAATCAATTTATCAAGATAATTTGGCCATAAAGAGTGCTTATTTATTTTCAAAGCTTAGTTTTCCAAACACATTTTGGACTCATATAAATGTAAGTAGTGGTCAGAAATCCACAGCTAGGATATGTGGCTTTATTTGAGAGAGTATCTCCTGTGAAATGTGCCTGTCACTTTTATTTTATCACAAATAAAACAAACAGAACAGAAGAGAACAACAGTATTCGAGCAACTCACTTAGATCAGATCTTAAGGTAGCTTTCACACAGTGGATATCAACTAACGGCACAGGATTAATTTAACTTACCTTCTAATTTTATTCCATATTTTGAAATTTACCTTACCCTAGCTACATGAATTTCAGACATTCTAACCCAGTGTTGTGCAGTATAAATGTAATACCAGTCACACACATCCTTCTAAATTTTTTAGTGGTCAAATTAAAATAAGAAGAAACAAGTAAAATTACTTATTACTTTTAATAATAATTTATTTTAACTGTTTAACCAGAATGTTATATTTAAATATGTAATAATATGAAATGATTAGTGGCATATTTACATTCTATTTTTCATACTAGGTCTACAAAATCAGTGTGCATTTTACACTCACAACACATCATGAATCAGACTTGCCAATTTCAATACTCAATAGCCACATGTGGCTAAGTGGCTTCCATATCGTTCCGTGCAGCTCTAACTTCCTTAGTATTTTCCTATGTTAAGCAGATACAGACATTATGAAAGTGAGATTGTAAGTCTTATTACTTAGATAATAATAAGTTCATCCTATTCAGAGAATCTGACAAATTCTTTGATGTATGAGTCCCTTTAGATTGATATAATTTGTTATCACATAATACTTGAGTATAGATTGCTTAATTAAAAAATATAGATGTCGAGGGGGTAGGGGGACATGGGCAATATAAGTAACCTTAACACTTGTACCCCCATAATACACAAAAAACAAAACACAAAACAAAAAACAAAACAAAACAAAACAATATAGATAAGATGAATAGTCATTGGATATCTATGGACCGACAGATTAAGATATAGAATGTACATTTGCAAATAATGTTTAAGTAAACTTGTAATCTAATTTATGCAATGCCCAGAACAGACAGTAATGTGGAATATTTGTACTCCAATAACGGCAATGATAATGACTATGGTGACAATGATTATAATTTTGTAACAATGAATAAATGTTTCCTCTGAAAAGAGGTATAACAGCCTCAGAGAATGCAGAAAGCGTATCCTAACACTCCCGCATTCCTCTCCTCAGTGATACATAAGTATCACCTGTTGATGTAGACAAATTGCAGAGTGGATCAACTGAAATCATAGAATTAAAACTGTTACCTGAAATTATTACATTCTGATTCTCTGTATTTTCGTTGGAAGTAGTTCTGTAGAAAACTTGCCAATATCTAGTCAAATGCTATTGTACATTGTGACCACTTTAAAGTGTAAAGGTTATATCACTAATAAGAACATCTCTCATTTTTATGTGTGTTACATCCCTGTGGAATGCTATTCACACCTGAAGGACTAGAATAATGTCATTCACAATGTTGTACCTGTAGGATATTGAACAACTGTATAGCTATACTGTAATTTTCCCTAAGGGTATTCAATTATATCCTAAAGTTTTCATTTAGTTTGCTTGAAGAAATGAGTCATTGACAAATCAGTGAAGTCCTCTCATAGGAGAACAAAGTAATTTGCAGTTCAGCTGTAATTCTACAGATTAAAAGCAGATATCTTAGATAAAAGATATAATCAAAGGCAATGCAAGAATGATTATCTAAAAATATTTTGTACTAGTAGTTCTAGAAAAGCTATTAGTATATTTTGTGGAAAGCAAATTTGTTAAGACCCCAAAATGCAATTGTATGGACATACATAAAATAAAAATGACTAATTCTTGAGAAATAATTTATTATATTCAACTCAGAGATGGGAAATTTTTCCATTACTTCATGTAAGAATGCTTGCACTCCAAAATATTTTTATTAATATCACTCCATATAGATATAAAATTTATATATTCACTTGTGACTTAAGAAAGCTTTCAGAATTTTATTTCTCCTATTTGTAATAGTAATAATATAAAAACACATCACTCAATGTTTTCAAGTTTTTTTGAGAATGTACGTTCTTATTGGTAAGGATTACTGTGTATGCCTAGCACTTTAATTCTAAATTATAGTCTTAGCTAGTATGATACTTTCTCATTGAATATAGATTTATAGCGTCCCCTACTACATGCCAAGAGATGGGCTCAGAAAGTTAAGAGAAAAACACACTCAAAGATAATTACAATACAATTTATAAAACCATTTTTGAGCCCTTACTTCCTACATAGACACTGCCTTTGATGTATATGTACATTATCTTATTTAATGATAAAAATAACCTCTTAGATAGATACTGTACCCCTATAATACACAAGGAAACTAAAGTGTTCAGTAATATTAAATACATTTCCAAAGGGCAAATATATGATAAAGTTATGATTGAAACCCAAATTTGTTTGATCTGGAAGTCCATATTTGTAATAGGTATAGTGAAAATAATCTCTACTTTTGAAATTGCCTGAATGCTAAAATCATTATATAGATGACATATGTTAAATCCTCTAAGAATACCATGGAATAGGTCATTAATTTTGACCTTTTTTAGGGAATGCTGCAGTGATATGAAAATTGAGTTGTATTTTAAAAAGTGAATAGATATTTCCTAGAAGAAAAAAGAGATTCAGCATTCTGAAGAATAAGAGACACAGACGCTTGCTTAGAAATTAGAATTATTCTACTGTGACTAAAGGGTATGGTATAGGAAAACACAACTCTGATGGCAACAAAGAATAGAACAGGGCAATGAGATGAAAGGCTTTTGCTATCATCCAAATGGGAAGAAATAATTAAATGGTAGACTAAGTCAGTGTTGGTTGGAATGGAGATGAACAAGACATAGTATGTAGATGACAAATGAGTTTAATATTGGGCAGGCTGAATTTGAAGTTGCTTTAAAACATTCCAATGCAAGATGCAAAGGAGCCAGCTGGGATAGAGATCTGAATAGCAGGAGGAAGATGGGAATTGGAAATCTGATTTGGGAGTCATTAGCATGTAGGCTCTATTGAAGTGGCTCAGAAATACAATGGAGAGTAATAAACATGCCTAAATCATTATTCTCAAATTGATAACTAGGTTATGGATCAACTCACTAAAAATTTATTAACTTCAAGAGCTGAAGGCATATTCAAAGATGAATAATATATACAATGAGGTTGAGATTCATACTCTAAATATATTGATGATCATAGAAATTTGAGGTGTACAGGAAAAGAATCATTAATACACCATTCAATATAAAGTAAGTATATAAGTATTACTAATCTATAAAATAGAATTTATGTAAACAATATCTTCTGCAATATCTAAAATAAATTTTAAATGAAAAAATTTCTTGATTATTTCATATGCAAATAAGAAATATACTTATCCATATATAAGCTATACCTATAATTTAAGAAAGAATGTCTGCCTAAGTATATAATTTTCAAGTTATTGTACAAATTTTGTTATGCTGTACAAAAGAAAACCAACCTGCACCACAACTATAGCAATATGACCTTCCAATGTTTTTTCTACAATGACAGAAAAAATAGATCTCCTCCATTCTGCATCTGCACTAGGAAATTTTAATTGAATATTTCTTGAAAATGCAATTGTATAAAAAAGACTTAAAGCTTACCATAATTATAACAATATGTAATCTCATCAGTTATTTGTTTATAAATAATTTTGTTTTTTAAATTCTCTTTTTCTCTTAAGGTCAACTCTCTCTTCTGGAGTTTGTGTAGGAACACGGCCTGTCATAAAGTCAAGAGAAAGTTCAAACTCACCTCCCAACCTATTGTAAGTGTACACATTTTACTAAACGTAGAATGGTGCTTGCTTTTGACTTGATGAAAATATGATTTATAATCCTGAATATCATACATAATTTTAATTAAAAGTTCCCCTTTATTTTAATGTTTTGAAGAATTATTCTGAAATGAAATAATTATGCACCTGAATATGTATCTAATGGAGATTGAGCAATCAGAAATCAGTTTGATAAACTACATAGAAATAGAAAAGTTAAAGCAGGTCTAAAGATATCAAAGGTGTGGGTGGGAAATAGCATATTGATAGTAAGTAGTTTTATGATTTACACCACCTAAACATAATCACTTTGATTTGGGCTCATTACAACTAACAATCTATATATTTTAGTACAAATGGAAATTCTGATGCTCATAACTTTTACCAGATTTTTAAAAATTTCTTGTACATTTTGTATGTATGAAATAAAATTGAACAAGGCTGCAAAAACAATAGCAATACAGAATGCTTTAATGAAAAATTTTTCTATTATCTTTTCAGCATGAGGAAACAAATATTCCAATGGTAAAAATATTTTTAAAGGTAAATATTAGATATTAATTTTTTGCCTAAATTAATAGGACTTACATATTATTGAATATGTTCTCCATATAGAAATTCAAATCAAATATTAATTTTCTTTGTTGAAAATCATATGTAAATATAACTACAAAATTATGAATAGTGAGCTATACTCTTAGATGCTTTTTTCTTACAACTGTCTGTGACTTTATTTTGGGCATGAATGATGTGATTTAATGCAAATTACCTCATTATTGAAAAGAAATGCAGAAACTCACCACAAAATGTGGAAAATGTCCCACTGTATATGAGATGAAATGCATTTTGCTTAATATTTCTTCCTCTGTAATATTTTTGTCTGACTATCCCCTACAGGGAAGCTCGGAGCTATTTTGAAATTGATGTCTACAAATGTGAGACCTTGCCAAGATGCATTAAACACAAACAACAACAGTAAAAGCAAAAAACAAAAACAAGTTTCTTACTGGATCTTTGTTAACTCTTTGGTGCTGTGGGAATATTGTAACATCAAAACCACTACTCTCACGTCTAATATCAAAGCTGAGTTCAAAAATTCTTAATAAGAACCTTTATTAATGAATTATTTGAATAAACAGCTCTCTTCTGCATATAAAATAAACTCACCCCAACCTGATGCCCTCAAAATTTTCACACCATTATAGCATCAGCTCAGGTTCCAGGTCCAGGATCTTCTTCCTTATTTAAAGGAAGTGCAGCTTATGACATCTCACAATTAAGTAAGTCAAGAATTTGGACAGACCTAGCGTAGTATTATATAGTTTTTCTACTCCATTTGGTTTGGACTGAGGTCACTTGCTGGAATTCTATATCCAGATGAGCTAGTCTGAAGAATACAAAACAGCTTGAGCCATATTCTGACACTTTAGTAGGGATAGTTAAAAGGGTAGACTTGGTTGGAACTTCCTCCGTGTGTGTTAAAAAAAAAATTAAAAAAAGAAATTCTAACTGGGAGGCCGTTAGATCAGGGTGGTTTCAGCACTTTAAATTCCTACATCAACAAACCAAAGCCCAATGTAAACAGTAAATCAAAACTGGAAACTGCACAATCAGAAACCACCAACTAATCTCCAAATTTTAATAGGAACTTTCCATTCTAACTGATGAAAATTGTTCTTTGTCTTGCCTCTGGAAAAATACTGTATAAAAGTTTTCTCTGTCGCCCCTCCCAGCCACAGAGCTATAGCCCCTTGTGGTCTGGAGCTGCCCTGATTCAGGAATTGCTGAATGCTCAATTAAACTTTTTACAGTTTAAATGTGCTTAGGTTTTTTTTTTTTCATCAGATGGCATGCCTGCTTATTACCTTTCTAGCACACTGGTCAGAATATTCAGAAATGTCATCTATTAGAGATGTCATCTAAAGAGATGTTCCAAAAGATAGGCAATGCTCCCAGAAACTGGTACAACATCGTGTCTGCTATTTTCTCTTGATAAAAGTAGTCCACCCAGTTTAAAAATGAATGCCAAAGAGTTTTATGAACATTTGTAATCAGCTGTACTGATTTGTACAAAAGTTTTATGAACATTTGTAATATTTGTATAATATGACTTAATAAGATATTCAAACAAATCTTCACTTTTGTGAATAAATAGGAAAACTATGGCTTCAGGTCCTTTGTGAAACAAAGCCTTAGATTAACATGTGCAATGTAGGCAGTAAGGTTTCCTTTGGAGCTAGATAGGGTTGGGGGCGCCAGGGGTGGCTATTCTGGTTTTGCCATTTGCCATAGTTCTTTAATTTGGAAAAGTTACTTAACATTTCACTCTCAATATTTTTATCTGCAAAATGATCACAGTAAAACCTATTTTACAAGGTATTTGTGTTAGTTATAATCATCTGTGTTAAGACATAAGACAGTACTTTGATGACAAACATTTAAGAGCCTTGTCACAATTATAGTAATTGAACTATTGGTACCGTGTTTCCCCGAAAATAAGACCTACCCATAAAATAAGCCCTAGTAGGATTTCTAAGCATTTGTGCAATATAAGCCCTACCCGGAAAGACCTAGTGATGAGCATGGCTACAGAGTATCTGCACAACCTATGCATTCCCTGGTGGAGCAGAGCGATAAGATGAGCAGCCCTTCTCATCTGCCCCATGGTGACAGCTACTATCCCAGAGGTGACTGGAAAGCTGCAGGCAGCCCCACCAACAAGATGGGCTCCCCCTGTCAGGACCTGGCCATCCTGTGCGTGCTGCAAGCTGAGGCTTTGAGGGAAAATAACACATCCCCTGAAAATAACCCCTAGGGTGTCTTCTTGAAGAAAAATAAATATAAGACCCTATTTTATTTTCCGGGAAACATGGTATATAGTTATTCAGCAGTCCCTAGACTTTTTGACACCAGGGACTGGTTTCATGGAAGACAATTTTTCCACAGACGTGTGTGTTTGTGTGTGTGGACGGGGTTGGGGGTAGGTGGGCAGCGGAGGCCAGGGAAGCAGAGCTCAGGCGGTGACGGCAGCCACAACGGGAAGCGGCTGTAAATACAGATCAAGCTTCCCTTGCTCACCTGCTGCTCACTTCCTGTTGCCCCCAACTTTAAGTTTGATAGTTTAATGGAAGACAATTTTTTCTGACAGGGGAGTAGATTGGGGGTGGCAGAGCTCTGTGGCCTGGTCCCTAAAGGCCACCACTGATACTGGTCCACCGAAGGGGGTTGTTAAAATTCCAGGCAATTCAATGCAGAAGTGCAGCTACAAGAGAAGAAAACACCATCAAAAACAATAAAATTACTTTTATCAAGTAATTGAATTGGTAATGTCAGCAATCAAATATGCCATTCTAGTTTGTGGTAAAAAGTATGCTAGATTACATTATTCAGTATAAAATACTATAAAACAAATAGATTTAAGAATTAAAAAATTGTGAAATTTTAAAGGTGCTAAAAATTAAACTATTATAATATTAGAAGCCCACTGGTGATGGAATAATGCATTTAAGTTATTTTGAAAAACACTTTAATTTGTAAAGGTGAGACTATTTTGAAGGCATCATTTTTTATGAGGTAGATATTGAAGAAGAGAAGTTTATTAAGCCTTCTCTTACAACCAAGATAAAAAATCTTTAGGTATCTTCCTGGGTGCAAATAAAGCATTCATTAAATCACACACATAAAAAACAGATCGATATAATCCTTTCAGGCATTAAAACTCTAGTATTAAACTTTTCAAAAGTTTAAAGCTATTTTCTAAACTTAATCTACATAGAAACATTTTAAAGTCCTACTTAACCCTAACCTAATGTTAATTCATTCTCCCAAGAGCTAATGTGGTACAGCCCAAAGTAATTGTCATGGAAAGCCACTTACTCTGATTAAAGTCTGTATTTTCATAGAAATCTACTTTATTGGAAAACAATATTCTAAGAAATGGCCTAAATGTTCCTTTTGCTAATGCGACTTAAATGCTATTGGTCCTAAAGGAAAAGCTTAAAGAGATATAAAAAGTTAATTAGATATGGCACATGCAAACAATTATGATTACTTAATTAGCAGTATTCCTTAAATTGGCACAATATGTAACCTAATATGTAGCTTAATGGCTTTCTTATTAATCAATTCTTAATGTAAATAGTTTGACGCTCTTATTGCTTTGTAATGTGCATTATAAATAGTCCCTGTGGGAATCGCGACTTTATTTCATTAAAACTCCTGGCAGCTGCTAATTGCTGCTGGAAAAACATGCACAAATTAATTGTGTTTTAGAAGCCAGTGACGTAAATTTATAGGGTTCTGTGTTGATTGCTGGGAACTGCTATGCTGTAGATCATTCTTTTGCACTGTGATAGTGTACACTAGTAGGCAACACTGACCTGTTTTAAATCAATAACACTTGGTTAGTTACTATTACAGAGATTTTTTTAAAAGTCAGAGATTGGAAGAAAATACTGTGTTTACTATACCCACTGGGACACAATATCAATTAAGGTTATGGCCAATTAATTTGTAAGTTTTAATGACTTTTCTTGTGTGAAACAAACATTCGTCTTTAGAAAGGATGATTGATGAACATTGCCTTGGTTAATATTTTTTAAAGAGATATACATACATTTTTTAAAAAATAAATCACACAAATATAGTCCTGCTTCTTGACAACTCCTCACCAATCTTTTATTGTTACAAATAGCCTGTCCAGCATGTACCACATGAGATGAATTTAAAACCCCAAATATTACAATGTTGGGCTGAAGGGGAAGTATTTGCTATTAATAAACCACACCGGTTTTCAAATGCAGATTGATATCAATGAGAAGAAACTCGTTTATATTTTCAGCTGATTATTGATGGCTTAGCTTATGGTTTCCACAATATTTCAGAATAATAAGACCATCTGTCAAGTAGGAGAAAGAACAATAACAATATAGGCAGAGATGTCTTCATACATTGATGAAATAGTATGATTAATGATTTGTCTTGAATGATATTTGTGTCTAACATTTTTGCCATTGTTTTTATTTTTTCAATCATTCAATAATGAAATATAGTCATACCTTTTTCACAAACTTTTTCCTGTATTAACACTTAATATTTTTGTTAAATTGGCTGCATACATTACCTACAATCTGTGCTAAAAATCCTCCTACAATCTATGAAAAACTGAAATACATATATAAATTAGGTTCATAAATAGCACGTCTTAGTTAAATGGAGAAGGTGTGCATGTCTTTAAAGACTGTCAAACACATTGTGTAAATACTAAAATAAGATGTGAGACGTAGCTCACCTGATGACACCACTAATTGTACACACTTGTAAAAGAGATATATTAAAATAGGAAAATGTTGTCATTTTGACAGTTTAAAATTTAATATTTAATTTTTAAATGACTAAACATATATGTGGCTCAGAAAATAAAAAGTGTAAAAGAGTTATATAGCGAAAAGTATCCCCCTCTCTCATACCCCTAGTGTTTTCTTTCCAAGACAGGAATACTATAGTGTATGTTACATACTGTAGTGTATGTTTCTTTTATTCATGTGAGTGTTTATTTTTAAACTCTTTCCAATTTAGCAGGAATGTTTATTTGAATATTTTATGAATACCCCAAAATTTATATAACCATTGTTTATTGATGAATTTTAATTTCCTATATTGTCTTATGATTAATAATAATCTTGTACATATTATTCTGCATGTATAGCAGTATATCTCTAATAAAAAGCCCTCAAAGTGAAAATTCTGATCCCAAAGATGTCTATATAGAAAAACATCTTTGTCTTTCTATCTATGTATAGATAGAAAGGTAAACAGAAAGATAGTTTCGAATTGCTACAAAAATGGTGTACCAATTTCCCAGTTACATTTCACTGGAATTGTACAGAAATGATGTAGTTCCTTCATTTTCTCACATGGACAAAGTGTTTTCTAACTTGAATTTGTGATAAATTGATAAATTAAACAGTGTTATATTCAAATAGTTTAAGCGTACATTTTTCTAATTATGAGTGAGATGAATAATTTAAAAATGTATAAAAGCCCATTGTACACATTTTATGTGTGTTATTAAATTATGCATTCAGCTTGTTTGCCTTTTTTTTTTCCTTGTTAGACTTTCTCTTTATGATATCTAGTGAGACTTTATGCATTAGAAACATTAGTCCTTTTTTATATGGGTTGCAAACATTTTTCCATTTTGTAAATCTTCATTTTATTTATGTTTGTTTTTCTATTCTGAGGTTTTCAATTTTTTAAATCAACTATATTGAGGGGTATTTTACTTGCATTAAAAATGAAGTCATTTTAAGTGTACAGTTGAGTGCATTTTCATAAAATGTATAATCACCACAATAAGATGTAGAACATTTCAATCACAGCAGAAAGTTCTTTTGTGCCCTTTCCAGAAAATGTGCCTGCCTCTTGATCTGGGCAACCATTCACCAATTCTCTGTCAATATAGATTAGTTTGGCCTGTTCTAAAATTCCACATAAATGGAATCATACTGTATATATACTCTTTTATAAAAGGCTTTCTTTGATCAAACGCTTTTAAAAACGTTTAAAAAACGCTTTTAAGTTTCATTCGTATTGTATATATCAGTAGGCTTTTGTTTTACTTTTAGCTTTGTTTTCACCTCTTACTGCTGAGTAGTATTTCATTATATAGATATGCCAAGATTTGTTTAAACATTCACCTGTTGATGTACATTTGGGTTCTTTCTAGATTTTAATTATTGTGAATAAAGCTTCTCTGAATATTCATGAAATGTTGCAATGTTTCAATGTGGATATGTTTTCATTTCTTCTGGGTAAATACCTAAGAGTGTAATTCATGTGTAATATAGTAAGCATATTTTAACTTTATAAGAGAATATCACATTTCTAAAATGGTTGAACCATTTTACAGTCTCACCAGTAATGTCTGAGCATCTCATACATTAGTATGTCTGATTTTTTTTTTTTTTTGGTTAATCTTAGCTATTTAGTAGATGTGTAGTGATATTTCACTTGCTTTTAAGTTGCATTTACCTGATGACTTTTACATTGATCATCTCTCATGTACTTATTGGCTATTCATGTTTTCTTTTGTAACATCTCAATTCAAGTCTTTTAGCACATTTTTTTTATAAATTAGTTGGTTTTTTATTGAGATGTAATACCCCTTCATTCTGTATGCAAGTCCTATGCAGCATGTGTATATTGCCAACAAACTGGCTTGCTTTCTCATTTTCTTATCAGTTTTTTTTTTTTTGTGTGTGTGTGTGTGTGTGTAGTTAGTCTTTTTATTGAACATGTAGAGAGAGAAGGGAAGGTTACTAACTCTCCTATTGGAATTAGGATAAGTGAAAAGGAAGGCATGAGGCCATGCCTTCCCATGTTTTTTGGGAAAAAGAGAGATTTAATTTTAATGAAGTCTAGTTTATTATTTTATTTTATGTTTTGTGCTTTTTGTGTCATGTCTAACATCTCTTTGCTTACCTCTGTAGGGAAGGGAAGACTTCTCTACCCTCTGAGGGTTCAGTTACTGAGTAAGAAATAAATTGACAACAGGTAGATTAACGAGCAGATTTTGTTTTCTTTTTTTGTCAGTTTTGTGTTTTTATTGACACCATGAAACTGAGGACTTCCACAGTGGATCTAGCCATTCCTTCCACTGCTGCTTCTTAGTCTTCAGGTTCTCCTTGTGCTTGTTGAGCTGGTGGTGCTTGGCAAGTGGTTTTTTAAGCAGCAGATGAAGGGCCTTGTACTTCTGTCCTTATAGAACTTTCTGGAGCATGGGAGCATATCACATGAAAGAATAGTGAATACTCAAATACTCAGTGGTATCTAGAAGCTTATATATCCTCTTCAAAGGGAAAGGGCTGGGGAGACATAGGAAACTTAAGGGAGAGTGAATGGGCCCTCAGAAGAACAGGTTATAACCTGTGACTAAGTCTGTCTTGTCCTGGTATCGAGCTCTCATCTCCTCTCCTGTGAAGAGAGTTAATCTCCCCTGGTTGATGAGACTCCCAGTGAGGGGATTTATGACAATTGTGTTCCTTTTGCATGATATAACTTTAGGCAGATAAGGAGAGTTCAGAGAAAGTCATCTGCCCTGCATTTGCTGTTGGCCAAGTGCCCTCATTCTGCAGACATTAGCATACCAGAGGGGCGTTTTTGGGGGTGGCATTTCCTAAACTCCTTCACCTCGAAGCCATAAACAAATTTCTCTTATGTTTATTTCTCTATATTGTTCTTTTGTAGATATGTGCTTTTAATATATAGAGATTTATTATTTAATATTCTATTCTATTAGTATTTGTACTAATGTTAGTACCTACTCATGTTGTTCTGAACCCATTGCTTCTGACTGTTTAATATTTAAGTGTCTTCACCAGTAATATGTGTCTACTGATGAGAGAGGTCCCCTGTACTCGGGTTAGACCATAGTTTCCCAGATCTACAAACCTCTATCTCTAGTGGAATAGATAGAGCCCCACATATTCTAAGTCTCACTGTTATTCCCATGGCTCTTCCAAAAGAAGTAAGAGAAGACTCCAGACCCCTATCTCTCCCTACCTCTAACATGCAGAGCCCTGACTATCTACCTTGAAACTAGCATAAATGATTCTATTATCTCCCTCATTGCTAATTCTTTTATTCACCAGAAGAAGCCAAACATCCCTAGGTTACTATCTCATATCCTGCATTCTAATTTCCACCTGGCTCTTTTCATCCTATATTCTGCCCCCACCTTCCATAACTCCTCATATCTTGAAACTCCTCTGCTTCTCTTACAAAAACAATTATTTCAAGAAAACAATCTGACAGCATCAGAAAGCTCAATATCCTCATCTTTGTCTATAAAAGTTTACTTTCTTGACCCAGCCCAAACATTTTTTTTTTCTTTTTTTTCTTTAAGACAGAGTCTTCCTCTGTTCGCAGGCTAGAGTGCTGTGGCATCAGCCTAGCTCACAGCACAGTCCAAACATTGATCTCTTCTTGAACATACTAATTCTCTTGTTCTTTTTAAATGGTAGTTACTTTTTTCCTATAGTCATCATCCTAGGGGCAAGCTAGGAGTCTTTCTTGATTCATATCTCCATATCCAAACTATTCTCTCTCCCTCTTCTACAAATACCCTTTTCTACAAAATCTTTGCTCATAAGGCTATGTGACTATTGCCATTCCTTTATAGATACACAGGCCATATGTCTCATTTGCCCATTGTTTTAACTCCTATCTTGACATCACATTCTCCAACATCACTCCTGTCATAATTATTGGCAATTTTTGTATCCATAGTTAAGATCACTCCAGCACCCTGGCTTGTGTTTCCTTGATTTTCTTTCCTATAATGTTCTTGTCTTTGTTGTTGTCTTCACATATATTTTAGCCAGTCACCCACTGAACATACCCCTAGAACCTTTTATTATCAATATCTATAACCTTTCCAGGCACTCTTCTTAGACCATCACATGCTTTCTTATGAGCTGTCTCTCTCAGGGAGAATATTCCACTCGTCTTCCAACCCCTATGAAATTCCAATCCACTAATCCTGCAGCTTCCCCATACACTTAACTCCCTTCTTGTTGAGATAAATTCCATAGTGAAACACTGAAATCACTCCTGTGCACATATCTTCAATTCTTTTGCATCTTTCTCACTTTCTTGTAGCTTCAACTTTGTCCCCTTGCTCTACACTTACACCTTTTGCCTGAGGGCCTTTGAATGTGCTTCTTCAAGATATCAATAAACATTGCTCCTTTGTTTCTATAAGACTTTGTAAAAAATATTATTTCCTTAAGACTTTCTCTTTCCATATTTTAAAGGTAGCAGTACTGCTCCCTTACGCTTAACTTTCTATTTTCCCTGTCTCCCTGTTCTATTTTCCTCCATAATAGTTATTCTATAATACCAGATATCTCACATATTTATTTTACTTATTGGCTGTTCTTTCTTTCTTACTCTCTCACACACAAGATAAAATGTGAGCTCTATGTACTGTTGTTTATGTACATTTTTTCCCCACTGGGATATTCTCACTTCCTAGAATAATGCTGGGTTTATAGAAACAATGTAAAGAGTATTAAAAAATATGTTCGATGAAAGAATGAACAAACAGAAATGCCTACAATTGATGCTTGTAGCACAGATAGTCCTAATATAAGCACAAATTGTGCCTTTTTCCTTCAGATATTTGTGAGAATTTTTCAAGTGCTTTCTCAAAGTTGAAATAACTTTTAACTGAAGGAGTCCATACTAAAATCCTAATCATAGAAAATATATGATTCTTTTCATTATACTATTTAGGTTCAGAGAAAATGTAATTTCTTTTGGTGATTAACAGTGAAAATGTCTGTATCTAGAATTTGATGTATGTTACACTTTTATCAAAATGTTATTACCAATATAATATAGGATTATCTTTAAGTTTTAAGAAAAATGTTAATTTTTGTAATCTTAGACTAATCAAATTGACATCATTATGAGAATTAAAGAATTGAATCAAAGTTAACTTACTTTTGGGTTGATTGTTAGCTAGTGATTCTTAACCTAAAATATCTCGAACAGAGTGAGAGGCTGAATAATGACACCCAAATGTACCCAAGTCGTCCTAATTCCTAGAACTTGTGAATGTTACCTTGTATGGCAAAAAGAGACTTACTAGATATGATTAAGGATCTTGAGATGCGGAGATTTTTCTGTCTTATCCAGGTAGATCCTAGATGCAGTCGCAGATGCCTTTATAAGGAGAGAGAAGGCAGAGAAGAATTTGACACAGACAGGAAGTCCATGTGATCGAAGTAGATGGAAGCAGAGGAGGCAGAGGGAGGCAGAGTCAGAAAGAGATGCTCCTCTGCTGGTTTTGATGTGGGAAGAAGTCATGAGCCACAGGTTCAGAGGCTGGAAGACAAGAGAACTGACTCTGCCCTAGAGCCCTCCGGGGGCAGTGCAGACTTGCTGGCACTTTGATATTGGCTCAGTGAAACTGATTTCAGACTTCTGATTTCCAGACTGTAAGAGAACAAATACGTGTTGTTTTAAACCATCATGTTTGTGATATTTGTTACAGAAGCCGTAGATAATTAATGCAAAGAAGTGTCTGAAAGGAGATATTGGTGTGTAGTCAATTGGAAGAAGACAAGACTCAATATCAGTCTTCAAATCATAAATGACATGCGATAGGAGTATAGATCCATTGGGGGGGGTAAGTATAGGACTTATAATTTTGAAGAAAAATGGTTTGCTGTTAGGCAGTTATGAAATTAAATATAAATATAAATTTTATACCTTAAATTTTATGATAATTGTGTTTTTTCCCATAAGCTCTTTTATATAACAAGAAAAAAAATATGCTATATACTTTTTAAATGTAATTCTATTTTAAGTCTACATTTTCCTTGCCTGTTAAGAACACTTCAATGTTCTTTGGCACTTTATTCATAAATCAGATAAATATGATTATATAAGAGTAGATAGATTTTAGTGATACTAGCAGAAAAAACTCATTACTTTCCTATATAAGCAGGATACTTTCCATGAGCAAATGCATTCATTCTTGACACCGCTGGGAAAGGCAGCAGCTAGCCATTATCGAGGTTTCTCAGTTTGGGGTCCTACTGTCCTTTTTCCTTGCTATCCATTCCATACCACTCACCACTTGGCATTACATATTTAGGTACCTGCTAATGGCTTGGCTTTCAAAAATTTCCAACTTCCTTTTTCTGTCTGGTAAAGATAGTTATCGTAGTCTCTATGATACAAAGAATCCCAAATGCATTTTTAAAACTTATGATACAATGGACTTCATGTAATTTATGTCCCTTTTTGCCTGCCAATGCCACACACTGAGTTCTGTTAAATGGAAATAGTACTTACTTTTTCTACTGTGGTATTTTCACTTGATGAAAGCCTACTTTTACTACAGAAAACATTATAATGACTTTAATCATGGTTTGAATACATCTTTGGGATTATTTTTAATGCTTATGGATATTTGAGAGTAAATAACAGGAGTATACGTAGAATCCTTATGTTGGATAAAGAGCTATGACTCTTTTTTTAAATGCTTAGTGATAAGAAATTAAAAGAATATATCTAAATTGCCTCAGAATTAAGAACAATTTCTTCATCCCTATATGATTCCAAGAAGATTTTAATAGATCTTTAATGTTATTAATTATTCTTACTTCTATTTAATATATCCATAATTTCATTGTGCAACATTCAGTATCTAAACCTACTAAATGTAAAAATAGTAAGGCACTTATGATCATTTCTCAACAGAAGAGAAAAATACCCAGAGTAGCTGTTCTCATGATGCTTCCACTCTATTCAGGCTAAACAGACAAGAAAGAAACAAATGCAATGTGCAGAGGAGCTAGTAAATGCTATAATGAAAAAAAAATAATGCATAGCATAACAGAGACTTAAATTTTCACCAAAATACACATTGTATTCTTTTTCTTGAGAACATAGCTGTGCTGTCAAAATCAGCCTCCTTTGAGATAAATAAGTCATGTAACCAAGTATCATTCACTAAAATGTCTAGCCTAAAATGTCCACCTTCAAGTCTAGCCCTTAGAAAATGAACAAAACTAAAGTCCGCCATGCTCCTTTTGTCTTCTGACTAGCAACGTTGCAGCAAGCTTGGAAGCCACGTGTTGAAAACTGTAGCCTCGTTCCACTCGGCCTGAGACTCTGAGCAAATATGTGGAGCAGAGTCACAACAGTGATGTAACAAAATATAAACATCTGTTGTGTTTGAGGCACTTACATACTCAGGTATAACTAATATGCTGTTGCAGTTATCCAAAGTAAGGGGAGTGGTATTTTACACAGGGTGGTTATAGAATTCTCTTTAGGAAAATAAGGCTGAGAGAACATAATGAAGGGAGAGGCTATCTCATGTGTCTATCCAAAGCAGAGTGTAACCATCAGTGTGAGGGATTTTTGCAAAGAACTGGATGCAGAAATATTTTTGTTGTTTTTGAGGAAGAGGAAAGAGGGTAATGTTACTGAAACACTAGCCCCAAATTGGAGGAAATGTCACCAGAAAGGTATCATGTGGCCACATCATAGAAACTTGAAGGCTGGGATAAGCTTTTTGGATTTCATTCTGCTTGAGATGCAGAGCCAGAGATACAATATGATCTACTTATATGTAGAAAATCATGTCTTCTGTGTTGATAATTGAATATAGGTAGGTGAATGAGCAATTAAAAGGTCATTATGCTATTGGAATATAAGAATTTAATGTTATAGTTTTGATTTATCTTTTCTTTTTCATTAATCATTATTTTTTTTTTAATTTACTTTGAGACTTCCTCTTAGGTCCATGCATCACATAGAAGTTTGTTGACTAATTGCTAAATATTTGAGGGGGGATTACAAATACCTTTCTGTTATTGATTTTGTTTTTATTTATTGTTATCTGAGAATGTTCTTTGTATGATTTATATTCCTTTAAATTTGTTAATATGTGTTTTACGGCTCAGAATATGGTCTATGTTGGTGTAGGTTTCATGTGCACTTGATAAGATTTTTGTCCTGTTGTTAGGTGGAGTGCTGTATATATTCGGTCAAGTTTGTAGATAGGTTTTTCAGTTCTAATAGGTAGATAGGTGGATAGGTTTTTGTATCTTACTGATTTTCTGTCTATTCTTTTGATCAACTTCTGAAAGAGGAATGTTGAAGTCTCCAATTGTGATTTTATAGATCTCTTATTCTATTAGATTTGCTTCATGTATTTTTGAAGCTCAGCACACGTGAATTTAAGATTTTAAGTCTTCTTAAGACTTAAAAATTTAAGATGTTAAGTCTTACATTTTTCACAGTCTAATGTCTCTGTTTATCATTGATAAAATTCCACATTCTGAAGTCAGCTTCATCTTAAATTAATAGACACACTCTAGGTTTCTTTTAATTAGTATGTGCATAGCATAATTATAGGGGGTTTGAGGGATTTGGAGCCTGATCAAGGAAAAAGATATGATTATAAGGTGGCAGTTTATTGGATGACACTTCGGCACATTTGTATTTTATGTGTGTGTGCAAGGGTCCTTCAAAGCAAGACAGAAGTCTATTCAGAGGCTTATGCAGTATTGCTCTTGAGAAGGAGAGGAGAGCAGGGGAATTCCTAGGGGAGAGGGGAATCAGAGAGGGGACTTATGCATATAGGTGACATCATTCAGCAGCATTTTGGAGAGTCCCAAAAGGCAGCTGTTATTTGGGGGTCTTTATGGCTCAGGACTTATCTATTGTTAGCAGATTTTGTATGAGCTTTCATGGAGTATGCAAAGCACGCAGGCTCTAAATGGCTGGAAATCAACTTGTTTGAGTAATTTTTAAAATAATTGGTTGTGTAAATATTTGAGTTTAGCACCAGGAGACTTTTGAGCTAATGGGTTGCAGTCTTCAGGGTAGAAATAAACTGCCTAGTGGCCAGTGTATACAGACCATCGTTTTTCCTCAATTATGTAATAATCCATCCCTATTCCTATCTTGTTTTATAATCTAAATTGTATGTTGTTTTGTAGTGCTTGAATATGTAGCCAGCAACAAAACATTTTCAAGACCCAGAATCCCTTATAAGACAGGGCACGAACTAGAATTCCAAAGCCCATTCACAGCCCATCTGCCCATTTAGTGAGAGAAAGCTAGGAGAATAGACTAGAAAAGGAAATGCCTTCAATTCGTTCCATGTGTTTAGTCAGCAGAGTGATATATTCGTTCTGGTGCATGTCCCTAGCTATGTATAAAACTTAGTGATTGTTATGTACTGCATGCAGCAAGATATATTAACAAGTGCACAGACCCCTTTGTTTTTCATTTGGTTCTTGGAATAGATCCTTCAGGACAGACGGGACTCTAGCGTGAGAGAGAGGATGTAGGTTTTCTGCTCCAAAGTAACACTCATTTCCCCTTCTTAGCCCTTTTGTCTTTTTTCGTTTGTGTTACCTTGTGATGGACACCAGCAAATAAGAGAAATTATCCTAGTCCCAATTGTAATGCCACCATGCTGCTTTTTTTTTCTCTGAAAAGCACTGGTCTTTTTCTCCAGAGTCCTCCCTTCTATCGCATCTCACTGGCTCCTTCCTTCACTCCATCTCATCTCCCCCAAGAATTTGGGCTCTGTCCTCTCTGGGTGGCATCGTTGGTAGGCAGCTGGTATGAGCGGGGCCCAGCACATATTTCCTGGTTTGGAGCACTCCTTCAAAATGACAATACCTTCTTTGGAGCCTTGAGAGAGGCAGGAACATAAATTTCCTTATTTCTTCTTTTAAATTATCTTTTACTTGTCTCAGCCCATGGGTTGGGGAATCTCGATGTTCTCCCAGACAGGGGCTAGAATGACACCATCATCAGCAGTACATGCCAGCTGTTTACAAAAGCATGTCTCCAGCTATGCTTAAGAAACTGATCTTGGTCTGTCATCTCTGCCTTTTGGGTTCATTTACTTGCCATTATAGACCCCAAGGACAGGAATCCTCTTATCTTAGAGTACTGCAAATTGCCAGCTGAGCCAAAAGGAGCTCTTACTGATATATCTTGTTATGGAATCCGGGACATCCCACCTTTGGTTCACAGGCGTGCGCTCCTCCTTTTTTTCAGTTCAGGCTCCTAGGTTTTACAGTGTCCATTGCCTGCTTAGTGGGGGACTCATGAAACAAAATACACTGTAAACAGTTTTAGTCACTCTAAGAAGCAGAGCTAGGAAAAATGAAAAGTAAAATATTGATGAAATTTGGATCAATGTATAAAAAACATTCTAATAACAATAGTGATTAACATATATAATACATTTTCTTTGTAGGAAGTTTGTCAGGAAATTGTACAGAGGTTTATTTTTCTGATAGCAGCTTAATCAAAGTTACCTTAAAATTTTCTTACAATAGTTACTATAATAATTTGCAAATGATTTATGCCAGACTTAAACTTATGAAATTATTTAACAATTGAAAAAGAAACATTTATAAATATATACTGAAAAAGAATAAATGACAATTCCCTCAAATTTATTGATTTTCCTTAATGTTGGTTTTATAGTGGCTTTTTCTTTTTGTTTTTCTTCTTATATTTGTACTACCTGATCATTTTATAACAAACATTTCTTTTACAATAAGAAAATCTGGAGAGATACAAAATGTGAAGTTATCTCACCTTATTGACTCAAAAGTCACATCTAATGTACTAGGTATATAAAAACCTTAAGACTCCACCAGAAACCTCTTAGAATTGATAAACATTCAGTGAAGTTGGAGGATACAAAATCAGCATACAAAAATCACTAGTGATTTTATATGCTAGCAGTCATCAATCTGAAAGATAAATCAAGAAAGCAATCCCAGTTACAACAGCTACAAAATAAAATAAAATAAAATACCTAGGAATAAATTCAACCAAAGAAGTAAAATATCTCTACAAGGAAAGCTAAAAAACACTGATGAAAGAGATTGAAGAGGACACAAAAAAATGAAATAATAACCCATGTTCAAGGATTAGAAGAATTAATATTGTTAAGACATTCATGCTACCTAAAACAATCTATAAATGGAATGCTATCCCTGTAAAAGTGCCAATGACATTCTTCATAGAAATAGAAAAAAAAATCAAATTTCTATGGAACCACAAAAGACCCCACCTAGCTAAAGTAATCCTGAGTAAAAAGAATAAATCTGGAGGCATCACACTATTCGATTTCAAATTATATTAATATTACAAAGCTATCAAAAGCACAGAAAGCAAAAGCAAAAATAGACAAATGTGATTACATCAAGCTAAAAAGTTTTTGTACAGCAAAGGAAACAATGAGCAGGTGAAGAGATAACCTATAGTACAGGAGAAAATATTTTCAAATTATCTCTACAACAAAGATTAATAAGGAGAATATATAAAGAATTCAACACAAATAAATAAATTAAAAAATGAACAAAAGACCTGAATAAACATTTCTCAACAGAAGGCAAACAAATGGCAACCAGGTATATGAAAATATGCTCAAAATCACTAACCATCAAAGAAATATAAATCAAAACCATAAAGATGTATCATTTTACTTTATACCTAGTATCAAAAAGACAAAAAATAAATGCTGGTAAGGAAGTGGAGAAAAAGAAACAATTATACACTGTGGATGAGCATGTAAATTAGTACAGCCATTATGGGGAAAAGTATAGAGATTCTTCAAAAAACTAACAAGATAACTACCATACGACCCATACTGTTGGGTATATATACAAAAGAAAGGAAATCGGTATGTCATAGAGATATCTGCACGTCCATCTTTATTGCATCACTATTCATAATAGCCAAGTTGTGGAATCAACCTAAGTGCCCATAAACAGATGAATGGATAAAGGAAATGTGGTATATATACAAAATGGATTATTATTAAGCTATAAAAACAAATGGAATTCTGTCATTTGCAGCAACATATAAAACTGGAGGTCATATGTTAAGTGAAATAAGCCAGGCACACAAAGACAAATATCTCATGGTCTCACTCATATGTGGGAGCTAAAAAAAAGTGGATCTCATAGAGGTAGAGAGTGAATGGTGGTTGCCATCATCTGGGAAGAAAAGGAGAGAGAGGACATGAAGAGAAGTTGGTTACTGGGTAAAAAGTAGATGGAAGGAATAATTTCTAGTATTTGTTAGTACAGTAGAAAAATAGAGTTAACAATAATTTATTGTTATTTCAAAATAGCTAGGAGAATTGTAATGCTCCCAACTTAAAGAAAAGATAAATGTTTGTGGCAATGGATAACTTAATTACTCTGATTTGATCATCATTAAATATTGTATATATATATATGACCTGTACCCCAAAGTATTAATATTAATATATACAGCTATGATAATCATAAAATATAAAATAAAATACAGATATATCTTCATATATTCTATATCCTTTGAGTATTATTCCAAAGAATGCACTTATCTATAAAGGGTTCAGTGAAATAAATTATGTATATTATAAATTCTCTTGAAATTAATAAAACTTTTGCAAATCTGAATCTTCAACCAATTAACTAATAATTAATATCATATTTGTAATATATCAGGATCCATTCTAAATATTTAATGTTTATAACAACCCTGTGATGTAGGTACTATTTTTTTAACTAAAACAAAATGGTACTGACATAAAAACAAATGAATTTACCAATGGAATAGAAAGAGAACCCAGAAATATATCCATGCACTTACAGCCAAGTCATTTTTGACAAAGTCACCAATAACATATGTTGGGGAAAGGACAGCCTCTTTAATAAATGTTTCTGGGAAAACTGGATACCCATATGCAAGAGAATGAAACTTTCTTTATCCCCTGTATTTCACCATATAAAAAAATCAATTTGAAATAGATTAAAGACTTAAATGTAAGACCTAAAACTAGGAAACTACTAGAAGCAAACATTGGGCAAGTATTACGGTACCTCAGTCTGGGGAAAGATTTTTTTGGAAAAGACATCAAAAGCACAGAAAGCAAAAGCAAAAATAGACAAATGTGATTACATCAAGCTAAAAAGTTTTTGTACAGCAAAGGAAACAATGAGCAGGTGAAGAGATAACCTATAGTACAGGAGAAAATATTTTCAAATTATCTCTACAACAAAGATTAATAAGGAGAATATATAAAGAATTCAACACAAATAAATAAATTAAAAAATGAACAAAAGACCTGAATAAACATTTCTCAACAGAAGGCAAACAAATGGCAACCAGGTATATGAAAATATGCTCAAAATCACTAACCATCAAAGAAATATAAATCAAAACCATAAAGATGTATCATTTTACTTTATACCTAGTATCAAAAAGACAAAAAATAAATGCTGGTAAGGAAGTGGAGAAAAAGAAACAATTATACACTGTGGATGAGCATGTAAATTAGTACAGCCATTATGGGGAAAAGTATAGAGATTCTTCAAAAAACTAACAAGATAACTACCATACGACCCATACTGTTGGGTATATATACAAAAGAAAGGAAATCGGTATGTCATAGAGATATCTGCACGTCCATCTTTATTGCATCACTATTCATAATAGCCAAGTTGTGGAATCAACCTAAGTGCCCATAAACAGATGAATGGATAAAGGAAATGTGGTATATATACAAAATGGATTATTATTAAGCTATAAAAACAAATGGAATTCTGTCATTTGCAGCAACATATAAAACTGGAGGTCATATGTTAAGTGAAATAAGCCAGGCACACAAAGACAAATATCTCATGGTCTCACTCATATGTGGGAGCTAAAAAAAAGTGGATCTCATAGAGGTAGAGAGTGAATGGTGGTTGCCATCATCTGGGAAGAAAAGGAGAGAGAGGACATGAAGAGAAGTTGGTTACTGGGTAAAAAGTAGATGGAAGGAATAATTTCTAGTATTTGTTAGTACAGTAGAAAAATAGAGTTAACAATAATTTATTGTTATTTCAAAATAGCTAGGAGAATTGTAATGCTCCCAACTTAAAGAAAAGATAAATGTTTGTGGCAATGGATAACTTAATTACTCTGATTTGATCATCATTAAATATTGTATATATATATATGACCTGTACCCCAAAGTATTAATATTAATATATACAGCTATGATAATCATAAAATATAAAATAAAATACAGATATATCTTCATATATTCTATATCCTTTGAGTATTATTCCAAAGAATGCACTTATCTATAAAGGGTTCAGTGAAATAAATTATGTATATTATAAATTCTCTTGAAATTAATAAAACTTTTGCAAATCTGAATCTTCAACCAATTAACTAATAATTAATATCATATTTGTAATATATCAGGATCCATTCTAAATATTTAATGTTTATAACAACCCTGTGATGTAGGTACTATTTTTTTTCCTGTTATACAGATGAAGAAACTAAGGCACAGAAAATTAGATAACTTGCACAAGGTCACGCAGTTACAGAGCAGTAGATGTGTCTTAGGAGTCAGTCCATTTTGAGAATTTGTGGTTTTAATCATTCTTCCAAATGACTTCTCTATAAGAAACATAATGAATGCAAATATTTGTATATTATTTATAGATATGTAATAATTTTGTATAAATGATCTTTTAATCCTTACTATAACATTATTTTATTTACTTTATAATCAAAATGTGTTTTTGAGTGCCTATTGTTTATACTCAATGGGCTGGCACCTGAGAGTATTAAAACCTGCCAATGATAGCCACACATCCTTGCAAATTTTTGAAGTATTTATGATGTTTTAAATCATGCTCAGAATATTCTGAAGGCAAATAGCATTGCCCTCACTTTGCAGATAAGAAGGCTAAGTCTCGGAGTGCTTAGGAAACTTTTCTAAAAATGGGCCCCTATTAGGTGCGATTTTTGAGATTTGAACTCAATGTTCGTGAATCTGGTTTCAGTCTTTGTACTGCATCTCCAAATTATCCAAGTTATTATCCTTTTAAAAAAATACTACATTAAGATTATTTTTGGCCATCAGTGCCCTCTAAAGTTATTCAAGGGAAAACTGTTCTCATCATGTAAATTCTAAGAATAATCATTTCCTTTTATCATCATCTCCCATTCTTCCACCATAAAGTTGTAGTCCAGAAAATATTACATGCATAACAAATAATTTAAAGAATACCTCTATATTTTTTCACCCTTACTGCTGTTGCCCATTAAAGTAATGTTGATACATTCATTCTCCAGGTGCAGCTATCAAATTATGTATTTCTTCTGACATTCAGTAGTGTGCACCAATTTCTACCTAAGGGAGGGTAAATCCTTGAAAAGTTATCGATAGTCTGTGTTTTTCTGTTATTATCCAATTTATGTTAAGTATTTGAATCTTGGACATTTTGGAATTTGCCTTCAACTTAGTGTTTTATTTATTTATTTTAAAAATTATATGCCATTTGGATCATATAAAAGAATGATTAAATACCAATTTGAGCCCGTTCTATCCAATGGTGCATTCTCTCATCACAGTGTGCAGCCATGTGCAACTATGACTTTTGGGGCCGAGTTCCAAGAGAACATTTGACGATTGAATTTGTGCTTATCAGATTGAAGTTTGAAAAATTTATTGCTGATAGATTTATTTTTTTCAAAAAGTACATGTAGATATATTAGAGGCCAAGATGGAGCCTAACACATTAAAAAAATAGCTTTAGAGTCCAAACTTACTGTTTACAAATCATAAAACATTTGCTTTTTTTAAATCTTAAGGAAATAATTGCCTTGATATATATGAAATTTGTACAAGTGGAATATGCATATTCATATATGTGCTAATTTTATTTTAAAAATCCTGTGTTGTTTCACCTTATTAAAAGAAGAAAAAAGTCCATAGCTAGATGTCCAAAATAATAAAGTCAAGAAAAATCTTTATAAATTACATGTTTATATATAAAGAAGAAATGATTTCCTGATTACTTTCTAATACAACACAACAAAGTTAAAAACATGGATTTAGGGGAGAAATTACCCAATTATTAAGCCCTGCTTAGCCCCTTATTAGTTATATGATTTGAATAATATTCTCTGTGCCATGTTTTTTTCTTCTATATAATGAGGCTAATAAAAGTTTCTACCTCATTTTTTAAATAAAAATTAATGAATATATATGTAAAATATTTAGAACACTTCCTGGGATCTAATTAACATGGTATAATTCCTTGCTTTTGTAACTCTCTTTTGCTATGTGATTTGAAGCTGCAAATTTTATCCTAAATTTCCATGACTTACAATTATATGAGAAACAGAAAAACGTAGTTACTTAAAATCAGAAACAAGTCAACAATGTACAGTACCACTACTTTTAATCAACATTGTGCAGTAGGTACTAGCCAGTAGAGTAAGACAAATATTAAAAAAAATATGTAAGGATTGGAAAGAGACAAACTGTGATTCACAGGTGATACAGATTTAAAGTCAATTTGCATATTAACTCCTTTTAAGTGTATCAGTATGTGCAGTTAGAAATTTAAATACCTTTTAACATTATTTATAATAAATAACAAAATTTATGTATCCAGGAACAAATCTAACATATTTTGAAAACCTATATGCACACAATTAAAAAAATCTTGAAAGATATTTATGAAAACATAATTATTCATGAGTGTGAAGATTAAATGCTGACAGGATATCAGTTCTCTTCAAATGTAGTATAAGATGAAAGGATTTCCAATAAAAACTCAAAGTATCTTGTGAGGAACTTTTCAAATTGATTTTAATATTTATGTATTTAAAAAAAAACCCTCAAAATATCTAATACATTCTTGAAGGGAAAGGATTACATAGAACACTTGTACTACTAAAAATCAACTTATGTAAACATGTTATTAATCATTAAAGATGATAAAAGAGTGTTTTGCTTTTACATGGCATGAACAGGTGTATACTTTCACTTGATTGCTCTGAGGCTGTATTCAGCTTCTACAGTACACTCTAGTAATCTCACTGGTACACTCTAGTAATAACAAACAGTCTGTTAATTGGGCTTCATGAACAGAAATAAATTAGTACCTACCTGTATGTGTGTCAGAGTGTGGATTGTTTGAAGTTTTTAGAATTTAAATGATTTGGGGCTTTTGATAACAATAAAGTGGCCATGCCTTGCACTCCCTATCAAGAAAGTTTTTGGCGAACTTCTTTAGGTTTTGGAGGCAGCATGTAGCAAACTAAGGGATACTGTTCCAACCCACTTATCAGGTGACTAGAAAGTGGAACGCAGAGTAAAAGGGAACTCTGCAGCCCATTCAAGCTTCAGTGCAATATGATATATGCCAAACATGCCAGGAAACTGACTGTGTTAGAGACGTCCCAGTTGTAAAATATGCTGTGTACAGTCTCTGGTAAACCCAGATTAGCAGAGTTCCAGGAAGGTTATAGAGAAAGACAATGCCATCTGTGACAGACAACTACCCTCTTTTTGTAAAAAAAAAAAAACTCTGGTGTGCTACTAGGTACTAGGAGATTGAGTTCCTAGGCATGGGACCTGCATTCTCCATTTTAAGAAGGATATTACCAGATCTACTGAAACATAAAGCCACAAGAACAAAGAAGCAGGCCATTGTTCAATGGAAATAGCACGTGAGAACTGGACTTGAAGAGATCCAGAAGATTTGAGTAAAATTACAAAATTAGGTGGCCCAGACTTTCATGGTACTTACCTATATTATATTGACTTCTCTCTTTCATTATACCTGTGGCTTACTGGGACTTTTCTCAACCTGGTCTGCTTCCCAAATGAGTCAGTGTAATATGCTGCTACTAGCTGAAAATAGACTGCTGCCAAACCCTAGTCAGGACTGGCCATAAAGGAGAGTGCAGAAAGAAATTTCTCCCAGCACAGCTGTGAGCAATATCCTTGTTATGAAATTCACATTGACTGAGAAGAGGTTGGAGTATGGCTAATGTTCAGTGACTTGACTGGATTTTTAGAGGTCTGAGAAAAAGATTAGAATAATAGAGGCGAGGAAACCTAGGGAAGAGGCATCTAGGTTGATCTATAGGCATTGCACAAGTTCCACCCATTAAAGTGCATTCACTGCAGAGGAAGCATGCGACGGTCAGGTGGAAAGGATGATGCATACTCTTTCCCTGGTCACATCAGTGATGACACAACAGGCCTATGAATGATGTGGCCATGGCAGCAGTGATGAGGAGTTCCATGGGCCCAGTAGGCTCATCTAAACTGTCAGGCTACTCCTACTACTTTAGTGTCCAACTTTCCACCAGCAGAGACTGGTTCTGAGAAGCACCATCACTCAGAATGACAATCCTGCTACTCTAAGGTAAAGAGATTATATCAGACTCCTTCTAGTGATATAGTCATTGACAGCAAATACAGATGTGAGTTTGCCTTCCATTGCCTTAGTACCTTTGGGCTTATACCATGCTCCATGTATTGGTATGGTATACTGTATAACATTGCCTCATACTAAAGCCTCTTATCTCAGCAAAAGAGGTTCAACATAGATATATGATGATGGAATCCAAAAGAATCAAGAAGAACTGGACCTAATAAGATGGTGAAATTGCCTGATAATGTTCAGCTAAGACTTAACAGCCTATGAGTTGGCATGCTGACCTCCAGGATGGTGGTATATGTGCTGTAGCTATAGCTAATCCATGGTAATATGTTCCCAATATCTATAATACATTGGCTAGTATCTATAATACATTGGGCTCCATAATACATTGAACCAAAGGGGAAAGTATGATTAGGTCCTTTCTTCTCTCTGTCATTCCTACTAATTCATTTGCACTTTTGCTTCAAAGCTATAGGTTCTACTTGATTAAAAATCTTGGTTCAGTGGACCAGTAGGAAAACAAAACAAAATAAAAACAATTATTATATGTATAAGTGATTGGTAATTGTCCCTAATTAGCATGGAAATTTATTTTTGTGACTATAAAATGGGTTTGGGTATATGTGTGGAACTCACTTGGCTGAATCCCTGGAATATTTCCCTGCCTGGCGATAGATCATCAAAGGGCAATTGCAGCAACCACATTACAACATGGACAAGTTAACCAAAGGTTCTGACTTCCTGGGAAGAAGGTATGGGTCACTTCACAAAGCAATTAGCCTTGCCTAGCCAAATTGCTAACAAAGCATAAATGAAATCTAGAATTAGTGATAAAGGAAGGAGATAATGAGTATCAGTTATGTCCCCTCAAGACCAGTGCCTGTAGCATGAAACATAGCATGTTTTGCAAACTCCCTTATATCTTTGCAAAAAATGTGCCTTGCCACTACTTGTGACATATTGGATTTCGTGAAAGGCATAAGTAAGTCTAAATGGTACAGGAAGTATTGTATACCTGTTGTGCTTGTACTGCTTCCTTCAAATTCTCTTCCTTTCTTATTATTCTGGTCACTTCTATAACAAATATTTTTAGACAGAATTCGACCAGTTTTACTCAGGTGCAATCTATGCTGTTTTGCTAAATGTTGCTTCAAATATGTCTGGCTTTATACCCTGGGGCTTATTTGTGGATGGCCCATGGGAACCCTTTTGGCACTCTTATATGTGCAATTTATGCAGAGTGGTTAACTCCTATAGGACAACCATTGACCAATAACTATGGAAGCCAAGGTATAAATGTTTTTTCCTTTCTTCCCATGGGCAGAGAGTTTCTATATGTGTTTAGTAAGGCTTCTCCAAAGTTCTTGGAGGATGAAATAAATAGTTAAATATGGGTAGTAAACTTTAACTCATCCCTGTATTATTTTTACTTTTTCTGCTTTATTCCCTCTGTCCTTCATTCCTACTCCCTGATAGTATATTCTCACATAAACTTCTTATACATAGACCTGTTGTTAGGCTCTACTCCTGCAAAGTATCATGTGATGCTATAACATGTTGTCAAGTCATCAATTGGACATAGAGGAAGATATACCAACAATTTACTTTTCTAGTTTCTTGAGCTTAACATTTATTTAGTCATTCATATTTTTTCATAGATAATCTAATTTATTTAGGTACCAAATAGTCTTCAGATAACCATTTAAGCATTATTTTAAAAATTAGCACTTGTATTTCAATACATATTAAAGAAAGTATGTCACACATGGTTTAAGATTTTCATATTTTTTTCCTTTTAAATACCTAATTTTTTTATCCTTTCATACTCATTGCCATCATTTAATCCAAATCATAAATGCTTAACTAAAACATCATGTATCATTTTCTTTGTTCATTTCTCTTTTTCTACCATCCTTTATAGTCCTCATCCTCAAAGTCATATAGCATATGCAGCTCATTAAATTCTGTATTTAACTCTAGGACATTTTCATGCTGCTTATAATATTTTATGTATATTAATTTTGACTTTCCAACATACAACTACATCATAAACTTCTTAAGGCAAAGGTAATAGCTTTCATGACTTCATTTGGTACTCAGTACTCTAGTTTTAAATCCTAGAACAATATTAAATATATATAATCTTTTCTGAAAAGTAGTTATTTTATGTTTAAATTCAATTTAATGGCGTGAAGAATAGTTTTCTACCTTATACTAACTTCATATGACTGGTTTCAAACTTTCTAAAATCATAAAACCCTTTGATTGAACAAAATTTACCTTTAAACAAGATATTTATGAACATAACTGCTCGAGTTGAAGTGGGTTGGGTAGTAGAACCACACACGTTTCTCTTGCTTCCAATCAGCTGCATGTGATGTGTATAGGAGTTTCAAAATATCTTTTCTACCATATTTAGTCATACTAAATCCTTGTACTGGCTAATCATATTCCAGAATTAAAAGTGGCAAAAATATAAAAATTTTTCCTATGATTAGTATTTATAATAATTTACCACTTATAAGACCTGTGTTTCAACTATATTTTAAGATGTATTTTGGGTAGTTTGAGGGATCAAAAATAGGTTAGTCATCTATTCTACAAACAACTATTAAGCACCTTCTACGTGTTCTACAGGCATTGGGAATAAAGCAGCAAAGGGAAGAAAAATCCAGTCTTTCTTCTCAGAGATTTTGCATTTCGGTGAGGAAAACAAACACGATACACACACGTAATGTCAGGTGTAGTCAGGCTATCAAGGAAAAATGAAGTTAGGTAAGACAGATATACAGGGAGGGAGAAGATTGAGTTGTTGCTATTTTTAATAGGATGATTAAATGCAGATTCTTTGTAAAGGTGAAGCTCAATGGAAGCCAGCTCAATAATGCAGCCTGCTTATTTTAGAAGCTGCTTTATTTCTTTGTTCTGTGCATTATTGCTTTCTCTGCTATAGATTTAGTGCAGGCAGTTTTATTGTAATTGTAGCATTGATGCTTTCAAAGCTCCCCTCAATTCCAGTCTGATATCCATGTTCAAGTGACAGAATACTCAGGATTCCTGACTGTCCACTCATTTCATTTTAGAAAAATCTGCCAAAGGTATTTGCATCTAAAGCATCATGGTTCTTAGAGAGGTGACCATGAGATGCTATAGCATCTAATTTAGCATAGTTAATTCATTATTGGTTCATAGAAATGTAAAATTGTGTAATAAAATAATATTCTCTATGTGTCACCAGTATATTACTGAAACCTTTTCTTTGGTTATTAGAGTAGACATTTAAATGTTTATGTGTAGCAGATTATTATCTTAAGGGTGCCAGGAGTCAGTGTCATCACAGGATACAGTATTGAAAAAGTTGAGCATTGCCTCTTTGAAGTAAGGCTTAAACATAATAACAGTGGCTTATACTTATACGTAGTCATTCTCTTTGAAACCCAAAGCCCTTCATAGATCTTTTTCTTTAGTTCATACAACTTTAATGAAAATTTAAGAGACTGCTACCACCATCTTTTCTCCCAGGGACTAAAAGTAAGTCACACCAGATTAGCTTCATTGCCTCAGGTCAGTCAACCTCTTAGTAGCAGAGTTGAGAATAGAACTGAGCCTACTGACTTTTTCCAGGGAAAACTTTTGAAACCTTGCTTCACTGGAAGAAGAGTGTGCTCTTTGTCATTACCAGAGGCATAAAAGTAAAAATAAAAAATTGTCTGTGTCAAAATCTTGCTATCTTTATGAAGGTTAGCTTTCTCATGGTTCACAAAATAGGCTTTTAAAAAATTTGTCCTGGTTTTTTCTTTTTTTTTTTCTTAAATGAATCCAGAAATTTTAATAAAGTTCTAGAAAATCATGGAACTTGATTTCTCTTTTTATTTCAAATATATCAATGCTAACATTTTCAATAAAGTCTACATGACATTACCCTGGACATCGTTAATTAAAAAACAAAACAAAACAAACTTGCTATTATTAAGACTTACTTAGTAGAAGTGGGATATGCATCAACAGTGATAATGATATTTGTAAAATATTTTGCTCCTTATTCTACTTAAAAGGAACTTCCAGCATAGGGCAATAACTAATACAAAATTATTACTGTCATATTAATGCTATATAGAAAGTATGTGCATAGTGAAAATCATTCATGAATTGAGTTCAGCAAAAGTTTCATGAAATGCTAACTGAAACTTGGATTTTGATAGATAGATATAAGGGACAGTAAGAAACTCTTAAGAGAAAAAGCATGGCGTGTGCTCGCCCCACAGAAATAAGATGGGCCCTAGCAGATGCTGTAAGCAGGGTGTTTAGGTGATGCCCATCGTTAGGGTTCTTTCTTCCCTTGCTCTCGCTTGCTAACTGGTGCCGCTGTCTTCTGGAGAGCATGCATTTTCAACTGCTGCTGGCTAGCCGGAGTGCTCATTGACCTGTTCTGCAGGCTGGTGAGCTTGCACTTGGAGCTGTGTTCCTGCTGCTTTGTGCTACATTTGCTGAATCCTATCAAATCTCTGTTACAGAGTTAACTGATCAAAGTCAGAAGTTTCAATACTTGGTGATTAGGGAAAGGAATATGTGATTGGGGCTTTTCTTAAAGTCGCCCTGGGTTGCGTGTTTCTACTTGCTCCTACCTGTGTATCTCAGGTTGAATTATGTGTCTATCTTAGCATAAGGAATGACTGGCACTAGACTCGGGGAATGACTCTTACTCTATGAGCATTAGTTGTATATGTCAACCAGGCATTGGGTCCTGTTCTGTAGAACATGTAGGAGAAAAAAATGATATGCTATGTAATATATGGGCTCATTAGGTGGTCACTTGTGTATAGGAAGAACAGTCACCGTGTGGTATGAGAGCCATACTCCTAAAAGCTTTACAAAATGTCTTTGCTGCTGCAGCTGCCTATATCTCTGTTATCAAAACATATGACATTCAAAATTGGGGGCATTTTCCAGAAGTACATATGTTCAAAGGATGACTAGACACAGGGATGCACATGAAAGTTGAATGGACAATATGAGTAATAGTTGAGAGTGACAGAAGTAGAGGTTACCATCACTAGTGAACAGTGTGCCAGCCACCAGAAATCTAGTATGAGATCACTGGTGGTCTTGCAAGGCTAGATTGAGGGCTTAAGATACTTCTAGGAAAGGTTGAGCTGCTGAAATTTTCTGAGCAGAGTTGAGTTACAGAAACCTTAATATTGTGTTGTAATACTATGAAAGGCTTTCTAATCAATCAATCGATAATAAACCTATCCATTGGTTGATTTAAAAATTAGATTTTTTAAAAATAATAAGACACCAAATTTTAGGGTCATTGTTTTAGGTCCTCTGCATAGTAATTACTACATATATAGACATTTCGATCATCTGTCTAAATTAAAATTCAGGCTCTGCTACTCACTACTGTGGGACCTTGGGAAAGTTACTTTATCTTTCTACACTCAGATTTTATAATCTTTAAGATAGGGGTAGTTATCAAACCTACCTCAGGGACTGTGGTGAGAATCAATTGATTTAATAATATATTTAAGGTATTATTTAAGGCATATATTTAACTGCTGTGAGTAGGGCTTCTTGCCACTTTTAGTTTGAAGTCTTCTAGTTGGTGAGCTGCCCTTTTGTATGCACAATAAACTTTTAAAATTTTTCTAACTCCATCTGATTTTATTTTTGACTCAACCAAGCATGTTAACTTGCATAAGCCTTTGATGATAGTCAAATCACTGTCATTATAACACTAGAGTGAAGTTAAAAGGAAACTTTAATTCATTCAGCCAAAATATATAAGCAGCTTCTCTGAGCCAATCACCGTAATTGAGCAAAAACAGATATCATCTCTGCCCTCTTTAATCAAATATCACATATACAAATGTAAAATTTCAGCTATAATAAATCTTTAGAAGGAGAGGTACATTATTCTTGATTACTTAAAGCAGGAGGATTTGACCTGATCAGGGATGTGAGGGCAGGCTTTTCTGGAGTTTTAAGGACTGATTGGAAAGATAATGGTTTAATGGTTAACCAAAAAGAGACAAGATAATAGTATTCCATGATGAGGGCACTGCCTATCAATTATAGTGAATTACAGAGAGGAATAAGGGTGCAGGGTAATCAGGAGCCATTGGATTTGGTGCAGGATATTTTAGCCAAAGTATTAACTTTCCTTTAATGGTAGGTTAAAATCCAATCTAAAAGTAGAAGAAAGGCCAAGGAAATGTTTCAAACTTTGTGTATGTGTGTGTTGGTTAAAATTATATTTTAAAAATCTTACTTCAACTCCAGTGTGAATAATTAATTAGATGGAGAGTAAAACAGATGCACATAGAACATTTTAGATATGGTGAAATCTAATGGAAATTTCACAAATGATATAAGTGTTTTATATCCATGCTGTCCACTTGAAATGTGGCTACTGTGAATGAGCTATTACATTTTTAATTTTAGTTAATTTTAGGTAAGTTAAATTTAAATTTAAATAGCTACATGTGGCTAGTGGCTACTATAGTGGACAATGCAGAAAGGCCATTGCAGTCACCATTCAGGCAAGAGTTGATAGCAGCTCAGATTATACGTTTGACATTGGAAAGAAATAGAAATATTTGAGGGAAATTCAATAGAAAAAGTTTTAGAGAATTTGGTTTTGGTTTAGATGTGAAGCTAAAAAATGGGTAAGGATTGAGATGATTTGTTGGTCTCTGGCTTATATAGTTAGGTCATAGTGATGCCATTCACTGAAAGAAGGAATGAAGAAGACACCACTTTTAGGGTAGGGATCATGATTTTAATAATGGGCTTGCCAAGTGTCAGGAAACTTGGATGTATTCAAGTAAGGTTATCAAGTAAACAGTTGTACTCATTATGCTGGTGATCAAAAGAGAGCTAGCTCTAAGTTTTAAGATATAATTTTATGACTTGGATGAGTGTAATTTAAGGAATGAGTGTGTGGGGCAACCTAGAGAAAACTTTTTGAATGAGAAAAGGAAAAGAGGTTGAGATAGCAAGTGTTGGTCAGAATGTGGAGGTAAGAGAACACTTGTGCATCATTGGTAGCCATTATGGAGAATGGTATAGAGATTCCTCAGAAATCTAAAAAGAGGATTACTGCATGATCCAGTAATTCCACTTCTGGGTATATATCCCTAGGTATTAAAATCAATACACCCAAAAGATATCTGTACCTCCATGGTCACTGCAGCATTGTTTAAAATAGCTAAGAAATGGAAGTAACCTAGGTGTCCATCATCAGATGAATGGATAAAAATATAATGCAATACTATTCAATCTTAAGAAAGAAATCCTGTCAATTGTTACAACATGAATTAATTTGAAGGACATTATGCTAAGTGAAATAAGCCAGGCACAGAAGCACAAATATGCATGAGACCACTTATAGGTGGGATCTAAAGAAATTGAACTCATAGAACTAGAGAGCAGAATAATGGTTATCAGAGGCTCAGGGAAGGAAGTATCGATGGGAACAGGGGAAATGTTGATCAAAGTTTCAATTAGACAAGAAGGAATAAACTTTAGTGATCTATTGCACAGAATGATGACTATAATAAATAATAATGCATTATATATTTAAAAATTTCTAAAAGAATAGATTTTAAATGTTTTTACCATGAAAGATGATACATATGTGAGATGATGGATTTGTTAATTAGCCTGATTTAATCATTGCTCATTGTAAACATTTCAAAACATCACACTGTACCTGATAAATATATACTAAAAATTTTTAAAAATAAATTTAAGAAAAGAAAATAGAATAAAATGTCTTTAAAAAGCTCTAACCATTAATAATAAGTAGAGAAGAATAAATGATCCCATGATGAAGACTGTGATTATTTTTCTCTCTTTTGTCCCAATTTGTTTATAAAAGAAGTAGCTTAAAGATATCTAATACTACCTAAATATCACTTAATCATTGAAGAAAATATGCTATACTTTGGATCTCAGATTTTGAGGATTCTGCAGATAGTTTTTTTTTTTTTTATGTTTCTGCATATTTAGGGCTTTATGAATAAATTTGGCACTTGGGTTAATGGACAAGTTCTAGAAGTTAAAAATGACAAAATAAGTAATGAAAACTCTGAAAAGGTTTGCTTATCAAGAAGTATGTGCTTGCGTTTCAAAGTGGAATAATAGGAACCATTGGAGTTATTCCAGGGTGTATAAACCCAGAGACACTGGTCTTATCTCTCCCTTTTAGAGATTTATGTGTTTGTGTTTTAATGGGTAAGAATCCAAGGGTTTTTCCCTTATCTTCCCATGGAGAATTTGTTTATGATACAGGGGTATATTAGTCTCTAAGGAGAGGAGAGGGTCAACATAAATAAGCTATCTTATTCATATTTTTGGCTTCCTTTCCTGTGGTGGAACCTCTGGTATGCACAGAGTTGTCCATCAGACACTCATTGGATCACCCCAGAAGAAGGAAATACTGGGGCAAGTGGAACCAATGCAATTATTTCTGTAAAAATAATAATTTATATTGATCAAGAAATATAATGCTTATTTTTAATAAAATAATGAAATATGAATATACATATTAAAACCTATAAACTTCCCTAGCGTTTTTTGCTTTTTTCACAGTATGGTTGACCTTTGAACAACAGGAGAATTAGGGCCACTGATGTCCCACCCAGTCAAAAATTCAAACATAATTTTTGACTCCCCCCAAACTTGACTAGAGATCTTATTGATAATATAAAAAGTTGATTGATACATAGTTGGTACATTATATGTGTTATATGCTATGTTCTTACAATAAAGTAAGCTAGATAAAAGAAAATGTTATAAAGAAAATAATAAGGAAAAGAAATTACATTGACTGTTCATTAAGTGGAAATTAATCATTATAAAGGTCTATACCTCATCATCTTCATGTTGAGTAGGCTGAAGAGGAGGAGGAAAAATAGAGATTGGTCTTACTGTCTAAGGGATGGCAGAGGCCATAGAAAATAGTGTATATTGGGACCTACTCCATTCAAATCTGTGTTGTTCAAGGGTCAACGGTACTTCAATAAACGTAGGTAGTCACACTTTGGAACTCAGTAGAGATGAAACTGATCTTTAGAATAACAACATTTAAAATACCTCAAAACGTTCTATCCACATCAATCATATATGCTCTTACACTACTTTGAAGCACCAAGATACATTCATCATATTTAATGATGCTTAACTTATTTTCCTCAATAGTATGCTCATTTGTATACATTGCGGCCCAATTCAAATCATAAGCTAATTGAAGTCAAAGGCTATATCATATTTATTTTTACATCTTACTAGTACATTGTTTTACCACAATATATGTTTGTATAATCTAATTGAATTGACAAGTTTAGATGTGATTTGAAAACCTATATATGTAGCCCTGAGGTTGCACATCCAGGTCATCTCAGGTTACCCACACAGAAAGGGTCACTGCTCTTCTCCCCAGCCAAGGCTCCCATATCTCTGTATTATTTTCAGGAATCTGTCCAAACCATGCCTTTGTGAATATTTAGCAGATAATTCTACTTTATGTGTAGATGAATAGGGCTTGGATGTGTTGAATAAATTTACCATTTGGAAAAAGATCACTGCTAAAAAAAGATTCTAAATCATTACATTAGTCATATGAATTATTCCATGAATATTTAAGACTTCTGAGAGACATCTTTATTGTGTCTTTCTCAAAAGATAAGTAACTTGGTCTTATAAGGAAAAAGTTTTCTGCAGAGGAGAGGCATAAAGAAGAAATATTAATAGTGTTTTCTTTCTTTTTTTCCGAGACTATTATTTGTATGCTTTACATAATATTTTAGTTGAAGAGATGCAGGTATAGTCATTGTAAGAAATTTATTTGGTGAATAATTTTCTCAGGTAGCACTTTTTGACTGATGACTTTCCTCAAAGCAATTCTATTTCTATAAAGTCAAATCCAGACATTGGCTGTGCCGTTGAATTTTCATGGTTCCATCAAGAAAATCTTACTACCAAGTTACTAAAATTGGCTGAGATTGTAGCTCGTGTATTACGTGGTTAAATGAAAATAATCTCAATAAGAGGGTAGTTTAGCTGTCTTAAGGCTATGGTTATATGGGAAGGACTTTGAAAAGGGAAGCAAGTTCATGGCCTGAATGTAAATATAAAAAATAGGGGTAAAAAACAAGTAAGTGCTTGCTCTTTGACCTCATTTCTATACTTCACATAATTTTAGAAACTCTATTTCCTTTGATTCTTCCATTGAAAGAGAATATAATTTCCAAGTTTCTTTTAGCTCTAACTTGGGACTCAGACTACTGGGAACACATATTTCTTAACCTAAATTAAATATATCTTTATAGCAACCAATAATGCTTATTTTCATACTGAGAAAAATAGTTCAAACTTTGGTCCAATCTCAGGACTTCAATTTCTCTTCATGAAAGAGTCAATAGATATAAAATATCAAACCATGCTCTTTCTGCATTGGTTATCTATGTATGGAACGATTTGTGTCTATACATACTTTTACTGAAGAGTAAACTACACTATGAAATATTTAAACATTTTTTGAGCATTGTTTGCAAATAAATGATTCACAAATAAATATCAGCATCTTATATATTCCACAAACCTTTTAAGGGGAGGAAAAGGTATCAAAGGGATTGTATAATATGACAGGGGCTCATAAATGTTATATAGAAAATTATAGCAACAAAGATTGGAGATAGGTAGTTTATGGAAATATCATCTTACACAGTGTGGCATGGAAAGTTCCTATTGATAACATTACATTTTAGAAGCATCTTGAGTGGACTAAGGAAATAAGAAAATCTGGAAACAGTAAGTGAAAAGGCCCTTGATGGTTGAATATGATTGATCTGTTTAAGACATGGCAAGGGAGTCAGTGGGGCTGCAGTGGACTTGGAAAGAGATGAGAAATCAGGTCAGCTATGTAGTGAAGAGCCTAATTACACAGACCATGTGTAGTCTTGTCAAGCATTTAAGATTTAACCTGTGTGTGATTGGGGTTCATGGGGGGTGTTGAGCTGAGGTAGAATATTTTCTAACATTTAAAAAAAGATTATTCTACTTCATGGAAAACAAAGTATAAAGGAGTAAGTATGGAAGGAGGACTTCTCCAAGAGAGAGATGACAGTGGCTTGGACAAGATGGTAGCAGTGAGGTGGTAAGAGGTGCTTAGATTGAGGATTTATTTTATAGGAAGACACTGTCACACTTGCTGATAAATTAGATGTGGGAATTTGAAGGGAAGAATGGTGTTTTAAATTATGTGAATAGAGAAGAACATAAGACGTGAATATTTGGGGTGAATAAATCATTCACTTTTGGGATATGCTAAATTTGAGGTAATTTAGACACCCCTGGCATGCTGCAGTCTAAGCAGCTGGATAAACAAGTGTAGACTTCAGGTGAGAGATCAGCACTAGAGATAAACTTTGGCGACAGGAAATTTGTAGCTTACATATAAAGCTCATCAGTTCAGGTGATATTACAAGGAGAGTAAAATAGAGGAAACAGAGAAGAGGATCAAGGACAGAGCCTGGATTACTATAGTATTCAGAGGTCAGAAGGCTGATAAGTAACCAGCAAAGGAGACTGAGACAGGAGCTGATGGGGTAGGAGGAGAACCAGAAAGAACAGTGTTTTAAAGTTCAAATAAAGAATAACTTTCAAGGGATGAGTAATTAACTCTGTCAAATGCTTCTGAAAAGCCAAATAAGAAAGAGACTACATTTGGATGTTCAGTTTTGGCAATGTGTAGACCACTGAAGGAGGCATCTTCCATGTGTATAGATTTGAAGTTCATTGCATATTTCGTGTTGTATGTAAGAAAATAAGAAGAATTTGGTTTAAGAAAATATTTATTTCTGTTTTTGTCTTTTTGGTTTTTTTAAATCTATAGACAGAGAGAAAGAGGGAGGTTGGTGACATAGAAGAGGAGGTTATGGAGTTATAGAAGAAGAAATGACACAGAGAAAAATGTTACAGAAAAAATGACAGGAATAAGCTGTACAATGAATGAATAAATTATTTTTACTAAAAATTCTACACAGCCACAAAACACAATGGTGATCTAGCACCTCTTGTATTATTCTGGATAGAGCTGGAGCCCATTCTACTAAGTGAAGTATAACAAGAATGGAAAAATAAGAACCACGTGTACTTACCATCAAATTGGTATAAACTGATCAACACTTATGTGCACATATAGTAGTAACATACATTGGGTGTCGGGCAGGTAGAGGAGGAGGGAGGAGTATATTCACTCCTGGGGATATTCACATCTAATGGGTGTGGTGTGCACCATCTTGGGGATGGGCATGCTTCAATCTCTGACTCTGGTGGGGCAAAGGCAATATATGTTACCTAAACATTTGTACCCCCATAATATGCTGAAATAAATAAATAAAAATAATTAATACTCAGCTTTACATTTCTAACTTATAAGCTCCTTTGCCACAACAATCATTCTGTGAAATCTGCTACATTCACAAAGAGCTTGTATATTTATTTTCCTTAGAATTGGAAGGAATAGAGCTGAGTTGAAAATTTATATCAATTTCTAGACAAAGAGAAAATTACAAATAGAAGAAACAAGTCTCAGAACAGAGGGTAAGAATTCTGTGGAAAAGTGCTAGTGCCAGATATAATCATCAGAATATAATTATGCTGCATAACATCAGCAACCCAGGAATTTAATAAATAAAGGGAATATTACACTGACCATGCATATGACATAGAGATTGAAAACAAATTTATTTCAATATTTAAAGACCATATGAATCAAGCTGTCACTGGATAGTATAAGATCTTAATAAAAGCAGATGCACCTTTCAAAGAGAAAAATCAATGTACCACTTCCCTTAACAAGTATTGCCTGGTTAATTATTAACTTTCTCTGAGAGTAATTTTTATTTAAAAAGTATGAAAAGTGATATAAAATAACAGTGGAGAAAGATTATTTAAACATCCCTCAAACTTGTTACCACTATTTAAAATGCATTTAATTCAGATGGCTTATAGATACGGAGTCAAGATTTTTTATTTTTCAAGATGTTTTATTTTTTATGCTTTTATTATATATTTAAGGTGTACCACATGATGTTTTGATATACAAATGTTCTCTAACTTACAGTGGTTTGACTTAAGTTTTTTGACTCTCTGATGGATTTATTGGAGTATTAAATGCATTTTCAATTTACAGTATTTTCAATTTATGGTGTATTTATTAGAACATAATCCCATCTTAAGTTGAGAAGCATCTGTATTTATACGTACTGAAATGTTTACTATAGTCAAGCAGTTTAACATAGTTATCATTTCACATAGTAAACCTTCTTTTTTTGTGTGTAGCAAGAGCGCTTAAAGTCTACTTTCTTTGCAAATTTCCAGTATATAATAGAATTTTATTACATAGTCCTCATGTTGTACATTAAATCTCTAGACTTTTTCTTCATACATATCTGCAACTTTGTGAAGTGTCAAGATTTAAAAGAATAAAAAATGAATAAAGTCATCCGCTCTATTAGTTCTAACATTCCGTACCTGTAGCATTCCAGGATTTTTAAGTTGGCAAATCCAGTACAGAAAACACTTTTAAAATTTCATACTGTCACATAGCTTTGGGAATGAAGTCCTTATAAATGTCTGGAGGTTTTGGCAAGATGAAATTTGGGGATGGTTTGGTTCTTAGAGGTTTGGAATCATTAATTCTTAAGAATTTACTATTTGAGATGCAAACATTCCTCCTTGCTTCCAAACCCAGTGTTACAGGAATGTGGATGATTGCCTGCAGTAAAGCGTTCAATTAGGTGCTAATTTTTACACAGTTAAGACTTCTTCATTTTCTTTTATCTAAAATATCCCAGTGGTATTTTTGGTTTCTGTTAAATGTGTTTATCTCTACCTGGCTGTTTACACAGGCACATTGATTCTTTTCTCCCTGAATAGCTTCAGTGGCTCTAAATTTCTTCACAACATGAAAGCTATGTAGTACTACAAGCAAACTGATTCAACAAATAGTTGCTTAATGATTGATAATCTGCATATAGAACACTAAATTTTTAAAAACACTTAATTTTTAGAACAGTTTTAGAATTATAGGAAAATTGCAAAAATGGTATTGAGATTCCCATATACCACCTACTCTAATATATGAGCTAAATGAGAACTTCCCATAATAATAAACTGTTTTGACTATTATCATCTTATATTTGCATGGTGCATTTTTCACAATTGATGAACTGATATTGATAGATATATTTCTATTAACTAAAATTCATACTTCATGTAAATTTCCCTAGCTTTCCCCTAACGTCCTTTTCTGTTCCAGGATCTCATCCAGAATATCACATTAACTTTATTTGTTATGTCTCCTTGGACTCCTCTTGGCTGATATAATTTCTCAGACTTCCTGGATTTGGTGACCTTGACAGTTTTGAGGAATAACCAGGTATTTTGTAGAATGTCCTTCAACTGGCATTTGTCTGATGTTTTCCTCATAAGACCGGAGTTATGTGTTTTTGGCCAGAAGACCACAGAGGGGAAGTGGCATTTTCATTGCAACCTATCAGTATGACTTAGCACTGTTAACGCTGATTTTGATCCCCTAGCTGAGGTAGTATTTGCCAGGTTTCTCCACTGTAATGTTAATATTTGTCCCTTCTTTCCACACTGTACTCTTTGGAAGAACGTCACCATGCACAGCCCCCACTTAGGAATGGGTAGCTACGGTTAAATATTTATGTATATTTTTCTACATAAATTAGTTGGAATTCTTCTTCACAGAATATTTATCTATTCTTTATCATTTATTTACTTATTCACTCATTTATTTGTATCAGCATGTACTCATGGATTTCTTTTTTATCTTTTGGGTTATGATCCAATATTAATATTACTTATTTATTTTCTTGTGCAAACTGTTACTGTTTTGGCCATTGGAATATCTTTCACTTCTTTCCTGTGTTCTGTGACATATCTTATTCAACATAGGGTGTTTTTTTTTGTTTTTTTAAGCACTTCCTTATTTTCTGGGACTAAACAAGGCTCTGGCTCATCTTGGATATTTACTGCCCCCATTCTGGATTCAGCTATGTCTCCAAGGAGTCCTTGGAGTTTTTTTTTTCCTGGAGAAAGGTTTTATTAGAAATCGAGATCTGGTGCTAAGTGTACTTGTTGCTCCTGGGGTGTCATTGTTTTCTAGTTCTTCTCACCTGATAGAACAAGCAAGTATATATGTGTTTTCTAACCCTGGTGCAGACATATAAATATTTCTATATGTAGCAATCTGTGTTTATATTAAGTTGAACATGAGTTCATATAGATGTCTCCAACTCGAATTCTTCACCATGTGGGTTATTGTAGCCTTTCCCTCTTGCTTGTCCATAACCTCCTACATCAACAGTAAGAAACTCCACGATGAGCCATCCTTTTACTTAACTGGTGATTTCCAGTTTATGAGTATAGTGATCTCAGAATTATTAATTGCTTCCCCCATGGAAAACAACTTTATCAACTAGTGGTTATGTATTGTTCCCTTTGCCTTTAGTCTTAACAGTTACTAGCAATTTCCAAAGTTAAGTAGATCAGCACTACTTCCTCCCATCCCTTCAGTGAGGTTGTCTCATGCTTTTGTAATACAGTTTTATTTCTTTTTCACATTCTACTTTCCATCCTAGAATCTACTGACCTCTGCATAATTTTTGAAAGTTTTAATATTAAGGTTTGCTCAGGGCTATAAAGTTCTGTGAGTTTTGGCAAATATGTAGTATCATGTACCAACAATTAAAACATAATACAGAATAGTTTCACCAACTTAAGAAATCCTCTGTGCTTCAGCTAATCAACTCTCTGCCCCATACTCAAATTCCTGTTGGACACTGGTCTTTTAACTGTCTTCACAGATATGCTTTATCCAGAATGTTACATAATTGAAACCATATGCTATAGCCTCTTCAAATTGACTTCTTTCACTAAACAATATGCAATTAAGATTCATCTCTGTGTTTTCATGTTTCATTAGTTTATTTCCATTTCTTTTTGTTGCTGAATAATATTCCATTGTATGGATATACCATAGTTTGTTTATACATCAAGCTCTTGAAGAACATTTTGGTTGCTTCTGGTTGTTAGCAATTATAAATAAAACTGCTATATTCATATATGGATTTTAATATGGACATAACTTTTCAGATAAATTGAGTAAATGTCAAGGAGCATGATTGATCATTTATATGGTAAGGCTCTGCTTAGCTTTGTAAGAAATTACCGAACTGTGTTCCGAAATGGCTGTAGCATTCTGCCTTTCCAGTGGCAATAAATAAGAGTTCCTATTACTACCCATCTTCATCATCAGTTGATATTGCCAGTTTTTTAAAAAAGTATTTTAGCCATTTTAATGGGTGTGTAGTAGTATCTTATTATTTTTTCACTTTTTAAATTAATATAATTGCATATATTTATGGAGTACATGTGATATTTAGATATAGGCTTATAATGTATAATGATCAAATCAGAGTAACTATGATACCCATCACCTCAATTTATAATTTTGTTCTGTTGTCAACATTCCAAATCTTCTAGTTATTTTGAAATATAAAATAAATTATTGTTAACCTGCTCCATGAGATCCACTTTCTAGTTCCCATATATGAGTGAGAACATGCAATATTTCTTTTCCTGTGCCTAGCTTATTTAACTTAAAATGATGTCCTTCAGTTTCATCCATGTTGTTCCAAATGACAGGATTTCACTCTTTTTATAGCTGAATAATCTTCCATTCTGCATGTGTACCACATTTTCTTTATCCATTAATCCATTTGTAGACATTAAAGTTGATGCCATATCTTGGCTATTGTGAATATTGTTGCTTATTTTTAATAAATAAAGGAGTGCAGATATCTCTATGATATACTGATTTTCTTTCTTTTGTATATATGCCAAGCAGTGGAATTGCTAGTCCATATGGTAATTCTAATTTTAATTTTTGAGGAACCTCTTACTTTCCTTAATGGAAATACTAATTTACATCCCACCATCAGTGTATGAGAGTTCCTTCTACATCCTTGCCAGCATCTATTATTTTTTGTCTTTTTGACAATAGTCATTTTAATTGGGGGGTGAGGATATCTCATTGTGGCTTTGCTTTGCATTTCCTTGATGATTAGTGATTTTGAGCATTTTTTCATGTACCTGTTGGCCATTTGTATGTCTTCATTTGAGAAATGTCTACTCAGATCATTTGCCCATTTTTAAATTATTTTAATTAATATAGAACTTTTGGTTGAGCCTATTCACAGTCCCCATTTTATTAGTTACCATTTATTTAATATTTTATTGTCTTTCCACATTTTTGTCAATTTAATCACTGTTAAACTTTAGTCTTTAAACAGATCAATTTTTAAAATCTTTATTAATGGTTAAAACACAATTGTACATGTAAAACCATAGCAACAACATTTAAATATATTGAAATAAATTATACACACAAAGGAAGCAGCTGTGGCAAGAATGGTCCACATTATAGATTTATTAAAAATGAAAATAAAAATCTAAACTATGTAATATTAATATGCTAAATGTTCTACTAAAGCTGGATAGAATGGATGTGTTCCAAATCATAAATTAAGTTAGAATTTTTTATGTCATTTTGTGTTCTTTTGGTTAATTTATATCACTGATACAGTGTCCAAGGAGAAAAAAAATAATGCAAATTGTGGTTGTCAGTTTTGGCAGTATTTGGTAAGAAAATAAATGGAAAACAAATAACTGATTTGGGTAATGTTTGGCATTGCTTTCAACACCATTTTCAGATAACATGTTTTTTGCTATTATTGCCAAACTGTATTTGTATGATATTCCTCAACTGAGTAATTTTGCCAGAAGCTCAGGTGACTTCACAGCTGTGAACCCATTTAAAAGGCATTTGCACATCCTCTTGCTTAGTTGATAAAAGTATAACAGATAGGAGATTAGGCATGACCTAATATCCTTATTTTACATATAAGAAAATTGAAGCTCTGAAAGGTTTTGCTACTTTTCAAAGTCATACAAGAAATCTAACAGATATGGAGCTAGACGATCAATCTCTTGACTCCAATTTATGGTCATTATTATTATTACATATTTTTGCAATGAAATGAGAAAGGAATTGCCAAAACATATGCAGGGTATACAGTTTAACGTAAGAAATGAAGTTGAACTCTGGAAGTTGTCCCAGGAAACTGGATAGTCAGGGAGATTTATGGTCCAGACTCAAGAATCTGTGATCCTGATTTGCTTAAGTAATGGGATTTTCTGGTTGTTTGAATAAGCAAAATTAACCCTAAACATTTCATTTTCATTTCAGCTCACTACAAATCTACCATACTGACTTTTCTGCATGTTGCTATAATTTTTTCCATCTTAGACATGTATTGAGAGTCTAGTTACCAGTCACGGGAACAACAATAATTTGTTCTTACACTGATTATTGTTATAACTTGGCTTTACTTAACTGGCCCTTAATCCTGTCTTTGATATCATATTCACGGATAAATTACTCACATAAAAGCTTTTGTCTCAAGCTCTGATATCAGGGGAAGCAAGGTAAAGCAAACAAAATAATATGTGTACATATTTTTTAAATGCACAATTTTCAGTCTTGCTAGGCAGTTGTAAAACTTTGAACTTTTAAAAAATCTCTTTTTGATGGTTATCTCCATATATCTAATGCTAGTCTTATAATTATTTTCCTTGATTGATTGGTCCATTTAACAGAAATAACAATTTAGTTCACTTCTATAATCATCCTCAACCCCTCTTCCCCATCTTTCAAAAATATTTGTTTCACTATTTTTAGTTAAATCAGGAATCATCTTTTGCAGCTTTATGATGATGTGAATATGGTTCATTGTGAAGTTGTATTGTATGTCTTTTCTTGAAAAAGCTCTTTATTCCCCATTGATTTAGTCTTTTTTCATGTGCATAATTTTATATATACCTATCTCTAACTCTTTCCACATGTTCTATAACTTCACTCCACAGAATGTTTTCTAATATGTCATTTCTCCCTGAAGATCATCATAAAATTCTCTGGGCTCCTGCTGCCATTTGGATGGGTGTTTTATGTGATGTAATAGCTCCTCTTCGATTCTCTATATTTCTAGGACACCCCTTCACCCCTTCTCTCTATATTTCTAGGACACTCTTTTTGGAAACATGGCCTCCAGTGAATTCTTAAGAATGAATACATAAGAAATATTTCTGAGACCTTCCATGTCTACAATATGTGTTTAAATATAATATTATTATTGTTATTCCTATTTATTCATAGTATGGCTGGGTATAGAATTCTAGGTTAGAAAAGATCTTCCATTGGAAGAATAGCTATTTTGATTGTAATATTTTCTATAGCATAGATATCAGCCTTTTAAAAATATACAGCCTATATTTAAATTTCCTCTAATGTCCTTTGTTTTTCTTTTTTTGGATAGTGATCCAAAGTTCTTTACTTTCTTTTAATCTAGAACAGTTCCCAGTTTTTATTTTCCTTGTAAGATTATTTTTAAAGACTCAATGCCAGTTGTTTTGCAAACTATCTCTAAATTTTATTATTGTGACTATTTCTTATATTTAAATTAAGATTAAACAGTTTTTGTAGATGATGTAGAATCTCTATTAATGCATCCGAACCACAGGAACATGATGATGTTAGTTATTTTATTATTAATACACTTATATTTGATTATTTGCAGAATATACAAATATTTCATAGTCATTTTTCAGAAATAATCAAATACATATATTTCTTAAGTATATACCTATATAAACATGTTTATATATAAATACATATGTATATATGTGTTTTTACAAATATTTTCTTATTTTCTGAACATTCTGTTTATTTTTTAATGGCACTTGTCTCTTAACTTATGCTTGTCAAGCTTTCTTCTATCTGTGAGTGTGCCAAGTTTTTTTCTTAAGTTTTCTTCTCCTATGATCACTATTCCCTCAAAATCTATTTATTTTTTCTGTTTTTTATTCTTCTCTCCCTGTTTCTTTCTGTGTTTGAGGATTCTCCCATATATATGGAAATCTTTGCTTGAACACTCATATTTAAGAATATAGTACTTTAAAAAAAACTGCAAAGTGCTCATATATATATCCTAGTTGATTCTTAGACTTTATTTTAAGGTGATTGGGAGAAAATCCTTTCATTAAAGTTTAGGTATGTGAGAAAACTTTCATTAAAGGAGCTTTAAATATCTGTTTGTAGAGTTCTTTTCTCTGGTACTTACCAATTTTTTGAGAAATGAGCATTCCATTCTCCTGCTTAGTTCCTACGGTTCTGCATCTAAAGTAAAGGGTAGGTCTTGGTGATCTCTTGGCAATTTTTTTTTAAATCTCTCCTTGCCAAATTATCATATCTGCTATCTTTAGTTCTAAGTATATCCTGTTCAATTCTCCTGAGAATAAACCTCCTATTCATTATCTGAGAGGCATAGGTGCTGGTGATGTCATTTTGAGAGCATATACAAATTTGGTGTATAGAAATTATATTGTATCTATTTTATACAGATGGTAACTGAGGCTCTTTGAAAAAGTAAAGGGTTGAAAACTAATTATTATCAGCTTGCTCTTCCCCATCCACACCTGTTCTCTACTTCTTCTTGTCTGGTTTGCTGTCTGTTTGTTTATTTTTGCATTATTATTATTATTTATTTTGGCCTCAAGAATTGGCTCCTTTGGAATGCATCTCCCCCACCAGTTTCCTTTGTTTGAGTTTCTTCAATGGAAGCCACTGGTTGATTAGAGTAGAAGAGGAAAGACCATTTTAGGTTTTTCTTTGCTGTTCCTTCCTGCTTTGAACCTTTTTGTAAGTCCCTGAATCCACCCATAACTACAGCTGCTTCCAGTTGGCCCCTCTTCTAGATCTTCCTTCTCTTTCTTCAGCTCTTTCTCTTCTTCCTCCTCCTTCTCACTTCCAGCTCCCATGTAACTTGATGGCTTCCTGCTGTTGCTAGTCTTGGATGCTTTAACATCCCTTGCTGTTCCCTTTAGTCCTGCCTACATTCTATAAGTGATATCTTTTGTTACATCCCTTTATTTAAAATACCTGTGTTGAATTTTGTTTCTCAGTGAGGCTTGCCTCATCAAGAGGCAAAGCTTAATATGCTCCATGTTCTTTCTTACACCAGAATCCAAATGCTTACACACTGAACTATGGTGCTTATGTCCTGCTCTGTAGGCCCACAGAGTTCATTAGAGGTTGCTATTCATATGTGAAGGAATTAAAGACATATGCTTGCATACAGTAAATCACATAAAATTCAATAGAAAAAAATGTAGAATATCTCTTCACCAAACATTTAAGACTCAAATTATAAAATGAAATCAACAAAGCAACTACAAATATACAAAGCAGATACAAAATTTAGCTGAACCAATAAAAACACATTTTACACACTGATTAGAGGACTTGAAATTACAGCATTGATAGGATTGTACAACTTCAGTGTAGGATTCTGCACAGGAGAAAACCCAGGAGGGCCAAGGTAAAAACTGATTCTTCTCCTGAGTCAAAGTTTCTATCTTACCTTCTCCTGCTCCAGCCACCTCAAGCATCTCTAATCTCAGACATTTGTGAAGGAATAAAACAGATTGTTTAGCTGGTAAAATTGCTGTGATAATTATGTACAAAGTTTGGATTTCCTTCTCCCTGTTCTTCTCTCAAATTACTATGAAAAAGTTATTATTAGGACAGACTATTCTAAAACTACTAATGTTTAAGACAGTGATTTTATCCTCATCAATTTCTGTCCTCCTTAATATACTCAATATTATGTTTTATCTGGGTAAGATAATAAAGCCTCTTTTTTCTTGGGAAAGGCTATTGGGCTTAGATCAAATTAATCTCTGTAGAATATTGGTATTTCAATAAGAATAAAAATATTTATCTTTGAGAAAAGCACATGGTATAAGTGACAGATTTAGTTCCTGCCTTGTAACAGCTTCTAATCTAATTGCAAAATGCTTCTAATCACGTTTTTTTCTATTTCACAAAATTTGTTTAATTCAGCCCTGTTTTGTTTGTTTTGTTCTTTTTAGCCTAACTAGTACAAAAGTATATTGTTATTTTCCCAGTCTGCAGCTCTTAATCTTTCCATTTCATTCTGATGCTGAGGAGAATTAGCTACTTTGGCAGGCATATAGCATAGTTTTCAACTTCCAAGTCAGTTCTGATTTATTGAAAGTGGTTTTGCAGTATGCTGGCTTAAGCAATCTGAGTTTGAGTTGGAAAGTATGTTAATATTAATTTCCAAAGTCTGCCAATAGTAAGTAAGTACCCCAGTGCAGAATGACAGCGTTCAAACTGTTTTCCATTCTTACCATTGGATCTAATCATATTACAGTCTTGCCTTATGAAAGTGGAATAACATAATAAATGGGAATTTATTAGGAATACAGATTTGAAACCAGGCTCCCTGAGTACAAAATCTGTAACCATCCTTTACTAGTTTTGTTGAGTTTATTACTAGCGTCAATTAATCAAGCTCTCTGCCTCAACTTCCTCTTCTAAAAAATGACAATTACACTATTATCAATTGAAGAGGATTGTTGCGAGGATTAAATTAGTTAATAAGTGTAAAGCACTTAGCGCACAGTAAATACTACTTAAGTCTTTGCTGCTGTTACTATCCATACATGTTTGCAATTTTTCTGCCTTTCTTGTTGAAACTACCAGGAAGGATTTTTCTCAGTTTCTTTCTACTCATCAGAACCTTGCCCAATTTCTAAGACCCATCCTCAGAACTAACTTCTCAGCTCACACAGTCACAATCAAATGTCTATTCTTTGAGTATTTGGAAGAGTTTATTTACATTTCCATTTAAAGTAGCTATTATATTACGATTCTTACTTTTCTAAGACTGCTTAGGCAGTCGAAGCTTTTCCTCCTCACACTGTCTTTTGAGTCAGAATTATGTTGCAACATCCCTGCTATTCGCAGGCTTCCTTCTTAACAACAATTTTTTTTGTTTTTACCATCTTATGACATGACATTTTTGCTCATTTTTTGTGTCATTAAGTTATGATCTTCATCAACATGAAGCCAAAAACTTCAAAGGGATTTGTATGTCTTTAAAATTTTATGCAATATTATGTTTATACACTTGTGAATTTTTTTTTTTTTTTTTTGCTCAGAAAGATTATGTATCCATCTGAACCTCAAGTGTTGTGTGTGCCCAGGTAAAGAATTGCTAATAATTAGACTGAGTGAAATAAAAATGCCATTATCTTTGGCTTGTGTTTAATATCTTTTTTCTTCTCCCCACTATATAGATATGTATATATATTTATATAATTTTAATTGAACTAATTATTAAACTAAAGCAAAAGGAACAAAGTGAAGCCTCATCTCATTACTAATAAATTAGGAACATAGAGATACCAGAGACTGATATTTCAATTAAAATAAAGAAAAAATAATAAGCACTAAAGAAATAATTGTATTGTGGTAAAACTAAACTGTATCTATGACTTAAGAAAATTTTATTTAATTTTGTTTAAAAGAAACAAAGACTTCAATATTTACAAACATAGATGCTGTCAAATATTCAGTAAAGTAAGGAGTGTTATAAGTGGAAGTTCTCAAGGAGAGACTATAATAAATGGAGTACAGTAAAGCAACCACCAGATAGTGAATTTAAAGAAATAAAAAATCAAGCCGGTGTGAGGGGGAGGAGGAGTTGGGTAAATTCACACCTAATGGGTACAATGCACACTATATGGGTGATGGACACACTTATAACTTTGACTCACATTGTACAAAAGCAATTCATGTAACCAAAGCGTTTGTACCCTTGTAATATTCTGAAATAAAATATAAATAAATAAACACATGGCTACTGACCTGACCTTGAGTCCTTGATGGGAAAAATAATACCCAGAATAGTTATCTACCCCTAATGTATTTCTTTTCAAACTTTACCCCACTTCAGTGGCATAAGTACCATCTGGGAATTGGAATGAATTTCACATAATCTGGAGGAAAATATAATCTGGAAAATAAATTTGCTTTCATTAAAGATATTCAAAACCAAAAAAATAAAAACAATAAAAGGTATTATATTAAATATATATCTACTGGGAAGACACAACTTTTAATATTAAAAGTCAGTGGCCAAAGAACCTTGAGAGGAAATAAAGGAACATGGATATAAATTAAAATAGGAGAATAAATGAGGTAAACACTGTTCCAGCTATAAATAGATGGGCTGAGAACATGGTTCTAAAGAACCTCCAGGTGGTGTGCACCACACCCATTATGTAAGTATACACCCTTCCCCTCCCCTCACTTGCCCACCACCCAATAAAAGTTTTCTTTTCTTTTTTTTTTTGGCATTTTGGTTACCTTGTATATCTTTGCCTCTCCCTAAGAAGGGTTTGAGGCATTCCCTCCCCCCTCACAATGCTCGCCACATCCCTAGGATGTGGGTCTCCCCTCACCCCAATCCCTGGTGATTACTACCACCATTTGAGCACCATAGTTTTAATCAGTCAGTACCAATTTGATGGCGAGTAGATGTGAAACCCATTTGCCTGGTCTTGTGTCGCCTCACTTTGGATAACAGGCTTAAGCTTAATCCAGGATAGCATAAACGGTGTCAGCTCACTGTCATTTCTTAGAATTGAGTAATATACCAAATTTTAATTATCCACTTATGAATTGACGGGCACTTGGTTGTTTCCATGACCTTGCAATAGTGAATTGTGCTGCAATAAACATTCGGGTACAGATGTCTTTATAATAGAATGTCTTATGCTCTTTGGGTAGATGCTCAACAATGCTATCGCTGGGTCGAATGGTATTTCTATATAATAATTCTTGAACCTTCATATACATTATCTAATTCCATCCTCAAAAGAGTTCTTTGAGTCTCAAGTAACTGTACCTTTTGGAAGCTACATACTTTGCCTTGAAATATAATTTTCATGTTGCTATTTTTATGACTTTTTAAATACACTAAACTATTAGAGTATATGCTTGTACATTTTGAGTCTATGACTGCCTTTTCTTATATACTCTGTGTTTCTTTTAGTATTCTTTCTATTTGGCATGTGGGGAGTATTTGGGATTTGAGATAGAGTAGAACATTGATACCTAGATATTAATTCTTTTATTGAATGATTCCATTGGTATTTCTTCTTAATTAATATTATTTTTCTATTAGATATGACATTATGACATTATTTGGAGAAAATGAGTAATAAACTTTTATTGTAGAACTTGATCATGTGGTAGGGTTGTAAAATAACCTTTTGGTTATTATATGTTTTAAACATATAATATTAGTATATATTTTATATTAATAAATATTGCATATATATTAAATATATATGCATATATATTAAATATATATTTAAAACATATTATATGTTTTAAACTCAAATTACAAGATGGAAATTAATATAGATTTTAAAAAATACCCTAGTGGTTTATTTTTATTTCGCAAGTAATAATTATTTAATATAGAAAATAAGCAGAATATATTATATATATGAATTGATAAAAATAATTGTTGCTCTAATACAAAGAAAACCAATATTTACATTCTGGAATCTCATCAATGAGATTAAATCATACCTTCAGCTTTGGAACTTTTCTTTTTTCCAAGTAATATGTTATCCTAATTTTGTCAATAAAAATGTACTTGTATAATGATATTTAATGTTCTTACTATATTCTATGGATCATGAGGACTATAATTCATTTAACCAACTCTTAATTTATTTAGTTTAAAATCATTTGCTGCTATAAAACAATCTTCAATAAGCATGAATTATATCTATCCCAGCCCAACCATCTATAACCTAAATCTAATCATGAGGTAACAATACACAAACTCAAACTAAAGAATACTTTGTAAAATAACTGATCTATACTCTTCAAAAATGCCAATATAAACAAAGTTAAACACAGGTTCAGGAATCATTCCATAGTTTAGGAAACTAAAGAGATGTGATGATTAATTCCAATGCATGATTTTTTTTAATTCAGGATATTATAGGGGTACAAACATTTTGGTTACATAAAATGCATTTGCCTCACTCAAGCCAGTGCCACAAGCATGTCTTTCCCCCATACAGTGTGCCCCGTCTCCATTAGCTGTGGGTTAACCCACCGCCCCACCCCTACTACCTGACCAGCACCCAGTGAGTATTACTACCATGTGAGCACCTTAGTGTTGATCAGTTAGTTCCAGTTTGATAGTGAGTACATGTGGTGCATGTTTTTCCATTCTTGTGATACCTCACTTTGAAGGATGGGTTCAATGTCTATACAGAATAATATAAGAAGTGTAAGATCACCATTGTTTTTTGTAGCTGTGTAGTATTCCATGGTATACGTATACCACATTTTAATTCACTCATGGATTGATGGGCATTTGGGTTCTTTTGACATCTTTGCAATTGTAAATTGTGCTGCATTAAACATTCACATGCACATGTCTTTATTATAGAATCTTTTTTTTCCTTTAGATAGATGCCTAGTAGTGAGATTGCTGGATCAAATGGTATTCCTATTTTTAGCTCTTTGAGGTGTCTCCAAATTGCTTTCCACAGGGGTTGTACTGATTTGCAGTCCTACCAACAGTGTAAGAGTGTTCCAGTCTCTCCACATTCATGCCTACATTTGTTATTTTGGGACTTTTTGATAGAGGCCATTCTCACTGGAGTTAGGTGATATCTCATTGTAGTTTTAATTTGCATTTCCCTAATAATTAGAGATGCTGAGCACTTCTTAATATTTTTGCTGGCCATTATTCTGTCTTCTTTTGAAAAGTTTCTGTTCGTGTCCTTTGCCCATTTATTGATGGGGTTGTTTGATTTTTATTGTTGATTATTTGAGTTCTATATAGATTCCTGTTATCAGCCCTTTATCAGATGTGTAAAAGTCAAATAGTTTCTCCCATTCTGTAGGTTGTCTATTTGCTCTAAGGACTGTTTCCTTGGCTATGCAGAAGCTTTTTAGCTTGATCAGGTCCCATTTATTTATTTTTGTTGCTGCTGTGATTGCGTTGTGTGTCTTCTTCATAAATTCTTGACCTGGGCTGATCTCTAAAAGAGTGTTCCACACATTTTCTTCCAGAATTCTTAAGGTTTCATGCCTTAGGTTTAAGTCTGTTATCCAGTGTGAATTGATTTTTGTGAAAGATGAAAGGTGGGGATTCCGTTTTAAACTTTTGCATGCAGATATTCAGTTTTCCAAGCACCACTTATTGAGTAGAGATTTTTTTCTCCAATTTATACTTTTGCCTGCTTTGTCAAAGATTAGATGACAATATGAGGATGGTTTTATATCTGGTATCTCCGTCCTATTCCAGAGGTCTATCTTTGTTTTTGTGCCAGTACTATGCTGTTTTGGTATAGCCTTATAGTAAAGATTAAAGTCTGGCAAACTGATGCCTCCCCATTTTTTCTTTTTGCTTAAGATTGCTTTGGTTATATGAGGTCTTCTCTCATTCTAGAAAAAGCGTAGAATTATTTCTTCTAAATCTTCAAAGAATGATGGTGGAATTTTGATAGGGATTGCATTAATTCTGTAGATCACTTTAGGTAGAATGGACATTTTAACAATATTGAGTCTACCAATCCATGGTAGAGATTTTCTGTGCTGTTTCTCTGCAGTTTCATAGCACTGTTCTTGCATGAGAGCAATCCACTCATGCATAGCACACCAATTTCTCCTCTTTCTCTGGGAGCAAGGAGCCAGGAGATCACCTTTACTCCACCAGTTTTCCTTTTCCTCCAATGCATGATTTTAGATTGTACCCTGGACTGGGAAGCAATAGCTATAAAAGGCATTATTGAGATACTTGTTAGTTATCCAGTTTGTCCAAGAAGACCACAAAAAATCAAACCTGTGTAAGGCCAGGATAACAGGGCTTCTGGCAGTTTTGAGAATTAGAGAAACCTCCAAATTCACAGTAGGAAATAACTGGAAAGTGTAGAAAGGCCTACCTGACAATAGCAACTAAAATTGGGATTGAATATTACAGACTTCAATTTGTGGAGAAGATCAAATGGCACTAGAACAAGCTTCCTCATAGAATTGAAACTAGCACTTGAAGCTTCTTTCATATTCATTCAATCTCCACATTAAAACTGACATCTCTTTATTCATAATCGTCACAACTTAAGCAATGGTGAACAATGCTGGGAACCAAGATAACTCACAAACCTAGTCAACCCTAGTCAAAAATTTTTTAGTTCTTCAGGCTCACCCAATATTGATGAACTTTATTTCAGATATGAACTCAAGGTGAGAAGCTAGTCTTAGTTGTACCTGGAAGAGTTTCAAGATAAAAAAGCAAGTAGGAAAATTCTACACAATGCTGAAAAATGTTAAGCTAGTCATGTGATCTGATTTCTTCCTACTCTCCATCCCTGGATATCTTACAATGTACAAATGACTTTTTTTTTTATTTCAGCATATTATGGGGGTACAAATGTTAAGGTTACATATATTGCCCTTGCCTCCCCTCCTCCCTCAAGTCAGAGCTTCAAGTGTGTCCATCCCACAGATGATGTGCATCACACTCATTATGTATGTATATGCCCATCCCCTCCTCCCCCCTCCCACCTGCCCAACACCTGATAATTTTTTTTTAACATTTTGGTTACATTTCACATCTTTGTCTCTCTCCAGCAAGGGCCAGAGGCATGCCCTTCCCCTCCACAATGCTCACCACATCCCTCAGATGTGGGTCTATCCCCCAACCCCTGAATCCCTGGTGAATACCACCACCATTTGAGCACCATAGTGTTAATCAGTCAGTACCAATTTGATGGTGAGTACATATGAAGCCCATTTTTCTAATCTTGTGTCACCTCACTTTGGAAATGCAAATCAAAATCACAATGAGATATCACCTAACCCCGGTGAGATTGGCCTGTATCAAGAAATCCCAAAACAACGAATGCGAGGATGTGGAGAGACAGGAATACTCTTACACTGCTGGTGGGAGTGCAAATTAATGCAACCTTTGTGGAAAAGAATTTGGAGATACCTCAAAGAGCTAAAAAGAAAAATACCATTCGACCCAGCAATAGTATTATTAGGCATCTTCCCAAAAGAGCATAAGACATTTTATTATGAAGACATCTGCACCCAAATGTTTATGACAGCACAATTCATAGATGACTTTTCATATTTTTATCCCAACTATATTTTCAAAATTAACTTCTTATACCTTCCTATAAGAACTTTGGTTTTCAATTTTTAAAAGTATCTAACATTCTCTTAAATCACTGTGCTTTTTTGGTTAGCACTTAACTTTTGAAATTCTTAAATGGTCCTCACTATGGTCATAAGGCAAGGGGAAGAGTCCAGAGGAGAGAATTTATTGAATATGTAACAAAGAGAAAAAATGTTAACAAGAAATAATCTTCAAAGAGGTAGGAGGTTTAGCATTAAAAATATGCTGGAGGATTTGGTTCTAGATGGTGAGCTCCTGAAGGCTAGGGCTTGTCTCATCTTACATCCCAAGCGCTTGGCATAATGCTTGGCTTATAATATATAATCTTGGACAAAAAGAGTGAAAATGAACTTGTATTTTGATAATTTTCAAAGGGAAGAAGGACACTTAAGAATTTCATGCCTTATTTAGTGTCTGACTCTTCTAAGCCAGAGGGCACAATAAAAAAGGATGAAGTGGTAAAGTTGAGAAATTAAAGTGTTGAAGATTTGTTACTTGAAGAAGGAAGAGAAATGGACTAAATGATATTTAAAAGCAGGATGGAATGGAAATGAGGATGAATTGAAGGTGAATAGTATGAATGCTAAAAAAAAAAGTTCAAAAATCATAATATATAATTAAAAACAAGCATATTCCTTGACCATTTTTACAGTTATTTATTATGTGGATTTGTGTTCAAGGAAAATGATTTAGACCTCTTAAATCAATAGAGTTTTGTTTTCTCAAAATAGCCTCTATTAATAAAGCTTCTACACTCTAAGAACCAAACAGATTTCCAGAAAAACTGACAAACAAGAAAAGAGGGAAGACCCTCCATAGAGCTTAATGGTGGGCTGCTAATTACAGCAGCAAAGATAATTGTCCAGTCAGGTTCTGAAATCAATGTGAGTTACTTCATAATATTCTGGAGAAGCATATAGAGGAAAACATGAATAAAGTAATAAAACTGATGATTCAACTATAAAGCTGAAAAGGAGAACAACTAGCAAAAATGCCCTATTGATTAATTACATATATTTTCAAAACTGTAATATCAAAACCATTGTTTTTAGATCCCAACTTATGCAAGGTGTTGTTATAAGGAACAACCTAACCTTCAGTGAATTAATGTTTAATAGTTAAAACTCAACAAATATTTCTATCTGCAGAATTTTATAAAATCATATTATATGTAAGATATTACATCATATTTGTACTGATATTATTTGCCAATTTGTTTGGACATTGTTGTTTCTCATTTCCATTGGATTGGGAGGTAAGACTAAAAGGAAAATATGCACCTAGCACCTGCTCTTGGTTCCTAATACCATTCTCCATGGCTTTTGAAGAAATGTTTAATTTGAGGACTGGAGCACAAAATATACAAGATGAGCTTGGAGCATTTTTAGTGCCACAAGATAAAAAGTGCTCAAAAAAACCCTCCAAAACAAAATACAGTGATTAGGTATATCAAAGGGACACAGGAGCCAACTAAAAGTTTTTTTAATGTCCGAACTGTAATAATTTGAGAAGTGAAATAACACAATATTAGATCTTAACTAAGAAAACTATAAATATCCATGAGTCCATAATAATATCCCAAAATGGGAGAGAATGGACAAATCTCCTATGCAGAAGATTTTCAAATAACTCATGTAGATACTTTGATGTCATCTCAAGGAAATAGAGCATAACTTCTCACTCCTTAAGTGTGGGGTGTGTACAATGACTTTCTTCCAATGAGTACAGAATAGAAAACAGGACACAAAAGAGTAACTGTACATTGGAGAAACCTGGCAAACACTTCTTCAGTCAGGTGATCAAGGTGGGTATCAACTGTGGCAAGTCATGTTAATAGCATGTAACCTTGATATGATGTGATAATAATGGTATCTCTAATCAGGGAAATGCAAATCAAATCCTCTGATAGATTTTTGTCAATGCTGATGTTCTCAGAATTGCCTGGCATATGAACTCTCATTTCTCTGCCCTTGAGCACTTGAAAAGAGAGATTTGAGAAATTCTACCACAGTTAGAAATGGAATGTTAGAATTGGGCTTTCCCTGAAGTCACAAAACATTTCATTGCAAATCACAATCTCTGAAGAAATTCACCTTTCAGGACATTAATTGCTTATATGAGAAAAAAGAGAGTTCAAAACTAGTTCAAATGCAATGTTTCTCTGAAATGTATTACAAAGAATCTCTTGAGCTGTCTCTAAAGCATAACTTTGTTATTCCTTACAGAGTTTCAATCAGTCAATCAATTAAAACAGTCAAAGTCTCATGAATAAGAACCATTATGCTATAATTTACCTTTGTGAAAAATTTTCAAAATATATTTATTAATTTCTTTGGGGTCCTTCCACAAAATCGATGATCTGCATTATTCACAATTGCAAGGCCTTTATATGCCTGGTTTTTCATGTGAATCAAATGTTATTCTTTACCTTCTGTAAAATTTCATAAAATAAAAAATCTAATATAGTAGTGTTAAGCTGTGACTTCCTGAAGGGACTTGTCATGTGTCTTGGTCACAATAACCAAGAACACAATGAAATGTATAGCAGAGTAAATCAAACTGCCTTATTTTGTAATTTGAATCTCAATCTCTCTCTGTCTCTCTCTCTCTGTTTTCTTTGTAGTCTCTGTTTTCATTTAAGTTTAAATGCATTCTATAAGACACAAAGAAATATCAGAATGCTTAGGATACAAATAGAAGGCTCCATGAGAAACAACCAAAAAATTTGAAGGGATGGAAATGGAAGACAGAAAATCAAATGAAAGTGAATGTATTCCTAAGACCAGACAGGGCCTTTGAATTATTACTGCTGTGACTGCCTTGAACATGTAGACTAGAGCAGATAGGCCAAGGAAAGACAGTATTTCTGGGCAGAGTGATGAGCAGGTAATGAGTAAGCAACAAGCAATTGAGTAGGGTTTTACTGTGATATCATCTCTTGTTCTCATAATAAAAGAGAAGCTAAAAAGTTAGTTGGCTCTTTTTAAAAAGATTTTAAATGTTTAAGTTTTTATTGATCTATGATATTTGTCCATATTTATGGGGTATATTTGATATTTTACTGCATGCATAGAATGTGTAATGATCAAGCCAGGGTATTTAGGATAACCATCACCTTGAATACTTATTATTTCTATGAGTTGAGAACATTTGAAATCCTATCTTCTAGATATTTTGAAATGTACAAAAATTATTATTAATGATATCACTATACTCTGCTATCAAATATTAGAACTTATCCTTTCTATCTAACTGTATGTTTGTACCCATTAACTGACCTCTTGCATCCCTATCCCACCACACGACACATACTTTCCCAGCCTCTGGTAACTATCATTCTGCTCTCTACCTCCATGAGATCAATTTTTTTTTTTTAATTCCTGTATATGAGTAAGAACATGTGATATTTGTCTTTCTGTGTCTGGCTTATTTCACGTAACATAATGACCTCCAGTTCCATCCACATTGCTGCAAATGGTATGATTTCATTCATTTTATGGCCGAAGAGTATTGCACTATGTATATATACCACCTTTTCTTTATCCATTTATCTGCTGATGGACACTCAGGTTGATTACATATCTTTGCTATTATGTATACTGATGCAATAAACATGGGGTGGGGGGGTGCAGATATTCCTTTGAAATACTGAGATTTTTACTTTGGATAAATAACCAGTAGTGGGAGTGCTGCATCAGACTATAGCTAAATTTTAGATTTTTGTTTTGTTTTTTGAGAAACATGTATACTGTTTTCCACAATTGCTATATTAATTTATATTCCCACCAAAAATGTATAGGAGGCCCCTTTTATTTGTTTCCTTGCCAGCATCTGTTTTTTCTTTTTAGTATAATAATCGTTGTAACTGAGGTAATATGGTTTCTTATTGTGGTTTTAATTTGTATTTGCATTTCTCTGGTAATTACTGATATTGAACATTTTTTCATATATCTCTTGGCTATTTGTGTGTCTTCTCTTTTTTGATATTTCAAAAATTTTTATTGTTTTTAATTGGCTTCTTATTTGAAGTGTTTTTTTTTTAATTTCAAAATATTAAGGAAATCCAAATTTTTTACTACATGGATAACTTTTATGATGCTTAAATCAGGGCTATTAGTGTGCCCATGACATGAACAGTGTTCCTTGTACTTGATATAAGTTTTCACCCTCCCCTCCATCCCTTCCCCATTTCTTGATTTCCAATGACTTTTACTTCTCTGTGCCCATGTATGCCCATCTATTAGTTCCAAATTATTAGAAAGTATATGTAGTGTTTGTTTGACTATTCCTGAGATATTTTATTTAGGATAATGGTCTCTAGTTCCATCAAAATTTCTCCAAAATACATTAATTCATCCCTTTTTATGGCTGAGTATACACACACACACACACACACACACACACACATATACACAACACATTTTCTTAAGCCACTCATGAATTGAAGGGCACTTAAGTTAATTCCATATCCTTGTGATTGTGAATTGTGCTACAATAATCATTTGAGTGCAGATATCTTTTTGATAAAATGACTTATTTTTCTTTGGGTAGCTATCCAGCAGTGGGATTGGTCCAATGATAAGTCTGTATTTATTCTTTGATGAATCTCCATACTGTTTTCCACATAAATTGTGCTAATCTGTAGTCCCACCAATAGTGTATAATCATCCCTTTCTCTTTGCATCCATGCCATCACCTATTGTTTTTTACTTTTTAATAATGGCCATTCTGACAGGGGTAAGCTGATATCTCATTATAGCTTTAATTTGCTTTTCCCTGATGGTTTGTGATGTTGAGAATTTCTTCATATGTTTGTTGGCAATTTGTCTACATTCTTTTAAAAAACTTCTGTTCATGTCTTTTGCCTACTTTTTAATGGGGTTGTTTGTTGTTTTCTTAAAGATTTGTTTGAATAGTTTTTAGAATCTGAATATGGCCCTTTATAGGATGTATAGTTTGTGAATATTTTCTTCCATTCTATAGGTTATACATTTGATTTGTTGAATTATTTTCTTTGTTGTGCAAAAGCCTTTTAATTTAAACAAGTACCATTTATTCATTTTTGTTGTTGCTGGAATTGCCTTTGGGGTCTTAATTATTTGCCTAAGTCAATGTCTAGCAGAACTTCTGCATTTTCTTCTAGAATTCTTAAGGTGTCCAGCCTTATATTTAAGTCTTTTATCCATCTTGAATTAATTTTTGTGAGTGGTGAGAGATAGGGGTCCTATGTCATTCTTCTGCATGTGCCTATCCAATTTCTCCAGCACCATTTATTGAATAGGGCTTCCCCAGTGTACGGTGTTTTCTACCTGGTTGAAGAATAGTCGGTTGTAGGTAGCTGGTTTTATAACTGGACTCTCTGTTTTGTTCCATTGATCTATGTCTCTACTTTTATACCAATACCTTACTGTTTTAGTTACTATAAACCTGTGGTATAATTGGAATTCTGGTAATGTGATGCCTCCAGAGTTGTTCTTTTTGCTTAAGATTGCTTTGGCTATTGGGGTTCTTTTGTGGTTCCAAATGAAGTATAGAATTATTTTTTCTAGATCTATGAAATATGACGTTGGTATATTGATGGGGATTGTGTTGAATCTATAAATCACTTTGAGCAGTATGGACATTTTAAAAATGTTGATTCTACCACTTCATGAGCCTTAGATGCTTTATCATTTGTTCATGTCATCTGCAATTTCTTTCATCACTGTTTGATACTTCTCCTAGTAGAGATCTTTTGCCTTCTTGGTTAAATGTATTTTAAATATTTTATTTTCTTTGTACCTATTGTGAAATGTGTTGAGACTATGATTTAACCCTCAGCTTGACTATTTTTGGTATATAGAAATTTGTGTACATTGATTTTGTAACCAGAGATTTTCCTGAATTTATTTATCAATTCTCAGAGTCTTTTGGTGGAGTCTCTGGCATTTTGAAAATACAAGATCATATCATCAGCAAAAAGTGATAGTTTGACCTCCTCTTTCTTGATTTGGATACCCTTTATTTTTGTCTGTTGTGTGATTTCTCTTGTTAGATCCTCCAGTACTATGTTGAATAGAAGTGGTGACAGTGGGTGCCTTTGTCTTGTTCCAGGTATTAGAGGGAACACTTTCAAGTTTTCCCATTTAGTATGATGTTGGCTGTGGGTTTGCCATATTTGGCTTTTATTATTTTTAGGTATGTTCTTTCTATGCCTAGTTGTTCAGTGTTTTTATCATGAAAAGGTGCTAGATTCTGTCAAATGCTTTTCTGCATCTACTGAGGTGATACTAGCTTCTTTTTGTTGGCTTTCAACTTTCTCTTCAATTCCCTTCATTTTATTTGACACACATATTCTGAATTCCATATCTGACATTTTGACAATTTCCTTTTGGTTGGGTTCCATAATTTTCACTTGGAATATTCTAACAGTTTCTGAATGGATCTTTGATTTCATTCATGATCTCCTGCAATCCATATTCACACAGTAGCCATAAAAATTATTGCCAATATTAAAAATATATTATGTCATTTTTCAATGACTTTGAAATACTTCTAAAACACGTTTCCTTTAGCATGACAAAACTTGTTTTCATTTATTTCAAAGCCAATATTATTTCCACAAATATTTATGGAGAATCTTCTAGGAAGCAGGTAAATATCTATGCAATGTTGAATGGACCATACATTTAAAAAAATGATACTATATTCAAAATTGAATTCTAGTGAAAATAGCCATAATATTTTGAGTGTTTATTTTAGACTTTACATATACTATGTCATTTAGCTTACACAATGCTCAGCAAGATAATTAAAACTTTTCATATATATCTTCAACATTAGTGTCTTTGTATCAGCAATACATAATTTTTCTAACATGGTTTTACAGAGCAATTAATTTATTCATTTATTCGATACATAATCATTGAGAAAACATTATGTAGCAAGCATGTTAACAAAAGAGAAAGAAAATCTATTCTGTGCTAGTAGATTACACTGTTGTTGTGGAACCTGAAAAATTACATGATAAATAGGTAACTTATACAGTATATTAGATAGTTTAAAATGGTTTATAAAATGTTGGAAGGGAAATAAGGATTTAGAAATGGAGTTTGCATTTGAGTATTCAGGTAAGTACTCATTAAGAACAGGATATTTTGACTAGGCACAGTGGCTCATGCCTGTAATCCTAGCACTCTGAGAGGCCAAGGGATTGGGTAGATATTCTGTCTAAGTATCTTTAGGATACTATAAAAATACTATAGCCTAGGTAGCTTATAAACAACAGAAATTTTCTTTTCACTGCTATGGAGTCTGGAAAGTCCAAGACCAACGTGACAACAGATTCAGTGAGAGTCTAGTAAGGTTTCATTTTATGGTTTATAGATGGCACCATCTCACTGTGTCCTCACATGGTAGAAGAGGCAAATGATTTCTTTTGGGTCACTAATCCCATTGATGAGATCTCTACTCTCATGATCTAATCATCTTCCAAGCTTCACTTCCTACTGCTATCTCCTTGAGGATTAGGAATTCAACATTCACATTTTGGGGGTATGTAAAAATTGGATCCATAACACATTCCCATCTTGAAAAGGAGAAAATTAAAAAAAAATTAAAAGAGTTATCAGTCTAAAGCATGCTTACAAGCAAGCAGGGCAATTCAATTAGGTTTTCAGGCCTGAGAATTGTACTCTATATCTCAATGGTCTTTCTTTCTTACCCTCTGTAAAAGTGGCCCCATCTTCTCTGGCCTTTATTTCTGTGGTGCTGTTCTTGTAATCATTCTTTCTTCATTTCTTCTTATCTCTGTCCCTTTCAGTCTAAGCTGTCAGAGTTTCTGTTTATATAAAATTTTTAAAATCCTTGTCAGTCTTCCCTGGATGTTAAGGTGACACACACCATTAGACATGAACATTTTCCTTAGAACCTACCTGGATAACCCAATCTTTAATCTTTGCTTTTGATAAAATGATTGATCCATGAGTAACATAGCTAACTTTTTCACCAAAAGGATTTTAATCCGCACTCTTTGCTCTGTTGCCAGAGCATGCTATCTGGAAATGCTCAGACTTTTCCAAATCATCAGATATCATTTTATTTTTGCTTTGAAATTCTTTTCCCAGTTTATTTCCTTTCTCTCATATTATACTATTAGAAGCAAAGAAAAAGTAGATTGCATTTTCTACATTTTGGCTAAAAATAGCCTTTGCTAAATATCCAAGTTTATTGCTCACAAGTTCTACTTTCCACTCAATGGTTGAACACAATTAGGCCAAATTTTCTACCACCTTATAACAAGGAATATTTTTCCTCCAATGTCTAATAACATGTTTCTTATTTTCATCTGAGACCTCACCAGAGCACCTTTAACATCAGTTTTTTCTACCTATAGTCTCTTTAAGGCACTTGAGCTTTTTCTACTGTGTGCCTCAGAGTTCCTCCAGCCTCTATTCAGTACCCAATTCCAAAGCTACTTTAAAATTTTTAGGCATTTGTTATAGCCACATTCTGCTTGCCAGTACCAAAATCTGCTTTAGTTTCCTGGGGCTGCTGGAACAAAGTACAGCAGATGGAGTGGCTTTAAACAATGGAAATTTATTGTCTTACAGTTCTAGAAACCAGAAGTTTAAAATCAAGGTCTCAGCACTATTGGATTCTTCTGGAGATTCTGAAGGAGAATCTTTCATGCTTTTCTCTCAGCTTCTGGTGGTTGCTGGCAATCCTCAGCATTGTGGACATACTATACCTATCTCTGTGTTTTATATGGCATTCTCTTCTGTCAAAATTCTCAAAATAATAAATCTTATTATCTTATATAAGAATACCAGTCACCAGAATAGGGCCCACCCTAATCCAGCATGACTTTGTTTTAAACTTGATTACATCTGCAAAGACCCTATTTCCAAATAAGATCACATTCATAGGTACCGGCAGTTAAAACTTCAACATATGTTTTTGGTGGACACAACTGAACCAACAAAATATGATATCAGTTTTATCTGGACTTTTTATCACTAAATGACTAAAAACCAATACCCACCATTTACCAGGCACTATGCCATATATTTGTCATGCCATAGTAGACAAAGCAGTTAAGATCTCTGATGTCCTGAAATTGGCAGTATAAGAGAGTTTATAGAAACAAAATAAATAAATTATTCTGAGTATATTATACTCAGTATATTCAGGCCTAAATGCCTGAATGCAAGGTCATTTTTTTTCATTCAGAAAAATTATTGAATAAAGCCAAATAGCTAGTGCTAACATTGTTTAAAATACTGTTTACTCTTTGTTTTTGTGGAATGGTCATTTTGGAAGATGTGGTGAGATTTTGTATATGAGTCATTGAATAAACATCAGTGTCATTTTTCTGAGTTGAGAAACAACAAGGGAAAGAAAAGCTTTGAACTAAAAGATCAGGAGACAGATTAAGCAAGTTAAATTTGAAATATTGATTAGGTTTGGATGTTGAGTGGACAACTATACATAAATGAATGGAGTTTGAAATGAAGGTCCAGGCTGGAGATATAAAAATGGGGTCATCAACATATAGCTAATATTTATAAATATAAGGCTTAGACAAATCACCAAAAGAGTAAGTATTGATAGAAAATAATGGAGGTAAAAAGGCCTGGAACACTCATGTCTGCTTAGGGAGGTGACCAAGAGAAAACCCACAATCTTCAGTTGTTCTCAAGTTGATTTAGTCATAGAAAATTTTTGTATATTTATCATGCTATTACTAAAAAACATTAACCCAATCCACAAATACCAATTTAGATAATACGCAAAATGTTGCATTCCTCTGTCCGTAGACTTTAGGTCTATCTTAATTGTTTTACTGGCTGGGCCAAGAGGTCAGGAACTTTAACTATTTTCTTTGTTATAACAAGGCAAGTGTGGAGCACAGTCCTAGCATAAGGATCTCCATTATTTTGTAATAAAAACATAAATATTAATCTTTATATTGCCAAGTACTATAAATATCAACTTTATTCACTAATACTCAATACACAGAAAAGATTGGACAAATGGCCAAATTAAAAATAAAATACTTTTCTAAAAAATAAGTTTTCCATTCAAAATATTATTTTGAGAGACAGTAGGGTTAAGGCATTCTAGATCTCATATTCTGAGTTATAGACTTTTTAAAAATTTACTTTATTTTTTTGATTTCAGGATATTATGGCGGTAAAAACATTTTGGTTGCATGTAATGCCTTTGCTCACCCAAGCCAGGGCTATGAGCATGTCCTCCACCCATAGGGTGCATTCTGTACCCATTAGTCGTGAGCTTAAAAATGGGACATTACATATTGCTGAATTATTTTTTCTGTTCTGAAAGTCTATAGCATCATTTTCTAGAATACCCAAATGTACAATGATAGATAATAATAATAAACTTGCTGAAATATGGAGCTCATTTTTTCATACATCTCAGTTGGAACTCATTCAAGGTAGTATATGATTGAAAGTAGTAGCAAGATCAGAGTATAACATTTTTATCTTCAATATTGTTTGGGTTCCATGTATAATAATACAATAATATTCCAATTCATTCTTTAAAAAGTCTTTTATTTGGCTTAAAAATGTTACCACAACTTAAGCTTATGAGATGGTACTTAAATATTGACATTGGAAAAAAGCAATGATATGATATGGTCAGATATCTTTGTATTTTGTGCTGGGTCCATACAATTTTTAGATACATAATTTGGAGTTAAGCACATTCGAAATCAAATAGTAGTACCATTTTGAATCATAAAAATATATACTTAGTATCTAATGATAGTAACATTTTTTTTATTTCGGCATATTCTGGGGGTACAGATTTTAAGGTTTCAATAAATGTCCTTTCCCCCTCTTCCCCCACAAGTCTGAGTTTCCAGCATGACCATCCCCCAGATGGTGCACATCTCACTCATTATGTATGCATATACCCGCCCCCCACCCCCTCCCACCTGCTCAATACCCTATTACTGTAGTACCTATGTGTCCACTTAGGTGCTGCTCAGTTAATACCAGTTTGCTGGTGAGTATATGTGGTGCTTGTTTTTCCATTCTTGGGATACTTCATTTAGTAGTATGGGTTCCAGCTCTAACCAGGAAAATATAAGATGTGCTATATCACCGTTGTTTCTTAGAGCTGAATAGTACTCCATGGTATACATATACCACATTTTATTAATCCATTCTTGGATTGATGGGCACTTGGGCTGTTTCCACAGCCTTGCAATTATGTAACATATTTTTAGTATTTAGATATGTAGTATGTAGATAGTAACATATTATTAAATGCCTCAAATTAAGACTATAGTACAATAAGAAAAATAATTATATTTATCTTAATAATGAAATGGAATTTTCTAATATTAAACATTTTGCCTAAATGCTATGGGATGAATTGTGTTCTCTTGAATTCATATTCTACTGAATATGAATATTCAACTCTAATCCCCAGTTCTTCAGAATGTGACTATATTTGGAGATAGGGTAAATGTCTCTCACTTTAAATCAAGAACTAGAAATTATTAAGTTTAGTGAGGAAAACATGTTGAAAGCCAAGATAGGATGAAAGCTAGGTTGCTTGTGCCTAACAAGTGGGCAAATTGTAAATGAAAAGGAAAATTTCCAGAAGGAAATTAACAGTGCTATTCAAGTGAAAACACATGATAAGAAAGTGAAATAGTGTTATTACTGATATATAGAAAATTTTAGTGGTCTGGATAGACCAAATCACACATAGCATTCCCCAAAGGCTAATGCAGAGAAAGGCTCTAACTCTGTTAAATTCTATTAAGGCTGAGACAGGTGAGAAAGCTGCAGAAGAAAATTTGGAAGCTAGCAGAGGTTGATTCATGAGGTTTAAGGAAAGAAGCCATCTCCATCCCATAACAGTGGCCGGTGAAGCAGTAAGTACTGATTAGGAGCCATGGAAAGTTATTCAGAAGAATTCAGCTAAGATAATAGATAAAGGTAGCTACACTAAACAACAGATGATTAATGTAGACAAAATAGCCTTCTACTGAAGTGATGTCATGTAGGATTTTCATAGCTAGAGAGGAGAAGTCAATGGCTGATTTCAAAGCTTCAGAGGACAGGCTGACACTCTTGTTAAGGCCTAACACAGCTGGTATCTTTAAGTTGAAGCCAATGCCCCTTACCATGCTGAAAGTCCTTGGAGCTTTAAGAATTATGCTAAACCTACTCTGCCTGTGGTCTATAAAAAAGCCTAGATAACAGGAATTTTGTTTACAGCATGATTTATTGAATATTTTAAACCCCCTGTTGAGACCTACTCCTGAGGGGGGGAAAATCACTATTGCAGATGTCAATAAGAACATTTGTAAAAAAAAAAAAAAAAAAAAAAAAAAGAACATTTGTGATTTATGGGAGCAAGTCAAATAATAATATTAAAGGTAGTTTGAAATAAATTGATTGCAACCCTTATGGATGACTGTGAAGAGTTCAAGAATTCTGTGGAAGAAGTCACTGCATATGTGGTGGAAATAGCAAGAAAACTAGAATTAAAATTGGAGCCTGAAGATATGACTGAATTGCTACAATTTCATAATAAAACTCTAATGGATGAGAAATTCCTTCTCATGAATGAGCAAAGAAAGTAGTTGCTTCAGATGGAATCCATTCCTGGTAAATATGATGTGGACACTGTTGAAGTGATAACAAAGAATTTAGGATATTACATAATTTAGTACATAAAGCATCAGGCAATAGGGTTTGAAAGGATTGACTTCACTTTGAAAGAGGTTCCACTGTAGGTAAAAAGGCTATCAAACAACATTACATGCTACAGAGAGTTCTTTTGTGAAAGGAAAAGCCCATTGATGTAGCAAACTTCATTATTATCTTATTTTAAGAAACTGTCACAGCTACTCCACTTTTCCACAACCACCACCCTAACCAGTCCACAGCCGTCCACATCAAGGCAAGACCTTCTGCCACCAAAAGATTACAGTTCATTAAAAAGGCTCAGATAACTGTTAGCATTTTCGGCCAATAAAATATTTTTTTAATTATTGTTTGTACATTCTTTGTCATATGATATTGTATACCTAATACAGTATAGTGTAAACATAAGTTTTATATATGCTGGAAAGTAAAAAAAAATTCATGTGACTTACTTTATTGTAATATTTGCTTTATTATGGTGGTCTGGAACTGAACCCACAATATCTCCAAGTTATGCCTGCAGATATATTAAAATGAGACCTTTGGGGGGGCCATCATGCAATCTCTCTGGTGTCCCTATGGGAAGACGACAGACCAAGAGACAGAGATACTAATGGTATGTGCACGCAGAGGAAAGACCATGTAAGAAAACAGCTAGAAGGCCACTATCTATAAGCCAGAGAGAGATCTCAGAATGAAACTAGCTCTGCTGATACCTTAATCTTGGACTTTATGTTTCTAGACTGGTAAAAATTAAATTTTTGTTATTTAGCCCACTCAGTCTTTTTTATTTTGTTATGGCATCCCTAATAAATACATTAATATTGATTTAGCATATATGTAATTATAAGTTCTCAAGAATTGTGAGGGACTAAGACGTTTAGTGTTTAACACTAAAATCATACTAAACATAAATCAATTTGTGATGTTTTAGAAGAAATTTTAGATGCTGTAATATATCAAGTTATTGTTATTAAGATAAATTACTATTACTGTATTAAAGTACAAAAATGCTATCCAAGAGCACTTTGCCTGAAAGAATATAATGTAAAATGGATTAGACATTTTACTTTATTCTTAAGTATTCAGTCTGAAATACAGTCTAAAATGATCACCTATTCAGGAATAGTTTGGCACTAGGCAAATGATAAATTTCATTTACTATTAAATAAGAAAAATGTAGTGTTCATTGCTGAAATTTTTAAGAAGCTATATTAATTTAAATATTTTATTTCTCCTTATTGAACATTTCAGAGATAAAGAAAGCTGTATTTGATAGATTACACAACAGGCATAATATATGGATTATTATTTTCCTTCATTTCATCTCTAGATAATTGCAGAGACTATGTAAAAGAAAATTTTGATTTTGTATCTTTACTAACTTTGCATAAAACAATGTGCATAATCATTGATATATTAAAAAACATTACAATTAGTCCTGCCTCCATTCTCTCTCTGTCTACCTCATGGGAAGTACCTCCAGGAATTTATTGTTTTGTTTTAAGGAACTATTTAATCTGTTACAGTTTCCAAAAAAAAATTCAAATTAAAACAAATTTTTCCCATTTTTCTTTGTATCTGCCTGAGCATTTTGTCACTTTATCTGTTCTGTAAATATCTTAGGTAATAATTTTTTTAGCACTTAGCACATTCTGAGAATATGTACAGGAGACCCCTGTCTGTGTTTTGCTTTCCATGATTGTAGTTACCTGCTGTCAAGAGGAATCTGAAAATAGATAAGTACAGTACTTACTATATGAGAGAGAGAGAGAGAGAGAGAGAGAGAGAGACAGTGAGACCACATTCATATAACTTTGTTTTACATTATATTGTTGTAATTGTTCTACTATTATTGATTTCAGTCATCTACTGTGTCTAATTTTTAAATTAAACTTTATGATAGGGATATATATATATATATATCAAGAAAAACATAATATATTTAGGGCTCAGTATCCATGGTTTCATAAATCCACTGGGAGTCTTAGACATATCCCCTGCAGATAAGGGGGGACCAGTGTGTTTACATCATTGACTTTCCTTTTCATTGTAATTGTCTCAGGTCTTAATGCTCTTCATGGTTATTATTAATAAGCCCTCATTTAATTAAATGCTATTCAATGACAAAATAATGGATTTTGATAAAATAAATATAAAAGTTTATGATACTACACCACATTTTGAAAAACTTCTACTTGATATTAAATTTATAAAATGCACATACAACTGTGTGCTAGATGTGATCATATAGATAAATGTAGAAATTGGGCAAACTAGGATGGAGAAGAACTGTTGGAGTCAAGAGCACTGAAGAATACCTTGTACAATCAGAAAATAGACAAAAATGCTCTAAAAATGAAATAAAAATTATTTATTTCTAACTATCAAATCACATGTTATTTATCATGTGTATGTGTAATGTGTATGTAAAATATCTCTACATATATGTGGGTGTATATCTAGATACACTGTACATATATGTGTGTATATACACATTACATATTTGCAATTCCCAAATAAATCCCCAGTTTTCAAACAAAAGTTTAAGCTAGAGAAGAACTGGGAAAGGGTTATTACTCTAGAAAAACACATTGTAAGGGCACAAAAGTTGTATGTGTATCATACCATCACTGTTTCTTTCTTTAGCTTCAAAGAGAAAGGCAATGTCAGAAAGAAATGTTGCAAAGCCTTAATTTGCAGTGATAATCAGAATCACAGAGACAATGAGCCAACTTAATAAACCTTCTTTAAAGAGTATTCATGTGTGAATTTGAGAATGTAAAACCTAATTTACTGAAAAGATAATGTAATGGTTAAACAAATGAAAGAAAGTGCATAATGAGTGGTTGTATGCTGAGTCACAGATGAACATATTATGCTGTTAACCTAAAGGATCTTTTTCTTCTTTTATTTTTTGTTTTGTTTTCAAATTGGAAAGCAAGCAAAGGATGGTTAAAACTGTCAAGTAAACAAGTAAGTCACTTTTAGTTAGGGATCTGAAGATGAAATTCCATCTTTCTCTTTCCAGTAGATTTCAACCAACTGGTATACACCCTGGGCCAGAATAATAATTAAGACTTAGAGTCATTACAGTTAAGAACAGAAAGGACTGAGTTAGAAAGTACAGAAAGAATTCATGTCTCCTCTTTTCCTTCCTTTTCCAGCCAGACTTTGAAATGTGAGACCACCTCTTGTAGATGGGTTTCAGTGTGAGTTGCAAATGAATTAAGTCGGGCATGTGCATGAGGAAGTGACCATGCCACTCATTGCTTCCTGTTTGTGATGCTACGATTTATTCTCCAGATTCACCCATGTGTCAGAATCTTCTGTTCTAAGGCTGGATACTATTCCATTGTATGTATAGACAATATTTTGTATATGTATTTATCCATCAATGGACACTTGAGTTCCTTCCACATTTTAGCTAGCATGAACAATGCTTTTATGTACATAAATGTATAAATTTATCTTTGAGACTTTGCTTTCAATTCTTTTGAGTATATACACAGAATTGGAATTATTCAACATATAGTAAATATATTTAAATTTTTGGGGAACACACATAGTCATCTCCACAGTGACTGCACCATTTTACATTTCCACCAACAATGCAGAAGGGTTACAATTTCTCTACATCTTTGCCAACCTGTGTTATTTTCAGTTTTTTTTTTTTTTTTATAAAAGCTGTCATGATGGATGTGAGGTGGTATCTCCTTGCAGTTTTGATTTACATTTTCCTCATTATTAGTGATATTTAACATAATTTTATGTGATTATTGACCATTTCTATGTCTTCTTTAAAGAAATGTCTATTCAACCCCTTTATCAATTTTTGAATCAGATTTTTTCTCTGCAGTTTTAAAAGTTCATATATATATATATATATATATATATGAGAATATATCTAAATTCTGGATATATAGGGAATTCCTTATAATTTTCAAATATTTTTATCCATACCTTGGGTTGACTATTTTCATTTTGTTGAAAGTGTCTTTTGATACACAAAAATTTTTAATTTTAATTTAGTCTTTGTCTATTTTTTTCTTTATTATCTATGCCTTTGCTGTCATATCTGAAAAGTCATTGTCCAATTCTATGTTGTGAAAATTTTGCTCTACATGTTCTTCTAAGATTTTAATAATTTTAGCTCTTATATTTAGTTGATTTCATCACAGGATAGCCTTTTGATATAGCTTGAATATGATTGTAGACTAGGGTGATATGCAAATGGACCACCTTTAACATAAAAAGATGCTATTTCTTATAAGCCTTATGGATTTTTTAAAACTCAGTAACTAAAAATAACTTATAAAAGATTTTAGTCTAGTTGTAGCCATTCTAATAAGCCAATATTAACTGTTTTATACTTAAATTTATTTGTTTATATATCTATATAGTTTAGTATAAGTGGCATAACAATATGTTTCACTAGGCACACACACAGAGAGCCCTATTCAAACCCTACATTTCTCCATTCATTCATTTTTATATATTTATATATTTTAAAAAACTGTCACTTAGGACCAAGTTAACAGCAAAGCACTGAGTGGTTTTGGAGCCACAAAGGTAAAGAAGATCAAGCGTTATCTCATAAAGCTAGTACATGTAAAATTGCCAAAGGTCCTATAAGGCCATAGTGGCTGTGATCAAGAGATACAAGGAGAGTGATAGGAGAGATCCTTAGCTTAGAGAAAGAATATCAAGGAAGCCTTAGGAAATATGACCTTAGCTATGTATACTATATTGTACTATACATATACATATACCATATTTTATATATATATGGTAATGTGAAATAGTAGTCTCCCCTTATCCAAGGGGGATATATAACAAGATCCCAAGTGGATACTTGAAACCACAGACAGTAGTAGACCCTATATATCCTATGTTTTAAATATATATATATATATATATATATATATATATATACCTATGATAAAGTTATTTTATAAATTAGGCACAGCAAGAGATTTAACAACTAGTAATACAATAGAATAATTATAACAATATATTATAATGACAGTTATGTGAATGTTCTCTCTCCTCTCACTCTCTTTCTGTGTGTATCTCTGTCTCTAAATGTCTCATTGTATGGGATATTTTCAGACTGTGGTTGCCTTTGGATAACTGAAACTGAGGAAAGTGAAACTGTGGATTGGGGGGACTGCTGTATTTATCATGTAATATACATACATATACATATTAGACATGCACATATATACACGCACATATATATACACACAGATGAATTATATATAACGTTATATGTCTGTAAATATTTGAGACAAGTAACAAGTGATTTTTCTATCTTGAAAACACTGCTTATGATCTAAGAATAGGCAAGATGAATGTACTCTATCATAATGAATATCACTAAGTTGCTTGAACTAATGCAACTTAGTTTCATTAAATATACTCATATAGTATATTTAATGAAATAATCACAGTATATTTAATGAAATATACTCATTTTTAGCAGTATAATTAATGAAATTAGTTTTAAAATGCTTTCTAAATTTCTTATAAAAAGGAAACTTTGCAATCTCCTTTACATAGAGCAGTAAGTTTTCAATTCCAATTTTTTATACTACAGATTATTGTTCTTCTTCTAAGAGAAAAATAGCTTCTGCACTGAAAACAGATATATAGCATTCCTATTAAAGGCAAATATTCCCTTTGAATTCCATCAAAAGAAATTGATTCCAAACAAGACTGTTCACGTGAGGCAAAGCTATTTGCACTTTTAATAGATACCTTTTGTTAGCGCTATCATCTTAGAAAACTTTAAAAGCAGTGGCAAAAAATAAAAGGCAGAGTTTTGTGTGCTATAATTTATTAGAGCAAAAGCTAAAACAAGAACTTTAATCTTTCACGGTGTGACATATACTCAAAATACAGGTGTTGGTTTCTTCCAGCAAATTAAAGCTATCTTCTTTTTTCCCCATTTTCAGACTTCTGAGGTGAAGCAGAGCAAACTTCATGTCATGATCACACCTTTTCCCTTTAATGCTCTTCAATCACAAACTGCTATTCTATTTGGATGCCTTTCTTAAGACAGACCTAAGTGAACCTTGTCAGTGTGATATGATGTGATCGTGGGTGGCTAGGATAAACTCGCCGAGGAGATTCTGGGGGTCCAAATCTGATAGTGGATGATAGCCTGACTCACTCTGCCACTTTGCCTTTCAGGAGCTTTCAATTTCAGTATAGAGAAAATTTAGTCAAAATTATCTGCCTGAAGTCAATGAAGGCTATGCTTTTCCTTAACAGTGAGAATTAGCTAGAATGGAAATGCCATAATGACATTATTTAACTTTGTTTCAATTCAGCTTAACCAAATCCCAAAAGAAAATTTGCTGTATTTCTCTATTTAACAAATATATCCTAAGGAGATAATTGAAATAGATGATTACTTTTTGCATTTCTTATATAGAAGGATTTAAATGTGAAATTCTGCAGTGTAATAAAACACATTAATAAGATTTGAAGACATTAATAAGTGAATGTTTTCAAAATATATTAAATTAAGCTTACTCTTCAAAAATTACTGAGTGAAAATAGATGTTCAAATGGAGCCATATACAAAAGTGTAGCTTAAAATGATGTATGAGCAAATGAAGTCGAGTGAAAGTACCCTGTTTAACAATTATTCTTCATTACTATTGGCTATCCTGTCCAAATTAAAACTTCCATCCATCTTCTCTCCCCCTATCAGTTCTTTCTATCCTTTCTCCTGCCCTTCCTCACTGCTTTTAATTCTAATTTTCTCCCTCTCTCCACTTTTCTTTTCTTTGGGCATCATTTATTGGAAATTATCTGGGTGCCCAGGAATGCATTTAGCTAGAAAATGTAAACAAATTTTCTCTCATCCCAGAGATTTACAGCTACGGTTAATGCACTGGGATACTCCAAAGTACATTCAGATAAACAAAGAAAATGCTCTTTTTTAAAGATATGAGTGCTATTCTTTACTCTCCAGTAATGTCTAATAGGACTTGGCAAATGTTCCTTATATAACTCTTACTCTCAGTCTTCCTGAATAAAGACCATAGGCCTTAATTCACCTAAACCCACCTCACTAAAACGTGGAAACCTATCTACTCCCTCCCTACCCCTTACATATGATAGCATGCTAGTCTTATTTATTATTTGCATGCCTGTGAGGGCATGTTACATTGGAAAACAGAGAGAACTCCTTATGCTTTTATGAGTTAAAGCTAGAGCTACAGTTTAATTATAAAAATAGAATTATTTGCTAGCTTAAATAGTGCCTTTTAATCTTCATTATGATATAGTGTATGAAAACCTTGGGTAGAGTTTTGACTTTCCCCGTCCTTCTTTCCTTTTTTGATCCTAGGCAAAGACATCCATCTATCACATAGCAAAGGTCAAAATTTTAGGTAATATTCAATTATGAAAACCCCCAACTTCCCAACACTGAATCCAACTAGTTCCTAAATTTTAGTTTGTAAAATGCCTCTTTAATAATTTTTCTCCTCATCACTCTGCTGAGACTATCATCATCTCTAACCTGGGATTATTATCATGACTTTTTAGTCTCCTGGAGTGTTCTCTATTTTTTTTTTCTAATCAACTTATCTTCCATACTATCAGAATTTTATTTCTAAATTGAAGATTGAATTATATAGCAGCTCTGTTTAAAAAGCATCCCATAGATTTAGAGGTCTAGATCAAATCTAAATATCTTAGAGTAATAGCTTCAGCCCTTCATATTTACATTCCAGCTACATTTACCACTTGGTTATATTTCTTATTTCAAACATAGCCAATGCAATAAGTGTTCTAAAAACTATCCTGCTGTTTTATACAATTGTGCCTTTAGATATTTCTACTTCCTTTTTTTAGAATGTCTTCCTTCTACATTTCCTCCTAAAGAACACTTGATAATACTGTGATTTGAGATTTGGTCCAAATATCTACCCTATTGTGAAGTTTTCTCCACTCCATCCCTCTTCTTTTCACCCACGTTCCCTAAAGCACTTATGGATTTATATTATAATTACAGTACTTGTTCCATGCATGGCTTCCACAAAAGAAGTTGAGCTATGCAAAGTTACCACTCAAAAACACGGATTATATATGATTACTCTTGAATACCAATAACTTGGCACAAGGCTTGGACAGCAGCCTATAAAAAATATATACTTAGAGTGAATTAATGTGAATACATGCCTTAGCCAGGAGTAGTAATTGTCTATTAATCAACATATGCCCTTTTCTCCAATAGTATTCTAACAGAGAGCTCTGGAATCTTACTTACAACATTTAACCTAGAGTGAACATCACTATGAAATAATCATTTTTACTGATATTTCAAATCATCCTTCTGTATCCAATTTCCCCTCGTTCATTTTAGTAACAGAGTCTATTACCTTGGTACATGCTTGTCTGGTTAGAAATTATTTATCGAAGCTTTTCTTATAGCTAGGTATAATGTGATTAAGCTCCAGCTATTGGGATAGAAGTAGAAATAATACCTTCAGTTTCCAGATTACAATCTTAAAAAGGAACGAATTTGCACTCTAAAGCCTTTACTTCCTCCACCAGTAAAAGGAATGCAGATGTAGTACTACTGAGTCAGCTACAACCATGTGGTAGAGGATAACCTCTCAGAGATGAGGAATTACTGTCAACATAGAAGGCGCTGTTCCCTGGATGACCTCATGGGATGTCTACCAGCCCTGGATCACTGACTGTAAGCTTTCTCTTGTTAAAGGTACTGTAGTTTGGGAGTTCTTGGTCATAGTATCTCAGTCTATATTATAAGAAACATAATAAATACTTTGGGGTGCCTTGAGTTTTTTCATTGCTCAACTAAGATTTCTCTGTGCCTTATAAGAGAATTTAAATGATTTATTACCTTCTTCACTAGTAGCTGTATGTGAAATTTTATGCACACTATTATTATCTTTTAGCAAAATCACCAACATTAAAAGGTAGGTATTATTATTCTGTTTTTCATATGAAAAAACAGAGACAAAGAATAATGGACGCTATAAAGCTAGACAATATTTTTTTTTGTTTTGAAATCTTTGCCCAATCAACTATACTATACTTCTTACTTGAATTAATTCATTTTTGAAAAAAATGTTAAATGTGTCTCAAAGTTGGTTGTATTTTTAAAATGAAAAATTATTATCTATGATTTTATAGAAAAATATAATAGAAAACTAAGTCTTGGAAAAGTAATTGTGAAATGATTGTTATTATTTATATTAAATATGTTAATATTGCAACAATGTCAATTTAATATGAGCATATCTTATTGATAGGATTTAAAGAAGAAAATATAATTTCACAAAATTAAAGTATGAGATGATTTCCAATGTGAGGGAAAATCACATTTCTTTTAGTTTGTCCATATTATGATATTACAAGAAATGCCTGTTGGTTGGGCGTGGTGGCTCACGCCTGTAATCCTACAACTCTGGGAGGCCGAGGCAGGAGGATTGCTCAAGGTCAGGAGTTCAAAACCAGCCTGAGCAAGATCAAGACCCCCATCTCTACTAAAATATAGAAAGAAATTAATTGGCCAACTAAAAATATATAGAAAAAAAATTAGCCGGGCATGGTGGCACATGCCTGTAGTCCCAGCTACTCGGGAGGCTGAGGCAGGATTGCTTGAGCCCAGGAGTTTGAGGTTGCTGTGAGCTAGGCTGATGCCACAGCACTCTAGCAGGGACAACAGAGTGAGACTCTGTCTAAAAAAATAAAAGAAATGCTTTCTTAAAAATTATTTCAACAATAGTATCTATGAGCCATGAGAACTGACAGCTATATCTAAAGAAAGTAATTTATCAGGCATTATATTTAGTCAAAATTTTTATTCAATAACACATCCGTATAACCACAGGTACACATTTAACATGTAGGATGAAAACAAATGCACACACACATTAAACATACACATTGACACAACATTCTCTTATTTACCATGCTTGCCATCATATCCAACATTCTGATGCAAAATCAATAAATGTAAATTTAAAAATGCGGATATTAAATCTCAATGATATTTTTTCACAAATATACTAATACCTTTAGGTAACTATTTTCATTTTGACAACAGTACAAATTTAGAGAGTTTAGCCATATAATATATTGCAGTTTACAATAAACATAAAACTTCTTGCCCTTTTTGATGGTGAATACCTAGCAAATACACAAATATAAAATTCTTACCCCTTGAAGAATACAAGGTTTTGTAGCTTACTCTATTCTTTTTTACTTTTAGCAACTGAGTAAAAAAATTATATGTGAATTATTGATAAAACATTATTTTAATGATGAGCATTTATTATATCTTGATAGAACTGCAGATTTATAGTACCATATATTTATGAGATTACTAATCATATTAGTCCTTCTACTGGTTTGATGTTTTGTCCATATTTCAGCCCTAGAGAGTGAATGACTATTTACTCTTAAAGTAATTTAGTGCCACTGAGTTTATTTAAATTCTCTTTTCTAGGGAAGTATATACATTCAGAATTTCTGATAGAGTATACAAGAAATATATTTCAAAGATAAATAAGTGAATTTTATACTTCAAACCATTCATCTCTTTTACGAATATTATTGTTAGAAACTGATTATTAAAAGTGTTTTAACTCACATGCACCATGATCATACATAACAATATACCTGGAGAAGCCCTGTCACAGAGCTCTTGTACCAATGTGTCTTGGTTTAGTTTCTATTCCAGACTTATCATTTTTTATTAGTAGTAGCAGTGGTAGTAGTAGTAGTAGTAATAGCAGCAATAGTAAATTAAGCCAAAAATTTAGTATACTTCTAATTTTTTTCAATGGTTTCCATGTTCTTTCTGTGTGTATAATAAATAAGCAGGAAATATAATACTTTACATGTGGCAGAACAATTTTCATCAATGAAGAGTTTGTCTTTTTTCACCCTTTTTAGATTAAGTGTAACTTACATTCAAGGATAACATGTAAGATCTGTATGAAGTTTCCTGAGACTCATGTAACTAGGGAGCATGAAGTCCTTTAGGACTCCAGTATGGTAGACAAGTATTCAGCATTGCTGCTCCTGCCAACTTCCTGGTATACTAACTGGTTATGCCTTAACATAACTTGACCCATGAGATACACTAAGCTGACAGGTTGTCAGAAAGAACAGAGTATGTACATGTGAAATATGTGAAGGAAAATGAAGCTAAGTAGTCCTGCCATATACCATATAGAGAGCTGCTTGAATATTCATGCTACATATGGTTGTGCCATGTATTGTAATGCATAAATATAGTAAATTTTGTATTGAAAATGCCATTTTATTTTTCACTAAACCTTTTCAATAATGAGCTAAAAAACATCAAGGCAATACATTTACATTTCTCAGAAGATTATGATAAATCTGTACCATATCTAAATATATAGCAATATTTACGATGAGAGCCATTGTTTTATCTCCTACCGCATAAAGAACAAAAGATACAAAACTGCTGAAGATGCATCAGTGTCAACTTCAAAATTTAGTTCTTATTTCAAGAAACTGTGCCCAAATATTTGATTACTAGGAAGAACAGAAGAAGGTGCATTTACATATCATTCTGTGAACTAAAATTTTTCATTTAGAAGGAATGGCTGTTCTACATTATTTCACTAATTTTCAGGCACAAGCCTTCCTGGGCATGTATAAAAATTGAAGCATTAGTTGTTAATATATTGGCTCCATTAGCAGTTGAAGAAATTCATAAACAGTTAAACTGTGCCAGTTTTATATCAGTGTTTTCAAATGATTGAAATAGAAATTCAGTAATTTCAATAATGGTTTAATTTTTTTCACCTAATTCATAGAATAAACTAAAATGTAGTTCATTTTCTTGTCATTTCTAATGTAGCCTTACTGAGTCTCAGGATGCAAATTGATTGTAATAAGGAATGACTTAGGGAAAGTGGAATTTATTCTAGGAACATGATTTTTGGCATCTATATACACTCAACAAATATGTCCATGGTTTGCATCTTTCCTTTCTCCACATTTTTTTTCCCTCATTCATTCTCTTTTTACTGTCCTTCCATACTGCTCCCATCCCCTTCCATTGCTGTATACTACATTTTCTTACAAATTTATTGTATTTTTATATGGCTGAACTTGTCATACATCACTAAAAGTATAATGCCAATTTCCTATGACTGGACTATAATAGATCTAATAAGTGTAAAATGTATTTCTCTGATTTTCTTAAGTCTGCCAACCTTAGATTATAGATTGTCAAATTCACTAAAAATATTTATCATAATTCACTTTGTGGCAAGCTCAAAGGTGAACAAATATGCCTCCTGTTCTTAAAAATAATAACCCATAGAAATAATTATAATATAATACAGTAGGTATTCATATAGAAATAGACCAAGGATGATATGTAAGGACTGACAATGGGTGTGTAATCTAATTTCATGTTTCAAAGAGGGCATTTTAAAGAAAATAGCAATAAATCTAAAATAATGTGTAAGATTTAGCCATTTAATGTTGGAAGGAAAGTTAATTAAAGATTTAAAGTTAGTTAAACAACATCTTGTATAAATATCATTCCATATTACAAGCAGTCTGATATTACTAGGGAATGAAATAATCACCAGGCAATATTGAGCAATGGAGTTAAAGAGAAAAATAAATGACAGGTCTTTATGTTAAAGAGCTTACACTTTTATCACTGTATATCATGACAAAACTGAATAGTTTTAAGTAGTATAATTATTGCTATTTAATAACTGCTATGTAATAAAATACCAGTAATCTTTAGTGTCTTAAAACAACCACCATTTTTTGTTTGCTTTCTGTTAGACAGATTCTGCAAGTTAGCAATTTGATCTGAGTTCAGTTTTGTATGTTCTTTATCTAGTCTCAGAAGAGCTTATTTATGTCTGCCTTAACAGCTGGTCTACCAAGCAGCTCTGCTTTTGGTGGTTGGTTGGCTGGGAAGATGGGGCATGAAGCCAATTACCTAGCACACCAGTCTAACTCATTTTCATGGTGCTGGCAGGCTTCTAAGAACAGTGAGGATGAATGTTGTGAGACCTCTCGAATCTTCAGTTCAGAATTAGCACACTGTCATCTATTGGTCAGAGCAAGTTCCAATGTCAGAGAAGCTTAGGCAGTGAGGAGGAAGATCCATCTCTTAAAAATAAGGGCTACAAAGATTTGTGGCCATTACTGAAATAAGCCATAAGCAATGGGTGACAGGATCGGAATTATATTTCAGGTTGTGCACGTTAGAATAATGGTGTCTCAATGTTCACTTACTGTATCATAATCTCTGAAGACAGAATCAAGAAATATAAATTTTGAAAAAAGTTGTCCAAGCATATCCAAAGTAAAGCCTTGCATGAGAAATACTATTCTTTAGTAGATCACTCTGATGGCAATATTAGGAGAATACATCTGAGTCAAGAGTTTTTATTATTTTATTTTCTGTATCTAACAAATCAACTTGTAGATCAAGCAAAGGACACATTGGCTAACTATTGGAGCATCTTATTTAATCCAAGGGTGATCTGAAAAACTAAACTTTGAGAAGAATAGAAATTAAGATATTTGTGCAGAACTCAATTGTGGGACTTAATAGATATGATTTTCTAATATAGTGTCATTAAAATGATTTTGCTACCAAGTCTTTACATTCCAAACTCGATAGGCTGATCTGTGTCATGTATCCACTAGACCAACCATGGGAAAGACTATTAAGCAGAAAATTGGACCCTTAGGGTCCAGCACTGTGAATGAGGGAGGTAGTTGTTTGAGAAAACCGTCTGGTTTACTAACTCTAATGTCCATAGTGTAAATATCTTCCATATTACAAGCCATTTGATATTACTAAGGAATAAAGGAATCTCCAGGCAATATTGGGCAATAGAATTAAAGAAAAAAATAATGAGGGGTCTTTATGATAAAGGCCTTACACTTTTATCACTGTATATCATGGCAAAACTGAATGCTGTTAAGTGGTATAACTATTGTCAGGGTTCAAATAATAGAATGAAGAATATATTATGGAGGACTACTACAATAATTCAGTTATACATTGATAAGGAACTAAATTGTGATATGGAGTGGAGTAATCCAATATGGAAAGCAAATGTAACTTTTAATAATATGGAAGGTGTTTAAGTCATTCTGATATATAGATTAACAACTTAGAAAGTCAGATAATCAATTGATATTCATAGAATTGGCTTTAAGGATCAGAGTCTTTATCACATACACAATATATTGTGTATTGATCTCATATACATTCTAGGAATGATGAAATTTAAAAAATAATTAAACAAAGCAGGAAGTGTTATCATCCCACTATAATTTACTAATTTATTCTTAATCATTTAACTAATTATGTAATAGACAAATAGCTTATATTTAATAAATATCATATAAATGAGCAAAATATATTATGAATATAAACATAAAATGTTATTAAAAAGTACAAACTTTTTAAAATGTTCATATTAAGTTCATATTAAGTTAGTTATTAGTTCATATTAAGTAAGTTTCTGAAGGAGGTTAGAAGTCTCAAATATTTCAGATTTAGGAAGAGAGTCCTTATAAAATTTATATATCTGCTAAAATATAATAAAAGCACCTTGAATTGTGGTGAATGTTACAGAAACAAATTAGAATGAGAGCTCAAGAACTTTGCTAACTGTGAATATATTTTAAAGCATTGAAATCTCAGTTTAATAATCCCCCATAGGTCCATATAGAGGCACTAAACTATGAAGTTCTTTGGAAAGGTTGCAAAGCTCAAGACAAGAATATTTTATTTTGACAATTTTTGTATTTGCATATTTGATGGCCATACATGAGTGGGAAAAAAAAAAGCAGTCATTTTTGGTATTTCAGAGCTGTCCAGAACAAAGATGTAAAGAGGACCATAAAAAGAAAAAAGAGAACTATATTGCCTTGATGTACTGACTTTCATTTTGAAAGATCACATAGCTTTTTACAGATTTAACAACCTGACATACAGAGATCACTTCAACCTCTGCTGAAATACAATCAGCCTAGGGGTGAAACTCACCTGTTATTAAACTGCCTGTGGCAGCACTACAATATAGTTTAGTACAGAAGATAAAAGAGAAGGTCAAACTTCATTAAAACTTCTAGGAGAAGTTACCACAGGGCTAGTGAATCTTGGGGAAGTATTGGTTTCAACCAAAGTGAAACTGCATTATTTCATAGAGGAGATGGTATTGAAAAAAAAAAAAAAAGGAATCATTCTATTCTCTTAGTAACAAAGAAGTAGATATGTAGGAATCAAGTCAGTAAAAGCCAAACATCCACACCTAATATATGTGCATCTTGGCCTCTCTCCTTCTGTGCAAGTGTTAGCTATTTGGAGGAAGGGAGAGTTGGAAAAAGGAACTATTCTATCAAGCAGTAAGAAATTACATAAAAATAATTTTACTATTTTCAGAAAATTAATTGAAAGAGTTTATGATGACCAGATTTAGTCATTGTAAGAAAGTATTGGCCATATTGCTTTAAATGATAAAAATCTACCCAAAAGAACAAAAGACATTCGATAAAAAAGACATCTGCATTAGAATGTTTATGGCAGCACAATTCACAACTGCAAAGATGTGGAAACAACCCAAGTGCCCATCCATCCATGAATGGATTAATAAAATGTGGTATATGTATACCATGGAGTACTATTCTGCTATAATAAAAAACAAGGTGATATAGCACCTCTTGTATTTTCCTGGATAGAGCTGGAACCCATTCTACTAAGTGAAGTATCCCAAGAACAGAAAAATAAGCACCACATGTACTCACCAGCAAATTGGTTCCACTGATCAACGCCTAAGTGCACATAGAGGAATAACACTTATCTGATGTCGGGCAGATGGGAGGGGGAGAGGAGACTATGGGTATATACATATATAATGAGTGTGATGCGCACCGTCTTGAGAGATGGACACTCTTGAAACTCTGACTCGAGGGGGGAGGGGGAGCAAGGGCAATATACATATCCTTAACATTTGTACCCCCATAATATGCAGAAATAAAAAAAATCTTGAGATAACATATTGGCTTCTTAAGAAATTCTTGCTTATAATCCTTTATATTCCTCAGATATCACTTGTTAGAGTCAATATGACTGCAGCATGGCATATGGTATAAATAAGTTAAACACTACTAACTAATTAAGAGAAGGTGAGAATTGTACTTTGCTATTTCTTAATTATATGATAAATTGCAGGATTTCCATTCTATCATTCTAAAATTCAGAATGATCTGTGAGGAGAATGCTCTTAAGTCATTATTTTGCTGATACAAATATTGCATATTAAACTTAATTTGGGAGAAAACTGTTCCTTTTAGGAGATTCAAACATATGCATCTCACAATTATAGCAATGTGCTATGAAGAAATGAAATACAGGCACATGAGTTGTGAGAAACCATGACTAGACTGCTTATAAATGGTCAGTCTCAAAATTCAGATCACCTTACTTTAGGAAAGATTGAGTGAGACACACTAATGAGGAGATTGTAACGGCTGCTTGCCAAGAAATCAGTCAACTGGTCTCCATTCAGAGCCTATCACTCACCTCATTAGGCTAGTGAATTATGGAGCCAAGACTCTCTCTACTTCAATCCCCACAGACTTCTGACCCATTGGAGGGCTAATAGTGAACACTAAGTCTGATTTGACAGTAATACATTCTAGGCTAGGTATGATAAACTGCGGAAGAGTTTGAAGCTACAAGTCTCTGGTTTTTCTGTGTATCAAAAAAATCAGTCAATCAATAAATGAATAGTAAAAATAAAACTTATCGAATTAAATATTTTCTGGAAAAACTCGCATTTATGATGCTTTTACCTTTTTTTTTTAGGTCATTTTGTTTTCTGACATTTCTCTTACTATATGATATTTGATGAAATGGATGTCTCAATCCATTTTCCAATCTGGAAAATTATTGAAAAATTATTTTCCAGTCTGAAGTTGATAGACTTTTGATTGTTCCAATTTTGGGTCATCACAAAAATGTTCCTGTATTATTGTCCTTGTTCCCTATGTCTGCTGTGTTCCATATTTAGGAGTGAAATTTTTGAGAAATAAGATATATTTATTTTCAGCTTTAGTAAGAATCAACCAAGATTTTCCAAAATGTTTGTACCATTTTGTACTTCTACCAACAATGTTTGAGAGGTCCATTTGTTCCATATCCCTGACAATTATCATAATATATTTTTATTTTTTATCAAAATAAAAATCATACCAGATGACAAGTGAAATAGTAAAAAGAGGTGCATAATGAAATCAAAATCACCCCATTCCACCAATCATCCACACTGTTATGATCCATGTGTATTTTTCTGTTTCCTGTTTGTTTTCTGCTATTTAAGTTTCTTCTATGACTAATAATTTTTACATCAAATCATGTCATTCACTGCCCTATTTCTCTGTTTATTTATAACCAAAGTATAACATTATATATTGCCAAAATTAATATACTGTTCAAAGTAAAAAATATGTTACTTGCATGGTCTTGTTTTGGGCAAACCTATTTATAATATTGCTCTTGATAACTCCAGCAATTTCCCCTGAAATTTCAATTGACATTCTGGAATTGTTTTTTATTCCACCAAGCATCAACCATACCTCTTCTCTTCTAATTTTATGATAAGCATATAGTTTCCCACATGTCCTATCTTTCTTAATCAATTGTGTCTATCAACCTCTTTCATTTGTATCTGTGACATTTATTTTGTCAATGTTGGTTAAATTTACATTCTATTATTTAACCATTCAGTCCTCATAACCCACATGTAATTCTGTCATATAAGTTGATTCAGCCTATATATTTTCAATAAAGAAGTAGTATACCATTTTTATATTTCCTCCTTTGTAGAGAAAATGTCAGGACCCTGTATGATTCAAACAGAATGTTTATAGCTAAATAAATTTTCCTTAATTCATTTCACCATTTTACCATTTACTCATGTTTTTCTAAGGAATTAATTATTCCATTCATGTTTAAGACATAACCTTTCCTTTCTGAATGTCCTCTGTTTTTATCTTATATTCTGGACTGGTTTTGTCTTAAGCCTTCACAAAAATGTCATCCTGAAATAGAATGTTACTCCTTAACTAGGTAGATTTATGGATGAATCTGGATATTTTCCAGATGTCACATCTTTTTCTTCCTTATTATTATTATTATTTTGCTAGTGTATTTGCTCAAATGTTTGTTTTTTTTTAAAGGATATAGAGGAATTTGATATTTAGAGTTTAGATTATCTGAAACATTTATTTGGTTATCATACAAGGTTCATTTGATTCCCAGCTTAACTGGGAATAAAACTATATAGAGAGCCAATTTTTCCCATGTTCTTTCATGGCCTTTATCTTTGTTTTCTACTATTGGTTATTATAACACTACTAATAAGTTTGACAGTAATCTGATTCTTGCTTATAGCTGATCTGTTTTGTTTCCACTCTGGAAGTTTTCAGGATATTCTCTTACCTTTGATGTTTTGAACTTTTACCATAATGTATCCAGATATGTGTTATTTTTCACCAAGTGAACACTTGGGAAGCATTTTCATTTCTGGAATTTTTTCTTGTAATATATCACTGCTAATTTTTCTCTCTCTATTGCCTCTCTTACCTGTATTCTTCTCTTATTTATATCTCTACCTGGTATTTTATCCTGGGGGATAGATGTTGTGCCTTTTTTTTCCTACCACATTTTCACATCCTTGTATTTTGTTCAACTTTATCAAAATGTCTTTAACTATTTCTTCAAAACTATCTATTAATGTTTTCTTCTATTTTGTCAATAACATATATAATTTATGAGTTTTTTTATTATAAATCATTTCTATAAGGTATCCCATTCTTGTTTCATACACGCAATATACTATTATTTTTCTAGCATATTAATTATAGTATTTATATATTTATTTTAGCTCTCTACATTGTCTGGCTTGTTTATTTTTACATTTATACTATTTTTGTGTTTAGGCTAAACCTAGGGAACCAGTATTCCAAATTGCAAGGGAGAGAGAGAAGGCACCAAGAGGGACATCTTCAGGAAAATCTAAAAGAGAATTGCTAAATAAGGTTTGGATATTCAAAAAGTTAATTATTACTTATTGACATATATAAGAGAAATTAAAAATGTTATCAATGAATATATAAAATATGTGAATCAGATGAGATTAATATTTCCATAATAATTAAGTGAATTCTGTCTGATAAATTTAAGACAGCTTGTGTAATAGATCTGTAACGCTTTTCTTTTTCTTCCTCAAAATTGTGAAGAAATGTTTTATCCTGTGATGGTTGCTTCCCCTTCATTATCTTCAGAATAAAAGCTATATTTAAAACTCAGTACATTTGCTATCATTTGAATGTAGACCCAGAAGATAGAATAAATATTTTCAAGTGGCCAGTCTGCCATTTGTACCACAAGTCTAAAACTGCATCTTCATTTTCTATTCACATTCCTTTCTCTCCTACCAAACTGAGTTCTGAAAGACAGAGAATCTAATTTATCTTTGTATTTACAGTGCCTACTCACTGTTTATGACTTTGTTTTACTTTGACTATTTTATTTAATGTGCTATGTACTGGCCTTTTATCCAATCCATTCATTTGGCAAGATGGCTTCTTCAACTCAGACTCTTATAGCCTGTGTAGCTTCTTATCTTAAATTTATTTAGAAGCTATCATTACCATTCTTCATATAAATTCACAAATAGTTTTTTAAAATCTCTCTTGAGCTATATATAAAATTTCTTCTTTAAATAGTCTATTCTTATATGTAGTATGTAGTAAAAAGAATAATATGTAGTAAAAAGAATCATAAAATAAAGGTTTAACATAAAACAACAAGGTAAGGATCACTTTTCAAATATGTTCCACAAATTTGTGAAATAAGTTCATGGTAATAAATTGAATGGCTTTATAGTGATCTACTACTTCATGCATTTGATATAATTTTAGAGATCTTCATCAAAATATTCTGATTCTAAGATTTTAGGATTCTGTAGTTGTTATTAGAATTTTTTTACATATTTAATCTGAAATTATGGACTGCGGTTGCAGAATAGTATTGTAGTTATGGTAACATTATAAAATTATAACTATAATGATAAAATATAGACATTTTAATTAGGGAGCTCATTGTGTAACCAGAGCTAATGATCATGCAAACACTTGACTTAAATTTTAACAAAATAAGACACTACATTAGAAAACAACTATAATAACTTTTAGTAGTGGGCAATCTGAGCCAACATTTACCAGGTCTGAATGAAAGTTAAAGATTTTCTAGAAGATACTTATAGCCCTCATTATCAGTTTCAGATGAGATTAATGTCAAGACCATGAGATTTTATTAGTTTGAAAGTCTGAATTTTCATCTAGGCACGATCAGTAAGAGGTCAGACATAATCCAAAGATCATTTTTTATATTGGCAAGCAAAGCCATCAGATGTGAGTCCTGTGAGCTTTACCAATTTAATGGCAATGTAAATGACACAGTGTAAACTCTATTTCATTCTATGTGCTAGAACCCATTAAGTTCAAGTGGGCAATAAAAATGTACTTTCAAACTCATCTGTCCCTGTGAATAATGACTATAAAGGACTCTGTCCTTTTTTTCTAAAACAAATGCATTGAAAGGCAATAAGTAGAGTGATATTAACAAATAATAAATGTTTTCATTTTAGAAGGAAAAAGAAGGGTATGAATTCTGCCAGATTCATATTTAAATACTTTCCATTAAAAAAAATAAGCTACATGTATATCCCAACTATCAGCCTAATTATGTAACATATAGCACATTTGAAAGACAGCAATTTTACAAGTAATATAAAATATTTGTAAATATAGTCAAGCTTTTGTATTCTTTCATTTGTTTTATTCATTCTTACTACTATATTTGATATGACTTTTGCTAATCAAGGATAACATACTTTTAGGAAAGTAGATAGGAAGAAATAGAGAAAATTGTAAGTAAACAAATATCTTAGATGAATTTTGATCATTATAAGAGCTTAAAAGAAAGTTCACACATACCTCAGAGATATCATGGGTTTGGTACCAGACTACCACAATAAAGTGAACTTTGCAATAAAGAAAGTCACACAAATATTTTGGTTTCCAGTGCATTACGACAGTTATTTTTACACTATAAACCAGTCTATTAAGTGTTCAATAGCATTATTTTTTTTAAAAATGTATAATTTTGAACCTCTATGTGCTTAATGTTACAACAACTCTTATCACATGGATATTTTTATTACAGTATATTTATGTGCTGATTTCTTCCCTTAGATTGTGTGAGTCTTGGGAGAAGGGATCTTGACTTATTTGGTGATGTATTGCTAGTAACTTATACAATGTTCGGCACATAGTTAAGTGCTCAATATTTGGAGTATTACAATGAAAATATGTATTATTTCCAGCTTGTCACTGTACAGAATATTTCTATATTTAGAGTCATGTCTGTGTTTTCAAAATTTGTCTTTGAAATTGCAAAAGTTAAAAAGACTCTGGAAAAATATGCATCAACATATTAATAGGGAATATGGTGAATAATCTTATTTCTTTTTCTTAGATTTTCTAATCTTCTTTAAGAATTATCTTTTTTCTTTTTTTATATTTTCTAATTTTCTTTAATAAAAATTTTATTTGTCTAATTAAAAAATGTATAACTTAATTGAAAAATACTATATTGCTAAAAAATGCTACCAATCATCTTAGCCTTTGCTGAGACATGATCTTTTTTGCTGGTGGAGGGTCTTACCTTGATGTCAATGGCTGCTAACTGACCAGGTTGGTGGTTGCTGAAGGTAGAAGTCTCTGTGGAAATATCTTAAAAGAAGATAATAATGAAATTTGACTCATCAATTGGCTCTTTATTTTATAAAATATTTCTCCTGTAGATTTATCTGTTTGATAGCATTTTATACACAGTAGAACTTCTTTCAAAATCAAAATAAATCTTTTCAAACTCTGTCACTGTTTTATCAACCAAATTTATGTAATATTTTAAATCCTTTGTTGTTACTTCATCAACATTCACAGCATCTTCACCAGGCACAGATTCCATATCAAGAAAACAATTTCTTTGTTTATCCATAAGAAGCAACTCCTCCTCTGTTAAAGTTTTATCATAAAATTGCAGCAACCCAGTCACACCTTTAGACTCTAATTTTACTTCTCTTGCTATTTTTACTATATCTGCAGTTACTTCCTCTACTGAGGTCTTGAATCCCTTATAATCATCCATGACAGTTGAAATCAAATTCTTCCAAACTCCTGTTAATATTAATATTTTGATCTCCCATGAATCACAAATATTATTACTGGTATCTAGAATGGTAAATCCTTTCCAGAAGGTTTTCAATTGACTTTGACTAGGTCTATCAGAGAGGAATCACTTCCTATGGTAGCTAAGACTTAAAAGTAGAAATTACTCCTTGATCTATGGGCTTAAGAATCAATGTGTGGTAGCAAGCATGAAACAAGAATGTCTTTGTACTTCTCCAGCAGAGCTTTTGGGTGACCGAATGCAGTGTCAAAGAGTAGTAATATTTTGAAACGAATCTTCTTTCTGTGCAATTTCTAGCTCTCAACAAAATATTCAGTAAACCACTCACTAAATAGATGTGCTATCATCCAGGCTTTGTTACCCCATTTACAGAGCACAAACAGAGCAAATTTAGCATAATTCTTAAGGGCTCTAGGATTTTCAGAATGGTAAATGAAAATTGGCTTCAACTTAAAGTCACCAGCTGCATTATCCCCTAACAAATGACCCAGTCTATTTTGGCAGGTTTGAATCCAGGCATTGACTTCTTTTCTCTAGCCATGAAAGTCCTGGATGATATCTTCTTTCAATAAAAAGCTGTTTCATCTACATTGAAAAACTGTTATGTGAGCACTTGATGCTTCACCTTGCACTTTTATGGGATTTGGAAGGTTTCTTACTTAAACTTCTTGAGCTGACCTCTTGTAGCTTCAGACTTTTCTTCTAAAGCTTTCTCATGTCTTTTGGCCTTCATTGAATTGAATTCAGTTAGGACCTTGCTCTAGATCAGACTTTGGCTTAAGGAAATGTTGTAGCTGGTTTGAACTTCTAGCATGATCACTAAAACTTTTGCTATATAAGCAATAAGGATGTTTTGTTTTCTAATCATCCATGTTTTCACTGGAGTAGCACTTTTAATTTCCTTCAAGAAATTTTCCTAGGCAACCAACAATCACAAGTTGGTTAATTGTTTGGCACAAGAGACTTAGCTTGTGGCCTATCTTGACTTTTGGTATATCTTCCTCACTAAGCTTAATCATTTCTAGCTTTTGGTTTAAAGTGAGAGATGTGCAACTGTTCCTTTCTCTTGAATACTTAGAGGTCATTGTAAAGTTATTAATTGACCTAATTTCAAAATTGTTGTGTATCAAGGAATAGGAAGGTCTGATGAGAGGGAGAGCAATGGGGTAATGGCTTGTTGGTGGAGCAATCAGAACATGTGCAATATTTATCAATTAAATCTGCTATTTTATATGGGTATAGTTCATGATATTCTAATAATTACAATAGTAATATCAAAGATCACTGATCACAGGCCACTATAAAATTATAATATTAATGAAAAAGTTTGACGTATTTTGAGAATTATCAAAATGAGACAGAGAGAAATGATGTGAGCACATGCTGTTGGAAAAATGGTACCAATAGACTTGCTGGATACAGGGTTGCCACAATCCTTCAATTTATAAAAAATGCAATATCTGTGAATTATGCACAATAAAACAAGGTATACCCAAGAGACGGTGACATGAAAAGTGTATGTGTGTGTGTGTGTGTGTGTGTGTGTGTGTGTGTGTGAATGTTTGTGTATGAAGCAGAGTTAAATGGTGGGGACAACTTTAAATTAGATGATCAGAGAAAACTTGTCTGTTGAGATGACTTTTGAGCCAGCCATTTAATGATTTGAACATAGTGTGCTCTATGTGGAAGGAAAAGTAAATGCAAGGGTCTATGAGAGAAAAGAATAATGGGATGTATTCAAGGAAGAAAAAATTGGCCATAAGCCTGAAGTGTAGTAAAGAGATGGGAGGAAGGGCACACGATGAAGTTGAAAAGTGTGTGTATAGGCAGTGTGGAGTCTATGACCTATTGTTTGAGTAACAAGATGATGTTATAAATAACTGTATTATTTTCATAATCTCTGTTTCAAATAGTGCATTTACCAACCACCCTTCAATCTTTTCAGGTTACTCTGACTTGAAGCCTGAATCCAACCATCCTATGATAACACTGGAATATTTAATTTATTGATCCTTGACACTTTTACTCTCTCTTTCTCTGATCTCTCATGTACTTACTTTCTTACTTTCTTCCTACACAACTAAACTCCATGGTTAATTATTTATTACAGTCACCACCTTGGGTGTAATATCTCACTTATTACCTCTCACTTGCTTAACTGTAATTCTTTTATCAAAACCCCAGTCCTCATTCAAATCTATCTCTGCCTGCCCCATGCATGACAGAAAAGCACAGGACATTACTTAAAAATGTAAACTGAACAAAAACATCCAGTAACCAAGGACCAAAGATTGTGGCTAAATTGCCTAAGAGAACATTAGAAGTTTAAGAGGAGGCTGGGCGCAGTGGCTCACGCCTGTAATCCTATCTCTCTGGGAGGCTGAGGTGGGCGGATTGTTCGAGTTCAGGAGTTAGAAACCAACCTGAACAAGAGCGAGACCCTGTCTCTACTATAAATAGAAAGAAATTAATTGGCCAACTAATATATATATATATAAAAAATTAGCTGGCCATGGTGGTGCATGCCTGTAGTCCCAGCTACTTGGGAGGCTGAGGCAGCAGGATTGCTTGAGCCCAGGAGTTTGAGGTTGCTGTGAGCTAGGCTGAGGCCATGGCACTCACTCTAGCCTGGGCAACAAAGCGAGACTCTGTCTCAAAAAATAAATAAATAAATAAAAGAAGTCTAAGAGGAGAGACTGAGGAGTTTCTTTGTGAAATTAAGGCATTGGAAAGCACTCATGTAGAGCTGGAAATTTAGAAAACCACATATGTGCCCAAAACAGGACACATGCACAGAAAAGACCTAGGAACTCTCTAAGTTTTCTCTTCTAGCTGATTATCTATGCTCACTATAAGATGTAAGAGAAGGATTAGGCAAAGTTGTAGACAGCCAGGCTTCTCTCACTCTTTCTCTCTCTTTTTCTTTCTTTCTTTCTCTTTCTCCCCACTCTTCTTTTTTTGACTTCAGGCATTCAAGCAACATCTGCCAAAATACTAGCTAAACATAGCTAAAGGACCAGAGATTTCAGAGAACATACACAACAAATGCAATTTACAAACAAGCAAATAGCTATAGCCTACAGCAATCAACAAAAACAAACTTGAAGAGGGAGAAGGATCTGATTTCCAGATTTATCACATTATAATACTCAAAATAGCCAGTTTTCAACAACAACAACAACAATAAAATTATGAAGCATGCAAAAAGGCAAGAGAGTATTATCCTTTCATAGAAGCACTGCTATTGGACTTACTAAACAGAGACTTTGAACCAACTGTCCTAATGCTCAAAGAACTAAAGGAAACCATCAAAAAAGAGCTGGATAAAATCAGAATGATATATAAACAAATAGACAATACCAATAAAGAAAATGAAATTATAAAAATTAACCAAAGTTCTCGAGCTGAAAAGTACAATATGAAATGAAAAATCAACTAAAAGTTTTAATGGTATATTTGAGCAGGTGGACGAAAGCATTAGTAAACTCAAATTAAATGAGTAAACCAATTAAAATGATCCACACAGAAGAACAGAAAGAAAAAAGAATGAAGAAAACTGAACAGAGCCTAAGAGATCTGTGGAATACCATTAATGTATCAATGTATGCACCATGGAAATCCCAGAAAGAGAAGAGAAAAAGGGGTAGAGAGAATATTTTAATAAATAATCGCCAAAACTTCATAAATTTGATAAAACTCACACATCTACAAATTCTAGAAACTCAGTGAAACCCAGGAGGATTAAAAAAAAGACCCATGCCAAGACACATTATAATGAAATTTCCAAAGGCCAATAACAGAGAGACTCTTGAAAGTAGCAAGATAAGGCCACTTATCATGTCCAAAAGATTCTCAATCAGATTAACAGCAGATTTCATACCAGAAACCAGAGGGGCTAGAAGGGACTAGGGTGCCTCTTTTTATAATGTGCTCAGGAAAAAAATTAATCATCAATAATTCTATATTTAGCAAAACTGAATTGAAACTATATAAAAGAGTACATAAATATAGGCCCAGGTATAGGTACAGGTGTGTGTGTGTATAAATAATATAGAAACTACACAGAAGGAAACTTTTGCAATATGATAAAGGACATTTATGAAAAGTGTATAGCTAACATCATACTCAATGGTGCAAGACTAAAATCTTTTACCTTGGAATCATGAATTAGACAAGAATACCCTATTTCCTCACTTTTATTTATTGTACTGGAAGTTCTATCAGCCTAACTAGGCAAGAATATGAAATAAATGACATCCATATTGGAAATGTAGAATTAAACTATCTCTATTCACAGACGACATGATCTTGTACATAGAAAACCCTAAGAATCCACAGCAGTACCTCTGGAATTAAACAAATTCAGCAAAGTTGCAAGATACAAGATCAATAACTCAAAAACCAGTTGTGTTTCCATATACCAGCAATTAAACATCTGAAAAGAAAATTAAGAAAGCAATTCCAATTCCAACAATTACAAATAATGGCATATAAAAGACCATAATACTGAGGAATAAATTTAACTAAAGAAGAGAAAGACATGTAGACTGAAAATCATAAAATATAGATGAAGGAAATTAAAGAAGACCTAAATTAATTTAAATATATCCCTAGCTCGTGGATTGGAAAACTTAATGTTAAGTGGCACTACTACCCAAAATGATCTATAAATTCAATGTAATCCCTATCAACATACCAATGCCATTTTATGCAGAAATAGACAAAGTGTTCCTCAATTTTATTTCAAATCTGACCAGCCAAAATTACTTTGAAAAAGAACAAAGTTGGAAGACTCACATTTCCTGATCTAAAAGCCTACTACAGAACTACAGCTATCAAAACATTTTGGCACTGGCATAAAGATAAACATATAGAAGAGTAGAAATGAATTGAGAGTCCATAAATAAATCCATACATCTGTTGCCAGTTGATTTTGAACAGGGTTACAAGGGTGTTCAATTGGAGAAAAAACAGTATCTTTAACATATGGTTCTGGGACAAATTTCTTATCCAGAGGCAAAACATTAAAGTTGGACCTGTGCCTCATGCTATATAAAAAAGTTAGCTAAAAATAGGTCAATTAGCAAAGAACTAAGACCATGAAAGCTTAGAAGAAAACAGACTTAAATCTTCATGACCATTAATTTGAGAATGGATTCCTAGATGTGACATTGAAAGAATGAACAACAAAAGAAAAAGTAGACAAATTGGGCTTCATGAAAATTAAAAACTTTTGTATATCAAAGGACATTATCAAGAAAGTGAACAAATAACATATAGAATGGCAAAGGATGATTTCAAATCATATATCTAATAAGGGCTTAGTATTCAGAACATATAAGTAACTTCTGCATATCAACAACAAACAAATAATATAAGGAACAATCCAATTTAAAAATGGGTAAAAACCTTGCATAGATATTTCTCTAAAGAAGATATAGAAATGGACAACAGGTACATGAGAAAACTATCAGCATCTTTTGTCATTAAGTATATACAATTCAAGACCACAATGAGATGCTACTTCACACACACTAGTATGGCTATCATGGAAAAAACAAAAAATAACAAACATTGGCAAGGATATGGATAAATCAGAAATCTTGTACATTGCTGATGGAAATGTAAAGTTTCCTTTTGGAGTGATGCAAATTTTTCATAAATGGATGGAATGATTACACTAAACTAAATGTACAAAATACTATAAAATAGTTCACTTTAAAAATGTATTTTTTATATTATATGAATTTCATCTCAAAAAAGAAACAAAAATAGAAGTAATCAGGAGAAAATCTCTATAAGCTCCATTCACTATATCAACCCACTTACAGTCTATATTCACCTCTGTTACAGCAAAGATAAATTGTCCTTGCTGTTGTCAAAGGCCAGGCTCTTTCCTTGTGCACTAAGTGCCTTCTTATTTATTCAAGGTCAATCCTTCTGTTAATATCACCTTACTGTCCTGGATCATAATTTTTCCCTTTTTAAGGGGTTATTTCCATTAGAATAAAAGAGGTTAATATTTCTCCCACTCAAAGGTTTTATCAAAAGTTATACAATTAAACAAATAAACAAAAACTTTTTGAGGGGGGTGGTCACGCTGGAAGCTCAGATTTGTGGGGGGAGAGGGGTCAAGGGCATTATTTGAAACCTTACAATTTGTACCCCCATAATACGCTGAAACAAAAAAAAAGAAAATATTTGCTTTACAGTATAAAGAAATGTATTATGCCTTAAACCTTGTAATATTTACATAGATAAGACAGTGAAAGAAAAATTACAATGTTGGTCACCGTGTATTTTTTTCCAAGAGACTGTAAGTGTACTATTTTTTCTTCTTTCCTCTTTATCACTCATCATTTCTTATAATAAAAGTGTATTACCTTAGTAACAATAAAAATAAATGATATCTTCTGTATTTATTTACTGAGTGATAAACAGGTATTTTATACATATCAAATGGGTTACTTAAAATAATAATGCAAAATAAAAGAAATTATTGCTATCACTTTAGTCATTCATTTCTTCTTTGTTATATTTTTAACTATCCAGATGCAAAGTATTAGGGCATACTTTAGTTTCACAAGATTAGAAAATATAAATGTCAACATCATGTTGAAATGACTATATTAATGAAAAGCATTGATCCATCATTAAAATGTACTTATAATATTGTGTAACTTGAAAGGGTAATGCATTAAATTAAATTTTAAAAAGCACCATTGCGAATTTTCAATGTTTCAGTATATCCTGTATTAAGAGTTTTGTGCTAAAAGTCTCAACAATAATATGGGAAATAAATGATGACATCATACTGCCAGGTGAATAAGAGATAAATAAAATACTTCTTTCTTTGGAACATAAGAATATTCTAGTCAACCTAGATTTTCTTACTTCAAATGTCTAAATGTTTTTACATTTTCACTTATTCTTGTATATTTGCAGCAAATATTTCCTGAACTCCTGTCTTTCTAGGTACTATACTAGGTACCATAGAGAAAAAATTTTGATAAAATGCTATTTTTGCTTCAAAGAGCTTTCAGGGAAGAAGAAAATGAGTAAACAAATACAGTGTAGTAGGCATTATGATAGAAGTGTTGCAAATTTCTGCTGTGTTTATAGAAGAGGTCCCTAAGCCAGTTAGTTAGGTTCAGGAGTTGCTTCTGACTGGAAACTGAAATCTTTTCCTTATTATGTACAGTGCACTCAAGAGCAATAAGTATTTATTGACTGAGTTGTGGTAACTTCATGTTATCATCCACAGCATCAATATCTATTTTACTCGTGATAGATGAAGGTGCAAGAAATTAGGCTGAATTTGTAGTACCCTCTAGACATTCCCTGAAAGTTTGTTTCCTATAACATTCTACAATCAGATATGTATCTTTTATTTGAGATTTTATTTTTAATTTTTTTATTTCAGCATATTATGAGGTATAAATATTTAGGTTATATATATTGCCTTTGCCTTACCCAAGTCAGAGCTTAAAGTGTGTCCATCCCCTAGATAGTGAGCACCACACCCATTAGGTCTGTATATACCGATCCCCTTCTCCCCTCCATCTACCTGACACTCAATGAATGTTATTACTCTATGTGCACTTAAGTGTTGATCAATTAATACCAATTTGATGGTGAGTATATGTGGTGCTTGTTTTTCCATTTCTGTGATACTTCACTTAGTAGCAAGGGTTCCAGGTCTATCTAGGATAATATAAGAGGTGCTAGATCACTATCGTTTTTTTGTGGCTGAGTAGAACTCTATGGTATACATATACCACATTTTATTAATCCACTCATGGATTGATGGACACTTGGGTTGTTTCCACAACTTTGCAATTGTGAATTGTGCTGCTATAAACATTTGAGTGCAGATGTCTTTTTTATAGAATATCTTTTGTTCTTTTGGGCAGATACCTAGTATGGGATAGCTGAATCAAATGATAGTTCTACCTGTAGCTCTTTGAGGTATTTACATATTACTTTCCAAAAGAGGTTGTACTGGTTTGCAGTCCCACCAGCAGTGTATGAGTGTTCCTATCTCTCTGCATCCACGCCAACACTTATTGTTTTTGGAATTTTTGATAAATAGCCTTTATTAGAGATTTTTAATGCTACATGAAATGTAAAGAAATCCAGGTAACTTAAAATTGTAGTTAGTTGTGTAAAACAGCAATTAATGTATTCCAACTTTAGGAAAAAAATCCACCTCTCTAATACATCTAGAATTGCTTTTTTTATTTTCAAAAGGTAAGTTGTTTTTCAAAAGATGTCAGTGTTGAAAATTCTAATTATTTACTAAAATATTACAAAATATATTAAAATATCTTTAAAAGGGTCATATAGCTTACATTATAGTGGGAATTCTAAATTTTATTTTGCCTAATCAAGTATTTACAAGACAAAGAAAAACATATCACCCACTCAGGGAGTTCAACAGCATATATTGATCTAGAAATATTATAGAATCATCACGATTCTCTTTTGAAGGTTGTTTAAATACCAATTTTTATAGAGCTGTCAGTGTATGCATTACTTCGTGATATATGTGATTATTTGTGGTTTTTCATTTGGGTGTATGCCCTGAGTGCTGACAGATAAAGACAGTATTTCAAAAGATTTAGATTACTTCCTCTCAGATATAAGCTCTATGTCCTAAAATATACAGAGATGGAGGGGTAGCTGGCTCAGGAAAACAAATTGGAACCTGTGCCATTGATGTGAGCCCAGACTTGCCTGAAGATTGTACCAAATTGAGTATCTGTAAAAGATTTTCTAATATGCAATGTGAAGGCAAACCGTGAATTAGAAATGGTTATCATCGATGTGCTGTTGATATATGCTTTCTCCCTTGGAACTAGGGAGACCATGATATTAAATGATAAAAAAAAGTGGTCCAAGAAACAAATTGAAAGAGTAGCTTTGTAATATCTATTATTAGAACTTTTGGAAATTATTAATAAAGAAAAAAGATACTGTTTCATTTGAAAATGTATTTCATAATAAGCTTTACTTTCTTCAAAGATGTATAATATCTAATTTAATACATGCCCTAACTACCTGCCTATAAGCAATCACCTACTTATTCATATTTATCTTTATTCTACATAGAGTACTCTGGGCTGGGCTGGAAGACCAGAAAAAAAAAAGTGGATACACATTATACCCTTAGAAGGTTTACAATCTAAGAAGGAATATACAATTATGCAAAGTACCATCACCCAAGATGAAAATGAGGAGAGCTCACAATGAGTTTTAGATGAATTTCTATGTGTGAGACTTGAAGGCTTTCATAGCTGCTATATAACTTTGAAGTTAAAGTTTACCTCTTTAATTTATCCTCCTTTGCAGTATACTGATCTACATCCATGTTTAATTACAGAATTTTAGTAAATTGTACCCCATACCTTTCTAGGCTTATGCTATAATTTTAATGTATTCCCCATAAAGCATGTGTTGGAAACTTAATCCCCAACGCAACAGTGTCGGGAGGTAGGACCTAATGGAATGTGCTTAGGTCATGAAGTTGAAGACTTTATGAATGAATTGATGCCAGTTATAAAAGAGTCTGAAGTTTCAAGTTCAATCTCTTACTTTCTCTCTCCCTTTCTTTGGTCTCTCACCATCAGGTGACACAGCACGAAAATCCCTTGCAAGATGCCATCCCCTCCATATTGGACTTCTTAGCCCATAACTGTGCACCAATAAATTTTTTGTTCATTATATATTACCAAATCTCATATATTCTGTTATAGTGGCATAAAATGGACAAAAACAGAGAATTGGTACCAAGAGGTTGGGCTGTTTCTATAAGACCTGAAAATGTGTACGTGGCTTTGGAGCTGGGTAATGAGTAGCAGCTGGAGGAATTTGAAGGAACTGGCTAGAAAATGTCTTGCTTATGATAAGCAGAACACTAAGGGTGATTCTGGTGAGGGCTTAGAAAAAGAGAGCAGCAGGGAAAGTCTAAAACTACTTAGAAATTACTTAAGGGGACATGATCAGAATGTTTGTATAAATATGGACAGTGAAGACCATTCTGATGAGGTCTCAGATGGAAAAGAGGACTATATTTGTGAAAATTGTAGTAAAGACCATCCTTGTTTCAAAGTGGCAAAGAACTTGGCTGAATTGTGTTCATGCTCTAGAGCTTTATGAAAGGTAGAATTTAAAATGTCTGAAGAAGACATATCTAAGTGGCAAAGCATTCAGGGTACTGCATGGCTTCAATCAGCCACATTTAGTAAAATGCAAATGGAGAGAAATGATTTAAAGATGAAATTTATAACTAAAATGGAAGCAGAGTAAAAAAGTTTGAAAACTCTCAGGCTGGCCATGTAAAAAATAAAGCACTTTTGGGAAAGAATTCTATGAATGTGGCCAAATGACCAAAGAGAGTAATATAGATAGAAGGAAGCCATGTTCTGTTCATCAAGACAATGGGAGAATGACCTCAAAGGCATTTCAGAGATCTTCAGAGCAACCTAGGACATTAAGGGCAAATTTTCCAGAGAGATGCCCATGGGACCTTGACTATTTTCTGCCTCAAGTTTCTGCTGTGAGCATTTCAGCATAGTGCTCCTTACCCAGCCCAGCCATGGCTCAAGCCAACCCAGGTGTGGCTTAAGCCACCACATAGGAAGATATAAGCAGTACATCTTAATGACATCTTTGTGGTTATAATTCTGCAGGCTCACAGAATGCAAGAGCTGTGCAGGCATGGATTCCTCTGCCTAGATTTCAAAGGGTGGCTCAGAAAGCCTTGGGCCCCAGACAGAGACTTGTTACAGGGACAGAGGCACCTCAGAGAGTCCCCACTAGGCTAATATCTAGTGGAGATATGGGAGTGAGGCCACTACTGAGAACTCAGAACTATAGAGCTACCAGCGTGCAACTCTAGCTTGAGAGACCTTGAGAGATTCCAACTTGTGAGAGCTGCTACATGGGCTGAGCCTGGAAAAGTGATACTTGTGGAACTGCCTGAGGCCTTGGGGAACCATCCCTTAGCCCAGTGTGCCTACAAGGGCAGACACAGAGTCAATAAAAATTGTTCTGGAGCTTTAAGATTTAATGTTGTTTTCCCTGTTGGGTTTTGAAGTTATCTGGGACCTGTTACTACTTTATTCACTCTTGTTGCTCCCTTTTGGAATGGAAATGTCTATTCTATGCCTGCCCCACCACTGCTATTTTGAAAGTATATACTTTGTTTAATTTCTCAGATTCATAACATGAGGGAGATTTGCCTCAGGATGATTTGTGCCTTGAGTCTTATTCAAATCTGATTTAAGATGAGACTCTGGATTTTGGACTTTTGAAATCATGCTGGAACAAGTTAAGACTTTGAGATCATTGAGATGAAATTAATATATTTTGCATGAGAGCAGTAGATGAATTGTGAGGGGCAGAGATAAAATGCTATGGTTTGACTGCATCCCTCAAAAACCATGTGTTGAAAATTAATCATAGATGCAACAATCGTGAATCTATCAATGTTGATTATAAAAGGGCCTGAGGCTGCAAGTTTCATCTCTTGCTCCTTTTTGCCCTTTCTTAGCCTTTTCAACATGGAATGATGCAGTAAGTAGTCTCTTGTAAGAAGCCAGACTCTTGATCTTGAACTTTCCAGCCTCCAAAACTGTGAGCCAATAAATATCTGTTCATTATAAATTACCTGGTCTCATATATTCTGTTACAGCAGCACAAAATGTACTAAGAAAACTTATAAATTTACATATAATTAAAATTGCATATTGTTAACTCTTGGCACTCAGATGTCGAGTGTGGATAATGTTGAGTGGATGACGAGAAAAAAGCAAGCGAGTGCAGAGGGTTAAGTGCTAGGAACATTCTCACATACAAAATGATTTCTTATCACTTTACTATCCTTAAAATGTATACATTGTCTCTTTTCAGAAGTTCATTCTCATGATAAATATACCCCTCTCCAAGTTCCATCCACATAATACTTCTGGATCTAATTCTAATAACTTTTATAAAATTCAACATAGATACTGCATTTTCTAGGAGATTTGTTCTCACTTCTCAAGATTGGGTTAATTTCTCACCTGTGCTTACATAACATTCTATATTTTTCTGAAATATCATTAGATAATTATTTTAAAATTTTAAAGAATTCTCTATAGGTTATATACACATGGTTTTCATCTGAGCCACTTAGTGTGCATCAGAAAACCAGCAACATGGCAGGAAGTAAGAGAAAAACCAATAGCAGATGCATCTACTACATGCAGGTGCTGGGCAGTCTGAATTTTCCAGGCAAATTAGGAGGGGCATAATGTTAACACAAACAAAAGAAACATTTTAAATAAACATTTCATTAATGCCTTAAGGCTTTCCCTAATAAGAATTTTCTGAAAAAAGAAGAAGAAAAATAAAGTCAAGATTTTGACTAGAGGGAATTTTAAAATCAGAAAGATGATGAATTATTAATGAGCTGAGCTGATCTTTTTCATTTTCTTTTCTAATCCAAGAAGTCTTCAGGGTAGCTGTTTGAAGGGTATTCTTTTTACTATCTTCTGCTTTAGGCATTCATAAATATACTTAAAAACACTATCTCACATACCACCCAATCAAAGGATCAAGGTCACTTAGGAGACTAAATTAAACTTCTAATACACATTCACTATTGTCATTTCAGCATATTTTTGATGAGGCTTTGAAAGTGCTCACTTTGAATGTCATTCTCACTTGCTCTCTAATGGTTTGTCTGCCTGCTTATTGCACATCAGATTTTAGAGCCTTACAGAGTGAAATAAAGCCATCTTCCTCAAAGTGATTTTCCTTCATACTATATTAATTCTTTGAGATAGTGTATTAAAGATTTATTTTAAATTATGGTGTAATTAGTGAAGCTCTTGGTTTACACAGTCATTCAGAAAAACCCCATCCCAACTGTCCCATTTACTGGAGGGAAAGCTTTGGCAGGGATTACACCAAAGCACACTGTGTTGACAGTGTATGCAAATTAGAATGACATAGTTTGGTTTAAATGACTATAAAAGCAGGAATCAACATCTGTGGAAATGATTTTCAAGACTGCAGTGGAATAGAAATCATTGCAAGTGTTATGTCATTACAAATAGAAGCCTGGCAGCAGTCCACAAATACAAATTTTTCTCTTTCCAGATAAGAGTCCAAATCTTCTCTCATTTGGGATTAGAAACTAATTATAGATTTGTTATTAATTTTTAAATCTGATGAATTCTGGGTTTTAACTGTTTGCCTTCTTTTGAAATCCTCTTGGGAATAGTTAAAAGATCACTGAAATAGGAAAATAGCAACACTTTAGTATATAATGAAAGGCAACATAATTAAATAATCTCCAACCTAGATTAATGGAAGTTTGGTGTAATGTATTTTCTCAATCATGTAATGTTATCTTTTAAAAAATAAGATTCTTTTTAACTGAATCAGTCTACTAAATAAACATAAATAAGCCTTTCCTTTGTAAAGTAAATACAGTTTCAAATTTGAAAAAAAATAAATGGGCTGGTATTTTTTTTTTTAATTTCAGAATATTACGGGGTTACAAATGTTTTGGTTACATAGATTGCTTTTATACAGCTTGAGTCAGTTATAAGTATGCCAACCACACAGATAGTGTACACTGTACCCATTAGGTATGATTTCACCCATCTCCTCTTCCCCTCTCCCAATTGCATGGTTTCCATTGTGTTTTACTTCCATCTGTGCACATGACTACCGATAGGTTAGTTCCAATTTAATAGTGACTAAGTGTGTTGTTTATTTTTCCAATTCTTGTGATACTTCACTTAGGAGGATGGTCTCTAGTTCCATCCAGATTGTTGCAAAACGTATCAATTCATATTTTTTATGGCTGAGTGGTACTCTATGGTGTACATATACCACATTTTATTAATCCACTCATGAATTGATGGGCACTTGGGTTGATTCCACATCTTTACCATTGTGAATTTTGCTGCAATAAACATTCTAGTGCAAGTGTCTTTTTGATAAAATGACTTTTTTCTTTTGGGTAAATACCCAGTAGTAGATTGCTGGATCAAATGGTAATTCTACTTTTGGTTTATTGAGGAATCTCCATACTATTTTCCATAGAGGTTACACTAGTTTGCAATCCCACCAACAGTATGTAAGTGTTCCTTTCTCTCTGTATCTATGCCAACATCTATTATTTTGGGACTTTTTGATAAAAGCCTTTCTCACTGGGATTAGATGATATATCTATGGTTTAATTCACATTTCTCTGATGATTAGTGGTATTGGGCATGTTGTCATAAAGCTTCTGTTCATGTCCTTTGCCTACTTTTTAATGGAATTGTTTGATTTTTTCTTGCTGATTTGGTTGAGTTCTTTTTAGAGTATGGTTAGTAGCCCTTTATCAGATGTATAGCATGCAAATATTTTCTTCCGTTTATGTAGGGTGTCTATTTACTCTATTGATTGTTTTCTTGGCTGTGCATAAACTTTTTAATTTCTATTTACTAATTTCTATTTACTAATTCTAATTACTATTTACATATATTTACTTTTGTTATTGTTGTGATTTCCCTTGGGGTCTTCTTCATAAATTCTTTGCTTAGGCTGAAATCTAGAAGAGATTTTCCAACATTATCTTCTAGAATTCTTATGGTTTCATGTCTTAGATTTAAGGCTGTTAAGTATTAATATACATAATAAAATTAATTACAGCCTCAGTTAAGAACAAATGAGATGCTTCTTTGCTTTATTTTAAACCAATTTCTTAAACCTTGTCAAAACCACTACATTGACTACAAAGCAAAATTCTTCAGTTTATTTCTTGCTATTTTCTTTTGATTTAATGAAATGTTTATGTATTATAGAATATGTGTAATTTATATTAGGTTAAAAATAATAAACCCTAATATATACATTACCCAATTTGCAAGTTTAAATATTGCCTGCCAATACTCATGAAAACCCTATTTTTTTCTTTGATTGTATCAATCTTTATTCCACTCATATGTAATCATTATCTTGAAATTTCATCTTGCTTCCTTTATAGGTTTACCTCATATACATTATGCACTCCCAAACAACATGCTGTTTAATTTTTAAGTCTTAAATATTTTATAACTTTTACCATATGAACATATTCTTCTGCTATTAGAGTTTTCTCCTAAATGCTATGATGTTTCTATCTGTATTTATGGTTCATTTATTTTCATTGCTGTATAATTTCTATAGTTTGAATGTGTGCCCCAAAGTTTTGTGTTGGAAACTTAATCCCCAATGCAACAATATTGAGAAGTGGGAGCTTTAAGGGGTGATTAGGTCATGAGGGCTCTGCCCTCCTGAATGGATTAATACCATTATCAAGGAATGTGTTAGTTATCACAGGAGTGGGTTTCTGATAGAAGGATGAGTTCAGTCCACTTCACTCTTGCTGAATGTGCTCTCTTGCTCTTCTGCTTTCTGCCATGGGATGCTGCTGCAAGAAGACTTTCTTCAGATGTGAGCCCCTCAACCTTGAACTTCCCACTTCCAGAACTATAAGAAATAAATTCTTGTTCTTTATAAATTATCCACTCTCAGGTATACTGTTACAGCAGAAAAACAGACTAAGAAAATAACATTACAATTGTATAAATGTGCTACATTTATTCATCATACGTTTGAATTGCTTGCAATTTTTGTTCTTTTTCAATAGCAAATAAATCCAAAATGTCAAAAGCATCAAAATTCATCCTCAGAATGTAATTCTATCTTTCTCTGTCACCATTCCATTAAACTTTGTGCAGCATGGGTAAACACCTATTATCCCTGGATTAAGTCTACTAGGAATATGATTTTTCAAACCACTTTTGAGTGCCCACTTGAATTTGCAAGTAAAACCTTAATTCAGTGATCAGAGCATCAAATAAAATATATTAATAAAATTCTTAATTGATTTAATTGATTTATTGTTTTATCATCTCCTATTCCTCAGACTAGAAATAGAAAACTAGAAGTAAGAAAAAAAAATACTTCTTTCAATTCTCAACTATGAAAATGTTTCTCTGTATTAAATTTCATTAAAAGGTGGAGACAAGCATCTGTGGTCAGTCTCGGATGCTTAACTGTCATCAGAATTTTCTCAAATTTTTTTGTTCACTGTTGGCCACTTTTCTCATTTCTATCATTCTTGCTGCTTTATTTTTTTAATACATATTTTTTGCTATTTTAAAGGAGATGTATAACATATTTGGTCAACCCTAAACTTCACCTGACCTTTCAAAATACCTGTTTTAGAGAAATAATTTTATTTTCTTAGAAAATACTATAATTAAATACATGTAGTAGATGCTAAGATATGCTACCTAGACCCTTTTCAGAAGCAAAAGATTTCCCCAATCATTCTGAGTTCTGGGTGATGCTAACAAATGTCAAATAATACAGCCAGACTTAGGTAAGGATAGATTTTGTTGTAAAAGACTCCTGCAATCGGAGGAGGGGTACTGCTGGAATAGTGGGACAGGAGCTCTTGCACTAAGGAGAATGCTTCAATCATAAGATCTATAAGGGTACCAAAGTAAGGCAGAAATGACTTTCCTATTGTAGAGAGAATAAAGAAGGCTAAAAAGCACTATGCGTGGGGAGTAGGATGAGCAGGTCCTGTGATCAGAGGGAACATCAGAGAATGTTTCTTCTCTGAGGTCTTCCAAACTGTGGCAGTACCTTAAGGAAGGGTTCCTCTGCATTCCAATGGTTTTTTTAAGCTCAAGGATGGGTTAAATTTCAGGAAGCTTGGGGAAGGAGAAAACCCTGACTAACATTTGGACAAACCAAGTTAGCAGGCATTTTGTTCAGATTGGTCAGTGGAGACAAACAGTTCAGTTGATCATTAATGAAACAAAAAGTGGAAATCTGGAGGGATCATGTCAAGGTGTGTCATAGGTAAACAAAGGTAAAGTCTGAAAGTCTTATCTAAATCTTATTTGGAAACTAGTTCTTTGCAGTAAACACAAAGTATAGGGAGATTTCTTAATTGTAACTGTTTGACAGGAGTACAGAGCTCAGGTGAAGTTCAACATTATTGTGGCTATCACCAAGTGGCAAGTCCTCTACAGAACTTGCCGTAGTTTAAGTCCAGTGAATAACTGACAGGGGATATAAAGGCCTGGTCCCCTTGGCCGTGGTTTGAGGCAATTTCGAAGAGTCATCCTAACCTTAAACACTGGGAGTGTTGGCTGAGGCCTCCAGTGGAGCTGTGTTATACTTCAGTTTCAGTCTGTGTCCTATCCTGTTTTCTTCCCTTCCAGTAGCAAAGATGTTGATCCCTCCTTTCCTTTCCCATAGGTGTTGGTCTGCAAGGCACTCCCTGATAAATTCTCCACATACTAATCTCTCTCTCTCAGTCTGCTTGTTGGGGAATCCAACTTAGGTCAATGGGAAAACATGCTATTCTCTTCGGGTCAAATAATTATGTATAGCAAGTTTCCTCAAACCATTTAAAACTTCTATTTTATAATATATTTGCATGTATTTTAATAAAGAAACAAATTGTCCTGCTAAATTTGAGTATTTAGAAATATGAGCTATGATTATCTTATGTATTTTCTTATCTATAATATTCAGAACCATATAATAGAGACATTGCAGTTTAGAGCAAGAGATCATAACCAAGAGTTGATCCACTAATTGAAATTTGCTCTAGTTTGAAGAGAAATTTTTAGAAAAAAGAAATTGTCAACTTTTAAGCATTGCACTTGCATCAGATAAATTTTCAGCAAGCATATCCAAAAATTATGTATTAGAATTTTCATTTTAAATTTAGGGAAAATGAGTTTTCAGCATACAATAAGTTCTCCAAAGGAATTCTCTGTTAATGCTTCTGATTTTCTCAAAAATTTTAAGTTAATCTATATTATTGTTTATTTAACTTATATTACATGTTCAAAATAAAATGATTTGTTTCAAATTGGCAGGAAATCTAATAATTCAGCATGCTCATCAGTCCCTAATAGTTTTCTCAGTTATCATTCAAAATAATATCTATGGATTCAATAATAGATTTTGAACAAAAATTATATATTAGATAATGTCACTAATTTACCTTCATCCTAAAATTATATAGTACATTACAAAAATGTTTTGAAGCTTATAATACTAGAAAATATATAATTGTCTCTCATATCCACTAATCAAGTTAAATTAATAATCTAGAATACTGTTTGATATGCTTTTTAGTAACAGATTTGAAAAGTCTTTTATCCAATCACACAAATAATGATTCACATGATATTTTCATGTGAATTATTAATTATCTTCTGGCAGGAATTTAGAAATTTTTAAAATAGTGAATATATATATCTCTAAATAAAATAAATGCAAATAGTAGAAATAGTTGTAATTTACAACTTACAAATTGTAAATTTACAATTTATAATAGTGACTGACTGGTGTTTGGTACTTTCCTTTGAAAGCAATTCAATCCAATGCATTTTACACTTTTCTATATTACAAAGGAATCAGAAATATCTAGTTGAAAATTGACAATAGGATATTTTTGTATATTTCCTTTGAAATCCGCTGGAAACAACAAAAAGTATGGAAAATAAAGACAAAATGACATAATAAAAATAGGGAAAAATTTAGTTTTCAATGAAACAAGAAAAAGGCTAAAAATCTAAAATAGAAATTAACCAATACTGTCTAAGAAATAAAACAGAATTTGAACCAAAGGAGAAAACTGAATGACTTTATGCCTATATTTTTATCCATTCCTATATTTATCTAATATATATATATACATTCATTTTCCTCCCTTTCTGGAGGGTGGATAGATAGAGAGAGATGATCCAGAGAGACAGAACTAGAGCTAGAGACAGATACAGATAGAGATAGAGCTATGTCACTTCAGAATCACGGGATACAGACTTCTATACAAGCAGTTTTTTATAGGCCTTAAGGATGTATCTTGTAATTGTAGATGTCTATAGAGTGAGACCAGATCTGGAAAGATGTTAAATTATGTGAAAGATCCACTTGCAGAGGGTAAAAAAAAAAATACAAATAACCTCAAACAGTAATGGAACTGTGTCAGGATCACTCTGAGGCTTGAGAATTTGTTAGAAGAATTTACAGGACTCAAGCTGCCATACTCACAGTTACAGTTTATTACAGTGAATGGTTGGTTATAGCTCAAACTTAGTAAAAGAAAACAGCACATGGTGTGTATGACATCCATGAGAAAACAGGCTCACGCTTCTAGGTATCCCCTTCCAGTGGATTTGCAAGGGGGCATGCTTGCATCTTCCAGCAACGATGTGACAACACTTGCAAAATATTGCCAACCAGGGAAGCTCACCCAAGCCTTCGTGCTCAGGGTCAGTTATGTAGGAGTTCAGTGTCTGCATGACTGATCTCAGCTATTCAGACACCAACCTGCCCCACATCCCCAAGCAAAAAAAGACATTCATTATAAATTATATTGTTAGGATACGCTCATCTGGTTAAACTAGTCAAACTTGGGCATAGCTCAAGATCTCAAGCATAAAAGATCATTCTGTCAGGCAGACTTTTCCAAGAGTTCATAGGCAATCTCTCTATGAAATGGCCAAGAGCCAGTCCTAAAGGCAGATGTTTCTTTGAAATGTGTTAGATTTGAACTACCTTGACCTGCTGAGTTAATCTTTTCCTGCCCAGTCCACCTCCCTGGCCCATGGTCTATGCTCTTACAGAAAATGTTCATATTTCTGAGAATCTATATTTAGTTTAGCATTTATATAACAGACATAGCAGATGAATATGGGGGAAGCCAGTGTGTAATAGAGATAGATTTAAAGAAACAACTAATCCATTATTATTATTAAAAAGCTATTATACACATCTTCATATTTCCTACTAATCTGATTATTTCCTTATTTGATCTACTGTTATTTTTACCTTGTGATAAATTGGATGGAACTATTTAGCATAGAATGTGACTAACTGGCTATTAATTCCAGTTCTTCCTCAGATTAGTCATTTTTCATTGCTAATGCATCGTAAGGAGGATTTAACTTGAATGCCCAATACCATTTGTTCAAGAGCATCAGTATTACCATGACTTATATTCATAAGGTAGTTGAATATTACCAACACTTGCAATTTTGTACCATATTGCAATATGGTCATGGCACAATTCAGTTTTATTACAGAAAAAATCAGTGAGAATCATAAAGATATTTGCTATGCCTTTCACAAAATTTGTCCTTGCCCGTATATCATATAATTTTAGAGTAAGAGTCATTACAGTTGACAATGATTTGGTTATTTCTGGATTCCAAGGCAGGTGGGAATAAATCCAGTTACTCTGTGTTAGTTAACAGGCTTGCACTAAGACTGGTTTTCATCATGCCATCATGTGCTGCTATACACCAGGCCCCATCTCCCTCTTTTGGGAGGAGACAGGTGTTCACAATTGTGCCTATCCTTACTGTACTGCAGTTACAGAATATATCTTATTCTGATCTATTCTTCAGGCAATGACACTCACAGTGCATCAGTGTATATTACAACTGCCTTCAGGGAACTTCCATAAGTTTGGAAGTGCATGAGACTCTCAAAAATATGCCCCTTGATCCTTAGCAGCTAGGATAGCAGCCAAGGCTCCATGGTTGTTGGCATCTATCTGTACTACTGTGATCTAGAGGCTAAGCTAGGTCAGGACACAGCCCTTTTCCAAAGCTGCTTATTACATTTATCCATCATTGTTGAGTCTGCCCGACCCACTTCACTAAAATGTCATCATCTTTCCAGGCCAATTCCCATATTTTGCCTTCCTTCTAGAAAAGATTTTACTCTAATCTGCTAATTCTAGTAAATAAATATTTTTTTCCTCTGAATGTTGTTTCTCATTAAAGGCAAATTAAGCTTTTTCCACAATGCTTAGACCAATACTTATTTCCTCTAAGGCCACTTTCTGTCTTATGGGATAGTAGTGTTAATGAGCAATGTATGTCATTGCTATTGGGTATCTAGTGGCTTGATTGTAGTTAAAATATGTGTTTTGTAACCAAAAATGTGGTGTCCCCATACTAGAGTTAGATTAATGGTAGTCACATCTAAATTTAATTTTGTCTGAAAATGTTATAATATCTCCCTTAGCCTTTTTTGTCTCAGGCTAGGGATGTTTTTCAGGGGGAATTAGAATTCACTATGTGATGCCTATTGCTTTATTCCTATGAGAAACCTCTTGTTCTTTTTTTCTATTCTATTTAAGAATAAGGGTGATATAGCCACTGCTATATTTTATTCATTATAACCAAGGAACTTTCTAAGCATTTAGTCATCAAGGTTTACAGTTACCCAGTAATCAGTCCACTGAGAGCTGTATACTTCATGATTCAGCACACCAGTAGAGAGTAGTTCCTGGAAATTTTTTCCAGAATGATGTTCTCTGTAGTAGATATAACCTAAAAAATAAGAGACAGGCCGGGCGCTGTGGCTCACGCCTGTAATCCTAGCTCTTGGGAGGCCGAGGCGGGTGGATTGCTCAAGGTCAGGAGTTCAAAACCAGCCTGAGCAAGAGCGAGACCCCGTCTCTACTATAAATAGAAAGAAATTAATTGGCCAACTGATATATATATAAAAAATTAGCCGGGCATAGTGGCGCATGCCTGTAGTCCCAGCTACTCGGGAGGCTGAGGCAGAAGGATCACTGCAGCCCAGGAGTTTGAGGTTGCTGTGAGCTAGGCTGACGCCATGGCACTCACTCTAGCCTGGACAACAAAGCGAGACTCTGTCTCAAAAAAAAAAAAAAAAAAAAAATAAGAGACAAAAGATACTAAGACATTACCAGAGTTCAACTTAGTTATTAACAATTGTTCCAATTCATCATCATATCATATGACAAAAATGTCTCCCAGATCAAGGCCACTCGGGTTTAAAGGCTTTCATTTGATTTTTTCAGGTTCCCAAAGCAGGCTTGTTCTTATTAAACATGTAGATGGCTTCATCCTTTTGGGTATATGGTATAATTGTGTTCAGAGACAATACCGTTCTCTTTTCCTGAGCCTCTTGAGGAATCAATAGATTTTCCTTGTTGCACAACTGATATACTCATTCTTTTACCCTCACCTATTATGTTTCCTTCTCACAATTTGGCATTGATCTTAACCTCCAATTTTCCACATTATGTTAAGCCACTAACTTGGTCCAAATTGCTAGCAGCAATTCTGGTCTAGCAAGTGCTTCTCTCATGTCCATTCCCATTCATATAGAGTAATGTGGTATAGGCATAAACTATCTGGCTACCTCAATCGCTAGGCCATACAGCTGCATTCACTATTCACTGTCAATCCCAATTTTTCCAGATGGGCTAAGGCATAATCCATCCCATCAGGTCTTTAGTAATTATAGTATAAAGGACTAAAAAGTATACTTCCAGTTACTTAGGGATCATTCCTACTTTTGACACCCACAATTGTAGTCCTAGTCCCAGAACTGCTGGATCATATTGGGGAAAAAAAATGTGAGGTGATGTGGGGAAGAATTGTGTAGTCATACAACTATTTTCTCTCATCCTGTCTGTATTTATCGGGGTACTCCAAAGAACAGAACCAATAGTACACACACACACACACACGTGTCTATATGTGTGTGTGTATACATATATATATATATATATACACAAATATTTGTGTACTTTGTGTATATGTGTATATATTTACAGAGTAAGAAATTTTTACTTCTAAGAAATTTGCTCACTTGATTGTGAAACCTGGCAAGTCTAAAATCTACAGGATAGGCCAGCAGGATGTAGGCTCAGAGAAGAGATGCAGTTTGAGCCTGAAGGCTATCTGCTGGCAGAATTCTCTCTTCTTTAGGGGAGGTCAGTGTTTTGTTTTGTTTTTTAATTAAAGCATTCAGCTGATTGGACTATGCCCACCCACATTATGGAGTGCAATCTGCTTTACTTAAAATCTACTGATTTAAATGTTAATCTCATCCAAAAAATTACCTTCACAAAAATATCTAGATGAATAACGGCTAGCAAAATATCTGGTGCTAAAGGCTGATATACTTGTGCCTCCCCCAAATTCATTTATTAAAATCCTCACATCCAAGGTGATGATATTAAGAAGTAGGGGTTTTGGAGAGGTGATTAGGTCATGAGGTCAGAGCTTTCCTGAATGGGTTAGTGCCTTTATAAAAGAGGCCCATGAGAGCTCATTTGCCCCTTCCAACATGTGAGGACGCAAGGAGAGGTGCTATATACGATCCAGGAAATAAGCCTTCCCCAGACACCAAATCTCTTGGTGGCTTGATCTTGGACTTCCCAGCTTCCAAAATTGTAAGAAATAAGTTTCTATTATTTATAAGATACCCAGTCTACAGTATTTTTTTATAGCAACCTGAATGGCTAAGATATCTGCATGGTCTCGCTAAATTGACACATAAAATAAACCATCAAACCTTCTCACCCAGATCCTGCCCCCTTCCTTGAAAAGCAGAAAAGTCTATCTAAGGGGGGACCCTCTCATGGTCTCCCTCACGTTGTGTGTGAGTGCACACTCATAAAAGTGTGTAAGCCAGAACTTCATGCCTTTATCTCCCCCCATTTTACGAGTGTTGCTGTAAGAATGATATCAATCATGATATGTCCACTTGATATAATATATTTTTGCCCATTGTTAGACAATATTGGCTATAGTGTGTTCTTTGGTCTGAAGAAATGTAATTCAGCAGTCCAAACTGGCCCAATACCTTCTGTTCCAAGATTTCAGGCATATGAAAAGAAAGGCAAAGTATTTCAACATTTCTGCAATTTTGTTCCTGAGGTTATCCCAGGGCAATTTGGAAGAAAGGCATTTCTTTGTAATATGCCAGTTTGAGCAACTGAGGCCTGCTGAGTTAATCCTTTCCTTCCCAGGAGCTTAATAAATAACGCAAAATTGTCCTTCCCTTTGTATACAGCCTGTTTTCCCCTAGTGGAAAACTGAAATGAGGCAGATGAAGGAAGAAGGAAAAAGGGGATAGCCAGATTATCACATTGAGTCTTTTTGCCTAATAAGTGTCATTGTACAGAACACTGATAATCGTTTCCCAGAAAGGAACAAAAACACCTATTGCAATATAATTTTAACATAGTTCTTCCAATTGCAAGTACACAATTTAATTTTTAATAATGGCTGTGTTTAAAAACCAGCTCACATAATTACAGAAAATTTAACCATCAGCTCTCCTTAGCCAATATAAGCCACCACCAGAACAGCACTGATGTATTTTCTGTAATAATTCTATTTTACTTTTTCACTCCTCTTCTGAGTATTGCAAAGACACTCTTATTCCTAATCTTTTTGATATTTTTCATCTTTTGTTGGAATCATTTTTCATCTTTTGTTTGGGTCATCTTTTCACAAAGAACTTATGTTCAAATTCCTATAATTTCATTGTGTTACTGCATTTCTGGCACATGTTCTTAATCTGCTTTGTGTAGATTCACTTTAATGTGTCAATGTAAGTATGGTAAACTTGTCATTTCACTCATAGCACAGGAGACTTTTCATGGTGTATCCCTTTGTACTTCTTGAGTTTTAAACCATAAAGATATGTTAATTCTTCAAGATAAACTAAATTTATATAAATATCATTGTTTTATTTTTATAATATCTGTCTTTCTATACCTATCTCTAATTCTTTTTACTCCATAAATATTTATTGAGTGCTTCCTATGTACCAGTTCCTGTTACAAATAATCAGGATTCAGCATGAACAAAATTTTAAAAATTCTATGGTGAGACAAATAATAAACAACAAAAAAATAGGAAAAGATCTATTAATAGTATATCTGGTAGTAATTGTTATAAAGAAAGATAAAGTAGAGGAAGATAATAGGAAATGTTAGCATAGTTGATCAGCATTATTTGCAGATTTTGTGTTTGAAAATTTGCCAACTCCCTAAAATGTATTTGTAACTCCAAATCTATACTCACAGTACTTTCTCAGTCATTCACAGGCATATGCAGACTAGTGAAAATCTTGAGTCATCTGACACACTTTCCCAGCTTAGATCAAATAAGGCCTCTACCTTCTTGGAACAGCCAACATATTGTAAACAAAAGTATTTTTATGATCCATTTAGTGCCATGTTTTTCAAAATTTTGTTCTTTTATTATGGTTATTTCACTGTTTAAAGTGGCCCCTAAATGTGCCCCGATGAAGCGCTGTCTAGTGTTCCCAAGCACAGGAAGGTTGAGATGTGCCTCACAGAGAAAATATGACTTATAGTGCTATTGACTGTGAGCTCAGGGTGAATGATCAATAATATATATTAAGTGAGTTGTCTTTAAACAGAAACGTACATAAAACATAAAACAAAATTATGTATTGATCAGTTGATGAAAATTTTGTAGCCAGAAGTTTGCAGGAAACTAACCCTGCACTGCTCTCAGGAGTAGTGGTTCAGTTTCTCTGAGTCAGTGTTCACAGTGACTTTATAGAATAAAATGACTGAAAATAATGAGAATTAACTGTAATACAATTGGTCATAAGTAGTCAGATTCTAAATAAATTTTAATGGTAGAATCAACAACATGTGTTGAACAACTGGAATCAAAATGTGAAAGAAAGAGAATAATAAATTCTTCAGATCAGAGAAAGTAGAAGGAGGGACTCACCCTTCACTGAGGTCAGAAAGCCTGGGGAAAAGAAGCAGGCTTATGGGAAGATCATAAGTTTCTATTAAGACATTGACATTACACATGCATATTAAATATGCAAATGTAAATGTTGTATAGCCAATTAAATATATACATTTGTAATTCAGTTTATGGATGATATTTGCAATCACGATTTAGGTCTGGTGGAGGGTAAACAGGTGTCAAAGAAGTGGCTAAGGGTGGAAAGCAGGAACTGAATTATAGCTAGGAACCAAATTGTGAATAGGAACTGTTCCCTGGTGGGAACATACATAGTAAAAAGTTCCCAGTAACCTTTAACTGACCTAGAGCTAATTACCATCTAATTAGCATAACAAGGGTGGAGTTCTATGGAGAATTCTGGAAAAGATACAAGCACAGAAATGGAAATTGATATATAATCTACCCTCTTATGCAACCTGTCATGTGATCTGGTATATAACACCAACCTGTCAATCACCCCCAAAGGCAGGAAATGGAAACCAATCCTGCCAGGGGAAAGGCAGGACAAACTAGTGGGCTTATAAAAGGCAGTATGGGCTAAGCCTTCAGGGGCTTTCTCCACTCATGGAGGCTGACCCATTCCACCCTCTCTGGAAAGTATTTTCATTTTGCATAGCTTTCTTCTTTACTTTCATTCTTTCTTTTACGTGATAAACTGTATAGATTGCTCTGTGTCTGTGATCACTCCATCATTGGCTCAACTTGGTACCAGTATTCATTCTTGACACTGGGAACCAGGGAACCAGAGAACATGCACACAGACAAACCGAGCAATGAGATTATACAAATTCAAGGTTGTGAGTCAGAAACGTCCATAGACACAATTCTAAAGCCTTCTAATATTTAGAAATCAGGGAAATGTGAAAGGAGCACTAAAAGAACTTAATTAACATAAGGAAAATGAGAATGATGTTATTTGCCTGGTTAGATAGATGATCTTTTTCTAGGATATAACAAAAGAGCTGTAACAAGCCACCGACTATCATTTAATATAGGGCTTTGCTTTTGCAATTGCTTCTGCCATAGCAGCACAATTATTCTCCTTTCTATTGGATTGTTCATATCGGCGTGAGTCATGTTATAGATCTTCCTTCTTCAAGAAGTATTCCCTGTGATAACATACAACTTTCAGTTACCTTCTCAAAGAGAACTTTTATACCTCTCAAGTCCTCATCTCATCTCCCACTGTTTTTCAAACCTATGTAAATTCAGCTTTTGTTCTCACCACTCCACCACCACTGGAAACCTCCAGGCTTCTAAGTGCAATGATTAGTTCTTAATCCTTATCTTGCTGGTTTCTCAACTGCATTTGAAACAATCGGTCATTCCTTTCTTGACACACTTTCTTCATTTGGCTTGCTGGACAGCATGCATTCCTAGCATCCTAAGTCCTTAAATTCTCTCAGTCTTTTTTGCTGGCCACTCTTAGACCTTCCAGACCTGTATATTTCTGCATGCCACCAATTCATTCCTTAATTTCTTCACTTCTCTAAGTACTTGGATAGTATGATCTTGTCATGGCTTTGAATGCCAATATAGACTCATGACTCCTCAACGTATATCCACAATGATCATTTACTTCTGAATTTCAGTCTTAAAAATCTAAATATCCCCTTCATATATTCTACTTAAATGTAAATAGATGCCTCAAAGAATATCTGTCCTAAGCTGAATTTTTTATTTCTCCCCCAAAACCATGATCTTATCTTAGTGTTTTTCAACTCAATAAATTATAATGCCATATACAGAGTTACTCAAGGCAAAATTTCAGAATTTGTCTTTGGCTCCTCTTTCATTGTCAGTTAAATGGAAAATGCTCTTGACTCTACCTTCAAAATAAACCCAGACTCCAACTACTTTTCATTACTTCTATCTTACCAGCCTGGTTTAAGCCACCATCTTCTCTCATCCAGATCATTCTGGTAGTTCATTAATCTGTCAATTTTTTTCCGAAGTTGGCCCTTGTCTCAAAATTATTTTTTTTTTACATAGCAAAGACACATTTTAAGAGTATAAAACAGGTTGTGTTACTTCCTGCTTAAATGTTAAATGTTCCTTGCTTAATGGCCTTTAAGAAAATAATCCAAAGTTTTTACCAAAGCTTACCAGGCCCTATGTGATCTAGCCCCTGGTACTGATCAGTTTTCCTTTGCTCACCATGTTACACCCACTCTGGCCACCTTACATGTCTTGGACAGTGCCAGTCATGAGCCTGACTCAGGTAATTTGCTCCCACAGTCCTTCTGCCTTAAAATGTTCTTTCTCTAAGTATTTACGAGACTTCTTTGCTTTACTTATGACTCTGGTCAAATGTTACTTTTCAGAGTAATATTCCCTGGCCAACATATATATATATATATATATATATATATATATATATATATATATATATATATATTATCTATCTGAGCCAATTAAATGTAAGCTCTAAAAAGAGAGTACTTTGTTTACCATTGTATCTGCAATGTTTAGAATAATATTTTATGTAAATATTAAATTAATCCTTTAAGCCACTTGATTATCTTGTTTTACCACTGTGTATAGCTTATGCTTTATATCTTCATATTTTAACACCAAATCTCATTTGCCTTTCTTCTATATTTGGCTTGCATTTAATGCATTTTCCTGATTTACAATTGCATGAGCCCCATCTCTTGTTGAATATGTTCTAATTACTTATCAATAATGTCTACCTTATATTTTTATTTATTCAGCAAAGTTCATTACCTTGTATAGATTCTGTAATACATATAATTTGAGTAAGGGCATTTCCAGAGGCAATATCATAATAACTACCCTTGGCCCAAATCATCATTTTTATCACATTTTTTAAGAAAGTGTGAGAGACATAAGAAATTTTTGATTGTCTCCAGATCATGCCTTCTTTAGCACTAGTACCAGTCCAAACCATGTGGAGGTTAATATGTGAAAAGAAACAAGAAATAGGAGCGTACTATATGATAGCATGGCTATTTTATTTTTTGTTAATATTAGCCTTCTATCAGAAAAATTATCAAATAATTAAAAGATTCTTTTAATTTTAGATAATTTGGGTAATAAATTCTGTGATTTCCAAGTGTTTGCATGGCTCAGAAGAGTGAGCCAAGTTTTCTATCACATGCTAATTAGTATATTCTGATGCTTTGCTGAAATATTTGAACCAAATACACACAATAAAATAGCAAATTGATTATTGGCTTGTCCTCTATCTTGGGAGATTACAGAGTAGAAGTTTCGTAAGTCTTTTAGCAGGTTTAATACACATTTAAGTTATATTCTTGTTTAACATGGCATTATTTATGCTATACAGCTGATTTGGGTGACTTATTTGGCACTATTTTATATCCATTAATTGGAAGACTCCATTTAATGTTTTCCTTGTTGGTTTTTAGTCAAGAATGAAATTAGATGCTAGCTTTGCAGACTACTAATTTTATGTCATTGTCTAACATGTCAGTCTCTAAATGTACTCTACCCGTATAATTCTATCATCCCAAACAGAATAGTTTGGTCTATTCCCATGAAGAATTAACTAAATTAATGGTAGAGACCATTAATTCCCCAATATAATATATTTGCATGACAATGAAGCTATTTCTTTGAGAATCTTTCTTATGGCAGTCCTCTTACCTTGTGTATGTTAGGGAAGAAACTCCTTGAGTTTTAGCTTCTGTTTTCAAATTGGTCTTCTGTGTTTTCCAGTGAACACCTATTGGTTATTTGGAAGATTGCCTTTTTTCAGGTCTAGCACATGCTGCCATATTGCTTCTTTCTTCTCCCCACAGAGACAATGACATATGTAATTTTGTGGCTGTTGTGGGTTTACCTCCATCTGCTTATATTTTGGGATTTGTGAGGATGCCTTATTACTAAGATTTATGGTAAATGTGCTCCATGTTTTTTTTTCATTGGGTTTGTTTTCTAGTCGTTCTGTCCATTTTTATGTGACAGTTTGGAGAAACTGGTAAACAATGCTGTCCCCACAGCCATCCTTCCAGAATCCCTTCATTTATTTTTTAAAGCATCTGTATAATATAGTCATTTTTTCCTCCTTCTACAGAATTGAAAATTTTATGAGTCCAATATAAAACTAAGAAGTTGTGCCACTATAAAGTTATTGCTATTTATAACATATTACTGAATTCCTTTTCTATTCCTCCAAAATGCCTCTGAAAACCCCAATTTTGAAGGCAATCTTCAAAGTAGAGTCTGGCTAAATTACTATGAACCCTAAATCTTTACACAGGGTATTAGGAGAATGAACTTCTCTTCCCTTCCAAAGCAGGTATCTCGGTGTATGGTGTTTTCTTCCAAACAGCAATGATAATGTAAAACCAGGCAATTCAATATAGCCACAGTGATACTTACCTTATTATATAATATTGAATTCAACCAAGTATTTGGGAAAATGCATAAACCAGAAGTACTCAAAACCTCAAGTTAATCTTTCCATATTTAGATCATTAAATATGAAATGTCCAATTTTGAATCAAAAGTGTAGTTTATTATATCTCAAACAAGAAGCAGTACAATTAATCAAAGTATATGCCTAAACTATTGACATAGTTTTGCCATCTTAATGGAAGCTTGCTTATGCCTGTAGTGAAGAAGTCTGGGAAGGGAGTGGTGATGAAATCATGAGGAGTGTTTTCCACAGCTTGTTGAGAACTGAATATTTTTCCTTGCAAGAATTGGTCCAAAGCTTGGAAGAAGTGGTAGTTAATTGGTATGAGGTCTGGTGAATATGGTGAATGACATAGAGTTTCCAAGTCCAGTTTCTGTAATCTGAGTAGCATTGTTTGTGCAACACGTGATTTAGCATTTTCTTGCAAGAGGATTGGACTGTCTCTATTGACCAATTTTGGCTGCTTAATCACAAGAATCCTCATCATTTTTTCTAATTGGTTGCAGGATACATCCACTGTAATAGATTAACCAGGTTTCCTGAAGCTGTAGTGGATAATACCAGCTCTGGACCACCAAACAGACACCATTAGCTTTTTTTGATGACTATTCAGTTTTGGATTGTGTTTCAGCACTTCATCTTTATCTATCTATTATGATGAAAGCTTGCAATTGTGAAAAAGAATCCATTTTTTCATAACACTTAACAATACAGTGTAGAAATGGCTCACCTTTATGTTGTGACAGCAAAGAAAGGAACGCTTCAAGGAGACTTCTCTGCTGATGCTCTTTTAATTCATGCAGAACCCATCTATCCAGCTTCTTTACCTTGCCAAGTTGTTTCAAATGGTCCAATATTGTTGGAATAATAACATCAAACCTTGCTGCTAATTCACACTTAGGTTGAGCTAGATTTGCTACCACTACAGCTTTCAGTTCATCATTATCCACCTTGGTCTCATGTTGCCCATGTGGCTCATTTTCAAGATTAAAATCATCAGAACAAAACTTCTCAAACCATCAATGTACTGTGCATTCATTAGCTATATTCTTCCCAAACACTTCATTGATATTTTTTGAGCTGTCTGAGCTGCCTTGGTTCTATGATGGAACTCATATTCAAAAATAACACCAATTTTTGACTTATCCATTATTTCACAAAAATTGCTCTAAAAAGATTTGAAAGATAATCACAAGCCAAATGGTGCATTTGAAAGACTGAGGATGTACCTTCATAATAAAATTAAAACCAGAAATATCAAAGTGAAATGTCAGAGATATCAACTGTTAAACTTAGTACTTAAGGAAATCAGAAATTTCATACTTAATAACCCAATGGCTATCATATTTCTCTTTGTGACCTTATTTTTTTGTCTGTAGTATAAATATGTTTTAAATACATTTCCACAATAGATCTAATCAGACTATATAACCATTATGTTTTACTTGCATGTAAAATTTCTTATTATAATATTATTATCTCAAGAAAACTATACTATTGGTAGGCCAAATAAGAGTGTGATATTTTAGCATGTGCCTTTTCAATTCTGTGCTCTTGGCTATCATCATTCTTTAGGTTTCTATTATTCAAACACATCTACAGGTACGCTTACTTCTGATGTTTTGCTTCTTTTCATTGAAAAGACCTATCTCTTACTCTTTCACAATTTCTCTGAAATTTACTAATTATATCCTTTTATTTATATTAGATCCTAGCCATTTACCACTTTCTTACATCATGTATTTTCTCTTTGATGAATACTATTCATTCATTAGATACCATACCTAAATGATAATACTAATAACACCATAGATGGAGTAATAGGTTTTGCATTAATGTAGATTTGTTTCACTGTTCCACAGATTAGTAGAGAAATTCCTTGGAGAAGGATGCTTAGACTTCAGAAGAAGACCAAAGATATTTTGAAAAATTTCATAATCAATTTCTGGCTTCTGTATCTTTACCTAAATTTTACTGATTATAGAATAAAGTGTTTCAAAATGAGGAAAATATTTTTCCCACTTCCAAGGGTAAGATAGTAACAAGCTTCAGAAATTGGTCACAGCATATTTTACCTTGTAAGATAAAGACATCACATTGTGGTCTCATATGTAGAACGTGTAGCCCACAAATGATATTAGCACATTATATGCAATATTCCTGGAAATAAGCTGTGGTGTTTTCTGTGTCTTCAGTCTACATTCATTAATTTTCTATATTTCATCTAAAATATGTAAATTAAAGCAGATTCTTAAGGCTTTCAAAAAGGTGTATAAAATGTATGTTAAACTCTTAATGTTTGTTTTAGATGCCACCAAACACAAGTCTATGTCTTCAAAGTCCAAAAATGTTTTTTTCTTTCTGAACCAGAAAATAACTTGCAACTCCCACTTAAGTCAATAAGTACATTTAATCCATGTATTAACTCTCAATTCCTTTAGATCTATAGTCTGTTTATTCCTTTAAGAATTTGATGAAGCTTTAATCAGTTTAACATCTCTGAAAAACTGGATTTCAGTTGCATCTCTGTGGGAAATTACTTAGGGATTGTTGGAAACGCCTTAAGAGTCTCATCACACTGCTGGTTTATTCTTCCTTGCTATTTACAACCACATGCTTTAAAAAGAATTAACTATGGAGCCCCTGCAGGACTTCTCATTTCTAAACAAGTCCCCAAGGAGCCATAAAACACTATATAGTAGATACAAAATCCATTACTAGGCATACTAAATGAATCCTGTAGAGGAACGCATTTCTGCATCTTCCACTAAACAAGCTCAGACAAAATAAGGCCCCAAAATAAGCACCTGTAAAATTCCACTAGGAAGAAACTTTTTTCATGTGTGTGTAGTGCAGCTACTTATTGATGGGTAAAGAAACATTCAAAGACTTAGTGTCTCAATCCAGTGATGATTTCTTATTCTCACAGTGCTGTGGTTCACAACGCTCAGCTGGCAATTCCTCCACCCCATATGGACTAGCTGAGTCACTTATGCAGTTTCATTCTGATGGAAGCTCAGTGGGGACTGGAATATCCAACCTGTCTTTCTCTAGACCCTCTCTCCACATAGCCTTTTACTTCTAGTAATTGAATCTGAACTTTTTATAGCATGTTGGCTGGCTTTCCAAGATGGTAAGCTTCAATGTGTGTTTATGTCAAATGCTGCTTTCATGACACTTGCTAAGGTCTCAATAGCCAAGCAAGTCTTGGCCAAACCCAGGATCTATGTGATAGGGACCTACACAAAGGAGTGAATGCCAGAAGGGGTTGTTCTTTGTGGGCCACCAAGGCAAGTCTACACTGTACATATATTCATATATATATATGTGTGTGTGCTTAAACTTTCCCAAACATATATTAAGATTACCAATTAGATAAAATGTATGTACTTATCATTTAATTAATTTTCTGAAACTCACATTAACTAAAAATGATATAGCATTTTTCCTGTTCTTAGTAGCTAAGGTGCTAATTTATCTTTGGATTCAAAGTCTTTTAAATATGTTTCTTATTAATTCTATTGAACTGGGAAGGACACCTACCCTCTCCATGTCTCAATTTCCTAACTATTAATATTAAAATGGATTTTTGTGATGAAATAATCACAAAATGATTAAATAATATAATTAAGGATAGTACAGATTACTCAAACTATGTATCACAAAGAGTGCTGCATCTAAGTGGTAAAATTCTCAAGATATAAATTTGTATTGTTTAAATGTCTTTATGTCAATATAAAATTATGCCCAAACATAAGCATATTGTAGATTTCTAACAAGAACTTTTCAGTAAATGAGAATAAACTATCTTGTATTAATAAAATCAATATACTGAAATAATATTCTGAAACAGGACAGTGTTGTTATTATTATTTTAGTGTCATTGAAAGAATGAATTTAATAATCAAAATTCCTTTATTGATAAAACAGCATTAAAAATATGCAAGGAGCTATTTTTCTAAATGTGCAGATCACTCATTATATTAGTGTACTGAACATATTTGTCATACTGTATTTATACTTCATTTTCACTTGTTTGCCTACTCTAACAGAATGATATGGTTCACTTTCTATATTCTACCAGAACTTTGATTATTATACAAAATAAAATGAATATTTATTATGAGTAATTCACCAAAAAATATAGTAGTTGAAATTTCTGTAATTATCTGCTAATTATACATAGTAATTGTTTACTTTTTTGTTGATTTTCTAATTGACTACATTAGTTTTTTATAATTTAAACACATTATATATTAAGTTAAAATGTTATAAATTGTAATATATTGTTTTATATATTCTTCCCATGTGGTAAAAACTGTTTAAAATAGATGACTATTATCATAAAATAGAAAATGAGAAAACATTTTAAAAACTAAGAGAAAAATATTTGGCTATTGCATATATATGTGTGTGTATATATATATGTGTATATATATATATATATTTTGGAGAAAATGAAAGAAGTACCTAAATAAATAAATAAATAAAAATGCTTCAGCTTTATTTATTTCAGCCAGAATGAAGCAAAGTATGATTTTTAACTTCTACTTTCAGGTCAGCCATAATATAATTTCTTTAAAAACTCACACAGAAGAAATAAAAAAATGTAGGAATTAGTTTAACTTATTTATTTACCAATTTTTTGAAACAATAAAAAGGTAGATGCTAATTATTTATTCTGCCTTTAATGATTTAGTATTTTTTCTATGTCACAATTTTTCTGGGGATGGAAAATACAAATGAAGAGTAACGGAGGTTACAAATGTTGACAGCTTTTATCACATATTCACAGTCAGCATAAAGAAAGTAAATGCTTTTTGTAATGTTTAAACCTGGGCTATAAATGTGCCTATCACTCAAATAGTGTTCACTATACCTATTAGATAAGTTTTTGCCCATTCTTTCTTCTCCCTCCCCCCTTTTTGATGCATTATTTTCGAAAATTGACATTAAAGTTATCCAAACTTCATACTCATGTTTTCTAACTTCCTAATCACTTTATATTCCATGATACATTAACAATTTAACAATATCATTATTATAGTATACTAAAAATGCAAAATAAGCATTTGTATATGAGAAAATGACTTATATATGTTTAAAAGATGTTGTAATTAAGCATTAATATTTGTGTCAATTGTTCAGAGGTTTTTAGCCAAATATGATCAAATACCTAATGTGTCTAAATATTTAGACTAGGCATTCTGGTAATTATATGTATTTCTTGAATTTAATATCAAGGGTTTTCATTATGTGTAAGTAAGGTCTGTATCCAAAATACCTCCTTAAAAAAAATTCTCAAACAATTTTCTAAAATATTTTTTCAAATGATATTTGAGTACTTTATGTATGTTTATATCTGTCATTGTGAAGGTAATTGGCCACTTTCTTGTCTACCTAGTATCTGAACTGCTGTACTATGTTTGAGAAATTACCCAGGGGAATATGAAACTGAATATGAATCTTAGTAGGAGATAACATTACAGAAACCAAGGTGCCCAGATAGATATTCACTTATCCTCCCTCACTTGCAGAAGAATAAATGCATATAACTTATGATCCACCCAACCCCCAAATTTAAAATTGCTCAAAACTCAGGTGACACATTCTCTGAGTTAAGAAAAAAGCAACAACAGATTCTGGATCCACTTATTAGCTGTGTAAACTGAACAAGTTATTTAACAGATCAGTGCTTCAATTTCTTTACTGTAAAATGGGAATAATAACTAACTCAATGGCAACTGTAATGATCATATGAGTTAATATACATAAAGAACTTAGAATAATGTCTAGCAGAAAATGAATGATATATAAAAATTATTGATATATTATTAATCAAATTATTACCTATGGTTCACTGGAGTGAAGTACCCATTGAAGGTAAGCCTTTAATGTCCTAACTGGCCATTGCTATGGAAAAGAATGGAGAATGCAAATTACTCAAGGACTGTAGAAAGGATGAACTGGAGAAGATAAGTAGCTTGACAAATTCAAATGATGGGCTGAAATCCAGGGTCTTCTGATAAATAAGTTAAAACATTCTTATTGCTTTCAAAATCAGTGTAATTTTTATTCTTCTAAGTGGCTGAATTTTAAAGTCAGTTAAATGCATTATCCTGCCACATCTTTAATGCGAACGTTAGGGCACCAGCTAGAAAAGAGTGGAACTCTGAAAATTTGAATGGTTATTTATGAGAAAATGTGGAAAATTAGTCAGCTTCTACTGAATTTCCAATCATTGAACCTCTCTTGGAGGTTGAAGCAGACTCACCTCCCATGTGTAATAAGCCTTTCCTGCCCTCCTTAAAGATTCTATAAATACTTGTATGAGACTTACATTGCAAGAAAAACCATGCCACCCCACTGCACACCCCCACCCACACTTCCTTTTCTCTATACCTTTAACTAGAGTCCAATTGGGCCAATTATAAAATTACAAATAAAATGCCAGGAGAGAAAACATTCTAAAAAATAAGAAATAATTATATAACTGGCAATTTATATCTACAAAAATGTTGTGAATATTATATGGGGAGCATACATGGTTTCTAGATGAATAAGAAAAGAACAAAAGATTAACTGGATTGAACTTACATACATGGTAGTTACTAGAGACTTTGGACTCAATTACTAGGTTGAACAGGAGGAAGCATTTGTAATTGATTGCTTAGTTGCTTGGTTCAAATCTGTACTTAATTTTGGCCCATGATAAATGAAGATGTAATATCTGAAATAATTTGTTATAATAAGTGAGAATAAATCTAAAGTAGGGAGATAAAACATGGATTGATAGTATCAGATATAAGTCATGCTGCTTAACTATTATCTTTGAAAAAGCACAGGAGATACTTCTTGCATTAAGATATTGAGAGATAAAGCACTAAAGTGGGCACACCTGTGTATTTGAAAAGCTTTATAGTGTATATTCTTAGTAGTCTGAGAATTCTAGTGAGTAGTTACAATGGAAATGGACTCTAGGATTCCAAAGGATATATCCAGATGTTGTAACAGAGGTAAAGAAACAGAACAATTTTAAAGTCAAGTTTTAAATTGTCCGCCTTGGTAGGAGTGATGACAAGCAAAATGGGTTTACCAACAGAAATCTTGGTGGGGCTAAACAAATATTCATGATATTTCTAAGTATCAAAATTGATAAGAAGCCCACCAATGTTAAAAAAAAAAAAAAAAAAAAGTTCTCAAGGTGAATAGAAGCCAGATCTGAGCCCCAGAATATAAGCAAATGTCATTCATTCAACCAGCTTAGAGTCAATTCACACCAAATATCCTTCTAAGAAATAGAGATTTTACTCTTGTGGAAAATCCCTACAAACATTATAAATTCATAACATAAATACCCTTCTAACCTACTCTAAAGATTTCTCTTTGTAATTGTTCACCAAAGTAACTATGCAATAGAAAATGGAATGTCTCAGACAATCTAGAAGTTATTATGCTCTGGCTTTAAGTTTATATTTTTTCCTGGGGAAACAAAATCACTTTCCCTGATTAAAATGAGTAGTAGAGTAGCCAAGAAATAAATAAGATATTTATGTTACCCAAATTTTCTTCATGGTAGATCTGTGGGAATAGATCTTCCCTCAGTTCCAGAGTGTAATGGTAGAATAACTAATGAAATAGTTAACTCAATCCTTTAAAAGGGGACTGACTATATTTGTTCAAGAAGTGTTCTCAAAATTATCTTTCCTTGTCAAAGAGGGAAACAGAAACAATATCTCTTCTCTGAAAGAATTACAAATTTAAATACCACCATCAAAGATTTGAAATATTAAGGGTCAGTGAGTCTTATCAAATTCCCGTTAACTTGCCACTTTTGCAATTACTAAAGATAGATTGATTTTGCACAATGACAATGAATTATTGAAACTTTAATCAGGTGGCGAGTCCCATTACAGCTGCTGCTCTAGGTTTGGTTCTCTTTAGGAAAGCAAATCAGCACATCCCTGGCATTAGGAATGCAACTATTGAATTGGTAAATGCTATTTTTCTGTAAGTCAATAAATAAAGAAGGATAGTACTTTGTTCCATTAAGTAAGAACACTACACTTTTACAGTCTTGACACATAGTTGAATCAGCTTGCTGGGCCTGCACAGAAACTGAGTCTATAGGCACTTTAATTTTTTATCACTTTATAGCCCATTTTGCTCATCCATATGAAGGGTGATATAGTGATGATAACAGACACTTCATTTCATCATTCAGATAAAATCATGTCAAAGAGTAGAAAGACAAGCTCATGTAAATATGGAGGCACAGAAAAATGCCTTTTTATTTAGAGGGGATATAATTTCAAAGGGGATATATCAAAGTCCTATTAGTTATATCAAATTACTTTTAATATCAAATCAATGTAAAGATTTCAACTAATTTTTAAAATTATTTGTATTGATTTAATTTTTAAAATTTATTTTTATTGTATGTATTTATGGAGTACAACATAACGTATGCACTGTAGAATGAGTAAATCAATCTAACATCTCCATCGCCTCACATGCTAGGCATCTTCTATGTAGTGTGAACTTTAAAATCTACTCTCTTTACAATTTTCAAATATACAGTGTGTTATTATTAAATTAACTATAGTCACCATGCTGTACAATAGTCCTCCAGAACTTAACTGAAACTTTGTACCCTTTGACCAACATCTCCAAATTCTCCCCCACATGAACCTCTGGTAACCACCATTCTTCTTTCTACTTTTATGAATTTCACTTTTTAGATTTCACATATGTGAGATAATGCAGCATTTTCTTTCTGTTCCTAGTTCATTTCATTTTGCATAATATCCTCTAAGTTCACTCATGTTGCAAATGTCAGGATTTCCTTCTTTTTTAAGCTAAATAGTATTTCATTGAGAATAACACATATTTTTATACATTCACCTAACAATGGACACCCAGGTTGCTTCCATTTCCAAGCTATTGTGAATAATGGTGAAATAAATATGGAAATGCAGGTATCTCTTTGACATACTGATTTCATTTCACTGTCTTTTCTGGTGAAGTATTGTTTAACATTTAATTCATGTTTCCAGTGGGTTAAACATATTTCTCTTATTGATATATTAATTCTTTATGTATTCTCGATGAGTTTTTTTATTAAATAAATATATTACACTAAATTATTCTCTAAGGCCAGAAATCTTGAACTTGCTTAAAGATCTCCGTTATAGACCAAGTTCATTTTTGACTTGGTATCCAAGACTATCTGATAATGCTTTTGCTCAGAGCCATGAATCAAAAGAACTTTATATTTATCAACATAAGTTTGTGAGGAGAAGATTTTGATTTGCCAACTTCTCAAATATTTTCACAGACCTCCAACAGTATCTTAAAGAAAATAAATAGTTGACAAATAAATCCCTGCTTAGAATGTTTCATATTTGCAGAATTATCAGCCATATCAAGTGTGCTCCTACTGTAGAGGAACTGGGAAGAAAAGAATATTATTAAATTTTTTTTATTTCAGCATATTATGGAAGTCCAAATGTTAAGGTTACATATATTGCCCTTGCCCCACCCAAGTCAGAGCTTCAAGTGTGTCCATCCATCAGATGTTGGATACTGAACCCATTAGGTGTTAATATACCCATTCCCTCCTCCACCCTCTCACCTGCCAAACACCTGATGAATGTTACTGCTATATGTGCACAAAGTGTTGATCAATTAATAATACCAATATGATGGTGAGTACATGTGATGTTTCTTTTTCCATTCTGTGATACTTCACTTAGTAGAATGGGTTCCAGCTCTATCCAGGATAATATGAGAAGTGCTGGTTCACCATTGTTTTTGGTTGAGTAGTACTCCATGGTATAAATATATCACATTTTATTAATCCACTCATGTATTGATGGGCACTTGGGTTGTTTCCACATCTTTGCAATTGTGAATTGTGATGCTATAAACATTCGAGTGCAGGTGTCTTTTTTGTAGAGTATCATTTGTACTTTTGGGTAGGTGCCCAGTAATAGGATTGCTGGATCCAATGGTAGATCGGCTTGTATCACTTTAAGGCATCTCCATATTGCTTTCCACAGAGGCTGAACTAATTTGCAGTTCCACCAGCAATGTGGGAGTGTTCCTCTCTCTCCACAGCCACGCCAACATTTATTGTTTTGGGACCTTTTGATAAAGGCCATTCTCACTGGAAATAAGTGATATCTCATTGTGGTTTTGATTTTAATTTTCCTAATGATTAGAGATGTGGAGCATTTTTTCATGTTTTTTGGCCATTAGTCTGTCTTCTTTCAAAAATTTTCTGTTCATGTCCTTAGCCCACTTTTTGATAGGGTTGTTTGATTTTTTTCTTGCTGATTTTCCTGAGTTCTATATAGAGTCTAGTTACCAGTCCTTTATCGATCTGTAGCTTCTGAATATTTTCTCTCATTCTGTAGATTGTCTATTTATTCTCGTGATAGTTTCCTTGGCAGAAGCTTTTTAATTTGATCAGGTTACATTTATTTATTTTTGTTGTTGCTGTGATTGCCTTTGGGATCTTCTTCATAAATTTTTTTCTAGGCCAATGTCTATAAGATTTTTCCAACATTTTCTTCTAGAATTTTTGTACTTTCATGCATAGATTTATGTCTGTTATCCACTGTGAGTTGATTTTTGGGGGGTGTGAGAGGTGTGGATCCTGTTTCAATCTTCTACATGTGGCTATTCAATTTTCCCTGCACCATTTGTTGAATAAGGACTCTTTTCCCCAGTGTAGGTTTTTGTCTGCTTTGTCAAAGATTAGATAGGTATCTGAGGATGGTTTTATAACTGGGTTCTCAGTTAAGTTCCACTGGTCTGTCTCTGTTATTGTGCCAGTAACATGCTGTTTTAGTTACTTTAGCCTTGTAGTATAGCTTGAAATCTGGTAAATTGATGCCTCCCAATTTGTTCTTTTTGCTTAAGATTGCTTTTGCCATATGGGATCTCCTCTCGTTCGATATGAAGTGTAGAATTATTTTTTCTAGATCTATGAAAAATGATGTTGGTATTTTAATAGGAATTGCATTGAATCTATAGATTACTTTGGGTAGTATAGACATTTAACAATGTCGATTCTGCTGACCTATGAGCATGGTATGGTTTTCCACCTTTAGATCCTCTGCTCTTCCTTTCCTTGGTGTTTCATAATTCTCCCTTTAGAGGTCTTTCACCTCCTTAATTAAATATTTTCCTTGATATTTTATTTTCTTTGTTGCTATCATGAATGGTATTGAGTCTTTGATTTGGTTCTCAGGTTGACTGCTGTTGGCATCTGGGAATGCTACTAACTTCTCTACATTGTTTTTGCAATCTCAGACTTTGGGGTTTTTTAGATATGATACCATATTATTAGCAGAGAGTGATAGTTTGACCTCTTCTGCCCCCATGTGGATTACCTTGATTTTCTTTTCTTGTCTGATTACTCTGAGTAGGACTTCCAGCACTATGGTGAATAGAAGTGGTGATAGAGGGCAACCTTGCCTGGTTCCAGTTCTAAGTAGGAATGCTTTTAATTTTTCCTCATATAGTATACTATTGACTGTGGGTTTGTCATATATGGCTTGTATCATTTTTAGATAAGTCCCATCTATGCCTATTTTGTTAAGTGTTCTTATTATAAAATGATGCTGAATTTTGTCAAATGCTTTTTGTGCATCTACTGAAGCATCATATAGTTTTTGCTTTTACTTCTATTTATGTGGGAATTACGTTTATACATATGTATATGTCGAACCATCCCTGCATCTCTGGGGTGAATCCCACTTGGTCATGATGAATTATTTTTTTGATGAGCAAGTGAATTCAGTTTGCCACGATTTTATTGAGAAGTTTTGCATTTATATTCATGAGGGATATTGGTCTGTAGTTTTTTTGTTGTTGTTGTTGTTGAGTCCTTGCCTGGTTTTGGTATCAGGGTGACATTGGCTTCATAGAACTTGTTAGAGAGGTTCCTTCTTTCTTGATGTTGTATAATAATTTCTGCAGTATAGGCATCAGTTTGTCTTTGTAGATATGGTAAAATTAGGGGTGAAACTATCTAGTATGGGATTTTTTTAAAAAAAGATTTTTTTATTGATGATTCAGTTGCAGTACTTGATATAGATGTGTTCAGGAATTCTATTTCTTCCTGATTTAGCCTAGGCAGGCTATGTGTTTCTAAGAATTTTTCCAGGCTGGATTCCATGGCTGGCTCATGCCTATAATCCTAGCACTCTGAGAGGCTGAGGCAGGAGAATCACTTGAGGTCAGGAGTTCAAGACCAGTCTGAGTAATAGTAAGACCCTATCTCTACTACAAACAGAAAAACTTAGTCAGGCATGGTGGTACACACCTGTAGTCCCAGCTACTTGGGAGGCTGAGGCAGGAGGATTACTTGAGCCAAGGAGTTGAGGTTGCTATGAACTAGGCTGATGCCTTTCCTCCACATCTTCAAGTTTATGTGCATAGAGATTTTTATAGTATTCATAGATATTTTGTATTTCCATATTATCAATTGGAATTTGTCCTTTTTCATTTCTGATTCAGCTTATTAGGGTCTTTTCTTTTCTCCTTCTAGTTAATCTAGCAAGAGACATGTCAATTTTGTTTATTTTTTCCAAGAACCAACTTTTTGTTTTATTAATCTTCTATATAGTTTTTTTTATAAATTTGTATTTCTTTTTATCTCCTCTGGTTTACTTTAAGAAGCCTATTTAAGTCAACAAATTATTTCTTTTGCTGATATAGTCTGTTGTTGAAGCCCTCAATTGTAATTTAAACTTTTATTTATTGAATTCTTTTGTTCTAACATTTCTGTGTTATTTTAGTGATATCTCTTTGTTGATATTTTCATTCACGTTTAAATTTGTTAAATTTTCTACCTGTATTCTTTTTAATGTTACTAAATTTCCTCAAGGTCATTATTCTCAATTTATTTAAAAGTATTTTGCGAATTTCTTTTTCTTTGGCGTGTGTTACTGAGGAATAATGAATTGTGTTCTTTTGCATGTGTCATATATCCATGTGCTTTCATATTTGTTGTATCCCTACATTGATATCTGAGCATCTGGTGGAATAGTTACCTCTTCCAATTTCATGGGGTAGCTTTCATGGGGACAGAAAGACTGTTTGCCTCTAGATGAGTCCTAGGATCTTGGTTGGATGGAGGGCATTGACTTTGGCTCTGGGTGGGCTCAGTAGTGTAGTCTTGTGGAGTTTCTTCAGCTGTAATCTATGTCAGCAATATCTGCAAGCACGTTAGTAGTGTAAGCTGGTCTGTGTTTGTGGCAGTGGCACAACTTTGCTGGGACAGGGAGCCGGGCTGGTTCTCAGGTCAGGGGTTGAACATGTGGCAAGTCAACTGGCTCAGGGATTGGCTCACCAGGTTTTGTCTCAGGCCAGGAATGTGAATAGATATTGGTCCCACCAACTTGGGAGTGAGCAGAGAGTTGAACCAAAGATGATTATTCTCAAGTCTTAAATTCTAATTAAATTTGTTTTGCTAGGTTTTGGACTTGCTTGAGATCCGGCACCCGTTTCTTCCTTTCAATGTCTTTCTTTAAGGATGGAAATATCTATTGTACACTTGTCCCACCATTGTATTTTTAAAGTACACAACTTTTCTAGAGTCATAACTGGAAAAAAATTTTTCCTCACGATGAATCCTGCTTTGAATCTCATCCATATTTATTAATAATTTAGATGATATTTAGACTAGACTTTGGAGTTTAGAGTAGATGTTGTAATAAGGTAAGACTTTTGGGGCTACTGAGATGGAATAAATATATTTTGTAAGTCAGAAGAACATAAATTTGAAGGTGGGGTGGCGTAGAATATTATAAAATAACTATTTGTCATTCCAAAATGTGTATGTTCAATCCTTGATCCCCTGTGTGGCTATATTTGAAGATGGGACCTCTAAGGAGGTAATTAGAGTTAAATAAGGTCAGAAAAGTATGTCCTTGATTCAATAAGATGAGGATTCCTATAATAAGAGATGCCAAAGACCTCTTTTCCTCTTTCTCCACATGCATGCACCAAGGAAAGACCACGTGAGGACACAGCAAGAAGGCAGTCATCTGTAAGCCACAGAGAGAGCTCTTGCCAGAAACCAAATTGACCAGAGCCTTGTTCTTAGATTTCTATCCTCCAAAATCTGAGGAAATATTTAAATTGCTGTTGTTTAGGTACCTAGTCTATAGTATTTTGTTCTTGCAGCCTGAGCAAACGAGTACAACTTTTTACAATAAGCTTTCTTATACATACTGTTTTGAACAATTTTACAATAATCTTGAAAAATAAGAATTAAGTTCACATTTTATGTAGGAGGAAACTGAATTTCCCATAAATACAAAATCTTGTATAATGGTGGGGATTTTACCTTCTTGCCCTACCTTAAAGAGAAGCCCAGGAAATTTCCTAAAGCAAAAAGAATTGGCAGAAATGGCAAGTTATGGAGAACAAGTTTTGAATAAAATTGGCTCTCAACAAATGCAAGGTGCCAATTAATTCCCACATGTTTAAAAGTAGATTTTCAGGCTTAGTGGTAACTTAGCAATGGCCATGAATAAATTGGGAATTTAGCACCAGCAAAGTAGGTTGTCCCACTTCTTTAGAACCATGTGAGCTGCAACTATGCATTCTAATTTTGAGTGTAGACAACATATTTAAAAATAAAAATAAAAAGATATCAGGAAGTAGAAAATGTGAGTATTATCTGTGCTGTTAATTTTAAAAAAACTTTAAAAACCTTTTAAAAATATTCTTAAGAATTTTGGTAGCATGACTTTGTGTTATAACTAACAGTTTTATATCATTTAGTAGTTCTGTGCATATGCTTACATATTACATTTAGAATTCAAAAATAATAAGACAGAAGACTTAAATATTATCCTAATAGAGATTAGTGATATACTAAAACAAGTTATGTAAGTTAACAGTAGGAAAAAATGATGTACAAAAGTGATCATTTCATAAAATTAATTTTGCAAATTAGTTTTAGAATCATATGTAAATAATCATTACAGTGTATATTTTTCTGTTAAAACTTTAAATGTGTAATACTTATATCTAGATAAGTCTTAAAAGTTGCAATGTATCCAACTGCAAATTTGAAAATTACATGGACTGAATTTTATATAATGTTTTAAACTTTTAAAAATTAAATCTTTAGGAAATACCATAATATATTGATTGATATTTTGGGTGGTGAATTTGGTGTTCAGAAAACTCTTCAAAATACAAATATGACAAAGAAAATATATAGAAATAGTTAAATATTTAATATAAAAGAACGTCTAGACATGTGTCCAGAGTCCTCATCTGAGAATAAAGTAAGGAGGAGAGGCAGAAATCTTGTCCTGTTAATAAAACCAGTATATGACAGTGGCTTCTATTTCCTCAAGCTGGTGACCCATATAGTAAGTACTCTGCTGGATATATAAGAAATGGGACACATACACTCACTCGACTGAACTTCTGACTTGTATGTCATCTTTCATATATGAAACATCAGAGTTGGCGTAGAGAATCTATGCCTCTTGCTTTGCCACCTGCTTCTTCTTTCCTCCAGGTTTTTTCTCTGAAAGTCATCCCTCTAGGCTTTTTATATACATTCTATTATTAAACCCACACAATAATTCTATTGTATGGATATTATTCTCCCCATTTTATAGATGAAATCAAGGAAATCAAGGTTTAAGTTATGCATCCCGTCACAAAGAAAATGAATGGAAAGAAATGAAATTCAAGCTGGAACCCATTCTAC